>NC_142828.1:10031810-11461698 GCF_057945365.1 Rhopilema esculentum
TTACAAAAAATAAAGAACATAACTACTGGTGCTCTTAAAAAAACTAGCTTTCTTTATCCAAATTGATTTCAAGCTCAAACTTTTTCAATGTTATAAACTGGCTATTTTAAAAACACCTGATGCCATGGAGCGAATGAAAGGTCCTCGCATTGCAATATGCTATCTACAAAGCAACGGCCTAACACCGACAGCTCCTAGGCTTGCAAATATCCCGTTCCGTGAAACTCCTTAATTTTTACCTTCTTGAAATTCTGCTTTGTAAGGGACCACATATATGTAAGACCCCGGAGCCTTTGTATAATATCATTCAAAAGAGCCGTTGAAAACTTTATTTTACCTTCGTCCAGATGACGGGTTCTGATCAACTAGAAAAATAAGAAAACAATCAATTTATCAGCCAAAACAGTAAAAAATATATTAGAAACAGCATAAAAACAGACCTCTGTCTACCAAATTAACTCCATTGCTGATCGTAGCCAGACATGTAAACCATGACCAACTTTGAATCGTTTGAAATTCGATCAAATAAGTAGAAATACAAGAAAGCTAGTAAGCTCAGGGTGAGAGCATCTCTCTTTGTTCCTATCTCGGGCATCAAACGTGATAAACAAATTTTTCTTGGCCACCTATCTTTTGTCTATCCCATAACAAAATACGTTTCGCCGTTATGCACTGTTTTTAAAACTTTTTTAGGCCCTGTGCAGCTCAAAAATTGCATTGTGGGATTCAACGGTGAGAAAGGGCTCAATTGGTAGCAAAGAGTTTGTAAAAACCCTTGAGACAAACGACTAGAATGGCCTTCCGGGTGAGCATCGTGTTCACTGCTTATTTCTGGTGGGAAGATGGGATAAATGGCAAGAGAGCAAAGAGGCGTATAGGTTTTTCCTATGGGCTATCAAAAACCTTATAGGCCAGTTTCTGCATCGCTGATAGAATTCAACCGACAAAAATAAATAGTGCCAATGAAAAAATGTATTGACTCTAATGCTGCAATTTACCTAGGCTAGGTATTTCATATGCTTCTGTCATTACTGGTATGTTGTTTTGACCAATAACTTCATAATTTTCTTGACATTCTTCTGGGGGAGGGAGCGGTGGTACAGCGCCCCTATTTGATACTGGATTTCCCGACATATTTTGGTGTTTATCTATATTGAAGGGTGCTCTTGTCATTCCTCCATTTTGGGTTGTAAAAGCGGCACTACCTTCAACAACCTCATAATTTTCATCAGACTGAAGACCTGATACCTCTTCATTACTGGTAGCAGGTTGGGTGAATTGCTGTCTCCCTTTGGGTCTTGTGTCTTTACTCGGTCTTGGGGGCGCATGTGCCTTAAACGAGTCACGTTGTTTCGATCCAGGATAGGTATTGTTGCCCGACTGATGTGTAGATGGCCCGTGTCTAGATGGTCTTTTAGGAGTCTGGCTTTGGTCCGGAACTTCATAATTTATATCAGGTTCTGGAGGATTTCCTTCCCATTGCCCCATAGGTGGACTGCTTCGTGTTGCTTCACTGTTCACAAAATCATTAAATTTTCCACACACCTGGGACTTTGTAGGCGGGCAAATTATAATATCCGCGTAGCTCTGACGAATTGCTTGCCTGTTTCTCGGGGGGTCTGGAACTGGCTCGTGGCTCTGGCCTTGTTGCGTTTCATTTTTTAAAGTCATGTCATCTGGGACTTCATAATTCAAAAAGCCATCGTTCCGAGAAGCTCCTTCTATTGGGACAACATATTGGTCTTCTGCCTCAGCAATAGGCTCAATATAGTCTTCTTCTTCGTCTTCTGGCCACGACACTTGTCGGGTCAGGCTGTTTTGTCTTGCCGGTTTAGGTTCAAACTTTACCTGATTATTTTTCTGAACTGGAGCATTGGGCGGGAGAGCATTCTTTTCCGGCCTAGCAGGAGAGTCAGTTGACTGCTTTCTTAGATTGGGTCGGGTGGAACGATCAATTCTAGGTGGGCCAGCAACAGGATTTGAATTTACTGATCTCTGTTCAACTGTAGGGTTATTTTGCGACAAACTGTTATTGTTACCGGCCATGCTTTCGCTCAAGTTCATTGTATTGCTGCCCTTTAGAAATTTTGAAAGTTTCGTGGCTATTGCTCGTTGTTTCTCGTTATGTACTGGTACCATGTCGTATGTACTAACAATATTGCTGTTTTCCTGGTCTTCTCGCGATGGCGGCCATCTACGGCTTTTCGAGTTCGACCCTGTGGCGGCTTGTGGGTCATTGCTCCTTTCTGCTGCATTAGGCCTTGGTTGTAAAGGCTTAGGCGGTATCACCTTGGGTTTTGGGTCCACACTTGGTCGGGGCTTGCTTGCGACGGGCCGGTTTTTCGGCCGGTCGTATGTTTCAAAAGCAGCCTTTGAATTTGAAGAGAAGCCGTTCATTGACTGGCTGTTTCCAGAGCCAGCTGTTTCGAATCTCCGTTTGAGGTTTGCAATATCAATATTCCCGGATGTAGAAGGGCTTTGATCACTGTCTGGAAGCGTAGAATGGTGATCTAAATGAAAAGACATGAACGGATTAAAAAATTTCCTAAAAATGCTAGATTTTACGTGAAAACCAATTCCTTGCACAATTAGCACTTCCTTATGACCCCTTCGAAAAGCTCTGATTAAAGATCAGTCTTCTGCAAAAAGCTCCATATCGTTGACAATCCCTCATGCGTAGGCCTGTCATTATATGGGGCGTGTGGCGGTGTGACAAGAGAGTTTTTTGCCATCTGCGGATGCTTACAGGTACCACGGAGCGTTGAGGAAAGTGGGAAGTCTAAAAAAGTTGGGAGGGGGAGTTGCGTATGCCACTTAAAGGCATACTATATGAGAAGAAATAAAATGAAATACTTTTGTAAAATGAAATTCACCGAACACGGATGAACAATATTATACATAGCATCTATGAGCCTTAATCTAATAAAGCTACCAATAGGCTAGAAATTCAGAGTTACTTTGGGCAGTCTCTGGAAAAGTTAATCATGGCATATATAGAGAACCAATTTCTGAAACATATCAAGGAGAAAATATGCAGCTGTATATTGTAAGGAGGTTACCCCCGTTCTCACCCCCCCCCCGTACCTGCGGTTATATACTTGTTTGTTCCTACTAATCTTCATGCGGTTGTAGTAATGTAGGTACTTATATCAAGGACAAGCTGAGTTTAAGCTTTCTAATCATAACTATAACAGAATGAAGACGAGTAAGAACAAACAACCATATAACAGTGAGTACGGAGGTGAGAACGGGGGTAACCTTCTTACAATATGATGTTAATTTTTGTTGTCAATTTAGTTTTGAAATATATTGTCCATTTAGACCGTATTCATATTGTATGAAATTGCTATATTAATCATGGTTAACATGTTATGCCATCTTCAAATAAAAAACTCATTAGCATTACTATTATGCAAGCCAATTTCTACCTTTGCTATTGTTTCTTGCAGCATTTTGCGCAAGAACCCCCCCTCCCCCTATTTCATTTTGATAGCACTGCACCTCTAGCCAATGGCCAGCCTGTTAGTAAAGGCCATAGAGATAGGATCCTAATTTTATGGAAAAGGCAGAGTCTTGCCACGATAAATATATCAAGTATTTGTACGTGTGGCTAAAAAATATTTGTTATTCAACTTATAACAGTAAATAAAAGGCTATAGCTTTGAACATACTTATTAAGGTGTTTCGAGTATAACCCTTCATCAGTAATAACGAAAAAGATTTCGATAAGGTGGTTGGCAAAGAAAAAGAATCGTTAATATAATAGCGAAAAGTGGAATGCGCAAAAGAATGCGGCGCAAGAAAGAGAGTGGAAGATTTGAAGGAATATGCTACTACAAAAGGAACAAACAGAGATGGATCATTTATCTTACCAGGGTCACTTTGTGAACCAAGGATCACTTTTGCATCATCGGGCAAATCATAAATCTCGTCGGACTAGAACAAATAAAAGAAATTTGCTGGGCTTAGGGGTGGTGAGAAACGTTACCCTACGTTGTTTTGACTACAATGCACTGACGTCGATTGTGTTGCACTGGAAGCTACTCAGATTTAATTAAGCATTTGATTTGAAAAACTGCTAAACCAGTTGTTACATGAAATTATTAACAAAAAACTGTAGAAATTCATGCTTTCTAGGCAAATAGCCCTTAGACACTTCCTTGATCCGTTAGTTTATTATCATGAAAGTCAATTGAGTATTTTTCTATTACCAAGGAAAGTCGCCTCTTAAATAATTTTTCATTAATTCTTTCGACTTTTTCGAAAACCACTTTACCAAATAATAAGAGTTTCTTGTTTGTCTAGGAGGCGATGCTTGAACTATTTCCGGGTACAACCTAAAGTTTTGGATTAAAAAATAAAATAAAATGGTATAACGATTCGCTCCTTTATCAATAAATTCACATGTCGTTTCCAAGAAATTTATGCACTAAAAATTCTGCCAAATGTTTTGTTTATCGATACTCCTGAATGCTCGAAATTTACAGTTGGAAAACCTCTGGTCATTGTGGTGTTTCAGCGTACAAATACAGGCCATAATACCAAAATAATGGTCAATATCTAGAATAAAAAAAACAAAACTGTGCAAAGAACATTTATCAGTGTTACCTCGGTTCCTCCGCCGCTTGATGGCCTTTCGCCTAGAAGAATTAAAGTGGGAACGTTCAGCGCTGAATGAAGTCTTTCAACATGTGTCGATTGGCATTCACAGAAGAATATTTCCGTACTCATTAACCTAATGCCTTGATATCTAAGAACAGCCCAGTGCTCGTCTTCCACCAATTAAAGCAGGTTTCATTGTTCTCTTGTCTATTTTGAATTGCTTCGTATTGCTATGATATTACTTGATTTCTGACCACAAACTATATAATGCAGAAAGAAAGGAAACTGGCGCATTCTTTTCAACAGAAATGCCTCCTGTGGCAATGACAGATGTCCTTTAGTTTCGATTATCTAAGAATGGCTAGCCCATTTAACAAATATTGAGTTAGCAATGAGAAATGGCGCATTAATTTGCAATATGATATTCGACTCTCAGAGTGGTAAACACAAGATATATCAAATGACCTAGATTTACGGAAAGTTCGTCATGCAGTCGCTTGGGACGCTAACATCCAAGCTCTAAGGGCCAATGGAGCTGCCAGACGTGTTTTAACATTAACATACAGAAAGCAAAGACAAGTCTCTTCATTCCTGCTCCTTGAAAACTAAGAATTTCTTTTTCAGTGAAGTACAAAAAAATAATGAAATTTTAACCGTTTAAACAGTATCAATTATCTTCCATATCTTAATCGAACAGAAATTGTTCTACTTCCCAACAGACCAAGAAGGATAAAGAATAAAGTTGTTTATTAAAGAGCTGTAAAAACTAGGAGCACAATAAGATATTGCATTTTTTGCATTTCATTTAAAGACTCATTGCTAACAATGAGCCATTGCGCTATGCAAGCATCCCATAATGCATTTCTAGACAGTCTGAAATTAATTCTGGTTAATCCGTATCAGAAGTTCACTGCCATTGGTCAGGGGCGGATCCAGCAAAAAATCTGACTGAGTTCCAGGCCAGAGCTGGGGACTTTCAGATAATGCATTGATCATTGTGCATAAGACAACATTATTATTCATATTTATGCATTTTGGTACCATTGAGGGGGGGGGGGGGGAAGTACTATCTACTCACTAAATCTAGATTCTAAATTTCTTCCCGACAAAAAACAATGCCTCTGTGAAAAAATTTTCAACCCCCTCCCTTTCTCAATACCCTTTGTTTGTTTTGGATGCCACAGCAAAGCTTTTCCCTTTTGTTTTGCTCGCAATTTGTTGTTTTGCCTCCGTAGACACCAGCCTATTCGTCAAAATATGGTGTTCCGTCTGAGCATAGGTTTTCCGTGCCATCAAAGACTGCAATTTAAAATCAAGGTAGTTAACACTCCTGGAAAATTAACGATATCTTCTGGTTTTATCTTAAACGCTTAATAATTTGCTAGAATGCTGCGATGGTCGTGAGTATAAGACATCTGCAGTCGCCATTTCGAATTCAATGTTTTGCAGTTCCACAATAGAACAGAAACTATAGTAAGCCAATCAACTGTTGGCTATTGTACAGCTCTCTTACAAATATGGTATCATTTCCGAGTTCCAGCTGCTGTTTTGACTAAGTTCCATCCGTGTTCCAAACAAAAATTTCATTGTTTCTATTCATTCACTTCCGAGGCACAAAACGTTTATTTCCGAGTTTTAAAAGTTTATTTCCGAGCTCTAGGATTGACTGCTGCTGCTGCTGACGTCTAGAAAATCGTTTTCAAATCACGACAGAGAAGAAACTGCCAATTTTAAGATTTTTAAGAGACTGTGATAAAACTTAGAATTTTTAGGTTTCAATTTTTTAATTAAAATATTTTTTGTTTCAGGCAACACTATTTTTAGCTGTTTGTTGGAAAACTGACTCACTCTGGATCCGCCTCTGATTGGTGGATTGTTGCCACGCTCGCAAAGGCCCATTGTTAGCATGAGTCTTTAAGCTCAAAGAATAATGCAAAAACTATTGTAGGTTTCAGGACTGGAAATATCTTTCATTAAAAATTTGATTGCCAATTGCTTTGCAATCAAAGTCAACAATACCAAAAGGTAGCATTCGTCATTTTTATGGATTCAGGTACTTGTTGATACCAGCTGAGCAAATATTTAAATAGTAGGGCAATAGAAATGTTTGGGCAGAAAATACAAAATAAACAACAAGTATAAGTAAGATCACAAAGTGGAAGTTCTTCTGAGGATTGATTTTGATTACATTTGTTTTGCTTTGAATTAATAGATTTCTTTTTATATGTTTGTTTTTTATAATTAATCAATGAAGCATAAGAATTAAGGCTTGAATTTACCTTGCAGACTACCCTTAAATATAAGAAATGGTGATGTTTTATCTCATGAATTGAATGTACTTACAATCTTTAGAGACTGATTTATTTGTGTGCTTAACACATATCATCATTTATTCTATAATGTGGAAATTGATGCCATCATCATCATCAGCATCATCATCACCACAATCAACAGCTCCGTATGCAAGGTGGCCCCCATGGCCTGCAATTTATGCCCTGCTGCAATCTAATTATACTTTTATCACAATATGCTTCTAAACAAAATAAGCTGTAGCAGGGTCCTAAAGTAGCAAAAGTTTTCATACCTTGACTTGGTTTTGCATCTTCTGGACAATCATAAATTTCATCATCTGACTCATCAAACTGCATTAAAGATTAAAAATATGGTAAAATATCATGCTAGCAAGGAGCTTCTGAGCTGGAGGATTTAAGTTGTGATTATAAAACATAAATATGAACCAATACCTATACCAAAATTTTCTAATACTGGTGTGAATTTGACAAAGAAATACCTAACACATCTTTCCTATATTTATATTTTTAAGATATCTATCATGCAAGACTGGATTTTTGTCTTTGAAAAACATTTGTAAAACAAGCTACCAGAGGGCAAGATCAATCTTTAAACAAAGATATCATAAGAAGTATAGAGCCTTTTTAGAGTGACAGGTTTCAGTATGAGTGGGTACAACAAAAAAGGTATGGGTGAGACACAACCATTGCTGATAACAATAACAATAAAACCTTTTTAATGTAGCTTAATAACACAGACACTAATATACACATTTATTGATTAAAAGCATTGCAGGCACACTGACTTACAAGCACACTAAAAAACAATTTTTAAACAGCATTTTAAACTGATTTGCACATTTTGAAAACTTAATTTCATTCTATAATACTTTATCGGGCTATTTGACTCATGAAAATACTTTTCATATAAACAGTTTTCAGCAAATCGGGCCCATTAGCAAATTTGTTAATGGCCTTTGGACCTTTAGAATTGAATATTCAAAGAACAAAAAAGGTCCATTAAAGTTGTATCTCTAGTATTGAAGTTCATTCCAAAAAGAATCCACACCTCAACAAACATTTGAATTTGAAAGCAGATTTTCTTGCAAATGAAGTTCACCTCATTTGTTCAGCTACAGTTCGGGTTTGTAGATGCATGACATGCTCTTCCATGGTGCAAAATATTGTGAATTTTGGCCCCCAGGTTTAAAAGGTTGCCCCTTCCTCTTGTAGAACTTTCAATATTATCAAGAAAGAAATATTGTGTTATGAATACTCTACCTCATCTGCACTCCAGTCATCAGCTACACCTTCATCTTCTGGACAATCTTTGATCAAAGAATACACATAAATATAAAACCACATTTTGAAAAGCACCAAACATATGCATAAATCTATTGACATGGAGCTATTTCTCATCATTTTCTTCTCATTTGCGGGGAAAGGGAAACATTTAAGCTTGAGGAGATAAAATAAACCTGACAATTCACCAAAATTATTATTAAAAAAAAAATCTAGATTATCCAAATTTATGATTAGCAGCTTCAGTTTGTGGTTCTCCTTGAAGCTAATGGACCAACATAGCTTATATATGTTTGAGTGAATATTTAAATCCAGTGCACTAAAGTAAGGAAAATTGCTAAATGCTTAATTTCTTTGCCTTAAAATATTACCTTAATGTTTTAGAGTTACTGATTCATATATCAGCTATTTCAGAAAGCAAGTGAAATTTTTGGCTTCAACAGAATACAATTATGTTATATATTGGAACTGAAAGTATTTTGGCCTCAACATAATATAATTTTGTTATAACAATAAGATAATCAAAGAAAATAATATTTTAAGCTTGATTATTTTACCTCTTTGAAAGTAAGAATCGTGTGTTGCCATGGTCTGATGATTATGACTGCCAAAAATTTTAAAGCAAATATGCTACCAGATTCCCCTTACAATCTATGGAAGAAATAGTTGCAATGAAATTTCATCTCCTCAATAATTATATAATTAGTTCAAAATATTTCGATTACCAATGCCATCAGAAGCCAACACAAATATAAATCTCCATTTTAGATTCCTAAAAATTGAAATTGGTGGGCACTAAGCATAATTCTTGCTAGCTTTCATGTGCCTATGTTGAGAATTATGCAAGGAAATGCTAACAATATGTCCACACTTAAGCACAGCCCCATCTGCACCACTGCTGGCCAATCTTTAAAACTGTAACCCAAATTAATTTGAATTGCTACAAATAGATAAATACTTTCCTTTTTATACAAACTGTCATATTATAAATCTTAATATACTCACATAATAATATAGTTCTCTAATTCTTGTTTTTTTCGATGATTCCCTACTTATACATTCCCCCTTTACCAGCGAAATTTGAGCAAGACATAATCTTATTTCCGCGAGCCTTGCTCATACTTCCGCTTTCGGAATTGATGATGCAATCATTATGATGTGGCATTTGCAGGTCGATGGAATTTTTCTAGCAAGCAATTATACTTTACTTAAGTTAAATTAAACATTTTGAAATGTTCTATATTTTCATTTGGAAGGGCTATGGTTGAATAAGTATTGGAAGGACATCTCTTATGTGAGATAATTCAGTCTACTGCTGTACTGATCAGCGTAGTGTGATGGATGCACCGTTATGCAAATAGAACGACCGAAATTCATTCGGAAAATATCGATGAGATATCAAAATAACGAACATGGTAAATAAAATACATCAAAGGTCATAAAGGCTCAATCTGAGAGTGGACTCACCTCAAATATGACACCATCGATCCTACGTAAACACATTACAGATACGTGAACGACGCACGCATCGCTTTCGGTTTCTATCGAGTTCCTCGTTACCAGGTCCTTGTAACAATATACCGTAAAACATCACTTCAAGAAAATCTTGTACAACTTTGTTGGAAACAGTATTGTTTTATTTGAAAATCCCGGGAAATCCTTTTGTTCCCGTGGAAACCTCTCGTGCGCTATTTGCAAGAATGAATTGCCCCTCGCACGAGTATTGGCCGTATTTAATACACAAGATCCTATCATCATCACACCCGTCAAGAGACCCACTAAATGCGCATATTTTCCCCGGCGGGCTCTGTCAGTTCAGTGGCGGATTTAAGGGGGGCAACTAGGGGCAGTTGCCCCTCCCTCAACGAGTTGAAGCAAGTCTAGGGCCCCTTTTTTGAAATTGTGCGCCCCTTTTGAAGAATGAGGATCAGATGAAAAAGGTTCTTGGACCGATAGGGTAATTTGCTTCATGGATTACCTCAAAGTTATGTTGTTTATTATGAGAAGGTATCTGAAGTTGTTGTACACAGCGTACTCTCGTAACCAATTTTTGAAAATTTTTCAGCGCCCCCACCACCAACGGCCCCTCCTTCAAATTTGCTCTGGATCCGCCCCTGTGTCAGTTGGTCCAATGTGTTCCTGAAAGTATAAACTGGACACTAATCTCTGATTCTGGGTAGCATAAAATGTGCCCTTTTCTCTAAATTGCCAAAATTTTGTAACCCTTTTCACTGAGAATATTCAAGCCTGACAAAAAATTCTATCCCATTTTTGGGGGCGGCTGGGATCGCGAAAATCTCCCGTCCAAATGCGCGCTCCTAAAAGCATGTGCAGTAGATGAAGGTGCGTTTGTGAAATTTATTTGTTTTTCCTGCATTTCAAAGAGGAAAGTCACCAAAAAATTTGTGATTGAATTAAATAAAGCAGAAACTTCTGGTCTGGCATTTTTGACATCAGAAGATGTGAGAGTTGCGTGAGTGGCGAGTCTCTTTGTGACAAAAAGCTCTTGTTACTTTGATGCCAACTTTGATGATTACTTTGATGTTCAGTGGCGGAGTGGCTATGTTTTCCCTGGGGTGGCCAAGTCAATATTTGCGCCCTGTCGTGGTTATAAGTGTATGAAAGCACGTGTTTCTAGAAGAGAAATCAATTTTTGCAAATCGAATTCAAAATATCATGAGAAAATTTTGACTAAAAATGCGAGTATGAATGGAAAAATTATGTAATCCTAACATTTGACCTTCTCGATCGTGGTTCGGTAAAAATCCAGCAATTTCGAATGGGTTTATTTTTGAGGGTCGACCTATTTTCGATGAAATGCGATAGGGAAAAAATAAAATACTAATCAACAGACATTCTATTTAGTTACACTGATGTTTCATACAGGCTTGGGGTTTATATAAAACTGTATTAAGTACTACTTAAAGATAACTGTATGAACAGAGCCAAAATAACAGTGTTTCGTTAGCAAACTACTTTCATTGGTCTTTCATTGGCTTTCATTGGCCATTTCTCAGCCGATTTTAGCCAATTTTGCATAATTGAAAGTATTTCATGATGTTTATTTTTGTTCTGTGCTTAAAATTCATAAATTCTCAAAGTAGGCTTTAATGACGTCACACTTCAGAACTCTATACCACCCGAAACCGGTATGACAGCATTCAGATTGCAGCATGATCCCTAGGAAGAGCAGTTTTGAACTTATAATCTAATTAGCAGTATACTGTTGGTTTTGTACCCTGAGTGCCAGAGTCACCATTATTAAGTCTCTAAAATATAGTTGGGAACTAGTGATAAAAATAATCATTTTTTGCCATCGCTGCCGTCTACAATACTATATTTATGAGGGTAGATCATATTTTCGCCAAAGGAAAATTCACCTGGTACAGAACTCTAAAACTAGGCAGAAGGGCACACTACCGCCCCCCCCTCCCCTTTGCAGTGGCTGGCACCGGCACTGCCTCACAGAGCATAACTGCCTTCTGTTGCTGATGTCTCTAGCCCTACTAGATCTGAGAGTGCGCATAAGCATCATTTCAATTTACACAAAAAAGCAATGATGCAAACAATCACAGGAATAGTTATTAAATGTCATATGTAACGATTCACAATTTACGAAAATACACTACAAGCCAAGTGACTAAATATCTATAACTTTTCAAGTCTGACTTTTAATTACAGCAGTTTGCTAGTTCGCTTTCTTCGTCTTCTCTATCCAGGTGATGAATTCGCTCACACGTGCGAAAACAGTGTATTTATCTGCCCGATCGCAAGTTGAGGATCCCCAACTTACAACCCCTGTTAAGGTCCAGTGTTCACCGTCTTCAGTGCAGACATAAGGTCCACCGGAGTCCCCATGGCAACCACCTTGGTTCGTACCTGGCTTATTTCCAGCGCACAGCATCTTCGATGTGATATCAGCTCCCCCCCAAACATTGTTTTGCTTCTTGCATACCTCGTTAGTCACAACAGGCATCTCTGCTTCCATCAGCACATTGCTGCTTGGGCCTGGGTGCTTAGTTTTGCCCCAACCTACAAAAAAGCATTCAACGTTTATAAGCAAGGTATGCCTGAGTCCCAGAAACCAGATTACCTTTTAGTCAAGACATACTCTGATTATAGAGGCTATGCATTTAATGATAACTTAATCCTGGCCCAAAGACTAACTCTAACCCTAACCCTAACTCTAACCTTACTCAGAAATGAAAGTAAAGAAACAGGAATGTAATGACTGAAAAAAAGCTTTCTCGTCATTATTCCTGTCCCCTTCAAATAGGGCGTAGCCAAACTGGGATGCCCCAACTTTGCATTTGCCGGCAACTACAACGAAAATGTCTAGATTCTAGGTTTGGTATCTATTGCTCCTATGGTTTCATTCTGGGTACCAGACTCACTCTTTATAAAGTGAGACTGGTACCCAGGGTAATATGTTTTAACCTGTGATGGAATCTAGATTGCCATAAACAAAGTCATCCAATTCATGTACTTCATTCTTGCAGAAGAAGTGTCTGGGTTTTCACATCACCTTCCACTCCTTCCTCCCTCACTTCCATCATTCAATTTCTTCTCCGCTGCGGTGAATTCAAGCCATTTCGCATCATCCACTCAGGCTGCATATTCGCACGTTTAAAATTTATACACTCGTTGGTTACATTTACTCTGATGAAGCCCTGTATGCCGGGGCGAAATGGATTCTCTTTGCCGTGTAGCTTTGTTCCTGACTATTTTTCGTTTTCTTATTTTCACAAGGCTCTTCGATTAACCAAGAAGCAGCTTAACAAAGTTGTATCACTACCAACAGTACCACGTTAGAAACATCATTTTTCGACACATCTGGGAGTCTACACCCGTTTCTGTAGCTTCGCCCCTGAACAAAATGTTTGAGTGTAAAATGGCAATGGAAAAACAAACTGCATACCTGTTATGTAACATTTCTGACCAATTTTTGCTTTCTTCATCGCCTCTGGAAGACAGACAACTCCAATTTTGTCAGGTGTATCCAGCGCCGTGAACTTCAGCTCCACCTTTTCTTTCAACTTGATCAATGCGATATCATTATTCAATGTTCGGGAATTGTAGTCTGGGTGGTTGATTATTTTTTCTATCATCACTTTCTTTTCTGACCCTTCATCCAGTGTTCTATAAAAACATTGACATTATTTTAACACTGTGTTGAATTTTTAAGATATTCTAACATCGGCAGAGATTATACAAAATGAAATCTCACAAAAAGAATCTAAAAGACAGTTTTTTCCAAACATATCTGGCCTAGGTTATGAATCCAGAGAAGAAAAGGGTGTCACGAGAGAAGTGAGAACAAAACTCTGGTTCATACATGCAGCTATGGTATGTAAGAGATATGATCAAATGCTGTGAAGCGCCATTGGATGTAAGTTTTTCCTTTGCACTAATGCGCATGCCCATATGATGCACTTTCTCATTTGTTCAGACAAATTGATAGAATAATTGCCATAAACAATAGGAATTTAGACTCGTCTCCCCAACAATATATCAATAGAACAAACATCAAACATGTTATTCAAATTCCGGCAAGTTAGTTTTAATCAACATGACATATAGCTGTGTGGTTTGGTTTTTAAAGTTTTAGAGCATTTGACATGCAAAAGGTTCAATAAAATTCGCCTTCGAAGCTTTCATAAGCATTTTAACTTTAAATGAAAGAACTTGAGGCACAAAGAAAACCACCTATGCACAAAAAGAATATCTCTCAACACTAATCCAAAACGATGAAGCCTTTCTGTCCACGCCTAATCCTGTTTTTAGAAGACAGGATTGGATACACTCTACAAAAGCTTGGGGTTGGGAAAAGGAGCTGAAAGACGTACAAGCCCTTTCTGGAGGGGGGGGGGCTGGGGGGGTTGAGGATGGCCAGGGCTAACTAGGGGCTTGTGTCTTGAACGATACCTTCTAGTAATGGTATTAAGCTTTTGGTCGATAAATAACGTAAGATGCACAAGTAGGAACCTTGGGGAAGGGGACAAAAAGTGCCTATTTGCAGCTGACGGGGGTGTCAAATTTATTCTTATGTATCCCTCCCCACTTTAAAAATGCTTTCTACGTCTATGTCTTTAACAAAGCGAAATTACCTGTCATGCTCTCCTAGCACGACCTCCATGAAATCAGCCTGGTGCTCTCTATTGAACAAACAATGAGCCGCAGTCAGGACCCATTGGTTATCTATCAAGGAACCTCCGCAGAAGTAGGTGCCAAATTTCAGCAAAGCCACTGACCAAGGCCAAGTGTGAGGCTCAGCAACCACTCCACCGATGACTCGCCATTGCGAAAGGCCTCGCAAGCCGCACTTTTTCTGCTCTTGAACATAAAAAAGATAACGCAAGTCAAATCTGTTTAACTTTACGATAGAATAGAATACACAACCATCGGTATCCTAATGCCTTTACATTTATCAACATTAGATTCATATACCACTGGGATGATGACACTGAGCCAGAGTATATTAACAAATCACTGGCCGAAAACAGAATTTACTACTTGAATATTCTTACATTCGTTGATTAAATTCTGTTTGGTCTCTATACTGATAGTCTCAATGATGACATCATGGGCTTACCAATGATATTTTACCCTTCGTTTACAAGCTGGATACTCAATTGCGGTGATTTTCAGGACAGTGAAATCAATAAAGCTTGATTCTCGATGTTACAATCTCGATACAAATTGTTACAAGTGTGATTGGATTGGTTTACGATGTCAGCAGATTATTCCATATAAATGGGATATTCAGCTTTTGAAAATACTTATATTTCGGATCCTACATAAACAAAGATGTGGGTACATGACCTGTGTCACAAGAATAAAAACTGGCTTACCTGTTTTGCAGAACCCGCAGGTCTTTTTGCAATTATTCTGCATCCAACTGTAATACTTACTATCCTTTTTGCAGTAAGGTTTGTATAATGGGCAATTCTTTACTTGGGAAGGTTCATCCTCACACGAGGCTAAAAAAGGGTACAATCAATAATGCTAAGAGTATTGCAAACAACTAATTGCAAAAAACTACTCCCGTAAGACAGAACTCACGTCTAGATACATGAAGTAACTGTGTTTTGATTCGATTGCTTGACCCTAGCCCACTCAGAGGGGGCCATGGGGGCAATTGCCCCTGGGCCCGTAAGCAAAGAGGGAACCAATGGAAACTGTCTATATTCATAATATGGTAATTTCCAATCATATCTGTACTGGGAAAGTTTACCAATGATTTACGTATATAACTCAAAAGTAAATGAAAAAATTTCATGCACGTCAAATTCAAGTTAAGCGCATTTTAGCTTGATTGCATTAGATAGAAAAGGGCATAAGGCCTGCCCCTGAGTCTGTCGTGGCCTTCGGTGGAACGGCGCTGTCCACAATTTATGCCGTTTTGTAGTTTAAGTTCTCTTGAAATGACAACTAACTCAGAAGCTAGAGTGAGGTTTTATCAAGCTATCATTGCACGTGTTTTAAGCATTGTAGCTCCAGCTTCAGTTCTGTTTCAATATCCCTAATATTAAAAATGCTTAGTTAGTGTGACTCGGTAAAGTATACTTTTCCTCCTATCAATTTTATTGACAAATCCAAATCAAGAGAAATCATGTGAGATGAGACAAGTCACTTTATATTAGCCAATATAGAATCAATACAAGGCATCATGGGTACTAATTCTCAGGGAATGATGTAGATTTTAATTGTCAGCATCCATATGTAATAAGAATTTTACGGTAAATCACAGCAATATCATCTATATAAACTACAAATAAAACATATCTGGTAATCTTTATAAACAAAAGCAGCGTGCTTCTGGTAGCGTACTACTGTCTTCGCAAATTCGCAACTTTAAGAACACCCTTCCTACTGTCCGCTATGTAAACGTAGAGATCGTCGTTTTTGCATATTCCATGACACGAAAATAAGCACAAAACAAATCAAAAAACTAAAAGTGATTTTATGTAAGTCGTTAGTGCCATGCATCATTAAAAGCCAAAAGATTTTACCGACGCAAAATCCGCAAGACTTTTTGCAGTTAGCCTTCATGTAATCATAATAACGAGAGCCTTTTTTGCAATATGTCTTCCACGTTGGACATGCGCTTCGAACTTTCGCGCTGTCTGTACATACTTCATCTTGGCCCACTGTAAGAAAAAAAGGCAAGTTAAGGTGAGAAACCGGTAACAAAGGACCCTGTGTCGAATGCAACCGCCATAATTTCAGGACTTATGACAAGTCTTAATAACTTAACAACCTTTTTGGCAAAAATAACAAACCTAAATTTGGTTTCAGTTAAAGGATACAGCTGCAATCTCGAAGATTCTATACGGGCTAAAATCAAGATTCTGATTAGTTCTACATGTCGGAATCACGTTTGCCTCTCGCCTTTAGATTTTCGCCTCTTGCCTATGGTTCACAGTTAACAAATGATACATACCAGGGCAAGATTTAGAGTTGCAAACTGCTGTTTGAGTTGATGGACCTGTGCATGGCCTGCCGTTGTTTTTAGGGGCCGGATTATTGCATTTTCTAGACCTCGTCTTGGTGCCTCCTCCGCAAGATACACTGCAAGCTCCATATGGTCCCCAAGCACTGTACCCGCCATTCACTGTTGAATCAAAATAATATCGTTGATTCGTAAGATGATTTCGTGCGAATTCTTACTATATGGTCTTAAGATTGATTTTAAACCTAACTTTACAGGCTCTTTAGGTCAAAGACAGCACGACGTTTGCCTTGCATCTGTGATGCCATAACCTGCAAATGGTGTAGTTAAGGTGCAAGGCTTCTCTAAGGCAATACCAGTCGGTAACAGGTTCTAGGCCTTTAACTTGAAATCTTAAACAAGGCGAGTGATCCAGATGTTTAAAAAGGGGATAACTTTTATCAATTGTGAAATCAGCGAATGCATAATCTCACACCCAGCTAAAGGAAGTCAAATTCGTAAAAATGCATCCCCTCCCAAAAAAGTTTTTGGTTTTTGATCCCCCAGGGAGCTAATTTGAGGATATAATCAGATTTCAGGGGAGTGCCGGGTGTTCTTGGCTAGGAAATTCTAAGAATAAATATTAATAAAAAAGACAAAAGAATCTTTAAATCATAGTAGACAAAACGTATAATATTTAATACATCGGTGGTATTCAAAGGCAAATGTGGTATTCATAATTGCAAAATATTGTACTGTAAACCCTCGAATAAGCGTCTCCCTTCGAATAAAGCGCCCCGCTTGAAGAAACAACCACCGTATCGGGAAAATTATCAAATAAGAGTCCACCTAGAATAGGCACCTATCACCGCCTTCTTTACAAACGGGCGTTTGGTCGAAATTTTAGCCAAAACAAGTTTCTGAGACGGAAGTGTTGGTCTTACAGGAACGGGGAAGGCAGTTAGCCAAACAGAGTAGAAAAAAACAACAAATTTGGTTCTAGTTTTAATTCTTGTCAGAATTCAGTTTCATTTTTGCGTAGCAAGGAAACGTTTTCAAAACACTCGCAAAAATATTTATTTTGGCTATCTTCTTTATTATTTCCGAAATGCCTCTTACTTTATATCTTTGCTTTGACATCCAGAAAAATCAAATAAGCGCCCTGCTCGAATGAGCGCCCCGCTTGAATTAGCGCCCCTCTTTGAGACTTAAAATTTAGCCTTGGGCGCTTATTTGAGGATGTACGGTAAGTGGAAAGTACGGGATATTGAAATGAATCCTTGCATACTGACCTGGGCAGAAACCACATGTCTTTTTGCAGTTGATTTGCATAAAAGCGTAAAAATTGGAGCTGCTTTTACAGTAAGGAATCCAACCAGGACAGCTCCTTGCATGATTCGCTGAATCGCTGCATCCTTGGCTTTGGGCTTCTGTTGAAAAAAACAGCGACATGCAGCACTTCTGTCGAATACCTTATTACAGGAAATTAACGAATCATGAAATTAACGCGGTTTGCCCCTCAACCGCGTTAATTTCATGACGCGTTAATTTCATATACGCGTTAATTTAGTGATACATTAATTTTGTGACAGTGTTAATTTAATGAACGTTAATTTTGTGCAAAAATTGTAAAAAAGGCATTTTTTTTTCAAGTGGAATAAGGGATGAAAATATCTTATCTGTTAGCTGGCATGACATCCCTGATGAACTAATTATAAACGTTGATCAAACCCCGTCAAAATTCGTTCCGACAGACAACGTAACAATGGCAGTTCGAGGTACTAAGCATATTCCGAGAACTGGAGCAAACGAGAAAAGAGGGATAACTGTTACTCTTTCAGAGACCCTCAGTGGTATAATGTTACCATTTCAGCTTATTTACAAGGGGAAGACTAAGAGATCGCTCCCAACCGTAGAATTTCCGGAAGGATTTTTATTATCTTACTACGAAAAACATTGGAGTAATGAGAAAGAATCATTGAAACTACTGAAAGAGATCATTAACCCCTACGTGCAGGGGCGTAACTTGGCCAATAGTTTTGGGGGGGATGAAAAGCGTTTCTGCCCTGCAAAACTAAGTGGTGCTCTGCAGACCTCGTAGCAACGGTTTGTCTATAGGTTACTAGTGAAAGCTTTACCAGTGTACACTGGTCTTTACCAAGGACAAACTTCTAAGCAATAAAAACAAACTTGAAACTTCATTGCCTATGAAATTTCTATTTCTCTACATGAGCGTAGATTGTTTTTTTATTGTCACTTCATTTAATGTTGGTTTGCAAAATTAAGCTAATAAACAGCTAATTGGGGGAGAGGGGATTACATGATGTAGACGGCGCAATGAAATTTAGCCCAGTGGGGCAAAGAGTCGAGTTTAGTGAGGTAGGAGGACCCACCATGGTTGGGTCCGACGTGAAGAAATTGTTTGAAATTATACCTTGTAAAAGGGCTGAAAAGCATCTTTCAGACAAAAATTTAGCAAAATACTATTGTGCTAAAAGAACTGATTGTTTATTGAAAATATTATTGCTTATTGGGAAAAATAGGGAGGGGGATGTCATGCTAAAACTCTAGTGTTAGACGTTGCGGAGGGAAAGGAACTGCAACCTTTCGTTTCAGATTGCATGCAGTTGTGAATGACAGAGGAAGATGTTGTTTTGATTGGGGGAATTTTTTTCCTGAACAGAAAAATAATTTTTTTGTGACTCTTCCTTCGCTCTCTTTAGGTACAGTTCTTGAAAGAAATTTTTCAAAAATTTTCAACAATATTGTCCAAAAACATTGTTTTCTTGAATCAAGGACGTTGACATAATTTTTCTCCGTGGTAAAATTATGATTGTATCATAAGATATTGACTCTGTTTATGTAGCTGAAAGGAAGGCTTTCTCAGTTTTATACAGTTCTTGTAACTATGTGATAATATTGCACCTGTGTAACATGGTGTGAGATATATGCGGGCCCAATCGGAGCACGGGTCCCGAACCTATTGCCCTTCCTACCACCCCCCCCCCCCACCTTCGAATCAACTGGCATGAAATGTGTCTGTTGAACAACATAATGACGATTTCGGATTTTTACAGCCCGCAATGTAATGTCACCCACTCTTCACCGCCGAATTTTTCACAGGAACATGTGTCGGCGCTAGAACTAAATTTAACTTGTTTTCATTTCATTTTCATTTTTTATTATTCATACAGCGTAACGCATTCAGTAATTGCAATAAAATTGATTTACAATGTGCTCTATCTGAAAACTTAAGTTACTTTATATACGTACCCTACTTACAGGAAAAAACAAAATTATTTACTTTGATTAGAAGAAGGAAAATTGTTATCGAGAGACCGTGAATATTTTCTGATAATTTTGTAAACATTAGCTGTATATAAGTAGGAGTAAGTTCGTGACAAGACTTGTAAACCATTAAAGCAGTTCAAATTCAATCATTTTTTTAATAGTTAACAATCCTATCTTCAAATCCAAGGAAGATGTATTATAGGGGCTGCTAGTAACGATTCTTGCAGCACGGTTTTGCATTTTTTGCAGCTTATCAGGCAGGTTTTCCCCACAACAACTCCACACCGAGCAGTTTAGAAAATGTAGTTAAACTAAACTTTTATACATGTTTTTAACAGATTATGATGGGAGATTCAGCATATTTTAGCATTCAAAGTGCTTTGACAATCTTACTTACAGTAAAATTTATTTGTTCTCTCCACTTAAGTTGCGAATCAATCTGTACGCCATTATATATATATTTTTGATCTGATCAGCCGAAAAAGAACTGCATGATTTACAGTATCGAATTCGAATTTCTTCACAAAATTATTCTTACCTCTCAAAGCTTGCAGGCCAAGAATAAGTAACAACAAGAAACGGAACATCAGGCAGGTTGCTTGCGGATTCCCAAAACAGAAAGTTTGGTAGATTTCTAAAACGAAATAATGAAATTTATTGCTTACTGGTCTGTCATTAAGTGCTCAAGGCCGTATAGGCAGACCTGTACACAGGGTTGGAGCCCCTTTGCAAATGCCGAAATATAACCAATTTCTATATTTGCTATTGTTTTTAGCAACATTTTGTGCAAGAGCCCCCCTTGTTATTTTGATAGCACTACACCACTGCCTATACATGCTTTTTGGTGTATTGAACAGGATGGTTACTCCGAGTTCTACGCTGAAAGCCCTGGTTAAACGATCCAACATTTCACCCAGCACTTCGCCCAACTTTCTATGTTGGAAAATGATCCAACGTTGGTTGTCAAACGATCAATTCGTCCCCTTGCATTTCCTTATATCTCCTTTATGTAAGAGGCTCTCCACTGACCCTTTGTCTCTTCTTGAGCACAGATTTATTTTGTTTCGTTACATTGTTCATAATTAGAGTGTAATTTATTTTAAACAATTTCGAATGTTAAAACCAACCCGAAAAATCAGCAACGATGCGATGATTAAATTTTGGCGCTCTTTAACAAACTGCGCTTGCGCAGAGCTAGCAACGCTGGCTGCGGTGGTCAAACAATCCAGCATTTCACCCAACACTTCAGAACAATAGAATTGTCGGGTGAAATGTGGTTTTGCGAAATGTTGGGTGAAATGTGGTTTTGCGAAATGTTGGGTGAAATGCGGTTTTGCGAAATGTCGGGTGAAATGTTGGATCGTTTGACAAGGGCTTAACGCCATCATCAGGCAACTGTCCTGCTCTGTCTAAAATTAAATAGGTAATTTGACTTATGAACGTCACATGGAAAAAACAAGCCCATGAAATACATGTGGGCGATCCTCGCTCGCGAGTTGGTTGGGTATGAGTGTGTTTGATTAGCATAAATTATTTCCATAATATACTATGCAGCGTCATTTGTGTCTATATTACAACTGTACTTTTTGTAGAGTGTTTTATGATTTCACATGCCATTCTGCATGGTCTTTAACTAAATTCTGATGGCATTATCTTATTCTACGGCCTTTAAATCCTCAGTCGTGTGGCTTTTCAAATTCTCTATTACGTATCATACTCCCACTGATTATTCATTCTCGTGTTATCCGAGTGGTGTTTCATTTTGCATTGTGTTACCAATTTCATATCGCGTCGTTGTCTGCCCTCTTACGCTAAGATGTTTCCAGATTCGAAAATTGCGAAAAAAATTTAAATGCAGCCGAACATAGGGGAATGGTCGCCCGAGAGAGAATTTATGGGACCAAGTGCTTTTGGTCAATTCGAGGGTGCTGATTTCGAAAATCGGTTATACGGAGATTTTTGGGGCCATCAGCCTCTTTTTCGTGTTTGAGGTCTCGTTTTTGCGTATATGAAGGTAATCAATGTAAAAACAGTTTGAATGGAAATAAGTCAAAGTCTTAAAGTCGATCAAGCATATTTCTTGCGCATAAATGCTCAAAATTAAATTTTGGTCTGTTAAGGGGGGCCAAAAGCCTCGTTTTCATAAGAAAAGTTAAATACATCTCTTGATTGGACAAATTTTTGAATTGTCGTCCATAAGAACTATGCAGAGCTATCCATTACTAATTGATAAATAACACTTATGGAAAAACTACCGGATCATCTAAATAAACATAGTTTAATCGCTTCAAAGTTCCTCAAGATTGTTTTCTGAGTCGCTGCACACAACGCTCTAAGTACAGCTCTTTTTTTACTTCAGCTTGGCTAAGCGAAAGTTCCCAGGTATGTTGTTGGTTACAAGCACCACTCTGACGATAAAATCCTTATTCGTCCCAACCATGATCTATCTACTAGGTTGCCCAACTGAAGCATCAAACCGTCATCTTGTTTTAAAACCATAGCGATATAGTTTGCTCGCAGAATATAAAACCTTGTGTTTTCTTTACATGACGGGAGACGACAGATTTTTATAATCTTTTTTTCCATCGAACTTCTGCACAAACAACTTGATATGGCCAGAGGTTGTATCTAAAATGGATTTTGACTGAAGGAAAATCCGAGGCAATATATCTAAACTTTATTTTATCAATTTGTACAAGTTTAACAAAAACAGAAAAACTATCAACTAAAATAAAAGCAAATTAGGCAATTTGTATTTTTGGGACATTGTTTTGTAAAATCTGATCTTAAATATTTCGGGAAAAAAGTTCATGTCCTCAAAAACTTTCTTTTCGTCAGTTTCTTTCCCTTCCATATCGCTAGCGATTTCTCTCTTTTTGTTATGTTCCTTAGAAATTTGTTGTTAACAAATAGACCTTGTGAGCCAAGTTTAGACAACAAAAAAAACGAATCTCCGCCAATTTGTGCTGGCACCAAGTTATTCTGGATCAGGTTTCTTGATCTATTTCCTAAGCCAAGCTGTTACTGGTTGTACAACTTAAACAATGGCCGATTTCTTTGATCTTATTTCCCATATTCAAATTTATATATGTCTTCTATGGTAAAGTCAAAGAAACCAAGCTAAAGCTAAACGCATATGTAAGGGATTACTAGGCACAGTTACTTACAGAATGATATACTACATTGATTTCCAATTTTGCCTCAAATTTTCCTTTAGCCCTGCAGAAAAGTGGGGAGCCATGACCTCCCCCCCCTTCCCGCTTTCGTCGGCCCTGTCTGCCTAACTTTCGCCAACCAATGACAATTCCAAGCTGAAAAAGTACTTAATCTTATACTACTAAAGACAAGATCCCTAAGAAACCATTAAATTTTGAGTAATCTTTTGGCGGTACAGAACTTGATTTTTTTACCAGTGTATATCGTTACCGGTCCATACCAAGCCCACTTTTACCGGTCCATACCTACGCTGGAACTCTTTTTGCCCCAAACAACGCAAAGTCAACCTGGTCAAAACTTTAGTGCAAAGGGCACTTATGACCTGCTCGAAAACCAAACTCCACACAGAGCTGGGCAAACGTATTGTTTGTGGAATTGGGAGAGCGCTTCTATCCATTCAAGAGGATTGTGTTCCTAACATCCAAAAGAGTTCTGTCGCTTATGAATTTACGCCCCTCTGCCCCTCTTCGAAGAGCCCCCCCCGGTGTAGGTGCCCCTGGAGTAGTCTACATTACATCATCAATTGAATAGATATTCTGCTTCTTGGATTACATGGTACTTTGACATATATTGAATTTCCCTTTTCCTTCTCTGTGTTTTTTTGCAAGGTTTTCTAGCCAAATTTAAAAGGAAAAAGTTCAGAATTTTGATGTTTTTTGCGCCTATGCAATTTCTATGGCACTAAATGTGGTGGTAATATTGAGGTTATCTCTATCTAATCTCAGCAGTGGTTTGTGTGAAGTAATAATAAGATGCATGTCCCTATGACGACAATTGACAACAAAGTTTTACAGTAAAGAAACGAATTGAGAAAAACATAAAAGCATGGTGCCCTTCGTAAAGAGAACAATTATATTGTTTTTAAAACCTTTTATTATGACACTAAAAGCCCAAAAAACGTTGAATGCTTCACTTTTTCTTCTTGGCAGTTTAAGAGAGATCAGTTCTAGAATAGCCTATTTTAATTTCCTTGTCCTACATTTTGACGAGCTGACACTTGCAATACACTTTCACGTTTCACGTGCATTAAAAGGGATATTATCAATGATATAAAAGATATTTCAACATGTGATGTTCTCAAACTATAACGAAAGTAACACTTTGTTGCGCATTAAACAGCTCATGTGGAAAGACTTACTGTGAATTAAGCTACGTAATCCACGCAACAACCCTCTCCATAATCAAGAACGCCTGCACAAGGTTGAGGCAGGAGGGGCAGTTTTGGTGCTGAGGGCAAATTGTAGAATTTGTCTACTGACATGATCGAGTATTAGTGGGGGATGGGGCAACATAGAAAAAAATATTTATGGGTATGTGCCAACCATACAGCTGGGTCTTTTTACCGCAAAAGATTCTATACATGGAGAAAAGGTTGATGAAATTAAATTGGTAAAAAATGGCCTTGTCACTATTTGCAATGTTTGGTTTTATCAAAATCATGGCTGTTATAAATGGGGTGATTGTAAAATTTTGATATTGCCCGTTTTAATACCGATTTATCCTCTTTAGGTTTCTCAAGAACTTCTAAGGGAACAAGACTTTTTTATCTCCTCTTATCTTTGCCGCTGTCCTTTTGCGGCCCACCTTGTCACAGACAAACGTTTCAAAATTTGATTTTTGTGCTGGTGTTAGCAGCTGCCCCTCCAGCCCCCCAGTGTAGGCACCCCTTTCCATATTTTCTATAAATGATAATTACAAGGTGTCACACAACTGATTTGACGTTGTGAAGTTGCGATGAAAAATCATGCCTCAGTGACAAAGACAGAAATCAACTGGGTCTTTTCACGAAAAAACTGCAAGACCCCGCTGCGAAACGACTCGTCTCTGTTCCGGTCAATTGTTTCATCTTCACACAAAAAACGGATCATAGAAATGGGATCTTCATGTTGAAATTAAAAACTGCCGAAGATTTGATATTGTTTGAACTGGCATGCCTCGCAATTTAGCTTTCCTTATACATTTCACTAGAAATTGTTGCTGTAGTGAAAGGTTGTCATTACAACAGCAAATTCCTCGAAATTTTTTTAAAAATATCAAAATATTCAAAACGAAGTAATTTGCGACCGAAAAGTCCAAACGACATCGTTCTCAGAGAAATTTAATTTCAAGATGACGTTTTCAAATCCGAAGTTCATTTTTGAGAAAGGCTTGTAGATAGCGAGCGAGACGCAATATTGACGAAATCAACCCGGAACGGAGAGGCAGCGAATGCTTAGAAGCAGTTGCTTTCTTTGCGAGAAATCATTTGCTAACACGAACAGTAGATTTTAACATTTAGCTCTATTTCTAAAAAATATCAGCATTCTATGAAAACTATCTTCAAAGTAACAAAACATAGCTAAATTGTCTTCTTATGCAACCTTTTAAATCAAACTTTAATGCACTCCTTTGTATCTAGTTTCCAGTATTAAATCGCAGGATACTTGCAAAATGGTTTAGAAACACTACAACCATTGCGAGAAGAATTCAATCCAAATAAATATGGTTGATTCAAAACAGACTTACCTTTCAGGCAGCTTTTGCTCAGCAACTGTTTGCTCGAGGCTTTTTTCGAGTTTATAAGAACCGAAGACGGAAAATACCACAGAGTATCACTGTAGGGTTGGAACCGGAAGTAAATCTATGCGCATTTCCTTTACGCCGTTGGTTGGCAATTTGAGCTCCATTTTTGGTCTGTGACGTCAAAGGTGTCTGTTTTATCACCCTCGTTGACGCTAATTCACTGATCATTGAATTTATTGCACCTCTTTGTGGGATGGCATTCTGAAATAAAATCCAAACTATATTCACAGCATCAATTTCTAAGAAAATAAATGAAAAGCTTTGCAAAAAATTAAAGAAAGTGGATATATCATTGCTTTTTTATAAGGACCAGTAAATCGAGGTTCTTAACTTTTCCGAAACTTTGAGGCGGGATTGTTCTTAATTTGCTCTCAAAGTCTTAGGTTGTAGGCAGCAGGGCCAGCGCTACAGGAGGGCAAAGCCCCCCTCACATTTTTGCGAAGGTAAAGGTTGACATTAGCCAGAATTTTCATTAGCATGTTGATAATTACCTTAATTTCCGTGATTACTTTAATTTTCATATGAAAAATTCTTGCAGGAAGAAAAAACCATCATCAAAAATATTTTTTAGAATTTCTTAAATTTGATCACATAATCTGAAAGAACAGCATAAATAGCTTCTCAATGTGCAAAATCAGTTACACTCTTTTTTTATAAGAACAATTTTATAAGAACACGAGCCTCAAAATGGGTAAAAATTTAAGAACAAATTAAGAACAAGCTGAGGCTGAGCTACTGTAAATTGAAATTTTGAACAACATTTTATCTCAAAAACGAGGATTTTTAGCCATGTGTGGGTGCTTTTCGGTGAATATTAAAACATGGCGGCAAGTTAAGTTTGTCTCTACGCACTTTGTTGGTAAAAGAGGCCTGAACACCTCCCCAGAACGAGAAGCTAGAAATCACACTGCTTATACCCTATAAATTTAAGAACAAAATAAGAACAATCCAGCCTCAGATTTTCGGAAAAATTAAGAACAATCAGCCTGAACTCAAATTTACTGGTTCTCATAAAAAAAAGAGTGTAGTTATGCTCAAAATTGGGCGAGATATGGCAAACGGAGGTTGAAAGTTTGCTAACGGATAACTGTTATTCTGGCCTGGTTCATAAAGTTATGAACCAAGACCAAATAACAGAGGTTTGGCGGGGCAAGAGCCTGCGCTCATGTGGCCACATCTCCTCCGATTTGTAACACATTGAACTGATTTTGCATACTAGAGGCATTTCATAATGCGCTTTTGGGATAAATGGTCAAAATTCTAAAGATAGATTTTGGTAACGTCATCACTTCGGTACCCTATATAATAATAAATTCGGTACCAATAAAGCTATATTGTTAAAATCACATTTTACATGTAAATTACATTAGCTCATTCTCAGTTAGATATTAATTCAAGTCTTAACCAGTTTGGGGCTTGTGTTCTTATAAAATTGTATTTAAATAAAATAGGTAACAGAGATGAACAGAGAATTATACAATTTCAGGGTAACAGCAAATATTGTTGAGTTGTAAGGCATGCGAGAAAACTCAAGAACACTATCTAGTCACATGTCCTGTTTAAAATTGGGTAGTTTATTGAAGAAAGCAATCTAAATCTGAATTACTTTTTAAGAACTGTAGGTCTAAGACTTTCTGCGGGCGGGATGGCATGCATTCTTCAAAATGGTGTCCATTGAAGGTTCGTTCAGGAACATGCTTTCGAAACCAGACGAAGCTCTGAAACCCTGTTTTCTGTAATTCAATGCTCTCTCGGTATCATTTCTAATAGAATCAATGAAATTAAATTTCACCAAGTCTTGGTTGACCCACCATTATCCAGAGCAGGGCCGCATTTACATCTGTTGGGTCTCTGGGCCCAAAGTTGATTAGGGCCCCTTAAAACATAAAAAAAATTGCGTTACGTAGAATGACTGCGCTTTGTTTTTTGCTCAGTTTGTCATTGACATACGGATGTTCCTCCGGTGAAAAGTTTTCACCATGCTGAAAAGGGTAATAAAAAAGAGTGACAGAAAAACGTTCACAAAGTCACAGTAGCGCATTGTTGCTTCATGTTTAATGGCAGCAGATTTTGATGTCCTGGGAGTTTTAAACTCCAATAAAATCATCGAAAAGTTTTCAGCAGCTAAGTAAAAACGAAAGACATCAGCGTCATGAACCAAGGGGCAAGGGTAGTTTTAATTGGGAATGTACTGAAATGCGAAATGGATACAAGTTTATTCGCGTCTTATAGTTTTCATCTATCAAACTATTTAGTGAATATTAACCTGGTTGGTTTTGACTATGTTTAGCCAAGTACTATATACGTAACACAATTTTATTTGGATTTGTCAATAAAGACGTTGTTTTCCGTTTTTTATGTCATGTGAAGAGTGCTTTATTGAAAATGTTTCAAAACATTCGCATTTCGAATTCAAATGTTTCAAAAACATAAGTTTCGAATTACAGAAATTTGGATGTCGAAAATACTTTTTCGTTTTGTTTTGCTTTGAACATTTGAAAGATGAGCTCGGCCTAAAAATTTCGCAGCTGCATCAAGAGTTCGTTACAGCATACAAAGAAAGGTTTGCTTGTGAGAACAAACACGCTACTGTTATAAAGTGTTCACCAATATGGTAAAAAATAAGAAAGGAATTCAAAGCTTTCCCTCAGCAAAAATCTCAAGCCCATTCTCAGATTGCAACATGGAAGCATGAAAGTAAGTCTGCTTCAACTCGAAAAGGCACCATCCTTTCGCTTTGGAAAAACTCTTCAAATAAAGGCAAATCAATTTTATTTGAAAGCCTCATTGAACAATCTTCAAATTAAAATGCCCAACCCAGGTACTAAAACTCGCATCACAGTTGTATACTTCTTCCCAATCCAGACCTCACGCACAACTACAACTTTTACTCCTGTAGCAAAAACGTAGGGCATTACAGTGTCACAGAATTTGCCTGGTTTGTTTCGAAAGCAAGTACTGTGATTGGCTAAAACCCAAACTTTTTGCTTTCTGGATTGTTAAGGCCGACCTCCACTTGGCCGCGCGTACGGTGCGGCCAAGTCAGCGCATGCCCAGTGACTCGGTATGATGCAATATTCTTGCCCGTCACGTTCAAACTTTGTACGCTTTGAAAGTAGAACCTGGTTCTACTCTCAGAGCGGCCGCTCTACGTACGTCGGAGATTATCCAATCAAATTGCAAGACTTGGTGACTTGGCCGCACCGTACGCGCGGCCAAGTGGAGGTCGGCCTTTAAACAAGTATGTTACTGCCGAAAACAACGTTCGAATTTTTTTAGAAAAGCTTTGGTTTTACTCAGTTTTTTAGTTTTTAAACCATTGTTTTAAAATTTTCGGAATTATTTGGTATTCAGCCCTCCTTGGTACTTAGGTAGAGGTCGCACGATACCCTTTGTAGGCCTAACTCCAAATGTGTAGATATCGTTTAAAAATAAAATAAAAATGCACCACATACTGTTTAGGCAGGGAATTTTCCACTATAATTTAAGGATCTGGGTAACCAAAAATTTTAATGCTTGGAATGAAAGTAAATATAAAAGGGATCAAGATTCCGAGTTGGGACATTTTGGAAAATTGGTTCTTGTCACGTGACAGAGATGTAATTGACCGAACGACAAGTCACGGTCAGAAAAAAGTAAACTTTTCGAATTTTTCAATCTAAATACATTTTTGGATTGCTCTTTCGAAGTTATTCCGACTTTTTTAAAGAACCATAGCCCTACAACGTACGGTCCCAAAGTTATAGGCGTTTAAAGTTGCAGTTAATCAGGGGGTAACGTCGTATAATTCTAATGGTATGTTTGTCTGTCTCAGATGCATTGACAAAAGTTAGCCAAAAATGAATAACAAGCGTGATTTCTGCTTCTATTACAGTTATCTTAAGCACATTTTTTGCTACAAATCGTGGGCTTTAGATGAAATATTGAGCTTCATTTGATGTTGGCCCCCGATTTTTCTAAATTTCAAATTTCCTTGTTGGTTTAATGTTTTTTAATCTGAAGAATATACAGAAAATGTCTATATTCATTCTTTAGTGGTTTTGACTATTCCCTGAGTTGCAAGAATCACATGGGCCCCACCTACGGGTAGCACTAAGATCCGTAATAGAAACAAACTATGTAAAAACATACCTGACCAATAAAAAATGGTCTAAGGTAGCCACTCGTCAAAAGAGTCCTCGCTAGACATAAAGTCAAATACTTTCCATTCACTTTCGTCACTTGAATTGTCCCTTGCCACACAGTCATTCGTATCAGATTCTTTATCCCCTTCTTCTCCGCTGTTGATAATCGCTGTTTCTGCCATCGGGCTGTCTTCTGCTTCATCGGATATAGTTTGCTTGTTCGGCGGTAGATCATCTAAGCCTGTTCTTGAAAGATGATAAGGAAGCTTCATATTTATTCTTGTTTCAAAACATCGCATTGAACGCTAGCCATACGACTATTCTTGCCCTTCAACCAAGGATATTCTTGCAGACCGTATTTGCAAACACTGCGGTCTTTATTTTGTAAGTATTAAGTCAAGGCAATACCACTCAGCATACTGCCGAGCAAAGGATTCGCTACCAGTTGCCAACAGAACCGAGGCGAGAAAAGTACGACCGCAACGAGTCGCAGCCCGTCGTCAAAATGAATTGTTGTGTGCGATGGCCTTTCAAGAGCTTGAATGGCACGCAATTGATGATGTTGATTTTGACGACGAGTCAGATATTCCAGAGGTTGTTCCCAAAAGTGGAACCCCTATCCTTAATGATATGGGTCCAATCTGGACAAGTGATTGATCAACTTTTATCTAAACCGAAGAAGCGATTGACTTGATATTAACATTTTGTTAATTTGTTATATATTCAAAAGAAAACTTGCATTACTCTAATTTATCATGTGTTGCATATGTACTGGAATTTTGTTAAGAGGGGAGGGGGGGCTGTCTCTTCCTAGAGTGACATCATGCAAGGGGATCTCACATGGAACCGTGACGGAGCGTGACGAGAGGGGATGGGTGGTTCTAAAAACCCAAATTTAGCGTGGCGTAATTATTGAACAGCCCCTATTGATTGATAATTACTTGAACTTGGGTGTTGCCTCAAGATTGTTACAAAGAAAGACTGCCTGTTCGGTGTCTTTATTAACGGAGAACTTGAATCGAATGAACGATGAAGCAGAACGGACTATTTACTTTGGCAGGGAGTATATTAGTCATTTCCCCTTTTTTAAGGATTGATGTTTGATAATGTTTAAGGATTGAATGCGAACTTCTATCGCTCCCTGTCTCCGAATTCTTATCGGATACCGTGGATTCGGTCCCACATCTTCAATGCGATCCTTTTTCCAATTCACTAGAGCTACTCAAATCTGCGTCTAGAAACGCTTCCCCAACTTCATGCGGAATCTCTTTGGTCACAATGTCACCTTTATTTCGTTGCGTTTTATCTACTTTGCATCAGAATTATCATCATTTTATTCATTCCAGGTAGCTTCTACGTGATCCGTAGGTTGCTAACCATGGTCCTCCAACAAACCCTGTCACTACACCTACTTTTCAGGATACCATAGTTCTGGATGTTAACCCACTCTTTAATATCGTCATTCCAAGTCCTTCTTTGCCTACCGCTCAGTGGCGTAACAGAGACACTCGGGGCCCTTAGGAATTTACTAAGATGGGGCCCTTATTTAGGGACTGCGAAGTGAAGTGAGCTCTACGGGGCAAAGGGGTTCGGGGTAATGGGAAAATGTTTAAAACCGTGCCCTTTAGAACCTCGAAAAATGCACGTGATGTGGTAAAGAAAATGTTTACATATGAAAAAACCAACAGTAAATTAGGTGTTCTTGCTCACAACGTGAGCTTTTCTACGTGCATTAATGTTGGCAAAATCCTTCATAAGCTTTGTTTTGTCAATTTTCTTTGCTTCCTTGTTCTCAATTGACAAAGTTGCTAGGTCGTCCAGTCTTTCCTGTGACATTGTAGATCTTAGATATGTCTTTATCAGTTTCAACTTTGAAAATGATCTTTCTGCCGATGCAACAGTTACTGGCAAAGTGACGAAAAGTGTTGGTAGCTTGTACATTTCTGGAAAGGATGAACTAATACGGCTCTGAAGCACGAGGTTATTAACTTCTAGAACAGTTTTCTTGACTGCAATCTCCTTTCTGAATTCGGTTGCAAATTATCTCATCTCAGAATCTAATTCATCTGTAAAGTCATTTGGATATTTCTCACGAATTATTCGTACTGCATTTTCAAGCATGTCAGGACTCAGTGTTGCCAGGTTGTTGGGGTAGAGACAGCTGAATAATGACGTCACCATTGCTTGTCCTTGAACCTTTCTGTCATTTGCATCAATGCTGTATCAACAGTCTTGTAGAAAACGTTTATCTTAAAACTTTGCTCAGGATCCATCAGTCTTCCATCTACAACAAGTTCATCTGATTCATATCTTGCCTTCCGACCCCTCTTTTGTTGAAACTCTAGCGATCCATCCCAAGATTTTGCAAGTGCTGTGGCAGTCAGCATTAAAGACTGCCATGATTCTCGAAGATATTGGAGCTCCGACTTCGAGAGTGCAATATTAAGGTGTCTAGAGGCAACTGACAAGTCAATCCTAGGGGACTGAAGCTCCTTCGATACTGCATTGAGTGATCTTAGTATTCTCTCCCAGAATACAAGAAAAATAATAAATTCCAGTGTGTCAATTTTTTTCTTTAGACTCTTTGCGTTGTCACGCTCATTCTTGTTGTTGGATGTTTAGATGAGTCGCGTCAGAAGCCTCATTATCTGGGGATACTTGTCACGCACAGCTCGCACTGCATCAATGCGAGAGCTCCAACGTGTCGTACATAACTTTTTTAGTGTCAGTGATCCTTTCCCAGCTTCGATTCCAAGATCTCTCCATCTATTCAAGGAAGAGCCAAAAAAACTGAAGATATCTCGAAGGGTAGCAAAAAAGTTTTCACTCATAACGTGTGATTGCCCACCTAATAACAACGGTCAATTGGTCGACTCTGGTAATATCACTGGTGGAATCCAAGATTATACTCCAGAATGGTGCGGAATTAATATTTTCTACCAAAGTCGAGGATACAGTATTTGCAAGCAAGTGAATCGGCTTATTTTGGATCTTAGTGTAAGGTATTTTGTTGCTCTACCTGGAAGAGATATAACTTCTGCTAGAAATTCATCATTATCAGCCATAAGAGAGACCAATGCCAAGAAGTTCCCACCTTCACACACATTATCATGAACCTGCTCTCTGTGCCCTCTGAATGCCAATGTCAAAGTTGTCATTGTCAGTATAATTGAAATAAGCAATTGAAGAATTATAGCGAATAAACAAAACAAAACAGAATGAATGAATCCAGTGTTGTGTTAGCAACACTGTTTAGTAAGAACTTTTGGGATGGCTTTAGGAAACCTTGTCAACATGGTAAAAAAGCACAAAATACGAAAAATTTGATGGGGGCCCCTTTTGGGCCCTTTTTGGTCGGGGGCCCTTAGTTCCCGAACTAAGGTCGCCTAAACTGCGTTACGCCACTGCTACCGCTAGATCTTTTTCCTTCAATGTACCCTTCCACGATGTTACAAAAAACTACTCCACTTGATCCTCTTGCCACATGACCAAAGAGTGCAGCTTTTCTCTTTGCTATGATGGTAAGAAGCATAGGGGTTACATTCATTCTTCGTAGCACTTCTTCGTTGGAAACCCTATCTGTCCACCTGATCTTCAATAATCTTCTATAACACCACTTCTCGAATGCCCGAATCTTGTCCATCATTTCTTTCCCAATAGTCTATGCCTCGCATCCATAAGAAAAAACAGACCAGACATATGTTTTCAGGAGGTTCATTTTCATTTTCCTGTTGATGTTACTGTTGAACAATTCTTTATGTCGTTGGAATGCAATCTTAGCCATTGCTGTCGTTTACTTATTTCGTCTGTGCAGCGTCCATCCTCTGTGATTTGTGATCCTAGATAGCAGTAGCTTTTTACTTGTTCTAAAACAGTCTTTCCTGATGTTATTTGGATTTTTGCTCCCGGAAATTTTTCGATGACCATTACTTTGGTCTTTTTAGCATTTAATTCCATCTCGTAGATCTTGCATGTTTCAATTAATCTTGTTATCATTACTTGGAGATCGTGTTCTGTTTCTGCGATGATGATCGTGCCGTCTGCATATCTTATATTAGTTATTGTGACACCATTTACTTTAATTCCTCTTGTGTCATCTAAAGCTTCCCGGATAAGTTCTTCGCTATACATATTGAATAGAATTGGTGGGAGGATGCAACCCTGTCGAACACCTTTTTTATCTTAAAACTTCTTGACTCACCGTTGATAGTTCTCACTACTGCTGTTTGGTTCCAATATAGATTGCTGATTAACCTCTTTTCTTCTTGTGGTATGTCATATTTTTCAAAAACTTCTATTAATTTATTGTGTTTGACTCGATCGAAGGCTTTTGTGTAGTCAATGAAGCAGATAAATATTTTCTTCTTTTTTCGATCATTCTTTCCCTGAGTATACGGAGCTGACAAATACCATCTCTTGTTCCTTTCCCTTTCCTGAATGCGAGCTGGTTCTCACCAAGTCTCCTTTCTGCTAAGGGTGTTATTCTTCTTTTCATAATCTGTAGCAGTATTTTGGAAGCATGTGATATTAAACTGATAGTACGGTGTTCGTTGCAAAGTGTTGTGTTGGGTTCTTTTGGAATAGTGACAAATGTAGATTGCAGGAAATCCTCCGTCAAAATGCCTGTATTGTAGCAGTCGTTTGTGATATTGGTGATGGAATTTAGTCCTTCTTCTCCCATATGTTGTAATAATTCCGCTGGAATTTGTTCTACTCCAGTTGCTTTACTCTTTGGTAGGTGTTTAATTACATCAATAATTTTTTCTTTTTCTATTTTGACATTTTGGTAATTGTTGTTTTTAGTTATGTATGTTGGTCTTGAGTCATTGTATAGTTCTTCTACATATTCTGCCCATCTTTCTGCTATTTTGTCATTTTCTGTTAAGAGCTTGCCGTTTATTGTTTTGGGTTTTTGATTTAGTTCTTTAATTTTTTTGAACATAGTTGGATTGTGTGCCTTATCCAAGAGTTCAATTTCTCTACATTTTTCTTCATAGAACTGTTCCTTTGTTTTCCTGCATTTCTTGTTTATTATTTTGCTTAAAGATTTGTACTTTGCTTTATCATCTTTTACTAGTCTTCTTTCTTCCATGATGTCTAAAATTTCTTCTGTCATCCATTTTTGATTGGCTTCCATATGTTCTCCTTTTCCACATATTCTATCTGCAACCTCAATTAGACATTTTTTAAGATGGTTCCATGGACTTTCTGTAATTTCTGTTTTGCTTTTGATAGTTTCATTCAGAGTTGATGCATATTCTTGGCTTCCTTTTTTGTTTTTTAATTTGTTTACATTCCAAGTCTTGACATTCGTTTTTTTCTTCTGTTTTTTCTTTAGTTTTGCATAGATTTTTATCCAGACTGGGTCATGGTCTGATTCGCAGTCTGCAACTTTTGCGTGTTTTCGCATTGGTGATGACATTTCTGTATCTTTTGTCTTTAAGATTGAAATTAAGTTGGTTTTGTATCATTCCATTTGGACTTCTCCATGTAGATCTTGCGCTTTTCTTCTGTCGGAACCATGTACGAAAGGGTTAGGGTATCGTATCGTATCGTATCGTATCGTATCGTATCGTATCGTATCGTATCGTATCGTATCGTATCGTATCGTATCGTATCGTATCGTATCGTATCGTATCGTAATGTATCAATAGTCTATTTCAATGTTATGCATATTGTTTCGTATTTACATTGTATTCATTTCTCTTTTAGATTTTTCAACTTTCTTGCAATATTGCTATTTTTATTGTAGCTTAATTAAATCATTTGTTTTTGTAGCTTTTAATGATAAATTGTATGTTTAGAATTCAAAATATGATATATGAACTGAGAATATTTGAGAAAGACTCTGAGAATGCGCATAAGCATCATTTCAATTTACATAAAAGAGCAATGATGCAAACAATCACAGGAATAGTTATTAAATGTCATATGTAACGATTCACAATTTACGAAAATACACTTCAATCCAAGTGACTAAATATCTATAACTTTTCAAGTCTGACTTTTAATTACAGCAGTTTGCTAGTTCGCTTTCTTCGTCTTCTCTATCCAGGTAACGAATTCGCTCACACGTGCGAAAACAGTGTATCGTTTTGCCCGATCGCAAATTGAGGACCCCCAACTTACAACCCCTGTTAGGGTCCAGTGTTCACCGTCCTCAGTGCAGACATAAGGCCCACCAGAGTCCCCATAGCAACCACTTTGGGGCGTGCCTGGCTTATTTCCAGCACACAACATCTTCGATGTGATATTGAGTCCCCCCCTATGGCTGTTTTGCACCTTGCATACCTCGTCAGTCACAACAGGCATCTCTGCTTCCATCAGTACATTGCTGCTTGAGCCTGTGTACTTAGTTCTGCCCCAACCTACAAATGAAGCATAAATAGCGTTTATAAGTAAGCTATCACGAAGTTCTGTCTCTCCTTCTCGTTTCTCAGGGAAAATAAAATGAGTTACTTCCTGCTACTTCGCTGACCTACGCTTGGGAGTGTAATAAGACCTTCCTCCTGGAGCTCTATCAGTACCAAAGTACGATTTCTGCTAGCGGATCTATTACGCTAATATGCACTTCAGATGCTTCTTTATAAAGCATGTTGACCTCGGCTTGTGACATATGCACGCTATTTTCACCTGTATATATTGTTTCTGTACGAGGCTGAATTGTGACCTAGCACATATCACGTGCTACTCTATTTTCCCTTATTTACACGTGAGGAAATTTCTACAGTACAAAATAGAACATGAACTTCGCAGCGCAAGCAAAACATAAAACCCAACAACCAGAAATAACTTCAAATCTGAAAAAGTTACTTTGCAAAAAGTGAAAAGTTTTAAGTTTTTATTGCATAGTCTCGATTAGTTGAGAAACTTTGTAAACTTTATCAAAAAATTTAAAACATGTTCTATCAAATGCGACAAGACAAAATAACAAAAACATTGGCAAGTTAATGTTTAGGTGCCGGAGAAACTAAGCTGATTATCATTGGCCTTTTAATTTGTTGGAAACTAAACTTCTACAGCCGTTTTTTATTACGACTCTTTCAATGCCGTTGAGACACTAAAGATGACGAGTTTATCTCAGAAGCGTCGATCCTTCTATTTAATGAAGAGATGGAAGAACGTTTTGAGCAATTTGCGACAGTATTATTTCCTCAAGCAACATCGCAATGGAGTTGAAAAGATAGAGTTTAAAATTTGTGATATAGTTTATTGACTGATTTCTGTAGCAACATATCACCAAATGGTCCGCTAAAAGGCAAGTTTCAGCACTAAAAATTTTCAACCAAGAAAATTAGTTTATGCTCTAAAAACAGTGAGCGAAATGAACAGTTAATGATACCCAAACTAAAACACACCCTGGTTAAGATATACAGGTGGGATTTGTTTTCAATGAATGGCAAAAGGATTTGCCGGCCATGTACTTTCCAGTCAGTCTGCAGAATGTAAATGGTAGATAGGTTTTCGACATTTAATAACGCGTGTGTTTCGGATAGGCACTCACCATATCTATTACATGGAGTAATAATATGTATGAATCACTACACAGACAATTTGGTTTGGTCTGTGTAGTGATTCATTTGGTCATTGTGTTTGGCAATCCGGACGTCCAGGTTTCAAGATATGAGAACGAGACATTTCAAGTCTCAGTTTGCATTGACCTTATCGTCAAATATTCGGACAGTCAAAAAGGAAAGATATCTTCCAGGCCTACTTCTCATAAAAATAAACTTTGAAAGTGGGCTGCAGTTGGCTAGTATAAAACCCGTAACAGCCTGTCAAAGAACAAAAGATTTACACGGGTCTTCTGCAAACCAATGGCAATATCACATCTGAAACCGGAAGGCTACGAGCAAGTTGCCTTGCCGTACGATTTGTTCTGTTCACCTATGCAAAAAAGCATGCGAAGAAAGGTGGCAGCAGATACCAGTGTGGTTTCGTGAAATGCCGGTAAAATATCACTTCTACAAAATGGCTAAAATGCACCTCGAGATAACTGGCCACAAAAGGTTGGCACTGAAGAGTGAAGAGCGGCACAGAGTGAAGCAGCAAATGAGGTAATAGTTATCTTTTGATGAAGTAGCAGTTATCTTTTCTTATGGATATTACCACCGTTTTGAAGCAGCCATTCACAGAAACTGACTACTTAAACGAAGAGTATAACACGACTTTTGCTGCTTATATCTAATGCTTTTTTGAATACAACATCATACAAAAAACGTACTAGAAAATCAAAAATTGATCATCAAGTCAGTTTCTGGTTGAAACAAAAAACATCTTTTTACATTCTATTTACGTATACATGTTTTAATAGCTTTCATTGTGATGTTGGTGAATGTCCGAGGAAGGGGGAGGGGCTATGAATGCGGACAATGCCGGACAATGCCGGACAAAAGGGGGAAGGGGTCGAAAAATTCATTTTTTGCTGGACGTCCTTTATGAATGTCCCCTAAAGAAGATGATGGCGGTAAAAATAACCTTTTGCGTCAATATTTATGCTCCCTTCAAATAACGTCCGGGGCGTAGCCAATGTGGGTGCTCCCTCTTTCTGTTTGCCAAATAATATCCTGAATGTCTAGATCTCAATTTACATCTATTGCTCCAATGTTTTAAACTTTGAAGTGTTATGATAGCGATAAACCAATTCATCCATGCAGGGGTTTTAAAAAGTGGGGTGGGTGCTAAAACCGAATTAAAATGTTTATAGGTGACTTAATTCTTAATATTTGCTACGCAGTGCCTGCCATGTTATGTTCTCCATTCCTGCCGCAAAATTGTCTGTTTATGAAAAAAACAAACTGCATACCTGTTATGTAACATTTCTGACCAATTTTTGCTTTCTTCATCGCCTCTGGAAGACAGACAACTCCAATCTTGTCAGGTATACCCAGCGGCGTGAACTTCAGCTCTACCTTTTCTTTCAACTTGATCAATGCGATGTCATTATTAAATGTTTGGGAGTTGTAGTCTGGGTGATTGAATATTTTTTCTATCATTACTTTCTTTTCTGACCCTTCATCCAGTGTTCTACGAAAAGAAAACACCGGCTTCTTATAACACAGTATTAAATTTTTGAAATACGTTAAAGTTGGCATCGAGTTTAAACAAATGAAAATTCTGAGAGAAAAGATTTAGGGCTATCACAGTTTTTTCAAAACAAATTAGGCCTATGGATTCAGATGGCAAGAATTCAATAATGATGATGAATATTAAATATCATTACGGTCTGTTCAGATTACCGTAAATCCTCGAATTAGCCCCCTGGGAGCTAATTTTTTTTTATATTTTTGGATAGGGGGTTATTCGAGGGGGGCTGATAGAAGAGGGCTTATTAAGTTTTAGTAGACGTTAAGAACACGTATATTTTAAGGAGAACTTTCTTTATGGATATTTAATTAATTATTACCAAAGGTGATTACACTTAAACAGATTCATAACACACGCCTGCGAAGTCTTTAAAAGCAGTTTAACATTAAATGAAAAATCTTGAGGCTTAAAGGGAACCATCAAATATTTTCCAAATTTCACCCAAGAAGTCAAGAAGCCTGTTTAGCTTAAGTCCTTTTTCTATTTGAAGGCATTGCGTAGCTTCTACAACAAGGTTGGAGGCGGTAGTGAGCTGTGAGGTGTTCGAACCTGCGCCGTGGGGAAGGATGGCCAGGGCTAACTATGGGCTTGTGTCTTGATAGATACCATCTAGTGGTTGCCTTAATGTTATGATTGGCAAATGGCTTAGACTATTAGGTAGGGATTGGATTGTGTTGGTGAACATGTGCTTACCCTATCTTAAAGAAACATAATTAAACAGTGGTGCCAATTCTTTGTCTACGTGTGCCCCTCCCAACATTTAAAATACTTTCAAGGTCTATACATCAAGCAAAGCAAAATTACCTGTCATGCTCGCCTAGCACAACCTCAAGATGTTTATCATTGTCAAAACAATGTGCTGCAGATAAGACCCATTGGTTGTCTATCAAGGAACCTCCGCAATGGTGAAAGCCAAATTTCAGCAAAGCCACTGACCAGGGCCAAGTGTGAGGTTCAGCAACCACTCCACCGACAACAAAAGGCTTCCCTTTCGAAAGACCTCGCAAGCCGCACTTTTTTTGCACTTGAACATAAAATAAGTAACGCAAGTCAAATCTGTTTAACTTTACGATAGAATAAAAAACACAATTATCGGCATCCTAATGCCTTCACATTTATCAGCATTACATTCATATACCACTGGGATCATGACACTGAGCCAGTATATAGACAAGTAAAATTTTGATCTGTAACACTGACAAAAGTAAAATTTTTTTGTCATAGTCTTACGGGAAGAAATTATACGCGATGTAACTTTAATTAGGATCTAAAGTAACATACAGATATGGTTGAAGCTTCAAGAACTAAAATGGGTGTGTTCGGCAACCTTGGGAAAGAACTGGCATAGGAACACACGAGGAATATACTATAGGGGCACTCAAAACCACAATTATCGAAAAACAAAAGTATATTCAACGAAGAGGCCACAAAAGAGGCATGATGCCCTTTCAGGCTTTAGAATCCAAATTCAAAAATTTAAAAAAGGTTTATATGACGTCATCATTCAAGAACCCTGCTGTTTGGGCCCTAAATTCAAATACGGGATCCTTAATTGATGGTGATTGTCAGGACAATAAAGTTAATAAAGGCTTAATTGGATAATTGTATCATATCAGCAGATCAGCTTTTATAAAAGAAAAGTTCAGCTTTCGAAAATTCTTAAATTTTGGGTCCTACGTAAAAAATAGTTTGGGCACATGATCTGTGCCAAAAATAATAATAAAAACTGGCTTACCCGTTTTGCAGAACCCGCAGGTCTTTCTGCATTTTTCTTGTACTAGCAGTGATATCCAATTGTAATATTCTGCATTGATTTTGCAGAAACGTTTGTATAATGGGCAGGACTTTGCTGCAGCAGGGTGATCTTCACATGAGCCTAAAAACATCACAGGTATTGTTAACAGTCTTGACTAATTGCAAAACTCCTGTATTAAGAAATAACTCGCGACTAGATGCATGAATTTACAAGGTAGACACGTATTACAGATTTTATGCTATGGATCAAAACAACTTTAAAGTAGAAGATAAAGAACAGATAAAGAACTAAGATAGTCTGATTCTAGCTGAAATGAAAAAAAGAAAAATTGGGTTCAATATCGAACTGTGCTTAGAATACTTAAACAAAATAAAAATACAGGATTATTCACCTCGTAAAAACTTGCCCTGTTCAATGGTAGTCTTGTTTTGGATAACAGAGCTTTTTCTACTGAGAAACAGACTACGAAAGGAGGGGGGAAGGGGGGATAGTCTAGATGTCGCTGAGATATAATTGTCCACTCTCTCGCCTTTAGATTTTCGCCTCTTGCCTATGGTTCACAGTTAACAAATGATACATACCAGGGCAAGCTTTAGAGTTGCAAACTGCTGTTTGAGTTGATGGACCTGTGCATGGCCTGCCGTTGTTTTTAGGGGCCGGATTATTGCATTTTCTAGACCTCGTCTTGGTGCCTCCTCCGCAAGATACACTGCAAGCTCCATATGGTTCCCAAGCACTGTACCCACCATTCACTGTTAAATCAAAATAATATCGTTGATTGGTTAATTGACTCTATACGATTTCATCCTAAGATAGATTTAATACCTACACTGTAGGCTCTTTAGGTTAGAGAGGACATGGTTCATGCCCGCAGATGTGTATCGTAACAATGACACAAGTGTTATCTTTGCTGCTGTGATGCCATGATCTGCAATGGTTCAGGCATAGGGTAATTTGAAGGCCATAATCACCGGTAAAAAATTCTAGAGCCAAAAAGTATTTTAGTTGAAATTTTAAACAGTGTAACTCCCTTAACTCAAGTATTGCACCACCTCAAAGGAGGGGAAATTTCAGTTTCATATAATTTTAAAATTCCACTACATACAATCCAAAAAGAGAAATAAAAAATTAAATACAATTAAATATAACATGCTTAACTAATTAATTCAAGATAAATACTACATAAGAAATCTAAAAGAAACAATATATGTTATTACATCAAGAAGACAAAGAAGTTGTATATAGGGGAATTTCTTAAGAAGGGGCTCTCTCAGTAGCTAGGCTAATCGAGGAGAGAGCAGCCCCTTTTTATAATTGACTAGCTAATTCTTTCAAAATTTATTTGAACAATTTATGCATCTAACTTCGGACGGAGGCTAAATGAGGACTTTTCATGATCAGTTTATATTTTCAAAGGAAAAAAATTTTAAGTTTGCAACGAAAACCGCATGTAAATTGTGAACTTTTTATCTCCAAGGGAATGTTATTCCAGCATTTTGCTCCAAAATAACGAACTGACCTAAGACCATATTGAAGGGTATTTTTCTGATTTAGAAAAATATCATTATTAGTTGCTTGCCGTGTACGATATGAATGAACAGATTCTATTGATTCAAAAAAGGAATGAAAACAAGGGGAAGAAATTTTATTGACACAATCATAAACAAAACATAATGATTTCAGCTGAAAAAGATCATGCAGCTTTAAAATCTTCAAGTCAGAAGAGATTGGAGTGGAAGGAGAAGAAAGGTTTTGAAACGAAATTGCCTTTACAACCCTCTTCTGTAACAAGAACACAGGATTAATATAAGTCTCATAGGTAAGGCCCCAAACTAATATGTCATACTGCAGGAGAGGTGAAAGTAAAGATTTATAAAGACAAATCAAAACGTTAATTGGTAAAAAGTTTCTAATTTTGAAGAACATGCCACAAGTTCTAGCCAGTTTTTTTGAAAGTTCTGTTAAGTGATATTTCCATGAGAGATTTTCATCCAAAAGAACACCAAGAAATTTAACATAACAGGTCTTTCTGATTGGAAGGTTACCAATTTTGATACTAACTGTGACAGGGCAAAAATGCTGAGGTGACTAAAAAATAACAAAATTAGTTTTATCTATATTCAGAGCAAATTTATTTACATCAAGCCACATTTTCACTTTTTTCAATTCTTTGTTTCAATTCTTTTCTATTCTTGCGAAGCAGCCGCTAATCGAGACTTCAATCTTTTGAGAGTGCTTGTTTAAAAATAACAGTAAGAAAGAAACGTCTTCTAACAGTTTCAAATTTGATATTTTGACTGGAGCCGCGAATTTTTGAAACCGACTTCAGTCCTCTTGCATTAGTTCTTGCACTATTTTGAAATTTCATGATTTAAGTTATGTTTCGTAATTTCATTCTTACGAAGCCAAACATTTACAACGATGTGCAAATCTGCATGTGATGGACGCTATGGAAAAACTTGAATTCTTCTTGCTGGAAATTAATCGTTGTAAAAATGGTTTCCATTTCCTCAAGTTACTTTGTATTTCTTCAAGACACTCAATTCAATTGTCTGGAAAGATTTTGAGCTGAAAAACCTTGCTCAGTGTCGAGGTCTATGACCTCTAGTGCCCTTAATCGCAAATACTGTGAAGAAAAATTATTTTCCCACGAATATAAATTTTTTACACGTCCACTGCTCGGTTTCTTTGCTACTGAAACACTCTTGAGAAAACATTTTAAAATTCTCACAGCTGTTGATGGCTCAATCAAACTTGCTCATTAATTTTTCGAAAATTGATGTCCTCTTTCTCGCAAATATTTTACGCAGGCAAGGCGAGCAAAGGGGACTCAATTTCGAAGATGGATGTTTACGGTGAAATTCGGTACCAGGGAGCCTCTATTTCATGTTCAAACCTCGTTTTCAAATAAATTTGAAAGTTTAATAATGATTTTGTAAATTAACTGATTTATATCCATTTCGATGTGCTGATTTCAAAAGACGATGTTTTATAGACAGAAAAGGCACCAGGAAGCTTCTATTCAATGATTAACCTCATTTTTATCAAAACTTGAACGTGGAACAAAAATAATTAAAGGCAACAGGATTTTGAAAGATAATTAGTAGAGAGTGCGGGAAAATAACCGACCCGAGCGAGGCTAGCCTAAAAAATCTAAGACATGTAGTTATTCCTGCTGCGTGCAGATTCAAGAAATTCATGGTCCGTCTTTCTCAAGATGTTTATCTGCTGGTCAAAAATACTTTTTATAAGATCTTTCACACTTAACAAACATCCTTTGAAACTGCTCTCGAAAGAAAAGGTTTTCCTGTTCCTAAAAAGGGGGAAAAGTTTGACCAAACCAACTATCGTCAAATTGCAGTCACTTCCTGTATTTCCAAAGCAATGAAGAACATAATCACCAAACCACTACTCACGTTTCTTGAAACCGACAAACTCCCTTCTGACCACAAGTATGGTGTTCACCAGGTGAAATCTATTGATGATCTTTGGCTTATGCTACTCATGTTTGGTCCTCTGCCAGTGGCGGATCCAGACTACCGCCAAAACCGCTCGAGCGGTAGTCAGATTATTCATAAAGTTATAAAAACAAGGATCATTTTCATGATTATCCTACTACTTTAATTAAACCATAGTTAAAAATTGAAAATATTTTATCGCGCTGCAAACCAAGCATTCCTTCCTAGAAACATGCCTGGAATTTCCACAGAGACAGAAATACTTTTTAATCCTTATCGCTATGGAAATTGCGTGCCACATGTTTGCAGATAAAAGGCTAGCATGGGGGAATGATGAGATCATGGCTTGCTAGTTAGGGGGGTTGAGTCGGTGTAGAGCTGATTCGAGGTGCACTGAGCGGTAGTCAGCCTGCCTAAACCAATCAAATCATCAGAAATCACAGCCAACCTGGGGGGATGCATACAAATTTTGTTGACAACCAATGAACAACCGAGTTGACTACCGCTCAGATAGGGGGTTGATTAGTACTGCCGCTCAACACGGCTCAAACGTTACAGAAAGATGGGGGGGATGCCTACATATTCTGCAAGTGGGCAAACTGCAACCTCAAAGGATGTGTATTTTGTACAATACAAAAATATTGGTAGGAATATATTTTATAACAATATTTAGACTCAAATATTCTAAAATTTAAGAAGGCATCAGGATTAAAAGTCAGGCCCACAAAAGTGCGCCAAAAGTATGATTTTTAATAATAACAAAAAGTATTTGTTTAATAAAAGTTGCTCTCAATAATTGCAAATTTTATCTGGCTTTTTAAACTTGCAATTTCCAACAGGTCTGATTTTCATAAGTAATTGTCCGACTAAATGCGAGTTTTAGGCGACACTTTTTCTAATTCTATGGTGTACCTCGGCTAAATGCCGTAAGGATTTCTTCTCAAGCTTGTTGTAAGGATACATGAAATTTCAGTAAAGCACCGCTTGTCTCTTGAAAATGGTCTGCATAAGAAATTACATAAAGCAATAATCATTTTTGAAAACCGGGTGTGACCAGGAAATGGGTGTGGTCTAAAGGATGTGGTCAACCCTCTATCTCACTTCGGCGGTAGTCAGATTTTCGGCTGGATCCGCCACTGCTCTGCCCTGGAATCAATTGGCGAGAGAATCTTTCTCGACATCTCTAAAGTCTTTGCTCGTGTCTGGCACAAAGTTCTTCTTCAAAACTCTCCATGCAAAACTCTGCATCAAGCTCTTAAAATTGGATGGGCAGTTTTCTCTCTGACAGTGCCATAACCATTAGCGTTGACGGATTCCTTTCAAGTCCCCACTCAATCAATGCTGGTGCTCCACAGGGTTCTTTCATATCTCCTGGTCTTTTCATCTTGACCATAAATGATCTTCTAACTTCAACCGCTACAAGTATTCATTATTTTGCTGATGATAGTTATTGAGATCTCCTTTCTCCTTTTGATTCTCGAAATAATTCTGTTATCATCAGCCCTCTCAAAGAAATATTTCAGCCTAACTTCTCACCGACAACATGGCAAAAATTAAGAAGGTGGGTAAAGTTAATTTCGTTAGGTTTAATCAAACAAAAACTATACAAGTTGTCAGTTAACGCAATCGCAACCATGACTTTCCTTCCGATTTTGGCATTTCTACTTTTTTGTCATAAGTAGGTCTTTCTAGTTAAGAATACCTTTGAAAAATCCCGTCCTTTCTTGAAGTATTGCCCTCGTATTTGGGGTTGTGCTCTAAAGTCTTCTTTGTGCTTCTTTGACAAAGTCTGATCCAAAGCCATTCGACATCAACAACTGCAACCTCCCAAAGTCTCTTCAGCCTTTTTTCCTCAGCGCCTTGTCGCCATCTTCCAAATTGATGATATATTTTACCAGGGAATTTGCTTTCAGAAGATAACAAATGTGATCCTAGGTCCCTTGAGATGTGTACATAATACCAGATACTCTGCCAATGCACTCCCTTTCCAATTCTCTTTGCCATATTCATGAACACTGTCCCACAACTCATTTCCTCACTACATCTTATAAACTTTTGTACGCTCTGCCGTCTTTCTGCTTCCCAGACTCTTACACAGCGCCTCCGGCGAAGGGGGCGGCCGGAGGGCCATGGTTCCCCACTTTTTGGAAAACGATAGAGCTTTTTTCAAAAATCCTTTGTTGTGATTGTTAAATTATCCCTTGGCCACCACTACCCCCCCCCCCCCCCCCACTTTCCAACCTGCGTCGGAGCTCATGTTACAATCTGTCTGTCTTGAAAACCAAAAATAAACAGGCTTGATCTTTAGCAAACCCATTACTCCTTTTCCTTGCACTTTGCTATAGGCCTCCTGGCCTTTCCTAACACCATAAGCTAAGAAAAAAATTAGTGCTAGACTTTATTGAGGTAAGAGTTTGCTTGACAGTGGCGGAAAGAGCAGCAAAATAGTTGATGTGACATCATAAACATTGTCTCCAATTAAAAGTTTGTTTGACTTTATGCATTTCTGGTAAACAATGTTAGAGCGCAACGAATTCATGAGCAACTTTGGAATGCTCGGAACAGATGCTCAATCCAATCCTGCTGATTCTATCGAGATCTTCGAAAAGTTTGCGTGTTTTCTTTACGGTTTTCCCACTGTCACGAAGGTCAATGACGCCCGTTTGAAGAGTTTCTGGAAGATTTTTGAAGGTAAGGGGAAAGTTGTTGACCTTAATATAATACAACATGTTTTGCTTTCTTCTTTCGCACATGGCAAGATCAGAAATGCTGTTTACATATGCAGAAATGCTGGCCTGTTACAGTGGCGGATTTCAGGGGGGGCAACTAGGGGCAGTTGCCCCTCCCTCGCCGATTTGAAGCAAGTCTGACGCCCTTTTTTGGAAATTGTGCACCTCTTTCGAAGAATGAGAATCAAGTTTTTTGAGACTTGAAGATTAATTTAATTCAAGGATTATCTCAAAATAAACAACAATTATTGTGAAAATTTCCTTATAAAATGAATAGAGAGCCTTCTGTAAGTAGTAAGGGTCTGAAATTATTGTATACAGCGTACAGTCGTCATCAATTTCTGAAAATTTTTCAGCGCCGCCACTACTTACTGCCCCTCCTTCAAATTTGCTCTGGATCAGGTTAACATTAACAGTCCGGTTAATCATGGTCGGGGTGCAGCCGGTAACGAGTTGTAGAGTAAAGACATATCCAGATAATGTTGCCAAGCTCCTTCTTAATCAATACGAATTGTATCTTTCTCTTCTTCACTGCCACAAGTAAAGTTGAAAAGGCCGTAAGATTCTTTATATGTTTCATATATTATCATTCTTAAAGTGCAGTATAACAAAATAATATCAGGCGTCTGTGTTCCCATGTTCCCATGTTCTCTCCCCAGTTTCCAACAAGGTCTTGTTAACGAAAAAGGCTGTAGAGATTATGTCAAAATTTCCCTTTAATCCCCGTTAAAGCACGAGATGTTCTCTTGATAGAAAACGGCAAGTTCTCTTGTACCCTGTAATCCTTGGTAGGGCCTCAATAACCAACTTGCTTTATACTCTATTGAATCAACACTGTCAAATATTGAGTAAAAATATGTATCACTAATTTTATAAAAATCTTTTGTTGCCAAGTCCACCGCATCGAGCTGGAGCCGCTAATATTAACTGATAAAACAAGAATAGAAAGAAGATATGAGCAGAGGGAAAAAAAGTAGAACTGTAGATCTTCAGCATTTCATCAGGTGTCAAGGACTGATGAAGCATGAAAAACTCTCGCACATAGAGAATTAAAAACGTTTTCAATCTTAAGAAGTCTGTCCACCAAGCCTTGTAGTTTTGCATTCTCATTTACAATATCAACGATTGTCCAAATTACAGTAGATGAAGGAGGGGGTTCGTGGGAAGTGAGTTGGCCCCCTTAAAAAAGATCCCTTAAGGACCACCCTTCCCCCCTCATTTGAGAACAATTTCTAGCGATGGCCCTGGAAAAAAGCATTCTATTAGAAGAAATAATTTATTTGGATATTCAAGTGATCTGCAAAGAAGAACCTGTTCAAATGTTGTGGCTGCTTTGGTTATTTTTAGTTGGGGGCCTAATTCAAAAAATTCAGCCAGTCGGTTCCTATTCCACGAGCTTCATCGTTACTTGGATGAGCTGCAGAAGACAAAACTTGTGCACACATAATAATCTTCAAACTGCAATACCCTCCCCCCCCCCTCATTTCGAGAAAACGTCCTCCTTCGAGTAAAACTTATTGATAAACCCTCCAAAATATCCAAAATTATTAAGCCCTAGGGGGCTAATTCGAGAATTACGGTGTGTGGACCGGATATCAGGGGTGGCCAGCGTTCTTCGCTAGGATATTCTAAGAATAAAGGTAAATCATAAAGCCAACAGAATTTCGAAAGCAAAGAAGAAACAACTTTATAGGTATAGATTATTCCCACCTGTCACGTGACTATCTTATTGCCGCCATGATGAATCACAACCTAGTCTTGGATACACACAGCAACGCGTTATTCATACCATATGGATTTGGAAACGGACAGTTATCTTCGCCGATTTCGAAACAGTATGTATCAAGAAAAGTCTGCATATGTATCTAGCCAACTTGTTTGGTGTGTCTTCTTATCTTCAAGCCCAATCTCCAGTGAGAAAAAGTATTGCGAAATTTCGCTGCGAAATACTTCAATGAAGAAAGGTGTGGGATTGTTAAATGAATTTTTGGATACTGACCTGGGCAGAGGTCGCATGACTTTTTGCAATGTATTTGCATAAAAGTGAAATCCGGCAAGCGGCTTTTACAGAAACTCTTCCAATTAAGACAGGTTCTTGCATACATCTCTGAATCGTTGCATTCTTGGCTTTGGGCTTGTGATGAAAAATAACAATGAAGTCAATTAATTTCGACTAAACATGGGTTGCCAAAACCCCTTATTCCACCCCCAGTTACAACACTATTCACCTTTCGCCATTTATTTTGTTCAAGTAACAGTATTATTGTAATAAAAATCGTATTTTGCATGCTAGGACAGTCTCACGTGCTTTATGTTCGTTCATTTCATCGTTAGGTTATGCTAGGCAGTCGCATGTTAGACCTACATGTTTTCCGGTAACGCAAAATGTTCACTATTCTCATTTCTCATCATAGTTTCTCCACGTATCTTTGTACTATGATTTACGACAGTATTGTTAGTAGATTTGTATGGGTCATCGTATCGTAGGCACTTTATAAGGTGAAAAGACTTCGAAGACACATGCAAATTTATACTACAGCACTGCACAATTTACACAATTATCACAGGAAAATGTTTCGACATTATAACGTCGTTTGAGCGTACTTATCAAAACGCAATTGTTCTTTTTTGCTTTTGCAGGGTCGCAGCTAGGCGGGGCGGGCCCCCGAACATTCAAAAACGGGACCTCAATGTGCGTAAAAAAAATTTGGGATAAGCTTCGTTCTCGCCCCTGGAAACGTCCTTTCTTTGAAATTGATATGGGCTTTATACGGCGCTCTGTAGCGTTGTAACGATGTTTGTGCGTGAATTGGGACCCCATTATGGCATATGCCCTGGGACCTGTCCTGCCAACCGGCCATCCTGGCCGTGTTCACGCCAGACCAGATTCATTTCGCTTTTTATCCGCGCAAAAAGTGTTTAATAGTTTAAAATAGGAAGGAAATATGGAAACATATCATATAAAAGTAGTTTTAGTCCACCACTCGTCAGATATAATAATTTCCACTTCTGAGGTGTCGAACTTAGCTTCAATATCCAAATGCCCCGAAAAATGGATTGGCTATGGGTACTGTGGGGAATCCAATACCGCGTTGGAATAAGTGTTTATTCCCTGTGACACACTGAATAGATTCACAACCAAAAGTGTGTCTCTTTCAACGCTATGATAAGGTACGATTTCCAGTTTAGTAGAGGCTCTTATGGTTATTCTCCAAAGAAATCAACAATGCGTCGTGTTTATGTATCCATCAAATTTCACATAATAGGTCCTCAACTAAAAACCGAAAATGCCTACAGCAAGCTACTCTACCCTTATATACTGTTCAACAAGAAAGTTCTAGGATATACTCGTACAATATCATGTGTGCAGGACTACAATCTGGAGTAAGCAAGTTACAGCATGTTACGTAAGGCTAACTCCAGAAGTCTCCACAATTATTTTAGTCAACTTGTCTAGCGTGTTCTACTTGTTAGCATCATTAAAAAATTACTTGAAAAGGTCCAGTTCACCACAGTAGCCCCTTAGGCCCAGCATTGATGAAAATTTTCATTGGCTTTCTGAAATGTATTTTAACCAAATTCAAAAACTCTCTTTTTGACCAAATTCAAAAACAAGCGGTCTATTTTTTATATGTAGATGACACTTTTGCTATTTTAAGCTCAGAGCAGGAGGGTGACTGTTTTTGTCAAAATCTTAATATGTTGCACCGAGCTCATTAATTCATCGCTGAAAAGGAGCAAAAGCACTCCTTGAGTTTTCTAGACGTTGCAAAAATAAGGACCTTGAGTTCCCAACAGTGTCTATAAAAAACCAACATTTTCTGGGCAATATATTCGTTGGAATTCCTTTGGTCCTAAAGAAAGGAAAATCGGCCTTATAAAAAATTCAGGTTCACAGAGGACTTAAGTTTAATTGCATTAAGAGCTTGAGAAAATCAAGGAAAATCTTTGGACAATAGCTACCCCAAAGATGTCATTTCAACCTTCTTTAGGTAAAAAGTCGTTTTTTTTCTCGGCAAGGAAAAAGTTTGATCCTGAACCCTGTATATTTAAAGATACCCTGGGTTGGCAACGTTTAAATTATATTTGAAAGTCAAATTAAAACGCCTATAACCAATTTCATTTCACTGTGAAGCCTCGTGTGATATATAGTACTAAGGCCATGCTTCCATCCATTCAAGAGGATTGCGTTCCTACCGATCAAAAAGTTTAGTCGTTTATGAGTTTTCATGTCGATGTGAAGCTCGGTATGTAGGAGACAATTTGCGACGATTAGTCGATAGGCTAAAACAACATGTTCCGGTGAACATCAAACATAAAGCTAAATGCCCAAGTACCGTAAATTCTCTTTTTAGCCCCCCGAGGGCTTATTGTCTTTCAGCACTTTAAAGGGGGCTTATAAGAGAGGGGGGCTAAATTGGGAGAGGGGGCTTAATAAATATCTTGTAATAAAAAGCCATTGATAGTGGAAAATTTTTTTTGTTATTTGCAAGATAAAAAACATCAAAGCAGCCTTCTATATCAATAATATTGTCATCATCATCGTCAACAATTATTCATTCTAGAGACATGGTGTGAATTTTGATTTGATGCGAAGAATTGAACGACCAATAAATGAAATGAAAATCTCTGTTTTTTTTCAAGTTTACTTATTGCAGCATCAGTGAAAATTTGGGGGGGGGCTAAAGTGAGGGGGGAGCTAATTAAATTTTTCCTTCTCAAAATGGGGGCTAATAAGAGAGGGGCTTAATTTAGCGAGTGGCTAAAAAGAGAATTTACGGTAAATTGTGATTTGGCCATAAGTCAAAAATTCATTTAAGAATTCAGAGTGGGCCAAAACACATGGTGACGACAATCTTAAGATCATTGGGCAAGCAAAGTCGTCTTTTAATTCATGCGTTTTTGAATCGGGCTTCATCAAAGCAAAAAAATTTGTGTAGACTGAAAGAGATAAGCGGCTGTGATTGGTCAATACAACGCGCTATTCTTCTCTCGTGTTACTTTCGATCCTCATGTGAACATTTACTTTTAGGCATTATTCAAACTTTAAACTCTGACGATGACACATCTTAGTAAGACGTACTTTAGTGATATGCATGAACAAATAAAGCCTTTGGTGAAGTTTTAAAACTAGGTCTACATTTCACTTTATCTAGCACTTCAGATTACGTCAGGAAACCAAGTTTCAGTTTAAACAACTTGAATAGTTACAAAGTTACAGTGCACGACCCAATATAGGACTGGGTACAAGAACCATAGTTTAAAAATTGCTTTTGTGAAATTTTTAAAGCCTTTTTGCATCCCATTTTATCCAGCACGTCAAATAACGCCAGAAAAAAGTTTCAGCTTTATAACTTGGAATGTTAAGAATGTTGTAGTGCTATACCAGAAAGAGGACTGGATACCAGTACCCCAGTCCAAAAATAGCTTTTCGGGGCTTTTTTGAAGCTTGATATGAACTTCATCTTATTCAGCATATCGGATTGTGTACCTGTACCAAACTTCATGCTATTATCATAACATGCACAATTCTACTGCTATGCGTCTGCACTATCAGGAAACTCGAGAAAGCAAGTTGTTTGACAAAACGAAAAGTTTCTAAAGCCATAACTTTTTGCTCAGAAGTCAGATCACATTGCTCTTTTTAAATCTTTTGCTCAGTTTTGCATGTTCTTTCGATAGTATCATCAGATTTGAAAAATTCGAAAGTTGAAATTTTGCTGACCGTGCATTTTTCATGTTTCCGGAAACGCAACTTCCGGTCATTTGCCAGAATGTTCCCAAGGCTTAAAATGATCAGTGGCCTTTACTCTTATGATTTAAACTTTAAAAACTTCGGTTATCCAGTTTGCTAGAATGTTATGCAAAATTCCCTGTTTATTAGGGATTTGAAAACTAATTTTTACAATTGGGCGTAACACTTTCGACCCTTTGCGATGAAATCATTGTGGAAATAACTCGGTTCTAAAATAACAGGGTGAATACTCGCCAATGCAACATAGTTCTTACCTCCAAAAGCTTGCCGGCCGAGAATAAGTAACAGCAAGAAAGGGAACATCAGGCAGGTTGCTTGCTGATTCCCAAGTCAGAAAGATTTGTAGATCGCTAAAAGGAACAATGAAAATTAGTGCTTAACAGTGGCGGTTATTAGGGGGGGGGGGGCGACAGAGTGCGGTTGCCATTTGGCAATATCTGGTATTTTCTATTTTGTTATTTCCAACATTTATACTTCAGTCATTTGGGGCCTTGTTTCCAACAACACTCCTTTCCACAGAAAGCAAAGTAGAATCGATGAAAGTCATCACATCACATTTTGGGAATAGTTCAGACTAATTTGAGCCACACCATTTCCAACGAGCCACACTATTCACCATGTAACAGTCGGCAAATTTTACACTGTTGCCCCTCCTGAAATTTTATGAATAACCGCCACTGCTGTTTACTGGTCTGTCATAAAATGCTCGATTCCGTATAGACAGAGCTGTACACGCTATTTGGTGTATAAAACAGGGCAATTCTAAGCTGCTACCCCAAGTTTCACGTTCAATGCGAGCATCAGGCAACTGTTCAGCTCTGTCTAGAAGGAAATAGGTAATTTGCTGCATGAACGTAACATTAAAATAAAGAAGCGCATGAAATAGAATTGCAGACGATCCTCAGTCGTGAGCTGGTTGGGCATGAGTGTGTTTGATATGCATGAATCATTTCTATAATATATATGCCCAGTTAAGACCACACCTACATTTTTGTCTTGCTTTTGGATTTCAATTCACCAATGACGGTAGCAGCAATGGCTTGAGGATCCATCTGGACCCTAAAACTATTATTTGTGGTTCCAATGGGGCCTACGCACTTGCAAACTATCAGGTTTGCCTTCTTCTGCTTCATCTCCGGGGTTAGGGGGCTTTGAGGTATGGGGACATGCCATTATTTAGGAATACCTCTTTTCTGAAAAAGGCGGAATTATGGGTACCATTTGAAGAGACATGCAGAATTATGGGCACCATATTGGAAGAATATTGCAAAAGTATTTGGGAAAATTTATAATTAGCAAAGTGAATGTCCAGTAAGGAATGAAAGTATTAAGTATATGGGTAGTATTGAGATTTAGGGGCAAAGGAAATGGATAATTTGTTTGATGATTTTGTTGTAGCTTGAGAAAAGTCTATTGTCTTGTGGAATTATTGGCAAAATTTTCGTAATGTTTGCGGAATTGTGTCACATTTTTCAGACATTTGCGAGATTATGGGTTTAAATTTTAAACCAAAATGGCACGTCCCCGTCCAAAGCTAGGCTTAGTCTACCCCCCCCCCACCCGAGGCTTCCACAAACACTACAAATGCATAAGCTTTACCGTTCATCTATTTTGGGTTCCTTGATAAAGATCTAAGCAAGACCCTGTTTCATGGGACCAGTCAGTCAGACAGAAATTGGACTACGTTTATATAAGTCTCGATCCAGGAAACTTGCATTTTGAAACAATGATAAAATGTCTTAAATATGTTAGGTTCAAATTGATGTTCTCGCTAAGCTTGTTTGATTAAGAAAACACCAAATTTATAGCTGTGAGGACTGTATAATTGATTGAATTAAACCATCTTACATTATCTCACTCATAAGACTTCTACGAGTTTACTTTGTTACTTCAATTACATCACAAGCTACTTTTATCACGATTGCTTTAGGGATACACCCTGAAGATAGTGTCAGCGATTTTGATCCATCTTCTCTTAAGCGTAGCGATAGTTTGTCTAGAAAAAGTGCCAATTATTTGTGCGGTGCCTACATGCGCGGTACAAGTGACCTGGAACTAGACCAATCCAACAGACTCCCCTGGGTTGCTCTACAAAATAATCAACCCGGGGTTGCACAAAAATACAGTATATGAGCATAGTAATTAGACATTGTAATGCTTTCGTTTCAGTTCTCCAATGACTGCAGCGTTTCGACGTGGCCTATGGCCTATCAAGTTCATGCATTGTTTTCTATACGAGGCTAGTCTGTGACCTTGCACACATCATGTGCTACAATCCTATCTTAATTATTCGCGAGGGGACATCTGCAATGCCACGTTGGGCGCCATATGTTGTAAAGTTGTATTTCTCTTTCTCGATTCTCAGGATAGACACGATGAAGACGCTGATAATTCATCTTTATATATTTGCACTTTTCTCATAGGTCTATATCTTGACTATTCGGTTACGATTATTTAACTTTTCCGCGTGAGTTACATTTTTCCACTCCACTGGCCTACGCCAGGGAATGGCTGTCTCTTTACACTACGACCTTTCTTCGTGAGCTCACTTCGTGTAACTAACTATTGCTCATGCCATCAGATCTATTACGCCCATATGTGTGTTTTTGCTAATACCTTATATGGCATAATGACCTCTGCCTATAACCTACCTATCACGAGGCTAACCCGTGACCTTGCAAAGATTGCATGCTTCCTTTTGCTCCTTCTCTTCGTATCACCTTTCATTGTCTACGTATCCACAGTAACGTGATCAACAACACTTTTGTAGCGTCCCTTTGCTTAATACGTATACACCTACTAAATAAATCAAGACGCAACGGTCACGCAACTTCCTCTCTTGCTAGCTCCGTGTTTTCTGCCCGTTAAACTAGATCATAAAGACGACAGCACATTCAACAAAAACTTTAACCTTCCTTGACCCGGGTTTTGCTTTTCGAGGCAATCAACCAATCTTAACACTCCTTCATTCAGCGGTGTAACGTTACAAAAATTGTAATGGGGGCAAAATTTTGCAAAAACACCAAAAAAAATAGCAAATAGTTATCAACAAAAACATCACAAAAAGTAGCAAATAGTTATAAACAAGCTTTGATCCTCATTCTGATCCTGACATGTGCAGTTTTCGGATCTGTATAAGATAACTAAACAGCATACTACAAATAATGCAGAAGGTTATTCCAAAAAATATGTCCGAATTTAAGGTACTACTACAATCAGGGCCTCAGTTTCTTGCTGTAGCACGCAGTTTTTGATTCCATATAAGATAGCTACATTTTAAAATGAAAATTTTACAGAAAATAAAAGATTTTAGAGTCCGTTTACACAATTTCAGTACCGGCATGAAATAATTCTAGTTTGAGAAGACTCATACATGAAATGACACCAGCATGACATGACACCGACATGTAATGTACCAAAAGTATTTAAACAATAGGAAATCAAAACAAATGTTGGAATTAAGCACGCAAAACGGCCTGGAAACACAAAATCATGGCAATTTTGGCAATGCAAAAATCTATGCAAGCATTTAAACATAAACCAAAACGAATGATGGAATTTAGTATGCAAAATGATCGGGTACACAAAGGTATCACACTTCTGTTTTTGCAAAAAGGTACCAAAGCAATGAAATGATATAAAAACCAAACCATTAATTGCATGGTGTCGCAGAACTGATTTTGGCCTTGTTAACCCAGCGTGTAACCATTCGATACCCAGTGAATGTTTTCAAGCAGTTGGTTTATTTGTGAGAAAGTTTTAGCGAACATTCAATTTAATTATTTGTGAAAACGAACATTAAATTTATAGGGTTAACTCTATTTACAAATTGTTAGCGATGCATGAACATTACATTTGTCTTAAATCAAATCTCTTGCACCCCATGTATCCCGTTGCAATTATTAACTGGCAGGATATTGGCAGAATGATAAAAAATTGCTTCAACCATCGCGAAAAGAATTCAAGCCAGATAGATGTGGTTGATTCATGATAGAGTTACCTTTCAAACTGCTTTTGCTCAGTGACTGCTTGCTTGAGGCTTTTGGCGAGTTTATAAGAACTAAACATGAAAAATGTGGGTCTATGACCGGAAGTAAAGCATTGAAGCTTCCTTTACTTGGCAGTTTGCTTGGCAATTTGAGCTCCATTTTCTGTCTGGCTGTCAGAAATATCACTTTTTAAAATGGTGTCAGTTAACGGTTCGCTCCAGAAGTGGCCTTCGAAGCCAGACCAGTAAAGCTCAGGATTTAAAGCTCGATAATCTCAGGACTGTGTCCCTGTAACAGAATTTATCAGTTCAGAGTCCCCAGTTTCTCTGAGTAGACATAAAAAAGTTGTAACAAGCGCAGAACCAAGTGAATCTTGTTAAGTAGACTCACATGATAAACAATCACATGATATACATCAGTTGATTTACCATCTTGATATTCGTAACGACCGCTAAGCTTAGCTATGTTATTTTTAGTGTAAACGGTTCGACGTATATATTTTGATTGCTAAACACACCGTCTCCTCTTTAAAGGCAGATTTCCATTTGACATTTTTTGTGCGCGCGGGCGTAGCGTGTGTAGCATACGTAATTAAGTGACCGAGCGCACAAAAAAGTTGAGACCCTATCAACTTTCTGGCGCTCACAGCGGACGCAAAATCGAGACCACTTGATTTTAACTACGCATGTTCAGAAATGGGCACTACACCTGCGCGCACAAAAAATGTTAAATGGAAATCGGCCTTTACTCCTCAACAGAATGGTGCCGTGACCAAGATCCGTATTGTTAGGGTGCGAAGGCCGAACTCTATATCACGTGCTAGTTCACGTAGGTATTAGAGTGAAAATCGTTTTTATTGACTTTTATGCTATTTTAACTATTGTTCTGTTCTAGCTTCTAATTAGCTGCATTCATGTTCTGTTAGCACGTGGCTGCCGTTTCCCAGAGATTAAAAGTCGAAGCGTGTGTCCACTACATATAAGCAATTTAAACATGAATTGACTAATTGTTAATATAAACATAAACACTAACAGTAAGAATAAGAATTATGTAGAAAATACAACTAGAAATAATTACGTACTAAATTGAAGAAAAAAATTACAAGTGATAGATGCAAACAAACGAAGTAACAAAGTATAAGGGAATATTGTTTGCAAGAAATATCCTAAGAAAAGGAGCTCTCTAAATAGGTAAACTTATCGAGGAGAGAGCACCCCCTTTGCTAAAATCAAGATTATGGAATCAGATTAACTATGAATAAAGCTTCTATAGATAGAACAATATCAAATTTAGGTATGACTGTGCTAATGCTGGATGGATGTTTGAAGTGAAGACGGGTAGTTGGGAGTGAAGACGTTTGCTGGATATTTGAAGTTCTAGGTCGTTCTGTAGCTGTTCTGAGAGCTTTGACGCATTCGTCACAAAATGCCTAACTTGAAACTAGATAGGTTGACGCAGAAGAGGAGGCAGATCCACCGTTTGCTCGCAATGATCTACAGCAAAGCTTTGACGCTTTTCGGCGTACCGCGATTAAAAGAAGAGGAGATTCGCTCCTTAAAATCCTCACTTAAAAAGTTCAGAAGTCCAAATATTATGCTTGTCACTCCGATGCTCAACGCAAGGGCGCCGGAGCCACGAGGGCAGCACAGGGGTAGCACTGGGGCAGCACTGGGGCAGCACTGGGGCAGCACGGGGGTAACAAAGTGCCCTTTCAAGAAATTGATTTCCGAACAATATTAATTCATATAAATATTTTGTATGCTAGTAAAATCTAGGTTTCAACTATCTCTTGATACCTACATGCAAGACGAAAGTCAATACTTTCCATTTTGATGAGAACTGAAAATTGATTTGCAAAGCAATTTGACCAACAAAAATATTTTCGTTGATAAGTCCTCTTAAACTTTCATGATCATGCTGAACAGATTTCAGAGTGCTACCAACCTTGGCTCGCATATGTTTGATATATCAGTCAAGGCATCAATAATGTCATATAGCACCTAAGCAATTCAAGCAAAGGCGAAGGAACCAAGGGGAACAGTATTTACATATCCCCCTTTTTCCAAAATTCAGTTTACCTGCCCCATTGCAGCCCACCGAGTTGCTGTTTTTGCCAACTGCATAACCTAAAAGTGCTCTTGAATTGCTTAGGTGCTATAAGAAATGAGCGAAGGGGTGACCTTTTGGGACAATGTTTATTTTCGATCTGCTTTTAGAACACCAAAAAACACGCTCATAACAAGGGTTTCCGAAAACTGATGGTGATGGGAAATTGCCCATGGGCCTTGAGGTTTAGGGCGCTCCCAAGGTTTCCAGTTTGTGAACGCAATTAGTAAGACATAACAAAACTGTGCAACTCTTTGAACGATTGCAAGAAGGTGACTCCAAAATAATTCTGAAATAAATTTTTAGATAATCGAAGGGGCATGATCGCCAAAATTTTTCTGCTCGCTTCGCTCGCAAAGGGCTCCTCTTTCAATTCTGCGGCAAGGCCACTGAAACATCTCGGCGGCACTACCCACAGCTAAGCCAGAAAATTATATCTATATCATTGTAGCCAGGCTTTATGTAACAGCCTTTTTAACAATAGTATAATGATATGACTTCTTCTGCTCTCAAGATATTTGTCAAACAGTTTGACCCAAATATGAAGTTTAGTTCAAACGAATAAGTATTCCCCAACTTTACAAAAATTAAAGAACAAATTCAGGATTTTCATTGTTCAATACTTGTGATCTTTACAAGATATACATATGCAACATCAGGCATATTTGATTCAATTATATTTAGAGTTGGTAATTTGAATTAGTTGGCTTTATTTAGCTTGAATATAGCTGCAGATTGTACCAACTTTAAGAAAAAAGCAGTAAGTTTAGAGAAGTTATATCTAAAAGTTATATCAAGCCATGCAGTTGTTCATTTGTAACGTTTAGGGTTCGAAAGCGAGGATAAGAAAAACGACAAACGTTCCCTTAGAAGCTCAGCGATCAACTAAATCAAATATACTATTCGTGACAATTATACGTTTGATTCAAATGTAGGCGGGACATATAATATGTCAAGTACAGCTTAAAGCAATATAAAAAGTCTGCACGTAACACATTTCCGAGTGTCTTTAGGGCGTAGCAACGCAAAGTTTGTCTAGGGCCTACGCCCCCAGAACACCCGACCCGGTCTCCCTTAACAGGGCCTTCACCTACAACCAGGCTTCTCCACTGGCTAAACTACGGTTCGCGATCTGTTTTATCAGCAAACTTTGACACCTCAAGGTGCCCTTTCTGCCGGTCCTGCCCCCGCTGCATCACAAAGCTTCCGGCGCCTCTGGCTTAACGTATCCCAGACTTTCCTTCTGTTTTCATGTAAAGCACTGACTTAGATACTTGTACTTCTTTTTTACAGCTTATTAATACCGCTTCACCAGTAATCTGGCGATCTGCCTGCCCCGCCTGCCCACATCTCGGTAGACCTGGTCTGAAAAGGTTGGGCTTCTATCCTGTGTACTTGGGCTCCTCTTGCATGGGTCCCTATCTTGGGTGCTGTGGTTCCTCTCAAGGATCTCTCCAAGCTCTTGCGCATCCGCACTGTGTTGTTGACCTATGCTTCTTTTAAAGATTCTTTCATGCTATGAAAAAACTGTGATGTTATATATCGCTGTGAAAATAATAATTATTAAGAAATAATCCCTGCAAGATTTAAATGAGCCATATACCTTAGTTGAGATGAACTAAAAACTTTTGGTACCCCATCAGGATTTAGTGAACAAAATTTGATTACCCCAATTAAAACAAGGCTAAAAATTTCATATCCCTCCAAATATCCTTCCACCCTGGTACATAAAATTAAAAATTACAACTCCCTTAATTTTTATACTTTATAGAAGCTTATTCTTTGCCCAAAAATGGTTTTGAAAAATTTACAATACAAAAAGAAACACCTCGTGAGGGAACTAAGCCTTGACAATAAGCAGAGTACCAAAATCCATTCCTCAAACTCAGTGTTTGCATTGAGTTTTTGTGACATTCACGACCTGAAATTTAGAATGAAATTTTAAGCTTCTGAGAAGCCAATCCACTGGCAACAATGAAATTTATCCTGTCTGATCCATCTCGTTTCCAGAAAGTTTTGGGTATGCTTCCATATCTCTTCGTTGATTGGCCCATTCACTTGATTACTGGAATGTGATTGGCCAAATCATAAAGTCATACAGAAACACCCTTCCGCCAATATATGATGAGGCGTTTGAACACCTAGCAGTTGTGTTTAGGTTTTTTGTTTGTAAACTGCAAACTGTGATGTGAAATGGCTACCACTACTGCGGTGACAGATTTCAAGGTTGAGGCAACCAAAGTAAAATGGGATCCAAAGTCAGTGGAGATCCGAACAAGGAGTGTCGAAAAGACGCTAGAGCCTTTAGTTCATCAGGTAAGTGGCCTAGGCCATTTTCTTCGAGAACAAACTAGCGATGTGAAACCAGTTTCTTACAATTCCTCAGTTAAAAATTAGGACGTAAATAAATATTTCCACAATCTTTCTGCAACTGATTTATAACGTTATGGTAAGTCTTTCTCTTGCCAATCCCTTCTGATTTGTTGTCAAGTGTGACTCATGCGCGTGCACTTGAAAGATAATATTGTTGTTCTCATTCTTTGAAGGATCACTTTTACACTGAGACCCTTCCCAAAGCTTAAAGTTTGCTCTGTCGATTTTTGCGATTGGAAATTCATATTTTAATTACATCTTCATTATTTTTTCAAAGTTAAGGTATTTTATAGTTCATTATTTGGAAGCCGATCGTAACGTTTTATTTCATTGCTCTGAGATTAAATTATCAACATTATTTTTAGACAAATATCACAAATGTTTATTTGTTCGCAATTTGTTCAGCATATTGAAAGTTTATCGAAAAAGAGCAATGCGCTTAAAACTTCATGTTTTCTCAATCAGAATGACTCATAGTAAAAGATATGTCACCACATCTTCAGAACTTTGCTTGTTTTTGTTGGAAGATTTTATTTTCAGAACATTTAGCCGGAAAAATAAGAATTTTCTTATTTGCTGAGCGTGACCGTGACCGTGAATTTCGATTAGCAATGAGTCCCTTTTCTAATAAGGCACTTCATATTTGCATCCAAAAACCAAAATCCTATTGCAAGCATTCCAAACTTTTCTCAGATATTTCTTTTGTAATTTCTGTCAATATAGTGGTTAATCAAAGGATTTTGTTATTAAATTATTCCATTGACAATTGTTTCTATGCCATATTTGTGTTCCAGTTGCAAGAGTAATAATGCTCAACCCAGAATCCATTTTTGCTATATAAGAGGATGATATTCCATAGAAAGATATACAGGAACAAAGCAATATGACGACGAGAATCCAATGTCACGAGATAAATTTTTCAAAATAAATTAAATTTAAAGAATATACTAATATTTCCCCCCGGCATACAGGGCTTCATCACTTCATAACAACACACATTGCAAGATTCACAGAATCCGGCGGACAGCCTATCCTGCAGTTCTTCCTTCTCACACATGATATTTCATAGGATGTCACTAAATTACAAGTTATGATACTTCTGCTCTTTGAAATATGCCAGTAATTCGCAGACCCAGTAACATCATTCAATGAGATTTTTTCTTCAATGTGTAATTCACTACCAATGAGAAATCAGTCTATCTTGAAAGAGGCCTATTATAGATTTGCACCTTCATGATCTTGACCCTATTTATCTATACTGCCTACAAATTTGGCAATTGGTTTTTTGCCAATTGCATCTTCAGTAAAGATGCAGCTTGCATCTTTCAGTTTTTATTGGTAATGGTTTATGGCTTTTAGGATGTAGTTGCATTTCTACAAAAATATGAAATCAGTAAGATGTTGACTAAAGGTTCAGTGGTTTTGACCAACTGAGATGAGATGAGCTTGTTCTGTGAAAGTGAGATGAGAACCATTGAATTTTTCCAGAGTTACTTCTATCAATGTTTCTCTTTCCTTATAAGTTTAATTGGTTTTTATAGTGTAATATATTTTAAAGCGTTGGGGTCTTCCAAAGCACATTTTGTCAGTCGTATCTTTGTGCTTTATTTTATTTTGGATTGCAGCTTTGGCTGATTTTTACCCAGCTTTGGGATTTTTGGCCTATGATAGGCCCCCTTGAAGACCCTGAATGTTCAATGATTAGGTCTACAGCAAGACTTTCCAATCATTGCATCAACAATAATTTTTGTAACAAAGTGGCATATGTAATAAATTCATAAAAATTAAAGATTGTTAACAGTCTTGGCAAAAAGTCCAAAGAGGTTTTCAGAGAACCTAGGGCGAAACTAAAAAATGAGGTCTACTACTGCAAGCTAAGTGAGAAGAATTTTATGATTTCAATCTGCTTACAATACATTTTAGAATGTTTCTTGCAGTCATTTTCTAACAATCATTTAAAACATTTTAGCCATAATTTTGGCACCTTTGATTAATTTAATTCTAGAAACAAGATTTGCTGCTCTATGAGGTCCCCTACACTTTGAGGTCCTTAGGCAATTTTCCCGCTTTGCCCCATTTTGAAAACCCTGGTTTTGACTCAGTGTGGGTTCTGGGAACATCAGAGAATAATATGGATCAATAAGCTCCAAATCCTTTACCTTGGCTCATTCTTACTCATAGTGAATAAAAGAAGTTAGACTTGTACCTCGCCATCTACTATCTTGTGTCTTTTTTGTAGCATGAGTTTGAAAGCCATTCTGAGCATTTATTTACAAGGTGCTGGTCTGTGGTGTTTTATTGATGCATGAAATCCTAGCAAAACTAGTAACCAAGCTTTATGTTATCCTGCAACTGATAGGTTACATCACTGGTAAACCACCAAAGAAAGTCAAAAACAGGAAAATCAAAGAAAGCCACCCAGTTGGCCAAAGAGATTGATGAAGCCACTGAAAGGCTTGTTATCGTGGGTGAGAGCATTGCAAAAGACTTCCCTGAAATTAAAGAGCCAATGCTAGAAGCATGTAAAGAAGCAAGATCTGCTGGTAACTTTCATGATTTTTACTTTGCTTTGATTCTGATATAATCATTGTTCTTGTCAATGTTTTTGTATAAAATGATATTTTCAGTATATTTGCTATTAGAAAATACAATAACCTATATCTTTTACCCTCACAGAATTTCCATCTTTCTACAATTGATTTCTCAAAATCCTACAAAAGTTAATCCTGTCCATATATATACATCAAATTACACATGAGCGATCCTTTATATGATATCCATGTCTATTATATTTATTCCTAACTCTATTCTTCATTGTATGTATATATAAACATTTTCCACAACAGATTGAAAGCAGGACTGTAGGAAATTACTTAAAAATTGATGTTGGCTCCCACTTCAGACTCTGCTTGATGTTTGTTTTAATTTTGTCATTGATTTTGTTACTGTTTATTTATTTGCAATCTAAAGGAGATACAATGAGGGCAGCCTCAAATGATTTTGCTGCTGATCCATGTTCATCTGGAAAAAGAAGTGTAATGATAAGAGCTGCCAGAGCACTTCTTGCAGCAGTCACAAGGTTGCTATGTGTTGCAGACATGGCTGATATTTACAGGCTTCTTGCCACTTTGAAAATGGTGAGATCATCTTTCAGGCATTTGTATAACTTTTCAAGTAACAACATAAATGTAAGAGCTTGATTGTGAACTTATGACCTGCCATTTTAAGATGTTTTTACAGTAAGTCACACTATCAGAACATGTTTGCATGTCCTTCTTTTGCAGTTTTTTACCTTTGGTTTATTATTTACCTTTTTTATTAGATATATATCGTTAAACTGAATCAGTTATTTAGCAAAATTAAGCCTTCTAGTTTAAGTAGACTTTCTAGTTCAGATAAAATTATTCAAAATATTTCTGCTGAAGTATAATTTGAGGCATTTACATGGTCAGGTTGAAAAAAGATTGAAAGAGCTTGATGGTGCAGAAAATACAGATGAGTTGTTGAAAAGCTTCAAGAATTATGGAGATGATTTGATGAAACTTGCAAAATTGTCTGGAATCAGACAAGCTGTATGTATATCATCTTAGCTAGTTTTCAGACCTATTTTTCTTTTGTTCTGTTTTTTGGGTTCTTTTTATATTGAAGTTTTTCATCCCCATAAAAAAGCAGAAGCTGAGTGTTGTACTGACTGAATGTGAAATACTTAATTACTTCTGAAAATCTATGGAAATTGTCAGAAGTCTCAATTATCAATTTTATGTTATTTGCTGTATAGAACAGAATGTTTCTATGTTGCTACTTTGAGTATCACACATAATGTCGCATCAAGTGTGAAACTAGGAGTAGCAACTTGAAACCACCCTGTTCTATACACCAAAATGCTTGTACAGCTCTACCCACAGGTTTGAACACTTTTTGACAGATCAGTAAACAGTAATCTTCATTATTATTAATTTTATACCAGGGATGATCCTTTTGCTACTAAGTTAAAATTTATAATCATTTATAAATCCTCTATATGTATAAGTAGTATATTAGCAATTATTATATACAGGATTTGAAAGATCCAAGAAAGAAAGATGAAATGGCTGCTGCCAGAGCAACTTTGAAGAAGTCAAGCCGAATGTTACTCACCACATCAAAGGTTTTGACATTATGAATTTTATGCTGTCTCTTTAACTAAGAAAAATGAAAATTTTATTTTATCCTGCCAAGTTCACCTATTTCGATGAAGAAGGGCCTTTTTTCCTTTGAGAATCAGACAGTTACTTTCTAAGTTTTATTTAGAAAAGCTCATTTTGGCCAAATGATGTGCAACTGAATTCAAAAATATTTTTCAGCCCTATCTTAAGGAATTACTTAAAAACATAAGCAACACCCACAGCCAGCCTGATTTGTCTTGCCTCAGCACTTACCTTAGTCTCACACATCTTTGCACCTTTGTTCACAATACATCACTATCAAGAAATCTAGCACCGTATTATTCATATGTACATTCCAACAGGCATTTGTTCGACATCCAGAGGTGGCATCAGCAAAACACAACCGTGATTTTGTCATGAAGCAGATCAGTGATGCTGTAAAGGCAATATCAGGAGTTGCACAAGCTGTAGGTGAAAGTACACCATCACCCTTTGAAGAAGCTGGAGCCTTGGCTAGAGCCCTTACAGACTTGCTGGTAAGTCTAGTCGAAAGAGTCCCTTGACTTAATTCATCGCATTGTACTTTTTTTATATGTAGGTAAATTTAAGCCTGAATCGCTGGAAAATTCGAATGAGAACTACTACTGGCTAATATTTGAGAATTTGTTGCTGTTGCGCTAAAAAGTTGACAAGAGTAACAAAAAAGGAACGTATTGAGAATATGGGAAGACTTTTTCTTCAGTTTTGACATTGGCACCTAAGTTGAAAAATAATTTTGAAGATTGAGCGTGTTTTTTTTGGGTTTTTTGTAATGGTACATATGGAGTACTTAGATGTATTTATTTTCAGCTTTGAGTAATTAATTAGGGTTTATCACAAAGAAGCGTATGTTGGATTTTTGGGGTTTCATAAAATATATACTAAAATAGATTTAAAGAGACCACTGAGCAATAAAAAATTGTTTTTGTATTTCTGTGACATGGAAATTTACCGTTTGAAGCATTGCGTCAGAAGAAAAAAATTGGCTACCTTTTCCGTCATAAAAGAAATTCACAAGTACAGAATCATCTTGTTAGAAATCGATTTGTGGGCCTTTGACCTACTGATGGCAACATCGAGTACTGGCATATCAAATTTAGTTATGAGATTCCGATTGAAATCACTTTCAACGAAAGAAATTAAACAATAACAATGTCTTTGCTATAACCCAATCAGAGAGTTCTATTGTGAAGGGGGTGTCCATCAGGGCGTGTAAGCATTCCCAACCGTGCTTTTGTCTCTCTAGCCGCTGTCTTTAATTACTAGAAATACAGTTAAGCCACGCCAAACCTGTTGCAGTGAACGTTTCTTGACGTTTCATAGTTACTATCTTAACAAGAGCTAAAACAAAAGGACGTTTTGATGTGCAGGCGCTGCTATAAATGTCATTAAAAATATTTAAGTACTGTTTTGTAGCCTCCAATTTTCTTCCATTAGGCAATGATTAACAGAAAGCCGGCTGATTTCAAAGAAAAGACAACACGCGTGGAGCTAGAGAAACAATTGGATGAACTTCTGGCTGCCGCAGCCCGATTGGCAGACTCTTCTTGCACACGTGACAATACACGTGACAGGTTGATTGCTGAGTGCAACAATGTCAAACAAGCTCTACAGAATCTCATGGACGAGTATATGAAACATGTCAGTTCTTATCAAAGTTTTCATGTTACTAATCTGTTGCCAATAGGATAAAAAGTTTTCAAGTAAAATTATAGGCAAACATTTAAAATTCTAGAGAGGATTTTTTTATAATCATTGTATTATCATTTTGGAAAAGGACATCTTATTCACAGGAACAACTAAGTATGCATAATGCAAGGCTTTCTTTTGCCTTACACGAATATTGTAAGTTCGAGGTAGGAAAAAAGAGAACAAAACAAGTACAAGAAGAAATAATGATGCAAGACTAGTCATAAATTCAATGAAATTTGTATTTTATGTAATGTAATGAAACTTGTTTTGATCGAAAATATTTCGATTCAAATTTTTTTTGTTCTTAAACAGGCCAAAGGAAAGCCCAATGACGTACCAGGTGCAAAAAATCAGTTGGAAAAGAAGGCAAGGGTTCTTGGAAAACAGGTTAGAGGAAGATTTCCATTTTTGATCTCATGTGAATATTTTAGTGAAAACACCTTTCTTTATTTTAACATGAGTGCAGCGAATCACAGTTATTTCAAAGTTTACTACAATGTAAATTTTAAGCTCTGCTAAATATTGTTTGCTTGCGCGAAGAAAACCTCTGTCAATTTACATTTATTTGTGTATTTGTTGATAATATCTGGACTCGTTCATTCAAGGACCATGTAGCATATTAGGAACTTAGGGGCTGAATCTTGATTTTGGGGGGCTAATCTTGCTAAAACCAAGGCAAAAGCGATTTTCAAAATTATTTGGGGGGGGGCTACTCAGCCCCTAATTTCCGTGATTCCTGTGCCTAACACCATATTGTCAACATCATGATTGTAATATGGGACGTAAGCTGAATAGATTATGACATAACTAGCAAAAATGCTTTGTGAGGGTCTGCTATTTCTTCGTCTTTCCATGCCATTTGCAAGAGACAGCCTGTTGAAAAAATTGCCACTCGTACTGCTTATCTGCTGTTTGATATGTAGTGTGTATACATAAGGAAATATGTAGCAAGTCTCTGGTTTATTTAGATCATATAAGTTTTTGCGAAAAAAAGGAACCTTGCAAGTTACTTGTAGAATGTACAACTTCACCATATTTTCTTTAAAAAAGAATTGAATATGTTCTTAACATCTCTTTAACTAGTTTTCAATATTTCTTAGCTGCGGAAAGCGATTATAGATCATGTGTCAGACTCGTTCTTGGAAACCAATGTTCCATTGATGCTTTTGATCGAGGCTGCCGAAGCTGGAAATGAAAAAGAGGTTAATGAATGTGCTGTTGTCTTCACTGAACATGCTGCCAAGCTTGAGGAGGTAAATATTACATGTTTTTCTTGTTTAGTATCGCGTGTTTAGCAATCTGATTCTATTTCCAAAAGATGTAATGTATTTCTCGATGGTACAGCAGCTGATGATTGAATTTTTCTGATATTCTATAACTTTTTCGCATTGTACAGGTGGCCAATCTTGCTTGCTCAATGTCGGATAATGTTGAAGGTGTAAAGATGGTGCGCATTGCTGCCAATCAGCTTCACTCATTGTGTCCACAGGTAAGCCACGGATCTTAAGTTTTGGGTGCCAGGGACAAAGCCCCTCTCTTGCTTATGGCTATCAGTTGCTTAATTACTAGATAATACTGTTTGTAAAGTAAGAGCGCAAGATGCTTTAGTAAGTAAGATCTACAAGGATTCCATAAATATACTAAAATGCGTGCGGTACAATATGATGAATTTAAATAACGATCAATGTAAGTAAATTGTACCAGGAAAATTTTTTTTGAAATAATTAACGACATTTCGAGCAAACCCGTTATCAAGTGAGTTAGAAAAGCGACTATAGAACTAAAAAATGTTACGGGCTATGCTCGAAACGTCGTTAATTATTTTAAAAAAATTTTTCCTGGTACAATTTACTTACATTGATCGTTTTTTAAGATCTACAAGGTTCTCTATGACAGTGTTTGGCACTTTTTAAGGGTTAAGAATGAATTTTCTTAAGCAATAAATAGATTTCCCTTTCACGTAATCCATTATGTTATGTACCAAAGGTTTCGATCCTCCTCACAGTTTCTGCCTTTAATGATATTGATACACGGAATAAAAATGACGTCATGATTGTTTACAATTCACCAGGTAATAAACGCCGCCCGCACGCTAGCAGCTAGGCCTAGAAGTAAAGTTGCTAAGGAAAACATGGATGTGTTCAGAGATGCTTGGATCAATCAAGTGAAAGTGCTTACTGAAGCTGTTGATGACATTACAACAATAGACGATTTCCTCGCCGTCTCAGGTAATCTGAAGTTGCTTGGATTTTTCTTTAAAGCTTTTTGGACAGGCCGACGCACGGTCGTAGTGTCTCAGCCAAAAAAATCATTTAATAAGGAAATGTACGATTGAATCACGTTAAGTCGTACCCCGGATAAGTCGAAATTTAAATAAATCGGACAGACTTTCAGTTCCCATTAGATTTTCCTACCCTATTCTTGTCAAAAGTCGTACCCCGGATTAGTCAGACCTTTGCTAGGTCAGACCATTTCCTTAACCCCTTGAAAGTCTGACTTAACAAGATTCGACTGTATTTGTGACGTGAACAAACTGTGAGACAATAACAATTCTTACAATTTTCCTGTTCACAAATTTTCAGCATGTTGTCTACACGCAGCTGTCGTCCTAATACCCAGTTTTTGTTATTTCTTCCATGAACTATCATTTTTTCAGAGGCTCACATCCTTGAGGACGTGAATAAATGCATTGAGGCTTTGCAGCAAGGAGATCCAGAGACCCTCGACAGAACGGCAGGCGCCGTACGGGGACGCGTTGCTCGTGTTGACAACGTCGTTTCTGCGGAAATGGAGAACTATGAAGCTGGGCCGTACACGGAAACCGTCCAAAGAGCTGTTCACATAATGAGGGAAAGCAGTAAGTATTGCTAGAGAACATGGTACTTGCACGAAGTTTCTTACGTTCGAACAATTACATATGCTACAAAGTTTCCTGGAAGCCAGACTCATTGGTCATTCGCATCTTTTTTGTTGGATTCCGTCACTCATGGTCGATCATAGACATTCGTTCGACATCGATAGTAGGTCTTTAATTTAAAGCGCGAATATACCATCTCAATATCACCATATCTTAAATTTTGTTCACAAAGTTTGTTCCATAGCGTACGCAAAATAACAACAAATTAATCCTTTTAGTTATGCCGCAGTTTGCTGAATATGTTGACACTGCAGTTGATGCACTTAACCAAGACCCAAATGCTGAATTTGATGAAAATGCTTTCATTGACGCATCAAGACTGGTAAAAGACTTTCTTGATATATATTTAATTCAGCACTTGTTTTGTGTGTGTTCCTTATTCATTAAATGAGGAAGTTTCAGTTTCCAAAAAGACTTGTAATAGACCCACAGTTTTCTTAAAGTCATTAGTCGAATATATTAAACTGAACCGCTATACTAATGATGGAGCTTTTCCTTGTGGTATATATTTTCTAAGAACGATAGTATACAATAACATTCTATCTATATTATATGCAAGAGAAATATTCCTTATATTGTTTGTAGCCTTCACAGTTGCTCTTTCAACACCCATTATCTTTAACCGCCCCCCCCCCCTCCTTACGACTCCCTTTTGGAGTGATAAAACTCCATTAACGTCATCAGCTTTAAATAGAGAATTTAGCATATTCTCTTTTGGTTGCTGTAGTTAAACAGTATTTTTATTATGATTACGGTAACAGAATATATTTCTCTATTCATTGCCATCCCAGGGCCCACGCTGCGAACTTGAAAGTGGGGGGGAGGGGGGGGGGCAAGGCTTACGAAAGTGGAGGCAAAGGTTTACGAAAGTGAAGACCAAGGCTTCTTTCACTTTTGTTTATAGCTTTGAAATAACCTGCTTCTTAAAAGGTGGGGGCCATGGCCACCCCGGCCTTCTTGTGGGAGGGCCCAACATCCATAGGAAGTTAAATCACCAGCTATAATATTGAGTTTTGTGTCCAGTTGTCAAGTATTTGTTCTCTGTACTCTCTTTTCCCTCTAGATATACGAAGGCATTAGAGACATACGACGTGCTGTTATGATGAAAAAGGTAGCAGTTATGTTTCTTATCCACATAATCACAATCATATACTGATGCTGTCAAACGTTCTTCGATTGGTATCCTTCTAAGTCTTTGTTCAACACTTCTTAATTGGTGTGGTATTTAAACGGATACTGTCACCTTTGTCTATAGTTTACGGAGTCGTGCATTATCAGGTTTGAAGTTTGATGAGGGAAACAGATAAATGCACGAGTCATTTGCTAGTCTTATTACCCGGATCCTGCAATTTTGAAATATCCAATAGCAATTTTCTTTGCTTTACATTCATCTGTTTATAAGTTTGACTCTATAATTAATTTTGACACTATAGTTCCTCAGTTAGTGATTTTCCAAAGACCAGGCCCTCATGATTTCATCACAAACAGCATACATTAACTCTCTGTATGTTTCACTTCCTTTAGCTTTATCATGTAGCTTTTTTAAGCTCTTTTTTGCATTTCTTTCAACAAACAGAAACCAGGGGACGAAGACTTTGATGAAGAAGAAGAAATGGAGGAACAAGGAACACTTCTGACGTCACTTGCTGATGCTCAAACCAGACAGAGGGAAAAGGCTGCCTATGAGCAATTGAAAGCTGGAGGTAAGAGCCACTGGTGGCATTTTATGACGGGCGATGATAGTTTTTTTACAGTGGGATGACACTTGTGCAGCGTACGCTAGAAAGAATTACTAAAATGGATAGCAACTATAACACAACTCAACATTAATCTAGGTCCAGTATGTTATGTCAAGTAATCTTTGTTGCGGTTTGGTCCAAAATTGATATTTTCAATAATTAGGATTTGGCTCAATCTATTAAAGTTGCCTAGGCCTTTAGGCTCTTAGATTTGCGGATTTACCAGCAACATGAATTTTGGAGCGAGACTGTGTGGAAACAAGAAGGAATTATAAATGTGTATCAACAATCTAGGCTTTAAGGAAAGCTTGAATAATCTTCACATTTTCGAATTCTTTTTCATATTTACGTATTTTTGCCATAGGTAAAGTGCAGTTTGAGATTCACAGCGAGGGTGGTGATGACCCTGGCGTAAAAGGAGAGGCCTCCATTATCGTCAACGGAATAGAATGTTGTCCAAAGCGCAAAGGCCACAACATTGTTGTCCTTGATGAAATTGGAAATGTTGTTGCAACAAGGTCTTTCAATACAGTTGAGGCTGCGGAGGGAATGTCCATGGCTAAGTTCTTGGAAGACATTCCTGAGGAGCACATTGCTCTCATTGCAGTTCAGGATACTACAGGTTTGGGCTTGAGATAAACGCTACTGATTATTCAAGATTCATTTTAAGAGTCACTTTGAGAGACTCTTATTGAACATAAATTTGATACTGTATGTTTTGTGATGTAAATCGTACTTGATTTGTTATGCGTGCATTTATGTTGACTCGGCATCTGTCATTCGACCTTTGCTAATGCTTTATCTCATTGAAGTGAACAAACTGCATAGTTCTTAAGTTGAGTTTATTAATTCATCTCTAGGGAAAGGAGTGGAAAAGGCGGAAGCAGCCTTGAAGAAACTTGGTGCTGTTGAACCAATGGATCCAGGTTTCAAAGGATCATGGGCCTTTGCTGGATTCAAAGGAGCTCACCATACTAAAAACTGGGTAACACAGGTTACCAGACCTCGTTACCACGGACCAGCAATGGTTGCTGATATGATAAACACACCTGCGGCTGATCAAGGTACAAAGGATAACCATATGAATGATTTTTGAAACTGCAATTGAACTCGCTCTTTGTGTATTTTCAGTTCATCTGAATGTAGCAAATTAGGTGATTAATTGTCTCGTTGTTGGTGTGTTAGGCCGACGGTATTTTTTAGACGAGGTTTATTGTGATAACGAGACTACGTTGGGATGTTGACTTCTTGTTAAAAGTCCCTAGATGACATGGCAAAATTGACACACACGCATAGGTCTGCAACAGAATAGTGCAAAATGTTTGACAACCATGACTGTGTATGGATTGCTTAATAAAAGCTCGTACCTAGGATTAAAGAGATCATTTTTCTATCGAAAAGGACCCAGTGCGTGAATTTGTTTTTGTAACGATGATTAACTGATGTGTCTGAAATATGCTGAAATATACCTGCCTGTTAAATTTCCCTTTCGTATTGAATTTGTTTTGCTTCGTGATTTCACACGCTGAATGCAATATACCACTTTTTCGTTGTATTTAACACCCTTTCTCCAAAATATAGGCAAAATAAAAGTGGAGATTTCGTCAGAGGGCCTAGACGACCCCGGCTATGCCAGAATAGCGTCTATCAAAATAAACGGAATCGAACGAAGTCCCATGGTGCGTGGTATGAATGTGGTCATTCTAGACGCGGCTGGAAATTACCTCATGTCGAAGAACTTTGATACAGCCGATCCAACTCGCGGCAGATCAGAAGGACAAAAAATGGCGCAGTTCTTGGACGATTTGCCTAGTGAAAGAATGGTCTGTGTTTCATCGTTAGAAGCCACCGGTAAGTAGGCCAGTTATTAAATTTAGCATAAAACACCTAAGTAGCTGGTAGACTTACTCAATGAGCCACTGTTCCGCTACTGCCTTATTTCATTGAAGCTACAACAGATGACATTCTGTTATAGCGTTCGTGAATTGAGGCTGTAGCGAAACAGAGGCTCATGGAGTATGCTGGAACATTTGACTAAAGAAATTCTAACAAAGACCTTGATTTCGATTTCATTCACAAACATTCACGACTTATGACGATGATAAGATTAATTCCAATATTTTCAATATTTTTCTAGATTACGCAAGATATTTCATAAATGAAGCTGGCAGTGTCTATGTATTCTCCTTTAGCTTAATCAACTGCCTTTGTCTGAGTCTATTGATGAAACGTCCTGTTGCTTAACTCTTCGCAGGTGAGGGCATGGGTGAAGTCAGAGAGGCGCTCATACGAGTAGGTGCCGACGAAGACAGCGAATCTGGAACTAAAGGATCTTTCGCCCTTCTTGGTTACACCGGCCCTGAGAAGGTCGTTTGGTTAAAGCAAGTCCAAAAGCCTCGTGGGCAAGGCCCTGCCAAAATCATGACGTTCGTTATCACTCCAGAAGGTGCCGAGAGATTGAGTAAGTATCTTTTTATTGTGTCGGGAAGTTTATTTAAAAAAACAATTCAATGTCCTTACGAATTTAAGTAGAAAGTTGGATTGCCAGGTTGTTGCTATATTCTATTTTCAGATGACCTTTTATTTCCACTTTTCCTACCAGCCTTCAAATTCCATTATCCTTTTTCAGAATTAGGAGAAGAAGATGTTTTCCAAGATTACGAACCCGGTACATTCTCAGAGTATGATGATTTCCAAAAGCAAGGTGAAAAAGAATTCGACCAAAATTATGGTACGATGAACAACAAAAGCGCACGCGTGAGTTTCCTTTTGAGGGTTTTTCTTCTCCTTAGGACTATTTTGCCACGATGAAAACCTTGTCACGTTTTCTGATTCCCAGTTGAAGAAGTTAGTTTACTGTGAAATCCGTACTGTGAAATTCCTTACAAACTGAACAGAAATCATTTAATTCTCTCAAAACGTGGATGTACATATGCCATTGGTGACCCTGGCTTCGAATCCCCCCGACTTTAATGTTGCTTGAATCTTTAAATCATCTTTGGGTAGTCTTTTTTCGTTAATACTGATGACGCTTGTATGCTCAAGCAAAATAATGTTCCGTGTCATCTTTTTTAAGTCCATTATGAGAGCACTACCAGCAGAGGAGAAGGCGAAAATCGCCAAGCTGAATGAAGGTCTTCGAATGGAGAAGAACAGGCTGGTAACTGAAGTGAGCAAATGGGATGACCAGAGTAATGAAATCATTGTTTTGGCAAAGAAAATGTGTATGATAATGATGGACATGTCTGATTTCACAAGGTACGTTCATCAAAGGTAGCATCGATAATGACTTTATTATGTTATAGAGTTTTTTAATTTGGACGTAATTTATTCTCAGAGTGGTTTGATCGGTCACGTGTTTGTGTTTCGATTCCCACGCAGCTTTTTATCCTTTGATAGAAGTTAACTTCCTTCATGCGTTTTATTAATGTCACATTTGCAAATATAATTGAGAACTTTATTTATTTTATGCTATCATATATTCATTCATTTTTTTGTTAACCAGGGGAACAGGACCGCTGAAAACAACCATGGATGTTATTAAGGGAGCAGAGGTACGTTTGAGTAAAGAATCTGATAATTATTTTTCTTAAAACATGCAGATTCTGATCCGGGAAAAAGTATTACCTGATGTAAATAGACATTTCTGCATGCGATCATAGAAATAAATCGCTAGCTTTTTTGTTACAGAGAATCGCAAAGATGGGACAAGCATTGAACAAGCTGGCTGGAGACATTGCCGAAATGGTGAGATTTGCCGAATTGTATTTTGAAGATTGTGAACACCAGATTTTTTAATCATTATTTCTATTTGCGTTTCTGTTTGGCTGTCTGTCATTTCTCTTTTTAAACCATTTTTTGTCCTCTTATTTGATTCAAATTCATAAATAGCACTTGCTGGCTAAATGCAAAATATCCAGCACGAGCTTGCCCATCAATAGAGAGGTTGACGTATTTTGGTTAAGACGTAGCATTAGACCAGTTTGTAATAATAGGCAGATATCTTGTTGCCAGGCAAATGTCAAGAATCGATATTGTTTATGATTTAAAGATATAAACTTGACTTTAGTTTTGGTTGTATAATATTTTGTTTTGTCTCCAATTTTAGTGCCCACACAGCTCCACGAAAAACGATTTGTTGGCCTATCTTCAAAGGATCGCTCTTTACTCTCACCAGCTTACGATTACGTCACGAGTCAAGGCTGATGTACAGATGATAAGTGGCGAGCTTGTTGTCTCTGGGGTATGCCTGTTGTTTTTGGTCTTGAAATGAATGCATAAATCCATGTAAACTGAAGCACAGATCATACCAAGATTATACTTTTTGCATCACAAATGCAATTTGTATGTTTTAAGATGCATTTTGTTGTTTTACACTTTTTTCAATGGACGTGTGTGTTTCTTGCTTATTGCACGAAACGGTTTTAGTTGCTGTATTGTCTTACTTCGATACTGAATTGAATTGATAAAATGCGTTTACATGTATCTGTTAACGCATCTCTTTGTGGGCCTGGTCTCTTTGTGATAAACACAAGCTCGAGGTTTTTATAAACTGCATTGCTCATTATTTTTCCTAGATGAATGGTTGATTGTTTACTCGCTAATTTTGTTTCGGTTTCGTTCTACGTTCGGTTTATGGATGCAGTTAATGTTGCTGATTTATAGCTTAACATCACTATGCAATCGCACAAAATACAACTCGAGAATAATAGATATATGATCTAGTAAAATGCCTAGTTTGAAGTGTCACTTTTGACTTTTAAATCTCCTTTAGCTGGACAGTGCAACGTCTCTTATTCAAGCAGCAAAAAATCTTATGAATTCGGTCATTCTCACTGTCAAAACATCATATGTTGCCTCAACTAAATTCAGGAAGGCTGACGTACGTATCCTTTATATTCCTCTCTGTCCAAATTCTTTTCATTAAATTTCAAACGGCTCGACCTTTCACCGTGCCTTTTTCTTTGGAAGTATTTGCTGTAACCCACTCCGCGACCTATAACCATAAATCATTTAACACGAACGTTTTTTAATGCAAAAGAAAACATGATTGTCATGCTTTGATGCTTGAATTTTTTATTATTTTAGGGTGTGGTTTTCGTTAATTACCTTCTCCTAAGCTAACTGAGCACCTGTTGCTAAGAATACTGTTTATAAATTAATGCCAGTCAATTTTCAAAACATTTCTTGCTAGTTTTCGGTTCTGGTCAACTTCATTTATTGTTTTGATAACATTGTCTCTTTGTGTTTTTGCCTTTTTAAGCAATCAAAAATTAAAATTGAATTATTTAATTAAAATTACTTGAAAAATAAATTGAATTCCCGGAAATCGTCAAGATGCGCAGTATAGACTAGTTTAAAGAATTTGTAAGAATTAAAAGGCAATTGTAAAACAAATTTATTTGCAGCACGGTCAAATAATTCTTAAGTATGAAGCTTTTTAAGACTTATCAATTAATATAAGTTTGAGTGGACTTCGGATCATATGTAGTAGTTTTTCTTCACTTTCTGGAGGTGATTTCTAGGTTCCTTTAAAAATATGTTTAGCTAGATAACGAATTTTACTTCACTTTAGTTAAACAAATAAATTCGCTGAACGAGTCCCTGCTTTATTGTAGAAACCAATTGTCAGCTGGAAGATGAAAGCACCAGAGAAAAAGCCGTTGATCAAAGTCGATATGTCTGACACTCGGATGACCGTCCGCGGTACGGATACACAACAAGGCCCGTCACCAATCCAACAGCTGAGCGAGATCCAGTGAGGCTACTCAAGCCTCGTTAGTTAACCAAGAACCGTTAACTGCCATATAGAAACTGCTGTTTGTAAGCTGATAGCATAAGGATAATGGATTTTAAACAGAACGCGAAAATACAGTAGTTGTAGACCATTTACTGTCTTTGATATTTTAAAGGTCTGTTTGTATTCTTGTTCAGGCAGACCATCCTCCGCAGGTACCGTTTCAGTCGGTCATATAGCATTTTTGATCAGCGTAATTTATTAGACCTCTATGATTGACGATCTTTGGTTTTCTATATGAGTATTTATTTTTGAACTTTCAATAATTTTGAAATGGTATACGGTTACTTTTTTTGATGATGACCTTTCTTGCCACAGTAATAACGAAGAGTAGCCTTGCAGGGTCAGCAAAAGTCATCAAAGGAAATAGGGGCGTGGTTCCAGCCGGTTTACTCTAATTATTTCGCTTTAAAAGATATCGATTTTGCCTTGTGAACACCAGGTTTTTAGATTCTTTTATCCTTGTTTTTAAGAATTAAACCTCTAATGCCAAAATTTGTGTATTGTGAAGGTTTTGGTTCTGCCAAATGAACTATCAAATGCAAATTTTGCTGTAAATACTGCTGTGAAATCTGCGCAATAGCAGGAGATGCAAAGCATTTAGGACACAGAAAAGATTTTCTGCTGAAAAAGTCAGCTATTGTTACACAAATTGTGTTTTTATGAAAAGTATAAGGTGGTAGAAGCCACAAAATGGAGCTCACTGTGCAGTAAACTCGTCTTAATTAGGGCGGAAACTTAATTTCCTACATTTTGAAAGTACGTATTGCTGAAACAATTTTCGCTCGAAACGCCAGTTATTTGCAAAAACTTGGAAACATAGGCCAGTATGGAAAGTTGGTTTTCTATGCACCAGATGCCACATATTTCCATTGCAGTTGTGCACCAAGTACCCTTATCAGGTGTGCACCAATTTATGCATGCATGCAGTGTAATTAGCTGAACAATACAACAACACAATAAAAAGACAAAACAGATAGATACAATACGAGTTTTGTTAGAAAACCTCCCGGCTTGCGTCTAATTAAAAGCAAAGTTACAAGCTAAAATACTTTCATTAGACAAATCAATGAAAATGCATTAGAAAAAGGAACCACACAGATTTTTGTTGCCGTGGGGCAAAATTGACAGAAGTGGGTCCCTGCGAACGAAGCGACCAAAAAATTTTTTTGCCCACGTCCTTTAGACTAGCTTGGAATGCATGTCAATATATTACTTGCAGCCATTTTTTAAAATTGTTTCCAAAATTTTATCATTTTTAAGAATACTTTTGTTATGTTTGATATTTCCCACCCTTCAAATGGATCTCAGAGGAGGCCCTTTTTCAGAGGCTCTTGTTGAATAGGAAGAAGAATCGTATGCTTTATTATTGTGTTTTATGTTTCTGCTTTTTCGTGCTTTTGGAATAAAAAATGTAAAACAATGTTTAATCTAATGATTTTTCTTGATGCTAATAAAGCAGCTGTCATGATTCGTGTGCTGTTTTATTCTTCCTTGCGAGGCCTTTAGTTCATTCTCAGATAAGACTCACATAGAACTTAGATGAAACGAAGTAAACAGCAACAAACGTAAAGTCGAGCCATTTTCTTGGCATTTTGAAACTGGATTCAACGGGCACTATTGTAAGGCAGAGTGTGTCGTATTTTCATTTGATCTAAAATCCTTGGCTGTGTTGAGATCTTCCACTATCTTAATCCTCTTTGATGTTCAAATATCTGTTCTCAAAATAAAAGACGCTCCAATACGAGCTTTTTAAATGACAATGACAATTAAAAATTGAGGGGGTCGGCAAGAAAGGGGTAGACGTTAGACACACATGTAGGAAATCAGCCGTGTGTTTAAGCATTTCGTTCAATACCAGTGTACAATGAATTTATTTTTGGCACATTCCTGTTCCAAGTCCCCCTCCACCCACTCCGACGGCTTTGCTTTATACAGGGCTCACGCTGCAGGGAAATTTAATTCACATGGCTGCGCAAGTCTGCTAAGGCCCTTGAGATTCTTCTTCTTAGAGCAAAATTTTAAAAAATTGAAACAAAATGGCGATTGATCAGCAAAGGAAGTAATCCACAGTAAAGCCGCATTTACACGATCAAGTTTCCCTTGACAATTTTTCTTTGAGAAGTTTATTTTGCTCGTGTAGATTGGGGTTGATTGAGGAAAAATTACAATTTTTTACTTGACAAGTGTACTTGTTCAAAAGCTGGCGTGCCAGTTTTTCAGCAAGTGCACTTGACAAGTAAAAAATTGTCATATGCAAAACTTCCCCGTGTAGATGACTTGTAAAGTAAACTTGACAAATTTGACTCAACTCCAGACCCTTCTTTCCGGGTAAGTAATTGCTTTTTCTTAGCTGTCATGGTCGTCACGAGGTTAATCTGGACCGATTAAGGAACCTCAATGCTCTTGGAAGCTCTGCAAAGCCGCAAAAGCCTTTGGAATACAGAACAAGTTTCGAAAATAGGTAGACCAATGAAATATGATTGCCTGCTAAGATTTCCAATGAAAATTTCAAAGACTTCAAACGCAAAATTTTAACCATTGGACTTACTGTGAGTCTGAGTTCCCCAATCAAGGTTCCTGCTAATCCTTTGATCTGTCTGCGACGATGGCTCGCCCAAGGCCGAACCCACCACTTTCGCTGCCTTTTTTTCTTAGATTCACAGTACATTAGTAGGGCTACGTCTGTCCCACACACGAACAAAGTTACTTCTTCGTTAAAGAGGCCATTTTGGCAAGAAAAAATTGCACAAATACACTCTTTATTTTATAAGAACCAGTAAATTTAAGTTCAAGCTGACTGTTCTTAATTTTTTCGAAAATCTGAGGCTGGATTGTTCTTAATTTGTTGTGTAAGCAGTGCTATTGCTAGCTTTTTCGCTCTAAGAAAGTGTTCAGGCCTCATTTGCCAACAGAGTGAGTGAGACAGCCTTAATTTGCTGACAAATTTGAATATTCACCGAAAAAAGCACCCATCGCTAAAAATCCTCGATTTTGAGAAAAAACGTTGTTCAAGTTGCATTTTGCAAAAGCTCAGCCTCAGCTTGTTCTTAATTTGTACTTAACTTTTGACCAGTTTTGAGGCTCGTGTTCTTATAAAAAAAATAGTGTAATGAGCCGCGTCAGAAAACCGAAGCTAACCTATAAACTCCGCTTGCCATAACACAAATAGATATTGTCAAAGAGATTAATATCTTTCTACGCGAAATGTGTAGAAATTGTCAAAAAAAACTTGTTTATAATCTACACGGGCAAGGAAACTTGTCATGGAAAATTGCTAAGGAAAAATTGCTCGTGTAAACGCGGCCATTTACACGAGCAATAATCTACACGGATTCAAGAACCATTTATTTCCGGTTCCCGCTAAGCGAACGTGAAATCGAGGCATCGCTGTTTGATACATCTGAGAATTGAGCTTGTTCGGCAGGGAAGGTGGTGTTTGTCTGTAGTTCAGTGCTTTGTTGTAGAAATGACGAGCAAGAACCAAATTCTCCGGCTACTGCCGTTGCAGTATTCTCATATCCTCGACATGGTAAGAAAGTCTTTGTGCATTTCGTAATTGTAACTAACGTATATCTAGGACGCGATCGCATGACTGCCTACTCAGCATTTTCGACTGCTGGCATCCATTAAAATAATATCTGGGCATAAGTAGCAGAGAAAATCGCTCCACTTGGACTCCTGTCTTATTTTTTATCAAATCGTAGCTGCTGATATCAATGTACACTTGGCCTTTACTCAACGCACTGAAAACATCGAGTTATTGCACCATCGCTCTGTCGGATCCCTCCTTACGTCATGGCGGAAGTGTCAAAGGCTGGGCCTAGGCAGGCGACCCATACCTAGTTTAGTCCAGTTGAGCTTTGAATATAACCATATCAACTTAGTTTTTAACATTGCACTGCAAATCGCAATAGGTGTTATGATAAGGCAACAGGCAATATTTGAGTTTTTTGCAAAGGAGATTTTTTGAAACCAGAAACAATTTCTACTAAAAACAGTTGAATTAGTTTAGTACCCACCTGAAAATGTACCAGAGCCAGACTGTAAAATTTGGGTATGCGCTGGGAACACATTCCCGTGCAATGATTTTCCCTGGAATCCTGTCCGCACATATTTGCAATTTAGATTAATCTGCCAAGTTGCAGAACAGACTTTCGATCAAATTTCATGCACTGCCTCACTACAAGGCTTGATGCTATTTAAAAATAAAATAAGCTTTTTCTAGTGCCCATCAGGTATGGTCTGCAGTATTAGACATGCAAATGAATTTGTCATAAAATGTATTATGTGACAGTTGTTGTTGGGCATTCTTTTTTATTTACAATGGCCTTTGCCATTAAAACAGTACTGTATTGTTGTCCTGCAAGTTTCCTGTAAGTTTTAGTCAAGCCTTGTTAAGAATCTAGGCCAATAACAGGTCTGTCTTGCAAACATCAAAGGTTCCAGTCTGGCAAGATTGCATTTAAGGTGTACCCTGCAGTGAAGGTAGGTCATTGCAGTCATGAATGTATGTAAAAATTTATTTATCTGTGCCAAAGCAGTAGAGAGTTTATGCTATTAGACCAAAACTAATCAATGCAACATCAGCCTAATTTTTACATATATACATAGAGAAAGGAAGGCTAATTTTGATGTTCTAACTCCAATCTGTTTGAAAGTTATAGCTCTTCAGAAATTAGATCAAATTCCCAAAAAATTTCTCGTAGCAGCTTTCTTGGATTTCACAGCTGTATAAATAGGCATTATATATATTTTTATTTCACTCTCCTCCATCCTGAAAATTGGTAAATTTCTATCATTTTAAGGAGCTAAATCCAAAAATGAAATGAAAACAGACAATTTTTCATGTTCAAATGGCAATTAACAATTTTACTTAAGTTGAAATGGGAAAATGGCTTCTTGCAGATCACTGAGACATCAGACATTTGTTGAAAGCTCAAAAGTAGCTTCAGTGTTGTCAAATGATATGAAACAAACCTATTTTTCAAGAATTTTTAAATAATACAAAATCATCACATATTTTTCAAAAACTATAAATTTCATCTGATACATCATGCCCAATTTATGATTTTTTTCTGATTACAAATTTTCATGAAACAAAAAAGAGGTTTTGGTTGGCTAGAGGATGATAAACCGTTGATAAGATCCACCAAGAGAATGCAAGGCCAAAGATATCAATTTTGAAAATTTAGTATTCTTATAGCACAAACAGGTTAAGTTTTTCGTTTTGGAGAAGTGAGATGTGATTTTCCACACTTGTTCCACAGTTCCTCAAGCCTTGAAAAAAACTTAGATTCACTGGTATCATTGGCCTAATATTCACAAGATTGAGCCTTATTGGCCTTCATATATCTGGCTCAACAAACTCCACTATTCTCAGATGAAATTGAATTTCAGATAATGCATATAATTAGCTCTTTATTCTAAGTCATCTGTGGAAGCTTTGAATTGCACTTGATATCTTCTGAATTTCAGCAATATGCATTTGAAATCTATGGACAAAGAAGTGTTTGAATTTTTACGACTGTTTTATAACATAGTGCTTTGCTTTCCAGAGTATTTACTACCCTTAAATGACAGTAATAAATCCTATAGATTAAAACCGTCTATCCCTTCTTTAGAATACAAATATAACTTCTTTGAGACTGGGACCTGGCACATTTATTTTACAAGACAATGAACAAGTGGTGTTGGATCCAGTTCAGATGGTCAAAGTGCCTCCTGGACATTATTGTATCATTCAGAATCCTGCAAAGTAAGTGTAAAATGAGTATAAACAATTAAACGTGACAAACCATTCATATGATTGCCATTTTTAAACAAATGTTATTGTATAAAGCTAGATGTGGGAATACAGTAGTAAGTATTGCTATTTATTTTGTGGCATATTGACATTGATTTGAATTCCTAAAGTTGGTTTAAATATTTAGAATGTATAAAAATGTGTTTCCTTTATTAAAAGTATTTTTTTGTTTTATAAAAGTAGCAATGGTTTTGACATTTTAAAGAGTAAAGTGGTATCCTTAAATGCTGTACTTCCTCCCAGCTGATGTATTTTGCCAACAACTTGCTCAAATTTTGTTGTTCATTTGACGATGATCAGGCCTTGCTCTAAGTAAAATGAAGGTGCTCCATAAAAAGAGCCCCTTAGAAACTCTAGGCGCTCTATTTCGCACCTCTAAGTAAATGTCCTTGAGAGCATCCTTCGAGAGCTTTAGGAGATCGAGAGATTCAAATCGAAAGCTTCGGAAGAATGTTAAATATGAAATTCAACGGTGATACCACAAAGCACCATAAAATGAAATAACAAAATATGCAACAAACACTATGTTAATATAAGTATAGAAATATAATAGAACAAAGTCGCAAAATTGTTCAGATTTTTCTAGATATGTAAGTTGCCATCATTCGATGAGCTTTTATCAGTGTCAGTATCACTACTGTTATGTTCAGCTTCACATATTGCTTCATCAATACGCATGGCTTTAAATCGAACATTTAACTTTGTTCCTTTTTTCATGTTATCCATTCTATAAGAAACGCTAGAACATCTACTACTTGCAAAAGCAAATGAAAAATGAAAAGCAATGTGATAATTTGGACGGAAAGGTGATCGCTGATTTGCAGAGGCGATTTTAAGTTATTAAAAAAACAGAAAATAATATATACTTCAATAGAAGATTAACGCTTGCTCGAAAATCAAATAAATCTGCCAGAGAATACCCTTGCTTGATGGCCTGTATCCTTGATGGTTATTAGAGGGTTTTCAGATTAAAAATGATATCGAAAACCCAACGTTGAATTTGCTGAATTTTTTCTCAAGGGGTAATCTTACGCAAATCATAATATTGTGGTCTGTTGGGAAGATTGTTTATGCTTGATCAAGTTGATTTAATAAATTCCAAAAATTTATTTTGCTCCGCCTTAATATTGTTTTTACGTTTTGAGGGGCTCTATAAATCGCTCTCCAAGGCTTTTTTTGGGTGCGCTCTAGGCGCGCGCGCTCGATCGAGCGCCTTTCCGGGCAAGGCCTGGATGATGTGTCTATCTTTTTGCATTCAAATTGCACTCGTTGATAACTTTTCCCCTTTTTTACATTTGTGAAGAATAAGGTATCTTTGTCAACTTGTTTTGAAGGCATAGTGATAAATTTATTGACATGTTAAGCTGTTATGTTTGACCTAAGTTTTGTTTTTGAATTTCTTTAGACTTCCAGTGCAGTCTGGAAGACAATGTGAGTTGAAATTTGGACAAACTGAAGTGCGATTCCATCAAGTAAGTCAATTTATACTTTTTAGAGAAGTGATCTGCTTTTATTTGCAAATATCTATTCCACTCAAATGGAAATTTAATAGCAAGCAGTAGTTTCAATATCAGGATAATTGCTCTTACCATCTATGGCTCCCCAGGAACTGGACTCTTCAGTCCTGGTAATTTTAAATTTGTCTGTGTGCTGGTAATTGCACTTCTTGAAAAGTTAAGGTGTACCTTGGCATGTGATCCATAAAGCTGAGACCTTATTTGGTAGCCTTTTAATGTATTATATCTATTCGAAGAGGTGTATCACTGTTTGAAAAAGCATAAGAAGTTTTTAGAATCTAAATAATTTTTAAAGAATTTTAAAATAAATTTCTTGGAAACAAAATGATTAAACAAAATGCATACAAGTTTTTTAGGCCCTGTTGCTAATACTCAATTTTTTATGAGAATGAATTTGAATTTCCCACTATTATGCACAATAACATATATGAAGCTAAACTGAAGTCACCTTAAAGCGTTTTCCAAACTAGAGTCCTTTGGAAAGGAAATCATTTGTAAACACATTGTTTAATTTGGAACATCAAAAGCAGTGGCATTCAAAAATGAAGTCATTCTCAGTTTCAAAAACAGCTCATACAAAGGATACAAAAACAGTTGGTAATGGAGCAACAAATTTTTTTTGTTTTGACTAAAATGGAGTGGCCCTGATTAGTGGGTACAGTCCATGAAAATGCAACCTTGCTGAATTGCCAATTCTTTTCCTTAAGTCTTTCTGTTCCCTTCTAGGAGCCATTTCCATTATATCCTGGAGAGGTTCTTGCTGGTGGAAGCTACAGCTGTAAGTGCTAAGCTGTTTTAGTCTGTTAGGTGTAACAGGGAATCGTTTGCATCAAATTTTCCATTAGACTGAAAAGAAGACCAAGCATTTGGTCATATAAAACCAGATAGCCAATCCTGACCAAATAAAGTTATTTCTTGCATTCTATATTGCTAGAGTTATGGTTTGTATATTTAAGGTTCTTTGAGAATTTAATAAAAAATTTTCTGCCAATTTTTCTTGTTGAAAATTAGCAATTTACTCAGTACCATTTAAAAGGTGAAGATAATTTGATGAAGTTTCTGTTACCTGGTCATTGGAAACTGCTATTTCCCACAGTGGAAGGGCCTGATGTTCCCATCAAGCATGAAAGGCACAGTATCTGTATTAATGGCTAGCTCTACACCAATGCATGTTTTGTAAATGTATCATGTCTTGACTTTCAAATTAAAATGTTTGGATGTAATTGAATATATGCAGAGAGTTTTAACCATATCTGTGTTTCACATATAGCTCATAAAAATGCAATCAAAAAGCTACCTGTAATTCAACCAAAGCATGGACTAAGGCTTCAAGCACTTGTTGACTTTGAAAGTGGATCAGAGAAAAGAGCAGCTGGAGATGAATGGCAGCTAGAGGGACCTTTGACATATTACCCAAAGCCAGAAGAGGTATTTTAATGGACCCACTTTGATTGATTAAGTACCTAGGATGTGATTTTGCTACCATGCTACCTGTAAGATTTAGGATGCAATTTTGTCAGTTTTGTACTTCAGAAATAGTTGATCACTGCTTCCTTCAGGTCATTTTTCATAATTAGCTATTCTAAATTTCTATAGGTCATTTATCGTCTAGTCAGAATTTTAAATAATCTTTGAACAATTATGGTCTTAGTGCATGCTTAATTTTAAATCAAATTTTTTCCCTATTTTTGATGAGGTAATCGCCCTTTGGATAGTGGTAAAGACAGTAGTTAAAAAGTTGAATTGTATCAAAATTTATTTAAAGGCATCCTAACCACATTAACTTCAAACCACACTTGTCATCACAATTAAAGCCACTCAAATCAAACTGGTTAGATATTATAATTCTGAGTGTCATAAAAATCATCAGTAATAATCAAACCGTCTCTAAAAATGATTTTTCTTAAAGATATTTTGAAGAGAGATATTTTGAAAATTAAGAAAGGCACATTTTAACTCAAACATGCTGTTGAGGTTTTTCAAAAAGTAAGAGTGTACATACAACTGGTGGTCCCTGGTTCCTACATCCCTGCAACTTAATTTCGTATTTAAAACTGTTTCAGTTACTTGCAACTCTGAATGCAGTTATCATCACCTAATTAAGAAACAGTAGTACTAATTATACAGTTAACTAGACTTAGGAATCATGTGTCATTTCTCCAGCATATAATGGATGTGGTGAAGCCTCACGTAATTCAGCAAGGTGAAGCTCTCAGGTTAAAAGCAAAACAGGACCTTGAAGACCACAAAGGAGTGTAAGTAGTGGTATAACCACATATTCTACACTTATCAGGTAACATTTTTTATAGAATATTTGGTCACATGTATCATCAATATTTACTTGGATTCTGTTACTTGCAAATCTATGAAAGGAGCACAAGCTTTTTTAAGTCAACTGATAAAAACATCCATTTTATATATTGAGCTGTCATGCTCATAATCCAGAGCAATCTAGCTTTTCTTAAAGGTTTTCTTTTTTATCACCATAGCATTCTAGTTCAATAAATCATCACCTTATTTTAGGCTTTGATTAAACTATCCAATTCAATTTTCAAGTTTGCTTTCTAGAGTTTCTTTTTTATCATTGTTTTGTAAGAAAATACTTTTTTAGCTTAAGAGTCACTGGAGAAGAATGGCTTGTGAAAGACTTGGGTGCCTATCTTCCGGGTATATATGAAGAGGTATGAACATACAACTGTATCTTTTTGTTTGAATAGTAACTTTTTAGGATTTTTTTATTCATTTATACCCTCTTGAATATAAAAAATGTATTTTGTCAACAAGTCAGTTTTATAAATTCTAAATAGTCAGCATTTTCCATTCAGTTCAATTGAGAAGTGCAAGAAGATCTCTTCTTCCATTTACAGTTGCAGTCATTTTGTTTTCTTTAAAGATTGCATTTAGCATTTAGTTCTTTATGTAATTGTAGGTGATAGGAGTAGAGCAAGGATATGTCCTTACCGAAGACAGGGCCATCCGTATGACTGCTACAATAAATTGTACTGATGCACTTGGGAAGAAAAGGTACTCTCAACATTTCACTGCTTTTGCCCGACTTTTGATTCACCCATTTTATAATGAAATACATTGGTAAACTCCTATTTGCCCAAATTAGATGTGATTTCACTATAGGTCAATATTTTCTTAAGAATCCAGAGGACACCAAAACTTAAAATGACAACACTTTAAATTCATCTGGCAAGCTAGGTTTTCTCTTTATTTAGGTGTTTTTAAATCTGTCTACATCAAACCAAAAAGTCTGATTTGTGAAGATAGAACGAGTTTGTTTTTCTCTTAGAGTTCTCAACTTTTTGTAAATGAGAGGTTATCAGCTGCCAATTGGTCAAAAACAAGGCATAAATCAAAATTGTATTTCTTTCTCTCACGTTACATTAAATCCACATCTGAAAATATAATATACTGCTTTCCTTTGGTTATAATCCGACGTTTATACTCTGACGAGTGTTGGAAAAATATTATACTTTAATATGTTATGTTTCGGTATTTTTGTGCTGCTTTGAATATTGCTGCACCAACAGCTCATTTATCCTGTACTTGTTGTATATTTTCACATCTTGTAATCATAGCAGCTTATAACATGCAGCTAAATTCAAAATTAAGGCACAATGTCCAGGTAGTAAGAGTGCTTGACTATCATGCTGAAGGCTGCATTGTTTAAGTCCATTTTTAAAGCATTGTATCTAAAATCTTGGCAAAAAATGCTGAGACACTTGCAAAAAAGAAGCTACTTACAAATCACCCACCCCCTTTCCCCCGAATCAATGTTGTGATTGGATTGGTAACTAATGTTGTAATCCCCACTTATTCTGTGACCATCGTAATCAACATGGACCACGGGAGGAAGGGGGTTTAGGTCACCAGCGCATATTATATGAAGATATAGCACGCGAATTCCCTTTTCATTCACATGTCTAAGCTATTTTTTGCCAAGATTGTAGGTGCTTTCCACTAAGCAGTGATAAGATACCTGGCGATAAAAAAATTGTTTCCTTTAAAGTCAATCTAGGACCTTTGTAGCTTGATCGACAGCTTTCATAAATTACAAAACCCTTATCTTTTTTGCACAACAAATTTGACAATGCTTGAAACTGGCCATTAAGCATAAAAGCAAGTTGTATTCGAATTTAGACCAAGATATGTCATCAAGTTGCTTTCCGTAGAATTGCTGGAGAAGAATGGCTGGTTACTGTTAGTGACAAAGAGACATATATCCCGGAGGTTGGAGAGGTAAGCAGTTGCTAGCTTTTGAGCATATAGTAAAATATCCTACCCAGGACAAGCATTGTGAAATGTAGCAGAATTGGGCTGGAATTAACCTTTTTTGTTAATATACTAAGCTCTTTTATTGCATGTTTTTGTAGTACCTCAGCTTTTACTTTTATGTGGAAGCTTGGGCCTATAAAGAGTGAAACATGCAAAGGCTATGCTACGAGAAAAAAATTTAGGGTAAGAGTTTAAAGCCACGAAATATCCACGTCGTTGTAATGTGGAGGTTTTGAAGAAATGGAAGTTTTTCAATAGAATTATGAACTTCTTTTAATAAGGTGAGGTCTGTGGACTACCTTAAGTTTGTTCGAAGTTGATCTGGAAATAACTTGCTGTCTTTTGGCTTGAAAAGGCACCAATCTAAAAGCAGCCTATCCGAATACCTTGTTTCGTGGATGCAATTCTAGCCCTAAGCACAACGCTGTCTGCATTTTGCATTTTAAATTCGTTAGCTTCCCATATCAAAAAGCAAATAAAGAAATCAAGTTAATCTAAGTTTATGATTGTTTTCATTTTGACTTTTCTTTTTATATGTTTTAGAAATTGGTTATGATTGTTCGGAGAACAGTTCTGGGGAAGCACGAGTTCTGCATTATCAAGGATCCAATTGACAAAGATGGCAAACCACAGCTCGGTAAAAAAGTTATGAAAAGAGGAATAACCACCTTCTTTCTTCACCCTGGTACGTTGCCTAATAATCATTTATTCTGATTGGTTAACACGTAAACAGCGTATAGTCGAAAGCTTGCTACTCCTATCTGTATCTACATGTAATGGAATCTAAGAAATCTACTTCTACCATAGCTTTAGAATCTGTCCCTTCCTAATCTGGACTCGCACCTTATCTTAAGAATCTACCTCTACTTTGTCTCACAAATTTACCTAATCCTACCAAATCCTGAGAATCTACGCCTGGCTAATCTGCCTAATTCAGGACCTACTCCTGATAACCGATTTGAAAAAGATTTTTGATTTGAAAGTTTGAATTATTTCAAAACCTTGAAGGATTTTTCAATTTAATTTTTGAATTTTGGATGTTGCATAAAGTTGATTGTCTTTGTGTTCTGGATATAAAAAAGGTGTTTGTGTCTATTGAAGGAGAAATAATTGAAGCTGGAGTGCAGAAGACTTTCTTATTGAACGAAGATGAAGCTTTGATAATTTGCGCCATGGAAGGTTTCACTGATGATACTTTTGGAAAAGGTTTGTTGTATATTCAAATCCTTTAAACCAGTGTAAAATTTGCAAATTTATAGAAATATATACCTGCATGCATAGTAAAATGTTTGTATCACAAAAGCAGTAGTGCTATGTAAAAAAATTGTAGAAAAGTAATGACAAAAAATTAATTACTTTCTTTTTAGATATCCAAGTACATCTATATGCTTATCATTTGCTGTATGAAAGTTTTCAAAACTTGAGCTATTGTAACATCTCCTCCTTTAAGTAATTCACTTCTTAGATTTAATTTTGCCCCTGTGTTTATTTACACGTTGTTTTGATTTTATGTTCTCTTGATAGTCTTGTAGTTTTGTTATTTGTTGTTTGTTAAGTTGGAATTTGAATTTAATGATATTGAATCTAAAGCACGAAACTGGAACTGAACAATCAGTGACTCATCATCGAAGGTTATTTAAGCATTCATCGCCAAACAAATGTGTTATTCATTTGAAATTTTCGATGAATTGGTTAGTGGCAAACATGAGTAGGCCACAAATTACTGAAAGATCACAAAGTTAGGTGTTATGAAAAACCAAAGAAGTAAAACGTTTTCCTTTCTCTTGGGTAAACCTTGGCTGAAATATTTGTTTGATATTTCGTCAAGGTTTCTCACAAGAGAAATGGCTTCGGTCTTAGAAAGTATGGAATCTCTTTTGAAAAAGCGGGTTATAGTTTTAATCGTTTTGTAACCAACTGTAGATGTGTACAGCCTAGGTTCTTGATCTAATTTCCGAATGGTTTTACATCATAATTTAAAGATATATTGGCAGTTATAATGTACCAATGTTTTCAAGATGGTTCTGTTTTATCTATATAATTTGGTGTATGCGTTGTGGACAGGTTTTCGATATCGCCACCAATTTCATAGGTTCATATCAATACGAGACTTCACCCCCGACAATTCTCCTCTTGCTACGGCCCTGAGTATCAATTACACACTACTTTATAGAAGTTGTAAAATTCCATCCTTTGGGTTACAGATCCAATTGAAAGAAAACCCGGTGACGAATGGTTGATCAGAGGACCAATTGAGTACGTTCCTCGTGTTGAAACTACAGTCAAGGAAAAACGGTAAGTGGCCACATTGCAAAATTTTATCTTTGCAGTAATCTGTTTTCCTACGAATTTATCATTGGTCTTATAGACGTCATCTAAATCATTAATTTTTCATTTTTCCAGGAGAGCAATTCCACTGGACAAAAACGAGGGGATATATGTCCAAGATGCAAAATCTGGCCAGGTAACTATTATCATTTGTTTATCATTTGTGGTTGCATTTATTTATTTTTTTGATGCATTGAAAAGAATGACACTTTCGGTGAGATCTCGGGTGCACCAGCAACTCCTCGGCACTAGTAGGGTGCGAAAAATTGGTCTGATTTAATAATGCGCTAGCTTTGAAATCGAATGGGCGTAGTTTAGCAGTCCAGCTTTGTGACGAATACGCCGATTTGCTAAGTAAAATGAAGTATGATATACATAGCAATAACAGTGAGACCCAACTTATCATATTCAAGTACCCCTAAACTTAAAGGTTGCTAGCGAAAGAAGTGACAATAGCCCAGGCAAAGTAGGGGCACCTCTGATCCACTTTCCAGTCACAAAGTCACAAACAATACCAATATTCGTACTAAAAGTGCAACTTTTTTCGTCTCTTTACTTTACTAACCTACTATCCAAGCAGCTGGAAGTTTCGTACAATTTTGCAAGTGCATTCACGAAGGCTTTTTCTTATTTTAGATAAGGACAGAAATGGGCCCTCAATCCTATTTACTCACAGAAGATGAACGTTTGTGGAAGAAAGAGCTACCGAACATTGTCGAGATTATGTTGAAGTGAGTCGAAATTCTTTACCTTTAATATCTTACGCAAATTGATTCTTCTTGCGAAAATTCTTATTACTTCTTCTTGGTTAAACTTACTTGCTTTGCTTAATTCTTGAAAAAGCTCCTCGTGATCTACGTCACAGTATCAGTGTCACCATGTATATTGTGCAAAATATATTCTTCAGTTTAAAATATGGCTAAACTGGAAACTAGCTTTGACAGAAAACTAGTTTACTATCAGAGAATCTCTTGTAATATTCCTATTCTATGTTTGCAGAAATGGAGGTTGCCATGGAGAAGGAGACATAAGGAAATTGGCCTATTTCGAATCTTCGATCGATCCAGAAGCATTGGCAGGCAGGGTGAGTCTAAAATGCAGCTTTTTGTTGACACAATGATAAATTAAAAGCCGTTTGCCCTGCTCTGCAAGTTATATATTGTCGTATTTTGTTTTTTGTCACGAGTTCCCCAACATCATTTGTTACTTTTCCGAAAGCTTTTTATCTTCTCGTTTTAATTTACCTGCAGAGAAACCAGACCAGAGTCGTTAAGTACAGGTGTCCACCTAATTCTGCTGTTCAGGTAAGAGCATACAGATTTTTTAATCTTATTTTGCGGCCTTCGATTACAGAATGCTTTAACTTTGCAGCATTAAACTTGTTTCAATATTTGATTCAAGAAAAAAATGTCAAACAAGCTCACGAACGCTTTTTTGATTAAATGTAACTGCTGACTGGCCGGAACAAGGGGTCATTCAAACATGCGTTTCTCTTTTTTCATCTTTTCGATTCATGCCTCTCAACGTTTAGTCATTAGCCTAAATTTTATCTCTAAAGATTTCGGACAAAGTAACATTTTCAAAGTGGTCCTTTCTTTCCAAATTTGGGATTTAGTTTTATATGAGGCGATAGCACCCGCGAAGAATCACAAATAGTTGAAAACTGTATCAAGCCAATCGTTTTTGTCGTGAAGGGTCGCAAAAGATCTCAACGAATCGCAGAAATGAATCTTTTGTATCTCAGAATCAATTAACTAGAATCAGTTGCATGAACAACTGGAATCTGTTTCAAATGAGAACCAGGCTTTCCTCGGGAATTATGTATTTTAGAACCTGTAAATGCTTTCCTTGTAGGTTTACAACCACCAAAAGCAAACAGCACGTGTTATATTCGGCCCAGACCTGGTATGTATTTTAAATCCATTTGAAAAATTTGTTGATGGAAAATCAGTTATTGTTGGAACTATTTCAAAGAGCCATTTAATCGATTCTTTTTCACGCACACCTTTCGCCATGCCACTTCTATTTCTGCATGATTTGTTTCGATACTTTAAGTTGCTATATCTTTAGTATCCATGTATATATCAGAAAGCATCAAGCAAAATGCGACCCGCGGGCACCAAGCACAAAGTGACCCGCGGGCACCGTACGGCCCGCGGTTCACACCCGACCCTTTAAATGTTCCTGTCCGGCCCCTGTAAGAGTGTGGTCAATTAGAATATGAACTTTTTTAGGAGTCTTTTCCCACTTGACCCAATCCACAATTTCATTTATCTATAAATATTTTACGTTATATCTATAACTTTAATTTCACCAGTACCAGCTAAAATATAGTGTAATTTATTGGTTTTACACTGAGAAAGAATTAATATTGTGCAGTATAAATTTATCGCTGGCTCAGCCCTCCAACACCCTTCAGGTTTCTCATGTGTCCCCTTGGAAAAATTAATTCCCCCTTCCTGGTGTATACTAATTATTTCTTGCTTATTTTAAAGGTATCGCTAGGCCCAGACGAGAACTTCAATGTCTTGAGTCTGAGTGGTAAGTTGGAAAGATACATTAACTGTTTCTTGAGTATTTGCGTATATTGGTAAATTAAAACCAAATCGCGAAAGATTTTGAACCGCGAAGGTGAAGATGCTCTGATGATGCAGGTTTTCGTCCGCCAGACAATTTTTTGTCTTTACTGGTCCTAAATATTTCATCGAATGGCTTTTGTTTCGTGTATTTTGCAAAGTATTTAATGAATAACCTTCATTCTACTTCGACATGTTTTAGTAAAAGCGCAAATGAAGTTTTTTGGTGATTTAATAATAAAGTAATAATTATAAGAATGATAATGCTAATTGATGTGCCAATTGATGACATTGTTGTATTTTAGAAGTTTATTAAATCCGTGTTACCAGTATGGTTACATTTTTTATTACAGCTGGTAAACCCAAGAAGAACAATGCTCTCAAAACATTGGCTGTTATGCTAGGCCCAGATTTCATAACAGATATTATTGAGGTAATGCAATCTTTTTCCAAGGGTAGATTTGGTAGAAATATTTAATGTCAATCTTCTTTCTTTGATGGAGAATCACGAAGAATCAGTTTCTCTTTTTTCTTTGGAAACTTGGCTATTGTTTTATATTCTTTCTCGTAGCATTTTGAGAGTAAGATCTGGTTGTAAACGATCAATAAGCAAAGTCGTATACATGCACAAATCATTGTCGTTGAAGATTTATAGCAGGCAAAATATGTTAGTGGTGCATTGTGGTTTTTTCAATTAGGCAGCTAAAAAACTTGATATGCTGCAGCGATACCTGCCCAAGGCTTGGCAAAAACAGTTCTAGACTACCGAAACTATCCTTTCGTGTTATTCGACATACAACTCGCAACATTCGATCTAAAATTCACTCCAGTGGTTTATAGTTTTGAAAATGACTGGGTTATAATCCAGTTTGAGCTTATAGCATTGAAATTAAGTTCCTGTCTCCTATATTCAGTTGTGTGAATTCGGGTGTGAGGTCAGCAGCTTTGCTGAAGTTCTTCATTACCTTAATTTTCTTGTTTCAGGTTGAAACACTTGATCATGCTAGGCTTCGCATTCAGTATGCTGTCAACAACAAGTTTGAGGTATGATGCATGCAATTGTTTTCTTCTGAAGTCTGTCTTTTGCCTACCCCCTTCGCTTGCACGACTTTTAGCAACAGATTTCACAACAGGGTCAAGAGGAAATTGTGATTTTGCAACCAAAAGTGTCGATTGGAATGTTGAAAATAAAATCTCTTTTACCATGACTAAATAGCGCCGATACTGTGCCTTGGATTTTTTTTGGAAATTTTCAAAGTTTTGCTCTAAAAGCTGGACGAAGTGTTGAAATTTGTAAAGTTTCATAATTGTCTGAACTGTTCCAAAATTGCACATCTATTTTTGCTCATGTACTGCTATTTTCTTATCCTCTTCTTGATAACATACCGTCCCTTGACATAATCCTGAGCAAAAATCATAGTATAAAGGAGCGCTTAACCCCCCCTCCCAAAAAAACTTCCAGCCGTATATTCGACTCTGGATGAATGTTTCAAGAATATTTTCAGGAGAGCGAAAATTCACTTTGGCATTTTTTGTACTCTAGCAGCATGGCGGTAGATTTAGTTTTAAAAGCCAAGTAAACTAGCCTTTTGATTGTCAGGCCTTGTTGATATTTCATTTGATTTTCTCTTTCAGAATCATGCTCCTTTATCATTCTTTCATAGAGCTTGTCATATTCGATAACGCTTCTTAATTATTAAATTCCTTCCTTTTATATTGAAACACCTTATTTCAGTATAAAAAAGGCGATAAAGAATCCGAAGCAAGAATTTTCACCGTTCCAGATTACATAGGATTTGTATGCAACAGCAACGGTAAGTTGTTTGCGAATACCAGACCTTTTAGATCAAAAACAAAATATGGAGCTAACGTTACTGCATAGAAAAAGGTTGGAATGAATTACCCTACAACGTAAAGGCTCCCTCTTCTCTCTGAAATAAAAGGTAAAGATCCCAAACCCGCCCATAGCTTGATCCTTTAATTAACCTAAGACCCCTTCCTTCTTTGTTTTTCATTTTCAAGCAATGTAGGAATTTTTTGTTGGTATTAGCTTTTATAATCTTAACAATTGTTATGGATCATGTTTTATATGTAATTTTATGTAAATTGCTGTTGTTTATTTTTGTTTAATATGGTTGTCTTAAAAAATGATCCAGGCATCTAATGCTTTCTGTTTGTCTCTTTAGCAAGCCGAATCAGAGGAAGAGTTGCCCGTACCCCTTTTGACGAATTTCACCGATATTCTGCTAGAATCGTAAAAGAGGCCATCTTTGGTGTCGATGAAGATGGTAATATTCGTCCATCCTTGCTGTTCAAAGAAAACAACATGGTTTGCTAATTGTTTAAAATTCATTTTGATTCTGATTTTATTAGTCCTGTTCAATAAAAATGCCATATTCAGTTTTCTGAAAGTTTACGTGGATATATTTGTTTCCGTTGGTTTTGAAGGGAACAACCTTGATATATCAAGATAATGTTGAACGAATGTCTGATATGTTTGGAAGAGGATATGTTTGTTGTGAATTTTTATGAGATTGGTAAAATATTTTTTCGATTTCTTGTAGGCTAAATGTATTAACCACAAAGATTTTCCTCGTGAAAAAGTTTCGGACAAATATTTTCACGAAATTTTTTCGAATAAAATTTAAATGAGACGAAAATTGGTCACGACGAAATTTGTTTGCTCTTTAGAAACTTTGAGAATTCGCATTAAAAACTGTTACATGTGATCAAAAATCAAATTTACGTATCCTTTTAATCAAAGATGCAAATTACGTCATTAACCTCATTTACATCATCATCATCATCATCATCCGTGTCATTGACTGTCCTTTAACTGCATTCATTCTCACCATCGTTCGATAAAAATGGCTCTACTTTTCTTCTGTCGCTGATTTCAAAAGACTCAATGTCTGTCATTTTATAGTTCAACTGTACTATTTCTTTCATTCGATCAAGGTATTTGAGCTCGTCAACTCAAATTTTGAACTCTAAAGACCGAAAATGTTCAGACCTTTTCGTATTAGAGACGGTCTTATACTTTGTCATTCTTCTACTTATATTCATACTTGTACTTTCAACTATGCTTGTTTATGAACTCTTATACTATATCAGTGAATGGAGACTCTTTGAGTGCTAAAAACATGTCTTTTGATTTACTTACATATAAACAGAAAAAAACTACCGCTTTTATTATGAATTTCCTAATAAGCTGTTCTATGTGAAAAAGCTGTAAGGAGGTTTAAGCCAAATTCGAAGTGGGTGCTCAAGTCCCCAAGTCTCCACGGAGCTGGTCGTTTTAACTCTAAGAATATTGATAGTATTTTGTTAAAGTCACGACGAAATTCTGAAAAGTTGTCCGAAATTTTTTTTTCGACGAAGTTTATCCGCCGAAAATTTATCTGACGAAATTTTTTATTTTTAGTGTAACTAAGTAATTGCATTTTTACACTTACCAATTATTTGCATTTAACTTCCGATTTTTCCATCTGTGTTAGATTATAACCAACGTTGACATACAAAGCATTGAGCCTGTGGATAGGCAAATGAGGGACAGTTTGCTGAAATCGGTGCAACTTGCAATTGAGATCTCTACAAAGTACGTCTGTCTATACAGGCATTTGTTTGAAATAAACTCTTTTGACATGAGTAGATTTAACAAAAATTGCTTCTTCCAACTGAGGTAGATATCCAACACAAATATGTCAGCTTTAGAAGTCTGTGAATCTTTAACCAATAAATGGCAGTACATTTAAAACAAGAAATGGAAGTATTTAAACAAGAAGTATTTAAAGAAAAAAGAGCCAAAAGTGCAATAATATCGAACGAAAGATATGGTTTGAAGAACGAAAGATTGAATTTAGAAACTATTTTGAGACGTTAATAGGTACATATTTTTATTTTTGAAACATTTGTTTATCTTAAAGCTTTCACCTTGTAAGTAGATGCAAATCTGATTGGTCTCTGCGCTTTGTTTAATCTTAGAAGGGATAAGTTTGATTTTTTAATCTTGCTTCTTCCAGCTCCATTGAGAGGTCTGCTGCACACGAGGCTGCAAGAACAGACCAAGCTGCACGAGGCTCTTTGGAAAGGTGTAACTTGCAAAACGAGCAGGTTTGATTCAAGTTATTAACGTTGAGAAATTGTCTTTATTTTTCAACTATGAAATAACCGTTGATTAAATCCTTTCTGTTTAAGGAATTGTTTTGGTTGGTTTCGATAAGGCAGAATCAACTTAGCCAGGCATAAAAGCAATTTTATTTATGATATCATAAGTTTAAGCTAAGTTTTACATGATTTCAATATTAAAGCAAGCTTATGTGTTTTGGCTGTATTACGCTTATCTAAATATAGATGAAACTCAGGATCAACTTTTTACGTATGTAACCGTTTGGTATAAAAGACAGTTTGCAGCCAAACAGCATACAGCGCAAACAGCAGTTCGCAATTATTTCACTCTGGTATTCAGACTTGTTAAACTTGTCTTCGTAACTTCGGTGTCATAATAAGCTCGAAAGCATCCTTTTTGGAGATTTCCAACCCTGTGAAACACCATGATAACTCATTAAAAAGCTTGGTTCCTTTATTTACTACTTAAGTCATATATTTGGGTAGACACTGGGTATGCTCTTTAGTGAAGTATGTACGCATGTTTTCGCAATAGGCCGCTGAGAAAGCCCGCAAGCATTTGTACGAGCTACGTGCAATTACGGCTGCCGTTGAGTCTTCCGGACAAGCAAAGGCCGAAGCAAAGGTAAGATGCATAGTCTCAATTCTGAATTTGAGTCATAATTAACCGCTAGATGGAAGATGCCCCAAAGTGTCATTAATCACAATTCTTCAGGCCTTTAATACAGAGCGCACTGGAAATTTTGTTTGTAAACTTCTCACTCAAGCTGTATATTTTTGCCTTAGATCCGTAATGTTTCATCGAAATTTGAAAATTGAATACAAATGAACCAAAACAAATTGTTTTCATCTGTGAAGCTTTGTGTGATCGTGTTTCCATTTTTTCAAAAAGAATATCTTTTATGTGTTTTTATGACGATGTGAAACTGGATATGTAGGAAGCACTAGCCAGCGATTAGTCGATATAAGAAAACAGCATGTTTCCAGACGTATCAGGGAAAAGGCGGTTCCGAAAATATCAAAATGCCGGAATAAAATGCGTTTGAGTCAGAAACCAAAATTTACTCAGAATCCAGAGTACTCCAAAAAACTTATGTGCGGGCAATTTATAAATCATTGGGCAAGCAAGGTCGTCTTTGCAAGCAAGATCTCTACTTGTGTAGACCGAAGGAGACTCATTTTCTCTCTTTAATTCATCTGGCTTTTTCTCTCATTTTTCATCGGGCTTTATTCTCGTTCCGCAGCTGGATATAAATTTCCGCTTGTTTTCATCATTTTGTAACTTTTAATGTTCTGAGGAATCTCAAACGAAAGTTACTTTAGTATATTATGTTTCCTTTGTTCCATGCTATTTCGATTAAGGTGGCCTCATTGGTTAAGGTTGTCTTATATTTTAGGCCAGGTCTGAGCGTCTTCTTATCGAGGGTCAAAGTGAGATTGAAGGTGTGTATCAAGTTAATCTCGTTTTTGTCTTCTCGGTTCCTGCCACTGTAATTATGTTTGTGTGATTAATTCCAAGCAAGTGTAGAAGATGTTAAGAGGCGAAGATGATAAATGCTTAGAGCGCTTGTCTGCAGTGCTATAGGTTGGGGTTGGAACCCAAGCTCCACCCATGGCGTAAAAAGACCCTCGCCTCGTGTCCATTCTGCAGCAAGTGGGTAACTTTGGGCAACACTGAAGACATTAAATAAATTGTCCATGCCCCCCCCCCTATCATGCTATTGGCCGAGGACAGTCCATGCCACACGTATAGATCGCTATACTACACTCTCCTTTATCTTTATCTGATGTCATTTGGGAGTCAGAGAGTTTTTGCAGCGATAAAATTAACATATGTCTGTAGTTCCATCTACTTTAAAAATTGGTTATTTTTTATTGTTAATAGGCTCGAAACTCAAAGCCGAAGCACAAGAAATTGAAGAAGAAGCCAGTCTTGAGTCACTCACTTTGGTATGAAATCTGTGCCATGATCACTTAGATGAGATCTGTTTCTGTGACTTTGAAGTGTTGTTTTGTTTATTTCTTAATATTTTTGGAAATAAGAGGCTTTGATCAGTCTATATTATCAATTCAGTGACCTTGTAAATATTTATTTATTTCTAGCCTCTTCGATTGATTGATGATTGCAATGCTGTTTTGCAATGCTGAGTTTCTTTAGTATCATCACTCGCTTAGGCTATTCTTTTAGTGTTAACCCATAAAAAGCTAGAAGAAAGTTACGATTTATCATAACTATCCATAATACACCAACACGTTCAAATGTTTGTTCTCTTATAGGCAAGGAATGCGGAACTCGCCTATCAAAAGCAAATGAATGCTCTTGAAATAGAGAAGGCAAAAGCGATTTCAGCAATTGAGGTGAGTCTTCAATTTCATCTCTGATTGCCAACTAGATGGACTTGACTTGTGTCAATTCCGGTCCGGCTTGTATCTCCAGTCCTCTTAAAAGTTATTTTTAGCCGACCTGACCTCTTTTTTGAAGCGTCAAGATCCAACCAAATCTATCAACTGCTAACCTGACCTAGCCTACTTTGACTGAATTCGATCTGACTGACTCCAAGACCTGACCTGACCTGACCTGACCTGACCTGACCTGACCTGACCTGACCTGACCTGACCTGACCTGACCTGACCTGACCTGACCCGTTTTACTGCTATGTTTTTCAAAGCACGTGTTTTGAAAATTTTTATGGAACTATACGTCTTTCGTAGATGAAGAGATTAAAAGCAATGATAAGTTCCATTGGAGCTGACACTGTTAGTACTATAGCACTGGCAGGACCGAAATCAAAGGTATTGTCCATACATACGATGCAGGCCATAAAGTTTTAAAATAAAAGCGAATTCCAAGATTTTCAGCACCTGAAATTTTTTTTCGCTGCTTAAGCCACACTTGTGTAGAAAGGAAAGTCCACATATATCTGCATTTTTGTATCTTTTTCTAAGCTAATTTTTGATACGATTTTTGTGGATAACTGAGCTGAAATCTGGCTCCAACATTTTTATTTTTCCTTTACTATTAAAACTATTTTTTGAGATCAGTTATTTATTTTGACATTGAAAATATTAAGCCAAAAAGCTTCCAGACTTAAGTTCTTTTTCATACCCATTTTCATTTTATAGCCGCAAAAGAAATAAGTGTCTGATTTTTACCACCGAAAGTAAAATAAGATGTTTTCTACAATAATTGAATTATAAGAAAGTAAACAATTTTTCTGAGTTTTGGCGGTGGCTTTCCTAAAATCTCTTGGAATAACACCAAAGTTTTCTACTGTCTTGTCCGCGATAATGAATACAGATGTTAAAACCATGGTTATCTATCATTGAATTCATGTTCGCTTTCAGATTGAGATGCTGAAATCACTCGGCATTCAAAGCACGCTGATTTCGGATGGGTCGACGCCGATCAATTTGTATCAAGGTGGCAATGGACCCTTTATGAGAACATGATTTGCAGCTCCAGAGACATTAATGATTTTTTACACTTATTTTGACAATTCTGCGCAAATATTTTTATTCACTGCACCATTGACTGCAAAATTATTCTTGGAGTATCAAAAGATCATTGAAGCGACACATTTGTATCAAGGTTTGAAGGGGACAGACACATTGCCATAACTCGTGTATGATCATATTGCGTTTATCATTTTCAATCTGTACTCTTTGCCTATCAATGCAAATTCAACATACAAAAAACTATTTTTCTGTGCAAGTCCTTTATTTATGTAAATAAATGAAAGGCCACGGTAGAAGGCTTTACTTGACGGACTTCAAATGCTTGCGGCGAAAAATCGATAGAAATGTAGAAAATATGGCAACGCGCCGAGAACAGACAGCAATCAATACAAGCAAATAAATAGTAGCTAATATTTCGTCCTGTCATACGAGGCTTTGTCAGAGTAAAAGTCGTTTTTTTTCTTAACATTTTGTCAGACCATTCCGAAATAGCCTAACCATAATGTTACAAACAATACGTTCACGTGAACCTTCTGGCCATTCACCTAGCTCCTAAATTTCTTTCTCGAAAATTTTCTTTTTCGATACTTTTTACTATTTGAGATCCATAACAATATTTCAACATTTCATACAATTACCTTAGCTTAATAAAGCAAAATAGAATTTGAACAAGTTGCTTACCCCTAAAAATCAATCCTACAAAAATCTTAAATCTAAAAGGTAGACTGATCATCGCTATCCTAAACACAGCAGAGTACCCAGCCCCTGGGAAGATAGTGTTTGGCGCACAACTTTATCACAATTCCACTACAACACAATTTATTCACGAAAGGCTCCCCAGCTTTCAGTACAAAGGTGTAGGGTCAGTGATGCCGCGGAAAGGGGCTCAGTCCGCCTTGTTAAAATTCAGATAGATTTTTTTGGGGCTCAGCCCTCTTAACAGCCCCCTTTGATATTTGGTTGGACGATTTGTGTTGGCCATCCTATATTTTGCTACATGAATGAGCAATTTTGTATCATCAAATAGTTTGAATGACCTCTACATCCAACGGAGAGTCTTGAGCACAAATGCAAGTACGTATATTCGGTATGGTCAAGTGGTTACGGGTGTGGTCACGGGTGTGGCCTCTTGGAATTGCCTATAGCACAGCCACCCTTTCTAACTTTGTAGGAAGGCACCCCTGTATAGAGTGGAATAAAATTGTACCGCACAATGAAACGTTGGGTAGGAACAGGTAGATGCCAAATTGCGATTGGCTGGCTGGTACACAAGTCATGAGTACACCCTTTTCAGCTGAAATGCAGAGTCCAGTAGAGTTGCCAATCTTCCTCCGGCCAAGCATATCTTGCTACAAAACCTTCCTCATTTTTGATGTGTTTTAAATGGGCGTGGTCTGGAAGTTGGAGGTACTCAACATGTTTTTAACCCTTTTCTTGCAATTCTACTTTCCAAAACATTTTTAAGAATTGTAGCTTGTTTTCAATAATAGGTATTTTGGGGTCAGATAAAAAGTAACATCTCTATGTCAATTAATAACAAATGCGTGTCACATTTTGAATATATGAAATTATGAAAAGTTTGCGCCTAAATTCTACAGTGCAAAGCACTTCTGTAAGAAATCTAATATTAAAAAACAGGAGGTTTATAGATCTTATTTGATCTTTTTTATTTTTGTCTGAGTGCATTTTAAAGCCAAAAGGCAATATTTGGTCACCCTTTTCAATTTCCTTTTGTTTCTACAACCTTCCTCCGGCCAGTGGCCATGGGGCCGTAATGTTTTCCTGACTCTGCTGGTGTGGACAACGGGGAAATTTACCTCAACTCTTCCTCAACTTGTTTGTGGTATGAATATTGGGTTTTTTCATCCAGAAACATTTTGATTACAGATGATCAATGGTTTTGTAATTGCGTGATAATTCACCAAATCATGTTTAGTACATGCAGGTTTTCATGGTGATAGAACCGCTCTTGCCTTGGCTTGCATCTTCAACCTTTTATCACATACTAAAGGAAAAAGTCCAGACCAAATAGACATGTCTGCTCGAGCCAAAATCACGACGCAGGATACGGCGGATTTTGTCTGCAAGGCGCGGTCAGCTGTTGATTTAGACGGAAACTTGAAAGATGGCAATCTGGCATGTCCACTTTCGAAGTGGTTTGTTTCAACCATTGAACATTGAATCTTGACAAGCGCTTCTATTGAGATTGTCTCATTTTGGTGTCTCGGATGAAGTATTCAAGACTATATTTTAATTAGTGTTTACGTCACTTTCCAGTGATCCTGAATATCAGCGGAAAATAAAGCAAATTTAAGAAATGATTTTAAAACATGACAAGGAAGCATTTGTATCACTTCATTCAATGTAATCAACTGGGCTAATCATACCAACTGTCCTGATCACATTAAAACAACACCAGCTTTAAACGAGCATTATCAAACTTGATATACCCTTTGTTGATCGTACATTGTTGATCACCCTTGTTGTTTATCATGTCACAATCTTTATTTGATCATCGTCATTATCAGCTATGAGCTATACATCACTAATCGCCATTCGCCAACTTGATTGATCACACCTTAAGTCAGTTGCCGTTTTAGAGGATTGACCGTACAAGTAAAGAATGAATGAACTTGAAAAATTCAAATTAATTTTAATTGGCAAAAGTTTAATAGATCATTTCATCAAAAACCCTAATTTAGACTCGTGACTCATAATATGATGACTGTTTTGAAAGATAGCTAAGCAATTTTTCAATTATCTTTTAGGTGATATATTGAAACTTGTGGTCAAAGGCAAGTTTTCATCGATCGATAGAATGACGCCGTTAAGCAATTGACGTTGCCAGTTGCTCTCCTCGTACTACACCAGGTACCTCATGTTACGTCTTACCTTCTTCGGATTTTCCCTGAAACTTGTTGGATCTTTACCTATTTACTGCATACATTAAAGGCGACTAAATTTTTTTTTAAATACTAAGGCCCAAAGCTGCTACAAAGTTTACTAGAAAGAGTGTGCACCCATTTTAACTTTGCAATTTTGAAGGGGCGTTGAAAATTTTTCAAATATCTTGTCGTATTTCTGCAGTCTGATCCTTGATGAGTCTCCAAATTTCATATCATCATAAAATCTACAGAAATGCACAAACACGATGAAACATTGTGCCCGGACTCGAAATATGCTGGCACATCGTGATTCGAGCTCAAAAACGTGATACTATCTATAGAAAGAGGCCATACTTTAAGTTTGGGGTCTGTACTCACTCTATACATTGATTCGATGTCCTTCTTAACCATTTTGATAACTAGGAAAAAAATTCATAACTTGATTGATAAAGAATTCACCAAGGCAACTTTTTGTCTTTTGTTTTTCAAGGAAATCATCCAACGGGCGTTTCACAAGGTATGGCCAATCAAGGGAAGTTAGTTCGTTAAAATTGCATAGCTTTGTAGGAGTCAGTTTTCTGGACTGCTAACTGTACTTCTTTTTATTCATTTCTCCAACTACCACCAGCCACCCATTTTCTGCCTGCAACCATTTTCGTTCTGAAGGCGAACTGAAATCGCCGACTTACTTTCACACGCTTATTTACATTTGACGGGCCTTGTGGAGGAGTGATTTGTTAATAGCTGTATGGGTGGTTTTGGCAGCCGTAGGATAAAAATAGGTTTAGTTGGCCCGTCCAACGGAAGGTATTTTCACACGAAATTTATCGAAAGTGTTTTTGATGATTAAATGACTAATGAACGGTGCTTCTGATATCAAAATCAGATTTATCTAATGTAATTAAGCCCAATTGGGAACAATTGTGACCAAAAAAGTATGGTGAGAAACCAATCAACGATTGCTCGCCTTAATGATAGGCAGATGATAAATGTCATAAACAGATCACTTACATGGCCATGTCACATCTAATGTCTATAATTTGGGTTGTTCCGGACTATAATTTATGGTAATCGGAGGTGGATGTGCGAAGAGCAAGGTCGTTTTAGCAGCCGAGGACGAGTCTTAAACAACACAGGAGTAGGACAAGTATTTTAGATTTATATCTTTTTTTAATTACGTGAATGCTTGTGTTTTTATGGCTGCAAATTTAAATGCAAAAGTCTAGAGCCTGACAAAGATGCAGGTAGAAAAAAGGCAGGCGTTTGACATAAAGTCTTTAATTGGAAGTCCAGACGAAAGCCCGAAAGAGGACAAGTGCAAACGCAGCAAGGAAGATTTCTCTCGAAGGGACCCAGGCTTCTTGAATGAGCAAAGATTGAAACCGTATCAAAGAGATGGTTGCGACTCAAATAACGAAAGCTATCGTTCTAGGATTCTTCCAAAGGCAATTCGCGGAGATTATTTGCGAGGCTCTGGACAAATAAAGCCTGCATGCTTTAGAGAACATCCAGATATTGCAGCGTACTGTTCGTCAAAGACATTTCCTGTTCCCCATAACTCATGTTGCTTTAGAAATAATGAAGAACTTAGCCGCAAGTACATTGCGTTACCAAGTTATAGCAGAACTGACCCAATTCTAGCTAAACACACAATCCAGCCTTGTCAGCAGCTATTTCCAAGCCACCCTGGACCACAGGACATAAGATCGTACTATTTTTTGCAGCCTGGTAAGAAAGTTTTCAATAATCTGTATCTACCTCTGTTTTTTAAGTATTACAATTGTTTTAATTCATTAGCTTATTCACTCTTCCTAACTATCCTCTTATATACTTCTTATATCTTCGTAGCTTTCATACTTTCTAATACGCCATTTTATGGGTACGTTATCAAACAGTCCTCTTATATTTTTTGTTGACTTACAACCATTGCATTTGTTTCCAATTTATATCTTCATACCGCAAAAAAAGACTATTGGTTTGTTCTGTGAAACCGTAATTATGTTCCTATTAGAAAACATGTCCATTTTTGCCGAGATTTTCGCCTTAAAAGGCTTTTTCATTGTTTTTAAGTTTGCTTTAATTGTTTTGTGAAACTCTAGGGCTTCCAAGTGTCTTAATTTCTATAAAGGGAAAAGTTCTCTTGTAGAGAGAATTCATAGGAAGAGTGAGAGATTTAGATTTTTGACAAAACCCTATAAACGTTGTTATTTTTTTCGTAAATTTAGACATAACATAACTGCACAAGAACAGAAAAAACAGAAGATGAAATTCAATAATTTATTCAATGTTAAGTGTCAACTTATCCTACTTTAAGATTATCTGGTCTCCTCCTCTAAAAAAGGCATTTTAAGCCTGATACCTAATTGCAAAAGATTTAAAGTCTGCTTCAGAACAATGGAAGAATTCGTTTTAAATAGCTTTCGAATCTTCCCCTCAAAATGTAAAAATCATATACATAAATAGAAAAGTAAGTTATATTTCCAACAAGATCAGAGGTTTTCAGACATTAGTAGGCTAGCTTTATACGGGTTATTCGCCCCTTTGACCCCCTCTATCTACATCATAGCCAGTGGTTTGTTGTTGTCAGATATATGGTGATTGCCTAATTTTTACTAATTTACTAATTTTGTACCCATTGAAGGATAGATGTTGCATTAGATTGTGATAAAATTGAAAATGATAATTTGAGTGATAATCAACTTTATGTGGTCTGAGTGAATCCAATAAACCTTAATGATATTGAGTAATGAGTGCTAACTATGGTGACTTTCACGATTAGTTCGAAATTTGATTAATGTAATTGTCCAATTATAAATTGTTACGACCCTTTGAGGTTAGGATATTTATACTTCTAGCCATTGTGAATGCCTTCAATTTGACGTCATTGCAAGGAAAATACCAGGAACTTTTCAGTATTAACATGTTGTGCCAAATTTTTTGGTGAATCATTGACCCAAGTGTATTCTGTACCAAACCTGTTTTTGTAAAAATTGCAAAAAGTGCAAAATTTATGTAGCAGTAACTTGTTGTAATCATCTTGGCTGATAGCTGATACCATACCATTCAATCCATGTTCGAAGATATGACGAAGCTGTTTTTGTAACACTTTAGGAACAATATCACATGCAGAGGTCAAGAATTTATTTGTTTGATAATTGAGCGACACATGTGAAAGTGCTTCACTTAGGGAAGCAACTGCTGGCAAGGAAAAAATTGCATTGTTGTCCCCAATCGTCCAAATCTGGAAATCCATGCCCTGACCTGATCTGGTTTGCAAAGGCATTTGAAATCCGCATCAGGTCATTCTTTCTCGAGGATGCTTTTTGGAGAAAAAGTTGTTAAAAGTAACAATTGAAATGTCCAATACATCGCGCTGTAAAACAGTGAACAAGACAGTACAGAAATACTTTTAATTTATTTTAAAATTAACAAAGAATATACCGTGTAGCTATAAAACATTGCTTACTTGATTGCTTACTTCGCATTGCCCCAGAATAAAAGTAAACTTTATTTCCAATTTTAAAGAGACCTTCCTTTTGTTTTAGATCTGATCAACAATTACAGTATACCATATCCACGCCCCGACCTAATGGCAGCACAGAATACAGGTAGAAGAATTCGGACTACGTTCACCCCATCACAATTAAATGTATTAGAGAAAAGATTCAAAGCTAGTCATTACATAGTTGGGGATGAAAGAAGGGAGCTTGCGCAGGAGCTTCGCCTAAACGAGTCTCAGGTAAGAACCACCTTGTCACTAGGCCCACCATGGTCCCACAATGGAGCTCTACTGTCACCTATGTTCCCATGGAATAAGCTCCTATAATTTTTGCTCGCATTGCCACCGAATTAATCTTGTGATGAAAAAGACAACGAATTACCAAAAAGATACGAGACAAACCAAACTAGGCTTTGAATCACATTCTTTCTGTTTAAGATGATTCTCAAGACAATCCACCAATCGATACAGCTTGAAAGAGCGGAGTAGTTATAATTAACGTTTCTCAAGGAAAATTTAGAAATGAATATACTTGATCTTGAATGGAAAGTAAATAGTCGTTTGTTTCTCCCAAAATTAAAACATAATTTTAAGGAAGCCATCGCTAGAATATTTTCGCTAAATTTCTTTGAAATAAAAATGATTTATTTGTAATATGCTAATTTATTAACACTGCCTAAGTATTGTAGCTAATTTAGACTGATACTTCTTCAAAAACAAATTTTACCAAGAGCATCCAACCGTGAAATACAACCAAACTCTTCAGGGCCTCTGCCATGCCCCCCCCTCACTTTTTTACAAAAAAATAAAGTTATTCAAATTTTCTCTTGCCCCCTCCCATTTTTTAACCTATGTCGGAACCCATGCTCTTTGTTCATTGCTCAACTAAGTTACGGTTCTTTCTTTTTCAGGTAAAAATATGGTTTCAAAACAGACGAACCAAATATAAGCAAGAAAAAGCTTTCGAAGAAGTGGGAACTGGTAAGATAGGAAAACGAAAAGGAGAGCACCATGTTAAGAAATGGCAGTTGGATACAAGCTTCGTCGAAACCACAACTAAAAATGGTTTATTATAAACTTGGGGAATCGCAGATATTTCTTGTGACAATTAGGGAAAACCTAATTCATATTCATTGCTGGGCCTCGCAGCTTAAATATTGGTTTTCAGGGTTTTCATTGCTGCTAGAGAATCAAGCAGAGAGTCGCGCCATCACCAGTTGAAATTGTTTTCCTTTGTAGCTGGCATCTATTTTGCAAAGAGTTAAGCAGTCGAATTAAAAGATGTTATAAGCAAATGTTAGTTTGATACTGTTAATTGACGTCGAATTATAAATGTCGAAATTTTACAAGATTTTTGCTCAAAATGAAATTTTTCATAAAGATCTATAGAAATAAGAAATACATTTCCGTTGTACTCATCTCTGTTGAATTGTTTGTTGTACTATAGCTTTTTGGTGACAACAGTTAAGAAGCATTTCAAGGAACCTTTAAATTTCATAGAAAATAACGGTAAGGCAGTTTGTCTCCTCCTCAGCGATTGGCTGACTTGACCAATGGGTTTGAGCAGAGGGGACAAGCATGTTTTCGAGCTTAATCTATTCATCCATTTCAGTTGATCAGTTCCTGAAGAACCTTTTGATACCTTCAATTCTGAAAATTAGCCAGAGATGGCGGTATGTTAACCAACGAAAAACTATCATATGATTCAAATTATCCAGTTAATGGGAAAACATGAAAAATTAAATCGTATTTTTGACCTTAAATTGAAAATGAGCTTTCATTTACATCGATTGTCGCCATTCCAGGATTTCAAAACCAAAGTAATTGCAAATGATGACCAATGTACCTGCGTCTCACATGAAAATCCTTAACATAGTCTTTTAAGACGTATTGCTAAGCCTGGATATCGGTACAAAGCAAGTGAAGGGGTAAAACTCAACATGGAGTCATAATTTCTCCAAACATTAAATACCTTCAATTGGCAGAAAGCAGGTGCTTGGAAGCAAAGATATTTATGACGTTTACAATGGTTTCTAGTTGCACGAAAAGCAAACTATTGCACACCATTATTTGATTTAAAGCAAAAGAAGAAACCTGTACTCGTTTAGAGAATAAAATTGGCACCAGTCTTAGAAACACTACAGCCATCTAGACTTGCATAGAAAGAGAATGGATACTCATAAAAACTGAAAACTCCATTAGCATAAATAGCTCTATACAGAGGTACTGTTTATGTTAAAAAACTAAGATTGATATAAAAGATTTGTATGATTAAGAGATATAAATATAATGTAGAGTTATTCATTATGTCTAAATCGTAGTTGCGTTGCGTGTTTAATTTATTGTATTTTCACAACATGCACAATATTTCATATATTCAGATAACTTATTTCGCATGATGTCTTCTAAGCTGAAAATAAATCTAGATATGTATATGTTTAAAGCCAAATTGTATTTGTAACTACTTGTAACAGAAATATTGGAATAAATAACAATCGATGAGCAACTCTTTGCATACATTCTTTGACGCGTGCTTCTTGATTTAAAAATACGTGCAATTCATGATTGTGAGGCCTATTCATTTCGTCAGTAACTTTAGCATAGGACCAGCAAATAATGAAAGGTGCTTTCTTATTGTTCAAAGGATTTGTTGGGTAGTGTGATGTTTTCATCTCTATGGATGTTTTATATCCAATGACTTTTTGTTGAAGGTGTTGTAAGAGCTTCCTAGCGGACGCTTCAGCCTCAATAAATGAAATTGATTCGCAGGTTCTTGATTGTTTTATAATATATTTGTACGACGTGTCAAAAACGCACCCGAGTTGATAAACAGGACAATATCCATCATTTAATGCCCGAGAATCTCCCAAATATGTGTCTTCGTATATCCCTTTATACATCTATGTTCTTGTAGTGGTGTCCTTTGTGAGAAAATCAGTGGCTTTACTAGTGACGCCGGAGCACTTGACTACGGGATTGCTAATGATCATCCGTAACAAGTAAGGCTAACATCTCATTACATATAAACATGCAGAAATATAAAAAAGAAATGACCTATCATATCACCTGACATAAGATTAAAGGATAGTGGGAAAGGTGCATCTGCCTGAAAGTGCACCCTATTTGATGTTTGTCTTCTAAGGGCCATTCACTCTGGAAAAGATGTACGAGATTTTCACCAGATAAAAGGATTTATATGGATCTACTAATGAAAACAAAGGGATTTTCACCAAAGGTGTAAGATATTTCTACAGAGTGATTTACCCCCTGTTTCTACAGAGTGATTTACCCCCTGTTTGATGGAGGAAATTATTTAGCAACAACAACAGCATGAAAAATCATCCAATTCAATCATAACAAGAGCATGTTTTCGAACAGGCTAACTCCTGAAAGAAGTAAATTGACAAGCCTGCTAAGCGAAATATAAGCAATGGATGGAAGGAAGGAGCATAAAACGGTAATTTGCAGTCATTTTTACGCTTACTCATACAATTTCGGATAAAAATTGATTGTCTTGCCAATGAAGGGTAGGCCGTGTAGGACTATAAGTGGAGGAGAAGATCAACAAAATGGCAGTATGCCAATCTACTCCAAGACTCCATCCAATAGTGCTCTAAGGGCATTCAATTCTGCATCTTCTGTGTTTAGTTTAGCAGTTCTATCTTTTACTAGCATCGTCATATTTGCATACTTGTATACCTTATAAGTATATTATATACCTAAGTTTTCGCCTGTCTTCTTTTACACGTACTCTGAATCAATCAACTCAGTAAAACACTCTTCAATACGGCTTACGATCTGTTCTTTTCTGTGTGCTGAATTCTGGAATAGTATTCCTACTGCTATCAAAGAATCTGTATCATTGGTTTGCTTTCGTTATAAATTGAAGTCATATCTGCTTGCAAAACATTGACAACTAACCCTTGAAATTTCACACACTGCTTTACACTCCCCACTTACAGAAATCGGAGTTTTATTTTCGGTATTATTTATTTTGATATTTGTGAAGTGGTGAAATATCTTTCTGTATAGGGGGCCTCTTTCCTTGATTAGTTTGCTATTGGGAGAATTCCTCCTTTAAATGATTCCCCCCCCCCCCCACCATACATATATCCCACATATAATTTGTGTTCCACACAATTATTATAATGTTTGTTTGTTATTTTAAATGGTTTTATTTTTATTTAGTATTTCGTGGAAGTGTATGTTGTGGAATTTAAAATATGATGAACCTGAATCTGAACCTATTATTTTAGAGGCTACCAAACGGTGGCTCCTCAGATGAAGACAATGAAGAATATGTACCATATGTTCCTCTCAAAGAAAGAAAAAGACAAATGGTAATTCTACCTTCTCACAGTTTCTTTGGTTCAGCAGCATTTCTTGAGCATTCTAAGAAACATTAGTAAGGATAAGAATTACATTTAAATCACATATGAAGAAGTTGTGTCTTTTATTTGAGAATTTTATTCGAGAATGAGTAAGCTAGTATAATTGCTAAATTCCAGTTGTGAGTCTTTCCAGCTGATTTGAATTTGGTGGAAAGTCCCCATTCTTATGTGAAAAGAGTATGTGCATTTTAGCCAATTACTTTGTATTGAAACTCATCAAAAACTGCTTAATTACTGTCCTAGAATAGAAGAGGGGTCTCTTATTGATTGGTTTACCTATTGAGAGATCTCCTCCTTTAAGAATTCCCTTCATACAATTTATTTTGTCCTGAATTTGTATTTATACTATTATGTACTTTTGTTTAATAATTTATTTGTATTAATGATATGTAAATTGTGTGTTGATAATTTAAAAAATATGAAACTGAACCTGAACTGAATTTTCCATAACACTGAAAATATTTTTGATAATCAAGTGGACTTTAAAGGTTTTCTCTAGGAATCAGTGAGTTTTTTTATTTTTGTAGTTGCTTAAAAGACAGCAAAAGCTCCAACAAGGTAAAAAGAATTCAGCAGCTGTAGGGGAAAGTGTTCAAGAGAATGATGAGGTAGCTTTGAGATTTTTCATGTTATTATCATACTCTTAAAGTACTTAGGACATCTCTTGCTTTTAGGAGATAGGTTTTAGGGATGCAGTTTACTTGGTGATCTGAGTACTTGGTGATGGCTATCCTCCATTCCAGCTGTTTAATTTAATTGTCTAGGTAGTCAAGCAAAATGTTTTTAATAAGCACCAGCACATCAAAGTGGTAATGTATTAAAAATTCAAGATCAAAACACAAATGGCCAGTGCATCATTACATTTCGTTTTCCTTGAAACTAAGACAAAAAATTCAAATCTCAGTTTTCAACACAATATTATCTATCCTGCTTGATTCCTTAGTTTGAAAGTCCATATCAACTTTAATTGATATGTTGATAGCTTCTGCAATCAGACCCTTGCTCTGGATGATGATCCATCATGGCACCTTTGTTCATAATTTGAAAAACAGGGATCATTGGATATTTTGAAGATTTCTATTAGAAAAAGTTGAACAAAAACATATCTTTTTAAAGCTTATACATTAAGAAACAATTTAGTTCGTTTTGTAAGTCACTCAGAGTTGACAATTTTTAGACATTAGCCAATGAAAATTGATATGCTGTTTAGATACAATAGTGACAGCAAACCAAAGAATGACATGTGTCAGATTGCAACAACAGGGAGATAACACGTCTCATTGAACTGTGCAACAATGGTAGTCTTTGAGTTATATTAATTCAGATGAGTAGCTATTTTAGGAAATCTCAAGAAAGAAGAATTTTTATGCTTGCAGGATCACTAATTTTGTAACAGTTTGGTTTAAGTGAAAAAAGCAAAGTTGCTAGAAAGATTATCTTTAGTCAGTCAGCTGTCAAGAGGAAGTACTTCCCTTTGTCTGCCTCTTGACCTTTACACCCTTGACTTAACTTTTTGCAGCTATATGAGAACTATTGACCAGCTACTCAAAGGTAGCTGTGCCTTTAGACTATCTATTATTTGATATCTTTCTTGGATCTTCTCTATGATATTTGGAACTAATCTTTTACAAGTTCAAATACTGCTTTTACTAAGCTATCTTATTTTTAGGAGGAAGCATCAAATGTAAGTAAAAGAACAGACCAGAGTTTATTAGATCAGCATCTAGAACTGAAGAAAAAAGCAGAAGGTCAGTGTCTTGTTGTTTGCAATTTCTCTTCAAATATAGTGTCTTGTTGTTTGCAATTTCTTCTTCAGTCATCTATTTAAACCACTTTGCCTTTATCAATCAATAGTCTTACAAACCTGCCATCTCCCGTGATATGCCCAGAAAGAGGCAATTGTAACCTGAAAAACACCCAAGAAATGACAAAAGGTTCCAAAGAAATTCCTCCCTGTTTTACATTTGAGAAGATTGGCAGGCTTTGTCTATTTACCCTTGTACCCAATTTCTCTCTTCAAATTCAAGGTTCTCAAGACATTTCTCTCTATTTCACATTTAAAAAAAATTGTATAGTTACAGCATCTTCTTGTTCTATCAGCATTCTTGGTTACTAGATTTAGCATCATTTTCTCTTAAAAACTTATCAACATCCCCCACGTGTCTCTATCTTATGCCCACTTATTGTATTATTTTCCATATTTGTTTCAGCCAATCTTTTATATCAACAATGAATTTCCTTAAGACCCCCTTTGTGTTTTCCTGGATGGGTACCCAGTCATTACCTCATTGGCTAATAGTTTTCCTACAAGTTTATTTCTACTTGTTTTCATAAAAGCCTGTTTTTATGCCTCCTCAGTTCATGATAATTGCTGTGTGTTCCGAACACTATTACAACTGTTTTGCAAACGCTAAAATTTTTTAACATCTTTTTTACAGTAATCAAAGAGACGAAAATTGAAAAGCAGCTGAAAGAAGAAGAAAAGATTTTGGAAAGCATAGCAGAAAGAAAAGGTACCTTAAAAAGACTTTTGCAGTCAATGTTGAAAAAAATAAGATCGTTTTTTATTAAGGCACATTGTAACTTTGTAGTAACCCAAAACAAAATAGTTTAATGTTAGCTTCGATAAAATTTTGACATTCTTTAGTAGATCACATTCCAATTTCATTTGCCTCTCTTAAAGCCAAACTTAAATAAATTGAATATGATGATAAGTAAATTTCAGGAAAATCTTAATACGGGTAGGATTAACTCTGCTTCGAATCTGTTTTTATTTTGCAACCTTTCTTTTTTTCAACAGCATTAATGGCTGCAGGTGAATTAGCCAAAGGGATTGTCTACGAAAATCCTTTGATTACAGGGTATGATTGTTATAATGAATATATCAAAATTTCATATAGGCCTGTTTTTTAACATCTCAAAGTTCTTTTCTATGTTAAGAACCAATGTTTTTGTGTATGTTAAGAAAGATATTTGAAAATCTGCAATCACTCTCAGTGCAAGTTTCGCTTTCCATGCACCTATGTGCTTCTTTAACTTGATACCTAGCTTGTTATATTTTTGCATATTGAGTTTTGCACTAGCAATTTTCGCTTTTGCAAGGGTGTAATTTAAGTCCATGTAACACATATTCTTTTATTTTATCTTATATGAATCAACAATTTCAAGCCATCGTTTTATCTTAATCTTTTGCAAATTGGCAAAGCACTTTGTGTTTCAATATATCTACATCAATGTGTACGGCTTTTAGTTGGAAGCCACCAAGATTTATAACTCGATATCCTGAAGCAAGGCATGAGCAGGTGCGCACAAAGAATCATATAATGGTGGATGGGGAAAATATTCCACCCCCTGTCACTAGTTTCAAGGTAAGGCTTTAGATATACAAGCACTTCACTGAAAGAATGGCAAAGCGTTGCCTCTACGTATCTCTGTCAATCATTTCCTTTGAGACACTTACGCTTTATAGCACTCTACCCTGTCCCTTCTCTACCCTGTCCCTTCTCTTCGCTGTCCCTCTTCTCGTAGGCTACCTTTGCTGAGTTTTAAGTTCGCATTTTCTTTTGTTCTGCTTTTCTTTCTATGCTTTTCTTATGTATATTTGAACTTGTTTCTCTTCTTTCCTTTGCCCAAATAAATTTTCGAAGTTTCAAACAAACGAATTAACTATATGCTCTATTCCAGAGCTGGAATTACGATCCAGACTTGTAGCAGTATTACCGGCATTTTAGCTATTAGAAAAATTTTAGTTAAAGAGTAACTTCCAAAATTTTCAATAAGGATAAATAGAAATTGAAGTGGGAGAGAAAGGAGGGCAAGGACAGGATGTCAGCGGGGCTGTGACAAGAAGTAATGCTTTTCCCCTGCCTGAAGCGATGCAAAGTTTTTATTCTTTCTTCAAAAAGGCAAATTTCATGGAACCTTAATTTCATGTTTCATACACGTACGATTTTTTACACTTTGAAATTTTCTCCATTGATGAAACATAGATTTGCATCTTTTATCGTATTTTTCCTGCAAATGCTTTGCAAATTTCAATGTAATTCTACGTATGACGATTTTGAATCTCTGTCAATTTCACGTTATTTGAATGTAGAACATCAAATTTGGACACGTTGATGTTTGAGCTAATAAGCTGAAGAAATCCTACATTTACTCAATTTTCTCATTGTATAGTAAATCGCTTTTCATTAAGGAGGATGATTACAGCTTACAATCTGGGAAAAGTTTGTGGCCCAAAATTTAGACCACTTTTGTATAAAAGTTTAGTGAAATTCTGCTTCTGATAATATTAACCTTTCGAATTTTCAAGCATGAGACTTCACTCCTTTCAAATAAATATTTGCTCGTTCAGTAGATTTTGGTTACAGTCACAAAATGTTGCTTGAAAATTTATGATAATTAGCGGATTGCGACTATGAACGGAGCTACATTGAATAATTTTGCATATTTGGGTCTGAATTTTAAGTGATTGTAAATGGTAGTGTGACTTTATGCGATGTGGCTAAAAGCGGAGTCGACTGTATTAAAACTGTCTTTGCTTTTTTTGTAGGAAATGAAATTCCCAAGAGCAGTTATGAATGTAATGAAGCGGAAAGGAATCAAGCGCCCGACTCCGATTCAGATTCAAGGGATTCCATCCGTGTATGAACTGATTTTTTTCTTCATATTTTATTATCTTGTTTCTTTGATAAACTTGCCTCAAGCAGATTTATCTTGCAGGTAAACTTACCTCAAGCAGATTTAAGATTGCAGATTTATCTTAAAAAAATAGAACTCTTTGAATATTTTATCTACAAAATTAAGATTGAGGTTTTTTCAAGGTTTGAGAATTAAGGATTTCAGCAAACAGCTTTTCAAGAGGCAAAGACAGATATGTTAGGCTTTTGAAATTTATTGCTAACCCTGTCAAAAAGTTGAGTTATTTAAGCAGAATTTAATATAAATTTAAAGGAATTTGTTAGATTCCCGCTGTTTATGTATCTTTAAGCAGCATGCTTCGTTGCCAGTTCAATGTAATTTATCTTTCAGACTGTGTGGTCGAGATATAATTGGCATTGCGTATACGGGATGTGGCAAGACCTTAGTATTTGTTTTGCCAATCATTATGTTTTGTATTGAACAGGTTAGTGTTAAATTTAATTTTTTCAGTGTTATAAACTCTAGGCCGATGATACATAGATAGTTACACAGTTAGAATTTGTGAGGCATATATTGATTTCATATTCAAACTCGCACAGGAATAATACAACATATAAATCTAAATACTTAGCAAAGCAACTAACCCAAAGTCACGTACGCCAGAGTTTAATCAAATTCATGTCAGCATTTTTGTTGATGGGAACAAGGACTAGGTATAACCCTATTTCCTAAACTCGATCGTTTCAGTAGGCTTTCGTTTTTTTTTGTTTCATCAAACTATTTCCTAATTAGAAAAATCTTTACGATTTATTCAGTTCAAGAATGGAATAGGCTCCAGAGAGGAGATTGTGGTGAAATCTGTGCTATGCTGATGTAACTAAACTTTAAAGGAAATTGTCTCATGGTTTACTTTCAACTTCTGTCAAAGAAAGAAACCTGTGTATTTTACAACAATACCTTTCTCAACCCAATGACAAGAGAATTTCAACCCCCAAGACAACTGTCACTAAAAGCTCAAAATACAAGAAAGAGGCTCTATAGTACCATATAATTTAGACATTTGCAACCTCTGGTATCTGCCTTTTCATAATTTTCTAATTTTAAAACATTATTCTTCGGTTTTAGGAGAAAGCTCTGCCTTTTCGGAAAGGAGAGGGACCTTATGGTCTCCTCATTTCTCCTTCGGTAGGTTTATTTATTCATAACCTCAATCAACTAGTTTTTGTGTATTACAATCTTTTAAAGAACCGAGTAATTTTTGCCAAGGCTCGTTGTACGAAATACACACATTGGTACATACATAAAGACACATTGTTAGACTGGGCATGTTTCTGCGCTTTTCTTGTTTTTTGTGTGTGGAAAATCGAGCCTCAGTGTCCTTATGTGTACTTATTAAGTAAAAGAGTGTGCTGAAATGGCCTGTCGTTCTTCTGATAAATCACAGCTTGGATGACTAGACAACTAATTAGGGTTTTTTGTATTGAACTAATCTAAATAACGAGGATGTATTGTCACAAGTCTTCATCTCTGAACCACATACTAAAGTTCTGAGCCACTGTTAAGGCCCAATACAGCAGTCAAGGCGCACCATAATTACACCTTTAGTGCACCCTCGATATTGGCCCCCTTATTGAGGTCATTCTGAAAAACTTTTTGCGATCCCCCAGAGGTGTATAGCTTTGAATACAGAAGGTAAAAGTGCCTATCAAAACTGTTTTGCGAGTGTTCTTTCACCCAAGTAAATAATATTTCTTATTTTATTTTTGCAGCGTGAATTAGCAAAGCAGACCCTGGAGGTTGTTGAGGAATTTGCAAATGAACTTGCTCACGATGGTACGTGCATTTTGAATTTTTCAGTTGTTGCTATGAGTTTGTCATCTCAAATGTACCCCAGCTTCATGTTAGGATTGTCTGCTATATATTTACGTGGATCGTTTTATATCATAGATTGATTTAATCTGAACATCTCAATGCTTGTAGGTTTACCTCGATTGAAATGCATTTCTTGCATCGGGGGACATGCCATGAAAGACCAAATTAGTGAAATCAACAGGTCAGTATCTTAGCTCATGAATAATAGATTTAAAATTTTTTTATCAGCTGACAAAAGTTTTTCAATTTTTCAATAGTACCCATATCTGCATTCCGACTCTGTAAAATTAAAACTTTACTTTATTTTTGTACTTTCGTTTCTTTTTCTTTGCCGCAATTATTGTGCAGTTAATTCTTGGTTTTAATTCCTCCTCCACTTTTAAAGGTTTGCCTTCTCTTTCACAACTTTCACGTGCAAATTAACAATCGCAACTCTGGAAAAATTCCAAATACTTGAACTTGGATGAAGCGTAGAAAAGTGTCCATTTGATGTCCTCATATCTTCTCTCCTCGGGGTTGGTTTGGGGAAACTAAAGTTAAGAAAAAAACAACAGTCACATTCTAGAAATTCTTGGATTATCTCCCTTTTCAAGAAACATTTTGAAAGGTCCAAGGGATTTATTTAAAAACTCACGTCAAATTTTCGGATACAAGAATCATACGAGAGTTTAATTTTGCTAAAATGATCGTAGATTCTGACTCTTCCACTGATAGTTTCTTGATAATGCTATGCAAGTCAGTAAAAACCAAATAAATGTTTGAGTGAGTTTCTGTAACAAGCAGTCTATATCAGGAATGTTTCTGGTATTTCAAATTCTGATCTTGATATTGAAGGCGCTTGATTAGCAAAAAACAGTCTCAGTGTTCTTAATCTGCTGTTTATGTGGGTGTTCACTGTAGTCGAATGTTTTGAGAGAACATTCAACTCCGGTTATAATAAACTCCGGTTATAATAAACTCCGGTTATAATCAACTCCGGTCTAGAGTTTTTTATCCGGTTATAATCTGCTGGCTATCAGTATCTAGTTTCTTATATCTTAGAACCAAGCTTACAGAGCTAAGGTTCGGTCACAACTTTTAAAGCAGCGTTTTTCGTGATTATATCCGGACTCTAATCTACGTGTGTTCTGATCGCGATTTGCTTATGTCTTTAGTAATAAGTTTTTGAAAGAATGAGATGAAATAAGAAAGTAAAGATATCTTAGAAATATAGATGCCCTAGAAAGATTGTCTATGAATGGTATTTTACATATGACGTCTTACAATCAAGGTTTTAATCTCCCTATCATCTGCTTCAGGGGTGTGCATATTGTGGTTGGAACTCCTGGACGGCTAATGCATTTACTGGACAGTAAGATTTTGAAGTTGGACTCATGCAGGTAAGTGATGTACAGCTTTACTCAAATATTTTGAATTATTACCTTTAGTTAGACTCGAGATATGGCTGGAAATGGCGAACAAAATTGTTAAAAGGGGGTATTATTTTCTAGAATAGTTCTGTAGAAATAAGTTGTGCTTCAACATGCTAGTTTGATTTTGCTGCATCTCCTTGGAATTCAAGATGATTCCCGTTTGTTGGGTCTTGCTTCTTACGTTTTGCATTTTATACAGGCAATGCTCATAAAAATAATTGTAAAATTAATTGTATTGCCCACCTTGTCATTCATCTATCGACAAAACATGTTTATGAATTGTTACTTGAAAATGTCCAAAGCATAAAATGCCTTGATAAATGTGCAAAGTCACGAAGAATTATGCCAATTGTTTCATCTTAGTTTGGTTGTATAGCGTAAAACATCAGTCTTAAACGGATTAAGATTGAGTTGATACTGCTTTGACTAGCAATATTTTCAAACTCTCAAGAATTTTCATTAAGCCCAAAGTTTCAAGATTATTTTTCATTCCAACTTAAAGGTATGTTTGTCTTGATGAAGCGGATCGTATGATTGACATGGGCTTTGAAGACGACGTCAGAACAATATTTTCATATTTCAAGGTAAATTGCACGAGTTAGTATCAACAACGAACCGATGGTCATGGAAAGAGAGCCAGAAGTTATCAATTTTCTCTTTTCATCCATTCTTTCGTTTGTCTTCCTTTTCTAACACTAGTTTAATTATCAATGTTTTCTTTTTGTCTTTATAGTCTCAAAGGCAAACGTTGTTCTTTAGTGCCACTATGCCAAGAAAGATTCAAAATTTTGCCAAAAGTGCACTTGTCAAACCAGGTATGTTTGACGCATCAAATATGTTTTGCAGCAAAGGAAATGAGCACTCATTAAACGATGTCAGAAATCTCATAAGATCTAGCGGCGATGATGTTATTACGTCATGTAATTTGATCGTGTTATGATAAACAACAACCTAGTAGGATATAAGTAGGATCCAAAGATGGCGCGTTATTTTTCAGTCTTTCAACATCCCTTGCCAATGGGATGAGATTTGTTCTTTTTTGAAAGTATTAATAAGACGATGCTTGATTCTTGATTCATGCATATTTTACATTCTGAGAGTGATACGCAACCTTGCAGTTTTTCTGCCTTTGAATGAAGTATGATGTCTTGAAGGGAAGGAGTTTAACTTTGTTTTAATTTTATCAGTGATGTTGAAATTTACTGATCTCTTCTTGATAGTAAATCGATATCAAGTAAAGTTTCTTAAATTCCAGTGACAATTAATGTTGGTAGAGCTGGTGCTGCTAGTCTCAATATTATTCAGGTAAATGAATTTATTGTCGAAATTTTTGCGCTGCTCTAACTTTTCAAGTACAAAATATGTTATTAATCAATTTTGGGCATAATCAATTTTGATAGTGAAGAGAAGCTACAAGGCAGAAGGGGTAGTAAGTAGGTTCTTTTATATACAGTTGTTAGTGTCTTGTTTGACTTGTAAATGTATGTGAAGGTTTGAGGTCGATTAAGCGAGTCTGTGATATATTGTAGGGATGGAGAAAGTATTTAAGATTGAAACCAATGTGAGACTTATGCTCCTGATAAAAAAATTGCATCTGCAATGTGTTTTGTTATATCAATGCTACGTAAAAGTGTTTTTATGAATGCATGGGATAAAGGCATTTAAAGGTTTTATCGATCCACTCCTTGCAGAACCGACGATACAAAAGTATTGCTGCTGTTATTAAGACCAACAGTCGTAAATATTTCGATTTGTTCACTTTTCATTTATTGCAGGAAGTTGAATATATCAAACAAGAAGCTAAAATTGTGTACTTGCTTGAGTGCTTGCAAAAAAGTGCGCCCCCTGTAAGTTGATTCGACAAGCTGTCATTCCTTTCAAGTTATTTTTTGACAATCATATTCCCTCATGTCACCATGTTCGTTCATTTTGGTTCTCTCGTATTCCCAAAATATTTGTGTATATCGGAAAGAAGTATGCTCCAAAAATCTATTGAAACAAGACACTTGAGTTTGGACTGAATCGGCAAAGCAAAATATTGAATGCAAGAATATGAATTGGTGCATCGAAAATTTTTTGCATGTAAACTTTTTACTCTTTATTTTTAGTTTGTTTATCTTGATTCTTTCTTAAAGAGTTGTAATGTTTCCATTTAGCTCAACCAGTGTACTATAATTTGAAATGTCGATTTTGTCTGTATATTAATACTTTTTTTTAATATGTTTTAAGTTTTATTTTGATATACCAATCAATGAAACAAAGTTAGAATTTTTAGGTAGTTAGATGACACCAGTTCAGGCGAATATTTTAAGTATTCTATGTCGGTTAATGGTGAATCTTTTCAGAGCGTGCATCTTGTCTTTTCACCATCCCGTCATTCGTTTCTTCAAAATCGTTTCTTTCCATTTTATCGTTATGACTAACAATTTATGTTGCTTGAAAAATAATGATACTCCTGTTCTCTTTCTAGGTGCTGATATTTGCTCATAAAAAGTCAGATGTCGATGACATTCACGAATATCTTTTGTTGAAAGGCGTTGAAGCTGTGGCTATTCATGGCAATATGGGTAACAATTTGTAATTAATGTATAAGTCCATCGAGTGAAGGCCAACGAAAACCTGAAAATTCTGTCGTGATATGATTTGGTTTGGAATCGTTGCAGTATTTCATAGAAAATATCATTACAGACGTTTTTTAAAACGAAGGGGTCCTTCAGGTGGGGCTCATGCAAAGTGAGATGCCGGTAGATGCGCTCTGCAATATCCTCAGTTAAAAGTATCACAATTTATTTACCTATGCCCTCGTTTGATAGAATTCACAGATTAAGTATTGTTTTGTAGTGATCTGTTTTTGTAAGAAATATTAAGGTCCTGTGTCACTGGAGATTGTTCAGTGTTAAATTGCGTTTTGCAGATCAAGAAGAACGGGAGCGTGCAGTGAAAGCATTTCGCGAAAGAAGAAAAGACGTTTTGGTCGCAACCGACGTGGCATCAAAAGGGCTCGATTTTCAAGGAATCAAGCATGTGATCAACTATGATATGCCTGACGACATCGAAAATTATGGTATGTTTGTAATCAAATATATGGAGGTTGTGTATGATGGGCTTTTTTTCAACAGCAATTATAAGGTTTTGCAGTTATCTTCTTCATAACTGATCGTGTTGCGTGATTATAAAAAGATGCTCTTGATAAGATCCTAACGAAAGTAAAACCACAAAATAAAGGAGTGAATGAAGATTCCCCTTTGGGCTTATGAAGATTCTTGTTGGAATGACTGAAGATTCCCGTTTGGATGAATGAAGATTCCCGTTGAAATGAATGACGATTCCTTTTGGAGTTAATGAAGGTTCTCTTGTGCCTTCTTTCTGTTCTGTGGTAAAAGCAAGTGAATGACAACCATGTCGCTTGTTACTAATGAAGCACAGAAACAAATAAACCACCAGTAACAGCTGACTTCCGATAATAGCATTAAAGTGTTTAGTGAAAATGAGATGTGTGAGAATAAGACTAGGAAATGTCGTTTTTCTCAGGTCAAGTGTGGGATTTCTAGCCAGATTTGAAGTAAATGCTAATTTTTTATTTTTCTTTAAAGCAATAGTATTATTTTCTCATCATCGCATGTCTCGAAAGCATGACTTTCTCTCTATAAAATCCTTTCACCTTGATATAATGAGCGTTAAGCAACTTTGATCTCGCGTCTTGAGCCGGAGTAGAATGATAATAAAATTCGTTTTGATGGAGATTTATTTTATTATTACAATAATGACGACGAAGATACTAATTTGTAGCTGAGACTAAGACTGTATTTTCTTGCTTTGCTTAAATTTTTCTTGTAAAATTTAACGTGGAACATTCAAAAAGCAGAATAAACGACCAATTCAAATATACAACGATATTCAGGTTTAGATAAACGCTTGATTCAGTTTATCAATGCATCAAGAACTAGATTTTCAACTTTTATTCGAATTAATACAGGGCCTTCTTTGCTTCCGAAACATCTTAACAACTGCAGCTCTCTGAATAACATTAAAGAATGACATTTATTCAATTTAGTACCCACTTTCTATATTCATAAACCCACTTCGTTTACTTTATGATTTTTTGGCACTTGGAAGCTAGAATTTGGTTCTAAAATTTTATATAGAGTATTTTATTCAGTGCTTCTACGTTCCAAAAATGATGTTTCTTAATTTCTTTTACATCAAATTTCCTTCACTAAAGATTAGCAATCATTTTTAATTTCAATCCATTTTTATTTGGGAATACACCGACACATGACTGATGTATCTGATACTGTCTATATCTTTACATATATGAACAATATTTTAATACTAGAATGAATGGACAAAGTAAATTTTGAATCTCGATGTTTTTCAAATTTTGAAATTTCCAGCAATTTCCCTAATTTTTCCTTTCAATTTCTATTTCCTTCTTACTTTCCTTTCAAGTGAAAGCACTATACTTGCTCTATTTTTTGGTAAACTGATCTTCATGTTCTGAAGGTCATTCTCATTCATATGCTATCAGACCTTCGTTTGTACTCTTTTCAACTTGAAAATAACGTTTGCCTTTTTTTCATTTAGAGTTATATTTCTTAAAAGAAAGTTTGACACATAAAGAGCATAATTGCCAATTCTTTCTTTAGTTCACAGAATTGGACGAACAGGACGACAAGGACAAACAGGAATTGCTACAACTTTTATAAATAAAAGCTGTGGTAAGCCAAATATTCACTGCTATGCATTTAAACAATATTTAAAAATCTCTATATTATGATTATATCATATCATATCATATTATATCACATTATATCACATCATAATCATATCATATCAATCATATCATATCATATCATATCATATCATATCATATCATATCATATCATATTATATCATATCATATCATATCATATCATATCATATCATATCATATCATATCATATCATATCATATCATATCATATCAATCATATCATATCATATCATATCAATCATATCATATCATATCATATTATATCACATCATAATCATATCATATCAATCATATCATATCATATCATATCATATCATATCATATCATATCATATCATATCATATCATATCATATCATATCATATCATATCATATCATATCATATCATATCATATCATATCATATCATATCATATCATATCATATCAATCATTATTATTACTGTAATTGAGTGACGAAAGTCAGTCCTTTCAGTACAGTAAAAATTATATTTTTTCTTTTCTCGTTCAATTTAAGAAAACTCCATTTATTGTTGTTTCTATTTCTTGTAGACGAGTCGGTTTTGATCGACTTGAAGCATCTATTAATCGAAGCCAAACAGAAGTTACCGCCATTTTTGGCCGCTTTGGAAACAGAAAACGAAGGGCTTCTTCATTTGGGTGGTGAGTTCGCTCAGAATTCCCTACTTGATTGCAATTTTCTTAGATATCAAAATTTTTGCTGTCAAGGCCTAGTTTGCTTTTATACTTTAAGGCCCAGTTGCACGCTCAAATTTTTTATCAGATATGCATCTTAGGGACGCCGGAGAAGTGGGCACGGGGTCAACCGCCCCTGTCGCCTTTTGATAGGAAGGGCAACGGGGGCAACAGGGCCATATTGCCCTTGAAACCGGCCATTTATAATCATCAGAAAGATTCATATAAATTCTGATCGTAGTTTCTGATTCATGACGACATTTCTCAACACTTCTATAATAGTTCAAAATAAAATAAACTACAGAAGATCGAACTAAAATGGCAGTTACGAAGGAATTATCATCAGCTGAGAACTTTGTTTCAAATGCCCTTTTACCCAAGGCTGCCCTCTTGCCCTTTGGCTGTTCCGGCGTATCTGATTCATCTGATATTAATATTGTCAAAAAAGAAAGATATTTTTCTGCGTATTTATCACGATCTCTGCTTCAGCTATACACGAATTATATCATCAATGACGTTACATCAATTGAGTATTGAACAAAATTATGCCATGTAACATGGATGTATTGGTGGTTCACAGTTTCCACTTTTGGTGTCATGGTTTCCCTTGTGTTGACATTTATAGGTATGAGCTAGGAACAGGTATGAGTTTGGTTCATTTCAGGAATAGTGTTTTCATCTTCATTATCCTAAGATAACTTGTATTGGTTAATAAATTTGGCTTCTTCTAGATCAACAGGGCTGCTCATACTGTGGACAGTTAGGCCATCGTATAACTGCATGTCCAAAGTTGGAAGCCATGCAAAGTCGACAGCAAACAACCGTAGGCCGCAAAGATTATTTGGCCACCAATGCTGCCGATTGGTAGGCACTTTCAACAGGCACTTTCAACTGACTAATGGCATGCTGGTACGTAGCTATGACTGGTGCTGCATAAATGAAGTAGAAGAACATGTCCTTCATTTCTTGTTTTTTTCAACTGAAGTGAAAGTGTCGAATGAACGGTGAACCGAACTACATTCGCAGAATTTTGACTCATGTTAAAGCAATGCGGTGTAACTCTCCATTTTAAGTAAAGTAATCTCCGATGAAATCGTAATTCAACAAGCAAAACTTATGTTGGTACACTTAAGTATGTTTGGGAGTATCACTTGTCGTAAACGGTAACGTATCGTGGTTGTCTGTCTTTGAATACGTTTGCAAATACTGGAGTATGTTTAAAAACCCGAATCTAAGTCCAGGAAAAGCAACTTCGATACTGTATCGAAACAGTAATGACATGTTGTTGGAATAGGTATCCTTTTACGCCAAAAACCAGGATATAGCATGGAATCAGATGCAAGTCAGAAAGAAGGGGGGCCAAGGGCAAATCAGCGACCCATAACAAAATAAAGAAGCTCTATTGTTTTGCAAAAAAGGATGCATGGCCCTCTAACCCTAATGCTTAATCTGCTTAAACCCGGGCTTGAAAGTCTTAATATAACCGGATTGAATACACAAACTGCATGTTTGTGACCAAATGGCAGATGTAGAATCGAATTTGTTCAATTTTCAAAGGCTGAAATATTGACTTGACAGCAATAGGTATATCCCAATATATCTACTTTCTAATGCATATTAAATAGCCTCAAACAGATCAAGAAAATTTTTCCTGGTAATACTTTGGCATTAACGGTATATAACTTTCGTTCTGCTCACTTTGGATAAAAGTCTCTTAGTGGCTGGAGCAACCCTCCATCTTGGAGTCAAAGAGCATGCGCTGTTGAAAATTTTCGCTTCCTCATATTCCCAAGCCAGGGCCATTTATCATACGAAGTTCCAATGGAATCTAGTTCCATATCTTAATTCTATTAAACATAATTGATCGCTTTTTGAGGCTAATTTTGGCTTGGGGGATTGCAAATTTTTTATTTGCAGCTTGTATTGTACAGTAGCTGTGCCTTGAGGAAGTTTTTTCGAACAGATTACAAAAAAACTCCATTTGAGATTCTGCATTTATATCAAACATGAATTTTGCACATTGCAAAATGTAACTGTCTTCAAAGTTAAATATACTAAATTTACGAAAAATTAATTTGGAGCTTGCTGTATTCTTATCGAAGTTCATTATTCTTACAGCTTTTTTAAGCTTTCGACTTACAGACAGGACTTGCTAGCACTTCCCCAATCGATTAACGCATAGTTAATACGAGGCTCAGTAAAAGCGTAATATAGGTTTCTTAAGGTATTTTTAGGAACATAGTGGCTCATCCTAGCTAGTAAACCAATTACATCAGATAGTTTAAAGTTTACTTGTTTAATATGATGTTTCCAGCTGAGGTTTTTATCTCAGAGTACGCCAAGATATTTCATGCAGTCTTTTTGAGCTATTTCTTTATTATTAATAGATAGATTTACTTTATTTGTTTTATATTTTTTCTGGAGGGAGAAATGAGTAAGAAGTTAGATTTATCAATATTTAGGGTCAATTTATTTGCAATTAGCCAATCAGAGACTTTGTTAAGCTCGTCATTTACAATTGATTCTAATTCCTTTAGATTTTTGTGCCAAAAGAAAACATTTGTGTCATCAGCAAATAGATGAATTTTTAAGATACTTGATGAGCTCGGCATGTCGTTTATATATAGGAGAAAAAGTAGAGGTCCAAGGACGCTGCCTTGGGAGACTCCGAATTCAACATTACAAGATTCAGAGAAAGTGCTATTTATACATACTTTCTGTGTTCGATTTGTCAATTAAGACTCAAACCATTTTAAGGCTATGCCTCTTATACCATAATATCCCAATTTATTGATTAGAATATTATGATCAACCGTATCAAACGCTTTTGCAAAATCTAGGAAAATACAACATGAATGATTTTTGTTATCCGCTGCGTCTGTTTAAAAAGAAAAAATGACGCCGTTATCTCTGCATTACTTCTATCCTGCCTTCCTACGCCACTGTCCTGATCCAAGTTTGTTATTTAAATACTTGGATATGAGGTATAATTTGCCGATAATAGGACACAGAAGGGGGCAAGACAGATTTGCGATTGGCAGACCCTGTTTCTAGCCCCCCCTTTCTACAATCCCAGAAGAAAAAAGTGATACTTTTCAAGAAAAGTTGATTTTTTCTCTTTCCTTTCGAAAATAACTTCTCCAACATTGATTCAGGAGGCGATGGGGTATTTAAATTCAGGCCTTGAAAAAAAATTTTTCTTCCTGGCAGCAAAATAAAAAATTCAAGATTTCCTGCGAAGCTTCGAGAAAGTTTCCAGCCACTGAAATTTTTATTTCAAGTTGCCTGATTTGTTTGAAAATTTTTCCTAAAAACAAACTGTCACACTAAAAAGAACTTATTGTTGGTCCTGCAGTCTTGATCATAGCTATTCGAACAGGAATCATTTTGTTTATACTGTATTAGATGATCAAGGAGAACGTGATCAAGCACGATACTCATATTTTGTTTTCAAGGTTAAAGAAAGTAGATCTGAAAATCTAGAATAACTTTGATTAAGTTTCATATCAGTACTAGCAAACTAGATACTTTATAAGTATTGATATATCTATACATCTTGCTCTGGGGGGTTTATCATCAAAGCTAGTAGTTCATACAACATGTAAGAATACTATTTTATTTTTCAATGGTTAAAATAAATGTTTTAGATCAGGGGTGGTGCTAGGTTGCAAAGATTTAAGACCAGAACGCTTGCATTCTATAAAGCAAGAGATGAAAAATGTATGCGAATGCCAGTAGAAAAATACGAGTAATAATGGACACATCCATACAGGTTTTTGGACATGTTCACCTTCAAAACAATTGACGTAACAAGATTGGCTGTCTTTAAGTGTCTTTACCTATCTAGAATGGCTTATGTAAAAAAAGGAATGAACTTTGTTTTAGCTTGCTGGAATTAAATTAGTAGCTGAAAATCATGCACGGAAATTTGGTATAACAGAAGACGCTTATAATACCAGATGATTGAAAGCTAATCTTCGTTTTTTGTTAGTAGTGCAGAACAAAAATTATACAGTATGTATGTATATCACAGGAAAACAGCATTCGTAAATAGCTTTGAAAAAAGCAAACATTTAGTAAACTAAAGCTTTTCGTCTGACACTCTTCAGAGTTTAAAACGTCAGAACAGCATTCCGTAGAAATATTGTAACATGAATTTAATGTTCATATTAAAATCAAGCAATGGAGATTTCACGCTAAGAATTTCCTGGCAAACATCAAAAATTTCCTGCAATGAATTTGCACCAAAAATTTCCTGGCAGCGCCGGACATTTTCCAGCCCTGTTCAAATTTACCTGGGGAACCTACAGATTGCCAAAATTGCTCTTTGTCTCGACAATGGTCTGGGATTGTAGGATATATGGCACTACACTGCGTGGGTTATGTGACGACAAGATTAGGGATCAAGTTACCAGACAATGCCTCAGTCAGACAAAGGCGGCAAGTTGAGCAAGGCTGCAAATGTTCATTTTCTTTCCACCTGCTTGTCTTGCTTCAAAACAAGAAGGTTTATACCACCTGCCCTTTTCAAGCGAGGACCTTCTTTCAGCATAATTCCTGGCTTACTCGCAGATCGACATTTGTCTCCTGCTTCGAAACAAAGAAAAGAGAGCAATGGTATGTACACGCGCATATTGCGAATTACCTTTGTTGTCCTCGTGATCTTCTGATGCTGAAATTGTGCCAAAAGTTGTTCCGCTCTATTACATTTTTAACGAGAAGCACGTTAATTTTGAATTACAGTTGTAACGTAATTATTTCTTTATCTCTTCAATGCCCGGCATGTAATGGAAGTGCCCAGCCTATTCTTCGTATAGGCTAAAACGTTTTGGGGGGATAAACATGCTAAAAACCAAGGCGTTTTTTTTATTGTTTTAAGTACATTTTGGAAAAAAACTAGGGGGCTTATAAACCCCCGTAGCCCCCTATTTCCGCGGTCCCTGCCTGTCGTAATGCGCCCACTGACTTCATCCAATCTTTGTCAAAGCGATACAAGCTTTTCTTGGGCTGTATTTATGTTCTGCGTGTCATCAAAATGAACCCAGGCTATGTTTTTTTGTAGGTGGGGGGGGGGAGGGGGGCTAAAAAATTGATTGCAATTGCTAATGATGGTTGCCAACAGCACAGGGTAGAAAGACGCCTAGCTGAGGGTTCTAAGGATATTTTCTTTTACATGTTCCATTATCGTTGTTATTTGATCTTTATTAAATCTCTTGAGATGATTTTTATCTGTGAACCAAGAATGTAAAAAGTTAGTCTAACACAACCTCCTTAACTCCTCGATAGCCAACTTCCTTAATTCCTGGGGAGGGGAGGGGAGCTGAGCCTCCCCAGATTTTCGTCAGGAGGGGCTCAAACCCTGGAGCCCCCTAAGTATGCACCTATGAAAATGAAAATCATTTTTTGGAAGGGGAGGGGAGGGGATGAGATGGTGTGGCAAATGAGACAATTTTTAGACATCTGTAGCTTTAGTACCACTTCATTGCAACAAAAATTTCATAGTTTGGCAATTTTTGGGGTGGGGATGTGGCTGCAGCTCCCAAGAACAACACTTCAAATGTCCAATTTTTATAAATGGTGGTCTATATTTAGGCCATGGTAGCTATTGTTGTGGCAATGTTATTTGATTGAGATCACTAAACAGTAACAACAATATCTTGAAATGTATGCTATCAATGGAAGGAACAAGAATATAAAAAGTGGCATGCCATGTTGGCAGCTCTTAATGCTTTTTAAAATAACGCCTTTCAAATTTGGAATGATGAATAAGGAAACCGAGAAAGAATCTTGATCGAAATGAAAATGAAATGAAAGCGAAATGCAGTTTTGAAAATGTATAGTACTTTAAACAATTTTTTTAAAAAGGTAATCAAGGTATATATGTTTTTTATCTTTATTTGTGATGTGATGTCTGCAAACCTTCCAAGTATTGTACATTTTGTTTGACAAAATTAAAATTGTTTAGATAGAGTAAGTAGCTTTTAATTTTTGAACAGGAAAAGGTAAATGATGAGCCAAATGCCAAGAAAGGGGTCAAAGGAATTCTTAAAGCTATTTTCACAGCCCCTGAATTGCTATTCTGCATGTATGTGTTTGGTTTGATGCTCCATTTGCCACTACTGCATCAGTATGTTTACATGAGGTTCAGTCAGGAAGAGAACTTTCCATACCACTATTCTGCAGCACATGGCAGCTGTGGGAATGATCAACTGAATAAAACAATAAAGGCTTTGCAGGAAAAGGTAGATTTATAACTTGTTCAGGTTTTCTCAAAATTTATCAGCCAGTTTTGCATACAGTTTTTCATTGATGAAATCAAAAGTTTACTGGATATTTAGTGAAAACAAACATCACTTCCTTATTTTACTAGTTTTTACCTAAAAGACTGCAATATTTTGTGAAATGCTACTCACAGCAGGGAATATTCATGTTTACTGGGTAATGTTCTAAACCATGTTTTTCTATGGAAGAGAAGGGGTTGGGTAATTTTACAGTAGCATGATACTAGGGGCGTGTCATTTTAAACAAATACCCAGAAATATTGGTATTATTTTTTTAATAACATTAGAGTCCCATATATTTGAAGCAGCTAATGTGGCCAATAATACCACAAACAAAGGCAGAAGAATGCAGAAGAAAGTGAAAGACACAATCTACAGAATTCTCAATATGTGGATATATGTGATATTCAATGTTGTACAACAGACCATTAAACTTTTGTAATTTCTTTATTTATTTAACCATTGGGATTTTTGCTCCTTTATTTCTGGTACTTTTCTTTCAATTAGGTCCAAGGGAAGAGTGCTCGCTTTCAGATAGGTCAAAGTTTGTTTACCACCATTCCATCTTTAGTAGTGTGTCTCTATCTGGGAGCATGGTCAGATGTTGTGGGAAGAAAGCCAGTTGTTATTCTGGGTACACTTGGCACCTTGCTAGAGACCATAGTTGTCCTACTGACGATGATGCTGGATCTTCCAATCCGTGTTGTGTACATTGGGTCTTTTTTAAATGGTATGGGAGGCTATTTCACAGGTCTCATCCTTGCAGTCATGGCTTACATTGCAGACACAACATCACCAGACAAGAGAGCTCTAAGACTAGGTATGTGACTAGATTTTTCCGGAAATATTGTAAGAAATTTTCAAAATTTGAATGGAGTAACAATGACCCCTTATGTTCTGCACAGCTTGGGCCAATTGTTCAAGTTTCTGACATGCTATCCAGGCTCTTTTTTGATGATTTGTTGGAGAGTACTTAAATTGAAAGGAGTGGTGGCTTTGACACTAGAAAGCAGGAAGAGAGGCAACCAGGAAGAGAGGCAACCAGGATGAGAGGCAACCAGCCACTGCTGATAGTACCATCCAACAGCTTTGGAGTTTGTTTGAATCTATTCTATAGTAATTTTCTTTTTCTGGAGTCTAAGTTCATTGTCAAGCAAGGAGTCTCTGACGCCCGAAAACATAGAAAACATTTAGGTTCCTTTTCACTATGTAGTAGTCGATTTTACCACCAAACTAAGGATTTTGTGGAGCAATTGAAGATTTACCGAACCAACTAGCTAAGCTACATCCTGGTTGCCAGAGCATCAGTGAACTGATTGACCATCTCTACGCTTCTGACCATAGAATGTTCCTTGCTTATTCAACAATCAAACGTGCTTACAGACGAAACAAATACGGAGGCCATCGCCCTCCTACTTCCCCTTTGCTATACCTAGCTTCAGTATCATATGGTACCAATAAGCCCAACCTATCAGGTGTGAACCCAAACAAAAAATGTATTTATAAGTTGAAAGGCGAGGTGAGATCGCAATCAAGTGTGCTAATTCGTTAGCTGGACTGATAGCAATTCATGAAATATTGTAAGCGAAACCTTGAAGCCTAGCTTTGACATAATTCAATTCGAAGCTCCTTCAAAAAGAGTCAGACAGCAAGCAACTCTTTTATTTAAAAAAACTTGCAAAAGTTTACAATTTGAACTTTAGCTTTTATTCCTCTCACATAAATCTCCCTAAAACGTAATTCTTGCCTTGCATTTTATTGCAATATTGGAAGAAATATTTATCTCAGAAGAGTACATTAATTTTTTATTCGGTTTCTAGGTATTATGGAATGTGTAGTTTTCGTAGGAGCAACATTAAGCAATTTCATCAGTGGACATCTTATCAGCAATTATGGCTTCAAAATCCCGTATATTATTGTCGTCGTTGCTGTCGGTATATCTTGTCTTCTCGCTATTTTTGCGATGCAAGAATCACTTAAAAACAAACCAGTTAAATCAGCCGGGTGTTTCAACATGGTATGTTTAATTCAGTTACTTTCATTAAAAATCTGGAATTTAAAACCCATTTATAACCACAAGCTATTAATGTCTGGCTAGCTACATGAAAATTTTTGATGTGTTTACACGCGTTACAACTATGAAATAGAACTTCTTTGATCATATGCTGTTTCTATAGAAGCAGAATCTAGAGAGATCTGGAAGTTTAATCAAAGTTTGGTAACACAAAGGAGGTAATTTCGCCAATATTTATGAAGGGGAAAGGAGATTGATTTAAGTGGAAATCATTGGAAATGCTCTCGTGCTATTTACTAGCCTGAGCAGTACTCATGATTGAGAAATTTAAAGGACATTAATTAGAGAAGACTGATAGAGTAGAAGGACAGTGATTGATAGAGTAGAAGGACAAGGGCAGTGACTGTAAAGCCAGGCCTTTTATTTTTTCTTGGCCAGTTGCGTTAGGGTATTACGGATCTTATTATTGTTTGTTTTTTCTAGGCCTGTCTGAAGTACCCGCTACAAGTATGGCGCACCCTTTCAATGCCACGCCCTGGAAAATGGAAGATCGTTGTTCTTATGCCTGCCACACTTTTCGTTAACATGCTCTCGATGGGCATTAGCTCACTGATAACGCTGTACCTCATGAATTCACCTTTCTGCTTAAGCCCAATCGAAGTTGGATATTTTTCCGGCACACGCTTATTTCTCATGGGTATTGGTGCAGCTGTTGGCATTAAGTTGCTTGGCCTTTTGATGCAACCCCACCTCATCTCACTAGTGGGAATCATGTCCTATTTTGCTTTTTACACTTTGCTGGCCTTTGTAAAAGATTCGAGGACGGTATATATAGGTATGGATCAAAACTACTTTGTTCTGTTTTTAGGTTATTTCTAAATACACTAGAAAAACTCGATTTATTTTGACATTGTAAAGTTGCTTTGGCTTGAAAAACAATTTGCCATGTTTATCTTGATTATGTTTTAATACTCTTTAGTAAAAAGACTATACTCATTATCATCATGATTATGATCAACATAATGTCCATCATAATCATAATCATCACCATCATCAATTGCAAAAATCGAGTTTTCGTACCAAGAATCTTTGTAAAATGTTAAGAATCGGTAAAGCTGTATCTTTAGGATAGTATTTTACCGCAAATCCTCTCTTTCTACAGCTTGCTTGCTTGGCGCCTTGTCTGGCACAGCTAGTCCTATTTTTCGCAGTATACTGTCAAAGACGGTCTCTTCAAACGAGCAAGGTAACTAGAAAGAAATTTCAAATGTATTTATTAGTTCGTTTTCGAGCTGCAATTCCTGTCGAAAATCCCTGGAACGCCCTGTCAAGCATTGTTTTAAAAACCAACTCCTTCCCCTCTTCCCGTAAACAATGTTGACCCTTGTAAACTATCTGATAGGAATCAATTGGACAACCCCGAAGCTCTTAACATTATATACCCAAACAACATCGTTGGAAAGCGCTATTAGCAAAATTAATGTAGTTTGCCAAGACCTTTTAAAGGGATTGTGCATTAAAGTTCTGCCTGAAACAAACTCAAAAATGTGGAAAAAGTAGTTTCGCAAATATCTTTTTTGCAGGTGTTCTGTTTTCAGCCGTCTCGTCTCTAGAGATGTTGGCTGTTTTTCTTGGTAACTTTCTGTTCAATGCTGTTTATCTGGTCTTAAATCGTCATGGAAAACCTGGAGCCATTTTCTTCCTGGTTGACGCTATTTTGCTGATACCATTCTTCTTGGCTTTGTAAGTAAATTCATGTAAAACCATTACTTCAGGAACTGTGGAAATATCGGCCAATTATACTTAGGGAAAATTATGTTTTACATTGAAAGATATTGTTTTGACAAAGATGATGAGCTCCTTCTGCATTTGTACAGATTTATCTTTTTCATTATTGTGTCTCTTTGAAGGTTAAAGGCAATCTGTCTCGTTGTGGATTGGTTAACGAGAACAATAGCTGGAACAATAGCCTAAACACAATTCCAGCGCTCCGCCATATTTTTTACAATGCGATAAATTAAAGGGGGACTGGAAACAATAAATAATCCCTTTGTTCTTATAATCAATCAGCGTCGTGACAACTTGCCTTTAGTATAGATATATTATAGTTGCTCTTACCTAATCAACTTCTCTGGGCCTCTACAGAAACAGTCCTGTGGCTAGTATTGCTAGTCTTTAATTAGGGGTCTGGAGAACATCTACTAATACATCTATTTTTCAAGTTAGGGGTCTGGGGCACATTCTAGATCGGAAAAGCTAGCTCATTCAAACTGTTCTGGTGATGATGAAATTGACAAAAACAATTCATTTATTTTTTTATCATGTTTTTGGCTCTTATTCGTAAATATTCTCTTTTTCAGGATCTATATAAGGAAAATACGAAGCGGTGGCAAAGGCAGAGAAGATCTTCAAGCGATTGTGAATGCTGATTTACCTAGCACTGGGAAGGAGATTGTCGATGATTACGGTTCTAGTACCTCGAATCGGCATTAATCATAAATTTCAAACAAGGTACCCTGAGAACAAAAACAAAAAGTCCTTTATCTCAAAAGAGATGTATCTATATATATATGTGTATGTATAGGATTAATTTCAACGTTGTTGATTCCTGCTAATAAGTGCAAGCTTTTTGCCAATCAATTAAAGAGGGAGGTACGTCTATATAAACGCATTCGGCATAAAAAACAGGACGATTCTAAGTTGCTACTCCGAGTTTCACTCTATATATATATGTTTTATCTACTATGTTTCTTTAATATATATATCTTTTATATACTTTTATGTTAAAACTACATGTTTTATCGCTACATCTTCTGAAGAGTATATATATAGTTGCCTGATATATATATGTATTATATTATTATTATATTATTATCATAATATTATCATATTATATAATATGTATCTATTGGAAGTTTCAAAATATAAGAAAATTTTAGGGTGAAAATCGACTCTTTAATACTAAGAAGAATTATCTTTTTCACCTTATCAACAAATGTACAACTATTGTCCCTTACAGTTAGTTCTGACAACACTAGTTCCAGTGCCAAACATTACATACTCCAGGTTACTCATTTTTGCTTTATGCGTCTGTCAATTATTCTAGGCCAAATAATATTGATTTCTTCTCGTCTAATTTTCCAGAATTGGATTTATTTTTTACGATTATTTTCCCAGGTGGAAACTTCGTTAATGATTAATTTTGTAAAATATTCTTTGCAATACCTTACATTCCTAGTTGATTAAAATCTTGATGTTCAATTACTGTGTATGGTGTAAGGAACTCTGTTCTGTAAGACCACGGTTTCAGTATTTAATCCCCATTGAAACGTTATACATATGATATATGTTTAAAGAAAAGCATGTATGCATTAATTCCTTTATCGAATTGCCTCTATACTATGCTCTGTACTTTTTAGCCAATACCTTTAAGATAGCAAGACCATACTGTATATGCATCAAATGAAGTATGCATCATTTACGAAAAAGGACTTTGCTGTGTTAAACATTCCATTTTCCTACATTTTCTTTGATCGGGAATCATTTTGAATCTTTTTCAGACAACCAGAAATTTGTTTACGCATTGTCATAGTCGCATTTGTTTACGTGATAGTCGCAATGAGTACTTCTTTCCATTATCCAACTCAATTGAACAAGAATTGAATACATAAATGTCAAAAAATATAAAAAACAGTATTTTCGAGCATTTTCTCAAAGCTGAGGTTGTTTAGACTCGATTTGGCAGATATGCAGAGCTTGAATAGCGTAGGCTAAGCTTGAAGGGTCAAGGGGCTTTGCCCTTCAACGGTTGGAACAGTCCTATTTCACGTAGGAGAAATTTTTATGTCTGCACACAGGCTACAAAAGACAAAAGTACCTTATAGCACAGAATATAAATGTACCTTTTAGCATTTCTATTCTGTGCTTATAGTGATAAGTAACAAGCAATGTAATTAGGTTATATGATTAAAACTTTTCTCTGCAGCTTACAAAAGATGAAGTATTCAAGTATTCAACTCTTTGACAACTAGAAAGATGATACCTTGCGCATTCAGAGTTGAAGGTTCATCTTCTGTCCTCGATACAGCTGTCCTTTGTCCTCTACCCATCTTTTGTCCTTTGATAAATGTCTTTTGTCTCATCTTTTGTCTCTACCCATCTTTTGTCCTTTGGTAGGCATTCATGTTATGTGTTACTAAAATCTGTTGTTTTCAGGCGTGTTCTACTTATTCTGGTAAAGTAGCACAAATGCAGAAATTTTCCAACCAATTGTGTGCTTTAGGCAGCCCCCAGGTCATGAGTTTTCCAGACTAATACCCCCATACTATAAAATCACTGAATTGCTCCCTGTGCAGTTTTTTACCGAGCTTCGTCTTCAAGCTTCTTCCTGCCTGGGATGCAGGTACCCTCAGAGTTTGATAAAGTCATGGTGAGTAGGTCTTTGTTTTTGTATAAGTAACCAGTTAAATGTGCTCATATGAAATGCATTCGACTTCTGACTAAAAACTGTCTTAAGACAATTCATGAACAATTTGTTTTGATTTCTGCATTTGGAGGTTAACGATGGCAGACACAATCTGGACCGAAGCAATTGTTCTTCAAAAACGGAGGCATCGATGGTTTTCAAAGATTTAGGCAAAGCTGACTCTTTGAAAATCCAACTGACATACCTAGTGGAAAACGAGAAATCACCCTCACCGCCTTTGACTTAAAAAATCTTTCACCTTTTCTATCATTTCTTTTTGTTATGACCAATACGAGGCTAGGCCCTTGCATACTTCTCTCAGCGGTTGATCCAAGAAAGAAAATTGGGGTTGCTTGTCTGTTACTTTCAAAACCTTTGACCGAGGGTAAATTTTAACGATTCATCCAACGCCAGGGGGTGGGGCTCTGCTGCTAGTCTGTACTCCAGACCCCCAACCTTCAGGGCCACAGACAATAAAGCAGCATCATCAAAATGTCTGCAAAAATTGCAGCTAGACGGGGTCAAGAGGAAGCTTTATTTACATCGCTGGCCCCTCCAGTTTAGGACCAATGGCACGGGCCCTAGAATTAGTAGGATTATGTGTATTTCAATATGACTTTGAAAGTTATTTAAAATGAAATGACTAAAACATTATTTTAATGTTCTTGGACAACAGCACACATGAAATCCCAAGTTTCCAAACAATGGTAATAAAATTCCTTTGTGTTCTTTGAAACAATAGTTCTTCCCACATGCATTGAATGGTTGCGTTGCTTGTCTCAGGAAAATGGAATAAAAGCAGCAAAGACGCAAATGCAATCACCAATTCTCATGTGCTTTCATAGCTTTGTCCTGAGTTTTTACTATGTGTCCATCGGCTAATTCAGTAAACATTATGTTTTTTTTCTTACCTACATTGTATCCTATCTTGCAATTTACATTTATTATTGACGCAATCAGCTTGATATGCTGAAAATAATTTTCAATCTTGAGTTTGAGTTTGAGCGATCTTCATTGGTTGTCTATAATTTCTAGCCTGGCCGTCCGCTGGCTAAAGCTGTTTTTATTTTTAGGCAATATTCTTTTCTGTCTTATATCCTCACTTTGGACTGGATTCTTGCATGTGGAAAACGTGGAAAAAGCGTTTTATTGAACAATTTTTGGAGACATTTTGCTGATGCTGCTTTATTGTGAACTTTGTTCAATGTCATGTTTTCATCTAAAGAATACTCTAGACAAATAAGTTGAGCTGACTTTAACATTTTATTTAGCGAAAAAGTGGGGAGGCCATGCCCCCTGGCCCCCTATGATGCGGGCACTGAATTCTATTTAGAGTACTTTTCATCCGACACGTCTCAGATGATGATAGTTTATAGCCAGGTTTAAGTTGAACTGAATGGAAGCATGGCACCCACGTTTATCTGGCTATGAACGACCTAAACAATACTTTGGTGTAGTCTTTGACTTTGACTTTGGTGTAGTCTTTGACTAAACAAGACTTTGGTGTAGACTGTATTGATTTGTCGAAACAAATAATTAAATTTCTATTTCAGCGAGTTTTCTTGGTTATAATTGATCAGTTATACTAATTCTTCACGCTTCTCTAATTCTAAGGGCCCATGAAATTCAACAAACAATAGCCTATGAAGAGCGCGACCTACCATGCTTATCATGCTCCCATTGGCATCGTCTTTGTAATCTTGTTCTTCTAAAATGCAGAGTCCTGAAAAGTTGTCAACCTTCCTCCGGCCAAGAAAATCTTCTTTATTTTTAATGGGCTTAAAATGGGCGTTGTCAGAAAACAAGAGACTAAGCTGGTCTTGATCTCCTCTCCAACTCTCTTTTTTAAACTTTTTTAGAAATTTGTAGCTGGTTTTCAATTCTAAATGTTTTTAAAGACAGATGTAAAGTAAAATATATATTTTGATTGATAAAAAAACCGTGCCATTATTCAAATATATAAATTATAAAAAGTTAGTGTCTTTTTGCGAAAATATTCATAAAAAAAAGCAGGAAGATTTCGAATGGCGTTCATTTTTTATGGCTTTATTTTGAAAAACAAAGAAAATTTTTCAACTTCCACAAGTATCCAAATTTTTGGTCACCTTCCCCAATTTCTCTTTGTTTCTACAACCTTCCTCTGGCCAGTGACCGCGGGACCGAGATATTGTCCCGATTCTGGTAAAATGTACTTTTTTGGACTGAGTGCAAAAAACATTTATCTTGTCTTTTATTTAGAAAATTGACAGTTCAAATGCACCTTTTGAAATTTACAGGATGAAGCAGAAACTGAGCCAAAAACTAACGAAGGAATCAAAAGTATTCTCAAAGCTGTATTTACAGCCCCTGAATTGCCATTTTTCATGTATGTGTTTGGTATGATGCTCCATATGCCACTTCTGCAGCAATATGCTTACATGAGATTCAGTCAGGAAGAGAACTTTCCATACCACTATTCTGCAGCACACAGCACCTGTGGGAATCATCAGTTAAACAAAACAATGAAGGCTTTGCAAGAAAAGGTACTGTATTACAGTATGTAATGACATGAAAAAGAAGGGGTTTCTAAAAATATTTCAAAAACCAAAGCACAATCTGGTATAAGTAAACTTATGATATAAATTAAGGGGATTAATTTGGTTTTGAATTTAAGCAGGCAGTCTACAGTTTCTTTTCCTTCGTCTTTTATGCTTCAACATAGCACTCTAAGACCAACAATACGGCAATGCCTAAAAGACATTCTGAAGTCTTCTCTCAGGATTGATTCCAGGGGCGATGTGGACGTTGAATTTTTTAAGGGGGAAGGGGGTTTTCCTGAATTGCAGATATTGGGATCACACCTTCCACTAAGAGTCTGACTAATAAAACACGAAAATTCTGTCTCTTGCGTTTAACTACACAAACAGAGCACAAGATTTCAAATGTTGCCCATGCCTAAAGGTAATTTTGATTTTGATAGATTTTTTCAATCTCTTTGGTTATCAACAATTTGTTACAGAAAGCTTTGGTTAAGGTTAGACTTAGGTTTTGATACAATGGCATGTAGGTAGGTATGTATATTCCACTTTTATTGGTTTTTCATTACTGAGCTGTGTCTGCTCCTGAAATGTTTTCAGTTCATTTAAGCTAAAATCTAATGTGCTACAAAACATAAAAGTTGATTCTCCAGACATACGTTGGCTCTCATAAAAGTAGAAGTCTCAATTTAATTCAAGGCTGCATAAATGTAAAGTGTTCTGAATGTCCACAAATTCAGAAGTTTTGCAACTTTTAAGCTGGCAATTCGTTAACCTATAACTTTGAAACTTCAGGTATTTCAGGTTTACCCAGGTAGTTCTAAAGAGAATCAGTTAACAAAATTAGTTAACTAGATATAGAGTACCCCTACAGACATATTCGATTTGTACATTGGACACCCTAATTGTTGATGAGACGAGCAAGAGGAAGTTTTGTATGCGTGAGGCAACGCCCCGCCCTGGAGTCAAAGAGCATGCGCATGGAACAAAGTTATTATTGCGCATGCTCTATGACTCCAGGACGGAGGGTTGCTTCACTCAATTGAAGATTTTCGCTCGCTCGTCTCCCTAACAACTACCTTCTTTCCTTGTCTGGCAATTCTCCATATTAGTGATCAATAAACAAAATTTACATATTGAAATTACCGAAATATCAAGTAATAAGTTAATGATAACCCATACTTTTCTGTTTCCAAGTTTGCTAGGTAGTTCGAAAAATTGGGCCTAGATCAAAAAAACGTTGATATTTTATTCATTTGATCTTGTATTCACTACTCTATATTTAAACCATCTTTAATTCTTCTTGATAGGTGCAAGAAAAAAGTGCTTACTTCCAGATAGGCCTAACTTTGTGCAATACTATTCCATCCTTGATTGTTTGCCTATACCTTGGAGCTTGGTCAGACAATGTTGGTAGAAAGCCGGTGATAATTCTTGCAACACTTTGTAGTTTTGTAGAGACAATTTTTGTTTTACTGACAATTATGTTTGATCTTCCGATCCTGGTGGTATACATTGGGTCTTTTCTTAATGGCGTGGGAGGATATTACACAAGCCTCACCTTTGCGGTAATGGCCTACATTGCTGACTCAACTCCAGCAGAGAAAAGAGCCTTAAGACTAGGTATTTGTTTTTTTGATTAAATATTCTATAGAATGCTTAATGCTAAATTTTTTTTTGCATTTGCATTTGTTTTACGATTTCGGTTGCACAGACAATTGTTAGCAATATCAAAGTTTTCGATGATAAAGTTTTGTTAAAGTAAGATCAGTCATATCGATGACTGACGAGCTCATCATTTTTGATGGATCTTTGAGAACTAAAATTATGCTTCAAAATGAGCACAGTAGGGTTCTAACCGACGTGTCCCAATAATGAGTGTGGTCATAGTTGATATTTAGTGTGGTCTAGAGGCAGTTTCACTACGATTTTTGCAATCCTATCTATAGAATACCTAAGCTCAATCGAATATTTTGCTAAAGGGTCAACCCCTTACCGAATCACACAACATGTTGCACTAAAACACAGCAAATTGCTGGACCTTGCGTCAAAACGTTTAATTATTGTCAAATGAAGAGTTACTGAATATTTGTAAACTTGCAAGGGCAAATTTTTTCTCCGGCTGCGATAAGATTAAATAATCATGAACACGACTAGCTATTGTGTTTTTTGATTAAAATAATGCAACAACATGACTATAAAAAATCAGCCAGCTTTCCATTCGCAATCATCCGCAACAACATCCTTTCTTGAAATGCAGTACTGATTGTTGCATGAAATACAAAGAGCAAGAAATTTAATCTTGCAGTCAGAGCATGAGGTACGGTCAATAACATAGTTTTAGTTGAAAAGAAAATGCAAAGATATGTTTTAAAGAGTGTTTGCTGCAGGGAACTGGTTTATACCCTACTTAGTTAAAAAAGCTACTTTGCTCTTTTGAAGGGTTGAGATCAAAGACAAGCAATGTGCTGTGGCTAAAGGATCCTGCTTAGTTCCATTGCTTTTTGTATAAGCTATATTTTATGATATCGGATAATCTCTAAAGCTAGTAATTATGAGGATGGAACTAGTTTAGCGTTTCTACCCAATGGCATTGAGAAGAAATATTTAATGCTTTTCAGGAGCTGCCAGACTTCTCTTATTGGATAAGAAGATAAGGGCCGAGAGTTTCATAACAATCAGTGTACTTCAACTTTATTGGTTAACCTAGAAGTAACTGTGCTTTAATCCACTTCTCTCTCCTATTTCCGCGCTCGAACTTATGTAGTATCGGTACCAAGCTTACTTATCAAACAGAATCTAAATTTCAACTTTTAAAGGTGATCTGTCACGACGTTGATTGATTACAAGAACAGAGGGATTTTTTATTGTTTCCAGTCCCCCTTTAATATGGTAAAAAATATGGTGGAGCGCTGGAATCGTGTTTAGGCTATTGTTGCAACTATTGTTCTCGTTAACCAATCCACAACGAGACAGATTGCCTTTAAACTCATTGGGCATCGCGTTGCTTTCGAGGAGAGCAATTTAAATGAGTAATTTGAGGTTTATATTATATGGGTCAGTGATCAATTATTACTTTGTACGAAAATATTTCTGCGGATGAGAAATTCAGTTCAGTCGTTTTTGACAAGTAAGTTATCTAGTTGGTTACGCTTATCGACGGCTAGAAATATAGTGACATAGTCACAAAAGTCTATTTTTTATTTTTAAGATCACAAAGCCTGAAAAAACACAATGAAATACGTCTAAATGATTGAAGTGATTTAGATCTATTAGAATTTTGCCTAAGATGTGGCATAACGAATGTTTCCTTTCCTCCACCAGACGACAGTAATTTGGTCCTGGCGATAAAACTTTTGAACCATACCAAAATAAAAACAATCCATTAGGAAACTTCCAATCTTTTATTGATTTAACTGATTCTGCACATTTTGAGATCTTCATTTTTTGCTCATGTGGTCAAAATTGCAAAGTTATGATACAAGATTTTTATGACGTCATCAATTTCTCACTCTATACAGAACAGATAGTTTAGGATTCAGCAACCAATCTAAGCTCTTTGATTCGCGGGCCTATAGCCATGCCATCTTTAGGGTTCAAAACGATCGTTTCCCTAGCAAGAAAACACTTTGTGGACAGTTTCTGCTAATATGGCGTTATTTTATTTCAAAAAGGCTCGGGGATTGCCTTTTTCACCAGTTATATTATAAACTGCGTTGATTGCTTTTCTAGGTATCATGGAAGCCTTGGTTTTCATAGGAGCAACAGCTAGTTATTTTGCTAGTGGACATTTTATCAGCAAATATTTCTTCAAAATTCCATCAGTTCTTCTTGTTGTTTGCCTCGGTGTGGCCTGTCTTCTTGCTATTTTTGCAATGCAAGAATCAATTAAAAACAAAGCAGTTAGAACAGCCGGCTGTTCCACCGTGGTAAGTTCCTTTCGGTTTTTTCTATTAAACATTTGGAATTTTATTTCCGTTTATAACCATAATAGGTTGATGTTCGGCTGCGTGACAATGTCCATTTCTGGGCTTGAATTTGTAGTGACTACTCCTTACCTCCTTTTTCTTATTTTTCCTTAACCACTTGTTTTTAACTTTGCACATTTTTGCAACGATTTTCATCTCCTGTCTCAATACACAATTTCAGAACCAGGAGCAAAGCATGAAAATTTGGTCTATAAAGAATTCACACTCTAGTTCAGCAACTTTTTCTTTGCCTCCTTCGTCCCTGGGAGATTTTTCTTGTAGAGAAAGGGTTTTCACAATTAAGAATACCAATTGGAAAGAAACATATTAGATATACATGTATTTCATGGAACGTATATTTTACACGTATACACCCTTATGTTTAGGCCAGAAGAAATAAAAAAGAGATGAAACATCAATCATGGGGCGTTTTTTCTTCTCTTTTAGGCGTGTTTGAAGTATCCGCTACAAGTATGGCACACCCTTTCGAAGCCAAGACCTGGAAAATGGAAGATCATTGTTTTCATGCCAGCAACTCTTATTTTGAATATGCTTTCAGTTGGAATTAGCCCACTTTTAATGCTGTACACCATGAATTCACCGTTTTGCTTAAGCCCAATAGAAGTTGGATACTTCATCGGGACGCGTTTTTTTCTCATGGGAATTGGTACAGCACTTGGCATCAAATCTCTTGGCCTTTTAATGCAGCCTCACTTTGTTTCATTGATTGGGATTATATCATACATTGCATATTATACCTTGCTGGCATTTGCACAAGACAAAAAAACTATATATATAGGTATGATTTAAAACGATTTAAAAGTTTTTTGCAACTTTTATAGAGAACAGTGCAGTTGTCTTTGCAAATTACAAATTTCCAAAAAAACACAGCACTGTAAGCACACTTTTACGTAGGCTAAGTAAGCATTTTTAGATCGCCACTAAGAGAATTCAGCAAAATTTTTTGAGCAGTAGTAGTATATGATTATTTAGACTGGATAACACTGTAGAATTTAGAAATTGGTATCAATACTAGTCCAGCAACCGTTCCCGTTCGCCATGGGACGAGGCAATTAAGGTAATAATCTTTTGTACAGATGTTTTGACTTTATAAAACCTCTTCTTTTACACCTAATGGGCATGCCATCGAGGGCAGGGTTGATATTAATAGGGAACATCTAAGATCTTTCACTCAAAATTCTATATGAAAGAACATTCTTTCGAAATAATTGTGCTTAGTTGATCATTTCTAGCTAACGTTTTCTTCCAACAGCTTGTTTGGCTGGGGTATTTTCCGGAACAGCTGGTCCAATTTTTCGCAGTATCTTGTCGAGGACGGTCAGCCAAACTGAGCAAGGTACATTGAACAATCATCTGGTTTTTATTTTTGCTCCTCATCATTATTATTTCGACGGCTTAAAATTGCATTTTTAGTCCTGAATGTAACAAAAACTCCCATCATTATCATCATCATCATTGTCTTTTTCATCATCATCGTCAGTCTTATCCAAGCGTCGATCATCATAATGTCGCCCCTTGCTATTTGTGACAATTTATATCATGGGCTTCGACACAGGCTGGAACGTGGGGGGGGGGGGGGGGGGTGGGGGGCAAAGAAAAATTTAACACCATTAGCAAAATATTTTAAGAAAAGCTCCTTTGTTTGCTGGAAAAACTCCCTTTTTGATATTTCCCAAGTAAGGAATTAAATAAAGTTTTAAGCATGTATCAGTATTAATATCAATAACATTCAGCATTGGCAATTATAAAATAGCATCGTTTGTTTTGATTTTACAAAAACTTTTCTCTATAGGTGCTCTGTTTTCAGCCGTCTCTTCTTTGGAGATGCTATTCGTTTTTCTTGGTAACTTTGCATTCGGCGCTGTTTATCCTGTTCTCAATAACCTTGGATATCCTGGAGCTATTTTCATCTTGTTTGATTGTCTTTTGCTGTTACCATTTCTCTTGAATTTGTAAGTATATTATTGGTCAGTTTTAACTTCTCGGCTACTTAAGACATATTTGTCTACGAAGTTATAGTGCAAACGAAATTTGAAGACATTGAGAACTTTGGACAAGTACGCCTGACAACAGGGGCGCACAAAGAGGGCTGCCCCATTACCCTTCGACAGATTTGGCATTCTTCTTTAATTTCATCATGCGCCCCCATACGGAAAAAATTTACTTCATGTTCTTGATTATAATGAAAAATGAACTATTTCAATAGTCTTGAAAAGAGAATGAAACCCCTTCTTCCGTGTAGGCCTCTTAGCGATGGATCATTGGCATGTTTTCTTCATGTCTGTAAATTTTCTGTTCAAATTTTTTCTTATCTTATCCAATATCAAAATTGTTCCTAATTTATTAGTACATAGCACACAGAACTTACTGTAGAATTAAATTTCTTACGCTTTGTAATAAGTTATTTCTTCTTTCTTCATCTTATTTCGTGTATATGAAACCTGTTCATAATTACTATTTATCCAAGGATATATATAAAAAGAAGAAAGAGTGATGAAAGCCAAGAAGACCTTGAAGAGATTTTTAAAGTGAAAGAGGTTGCCGGTTACTATGGCACTGGCGGCTCAAGTCCTCCGCAGTCTCCTAAAGACCGTTAACCTCAAGTCGATATTTGTTCCCTCTTTATTAAAAACATTATATTGCTAGTTCCCTTGTTTAATTCATATTTTCTTGTTCTGATCTACCAGTTTTCATTAAAATGAAAACGTAGAAAAAAGACAATGTTTGAGAATTTTACCGGCATATGCGCATCAACACAAGGACAGAAGGGGCTGGGTCACATAAACTTAAGCAAACATTTCATGCAGGACAGTCTGCGTGAAATCTCGATGCTTGCGGCAATGCTGCCAAATCGGAATCATGCTTAAACCATTGGCTTTCAGAATTTTTTACTGTTCGTGGACCGGGGCTTTCACAGACAGATGTCTCTGTGCTGTCCTTTGACCAAACAGCCCGTTAGGACGTTCACTTCTTGTGATCCCGCTGCAGTACAAACGGCTTTTTTGTGGACTGATCAATGAAATGATGTTGAGCTATACGTCAATCAGTCAATCTTTAAGAATTTGGCAATGACAAAATAATTTTTTGTAACAAAACACGTTAAAATCTTCTCGATGCGCTGCGATTCTCTGTCCTACCGACAACATTGTCCCGCAGCCTTACACGTGACCCAATCAATCTTTAAGAAGTTTGCTCGTTTGTTGCCAAAGCTTCCAGATTGAATGGACATTTCTTTAGATACATGAACTAGACCCATTCTTGACTTACAACTGAGTTTCCTTTAAATGATGTTAGCAATTCTAGTCTACGAGCCGAGGGCAAGAGGAGTATAGTCGTCTCAAGCTCAAAATTTATCAAAAACTTTCGGAAGGTTCTTTGTCTTTTTGCTAATTTTGCTCTTTTTTCGATGTCGAAATTTTTCCTGCGGAAAATTTGTCGGAATCTTATATATTTAGCTCTCCTTATCTTGGCTACTGCCAAAAGACAATGGATTCAGTTGTCTCTGTACTTTTTGGACCAGTACCTTGGCTTCTGCAGGGTGACAGTGCTTTACATGGGGGCAAAGTGGGGCAGGCCTAGATCTATTGGATGGATGAGAAAAAAAAATGCAGAATATGCTGTCCGCCGGATTCTTGACTGTATTTCCATAAAGATTTGTAAGACCATGCATACGACCATACTCCATTAAAAAAGTAAACTTCATTGGGGGAAGAAATTGAATTCAAAATGAATTAAAATCTTGACTCTGAGATTATGCTTTGAAAAAATCTTGACCCTGAGATAATGAATTAGCAGCACACCTCCAAAACTCATCTACAGTGTTCATGGCCAAAAAGGTTCATCAATTTCAACACAACTTTGTGTTTGACTCTGAAGGCAAATGTAAAGGTGACTTCAGCAGTATTCTTTAAATGGTTTCATTTAGGATACTGAACACGTTTTGCTGCTCTTCAATGCTTATGGTACAAGTCTTCTTCTTGATATTGTGAAGACGATATTGCGACTTTATGCATTAATAAACCTTTCAAGTCACGTTTTACTGCAAATTATTCAATATTGTCACAAAACGTTACCCTCAAATTCGAATACAAAAATTCTAGAAGCAACATTAAATTATACTCGGGCAACAGAAGAGTTTCATTACTTTGTTGTTTAAAATATTCTCTCTTCTGTACATTGTGTTTTCTTACATTTGCTCTGGTAGTGTAAATTTTGTATTTGCAATATTTTCAATTGTGAGTGCTAGTTGTTATATATCACAAGTAATTTTGAAATGTAATTTGGAGTCTTAATGTTCAATATTCTTGTCACGGGGTTGCTATGTATTTCTGTGTTGGTGGTTGTCAATTCTATATGAATATATGAACAATAGTTTTCAATTTACAAGAAATATGATACTGAAAAAACTGCTCTAAGAGAATCAGTGTTGATCTGCCCTTTGTTAATTGGGGTCTGATATCGTTTCTTGTTGCTAGACTTCATCTTCGAGAAAAAGCTATTCCAGTTTCAAGTACTTCTTGAGGTTTGTTCCTTTACGCAGGAGAATGCATTTCAATTCGCTTCACAGCAAGAGATGCAAAAGCTTCTTGCAGATATAGAATGTTTCCAAGAAATTGCTTTTATGAATTTTTTTTCAACCCTCTACTGCAAATGTCTCAAGGTCCAAGGGGGGCCTATTATAGGAGGACCAAAAGCCGCAGAACCGTGCAAAAATCAACTAAATGCCGCAATCCGCAATGAAATTAAGCGCGAAGACGCGACCGCGATAGCAAAAGAGGCCCTATAAGAGGTTATTGAAATATGAATTAATTAAAGTTTTCGGGGAGAAAATATGACTATTTAGATTTTTTGGTTTTGAAATAACTTTGGTTCCCAGTATGAAATATGAAATAACAAAATAACTGAATACATCTTTGAATGTTGTGTTAGAATTATCTATTTGATAACAGCATTGACTCAAGTGACTTTTGATATGTAGAGTTTTTAGGATACCATATTACGCCTGGGTTGCACTTTTAAATTTTCCAAACTTTTTTGGGGCATTTTCTCACAGGAGGCGCTTAAAAGAAGAGGCGGCTTTTCATACTTCATGATTAGTAAAAAAGCCAATAGCATAGAATCTACCGCAAATTGTTTTCCCTTATATTATCTCATCAAAATAGACAAAAATACCAGATAAGATCATAAAAGTGTTTTTATCTACCTTAATTGTTCCACAACTTTATACTATGAATTCTTTCTAATACAACTAAACAACAGTATTGTAAACCACTTAAGTTGCTGGATTGATTTGCTGATAAAATCTGTCTTCTAAATTTTCAAATCTCCAAACAGATATTGTCCATTTTTCAATCTTTTTTATCTGAGTCTAGTCATGTTTTCCGCGAGGTTATTCTTATTTTAAACAAAATAGACGAAGACTAGCCCCTTCAGGTTGTACCCTCCACGCAAAAGACTTCAGACTATCAGTTTTGGTACGTGTATGTTTTTCGAGTTTCTTTAGTTGTTCCCCAAAAACAAGTTGAGCAAAACAAAGATGGATTTCTCATCCAGTGTCCTTAGATTTCCCTCAAAAGTACCAAAAGTCACCACAGTTCCAAAGAGAATCAATTCCCTATTTTTACCTAAGTACGGGGCCCTTTGGCTATTCCTGAACATATTCTTTACACATTTTCAATATTTTATCTGCAAAGTTTGGTTTTGAAGACTCAGTCCATTTTGTATGTGAGTCGGTCCCATGTGTCCTGACACCTCCTAAAAACTTTCTACTTTGGGGGTAGAATGGAACATTTGACAATTTCGAAATACTTTACTTTGGTAATTTGAAATATGAATTAATTGTAAGATATCATCATGAATTATGAAATAATGTCGTCCCCTCTTATAGGGCCTCGCAAAACATCACGAGACACCAAAAGCCATCTACTTGAAAAGGGGGATAAGAAGTAACTGTTTCTAATGGTCCTCACTATATTTCGCAGCAAGCTATCGTTGTATCAATCCAAACATTTTTAAACATCTTTTGACACATCAACGTGTTTGTACCCAAGCATTTTCCACATCCCAACTTTTTTTAAAATACCTAGTTTATGCAGAGCCACAACATTTTTTAATTATTAAAACTCGCATTTTTCTTGCTTTGAACAAAACTCAAGTAAACCAAAAACTTGATTCTTGATGAAGCTTGAGCGTTGCATTATTCTTAAACTATTCTTAAATTTCAGCGATTTAAAGCCTTAATATTCCTATAGACTATTTTCTTATAAAAAGTGTGTACCCTGAATCATATGAATGGATTAAAATTCGAAAAAAGCTAGCCCTACTCAAGCTCTACTGAATAAATCGGTTATTGAACCTCACTGCGCAACCTAACTGTGCCCTGACTCTGAGCCGACAAGGAAGATAGTTAGATAGAAACCTTCTGGCATTTAAAAACAATAGAAACATGCACGGACATTGGAAAATTATCTTTGTCTGCAACAGACTACAAAGAAACAACTACTTTTCAAATTTTCTGAAGGGGTATTAACTCAACATCGACCTTCGATTGTTAACGATTTGTGTATGTATATGTAATCTTGTGTTTTCAATTGCCACCGAGTGCCCCCCGTGTTGTTTGGCAGATTTGAAACTATAGAGTTAAGAACGCCTCTTGACTCTATGCTTGAAACCCAGAGAATACTCTGGCCAGGGCCCGTTTCCAAGCATATTCCTGGCTCGGTCGCAGTATATTTAGAGCACTCCTGTGACGAAGAATGAGATGAAACAAAACTCTACGCTCAAATTTCAAGGAAAAATAAGATAAAGCCATGGTAAGTAGGCCACCTTTTTTTCAGGGTTACCTTTATGAAACTCGATTTGAAATCCACTCGATCTTTAAGCGGAGCCTGTCATTGTACAAACGATGTACGCGATCACCGTGAACCGTAACCTATGTTGAAATTGTGCCATAAACAACTCAACTACATTGTTAATGAGGTCAATTACATTGTACTTTTATAATCCAGATGTTTTATGGAAAATGATTCGGGACGATGGGGGCTGTGGATATTCTTCTACAAGATTTAGGCAAAAAAGCTGATTTCTTTTAGATTAACCAACCAGAAAATGGTAAACTTTGCACACAACGAGAAAACAAAAATTTCGATATGTTAACGCCACCGAGAGAAAGTGATAATTGGCATTACAGATACAAACTTCCGGTATTTTGTTTACATCGGATAAAAAATGCGCCCGGTGCTGGTCGGCGAAGTTCCAGGCTGAAAGCAAAGGGGTTCTTTATTTTAAGGAAATCCTGTTCAAAAAGGATTAGGAAGAAAGACGGAAATTTCATAGAAAACTACAGTTTTGTGTTTACCTAATGATAGACTGCTAGTATTTCTGTATTGCGAGAGGGCATAATTGCGTGAGCCTAAAATTTCCGTGTCACGCTATGGTATATTGTTGTTAAGTCAGCTGACTGAATTTGGTGTGTTTATTCTAGAGATCAACCCCCTTGTTAAAATTTAGACAGTTTTGGGGTCTCAGCAAGCGCAGGTGTGGTTGGGTGAATTCCTTGACAATGTAAACTAGCCCTTCATTATTTTGCTATGGATTTTCCATGTATGAGCAGTTTCTATCAGCCTTTCAGAGTTGGTGAATAGTTTGAATCATTTCATTTACGCAATAAAAAACATTTAATACAAATGCAAGTATAGAGGGTGTTGTTTTGGGTATGGCTTCTAGAAGTTGCCTACAGGATAAACCCTCTTCCTATCCTTTTGTAACAGGCTCACTCTCTTGTCATATGTCACCAAATGCCTCTTACACTTTAGGAAGGCACCTCTGCAGATAGGCCACCCTTACATCCTATTGTTCTGGAAATAGAGCAAGGTGGACAGAGAGCTCCCTCGTATGGCACCACTTGTCGTGCCAAATGTCAGTTTTATAATGTATGACTTCCCAGTAGCTAAAATGTTTTAGGGATGCCTAAGTCTTTGTGTTTGCAAAATAGTTATCTTCAGGTATCAACTGAAAGGCCATTTTGTCTGTTCATTTGGCAGAAGTTTTATGTAACTTTTAATATTTACAGGATGATGTAAGAATTGAGCCCAAAACTAACCATGGAATTAAAGGCATTCTCAAAGCTGTATTTACAGCCCCGGAATTGCCATTTTTCATGTATGTGTTTGGTATGATGCTCCATATGCCACTTCTGCAGCAATATGCTTACATGAGGTTCAGTCAGGAAGAGAACTTTCCATACCACTATTCTGCAGCACACAGCACCTGTGGGAATCATCAACTAAACAAAACAATGAAGGCTTTGCAAGAAAAGGTATTGTATTACAGTATGTAATGATATGAACAAGAAGGGGTTTCTAAAAATATTTCAAAAACCATAGTACAATTTGGTATTGGGATGAATCATAGTAATTTTATGAAATGAATTAGGGGGACTAATTAGATTGGATTCTCCAAGCCCCCAAAACCATTTGGTACTATAAACTTTTAACTCTTTAATTTGTGCCTTTGAGATTATGACACAGGTTTTTGGCAATTTTTTAGCCCAACATGTCATCACTGCCATTGTTTTTTCTGCCACAAAAAACTGTCACTGTTATTGTGCAACATTCAAGTTTGTGAAGAAGTTTGATGCAAAATTATTCTAAGCATCTAAACAAAGTATTTTTTCATTCAATCTTTAATAGGCCTTTAGATATATGTTAGGTTGATTTGACCAATGATCATTACATTTCTTTGTAATCTTACCTTTGGGCAGATTTTTTATGTTACTGGCTTCAGCCTGTCATTAACTTTAAATTGTAATCATTAATGTCCATTTGGTTTGTAAACATCTGATGTTCAATTCTCATAAAGAATTTTCCTGTTTGGTTAAAAAATTTTATCTTTTTTATGCCTGAAGCAAATGTTGTAAATGTATTATAAATGCTGAATCAAAGCAGACATATCATGTAATATTTAATGATGTTCAACAGTTTATACAATCCTGGAGGGCCACTCCCATACTTGACCTTCCTCTCATTCTTTACCTGATGGGATGTGCTGTGAGACAGGGTATCCTTTTTTCAATAAAAATTATGAGACGGGGTATTATGATATGCATCAAAATTATGAGACAGGGTATTGAAATTAAGAAAAACTGCCAAGAACAATTTCAGTTACATTTGCTAATGGGAATTATCATGAGGTCTGGTATGTCTGGCAAAATTGTGCATATTTTTGGTACTCTTTTTATGGGACACTGTATGCTTTTTGGCAATTTTTTTTATAAGACAGGGTTAGGGTGCAAAAAGGTTTTCTGCACACCTTTGTCACTTTCTAGTCAAGTGCCCCCTCTTCCGGTTACACAACTTATTAAACAATCAGCCCAATGGTGTCAGCGTTCTAGCAAACTCGATAACTCTAATTTTTTCGAAGAAATCAATGCAACCATACAAATCTTTACCCTTTACATCTCTCTCGTAACGAAGCCATCGTTAGCTATGGCAAATAACCAAATTTGCCAAATTTGTCTACCCATTATTCAAACCTGAAAATGGGCATGTTTACTTTAATTTTAGAGAAAAAGTTAAAGTTTAAAATGATACGTTTTATTTTGCTGATTCTCCTTTCCTTTCTGCCAGCTTTACAGTACATCTTTCTGCCAAAACCAGCTCTTTCAGCAGCATTTCATTTTTGGAAAAGAAATTAACGATTCACACGTGTTCGAAACAATCAAATTTTGTTTCTGTTTATACAGGAACGCAATCTATCAGTTCCATTTTGTACGCGAAATGTGTTTCATATTCTGGACCAGTTCTCATGTCCACATGGAAACAGAAAGACTGCAAACCGCACCACGTTTCGTATCACTTTTTATAAAGTTCTAAATTTTTGAAACGAGATGCTCGCGCTCCTATGTAAGCGTTCTAGCTACTTTCTGGAACGGAACGCAGGGCCTTCGCTAGCTATTGTGCTGGGGTGCTCAGGTCCCATTTCCTGAAAAGGGGGTGACCCTTCTTTTATTTTGCTGGAAGTTCTGAAAATTTGCATATGAAGCATCTATTCATGGCAAAAATCCTTGTTTTCACAACGGAATTTTTTCACAAGGGGTGTCACTCCAACGCCCTACTAAAGTGACGACCTTGAAGGAATGATAACAGATAGATTTTCATGATAGCCAGATGAATTCATAGATAAAATTTTTGCAGTCCTTTTACCCAATACAAAACTACACAGAAGGCAAGAGTTTGGGAAAAGCCAAGGAAGCCAAATTCTGCGAAAAATGGCGGATCATTTTGAGATACATTATTGTCCCCTGACCGAAGCATGAAACAAAAGACTACAATCGTGCAATTAGCTGGCTTAAATTTGCTTATTTTCTGAGATTTTTAGAAAAAATATCATTAACCATCAATATTTTTATTTATTTAAACGTCGGCATTTCTCTATTTTTAGGCCTCTTTTATTTTCCTTGATAGGTGCAAGCAAAAAGTGCTGGCTTCCAGATAGGCCAAAGTTTGTGCAATACTATTCCATCCTTGGTTGTTTGCCTATACCTTGGAGTTTGGTCTGACAAAGTTGGCAGAAAGCCAGTGGTTATTCTGGGAACACTTGGTAGCCTTTTAGAAGCACTGGTTGTTCTTTCGACAATGATATTTGATCTTCCGATTCTAGTTGTCTACATTGGGTCTTTTTTAAATGGCATGGGAGGCTATTTCACCGGCCTCATCGTTGCAGTAATGGCCTACATTGCAGATACAACACCACCCGAGAAGAGAGCTCTACGACTAGGTATTTCTCCCATTTTTAAATGTTCTACAAAACAGGGCTCCCGGCGAAGCAAGGGGCAAGGGGGCGTCGATTCTGAAAGACTGAACACTTCAAGAACAGGCTGAATACCCCAAGAACACCCCAAGAACACCCTAAGAACAAGCTATTAAGCGGCTGAACACCCTTTAAAACATACCAAAATCGGCATATCATTCGAAAAATAATTTGGTCAATCAATCAAAATTAATTTTGGGGCGGAAAATACTCATTCCGCTTGCACTAGTAAACTAACTAGCGTGCACTAGCATACCGTGACCACATAATAGTTAATTTCTATTCTATGTCGTGACCATTTGGGCAAATTAGCGGATGGGAAGAGCAATTGTTTGGAGGACAATGGGTATTCAAGTGACATGTCGTATTTTTACCTTGTCACTGGATGTGAGAGATTTGAAAACAACGGGAATTGCTTGAATGTACAAAGGGAATCGAACTCGAATTTGCTCCCCCGTTCACACTTTTGGCGGGCAAAACATCAGTTGATTGTAACAAAATCAACATCATTAGACTTATCAGGCCCTTTCCCGCCCCAAAATTAATTTTGATTGATTGACCAAATGATTTTTCGAAAGATATGCCGATTTTGATATGTTTTAAAGGGTGTTCAGCCGCTTAATAGTTTGTTTTTAGGGTGTTCTTGGGGTGTTCTTGGGATGTTAAGCCTGTTCTTGGAGTGTTCAGTATTTTAGAAACGACGGCAAGGGGGCATGTCTCCAACTTTTTGCAAGATAGAACAGCTTTTTGCAAAAACTGCTTTAATTCTTACTTTCCAAATTTTGTCGGATGATGCGGCCAATGTTAAATGTTATGTTTTCGAGTACATATTTGTTTTACCTTTCATCAAGATAAAATAATAGAAGTAGTTCTATTCTTTTATCTTGCTTTTGCTATTTGAGTTGCATCGACCATATTCAAAAATTTTAAAGTTTGCAATAATGAGCAATGTGTGACTGACTGGCTGATCATCTGTGATCGATCTTGGTAAACTTGCATGATGCCCCAAAATCATGATAATGTTGCCTGAAATTGATCCAACCCATTATATTGTAATGTGGTCTACTTGCTTTTCTAGGTGTTATGGAAGCTGTAGTGTTTATAGGAGCAACTGCCAGTAGTTTCATCGGTGGACATTTTATCAGCAAATATGGCTTCAAAACCCCGTACATTCTTGTTGTTGTGTGCCAAGGTGTTTCCTGTCTTTTTGCAATTTTTGCACTTTCAGAATCAAACAAAAACAAAACAGTAACAACAGCCGGCTGTTTCACTATGGTAAGTTCCATTCAGTTACTTCTTTTGAAAATTTGAAAATTCAGTTCCGTTTAGAGCGGTAATTTCGTAGCCCTGAGCAAATTTCTATTCTGAAAAGAATCTTATCTACTTAACAACACAAGTTTAAGTGATAGGCAATAATATTTTCAATATTTACATACTAATTCAACATTCTTGTCAAGGCCTAGCCAATTAACGATTCGCTGTCATACAAATTGACGATTCTCTGTCATACAAATTTGCAATTTTCTTTCAAACAAATTAGCGATTCCTTGTCATACATTCCTTGACATATTTTGATACAATTTTGCCAACTCTAATCACTCATTTTTTTTATTGGGCTCTAGTGTTAAACAATTATTGATGCATATGTATCATGATTCTTTATAAAAACTTTCTGACAATTAGGCCAGAAGAAATAAGACATCGTGGATTTTAGTTATTCTTTTTTCTATTTAGGCTTTTTTGAAGTACCCTTTTCAAGTATGGCAAACTCTTTCAAAGCCAAGACCTGGAAAATGGAAGATCGTTGTTCTTATTCCTGCCACACTTTTCGTTAACATGCTTTCAATTGGCATCAGCTCTTTGATAACGCTGTACCTTATGAATGCACCGTTTTGCCTAAGCCCAATAGAAGTTGGATATTTCATCGGGACGCGTTTTTTTCTCATGGGTATTGGTGCAGCTCTTGGCATCAAATCTCTTGGCCTTTTAATGCAGCCTCACTTTGTTTCATTGATTGGGATTATGTCATACTTTGCATTTTATACCTTGCTGGCATTCGCACAACACAAGCAAACAATCTACATAGGTATGATCTATAGCAATTCAAAGTTTATTTTTGTAATTTTTCCAGCAGAACTGTGAAGTTATCTTGATCTGTATAACAAAAAAGATATGACATCATAAAACTTATTTAGAATTTTTGAATTTTGCAAACATGACCTGAAAGAACGCCTCTAAAAGGGCAAAATCAGTTAGATCTGTTAATGATTGCCCAAGATATGGCAACATGAGCAGGGGATATTGCCCCATCAAGCCACTGTCATGTGGCCTTGGTTCTTAAACTCATAAACCGGGCAAAAACAACAGTGATCCTTTAGCAAAACATTGCTCTGTCACCGACAACACATCAGCCAATTTGCAATGGATTTAACTGATATTGCACATTCAATGTATTTCACCGTGCTCTTTCAGCTTATATAGTCAAATTTTACAATTTCTAAAAATAGATATTTTAATGAAGCCATCCTTTTGCCGCTGTAAGTGCGACTACATCTTTATGTTGGCCATGTTAACGTTTTTACATAGCAAGTGACAGATTTCAGCAACATTTATTTATCGGTTCGCCATGGGGTGAGACCGTTCAGGAAATAATCTTCTTTAATAGATGGTAAATTTTAAGACTTTTCTTCTACAACTCTGTTTCTACAACTGTCTGATATACCATACCCTCTTCGGTAGAATCGATGTAAATGTGGAGTGGGAAGAGGGAAGGTTAAAAAAGCAAGGGGTTTAAGATTCCTCGTTCTAGATTTTATGTGAAAGAATATTCCCAAGGAATAGTGTATATCTGGCTAGATCTTTCTTTCCAACAGCTTGTGTTGCTGGGGTACTTTCCGGAACAGCTAGTCCGATTTTTCGCAGTATATTGTCGAGGGCGGTCAACCAAACTGAGCAAGGTAAATAGACCAATCATTTGTTTTTCATTTTTGCTGCTTATTATTGTCATAATCACCAAAATAATCGTTATTTTTATCGTCATCTTCATTTTAATCGTTAATCATCGTCAGCTCGAGCACATGATGCAGAGGTAAATTTCTAAACCTAGTGCTTAATTTTAAAGCATCTTCCCCAATCTTCATGGTGTATGGATAACTTTATAGACTTTCTATATCTATATCATAAATGGGTTACGCCAAACCATAAACGGACGAGTTATGTTGAATCAATGTTAAACGATACCAGCAAATCAGATTTATCGTAGAACCAATCTGTAAGAGCAGAGCGAGCCCGTAGCCAGGCCTTCTACGTAGGGGTGGCAAATACAGGCGAAGTTTAAAGTAAAGTTTTATGTAGGGAGGGGAGGAAGGGGTGCGGAGAGTTAGTGGAAACAAAGAAACAAAAAAGTTGTAAAATGTCTTCAGAAATTAAACAACTTCCTTCCACTTAATTTCTATTCAGCTAGAAACATTTAAATGTTATGTTTTCCATCAAGATTTCATTTTTCAAACGCAAGATGTACAAGATTGTTCTTTCTCTCTGCCTGCAAAGATCTTCCCTGAGAGGAATCTATCCTTGTTTATGCAGAAAACAAGCATTTTTCAAACCAAGTCTCTATGAGTCACAGAAAACAAGTCTCTATGTGTTGATGTGAAGCCAACAGTGATTGCAACTTTTAGAAATTGATAAAGAGCGAGTATCGGCTAGCTGAGCTCGCTTTCTGGCCACTTTAAATCTTTAAGCACTCGAGAGAAGATTAGCACACTCCTTGAAAAAAAAACACCAAGCTCCTTGAATGTTTTCTCCAGAATAAATTATTTACGCTGGATATTTGTATAGAGGTATCAAGGTCTCGTAATAAAAACTCCCAGTAAGCAATTTTCCTTCCGTCAGAGTTATCTTGACTCAAATTGTCATATCAATGAAAACGACGAAAAAGTCCATTGAGAAAATTGGAGAAAAATTCTCCGGGTGGCTCTCTTGCTCCAGGGGTGCCACCCCATGCCCCCCCTCTGGCTACGGACCTGAGCAAAAGAACAAAATAGAATAATACAAATTGGCTTTTTAAAATGGCTTAAGGATCACTTTACACAGGAATTTGAAAAAAATTGGATGTTTGTCTCAACAAACCCCCCTATACCTCATGGAAGATTTACGTGCGCTTCAGACTGAATACCATCGCCTACCAGTTAAAATTTCATAGCGGGACAAAGACTGATTATCATCTTAGGAAGCATGACATGTTTGGTAATGATAGTGAATGAAATGAATACCGCCGTGTTATATATACCAAAGTACTTGTTTATATAAATTCAAATCCTTACTTGACTAAGAATATAGCGCATTTCATTAGAGAAGCAATTAATTTGCGTGCGATTTTATATAACGTGATTAAGATTTTGGCAAACTATTCTAATGAAACTTCATCACCTCCTGTTTCAAATTTTTAAGGTTCCTTCATCTTTAGAAATATGAAATGAATCTGTTACGTTGCTTTTGTCAATATTGTTGTATTTAATTCAGTAAACTGCAAATAATTGATTTTGATAATGCTATTGTCTTCGTCTTCGCCATTGGCAGCCACGTCCAATTGACAATCATCACAAGTCGCGATTGTATATTACAGTTTGTGACTGATCGATTCTTAAATACAAAATTGTTACAAACATCTCCTTTTTAGGCGCTCTGTTTTCAGTCGTCTCTTCTCTAGAGATGTTGGCCGTTTTTCTTGGTAACTTTCTTTTCAACGCTGTTTATACTGTCGTCAATGGCAGTGGGCATCCTGAATCAATTTTCTTTGTGGTTGTTGGTCTTTTACTGTTACCGTTTCTCTTGAATTTGTAAGTATATTTTTGGTCAGTTTTAACTTCTCGGCAACTTAAGACATATTCGTCAATCAAATTAAAGTGCAAAGGAAAGTTGATGATATTGGCAACTTTGAAGGTCAGCCAAACCGTACTCAGTTTGTGGTGTCCTTGATGATATTGAGTATTGAACTACAGTGTAACCCCCATCAACGGACACCTCTATACAACGGACACCTCCAAACAACGGACAGATTTTTGAGTCCCAAAACAAAAGTTATAAAAAGATGACACCTCCATACAGCGGACACCTCTCTACAACGGACAATAACATTGGTCCCACTGGTGTCCGTTATATGGAGGTTCCACTGTATATCAATAGTCTTGAAAAGAGAATCAAGCCCCATATATCCATTTTTGTTATCGCACATATTTTTCATATCCAATACCATAGTTTATCTTAACTTATCAACCTAGTTTAAGTGCACATATATGACTGTAGAATTTGTTTCTCACTTTTTATGATAGATGCAAGCTTTTTTTCTCTTCTTGTGTTTATGAAACCTGTTCATACTTTTCCTCTATCGAAGGATATATATAAAAAGAAGAAAAAGTGACGGAAGCCAAGATGATCTTGAAAAGATTTGGAATGTGAAAGAGGTTGCAGGCGATTATGGTTCCGGTGCCTCAAGTCCTCCGCAGTCTCCTAAAGACGCTTGACCTCAGGTCAATGCTGGTTCCTTTTATATTCAAAATACAATGCTGTATTGCTGGCTTCCTCCACAATTCAAAACTTTCTCTTCCCTAATGGACCGATTTTCTTTCAAATCATTATGATATTTCGCGGACCTTCGGCATCGAAAAAGAGGACATATACTCCACCAGGGTTTCAGCGTCTTGTATCCAATCATTTGTTTCATTCTATTAAATGATACAGTTTCCCGCAGTGAGACGTGTTCTCAAAATACGAAAGTCCGAGCGCATCACATACAGCAACTCTGTATACATCGAAAGAGGGAAAGAGGAGATTAAGAAAGGTTAAATAGTCCACCCAATTAAGCGATATACATAGAGCATATGTCATCCAATCCCCTAAAAGTAAGGCAGATAAATTTACGAGTTTCTTGCTCAAGCTTCAAAACTAAACGAAATTTTTTCTTAAAAGTGTTAGTATTTTAAAATTTTTATTGAATTTTCTGTATTTGATTTTACCTAAAGTTGTCTCAGAGGCATAGAAGCAAGGGCTGGGGGAATGCTGGGGGAGTGCAGGGGGAGTGTAGCTCAAATTTATCAGATACTTTTGGAAGATTTTGCTTCTTTATCGAACTTTGAAGCTTTTTTCTTGCTTCGATTTCGAAATTCTTCTCTACACATGTGTGGGAAATTTATATTTTTAGCTCTCTAGAAATTTAATCTACACTGCGCCCCTGCCAGGAGACAAGGGATTCAGCGAATATGATGTATTAATGTGTTAAATGAATACTTTATGCATGTAATCTTTTGTCTTATTGTTGTTTGAACCAAAACCTTCGCTACTGCACGTTCGGGTGGCCCCTTTGACTAGAGAGAAGTGAAAAATTTAAAAACTTTTTAGGGCCCCTCTTCGCTCGGGGCTGGGGCAATCTACCTCCTCTGGCTGGGCCTTATTGGTAGGCCTAGTATCTTTATTTGCCTTGAGCATGAGCACCATAGACGTAGGAAGCATTTCAAATGTTGGGAGCACATGGATGCATAAAAGGGCTTTTCTATGAGCTTCAAATATGTACTTTATCTCTGTTTCTACAGGCCATAGTTCCTACACCTATGCGTACCCCCTAATTGGTGCCTCACCGCGTAGTGTAACAGTGTTTCCAACGGCGACCATGTAAACTTATGATTATAAGTTATTTAATATTAGGCTTAATTTTTTACTGTCACGAAAAGTTATTTATATAGTAACTTTTAAAGAATAGAGCCCAAAAAAGAATAATTCAGTGTTCTGTCTAGTCTACCTAAACCCCCATACTATGAGAGCCTTCATACTATGAGAGCTCCACCTTTAAGAATTTCCTCGTATAAAAATTCCTCTTACTATTAAATGTTGCTAAATTTGTCTTTTGTTGAATTTTGCTATTGTAACTTTGCGTAATATAGTTAGGTATAAAGTAGCAAATTTGGTGTCATTTGTATATGGTGGATTTTAAAACAAAACAAACTAAATTGAGCTGAGGTTTAGATGGGTGTCCTACCTAAAATGGGATGTCTGTTCAACGTATATTTGGCTCCTCAGAAAACCTGACTACATTTCTCTTTTGATAAAAGCCAGATAATTTTGCAGAGGTTTGAGGCTCTTTTTTGTAATATTTGATTGTAACAGTACTGTTAATTTTTCTACAACAATTTGCTATTAAATTTTTTCCAAGATTACTTGATAACAGTCTTGCAATTTTCAAAAACACATTCTTTTTTCTTATCATTTTTCATCAACAATTCTGGCAAATCGAGCCTCAGTGTCCTAATAAGAAAGAGTGTACGTGTTTGCTCAGCTGCACCAAACCTGTCAAATTTTATTTTTGAAAATAAGTGAAAGTGCTTGATGGGGGAAGGCCGGGACTGCTATTGGGGTATCAAGGGCAGGTGCGGATCTATAATTAATCCTTAGTGGCACACGGATAAAAGGGGGCTGGGGGTATAACCACCAGAAACACTACACCCTCTAGTTCTTTTGAAACCCCACTTTGAGTAAGCACCTGTTTACAGAATTTGAAGGTCTACTGCTCAATTAGCTAATTCGAATTAACATAAGAATAGAATTCGAAAGTAGATAGAAAAATGCAGGAATTTATGAAAGCCGAGTAGAAATGAATGGGTCAGAAACAAATTGGTAGCGACATTCCTGTAGATCTCGTCAAAAAAGACACTTAGCAAGCAAATTAAAACCAGCTTTTGTGAAGTCAGTACATTTCGCAGCGCATGTCACTGATTTCTCTGCCCCACGTTGGGCGCCATTTTATTTAGAACATAGCTTCGGTAAAGTGAAGACGTAAATGAAACTCCCTATCGTTTGATTTTATCCTTAAATATATAAAAACATGACTATATGCAACTATAACATGAAAATAACTCATTGGTCTATCGTAATACTATATAGTGTATCTTTGTCATGACATCACTGCTTCACTAAAAGTCCTTCATCAAGATCTAAAAGTAGAAAAATGTTATTTTAGTTCCATAGCCAAATAACAGGAAATATTTTCATTGAATTTAGATCTGCATATTTTCACTTTTTACTGTAGCTGTAATCTGGCAGGTCTCATTTACGAAAAGAACAGTGACCACAGAAGCTAGGGGGTTTGTGGGCTGAAGTCCCTAAAAAATTTCAGAACGGCAATTAAAACAAAGTTCCACGGTGCCTGGAAAGGAACCATAAACTTTTATAGCTTCTCCAGTGCCACAGCTACCAATTCACCTGCGCTACAGCATTCCCTCGTTAGAACACTTAAATTTTGGGGACAAGTGAAGAATATTATGGATTTGAATGATCAGCTCACCCGAAAGTCGCGAAATATGTCATTACATGCAATCAATTAGAAAACGAAGAACTGAAAATATTGCTTCAAAGCAAGTCTACATCTTTACCAACATCACTTGATGCTATTTACTTCTACTAATTGGCAAAGTAACGAAGTAGTGAATCTAACCTCAAAGTTTCTTACCCACCAGTGCCACGTCTCCTGTTCGTCTTTAGATGATTTGCATTGATTTCAACTGACAGAAAAAATTATACATGTAAAACATGTATTATGGTCTTCTTGTTATTTTCTAGGTATTATGAATGATGTACATTTGTTGTTAATGATTTGTTTATCTTAAATTCTGATTTACTCATTATCTAAGCACATGACAATCAAAAAATTAAAGCAAAACGTTCAACGTTTATTATGCTTTTGAAATAAATGAAAAGAATCATTTACACCCAAAGCGTCTATGTTATTTAGCAAGAAAACTATTTTGATCACTGAATGACAGCTGTAGAAATTGTTCACCTGATATCACTTTTAATAACCTTAAGGCGGATATCTTGGCCAAAATGATCTTCTCGGTAGTATATTTAAAGTCAGAACAAAGGTCCACGTATTAAATTTCAAGTTTAATTAAATTATTTTATGCTTATTAAGTTTCATCTGTACTTTGAGGCATTTTTTTATGAATCCTTCGAAAATATTTTCCAGAAATTTTCTGAAGCACCGGTCCTATGTTCCCTGACTTTTCACCCGCAAAACAGTAAGGTAGTCTTTCAAATTTATTTTGATTCAAAAGACATTGGAACTAAGCAAAAAATTTCGCGGCGAAGCGTTCGTTACAAAAACCACTTAGCGCTGAACTTCTGTTTTAAAAACCTGTCGGCTTAGGCCTTTGGCTTCCGTGAGCCGCCATTTTTAGCACCGTTTCCATACTTTTGTGACCCTAGTGCAGTTTGTATAGGACCAACAGCTAGTGATTTTGCCTATGGACCTTTAATCAGCAAATATAGTTCCCTAATCCCATTCATTTTTGTCGTTGTTTGCCAAGATGTGCTCTGTCTCCTTGTTATTTTTGCACTGCCAGAATCAATTAAAAACAAAGCAGTTGAAGGCACCAAATGTTTCACAACGGTAAATACCTAAAAGTAAAAAACACTATTTTACTAAATGAAACCATCTGCTATTTGAGAATACCGACCTTGATAACGAAAAAACCCGCAAAGCAAAAATATGCGTATTCGAAGATAAAATTTTGCAATGATACTGAATACAATTTTGCTACATATTCGATTCGACTTTAGCATTATCCTTTTATCTTTTCTTTCCATTTTGTTTTTCATTCTAAGTCTGCAAATTGACGTGTTATCATTGATGCAAGCAAGTAAACAATTCTAGTGGTTTTTGCGTTGGGTTGAAGTTACAAAATCCATTTTTTAATGCGATGTGCTGACAATGCCTAGAGAAGTATGACAAAGGCGCCATATTTTCAAACTTTATTGAAGTGCCAAAATTTTCGAATTTTTCAAGGCGTAGCCAAAGGAAGCAAAATCTTTTTTCTGGCTTTTGAGAAAATTAAACCATAATATTTTTCTTATTTTAAAGTAATTTTTCTGTTGCAATCTTTCAATCAGTCTTTCAATCGTTTGCAAAATATACATCCATAGCTTTGATGTTTCTTTCTTCAATTGCTGGCATCGATTGCCTGTTTTAGGGCGTTTCAATACTTACAGTTATTGCGGGCAAATCGTTAGAGGTCCTATCCAGAAATTTCGTGCACTGTCACTTTTGTCGCACTCTATGCTAGTAGTTTGCAACAGTATGGGACTTCCAACTGGCACTATCTTCTGTGGCGCTTCGCAAGGCTCCTATTTAGGTCCACCACACTTTCTGAACTAAATTTATAATGATAAACTTGCCTTGAAAAATTGCAAAGTAATGATGTAGCATATCATATTCCGCTAAGAACATGGCAGGTCCTACGTTTAACGCACTTCTTAGGCTCGCAAAGAAAAAATCAATTTATTGGCAAAAATTCATTGTCATCTAAGAAGAACATTATGGAAAAGCCCTCTCATAGGGTCTCGCGACGACGGCAACCTCCCATACCATTTTTTTTGTCTTTACTTCTTCTCAATGAAGTATCTTCCTGTTGCCTAGTGACTCGCGGAGACGAGGTTGTCCAGGAAACAACAAACCGCCAAAAGAGCAATGGCCTAAATCAGTGCAGATCATGAAAAGTAGTAGCAGATTAAGATAGTATTGCAAAGGGGGTGAAATATGGAGGGGGATGAAGAATTTCTGGTCCCGCAGAATTCTTTTGCTGATGAGAGAGATTTCACCAATACTCCGAAATCGCGGAAAGCGACTTTAAACTCTTTGGCAACGTCAACATCTTATAATTACTCGAAAGAAGGAAGTGATAGCAGACTAGCAAGAACACCAGCGCAGTCATTTAAATCTAGAACAAACGATACTTTGTTGCAAGAACGGTCCATCACTCAGCTAAGTGGGACTTCACTAACAGCTAACACATCTAATATTTCTCAGAAAGTCTCCTCTAACCAAATACTCTATGACATGTCAATGCTCCGTAGTGGCCATTCTGCTATGCATGAACTGAAGTCGCGTTTATATAATCGCCCAGTTGACAGTGAAGTCTTCAAAACTCTGAACAACAATGGAAGTTCAAACACAAATTTAAAAAGCAAGGTAAATTTGTCTCCCCTTGTGTATATAATGTTTTGACAGGCACCAAATTGATGATAAGATGCAGTCATTACTCCAACTGGATTGAAATTAGAAACCCAAATTAAACATACACTTAGCATCAAAATCAAACTTAGCATTTGCAGTCATTGCTGCTTTAAATACACATCCTTAAGACTTCCTTTACACATCCTTTAAATATCGCTGGATGCATTGACTAGTTATTATGCACTAGAGGGATGGAGGAAAAGGGGTCTCCAGATCCCATTTTTTGACAAAGTGGGTGAATCATTCTTATTTTCCAAATTCCAGCCCCTCTGAGGATGTCCTGGAAACCAATTTGACCTTTTTTAGGCATTTATTTTGTTTTGAGAATGTTTGATTCAGGATGCTTTGATTCTGTTGCCTTAGTAAAATTTTAAAACTTTGGTGTCACCTTGTTTTTCCCTTAAGAATAAACATTCTAGGACTTCCTTTTCCTAAAATTTGGGGCATGAAAAATTTGTTTTTGTTGAGGCAAGATCCTAAATTGTTTGCAAATTAATTTTTGAAATGTGTACTATTATATATTTCTGAAGCAAGGCAACAATTGTTTGGCCTTGGGGATTGTATTCTTGTTTCTAATGAAACCAAAATCTCTGTCAGATGGGCTCAAAGTTTAGCTGAATTGTTTGCTTTTCATCTTTTAGAGCCTACCACACCCTCCAACAAATGCATCTCCATCTAAAGTTCCATACAAAACTATGATGCTGAAGAAAAAACAAGTTAAGCCTGAGACAGTACCAGATGAACAATCAGTAGTATGCTTACTGTTATGTTTTTTGTATTTTTGATGTCCTATCTCTAACAGCCAAGATTTTTTGTATGATGTTCATGGTTGGAAAAATTTTTTTGTATGTCAATTGATGATACAGCACATGCTGGCTAATTATTGTTTACCTGGAAGAACTATGCCCTTTGTAATTTTAAATGCTCTGTGAATTACTCACAGCGTGCATTGATATTTCAACAAGCCCTTTTTTTCAATCAATGACAGACACTTTGAATTTTTAATTAATAAACATTATTTGAGACCAAAAGATCAAACAACCATCTTATCTACAAACCCATGATGGCAATTATCCTTCATTTTTAGAAACATCTAGCTGTGTTTCTACTAAAACACTTTTTTTGTAATTTTCTACTTTTAGGAAGAAAATTTTGCTCAAACCAAACCTCTCAAAGATGAAAATAACAGAGACCCCAAACAGTGGAAGGAGGAATGTGCTGAAAATTTTCCAAATGAGATTTTACTTATCATTTATGATCTAAGAAAGCGGCTTGGCTGGCCTTGTAAAGGCATTGAACTAGGAGAAATGCCAGTAGCAAAAAAGACAATTGATACAACAGAAAAAGAGTTGAAAGACGATGGAGAATTTAGGTACTGTATTGACAGAGACCATAGAAAGCCAAAGTCAAGATACAATCCATATGATTTGGTAACCACAAAGCCAGATATAATTAAAAAGAGTGATAGATATTTCACTGTTACAGCTACCTATGTTACTATGGTATGTATTTCAACCTTTATTGATTATTTTCAAAATGTCTCAACAAATGGCTAACTGCTTCTAGAGATGACTAAAGAATCCATTCAGTGGACTCCTATTTAACCATGTTAAAAATAAACATATTATTTTTCCTCAGATTTGCACATAACTTTATAAACATTCCTTCTTGTTTTTGCATGCGAGACTTGAAAGTTTTCTTATTTTTATTTTAGGTGAGAAAGGGAGTAGAAGCAGAAGTATCACCTGTTTTAGATTGGCTTAAAGAAAGAAAGCTATTTTTCAGCATCTACAAGATACCTTTCTTCGATCAGTTCAGGTAAATTTCTTTAATCAACTAGAGAATGCCATTCAGGGCTGTTACTTCTGGGAGGGAGAGGGGGAAAGGCCTGTATTTTTGCGTATAGTTTTAACCAATAAGATTATGAAATATATTTTTCATTTTATCAAACTTTTTGCTGTAATTGAAATTTTAAATTTGGTCCCTCTTCCAATTTTTTGTGAAAATTACTGCCCTGCATTAGGTTATGCTAAAGGGACAATCAGTTATGTCTTGTTGAAAAGAATACCAGCAGTCATAATTCAACTCTTTTAATAAGTTTGAGGATTGATCAAGTTTATCGTACCATCAAGAAACTGTGAGAATAAGAGTTATTGTAACTCTCTTGCTGGCTATGTCGAAATTGAGCTCTGTTTAAGTAAAATTTGTATACATGCCCTTCTTCATCTCACATTACTTTTGATCTACATCTGGATGTAAATTTTTGCTTACCTTTTTCCATCATCCGACGTTTATCCTCTAAGGAGAATCAGGTGGAAAGTATGTGCGCATGTCATATTTCCGCTCTTTCTTTCTATTTTCAAATTTTCCGGTACCAAAGGCTTCTTTAACATATATGTCGAAATTTTGATGTTCTAAGATGCAAGTCACTGGTGAGTTCACTCATCGTATTGTAACTATATGCAACCGTAACATTACTGGACTTAATTGATTCCTGTAATTTACAGAAACTCATTTTCAAAGTTAAAAACACAAACAATTTAGCATGATAATTTTTTGTGATGTGTTGTAGGATTCGGAAAACTTTCCTAAACTGGAAAAAAAATGTTCGATCAGCTAGAAACACAGAAAGCAAGTGAGTGTCATTTTGCTTCTTTTTTGTGGAGCCACGTAACGCATTGCCCCATCATTTCAATTTTGATTTCATTTTCTTAGATGACTGCGTTGTATTTTGAATACAAGGTGCAATATAAGGTAGATCGTTAACTGAATCGATGAATATTCTTTGTGACAATGTCGTGATATTTTTATGCACAGACATACCTGCTTGCAACGAAAACCAAAAATTTTCCCTTACTTTACTGAGAGAAAATGTGAGCGAGTGACAGGGCTAGAATAGGCCTCCAGTCTCCGACCAGCGACAACCGTTTCTCCCGACCTTCCAGTTGCGATTATGTTGACTCTATCTGCTTCCAGATTGCTCAAAGCGTTGAAATTATAGCTCATTATCTGTAAATTATAACTCATCAATTTTAACCTTCTAGAAATAGCTCGATGGCTAATGCTGCTAATGATTGACGTACCTTGAAATTTAAGACATCTTACTAGCCTTTTCCGGATAATAATTTAACAATGTTTGACAATTCATTTTGATCGGATGTCTGATTTGTCAAGTTTGTCAAGCAGAGCCATTCAGAGCTTCAGAGAGATATTAACGTAAGGGTCTGACCAATATTTCTTCAAGTCTTGTTTTTTTCTAAGCTCGGGATTTTCCGCTATAATTCGAAACCAAGTACTTCCCGTTTTTTGAAGGTAATAAATATTTGGTCAGTATATGCTGTATCTATTCAGAAATTTTTTATCCTTTCTGTCAATTCCAAAGTTTTTATTATTCTTTTAGTTGATGATGCGTGTACCACAAATCCTTATCTTTCTTTTAAATAGATTCTTTCTTGCTGATTCCCTGCTGATATCAAACGGCATTTTCCAAACAGCCTTGCTGCGAATAAGATCCCTCTGCGAGGACGCTTGTAGCAGTGGCAGTGGCAAATCGAATGAAGAAGATAAGATCACACTTCTTGATACCGAATGGTACAACACCATGGTCCTAGGAACCTTTTGCGAACGACAGCGCAGTCGAGTGGTTTCATCGACTAAGAAACTGGCTGCACTTCGGAAAAAAGTCGTTGAAATCGTTACAGATGCTTGTGAGGTGAGGGTCTAACAGTACTTTTTTTTATTTCCTTGGTTAATTTGATTTGAACTGAAACGCGTGCGAACTGAAACTCACGAAAAGGTCTAAAAAATTCTCCATTCTATTCTATTCCATTTTTCAAAAATGCTGTTTAGATTCAATTATTTTTTCTTGTTGCAGAAAGTAGTCCAGCTGGAAAAAGAACGCATTGAAGCGACTAGAAAAGATATCGTAGACAATTCAAACAAAAAGTTCACTGGCAACACAAAAGCAAAAGCCAAGTCTTTGCAGCTTACGAAAGGTATTTGTCCTTTCATTGCCTTTTGAGACTTTTTTTAATGTTTCTCTACAATTTTTTTATAAATGGGTTTGAAAAAAGCAAATACTTTGAAACATACTCAAGTTTTTTGTCTGACATTCATTAGAGTATAAAACGTTAAAACATGGATCGAAAACTCTACGCTAGAAAGTAAATATACCCAGTTGTGGATCGAAATAGGCCAATCAAAAAGACGAGTACGTGACTGTTAAAGTTACCCACTCAGTGCCGCTTCCCCATTGAAAATATTACTAATGAAGACTAAAGATGCAAATGAACTCCTTCTGTTTACACAATAGCGGCTGTTTCATGACTGTTTAGATAGATTCCAAAACTGATTTCCTATTGAAAATGTCGCAGATGTAGTTCTAAGGTGAAAACGAACTCCAGTTTTGGAACCTATCGTCATTTTTTTAAAGCCATTTTTAAATTCTCTACCACAAGAAGATTTTCTTACAACGGTTTGTGTTACTGCCTAATAACAGTTTCCTGCATCTCTTTTTTATAGCTTGTTTGAAAGCAAACGTGCCAAACGTGGTATTTTGTATTCGAATCGCTTTCATTTGTTGTGTCTTAGCTTTGCTTAAGTTCTCTTCACCTAAAAGCGAAAGTTTGAAATACTATAAAGTTATTGCTATTCATATCCATTTGTTCCATTTGTTTTCTATGTAAGAAATGTATTAGGCCTACCTAGATAGACCAAGTGTTAAAAACTGCAAACGTTTACCAGTAGGCTCTTGCATTGGTTGCTGTCGTCTTAATGGGTTGATACTGCAAGCTTTATAAAAGTACCAGTTTGTTACACAAATATAGCTGGCATGGGAAAAATACGGAGTCCGTTGACATTTTAACATTTTCTATACCATGTATCAGGTTATGAGGTTTTGATCTATATATTGCCTTGTTCATTGATAATCAGATTTATGCTAAAAAATTTTTTTCAGAAAAATACGGCATAGGAGACGCAACAGACAAATCCAAGAAGAGCAAAGAATCTGAGAAGAACAAAAACCCGTACAAGTACACCAAATTGGCGGAATGGCGCACCGTTCGCCAAAGGCTTCGTTCGTTTATTCGCTGTGTGGATTTCATGGTAATGGAGCTGCTAAAAAGACTGGTGACTGTCTCGGTATCCAACTTAATTGGGCAGATTGAAGCGTCCGTCAACATGAATAAACGACCGAAATCTAGGGCCATTGATTGGAATGAAAAGAAAAGAACCAGATTCAGAGATCTGGTGGATATTTTGAAAATTGAATCAAGCATAACCTCTGCCATGTTTGAGTTGGACCTTGTACTTGAAGAGAAAAGGAATTATTCCGCAAAAGCAAAATCCCCAGGTATTTTTATGACAAGATCTTTTTAGCACCATTGCCTTAGAAATCGCGTTTACTGCTTCTAAATTGACCTTTTGTCTATAAAACACCCTTTGAGAAGCCTGTTAATTTTTCTATCTGTTCGTTTGTCAGTATATCTTACTGAGAGAGATTCAATATTGCACATTCTTTTAAGGCCTCTTAAGTGTCAACATTATAAAGATATATCTAGAACTGAATTTAATCGAGAGCTGTCTTCTCTGACTTGGATTTTTTTGAAGATTTGCAAAAGACAGTAAGGAAAGGTGTTCACTTTTCATCGCTCTCCGATGCAACTATTGCTGAGGAGGAGGAGTCAAGTTCTTCATTTGAAGAAGATTATGATGAAATGTCTTCACAATCTTCCTTCAACGATGGCAACGATGCGATAGAGAAAAGCCACTCTAAACTTTCAATGCGTTCAATAAAGATCTCAGTTGTGCAGCTTTCACCAAACTATCAGGTCAATATTCTTATCCTTTAGTCTCCAATTTTCTAAATGTAGCTCTCTATTTCAGCACTTATCTCAATCTATTTGCTAATTAACGCTATGGTGTATAGAGCAGAAAGGTTCTAAGTTGCAAATCGTCAGGCAACTGTTTAATTTGCCAATTTATACCGATATCTTGCATTCATTCAAGATTGGGTGATTTCGATCATCTTTACTGTTGCTCACGACAGTGTGCATTTTGCTCTTTGAAATAACAGCTTCCAAACTGGATATTTTATTCATAAGGAAAGAACCTGATGTCAAGCCTATTAGCAGCTATTCTCTCTTTCCTCTCAGCCTTCCTTCGTTCTATCAAATGCTTGATCATGTCAGCGGGTCTGTATTTGATGTGTTGCCTTCATAATAATCTTGCCTTTTCAGGATTTTGAATCACAACTTCTGGACGTAATATACCAGTTTGAGCAATCAATTACGTCATTCACGAGCTTACTGAAAGAGCCTGGTTTGCAACAATTTATTGATGAAAGAGAGACTATTCTTATCTTAGAATGTGATAAAGAGGCGATGGAGTTAAGCCGCTCGCATGAGAAGCCTTGGCCGAGTGTCGAGCTGCTCTTTGGCTCCGATGATGAATACCAAAGATACATTGCAGATATTGTGCAGCATATTTCTGTGGAGATAAGAAATGTGGAGGAGTATGCTGATGTAAGTATATGTTTGGCTGTTAATTCCAGTTTCATCATTATTGGCTCCCAGATTTTGTATTTTCGTATATCTAGGCCTTTATGCGTAGGTATAAGCAGTTCAAACGCGCAGTATTTGAGTTAATTATCTAACATCAAAAAAGTATGGTATAATTATTGCTTCAAAAAGAATGGTAGATTTTTTAATGTCAAGCTTACTTGTGAACTTGTGAAAGACAAAATCATCGAATGAATTAGTTTGTAGTTCTACATCTACCTTGGTTTTCATAACGATATTTTGTGCCATGTAGATGTTTGTTGATTTCTGCAATATGGTCGACACAGCAAGTAAAGTAAATGTGGAGAGGGCTCTGCAAAGGCAAGTATGGAGCGCTGATCAGTTCAATGCAGTACTTGGCCAATTCACAGATCAGGTATGCAAACATATCTGTCGGTATCTGTTACCTAAATAAAAAATAAAAATTTTGAATAAGAAACGTAACTAGTATAAACCTGTATTCATAACAAGTTCACTGTATAGCAATACATTGATAATGAATAACAGGTGATTGTAAAAATTCAGAAAACATTTTAAATGGGGAGGGGGGGATGGCGAGGATGGTGGTAGATGCTGCATTGTTGATACTCGAAGCAAAACACTCATCTTTCTTCAAGTTGGAAAGAGGATGATAAAGGTCTCCTCTGCTGAAATGTGCCAAAACTAAGAATTATGGAAATAGTCACAGGCAATTCCAGTCGTCTTTCGATTCTGACTTGTTTTACTCATGATCGGATTTTTCCCTTGCCTTAAGATATCTGCAATGAGCAGCATGGCTGACGAAAAGAGAGTCGGTATGTTCTTGGTGAAATCAGTGAAGTTTAGAGAATCCTGCTTGCCATACCCACAAGGAATTGTTGCTGCCGTTAGTCACCATCTTCCGCAAATATCTTGTTCAAGGAATGAGGCTCTGCTCAAAGTGATCAAGGTAGTTATTACTCGGAATTCCTTTTTATTTATATGTTTCATTTAAAATTGTTTCTCTTTCTGCCAAGACGTCAATTTTCTGATTTTTTTCCGTTCTATATTCCCCAGAGCTCTGAACTAAAACTTGAAAGGACACCGTTCACTGTCGAAGATTTCGTCGAGCATCTTGCTTTCTTGGCACGCATGTCCAACGAAGTGCCATCTTTAGACAAAGAGTTCAAAGTAGTTTCTGGATTGTTTCAAATTGCCATCAAATTCTCCCTGGATTTTAGTGCAGAAGAATGGGCTCTTTACAGAACCCTTGGTCCTAGTTTTACCCAACTCAAGGTTTGTTCGATATTCTTATTAAATTGTCCTCCGTTTTTTTTGCATTTGCTTCAATTTTCTTTGATTAAAACCCCGAATTGTGTTGATTGATAGGTTTATTTCCAGTTGATTTGCCTGAATTTCTGCTATTGTAAGTGTTTCCCAAGCATTAGACCAGTTACTATTGCGATAACTTCCAATGTGGCACAAGATGTAACGATAAGGGCAGTGTAAAAAGGGTAAGTATCTTGGTTCAAATTATTACTCTTTCAACAGTTGTAATGCACCTTTTGGAAAGATGTGCTCACTAACTTACGGTTAATTTGTACGTGAACTCGCATGATCCCCTCTGAGAAATCTTGAATATCTGTTGTCAGAATGCGTAAGGCTCCAGTAAATAATCTTCGTTTAGGCACATGTACTTCATAAGATCACTAAAGAATCTGAAAATGCCTGATTTTGTTTGATCTTTTTATCAGGCAACATATCTTTATTGACCTGTTCTATATCTCAAATTTATATTTATTAGGCAACGATTCTTTACTGCGAGGCAAAAAAAGACGAACATATACAAAAATTCATGAAAGATCTCAAGAACATGGTCGCTGAATTGAGAAAGTATTTGCACAACGTCAAGAACAAGGTGCGCTCCCCAGTGCTTCTCGATGAAGACGTGGTGCCACAAGCTGCTATGGAAAACATTACAATGTTGATGGAAGATGTTGAACTGATTGGCCAAAGATCCCGAAATTATGCAAGCTATCAAGATAGATTTGGTGATGCCCTGTCGACAGCCGTCAAAAAGAGATCGCTTATGCTAGAGTAAGTTTCATTTGCTAAGGAACTTTAGAAATGTCTGTAAGTGTAATAGGAGGCTTTTACAAGGCCCATCCGCAAAAAATAGCTATTAGAGGGCTAACTGTATAATAAAGTAAGATTATGGTGTCCTCCTCCTCCCCGCGTACCACGCAAAGCTCATAAGACCCACGAAATGTACCCAGCAATACATAGGCTCGGAATTCATCTTAATCGACGTTCTGCAAAGAAGAAAATTGTATTTTAGTTATTAGACTTCCAGTAGGCCATTCTCGGTTGATGTGTTGGGATCATTTGTCCCTTGTTTTTTTGCTTCTAATACAGTGACTTGGCCACCTCTACATACCAAAGTCATTTTTTGGACTCTGTATAAACTGGTTGGAAAAACCCATTAGGTTCTTAAGCTTTCAACTTTTAGGATATTCATGGTTCTATGTGTTTAATACTCAAAGAAGTAAATCCCGCACAGAAGAACCAAGTAATTCAAGACATAAAGGCTGCCCCTCTATGTTTTACATCTATTTCCCCTGAACATCTATTTTCATATGGCAACTCTGTCGTCAGGCATCATCCCCAAAGTTCAGCGCAAAATGTCCCTTTTAAATGAGAACCTTTGTAAGAAGCTTCCCCATATGCACCAGACCCAACAATAGTGGTGCACTTGAACCAGTAGATTCTTCTTTTAAGGTCTTTGCTCTAGTAGATACTGAAAACACCGAACATCGATTGTGATATTGCTCCAGTTTCATCTCAATTAAGGTTTACTCTTAAGTCTTCTTAAGTACTTTATGATGAAGTAATGATTAACCATTTAGAGTAAGTCAGAGAACCAAAATCCAAAATACATTGGTTTTGCTATTGGCAAACAACGTTGGTAATGATGATACGTGTCATATTTTTTTAGGGAGACTGGTTACGGCATTTCTGATCCGAACCTGAACTCTGCCTCAGTTTCCGCTCTTCAAAACGATTTATCAGAAGTGGAACGTGATCTGACCCTGCGAAAATTGTTATGGGAATCGATGGAAGAATGGGAGGTGCTTGTCAACCAATGGAAATCCACGCATTTTGACGCTCTAGCTGTTGATGATGTTCAGAAAGACGTCACAAGATTCGTGCAAACTGTATTCCTTTTGGAGAAAGGTCCGTTAATGACGTCACTTTACAATTTTATCCTGCTTTATCGTGGTTGAAAGGAGATTAGCATTTAACACCGTTCTACATAAGGAGGCTTGCTTGTTTATGACTAGCTGTTTGATAGCCTAGAAATGGTTCTTTCTGTAGTCATTTTGTGCCATATGTTTGTGTAAATTAACTTGCCAACTTGCTATTTTGTCCTACATGAAGATTTATTAATTGACTCCCTGGCTATTTGAGAAATTTCTTGGCCTTTTAACATGCAGTTCTATGCTAGGTCTTCCACCGAATCCAGTTGTTCCAAAATTAAAGAAGAAGGTCATGAAGTTTAAGCAGGGTATGCCCGTTATTAGTAGCTTGCGAAACACAGCCCTTCGGGAAAGGCATTGGAATGAAATACAAGAAATCATTGGCACCAAAGTAGTGAGAGACAAGTTGTTTACATTGGGTGATTTGTTACAGTTAAAGGTTAGTCTCTAAACTAATTTATATTACAATAGCGTATAGTTACAGTGAATGCCCACAAGATATTATTATCAAAAACAATTTTATTTACTTTAGTGTGTTAACCGAAAAGGTAGATGCTGGGTGATTAAGCAATTAAATTCTGGTTTTATATTTCATAATTTATTCAGCAGCGTAAAAGGAGATGTAGGTGGTTTACGTCCGCGGATTCATTTGAATTTTCTGTTGATCGAATTCAAGTACTATAAAGATACGTAGTATATCCATAGCTACGATTTGTGTTTTTTATTCTTGGTAAAGAATTCTTGCAAAGGATATTATTCCAATGTCCCAGTGCTGTTTAATAGAAATGCCAGCCAAATATCAGACGGTGACGAAAAGCGAAACATTCTGTGAAAAATGTAGGACCTATGTGTGATAATTTGCTTAAAGAATAGGGGCTAATTTTGGAGGGATCATTCGAAGAAGGGGGCGTAATTGAGTATCTACGGTCTATGGGACTGTCGCCTCTAATTTGTTGATTTTCTGTTATAGCAAAACCTTGTTTCACACGTGGAAAGTATGATTAATAGTTTTGTATGTAGAACAAGGATTTAGCAATAGTACTTGCACCAAACGGTGTTCTTTACTCTCATTTGTGAAGCCTCAATACGTAAAGGGGTGGGGCTGCTTTTGCTATCAGCCGGCTGTTACTCGTTTGCTTGTAAAATCATGAAGCATGTTCTATTGACAATTGGATAATCGACGTTTAGGGCATTTCAGATAATCCTTTTCGTACGCACAGATATTTCAATACAAAGAGAAGATTGCAGAAATATCCTCGCAAGCAAGTAACGAAGCAACTCTTGAGCAAATGTTGCAGCGGGTGAGTTACCTACACATTAATGTAACGATATTCAAATATTTGTTTACGTTTCATGCCTGATGAACACTTGATCTTTTATAAAAAGCTAAGAGTATCCATTGGGCAACCTTTTTATATCTAGAGAAAAATGGACTTGTTTATGATTATAATCAGGCACCTTTCTATTTGATTTTGAATCTGTTTCGTTTTGTTATTTTACCCAAACCAACCATTTTTAATCTTTCAGCCTTACGTTTCTTAAAGTTTTTTCTGCTTTGAAAGTCTATAAAAAAGTGTAGTATCTTGAGTGCATCATAAATAAGAGTGAATAACATCATCAACTCGCAACATAAATAAGAGTGAATATTAGAAATTAACACAACGCTTTGGGTCTCCAAACATGATAATAGCGTTGGTGCCTGAATGACCTTTATTTAACTAACTAAAGAACATTCACACACACCGAAGGGGTGCGGGCAATCCTAAAAATGATGATGTTACACGTATTTGCTATGGTAACAATATATATAGGCATAATTTTTTTCATTATTGTGCTGGGAGAGATGTTCCAATATTGTCTACCAAAGTATGTTTTCGCTGGCATGGGTATATATTTCTTAAAAAAGGAACGATACTCAACAATTTTAATACTCAATGGCTGACTATCTGGCTAGAATCCTAATGAGATTTAGAAATGGTTCCTTTAAAAAGTGCATGGTATGGTGAACTATCAAAGATTGTACTTGCGTCTTGCGCAGTTTTGAAATCTAGGCCCTTTAGTGGCTGTTTTGCTCCAGGTTGATGAAATTCGTAAACGTTTTCAGGCTATCTACAATATCCACTAAAAGTCTTGGTTCGCTTCACTAAATTTTTTAACATTTTATGCTACCCCTTCTCTACCCCACTCCCCCCATCCCTTCTCCCTCTGAACAATGTTGTTTTACACCATGTTAAACGATGCGGTGTGGTCTGACTGATTCCTTTCAGTGGCTATGATATTTAACTCTACAAACAACATTGTTCTTGGGGAGAGGCTCGATATCAGTCTGCTTTATCGGAAATAGTTCTATTTTCAAAACACGACAATAGCATATACACCAAACCTCTATTCTAAGATGTTATCACATTCCCATTTCTTCAAGGTCATTGAATACTGGAATTTCACCGATTTTCAGCTTGTTGCTCATACAAGCAGAGACATAGCAATAATTGTGAGTGCGGATGAAATTATCACTACACTTGAAGAATGTCAAGTCACACTTGGCAATATCAAAGGATCTCGATTTTCACAGCCAATCAAGGTGAATGCTTTTCTGAGATAAGCTCGAAATGAATACTTTGTAATTCTAGTGCATGCTTTCCCTTCAAACACCCTTTTTCATTTCTTGCAAACAGGTTTTGGTATTAAATATCAAATTTTGATATGCAGCTGATTTGCCAAATTCCATTATCTTTTCCAATCTTCTGAATTATTTCAATATATTTATATCATTTTTATATTTTAATTTATATCAATAAAATATAATATTTATATATAATATATAATATAATATATATATATAATAATACAATATATTTAATAAATATATATTTTTATATCAATAAATCTTCTTTTCATATGAGGCATTTATGTTTTCTGGCTTGTTTTATTGCACAACTCTTTGCTTTAGGTTAAGTTTAGTGATTTCATGAAGTGGCTGACCCAGTAACAAATACCATAACACTGTTCTAACCAATACTAAGACACTTTAGCAATGTAAATTGATACAATAATGTTCTTTGAGTAAACAAATAATCAACAATCATATTTATCATTTTACCTTTTTCATCTTGTACATAAACTTAAAATCCCAAACGCTTCCACTAGTTTACTATATAAAAGATTATTTAATTGTGTTTCTTGTTCCAGGGTCTTGTCGAAGAATGGGAACGAAAATTGAATTTGTTTGGCAGAACATTTGAAGAGTGGATGCTTGTACAACGCAACTGGCTGTATCTGGAAACAATATTCTCGGCTGCAGATATCCAAAGGTAGGACACATGGTCCGTTGGCACATTTTATGCTAGGGCACGCGTTTGTTTCATTTGACTGGGATTTTCTTCAGCTTTCCCTTGTCTATTGTTGAAATTTTTTGATTTCCGAGTCTCATGGTTATTTTTTTTTGCTTCGAAGACAATTGCCAAACGAATCAAAACTATTCAATGTCGTTGACAAGAACTGGAAGGACATCATGCGCAGAGTCATTGATAATCCAAATGCTCTCAAAGCCTCAACCGCGGCAGGTAGGCTATTCTCTTTGTAAGCTGATTCCAGTTTATGAACATAGATCCAGATATAAAAAGAACCAATTTATAAAGATAGCCCTTAACAGTATATAGTATGAAACTGTGATTGTTTTATTGAATTTTAAAAGTTATACAATATATAACTTTGGAAACTTTTTATCCGTTTAGCTTTTCGAAAAGCTTTAATTGGCGTGTAATTATTCACTAGGTACACTTCCCATACAAGACAATAAAAATCTGTCACTTCGGCTGACATTGAGGCATCAAGCTAGCACCGCCCCACTAGATTGGTATAACGACAAGCGTTAAGTTTGGGTCATAAGTTCGCGCTCGAATTTTTGTTGCTCTGGGTAAAGAGGTCATCAATGTAGGATAGGATAAAGTCATAACTGTGGAATTTACTTTTGTTTTAATTGTGCTGAAACGATTTTATACTGCGTTCTATTTTGTAAAGTGCTTTGTGTCCCCAGGTGTTCTTGAGATTTTACAGTCATGCAATACAAATCTTGAGAAAGTTCACAGGTCTTTGGAAGTAAGTATTCTGGATTTTTTTTGTTCATTCACACACTTGAGAAACTTCATGGTGTATTTTGTGGACCGTTACTTTCTAGATAGTAAGACCTTAATCTTCTACCTGGAACTTCTTTCTAGTCAGAATAACTATTATCCTTAAATTATCTTTTTTCATTTTCACTCTTTTTTACTGTATATTTTTTTTTGTTTTCCTATTGTAAAATATGTTAATAGTATAATGATATTGATGGTCTATATTTTGTTTTTCTGATAATTTTGTTTACAATTTTATGCCATCTCTCTAATCATCCTTCATATAGATTCATCTATTAACTCTTAATCTTTATTCCTGAAATCGAATTAAAAAAAAGACTGTCATTTCTAACTTCTTTATCAATATTGACATTTATCGAAATTTGTTTCTTTTTAGGATTACCTGGAAACAAAGCGCCTCGTTTTCGCAAGATTCTACTTCCTCAGCAACGAAGAGCTTTTGGATATCCTCGCCAATACTAAGAACCCTGCAGCTGTTCAGCCTCATTTGAAGAAATGTTTCGGCAATGTACAGGCCTTGGTGTTTCACCGAGAAACGCGAGCAACGCCCACTGTCGTATCTATGATCTCAGAAGAAGACGAACGCTTGCCCTTGGCGAAGTAAGAAGCATTCCAAGTATCTTGATTACTTGATTAAAGTAACTTGATACAGTGATTAAAAAGTTATTGCAATGGGGTTTGTCTAGAGAAAATGTATTTAGGTTAATCAAAAGAAGAGAAAAGAATTTCATAGAGAGTAAATATATGAAATAAGAAAGTATAACAAATTTGATGTGACGATGTCAAGCTATCACGCTTTTTGTAAAATGTTAAGACTAGAATTTTACGGAAGCTCATATTTCGCTGAAAATTCTTTGAAGTCAATATTTTAAACCTCATTTGGGTCGATCTTTAAGCTCCACTCAATTTAAAGTCAATTTACAGCTATATTAGTATGCTTCAATTTTGTTTTGGAATCCATTTGATCGCTCATTAGACCTGATACCAACATCAATCCTAATGATCTTATATGATAACACAATCTTATAATCTATACCCTCAAAAGCCTTGTTCAAGGAATGTTATTCGTTTTCAGATTTGGTATTTGGTTAAGAAAGCGTTTTAAATGTTGCTTTTTTGTAGAAACGTGCGAGCCACAGGCCCTGTTGAGCAATGGCTATTGAATGTGGAGCATACCATGTTTGACACTGTCAAACTGTAAGTGTGATTCTTGCCATTAACGCATTTCTTCCTTCAATGATGATTTAATGAATTTTAAACAAAGATTTTCATGAGCATTATAATATTCTAATGGCAGTATGAATTATTTTCACATGTTATTCTTTAACCGTGTATTAAATTTCAGAAGCCTTAAAAAAGCAATAACGGATTATACGAACAGTGACTACGTGGAATGGGTTCTTGACCACTCTGGCCAAGTTGATATTGCAGTGGTAAGTGAAAAATTTACATATCAATGACTTCCTTTCCTTTCCTTTATTTCATGTTGGTTAAAATGATAACTAAAGAAAAACTAATTCAACTATTAAAGGTGTAAGGTAACAGGACATATCTGACAACATTGCTATGTGTTGCATCTTATTTTACGTGAATGAGTCACAAGTGTTTTGGAAAGATGCGATAGTCCTATTTAATTTTTTACATTATTTTAGGATATAGCATCTTTTGTTAGTGACTTTGTTTCAAATTTCTCTGCATCTTACTTTCAAAGTTTCAAATATATAAATTCTATTATTTTACCTCGTGTTTCCAAATTTTGATTTTCTTGAGCCATATTTGCATTCTGTGGAGAGAAAATGTTTTCTCCATTAAGGCTGGACTTGAACCGTTTGAAGTCCAGTATATCTAACTAGAAAGGTCTTAAAGATTTTTATTATGAGAAATTCTTTAATCGACTGTTTTGCTGGCTTCTCTCCGTTGTATTACTATTTCTATATATCGCAAGAATTTATTTTCAACTCATTTAAGTAGGTAGTGGAAGTTATTGCTTTCATATATACACATTTGTATGCCGTGCTAGGGAAAAATGATGCTTGTGTAGTAATGATATTTACTAGTCACTAATGTACTGAAGTAGCTCGCACAGTCGTATGCTTGATTTCAAAGCCTTTGAGAATAATTAATATTGTACAGACATATACTTTTTATTCCTACCGATGAAATCTTCCGTTTTATTTGGCTATGTATCATTTTCACGAAACTTCCTTTTTTATGAATTTGAATTTAATCATGTCAACTTTTCAATAAAGTGTTTATTCAGTTTTGTATTTATTCATTCTTTTTTCTTTCAAATTGTAATGAATTGCAACTTTGTTAGACTCAAATCATGTTCAACCGGTTAGTCACCGAGGCCTTAACGAGCGGAAGTAGCATGACGTCACTAAATGACGTTCGGACTAAGCTGGTTACGCTGCTAAACAGCCTCGCTTCTGTCGTCACGCGTGCACTGTCAACTCATTTATACCAAACTGTCGTGGCTCTCATCATAACGCTGGTTCATTCAAGAGATATAACAAGGGACCTTATCGAAGGCGACGTAACATCAGCTGACGATTTTGCTTGGACCAGGTGGGTTCATAAAGCATCAAACAAGATATATTTTCCATCCCCAGCAGCATAGATCGTGTTTCTCATATCTGAAGTCCCATCGTTCGCCATAAAGTCCATCGTTAGAGATGCATTCAAGCCCCTTGTACATTTCTTTAAGCTTTCCAGTTTACTTTCCTTCATTCAGATGGAACATTTTTAAGGCCCTGGCTCTTTACAATCGCCAAAAAAACTTCGAGGCTACCAGTTTCCTTAATGCATGTCCCTAATTTACCCCGAACGGGGTTATTATTGTACACAATGTGGTTGGGTCTAGCACACGAAGTATCGTTTCTTTTCTTATTCCCGCAATTTTTCACGTGGTTTTTACGTTTTACGTCATCATAAATTCGATCATTGCCACTCTTATACAAGTTATCCTATTTCTGCATCCTCATAGAAAAGCTCCAATTCTCTATTTGCTTTTGAAAAAATTCTACTTTCTAAGTTTTAAATGAATGCTTTAGGCAGCCTTTTTACTCAGTACCATGGGAGAATTTGTACTGTACAAAAAACCTTTTTCTTGCATAACTTCATCTTGTGGTTTTGTAGCAGGTTGATGTTTCCAGCAGTTTAGTTTCAACTTTAACTTTCTTCCAGGCACCTGCGCTACGAGTGGGACGATGAAGGGAACACTTGCAGAGTTACACAATCGCTGGCATCCTTTGTGTATGGCTATGAATACCTCGGGTGCTCTTCCCGTCTGGTCATTACCCCCTTGACAGATCGTTGCTACCTTACACTTACTGGGGCGATGCATCTTAATCTCGGGGGTGCTCCTGCAGGACCTGCAGGCACAGGGAAGACAGAGACAGTGAAAGACCTCGCAAAGGTTCGTTTGCAAGCGTTCATTGATAGAAAACTGCTTTAGGATACATTGTGTATTGTAGCTTACTTTGACATTTTAAGCTAAGCTGTGTCTTTAGTTCTTTTTAATGTTTTTTATTATCATGGGTCAAACTATCTTCCTGTGAAATGCTCCTCAAATTGCACTTTTAGGACCCTATAAATCTTTCAAGTTGTGTTTGATGTGTGTGTTAACTTTGAGTCTTTGCACTGCATTTTGCAAGGGCAGATCCTATGTCAGCTATAGTGCCGTCACTGCTTAATATTGTATCGTAATTTGGCAGCAAATTTATAAAGGATATGTATCTTTGAATGAGCATAAAAATTGCTTTATGACTGGGAAACAAGCAACGATTGAATAAGTAGATAAATGTGTTAATGCATTCAAGTTTTTAATAATTCTTTGAATTAATTTTGTTGCATAGTTTTAGTAAGTTGAATAGGTATGATCAAGTGGAAAGTCCTACTTTGGCCATACACCATTCTACTATTCAAGTATTGTTTGCATTTTCAGGCCATGGGTAAACAATGTCTGGTATTCAACTGCTCTGAAGGCCTTGATTTCAAGGTAAAATAGACACTACTTCATTGTAATTGTAATCGTTGTTGTTGTTGTTGCTGTTGTTGATGTTGTTTCCACTGATATTTCTATGGAGTCTTCGGCGATCATCAGTAGGTCTTCAAAAAAGGCCTAGAAACAAGCCGTTATTGGACGAAAAACGTTTATATTGTTTATAAAATGTTTTTAAGACACCTTTGGGTATGTTCTTCCGGCAAGAGAGGCACGTGGTGAAAGATGAATTACTCTCGCCCTCAGGATTCGTCTACCGTATCTGCGTGTTATACTCTTTAACTGCGAAATATGATTGTTTCGAATGCTGGAAGGTTCCCCATTCTCAGACTGAATAAGAGTTGAATAAAGGATTTTGATCAAAACTGGCAAAGAAACAAATCTAGTGCCTCCTTTTGGAAATTGATATTTCCGGAAAATCTGTATAGAAATGTTTTGATGAATTTCTTCCTTGTAGCAGCCAACAGAAGTTTATATGTGATGATATGCTTGATGTTTGTTGTGTCTTTGCAGATGATTGGAAAGTTTCTATCCGGACTGGCTCAATCTGGCTCCTGGTGTTGCTTTGACGAGTTCAATCGAATTGACATCGAGGTTCTCTCTGTTGTCGCGCAGCAACTTCACTCTATCAAAGTGGCAAAAGATACATCAGCAGTAAGGTAGGCCATTGAACGCAATTTTCTGAGGCATGATGGCATTTTTATACGTGGCATCTCTTATCGTGATAAGGGTTTTACACGTATCTTAATTCCACGATTATCGTATGCTAAAACCACCTTGCGCCCTCATTTTATAAGCCACAGGTAAGGCATTTGATTAAGCATTCCAGCAATATCGGTGAGGCAGTGACGAAAAGCATCATTTATCTGCAATTCCTGTCAGATATTCTCAGAAATCCGTTTTACCAAAAATTTTTCCTTTACTATTAACATATACATATTTGCAATGACTTTGCTAAAAGCTTGTATTTTGATCCCCTGAAGTTTTGCTTTTACTGCAAGGTAGAATTTTCTCCCCCAAATAAATGTTGATTCTTCTGCTCTCGAATTTAAAGTTTCAGTTATGTATAAATATTCATAGTTGTTCTAAGAAGGTGGGGGTGGGTGGGGGTCGTGTGCCTTTTCTCCAGCCAATGATACATATTCTTAAAGCCTCCTAGAGACAACGAAAATTGTACTTGGTCCGCGTGTGGAAACTAAATTCTGTTGTTCCAATGAACTTCCTTGTGTCGTCAGTCTTATGGTTTGTGCCTTTGTGCCACTCTTGTCATTGACACGCTGCACATTAGAAGGACCGTGAAATTTGCAGTAAGTTTGAACTTCCTGATGAAAAACCTTGAAATGATTAGTGTTAGTACATAAATACTTCTTAAAGCCGCTAATTCTATTTTAGCTAAACTTATTTGCTTTGCTTCTTGGATTGTTCTAGGTTTTTCTTCGAGGGACGCGATATCAAACTCAATCCATCATGTGGAGCCTTTATTACCATGAACCCTGGGTATGGCCTAAAATTTTCATTTCAAAGTTATTGACTGTTCTACAAAGTTATTGCGGTTTCTTCGTTTGAATGCATCTGACGTCATTTTTAAAGAAATCTCATAACAACCAATACTAGCAAATATGATGTTATGCTTTTTTGCAAGATTTGTTTGCTGACGATGGGTTTTATTTGCGTTACAAATGACGTTACAAGTGCGGTACGCTGACCTACTCTAACTTTGAGTACATTTTTTCCAACAGCTTAAGTTTTGTTATAGCCATTGGTTCACATATAGGTCCGCAACATTGTATTTAACTTGTCAAAATTTCGGGCAATATTAATATTTTTAGATGTTAAAAGTTGTTTTTTTAATTTAACAATCTCTGATTTGCACCCCTGGCAAGCGGGAATTGTAGAAAGTCCCATTTTAAAATACATAGAAAGGTTTTACATTTAGAGCAAAGAAACATTTGGCATGAATCTACTTTGGTTGTTTTATTGCAGTTATGCCGGTCGAGTAGATTTGCCAGACAACCTCAAGTCACTGTTTAGGCCAGTGGCAATGGTGGTTCCTGATGACGCATTGATTGCTGAAATCATTCTCTTTTCTGAGGGTTTTGAAGACGCAGCATCATTATCACGGAAGTTAGTGAATATTTACCAGCTGGCGAGCAAGCAGCTTTCGCAACAGGTTTGATTTAGATATTTTTTAATTTAAATGTTTCACGTATTTTCTTGCAAGGTAAAATTTTTGCTTCCTTCCAAGCAACATTTTGCTAAGCTTACACCACTGCATACGTGCTACGTTTTAAAACGTTCTGAAGAGTATAGAAAATGTATTGCCTATTTTGTTAATTGCGGCAATAAATATAAGCTTCGTTGTTTTGCAAGTTTCGTTGTTTTGTTTCAGGATCATTACGATTTTGGTTTGCGAGCGATAAAAGCCGTTCTCGTTATGGCAGGACAGCAAAGAAGAGCGGCAAGGTAAGTGCATGGTGTAAAAAAATGCAAATTGAAAGAAGTATGAAGCATTGTATTCTATGCAAAGCAGAAATAAATGATGCATCTCTTCTTATCTGGTTACAAACGCGTGAAAACTCTTCCTACTTTAATTTTTTGCTGATGAAGTTTGTTTTCAAATTCTTTAAGCTAGAATCTTTTTCTGTTTCAGCCTCGAACGGCACGTGTCCACAAGTGAAGAAGCCTGTGTAATGATAAACGCAATCAAAAATGCAAACATGCCGAAATTTATTTCTGATGACGTTAACTTGTTCGAAAGGATCCTGGCGGATATTTTCCCAGAAATGAAGCCCCCAGCACCAGATCACGTTGCTCTCGAGGTAAACAAAGATTTTTTTGTAGTTTTACATGGGTTGAATTTGTATTGAATGACATAAGGCCTAAAAGCTTTTGAAAAACGGCCTAGAAAAACCTTATGAAACGTTTTTTGGAACGCGATTCCTTTAGTATCAACGGTGTTGAGGAGAAACTATTTTTCTTCTAATTGCAAAGCAGATAAAAACTTTTACTCTTAATTACAACAATACTGCGTACCACAAGAATAGAATCTAGGCCCTCTTCTTTTCCTAATTTATATTGATGATTGACTAACGGTGCTTATAGTGCCCAATAGAATTCGAGCAACCATATATGGTGATGCTCTGCTTTAGGGATATATTAATACTGTAGTTCCCTCCTAAAAGTATAACTATCTTCAATTTCTTTGAAAGTTCCACAACTCTAATTGATCAAAAGAGAGCCCATTAGGCATGCTTCTGCTCTGAATTCATCTCATCCGCATCTGGGTAAAAACCAAAATGACCGCTTGGTTTTGTTCCAACTTCTCACAAAATTTTTGGCTAAAATTAGCTTGCTTGCATTCATATCATAAAGACATGCAACATTTGTTGTATGATGGCGAAGACCTTCTTTGTGGCGTTGATAGATACACTTTATTCAGTTCTAAATGCTTTACACAAAACTGACAGGTTTAGTTAAAAAATTGAAATTGTTTTAAACACTCCACATCCACATTAAGCCACGTATTCAAATGATGTTTCTGTAGCTTTTTTACTTGTTTACATTCATTTAAGTAAATTTTGGTTGTTTCTCTATGTTAATGGCCATGGATTGACATGTCGTTCCCTCCCCTTGGTATCGTCCCTATAGTGTCGTAAAGTGACTCGGATGCAATGTCTTTAGTAGTTTGTTATTTTAAAATTTTTAATTGAATAGACAAGAAAATATTATATGAAGCTCCAGTTGTTTTGCTATAAAATGTTGGCTTTTTGCTGCAAGTTTTTCAATCAACTTATGAATTAACCGCAGGAGATATATGAAATTTTCACACTACAATACCATTGAGATGAAAATGATTTGCAAAATAGTAAGCTACTTTGGTATCGCATGCAAATGCTGAAACACTTTGAAGTGAAAAAGTATGATGAATTGCGAGGAAACAAAAGCATTGTGTAAAAGGGCTTGAAACTAAGCCAGTGAAATGCAGCGGATTCTCATCTGATATTAGACATTTTCCCCTGTTTAATTCTGCACTGTTGCATAAAAAATAAATTGACAATCTTTGATGTAGTATTTTTTTGAACTGTACTCTAGAAAGCCATTGGCGTAGCGCTTCGGGAACTGTCCTTTCAAAGATGGCAGTCCCAAATCGAGAAGATTATTCAATTAAATGAGACGTTGCTTGTAAGGCATGGGGTGATGCTGGTCGGGCCAACCGGAGGAGGAAAGTCAACCATACGTAAGATATTGCGCAAGTCTTTGGTGCTGTTACCAAGCTTCCATGGAAGCGAGGATGAGGAAGTTGCAACTGTAGATGGCAGCGAGATGACGTCATTAGTAGCTCAACAGGTAGGATGCCATTGTCCATTTCTGCCTCCAAATCAATTGAGTTTCTCTTGTCTCTTTGCTGTTAAATGAGTGTAGAAACATTGATTAAGTATCGATAACGGTACCAGGAAGTTATCAACCGTCAAATGATAGGGTTTCGCCCGTCTTGAACACCCAGGTCTTAAAACTTATCCCTTTTACAGCTCCTTATAAACAGGAGGGCGCCCCTTTTTATACCCACTCTTTACCTTTATTCTACTTTTCTCTTGCTAATCATGATGTTTTTGCTAGGTAAACCTTACGAAAAAAGGCACCGTTGACATGTTCTCAGTGAACCCAAAATGCATTTCTCTCGGTGAATTGTACGGTGAAGTTGACCAGATGACGATGGAGTGGTCAGACGGATTGCTTGCTGCTGCTATCAGAGCGTTCGCAAAACACCGCAGCACTGCCAATAAAGACAGAGGGTCTGACAGTGCTGGTGCGGATTCAAGTTTGCCTGTGTCAAGGAACAGTTCCCGAATGTCAAAAGTATCTAATGAATTTGAAATGGATGTGGGAGGTGTGAGCTGTTATCATTATTGGCTTAAAGGCAAACGATAGACATGAAAATGGCCTAAACCATCTGTAACTCTATTTTGGCCAATCAATAAGTGCGTGAGTTGAATCACGCTCACGGATTGGTCAAATTTTGATTGAAAGATGACTTAAGTCCCTATAGAATCTGTCGATTGCCTTTAAATGTTAAGGAGAAGTCTTAGAGTTAAATGCACATTTGAATTAACAAATTCACAATGTAAAGACACTTTCACAAAAACTTATTAGATGGATTGAAACTTTGAAGTCGTAACAGGTAAAATATGATTTTGATTTTTCTAAATAAAGCCTTTTGCCATAAAGATCCTACCTAAACTGTAAAGTGAATACCAAATACAATACTTTTACTGGCTTCAAGCCTAGATACGCCCCACTTTAGCATTTTTGTTTGTGCTCGCAACGCCAATAATTCATTATTTCCAAAGTATGCTGTTACAGATCATAATCATTTTGCAAAGGCCAGTAAAAGTGTTTTGAACTTCAAGGCCATTGTTAGATCCTCCTCATGTTGTTGTAGCACCACAACTGAGTCCCTGTCTGCTCACTTATTCATTATGATCACCACTGTTGTCTGATTTGCAGATTCAAAATCACAACAGGCGATCACTGATTGGCAATGGGTTGTTCTTGATGGCCCTGTTGACACCATGTGGATAGAGAACCTGAATACGGTCCTGGATGATACAAAAGTTCTTTGTCTTGCTAACGGGGAACGGATTCCATTAAAACCAACGATGCGAATGATATTTGAAGTTGATACTCTTTCCCAGGCCTCTCCAGCCACCGTAAGCCGTTGTGGTATGGTGTATTTGGATCCTTGCAATCTTGGATGGAGGCCTTTTGTAAGATCATGGCTGAATAAGCTTAGAGAGAAAAAGGTGAATATCAGATTTATTGATTTGCCAAATGTTTAGTTTATGATATATTGCTAGTTTAAATGCTTATCAACAGCTGATTTTCAAGACATTTCCGTATCTTATTTAGTGCTTGGATTGTCAGTTCACATCTCTTTGTCAAAAGCTAGCCAGAAATTGCTTTTATCTCTGAAGTCATGTTTTCTACATAGAATAACTTAAGTATGCACATAGAAGTTACATGTTTTTCTGTGCAATGTTACCAACCTTCGGCATGGATCGTCTCTGAAAATTTATATCTATATTTGAGGTTCCTGAAAGCGGTCGTGATCATCTACACAAACTGTTTGAGAGCACCATAGACCCGGGTCTACAGTTCCTTGAAGAAAGCAGAAGTTTCGTATCAATCGCTGCTCCCCCGTTGAGCGTTGTGAGTACTCTTTGCAGTATCCTCAGTGCACTAATTGACCACGTTGCCAAGGACGGGGGTTTCGGTGAACCATCTCAAGAGAATGTACCAGAAACAAGCTCGACAATATTGTCAACAACAGACTTCGCTAAGTCAATGTCATCGAATGATTTCTTTGTCTTTCACATAAACACAAAGAAACAGTCTTACCTAGAGCGAAACCCCACTCATTTGCCGCAGTTCTTCGGAAAAATGTATGTTTTTTCATTTATCTGGGCTTTTGGTGGAAACTTCAACTGCCCCAGCGATGAATCAATGTCTGATATCGAGACTTCGTCACACAGCAACACCCTTAACGATGTACCAAATGCCCGTAACAGTTTCGACACGTTTGTGAAAGATCTCTTCGAATCGAAACCCTCGCTTGAAGTGCGCCTGCCTGCTGGCAACAACAGTCTCTATAATTATTACGTTGATTTGGACAAGGGTCAGTTCACACTTTGGGAAAATCTTGTACCCAGTAGCGATGCACTGATTGAGAAACATGTCGCCAATCAAATTGCAATTTCTGACACAATGAATTTACTTGATGATCCTATGCCTAGCATGAGCGATTTCGAGACACGGGCTTTAATTCCAACGGTAGATAGTGTTCAGTATAGTTTTATTCTAAGTCTTCTGGCTCTGAGCAGCAGGCCTGTTCTGCTCACAGGGGACACAGGTGTTGGCAAAAGTGCATTAGTACGGGACGTTTTAAAGAGATTGTCACAAGAAGGTGGAGCAGGCACGGGCCCTGGTACCATTCTTGGCTCGGTTCTTTCATCGGGTGGTTCGAGTCTGTTAGAAAGTATCGTCGAGAATTCAACGGAAAGGGATGGGCGAAGAAAGAAGACAGTGTTCATATCTCATATGCAGTTCTCTGCTCACACGTCAACACTGAGGACAAGAAGGTTGATTGAATCGAAGTTAGTCAAGAGAGGGAGAGACACTCTTGGAGCAAAGCCAGGAAAGAAGGTAAGAGATTAAGGTTGTTTGATATTTGTATCTTGTAGAGATATCAGTTTTACCTTCCTAACACAACACTGTTGGACTTTGCGTCCATTGTCCCGCACTTCAATGTTGTTATCAACGTTGCGTCAATATATAAATGAATATGTGCCTCACCTTTGAATGATATGATTTCATTTGATGTATATTGCCTGCTATCCATCAGTTGTTTTGGCGCTTTTCACGGCAGCTGTATCCTGGGTTTTAGGTATACATCTTTTCATCTTGATTTAATAAAGATGGAAAAGCTTTGAGAAAATATTTGTAGGGAAAACAAGTTGATAGTAGAAATATGATTTAGATGAAAACATATCGCAAACTGAAAAATGATGAACAATTAATTAGTTGTTGAAATTTCCGAAACAGGCATTTGCTGAAATGTAAAATTTTGTCTAAATTGGATATCTACATCTACGGAGTGGAGTTAGCAACAGGGAAGATTATTTAAATTTAAACTCCTGCAAAAAAAATTCTTTCCTGTTTTCTTGAAATAGCTCACTTGTTTCCCTCTTGCAGGTAATCGTGTTTGTTGACGACATGAATATGCCCCAGCCAGAAGTCTACGGTGCGCAGCCGCCATTGGAGTTGCTTAGAAGTTTCCTGGACTCAGGAGGATTTCACGATTCCAAGAAATTGAACTGGAAAGAAGTCCATGACGTCACCTTGTTATCAGCCTGTGCACCTCCAAGTGGTGGTCGTCATGCAATCAGTCCGAGGCTCCTTCGACATCTAAGGTTGTTACTTGCAACTGTCATTTTGATTCTATTCACGTTTCGACCAATATAATTTTTTGCATTTTACTTGTACACATTTTCAAGCTTTTACACCTGCACTTAAAAGGCTTCTGCTTGGCATAAACCTCTAAAAAAGCTGCAACGAAGGGTAAATCGAAAAGTGATAGGCCAAGATGAAAAGAGTAGAAAAAAGTAATAATTTTCGTATGAGTACTATGTTGTCTCCCTGTTGAAGAAATTTAAACTAGTTTACAAAATTTCAAACACAAATCCGTAAAGAATAGAAAGGACCCACTTTCTTAGGCTTTTTTGAAACACACGAACGCTACGAAAACACATGTTCCCCTTGTCACTAACATAAATAACATCCTTGAATCCATTGTCACAATCTCTATCACTCAACTCCATCAACAGTAATGAACGAAAAGATGTCTTCCGAGAAATGTCTCGCATAATCTTGATGTGCGTCGATTTCAAATTGTCTTTAGTTTTTTAAGATTTTTTACTTCTGCAATAACCTCAATCAGTCAACGTCACATAATTTATAAAATTCTAGACAAAAATTGTTTGAGTAGAAAGCTGAAATGGTTCGGTCATCCTGCTACGTCCAAGAATCCATTTTTCAGGATTATTCCTCTTAACGGCTTAAAGTCATATCGCTTTCTATTCGTTTAGTTTCGATATTGTCTTCTTTGTCTTCAATATTTAGATTCGTTTATAGCTGAGTTTATAGCCCCTAAAATCACGTATTTTCCGTTCGTTCTCATAGTGTGTTTTGCCTTCCACCACCATCCTCTCATTCACTGCATCACATATTTGGCACGATCCTCGGGCGCTTTCTGGAGCCTCAAGAATTTTCAGCGGATATCAAGTCAATGCGAAACGACATTATAATTGCCGCCATTTGGATGTACCAGCAAATCGAGGCAAGCATGCGCCCGACTCCGTCGAAATGTCATTACTTGTTCAATTTACGGGATTTGTCCAAGGTATGCAGTAAATCGATTCTTTCAAATTTTTCACATACGGGTCATTTTTAAAAATCTAGCAATGTACTAACAGTTAATTGTATTCTCAGTTTTAAAGCAATGTGTTTTCGTTCCTCGATTTTATAGAAAACAGACTTCTATCTCGCATTAAATAATCTTACAATGATCAAACAAGGTACACTTGGTATAATCTACAGTTGTACCTAGAGAGACCTAGGTACGATATACCTAGGCTATGATATTCATAGGTATATCATGATGCAAAAACCTAGAGAGACTTTCAGCCTCAATATTTAAGATTTCATTAAAAGCTTTTTGTCCTATAGAAATGTTATAAATTGACCTAATCTAAGATATAAGTGAAGAACTACCGAGTCGTCAATTGCAATGTGATTTCGAAGGTCATCATTAGAAAGCCGTAATTGACTGAAGAAACCTCGTGACGAATGCGAGACTCCATACCTTGCAATGCTTTCCATCTTTGTTGAAGCAATGTCCTAGTCTTAAACACCTGCTCTGCCCTTGTGTTTTCAGGTAATCTATGGGCTTTTGCAAGCACATCACTCTAGTATTAAATCTCGCGAGCACTGGATCGAGCTGCTGTGCCACGAGTACGCAAGGGTCTTCTATGATCGCCTCACCGATGACAATGATCGAGGACATTTCTGTAACATAATGAGCCGAGCTCTGAAAGACAATCTAAAGGTTAAATGGACAGAAGATAAATACGGACCAGATACTTTGGTATTTGGAGACTTTCTCGACTTGAATGCAGGAGAGCATGATCGATTTTACCGTTGTGTCAGAGACCCCAAGCAGTTAGCACAGGTGCTTGAGGTAAGCTGGACATCAAGTTAGATTTTTTTTCTCCAATATCACTGACGCTGGGGATAAGAGTAAAAATCGCCAATAGCCTTGTACTCCTCAATAAGTCAAAGGGGAGACAGATAAAAGCGTCCTTGCATTTTTTGTTTTGCAAAATTTTGGCATCCCTTTTGTTAACCTTGTCTAATGTAAAAGAACCATGGGGAATTTCTATTTGCACAGTCAACACAAATTGATGTTATGAAGCCTCGATAAAAAAATAAAGTGTTAATGCGCAATAAATGAGGAGACCACCACCAAGCCTTTTCTCAAGTTTTCATTTTTTTATTTCAAGGACTACCGAGACCGTGCCAGCATTTCGGGGAAGTCTCTCAGCCAATCGTTGGTCTTCTTTCAGCAAACGATCCAGCATATAGCGCGGGCTGCCCGCGTTTTCAGACAGAGAGAAGGTCATATGCTTCTTGTTGGCATTGGAGGCAGCGGAAAATCAAGTGTTGCTGAACTTGCTGCGTATATTGAGTTTTGCACATTCATCAAGCCTTCCTTAACACGCAATTATAGTCACTCGGATTTTCGAGATGACATCAAGAAGGCCTATATGACTGCTGGCGTGAAAGGGCAAAAGACTGTTTTATTTTTATATGACTCACTCATTGCTAAGGTAAGGGATAAAACTGCTATGTGTTTTGGTCCCCATTTATTGCCAAACTCGAAGTCAACTTTCCTTCTTTCATTGTTTATTGTATCGTTTTTAAGAAGACTCATGTGGCAAGTGACATGTGAAAATTATGCAGGTGACAACGTCAGTTCCAGCTCGTTAATAATGTCTTTAGTAAAGTCTTAAGTCCATTTGCTGAAGATTGTCGTTTTTCTTTACATCAGGAAATCTTTTTGGAAGAAGTCTGCAGCCTTCTTAATCTCAGTCAAGCTCCAGATATTTTTGACGAAGAGGACAAGGAGCGAATCTCTTTGGAACTAAAAAAAGAAGCAATTGAGCAAGGCATCCACGAATCAAAAGAACACGTGTTTGAGTTCTTCTTATCACGGGTCCGCTCGCGGTTGCATTTGGTATTTGCTACCAGCCCATCCGGATCCTTGTTCCGTCAAAGGTGTCGACTATACCCATCATTAATAAACTGTTGTACTATAGACTGGTATGATGAGTGGCCTTCTGAGGCTTTACAGGCAGTTGCGCAGGCGCATTTAGACGCCAAAGATTTCAGTGATGATGAGTCTAATGCCTTGCTCCTGCATCAGGCCATTTCAAACTCGTGTGTTTCGATACACAAGAGCGTCGAGGCAGCCTCCGCAGCATACTTGCAGGAACTACAGAGGCACTTTTATGTCACACCGCGAAGTTATATCGAATTCATACAGTTGTATCGGTCATTGCTTGAAAAGAAGCGACGAGAATATAATTTCAATCTACAAAGAATGTCAACGGGGTTGAGGAAAGTTGCAGAGTCTAAAGAAATGGTCAGTGTTATGAAGGAGGAGCTTGTTAATTTAGGCCCAGTCTTAGAACAAAGATCCAAGGTAATCTTCTGCTATTTTATCGTTTATAAGTGCAGAAAGTTTCTATCTTCTGATGTTTGATAAGACTAAGATGCTGGCTGATAGCTTTGAATGCCCATGGACAAAAAGCGCCGAGACTCTCGACCCAGTACAGTAGTTTCTTAGGTCTAGAGAGTGGCCTATGAAGATGATATCTTACCGGTCCTGGCAAAATCGCTTTATGCTAAGGTTTCTGTAGTTATAATGGGAGAGGAAAATGTTAGCCCTTCGCAGCATATGGATGTCACCTTCAATGTGTTGCAATTTTAATTATAACTGCTGTTTGACAATTTTTTATTCTTTCAAAATTTATAGTTTTATTATTACAGCTTTAATAGTACTGACATCTTACTTGACTAAGTAACATTGTATTTTTTGACTAAGTAGATAGAATGGCGCAAACAGTTTGAGAAAAAGCAATTGTTTGGTTCCCCTTCTTCAAACTTAGTTATGTTTCAGGTGCATTAAGTTTAACCAAAAAATCGAAGCGCAAAGTAATTTGTTTGGCAGTATTTGATCTAAAAGCTCCCTAGTTGTCACAAATCTATGTTGCTGCTTCACTTGTGAACATTTTATGTTGTTTGTACCAGCAAAGGCTCAACGGATAATCGATTGAAGATGTCTAATGAGTAACGATGATTTACAAACAAGATATACTGGCAGTACCTGGCAGTATTCATTAGTATCATGGGTGCATGGAATTCAGATCACAGTTACTAAGTTATTTTTCTGCTATTTGCCAGGACACTGAGAATTTGATGGCGCAGCTCGCAAAGGATAGAGAGGCTGTTGACAAGGTACGGGCTGTTGTGCAGCGCGAGGAAGACATAACTGACAAAGAGGCGAAACGAGTAGAAGCCATTGCGGAAAGTGCCAGAAAGGATCTGGAACATGCTATGCCACAGCTGCAGATTGCCATTGAAATGCTGGATGCATTAAGTGAGTATTATGATAGCATTAGGATATTATTGCTATGTTTTAACTTCTTTCTGCTTCATAGAATACCTTTCATATTTCTCATCAAGTGCCCAAAGTATAATTATCATGTTTTTATAACCTCCTATGAAAATCTCTTATGAAAATATCGTTTTCGATCTGAAATCTGCTCTCTCTTTTGAATTATCTTCCTCAAAGATATTTAATTATGAATTCAAATCTTCAAGACAAAAATGACATTGTGGAGGTGCGAGCCTACACAAAACCACCAACAATGGTGATGACAGTAATGGCCGCAGTTTGCACCCTTCTGGGGCAAAAAACAGACTGGACAACGGCAAAGCATCTGCTGGGAGAGCAAGGCTTCCTGAAAAAACTCGTTGGCTATGATCGTAATAGCGTCACAAATCGAATTTACGACCGCGTAAAGAAGATTACGAAGAATCCTGATTTTAACCCAACAGCGATTGGCAAGATCTCGAAAGCATGCAAGAGCATGTGTGCCTGGGTACTAGCACTGCAGAATTTCACTGAGGTTTATCGAATGGTGCTACCGAAACAGCAGAAATGCGAGGAAGCACAAGAGGCATTGGCTGCGGCATACGAAAATCTGCAGCAGAAGCGATCGGCATTAAAACAGGTATCCAGTTTATCGTGCATTTAGTGCATTCTGTTTCTTATGAAAAGCAAAGTATAGTGGGTATTTTCAACTATATGTGAATTTTGAAGATCAATTTTTAACAGATTAACTGAATATTTTTTTTGAAATAGCTTGAATTATTTGTTTGTTTGTCAGACTATCAATAGCTCATTGGAATAACTAATCGTCCATTTTGATAATTTCAGTACAGTAGGTGTGATACAATACCAATCCTTGCGCAATTTCCAAAACTATTTATCTACACGATGTTTCCATGGTATAGCTCTTCTCTTCTTCAAATAATACTGTTTGTATTGTGCATTTCAATTTATTACTATCGAATATTTATGGGGTTGGCTCTTTTACAAACACTGTTTTAGAACAGGCAAGTATGTAACTGTACACAAGACGCATACTGCAATAGTAGGCAAAGTATCTCTTGCATACGTACATGAAATACGAAATGAATGTGAATTTTTGATATCACCTAAATATCAGAAACAGAATTGTTGTGAAATTTATTATACTTCCAAATAAATCTGCTTGTATTGATCATTTGTTGACAGGTTCAAGACCAGTTGGATTCCTTGCAAGCACAATATGACAACAGCTTTGCTGAGCTTGAATTTTTGGAAAACAAAAAGGAGCAAAGTATTGTTCGCTTACGACGAGCTGCAATTTTGACAAAGTCTCTTGCTGATGAGGAGGTACGTCTCTGCGTTTTCCTCTGCAATATGCTTCTCTTCACATATAATACTTTTTTTCTAAACAGTAAAGTAAAATTACCTATATTAATTTTACCTTGTTTATTGTTACCGTTGTTTATTGGTTGTACTTGCTTTTACTAGCTATTTGTATTTCTAATCATTATGAAGTTATTGTTGCATTAGCAATTAAAAGAATAAATGCAATGCTTACTGTCTACATAATATTAATTGGCAAATACAACTTACACAAAGATTTGCCATGAACATCGTATTTTCATGTCACAGGCAAGAACTGTTAACTTAAACCAGAAGGAGTTTTGCAGATTGCGATGATGATGTTAATAACGATGTTACTTTATTTAGAAAATTCACTTTTTTGACAGACTAGGCTATCCAATTTGATTTGCAAAATTTCTTATAAAGTGATTTCATTTAACTGTTTGGCTGCATCTCAACTTTCTAGGTTCGCTGGGAGAAGTCGGTGGAGAGTTTAAGCACCCAATCTGACGGACTTATCGGAAACACTTTGCTGGCTTCGGCTTCCATTGCGTATACCGGTGCACTCACCGTCTCTTATCGCAAAGACCTTTTGCGTCAATGGTGCAATACGTGTAAGCAACTAGGCGTTCCTCTCACCGAAAGCTATAATGTCATTGATTACCTAACCGAACCGATAACAATTCAAGACTGGCGAAACCGAGGCTTGCCTCATGATCAAGTGTCTGTAGAGAATGCTATTTTCATAACTAACACTCTACGGTGGCCATACATCATTGATCCTCAGAGCCAGGCAATACGCTGGGTGCACGAGCTTGAAGCAGAGAATGGCATTAAGGTTATCAAGGCCTCTGAAATGAATTTAATGAGAGTTTTGGAGCCAGCCCTGCGGTTGGGTGAACCAGTTATTATTGAGGTGAACTATTCTAAAGTCTTGATTCATGTTTATTGTATAAAAGAGTCAGTTTCTTGTTATCAAACCGATTTATTTTAGTTATGATACTTGAAAAATAGAAGTTAATGATCTTCTTCTAATGACAAAGTATGTTCTCTTTGGCAGGATGCTCCTGATACGCTTGACCCTGCACTTGATCCCATTTTAAACATGAACGCAAGATCTACAGAACACAACACGACGGTCAAGATCGGCGAAACAGAAATTGAATATAATCCAAAATTTCGCTTGTATATAACAACCCAGTCAGCCAATCCACATCTTCTCCCTGAAACATGCATCAAGGTTTGTGTAGTGAACTTCACTGTGACGTTGGAAGGCCTGCAAGACCAGCTATTATCAAACGTTGTTCATCAAGAGAGACCTGATTTGGAGACACAACGATGCATGTTGCTCGAGAGTCTGGTCAACGACAAAATGAGGCTGCAGAAAATAGAGGATCGCACTCTTGATCTGCTTAGCACGTCAATAGGCAATGTGTTGGACGATGAAAACTTGATCAACACACTTGACAATAGTAAAGACATGGTTGGCGTTATTCAGCGGAGGCTCAAGGATTCTAACGAAACGCAAGAAAGCATTCAAAGCAACAGGATCGTTTATAGTCCCGTTGCAGATCGCGGTGCCATTCTGTATTTTGTTATGAGCGATTTAGCTGCTATTGACGTCATGTACCAGTTTTCACTAAACTGGTTCATAGCCCTGTTTTCTAGCTGTATATCTACGTTTGAGACGTCAACCATTGATAGCACTGGGGCTTCTATAGCCAGCAAGACGTCAACAAGTACAGGCAGCAGAAAGGTTCGTTAAATCCAATGTAACCTTGTTACTGTGTTGTTTTCTTTTTATTTTAAAAATTTTTCAGAAGTTTTTAGAACCCTTGAGCTATGAAAAGCTGCTTCCAAAAATGAAATGTTATGACATCATATTATTTTATTTTCAGATCAGTCTGATCGAGAAGGCAAGGTCGTTTGCAGCTAGAAAGCAACTGAAACATCGTCGGTCAGAAACGAATAGAACACACCTAATGAATGCTGGGATTGATCAGTACTTGAGGACCATGATCGAGTTAATCACAGAGACAGTATACAGGGTGGTGTCTCGTGCAATGTTTGCGCAACACCAGATTCTCTTTTCCTTCTACTTGTGTGCTCGAATACACATGCACAGATCTACAGTTGGAAAGCAGCTTGTTGAAGACATTGATTGGCAATGTTTCCTTTATGGAAGCAAAACAAAGCTCTTTAGCACTGGGGATGAGAAAGAACTATCGCCTCGAAGAGGTACATCTCTAGGTTTTTCGGATACTGAAAATTGTTTAAGCACTTGACTGATTTTGTTTTAATTAGCCATAACAAAAGGCACTACTTGGTGAAAAATCTACAACATAGAACAGGATTCTACATGACTTTACTACACAAATATGGATACAAATCTCCCAAAATGATTTTAAATTCCATTCAATTCTAACAGAAACTCTGCTGTAAATTAGGGCGTAGTTCTATAGACTTTCTGTTGACAGGACACTTTTCATTACTGGTTGTCTATTTAAAGATGCAGCAATGGCTACTTTCATATCCGTTGACTCTTTTCAACATAGATTATACAATAATTGGTTTGAAGGAATTTATGCAAAAATCAATTAACCCTTTACTTCAATAATGCTGTAATATCTCAATTAAGCTCGATTGATTGTGTTGCAGAAGGATCGAGCACGTCTGTTACAGCTCAGGGATCTTTGGGACAGTTAATAACAGCAATGACAAAACCACCTGCAAAATGGATTTCTCAAGATTCCTGGCAAGAATGTCTGCAGCTATCTGACATGATCTCGTCTTTCTCCGGGATTTGCAGTCATATTGTCAATAACCCACAATACTGGCTGTCTTTCTATAATTCAACTGAGCCATTCAGATACCTTGGTGACTATGATGAATCCACTGGCGACGCTAGTAAGTGAATTTTTGGCTTTAGTGTTTAGGCCAGGACTATTCTAAGTTGCTACCTCGACGTTTATGACGTAAGCTCAATCAAAACCGAGCACTCTGCAATAGACCGGTCAAGAGTTATTATAAATTTTTGACATTTTTTTAGGCTCTTATATGTCTTGAAACTTTTTTCACATTCATAATATTTAACTGGTTTCTGCTTCACAATCATATAGCGATTATTTATATTATTCCAATAGATTCGAATCAAAAAGCATCAACAGGGTGGTCACCAAACCAACTGACGAACTTCCAGCAACTAATTCTGATCAAAATCTTCCGCTCTGAGTGCCTGCTTGCTTCTGTAAGAGAATACGTTGTCTCGGAAATGGGAGCTAAGTACGTCACGCCGGCTGGTTTTGATCTTCAAGAATTTTTCGAGGATTCAAATTGCAGAACTCCTCTTATCTTCATTTTGTCGCCAGGTATAGACGCTTTTTCTTGTAATTTCCTATTCTTTTTATCTTTTCTTTGATAGCAACATTTGATTTTACAACAAGAATTTAATTTATCGATAGAACAATTTATCGTTTTCAAAATTAGCTAAAGGCAGGTAAATTGAATAGACATTTTTGGTTGCTTTAGTCGTGTAAAGTGTGATGCAAGACAATTTGTTCATGTATCGAGGCTCCATTGAAACCTTTATGTTGTTACCAAGGAACAGACATTCTGTTTAGCACTGTTTAAAATTATGTTTTATGTTTGCAGTCTTCATAATTTCTCAAAAGTTTGGGAAGATATTCAGGATTGATTTTTGAATCCTTATTACTAACCAGGGAGAGACCCGTGCTTTATAATTCATGTGTTTTCGTAACAGGATCCGATCCAACATCCGAATTGCTGAGGTTCGCTAAAGACGTCAGAGGCAGCACACTTCATTTGGACATGATATCGCTTGGAAGAGGTCAGGGGCCTAAAGCGGAGGAGCTCATTAGGAAAGCCTATTCTCAAAAGGGGAAGTGGGTCTTCCTGCAGAATTGCCATCTTGCTGCATCGTTTATGCCAAATCTAAGGGAAATTGTTCGCGGGTAAGGAGTTGTTTTTTCTTTCATTTCAAGGCTGCATTGTTTCATGAGTTGCGTTTCATGCCGCGTTTGTTTACTTTAAATTAAGATATATATATATATATAAAACTGTGTTTTGGTATTGTGCAAAAGATTTTGACAACAGGGTGATGCTTTTGACAACACTACTGGGCTCCCCCCATCGCAAAAAGTACTTGGATCACGCACTGCTTAAAATGGTTGGATACAAATTCAAAGCAGACTAGTTGGATTTAAGCTCTAGCTTGTAGGATTATAAAGTGTACAATTTGGTACCTTCCCTGGATTTGTTTTATTAGTGAAGGAATTCATTTACAGTGTCGATTTCTTCCTTCTAGCATTTGTAACCCTGCAACTGACGTGGACCCTCAATTCCGGCTTTGGTTAAGTTCAAAACCTGACCTGGTATTTCCATCGCCGGTTCTTCAAGCCGGGCTGAAGGTAATTATAACCTTGCATCGCATTTCCCCAATTCATTTGCATAAATCTATCATTGCCTAAGCAAAATAGAACTATACTGTATGTTTTAAATAAGGTTTTCAAAAGGTTTATGTCGATTAGAAATTTGCTATCTGGCCTCCTGAATAATGCTTAAACGTTGCGGGTTGTCATTGTTAGAGAGACGAACGAGCAAAAATCTTCAAATGTGTGAGGCAACCCTCCGTTTTTGAGTCAAAAAGCGTGCGTAATAATGACTTCGTTCCATGCGCATGCTCTTTCACACCAGAACGGGGGGCTGCCTCACCTTTAATTATTTCTAGTTTAAGGATGATAAGGATGTTGCAACGAATAATGCGGAGGAGATCTGATTTGATTGTCTTTGTCTTACAGATGACAGTTGAACCACCACCAGGGTTAAAAGCCAACTTGCAACGCTCGCTTGCTAATGTAACTGGTATATTGGGAGAGAAGATCAGCAAAAGTAATTTCGAATCGATTGAATGGAAACGGCTTCTTTTTGGGTTGTGCTTTTTCAATGCAGTTGTTCAGGAGAGGCGAAAATTTGGCTCTCTTGGTTGGAACATCTCCTATGAGTTTATTAATTCTGACCTCGAGGTATTCTTTTTCTAATATTTTCATTGCAGTGTTTGGTAGAGAATCTCTTTTTAAATATGCATGTTAAATTCTTCATGGCTAAAGCTGATCTGCATTTACTTGCTATTTTTATTTTTCCTTGCCTGTATAGCAATACCTTTCTTGCAATGATCTGCTATGCCCCTTAGAAACCAATTGTTTATACCCAGTTGTTGACAATTTGTTTTCCTAACGACTAAGAGCTTCTGAACGAGCATTGCTTCCGTCCATAGGTCTCTGTATTGACTCTGTATGATCTGTTATCGGAAAATCGAAAGGTTCCTTGGAAAGCTTTGAAACTCTTGACAGGTGAAATTATCTACGGTGGGAGAGTGACAGACACCTGGGACCAGATCCGACTTCTAAGTTTGCTGGAAGCCTTTTTCAATGAACAAATTTTAAATGATGGATATCTTTACCTGGGGCTTGAGGTCAGTTAGCTTAATGAATTTTGAAATGTTTTTTCTAAGACCACTTAATAAAAACACCGTTAATCAGCTGATAAAACCTCCATTGTTTTGTTAACGTGAGATAAAATTTCCAAAAACGCAATGTTTTTTATCATAATTTTTCTTCTGAAGCTTGGCATATTCGCAAGTTTTTTTCAGTGCAAATTTTCTTATGAAAAAGTGAATGTCAGCAAAGCATACCGCATAAACATTGTTAATAAAAGGTTATATTGCACTTGCTTATTTTAACCTTCGTTTCTTTCCAGTCTTACGAGTGCCCAGATAAGAATATTGAGTTCGATGAGCTTAAATGCTGCGTGGAGAGCTTGCCATCGATGGACCCTCCAGAGGTTTTTGGGATGCATCCAAATGCTGAGACTGAGCACTTGAAGCACAGCAGCAAGCGAATTGTGGAGTCTCTTATTCTTATGCAACCAAGAACTAGTGTCGTGCTTGGGTAGGCAGATTATAAATGTTGACATGGCTTTGTGTTGGTTTTTACATATCTTATATAAACCTTGATGTCGTTTAATTGATAAAACCTTTTTATATGGACTAGCCTTTGCAGTTTTATTGTAGTTGGATCTAGCTCAATAGCAATTTTTGTGCAGCTGCACTTTCCCCTATCATCTAGTTAGTGAGCTTTGTAAGGTTTTCTTCAGTTAACATCAATCAAACTGACATGTGCTGCTCTTTGTGAAAATAATGTCATTTTCCAGACAGGGCAAAAGTAACGACGAACGAGTTTTGGAAGCTATCGCCGACATCGACCGTGTTCTTCCAATTGAAGTGCCAGTTCATAGCGCAGGTCCGAGCAGGGCATCCACAAAAACTCCGTCAAGAAAGACCCCATCAAGATCCTCATCAAAATCGATGCCAGTGTATCATTTTCAGAAAAGAGGCAAGCTTTTGTCAAGTCTTGTTACTTTTTTGTTGTTACTGCAATTTCATCGTATATGCCGTATTAATTTAACGCCATGTAGTTCAAACACAACTCAATGTGTATTTTGGGTTTCGATATGTCACAGTCGTATAACTTCATATGTGCCTGAATATTTGCTTCACTGAATTTATAAAGGATCTAGAAATGCAGTTCGTGTTTAAATATATTTTATCGAATGTGGCTAACCTGGCTCTTTGATATCAAAGATCTTATTTACTACCAGCATTTTCTATCAGCTCTTTATACCTCAATACTGCTGAAACTTCTAGTACCACTTTCTCCCGCTCTCCGCTTCCATCAGTCTCTGTCCTAGCGCCATTACTTGCTACTACTTTCTTTATTTTTCTTTGACAAGCTACCCTTTAATGGCATTTGATATTACTAATGTTCAACTATTTGATCTTTTTACGTCCACAATATGATCCTTTTTGCCTCCTTTTTCTACAGAATCAGGCATTTTGACAAACGAACAAGCCAGCGCTTCTGCCCTAGTCGCCTTCTTGAGGCAAGAGCACCTTCGATACAATGAGCTGTTGCAAACTGTGCATGCTTCTCTTGATGCCCTCCAGTCCGCTGTGAGGGGTGAAATTGTTATGTCTGAAACACTGGAGGCTACCTACTCAGCACTTTTACACAATCACGTGCCCCTTGAATGGAAGGTAGGGATGCTTATCCATCACTTTTATCCTATCTTTTAGGACCGACTATGTTTTGCCAACGAATATCATGCCTGTTGTCTGGTAAATCTACTTAGTTATCTTAGTATATCTCAGTCTACTTATTATAGATTTTTGCAATTGCCATGTTTATTTCGTTTGTCATTATTTCTCATGCTAGGCGCTAATTTCTGCATCATTCTCTTTTGAAAACAACTTTCAATCGTCTTGTATCTTGTGCGCATTCTAATTTATCTGTCCACGTGTTTTCAGAAAATGCTTAGTTAGGGAGCAGTGAGTTCGAGTATTTGTTTGAGGAGGTTTTCAAGAGGTTTGATTCTCAAATCATGTTTTGCCAAAAAAATTTCTCTCTCTTTGTGAAGAACTCCAAATCTTGGTTTCTTCCTTTCATTTGGGTTGATCTGATTGGGTTCATTTTTCTCTTTATCTTGTAAAATTTTTGCAATTGACTCTCATTTTACGAAATAGCTGCTGTGCAATGCTCTCGGCGCTGCTACCTTGCCTTGTTTGCAGCGCTACATGAAGTATTTTTATCATTATCATGTATGGGAACGACCCTGCATGATCAATTCGAACGATGAGTGGTTATCAAAGGCTTAATAACTTGACTCGAAATTCTTTTTTCCCAAATGTGCCTGCAAATGAGCTGTGTTTGGAAAATATTCAACATAAAGAGGGACCTTTTCTCCGCTAATAATTTTATCCGATTTCTAAATTGAGAATTTTTCTTTTTTTCCAGAAAATGTCATATTCTTCTGTAAAGCCCCTTGCATCTTGGATAGACAATTTGATGAAGAGAATTGATTTTGTTGGACGTTGGGTAGATCTGGTTAAGGCTAAAGAAAAGACTCTGTCGAGACAGCAGAGCAGAACATCTTCATCTCAGTTCAATGTTCCTTCAGACAGTCCACGTTGCTTCTGGTTGCCGGCATTTTACTTCCCACAAGGTAACAGGAATCGTCATTAAGTTCGTGTTTGCAGTTGTGTGCTCTGATTTCGTCGGGACGGGGCCTCTTCAAGATATGTTGGGTTTAAAAGTCTTAGTTCTCCAGGGCATTACATCTTCCTTTATTCAATAAGTGCAAATATTCTGTGCGCTCTTTTTTTCTCGTGGATAATTATGTTACCAGTGATCTTTCATTTTTCGCATTAGCCTTATTTTGCCACTTTATATCGAGAAGATTTTTGCGTTGTTGCAGGTTTTCTGACTGCAGTTCTCCAATCTCACGCAAGACAAAATTCTGTGGCAGTCGATTCTTTATCATTTGAATACCAAGTGACGAACAGTTACTGGTGCCCACAAGATACTAGTAGCGACAAAGACATTGACATCAATGCTGTATCTTTCGAGGTAAATACACCACTTCTGTTTATAAAAATTCAGATTTCTTTATTGGCAATTTTGATTCTAGAGCAAGCTAGTTCTTGTAATAGAATGTATTTTTTCTGATAGCGAAAAATCCACGGAGGGTGTATTTTTATACATTTGAGGACAACAAAATATTTTATTATTTAACTTGATAATGTGTTACCTAAAATTCACTTTTTATTCAAGCGTGTCCGGAATTTTGAATCAAGTCAGATTAACATCGAAGTAAACTTCAATTATTGCATTACTAAGTGCAATTTTCGCTCTGAAAACTTCAGTTCATGTCCATTGAAGTTATTCGCCAAAACCCATCCAAAATAGATCTACCTATTTTATAATTATTGAATCCTAAGAACCATACTTTTCATTGGAGCGAATTTTCTCTCACAGGTTTCAAGCCTTTCATTTTGTTCTTTGAAATAAGCCCGCATAAGTAAACAAGTCCCCAATTGAGCAGATCTTTCCCGGTATCTATTTGGATTTATTCAAAGCATTCGGGTTTGCGTAAAATATTTATGAATCTTTTTGTTAGTATTTCTGAAGAGATGCTAACAGAGAAGTTACTTGTTAGACTCTAATCTCAATCAGTATCAGAATTTAGATTGATATTTTGGCTTATTTCTAGGCTGGCAGTTTTGTGGACAAAGGCATTCTAATCGCCGGACTGTTTCTGGATGGTGCCAAGTGGAACGTGAATGAGAACACTCTGGAGGAGTCCTCGCCTAAGCAGAGGTTTTCTCCTTTGCCTGAAGCACAGTTAGTGCCTACTCAGGTAATCACATTCGATATCCGTAAAATGGAACTTGCCCCTAATATTTAAGCCTTTTTAAGACCATTTAACAGGTTTTCTATCTATACTTTAATGTGAATGTGAAATGTAGAGTTATGTTTTGCCCGTCTGAATTTCTGTTTAAATTTGTGATCCTTGTTTGTAAGAGCCCTGTTAAAGAGCAGAAACATAGGAAAATGATGCGAATTGCAGCTAATCTACGTCGTTTAGAAGTTCTCAGTTCTCTGAAAGGCGAGTCGATAGGGTTAGTTGTTCCATTGGGGTACTTGAGTCATGAGGGTTATTGGGGAAACCCCATAGCAAGTGAATAACAAGCAGTCTTTCAAGTTAAGAAACATCCTGTTTACAGTCAAATATTCCTTATAACCTGAGCTATGTTATTCAATTTACGCATTTATGAAACAGCTAGCCGCGAGAACTTAAAAGGTAGGTAGCCAAGCAAAGCTATATATCAATTGATCCCATTACTTTCGGGTATTGCTTCATGCTGTGTCGATTGTATTTCTTAAATATTACATCTGCCTTGGCATCCCACATCAATTGAATTAATAGACGGATCTCTATCTCTGCCTGTACATTCATTAATAGGTCGAAAGAGCCTCTAAGCAAGATGAAAAAGAAGACGGTTGTCGATCATACCTGTGTCCTGTGTACCAAACATCTTTGCGAACAAGTTCATTGACATCTTCACGTCATACAATGAATTTCGTTTCTTCGATTCGACTCAGAACAAGCGTACATGAAGACCATTGGATAAGGCGGGGAGTCGCACTCTTGTGTCAGACAGATGACTAATAATATCACAATGAATGGGAAGAAATTATACTTTTGTTTTGTATAAATATTGCCTTCATATCGTTATTTTCAATAGGATTATTATGATGCTGAGTAAATACAAGATTGTTAGCAAAATGCACCTTTAAATTAAACTGTTAGTTTAAATCTTTGTTACCGGGAGTTTAGGTCTAGAAGTAGGGCAAATGACACAAAATTCGATAAAATTAGCTACTTTTTCGTTATATGCTTATCAAAGAAACAGAAATTTCAAACAGAAAATGATATCAGAAAATGGCCAGAGAATACCAGCAAAGTCATGAAAATAATAGCAATTAATAAAGAAAATTGTTAGTTTTAGGTCCTATGTTTCAAATCATCACAGGTTTGTTGTTTTATCAACTAAGATAGTTTAATACTCTAACTGTTTGTACATATTCTTATTATTTTATTGTCATGTACATATTGTTATTAGAGAGAATATTTTTTGAAGTTTGAATTTATATTTATTTGTGAGACATATTTTGTTTTTATTGGCTTTGAATAAATTTGCTCTAGTGCCAGAAAAGAGAACCTTGGCTTTTATTTGTCTTTCAAACTTGTATCAGGCACCGCGCAGCCATTGGGTTAGCAGGGGCTATAGCCCATCCACTTTTTTGCAATAGTAGGCTAGAAAATTTTTTGAAGGTTTACTCTAACGCAACTTTGGATAGTTCACTCCTATGTAATAGCAGTTCTCATTGACTGGGAACCATTTTTGTTCTTTTTCTAGGTGTTTCATCTTGTTTAATGATATGAGGTATTTTCTAACTTGGTTAGCTTGGTTTTTTATTACCCTCAAGCTAATTATATCTATTTTTATAGTTATTGATATCTTCTCTGAACCAGACTCTTTTTAAAAATTCAATAGAAATAAGCGAGCATTTTCTGAAAGGGGCATTTTCCGGCGTTTAAGAGGGTGTGGCCTCAAAAAAATTTCGGTCACACCCAATTCAGCCCCTCTACTTTTAAAGTAGTGCGCGGTCCCTGACTTGTATGCACTTATTGCTCAAGCCCTAGAGACACATTTTAGACACTAACCAATAGCTATGAAATGATTATCATTTGACAGTGCTTGTAAAGAATTTTTACCATTTTGCAAAAAAAGACTCATGTAATTTCATTAAAGCCTAAAAACGCGTAACAAACCGTATTTCGGTGAAAGAACTTTGAATTATTTGTGCTTGTTGTGTCGTGGACGCTCACAAAAATGTCTGTTTTAGGCTTTCAGCCCTTTTTTCCCAAAATTTTGCTGATTCGGAAAATTTTCGGATCCCAATACCAATGAACGATTTGGTCGGTCGGTAAACTAAGCTAGCTTTCATGTAAACCGGATTTTAAGACCTTTTTAGACGGGATGCTGGGGTGTCAAAAGCCATTTGAATAGCAAAGCTCGTAATATATTTGTCGGATAAATTACTTGATAATGGCTACCTTTAAAGAAAATCGCAAAATGTCTCAAAATGAAGAGGGAGGATGAGGCAAGTCCTATATGACAGAACAGGACTTGCCCAGACTGAACTATGACGAAGTATGAGCTTTTCATAGTAAATTCCTTTCAGTCTAATGATTCTGAACTACGCTCTCGATTGTATTTTTATATCTCTTGATTGTACGATCTTGATTGTACGTCGTGCTTTTTGCACCAAAATGCCTTCATATTTTTAGCAGACTGCATATCCGGTGTTGAAAAAGCAGAATGCCTTTCAAAATACAAAAGAAAAACTATTTTTGAGGTAATGTTGTTCGCCAAATATCCCGAAATGTTGCAACCTTAAGTACAAAAATGAAGTAACTGTCACTAATACATAATAATTTCTAATAAAGGCCTCCAAGTCTTGGTCCTTGGTTCTCCTTTGAATCTGTAGGGGAGGGGGATTCAGAACGAGAGCATCAAGCACCCCCAAATTCTTTGAACGAGTTCAAGGCTGACTGTGTCGTCATTACGAGGCTAATCCAAAGCATGATAGCAAAATGGTGGATGTAAATACTGCTTTTTGAATTGAAAATTGGAAGTCTTCACAAATTATCAACTGCATGAAGGTAAGGTAGTTGAAGTTGCATGCGTATACTATTTTTTGCACTGATTTGCTGAAGCATTATAAAATTAGGGTTTATTTTAGCGCAGAAATATAATGACTACCCCAAGTGGCTCCTTTTTAGGCACTTTGAAAATCGTCATTATAAAGCATGCCAAACCAATATCTTCAGCCTCAAGACATCAAGGCTGGAATATTGCTTGCAGCTAGGGGTAGCCGAATTCATACATTTCTTCCCACCTTTCAGATCATAGAATATATGGGTTTCCTTGTCATGGATTTTGAAAGTCGTGCAGAATCTTAAGCCATATACAATACAAATCATTTCTGTGGACATTTAATTTTGCTTCCGTATATTTACTCAATGCAACTATCAGGCAACTCTATTTTTAGTATACCTTAAAATCAAATTAAACAAATATCAATTGTCTTTTTGTAACAATTTGAGGCGGATACCTGCCAGACTGGAAGCTTTGTTTCTTGCTCGGCCAAGTTGATTGAAAGTTTGCAACTACATGCCTGAAATCTCACACTTTTAAGAAATTTGTATTGTCGATTAATAAGGCAAAATGTTGTTAGATAGGGACTTTGCGTAGCCAATATGCAAAAGCAAGTGGATGGAAAATTTGAGTATTGCTTGTGCGTGACAAAGTTTCCAGTCTATGATACCTGTCTGAATCTGCTAAGAGGCTGTCCATTGATTCTGCTCTTCTGTAAGTGAAAAGCTTTTTACAATTTGTCATTTCATCTTTCCTTAATGAAATTTACTTGATTAAAAGCAGATGCTAATAAGCTTTTTCTGCAAACTTGTGAACAAAACTTTTTACTGGTTACTCTTCTTTTCTAATTTTCTCTTATTGCCTCAGGTGCTGGATTATTTAAAGAACCTATAATTTGCAAATGGGAAGCTATGGTTTGGTTTTATTGCAGAAGAGGATTTTTCAATCTCTCAAGAAAACATGTTATTTGGAAGAGAAGTTTCAAAACTGGTAAGATTCATATGAAGCCTATAATTTCGATTTTTAAGATGCCATTTGCTTTTGTAATTTATTTTTTTCCTCAAGATTTTCTTCATATTTGATATTTTTTTCACAAGAGATTTCAAAATAATTTGAATCATTTTACACCAACCAATCATTTTTCAAATCTAGTATGGTGGACCACAGCAAAAATATGAGTGAGTAAAAATAATCAGCAAGCTGAGTGCAAATAAACTAATTGGGAATTATTTTAACTAAAATATGAACCACCTAATATTTAAATTCCCCTTTTATTCAGTTTTTATATGGTCTTTAGGGACGACTTCTCAAATCTTGCTTCAATGATATTTATCTGTTTTCTTGATTCTGCACATCTATGATTCTTTTTGTTTTTCTTGTTAAAATTGTTTTTTTCCTCTTTAATGTAAAATTGATATTTATAATTGCTTTATTTTGTTGTTGCATATTAAGCTTTTATTTCCTAGGAACTGTGTGTCATTGTAATGACAGAATATCATGGAGTCCTCAAGTAGAAATGTATGTCAGGAAAATGGTCAACAGATATGATCTGCTTAGTGAAAAGATGATAAATGTTGGTATTCTACATAGCTTTATCTGAGTAATATCTTCTTTGTTTTGAAAATTTTTTAAGTTTACTTGTATAAACCATTTTATACAATGGTATGTATAAAATGGTTTACCTCTAAATGTAATAGGGGATTTTACCCTGATTAGCAACCAAAGGTGTAAATTTTTGCAGCAAAACTTTTTTCCAAGGGGGTTTCACACCCTCATGCCCCCACAAAGTGATGGACCCTCCCTCTCTACTGCAATTCTTTGTAGAGTTTGTTGATGTGACTGCATGTCTGAAAGGCATTTCATCATTATCAAACATTCCTTAATGAATTTCAGCTTAGTGGACAAGGGAAGCTGCAGGCCCCCAGACACACTAATCTTGTAACTGTAATCATTTGTGGGATTTTGTTTTAACTTTTGCCATAGAAGTAATTTCAACAAAAAACATGATCATTTGAATGTTTGATAAATGTTAAATGTCATGACCATCTTTTCATTCACCACAACACATCATTTGTCATTTAGATAGGATCATAAATTTCCTGTCACAGGAATTAGATTGTTCATCCTCTTGATGTGACCACACCTCATGACTTCTTAGTTTGGTCATTTCAGGGACTCAAACCCCAACATTTTGGATCTGTTGTCTGCAACCCAGACCACTGATCCATCCTCATACCCAAGAATCAGATTGCTCTAAAGTTTTGTCCGGCATGCAAGAAATACTTTTTGCACTGGATTGACTTCTTTTCTCAAATCAAATTGAACCGCTTCAAACCCCCCTCCCCAATTGTTTCCACCTTATTTACTATTACATTGAGCCATTTTGACTCCTTCCCCAGTTGTTCTCCCCCTCCCCTGTTTATTTTGTACTAGAGAGTGCACAGTTTGTGAAGTTAAAGGCTCTAACATTAAGTCCTTATCTTATGTATTTTGATAATTAACTTTGTTTACCATGTCTGGTGGTATGAGTGTCTTGTGTTAATAGATTGTTCAATTAACTGCAGCTACAATATACACCTACACCAAATATAATTGCGTAGCCTAGCATTCTACTTATTTTTATGATTATCTAAAACGTTGCCTTGGTTACTTGCTCTGTGAGTCACTATGGCTTTGGAAGGTTTAGAGAAACATTTTTGCTGCCCATTTTTTGTTTGCCTCATGACCCATTGTTCGTTCATTATTCAAGCTTTGGCTATTAATTTTCTTTCCAGGATCTTGACCAGTCAGAAATCAAGAAAACATCAAAAGCTTTGCAGCAATTAGCTCCTGTGAAGGAGCTGTATCACACTCTCCTTTCTAAACGCAAGGTACCTTGTTATGTTAAATATGAATCATCGCAATATCTTAAAATTATCTTAGTTGTCAATTATAAAAGTAAAAGTGCAGATTCGATATCCTTTGCCAGGCCTTTTCGTAAGAAATAGCCCACGCGAGTGGCCCATCGCTCGCTGCTCTGCGCGAGCGATCGCTCTTATAGTGAAAAATTGTTCAGGACTGTTATAAGGTACCCTTTTGTTTGAGGTAACATCAAATGAAAAAGAACTGTTACGATTATCTGCAATGCACTCCAAGAAGGACTAAATCCCCTTTATAAGTGTGCTTCGTCTATAAACTTTACGTACATCACGATGATCATAAAGACGTTATTGCCGATGATCGCAAAATGTTGTACCATACATTTTAAAAAAGCTTTACTGCCCAGAAAATTTCCAAAGTGCTATTGTTGTTAATTACTAAGTACCTAAAGTATTCCTAAACATTCGCTGTGGAATTGATTTTGCCTGCTTTGCATTAGTTGCTATAACCATCCAAATTTGATGAATGTGCAGTGATATGTTATCTTTTTGTGAAGGAATTGTTGGAGTTATCATCAGAAATGATTGATGATGAAGAATTCTCGAAACTGGTTACTGAGGAGATCCAAGACTACCGCAATCAGATAAACGATGTGCAGGTTCACATATTTCCTACGTTTTTACACAATATAAATCACTTGTTTGTATCTAAGTGGACCAGCTGCGAATTTTTTGTAGGGAAATTGAATAATCCTTCGTTGTAATTCCTTATAATTATTGTAGCATATGGTCAATTTCATTTTGTCCCATTTTGCTGGCTCAGTTTAAGAAGGACATTGGAACCTGAGGAGTGTCATTGGGTTACAGGATTGTGTTAAAAGCCTAATAAAATCCAATCAAGCTGAGTTAATTTATCTCAGGCTGAAGACAGCTAGTCAAATGAGAATCAGACCCAATCAGGCCAAATTTCAGTGGAATGAACTTGTTTCTTCAATTGTTGAATTTAAGCACCGCCCCAGGCTCTCATCTCCGACGAGCGTTTCTGAATGGTTCACAGTTTTTGTTCATTATCAAGCTTTAAACCATCTTTACTGCTCTTCCTATTTCAGCAAGATCTTGTTTCTATGTTGTCACCTAAAGATACTGATGACGAAAATAGTGCAATTTTAGAGGTTAGAGCTGGTATGTCCTCTCAAATTTACATAATAAAATTTTTCATATTTATTTCCATTGTAATTTTGTTCATACTTAAGTTGTGTCCCTGGCCGTCTATTTCATTCTGAGATGTTTTGATACTTGCACGGTCCTATTTATCTACCAGCGCCTACTTTAAGATTGTCAGCAGAAAAATTGCTTTGACTTTGCTTTCAGGAATTCAAATCTACAAATCATTAATTGATACTCTTCAATACCCTGTGTCATCCATGAGCACTGGCACGTGTCAATGATATGCCTTCATTGATAGCATAGCGGTCAAATCTTTGATTTTTTTTTTAATTTTTTTTTTCTCATCAATGATTCAACATTTGGAGCTGTTTTTATACCGAAAGGCCGCCGGTTCACACATGTTTAGAACAAAACTTGAAAAACTTGAATTGGCTGAGAGCTCTGTTCGCTACCATGTTCTAAGCCAATCAGCACACAAAATTTTCACAACAAAATCGCTTCGCAGCTAGAATTAGGCCCATTTTCGCCATTTCAGCGTGTTTTTACCACATTGTCTACAAAAAGCATTGCACGCCTCTACAAAGCGAATTTCCACCTTATTTTTTGTCTAGTTCATCATCATGCGTTGCTATTTAACCTATATTGGCGCCACTGTTCGATCGCAAAGAATTATATAAAAAAACACCTTGCAAATGATCGATAAATTTCGTGTCGAGATTCAGGTAAATTACGTTTTTACCTCTCCCCACCCAAAGCGCTTTAGACATTTCACATTTAGACAAAATCAATTATATACATACTTATATAATTAAAGTCTGTTTCGAAATCCATAATTACTTTTCTGTTGCCACACAAGAAGGCTTGTTTTTCATAATCTTTATTACCTATTTACTAAAAATATTTAGAAAAGATGATTAAAGCGACTTTATATGCAGGAACTGGTGGAAAAGAAGCATCTCTTTTCGCAGCGGAAATCTTTGCTATGTATCAAAAGTGAGTGACATTTTCAATCTTAAGCTTTTGCCTAACGAGCAAAAAATTTGTGTTAAACATTGCCCAGCTTGTTTTTTTCCAGAAATTTTGTCTTGGTCCTTTTATGGGCGTAATTTCTCATATTGTTCAACGATAGTGGTGAGTTTAGCAGAACATCAAATAGAATCTTAAAATTAATGAATCTTTAATGATTATTTATTTTGAGCTAATTTTGGTTCCAATCCGTATTATTTCATAATATACTTTTCGAATACTGACACTGTCATATTTGAAATATATATTTTGTACAGGTAATAGTATTGGATTCAGTATGGGGATTTTTATCTCAAAAATCCCCATACTTTTATTTGCTTCTATTAAAGCCATGTTTACGAAGCAGTGCTATGTTTTATCGACTCCCGCCGTTTAATTTTCCTCTTTGCATTTCTCTTTGAAGGTTTTCCTCGGGCCAGCGTTGGAACTTTGATGTGTTGAGCCATAGCGTCGGAGAGTCAGAGGGGATTAAGGTAGCAACCTTGGAGATCATTTACAACAACGATTGCCTATTATTGTTCAATGTTATTGATCTAATTTAAATGATATTTGCCATAACAAAATGTAAGAAGTGTGAGGTTTATTAAACTTCTATTAATGCTCAACATCTTCCAGTAACGACGTAAAGAAAACTACGTTATTTTCTCTGGTCTTGCCAACCCTTACTTATCCAGACAACATGCACCGCAACAACATGTTTTTTCATCGTAAAATTTGCAAATACGAATAGTTCCGAGGGATAAAAACAGCTAGAATTTGCGCTAAAGTCATTGTAGCCTGAATTGCTCCAGAAATCAACTAAACAAGATCTGGGTTTAGAAAGCATGAGGCATCTGAATTCGGTGCAAATATCTTGATAAAATTTTTTGGAAATCTTACTTAAAGATCTTGCGTAGAGAAATTTGTAACAGAAAGTCTGATGATTGACTGCGTCGAAAACTGTTTTGTTTATCATCAATGCCACGTGATGTCTACGCTATCTAAAACATCAAGTAGTTTCATTTTGATTCTGTGTTTAAGTATAATTATCAATGTCCGGATAGAAGACGAGCTTTTTAGAGTCAATTTGCTTAACGTCTAGCCCTACCATTGCATTTAAATACTAGGACTAGTAATGCTAGAGAATCTTTCACTTGACTTATAAGAATAATAATGGCTGACAGTAATTTTTGACAGTAACATTAATTGCTTTACCAGCCCTTAAATTCAGTCAAATGATGATTTATTTTTTTTGTAGGATGCCTCAGCTAGTATATCAGGTGACAATGTGTTTGGGTCACTAAAAGTAAGTGTTGTATGGTATGACAGCAGCTTTTTTCTTTATTTCCCTGCTTTCGTTGTAAAGAAGTGTATAGTGCTCTAGGAGTGGTATAGTGCCCTGCTATATTTTGAAAACCGGATTCATTTGGAAGTTAAACATTTGAAGGGAAACCCTGCATTAAGTCTGATGATAAATCACTCTGCAGGCCATTCAGAGAAATCTTTATTGAAAGTAACATGATAGCTTTTTATTATGTTTTGATCAAGTATGTTAGTCTTGTTTTGTTTTATTTGCAGTTCGAAATTGGGGTGCATCGCGTGCAAAGAATCCCAGTTACAGAATCTCAGGGTCGAGTTCACACATCAACAATAACTGTAGCTGTTTTACCACAGCCTAGCGAAGTAACTGCTATTTTTTGAATCTTATTTTCTCGAAGATGGTTTCGTTACTAATAGCCTTTAGGCACTCTGAATTGCCAAGAAAGTGCTGTCCTTTGCACGAATAACATCTTATTCGTCGTTGCTGCATATACTTTTGTGTAAGGTTTTCTTCTCTTTTATGTATTACCTTTTGCAACATGCTCGCGGGACATGGTATTTAACTCTGTTCTCCAAATCCTGAGTAGCGCCTTCTCCTTACCCTGCTCCACATTTGCGCATCAACTTTTTGAATAGATTGCAGCATGATTTAAGCTTGTGACCATACTGCAGGAAATCAATTTCTATGACATTTTTGTTTGATCTTCAAATTTTTTACTTGAACCAAGGAGTTTCTAGATAACGTCCTCCCCATAGAGAAATCAGAAGTTTGGTATGTAAAGTAGGCGGAAATATTTCTTTAAATCTTCTGATATATAGAACCCAGCTTAGTTTTTTATCAAATAATTATTTCCATGTGTAACAAAGTTTAATAAGAATAATTTTTTTTGGACTGAAGGAATTTTACCGATATATATTTCCACTCTCCTTTAATTCACTGTCTGATGTTTCATACTATACTGTACATCAATTATCGATCGTTTCATCACACGATGAGTGCCATTCTTTGCTGCTAAAATGTTAACGCTTTTCTAAATCTTGGAATTCATTATGTTTTTGTCCATAAGCTTACAGTAAGTCATTTATTCAGGGTACTCAAAGCTGAATCAATAAGATCAAGATAAAAAGAACCTTATTTTATCTTGTTGAGAAACACAACTTTTTTGACTATTAGCTGTTAATCTCGTCTATTTTTCCTTTTTTTATTAAAATCATCTTATTGTCTTTTTCATTGATTGCCTGAATTACATAGCCCCCAGCCCCCTAACCCCCTTCTCTGCTTAATTTCCAACTTAGGATCAGAAGGTATAGTTATTGGAGGTTATTTTGGAATGCTCCGATAATAGCTGTCAAATAAATGTCCCTTATATTTGACCTTCTAGATCGATATTACTGTGAACCAATCAGACCTCAGGATTGAGACATTTCGATCGTCCGGGTAATTTTATTTCGTTCATATCATTTTTCAGATTTGAATACATTTTTTGAAGCATTATCTTAGACTGATGTAATTTCCTATTGAAATCATTTTGAATTTAACGGCAGTCCTGTTTTCCGTTTTGCTGACCTAAGCTCACGTTGCAGATCCCCCGCATAAACATTCCTTTGATTCATCCGATTCATCCGAGATATTTTTAACTCGTGCCCTTGCTCTCTAATTGATTTATTCTGGTTTTTACCCGTATTGGCAGTAGTTTAGCCATTTTAGATATAAATCTACTAAAAATTGTTTGATTCTGAAAAAGGTAGGCAAAATCGATATCAATATGTTTAACTCATGCCCTTGCTCTCTAATTGATTTATTCTGGTATTTAGCCGTATTGGCAACATTTTAGCCATTCTAGATATAAATCTTCTACAAAATTGTTTGATACTGAAAAAGAAACGCAAAATAACGTGAAGCAAAATGTTAAAATTATGTGGCAATGATCGAAATTGGGTGATCTGATTTTGAAGCGTCTGTCTGCATTGTACATCCATCTGCTGTTGTTGGCCTTGTGGTTATATCACAATGTTTAAAACCCAAGGTAAAATGTTTCTTGTCCATTGTAGCCCCGGCGGTCAGCACGTGAACAAAACGGACAGTGCTGTCCGAGTAATTCATATTCCTAGCGGATTGACTGTATCATGCCAGGAAGATCGGTCGCAGATAAAGGTAACAACATTATAATATCTTTGCTTTGCAACTAACCTCATTAGAGGGCATAATATTATTAAGACTTGCACCATAAATATCACGAATTAATAAATATCATAAATATCACGCTTTTCTTTCCAATTTTTCCTTTCTTTCCTCCCTTTCCTTCAAGTTATCTTAAGTTGTTTCGTCCTCTTCTATTATTTTCTTCTACTTCACTTTTTTCGTCCATTTGACTTGACCTGTCTCTCTTTTACCTTTCTTTATCTCTTCTTTCTCTATTTTTTCCAAGTTTCCTTACTCTTTTACATTTGTCATAAATTTTTCGACAAGTTTTTTACTGCAACGGTGTGATTAACTACTGAATTACTCATGTAAACCCCAGTGGAATTCGCACATCAGCGTCATTTTTCTGCATTCCCTACCCAAGATCTTGACTTCTTTTCAAAGGTACCCTTGTCAAAAGGAAAAGTTTAATGTTTTCCTTGTGAGACCCAATGTTAACAAGCAATAAAATTTGTCAAGGAACGTTTGCCTTTGTTCGTGGTGGCTTATTTTTCCTCCGTAGTATACCAGTCTAAAAGTCTTAAGGATTTCAACTCCTTCGTAGTTTTCCCGCGATGCTGTGTTATTAATACTGATAAAATATGCAATCGATTGTCAAGTTATTGCCCGCAACTCGCGCGCGATAGCGCGCGAGTGAAGGGCTTATAGTCTGCCCCGCGTATAATTAGCATATGGAATCTTCAGTTCATGTTGTCAGCACTTTGTCAGCAGATTTTGTCACTTTTCTGCTGCCATGACAACTGTCAATCAATTTCATTGTCAATCAATCGGCTTTGTCGAGGACGTCGTTAATCGCCACCTCTTTTTGCGGAAGGCAATTATCTTCGGAGCGTTGCTCTGCCAAGACTCTGCTAAAGGCCTTCGGTTTTTTTGGCACGAAAACGGTGCTGCATCAAGCTCGGTTCTCCGCAATGGATGGAAGTTTTGATTCGAAGTTTTGGGAATCGAAACCAGTCGAATGCCACACCTTTCTCCCAAAAATTCGAGACCGTACGAGCAAAAGTTATGATTGTCATGATTATCGCCTGTACATCGCTGTACGAATCCTTTATCGCAATCGATTTTAGGTGTACCCGTTCTATCACGTGTCCATTTTCATACGTCTTTGTATACTTCTCGAAAACGAAAAATAAATGTCAAACCCTCGAAAAACTTAATGATTTTCAAAAGGGCGTTGGACTAAAATCAAAAGCAAACTGGACACCAAAAATTCTTGATAAAAAGAATAGTTTAGCATCAACTAGAGCAGCTGTTTTTATAAAATTGTGAAAACCCAAGATGGTGTCTTCTTCGAATGTCCTGACCCAAATTTTCAAAACAATCATTATCAAGTAACTAATTGTTTGCGGGCAGTACTAGCAAGAGCTATTTCTAGTAGTAATTGTTTATTTATTTTGCATTGGACCATTGTTTAAACGATACAGTGTGTTGCCAATAATATAAATCTGGATTTCGCTCTGCAAATTTTCATTGGAAATGTTATCACCATAGTCATAGAGCAGTATATCCCAGACTGCACTGGGCTCAGCTGTTCCGATCCCCCCCCCCCAAACAATTTCATGTTTACTATTAGAAGTAATTTCTTAGAGTAAAAGTTATGTAGCACATTGATATTCAAAAGATAGCTAGTTGATCAACGTATAATATAACAATGATAGCTAGTTATCACATCAGTGCTCCATGGGCTTTGACACAGGTTAACATCCATATTTAATTTAACATAAGATTTTGATAAAGCTCTTTTGTTTTGCAAAGAGGGCAGGGGCATGGTCCCCCGCTCCCTTCCTTCGTCAGAGGTCCTGTGTTGCTAGATGACATGAAAAAGAAGACATGCTGTGGTACTTTTATTGTACAAAATGCTTTTGTATTATTTGATATGATAGAAAGGAAGTAAAAGCAAGACAATTGAAAGAAAGTTCGGAGTCATTTAATAATTACAAGCCAAGAAATCTTTCAGTCAAGAGCGTTTCCTCTCCATATTTTCTTTATCTCCTTAAGTTAATTTTTCTGTTTGTTCTTACTTTCCTTTTTTTTGCCCGTCTCTAACCGCAATGTCAGTTTGACTGGTTCTTACTGTTTTGTTCGTAACACGTGCCCCAAACATATAATACTACCTATAACTTGCCCACTGTCCACTGTGACATAAACATGAATTTCATCAGATTTCTTAATTTCTATATAGTATTTGAATTAGATTACCAGTACCCATATCAGTACTCTCACTTCCATTCTGCTAACTTGATTTTAAAAGTATTCTTACCCACATTAATTTTACTTCTTAATATAACATGTCTCCTTTTATTACAAAGCACTCCAGGAACAGTCCCAAGTACACCCTTTCTTCACTCATTCTTTGTTTCACTGCAATTTCTTTGTACCCTATTTTGGTCAAATTCAACATTCTCAAAGTTTACTGATCGTAGGGAACAGCCTGATTTTGGGTGCTAACCATATACATGGTAGAATTATGTCACAGAATTACCTACAATGCTTGCCAAAAGTCTTGGTACACTAACGTCAGTTTTCAAAGGCAAATTCAGACATTCCCCTTCCCCTTTTGAACAATGTTGGTTTGCTAAAAAATGATTTAGGAGATTAGGAAGAACGCTTTTTCGGCGACTTTTATGATATTTTTCTAAATCTTCGACATTGTTAAGAGGGGATAGGTGCGAAAACTTAAAAAAAGAATTGAAAAATATAGAAGCACAACGCAAATTGCTGGGTGTTCCAAGTACTTTCGACAATGCTTCCAGTACAAAGGATAATGTGGTAGCCCCTGCAACACACCCCAATTTACGTTGCTATCATAGAATACCTACTATTTAATTTCAGAACAAGTTACAAGCTATTACTCTTTTGCGAACGAAGCTCTATGACATCGAAAGACAGAAGGCTGATAAACTTAGAAAAGAAACACGAAAGTTGCAGATTGGCAGCGGAGATAGATCCGAACGGATTCGGACTTATAATTTCCTTCAAGACAGGATAACTGATCACAGAGTGGGCGTGTCCCTGCATGGCGTTCAGGAATTTTTACAAGGTGGTGAAAAACTACTGAGCCTGATCGAAGAGTTAAGGACTACGGAAAAAGTTTTAGCATTTAATAAACTAGTTAATCTAGCTAAGAATATATAATTTTTCAATTGATGTGATTTAAGCTTTGTTAATTCAACAATTAGCTGTTTTCTGCATTCAAATTGTATCTCAAATGTTTCATGTGAAGTTTGGAATGAGAGTGCTCCATGTATCTGTGCACAAAATGATAATTCCCCAATGGTTCCGTCTACTATATTCAAAGTTTAACAAAGATACAAGTGGACCTTATTTCACAGGCTTTCTTGAAGCGAAGCGAATCTTTCAGACAATTATTACTGATAATACTTAGGAAACATGCTTTTTAGGGTGTTCTTTAGGGTGTTGAAAGTCCTGCGTCATAGACTGGGGGCGAGTAACGTCATCATGACTTCCTTGGTTTTTGTCATTTGGATTTTGTGATTGAAGGATCATTTCTTAAAAAAGTATGACTGCGTTTTAGGCTTTAAGGTGTTTGTTATTTAGAATTTTCAAAAATTCATTTGTTTATATCCCTGTTTTCTTTCATTTCCATGAATTTCTGAGCAATGTTTTATTCTGATCTGCTGGATTGGTTGTTCTGCTTCCATTAACACACTTGGTGAATATAAAGAACATTTGATAATACCTGAAAAGCAAGGCCTACGTCACCGGGAGGCCGGGGTGGCCATGGCCCTCTCCCCACTTGTTTGCGAAGCAAGTAGTGTTAGAGCTGCAGTGAAAGGGGAAAGAAGCTTTGGCCCCCTTCTTTTGCTGGCCTTGCCCCCCCCCCACTTTCAAATTCATGACGTGGGCCCTGAGAAGTCTTTTCCTCTGTATGGTTATTAAGTTTTGCTTAGTCATAAAGTTCATTATTAACTAGTTTTTAAACTATTCTTATAGACCATGGTTTTCCTCAAGAAAGCTTTGTATGTCTAACGTTCACAGATTGTCGAAGATACAAAACTATTGAAGTTTCCTCCTGTAAAATGTTTACCTACCCTGGGTACCAGACTCATTAAATTTTACCTCGATAACAAATTTAATTCTTCCCTAAGAAACCGATTTCTGGCAGACTGCTAATTTGTTTCTTAGAGTTTAGTTTTGGGTTTTTAATATTGTCAATACGTTTTTTCATTGAAACGAGATTTTAAATTTATTTTGCCAAGAGTATTTGGGACACATGAGGACCTACCTACATTTTTATCGGAAAATAACAGGGGCAGCCGCGTGTCATTCTTCTAAGCTCGAGTCAGAGACAAGAGACCACAATGTTCTTCTTAGCGTCATATCTTTAAAAAACCAAAAAGGTCAACATAGCATGCTCATATTGAACGGTTTGAGGAACAGTAAACTGAAGCACATGTTTGGCCTTTTATTTGTGCCATGTTTATATCATGCCTGACTTCCTCTCGGACCACAAAGCATTTGCTCCATTGTCTCTGCGCCTCTCGTGTGTTTCTTGCTATTGTTTCCATGATCGGTCATAAAATAAAAGACCAGGCTCTCCGAAACTGCCACTCCTTCGCGGTGATCGGAGGCAGCGAGAGAAGCCGTTGCAATGTCATCGCTTAAAGTTTTAGAAATCGAGGGAAAGTCTCTTCCAAATCTCGAAAAGAGAGGAAAAAGTGATCCATTTGTTGAAGTCGAATATCTTGGTGAGATTTCAATAAGCATTTTCAATTTTAATCCTTATTTTTCTATACCTTGACCCCATGGTCTAGAGCGAGAATTACGGGGTGATCCAGTGGGCCTAAGTTGTCATCCAGTGTGAAAATACATTATATTTGCCATTTTGGTCACCACTCGGGTAACTTAGTATTTATTTGATAGAATAGTGATACAGGGGCTAATAAGCACCTATCTCATTTATTATTTATGAGTTCCAAAATTCTGATTTTGAAGTTTGCGACCTTGTTGAAAACACCACCCGTCGGTTTGGTGAATGTCATCAACTCCTTTATTAAACGTACATGAAAGTACTTAACCTGATATGTGTTTTAGATTAGAGAATTTCTTCTCTTACAAATTTGACTTCTTGTTGATTTCAAATTGGAAGTATTTTAGGCCAAATAACGAATGCCTCACTTTAGGCCTAATTTATGTATACTCGTAGTCACTAACCAAAAATTGGAGTAGACTATCTTAATTTGTGGTAAAATATTTTGTATCCAGAGTTGGCTTACCGAATGAAGGGAAGGATGTTTGCATATTGTAGGTTATTGTAAGTCTGTTTTATAACTAATGTTGATTTCTGCCACGCCTTTCTCCTCGAAACACTGTTAAAGCCTGGAAAAAGCCCCTTGAATTGCCAGGAAGCTATCAAATATCACGTGCACCATTCTTGCATGTTTTGGAGGACATTTGCCGAAAGTAACATTTTTCTATGCAGTTGGAAAAAGTTGAAATTCCTACTTTCTTGTAGAAATACTTTAATTTTTTAACATTCTTTACATTTCACGGGAACGTTTCCAGGCCAACAACCATAAATATGAATGAGCGACTTTCGTGCGGCCAAGTTCCTTCAAGGAAGTTGTGGCTTGTAATTCTCGCGAAATCATTTAAAATTTGGCTTACCGTTATGTGAAGTTTATTTTCGGTTTATTATCCAAGCCACCATGTTACTGACTTGCTGGCGTTCCAGGTCTATGTCTTAAGGTGGTAAATGAAGTATGTTTATCTTTTATGCTCAAGTATGAAATATATGTTAAAACCAAGGATTGAAACCCCCAGTAATAAGTTTTCATCAGTCTTACACCATCATAAGCACCACCCTCACTCACTTTTCCTTACCGTAAATCCTTGAATTAGCCCCTTGGGGGCTTATTTATTTTTGATATTTTTGGATGGGGGCTTATAGGAGGGGGGGGCTTATAAAATTATTGTAGACATTAAGAAGACATTATCAGAAAATCCCGTTTATTTAAGTAGGAATTTCTTTATGAGCATTTAATCAATTACTACCAAAAGTATGAATTTGTTGTGGTAATTCAATAAAACGCCATAGGCAACCTCAGATGGCAAAATTCATAAAATGGAGGGGTCCAATTCAAGAATTTACAGTAGCAGTGGGGGCTTATTTGAGGGGGGGGGGCTTATTGACAATTTGTAGTTCTAGGGTGGGGCTAATTCAAGGGGGGCCCTTTCAGGGGGGGGGGGCAGCTCGAGGAATTACAGTATGTCAAGATGCTTCCTCTTCCAAATGGTTTTTTTTCTCAAAAGATCCTCAAACCACTGCAATGTTTGTCATTAGCCCCAGACTAACAATGAAGTTTCTTTCTATCAACCAGTTTCATGCTGCAAATTTAATCATGATGCCTTTTCTGCTGCTTTACTGTCTACTGTAAATTCTCTTTTAAACCCCCCTCTCAATAAACCCCCCTCTCAATTAAGCCCCCTCTCTTGATGATGATGACAAATTCAAGTGGTTAACAATGTAAAAGCCTGATTTGATTTTTTTATTTTGCAAGTAACAAAAACTTAGTCTACCACTGAAAATGATTTTATATTCTAAAATATTAATTGAGCCCTATCTTTCAATTTAGCCCTCTCTCTTACAAACCCTCCCTTAAGGTGCTGAAAAACAATAAGGCACCCCCATTGGTCTTAAAAGAGAATTTACAGTATTTTATGAACCGGAATGTCATCCTATGCAAAAACTTGGCTTTGTTTAATGAAATTTCATCGAACAACTTACAGCTGATCTCTTTGCAACTGCAATTTCATGTCCACCTCTTTAGAACCTAAACTTCAACTTTTGACTTATATTTTCTCTCATAAGTTTTTTGGCCCAGCAAATTAATTTATAGAAAAGGCAAAACCTGGGTCTAGACAGGCATAATTCAGTTTACAACGTGACTTTTCATGATTTCTTGACTGGTTCCATCTTCTTCCTCTATTTGAGTGTTAATCATTTTTAATTTATTTAATTTATATTCATTTAGAATTAATTGTGCTGGGATTACATTAGATATGAATTACAGGCAGGGAAAAGCTACTTTTTCTTGCAGTGCACCAAATGCTAATGACAAGTGTTCTCAAAACGATGAAAACAAAAAGAAAAGGCTTATAATAAGCAAATCATAGAAATTGAAGATGCGTTATTTACAATGATTATGTTTGGAAACAATGAAGCAATAGTGAAGGAGACCCTTATCGCTCACAAAAAATTTGCACACAAATTGGGAGAAAAATAGCAAAAAGTACTTTTAATATTGAGAAAGGAATAATGTAGCTTGAATAAAAGATAAAATAAGTTCACTCTACACCCATAATTGATCTGGTTATCACAAAAACCACAGAGCATACTACAGATTGAGTGGGCTAAAGTATTTTTTTGGGGGGGGGGGGCTAAACATGCCAAAAAGCAAGAACAAGGCAACTCCCTGTATGGCTTTATGTACATTTTGGGAATTATTGGGGGGCTAAAGTCTGCTCAGCCCCCCTTCCTCCTGCTCCCACGGTCTTTGGTTATCAATATAACATAAATAATCTGCCTTCTCAATGTATCTCTATATGCTTGTGAAGACCTGTGAAGTCTATCAACTGGTGATGAAGACTGCAATCAGGTGTAATCTCCAACTTCACTGTATGGCCATTAACAAAATGAATTCTTGCGTGAATTTTTAATGCCATTTACCAGGGGAATTTTCAACAAACCATTCTTCTGCTATTATAATTATTGACATTTAGATTCAGGAGATATTACTTAAAATACAAGGTTAACGAGGCCTGAAAAAAGTCATTCAGTTTGGAGAGTCCTGCAACTGTTAACCTGAAAGTCATTAAATGATCAACTTGACTACAGACATGATTTCATGCTTAGGCCCAATGACTTTGCCGATGATAGATGTTTAATTATCCGAGTTATGTAAATGCTGTTTTCGAGCATCCAGATCCACTTGTAGTGGTATTTTTCTATTCTAATTAAGGAATCTTGCTAGGACAAACTACAAAGGCAACAAAACTGCACACTGTATTTTCCTGAAAGTCCCTATAAACATTCTGCATATCTGTCAATTAATTACATTCTTCATACTCATTCTTTAATTGCACATTTAATGTTGTCCCTTTGAATTAGTGAATTCTCCGAATAATCACCACTTCAGAGAATGCCGCAGAAATTTACTGTTTTGTTTATATATATATGTTACTGTGCACATACGCAGATTTTTCTCGTTTGTTTTGATAATCGCACCAATCTAGTTTTGTGTTGGTTACTAACTGTTTTCCGCTGAACACAAACGATGACGTTGCAGCAATGTTCGCAACGGCTTCACGATGCTTCGTTTACGATTTCCCTTCAACAATATTAGGTTAAATTCGCACTGACTGTTCTTTTTGCGAAAACCCGATGCATAATTTATGACTTTAGAAGTCATCTTCTGTGTAATCTTCTCAATTTCGTCGGTCTTTGTTTCAAGCACAAATCATTGCAGGTAATATATTTGTCATGATGATTTTTTAGCTAGGCAAATATGCTTTGCATTAGCGAGAGACTTCCTGACTTCGTTTTATCATTCATTTGTATTAAGATGTGTTTCTATCAGTCATATCTAGCGGTAGAACAGCAGTTACGATAACCACATTATCTGGCTCGTTTGTCAGCTGAACATTGGCAAGTGACCAGTAAGATATCATCAATCGTATACCAAGGCGTGATTGGGCACTCTTATAACGTGTGCATTTATACATTTTTTCATCTTCATCGGTTATGCCTTGGTAACTCGCAATACAGAAGTTCTTTTTAGCATGAGCAACGTAGAAGGAGTACTTGTTTAGGTGCATGATTCCGTTATCAAACGCATTAAAAGCGCCACGAATAACCATGTTCAATGAACAGAAGATTTTGCCGATGTATTTTCGATAGAAATGGAAAGTGGGGACGGATTAACCAAAGCAGAATATAAGGACTGGCGTACGGGGATACTGCGCGTTCGTAACATCGTTGCTCATGATCTTCCAAATATTGAATTATTCGGTCGCATCGACCCATTCATCGAGTTCACTTACTTAGGTTCGTATGTCTTGTTACAGATCATTTTCGTCATTTATCGTCGAAGCAGAAAGATCTAGGATTGAGGATTTGCTTTTGAAGGTCAAGAACTATCCTTGCTAATTAACAGATAACACTTATCATTGTTATACATTTTGATTCGTTTGAATGGATTAGTGAGTACAAGCGATCTCACTCCGAATCTTAATGTTGCAAGAAGGCTTTTTAGTTTTGATAAACCGCTATGCTCTTTAAAATATCCAGTCATTAATGTTTACGTCCATCAAACAATTTAGTCGTGTATACGGTCATCAGTTTACTTGGCAAATAGAATTGATTTCTCCGATTATTGATTAAATGCTCAATAATGGCTTGCGAACTATTAGGAAGCGCAGAGGAAAGCGAACTATTGGGAGATTACTGACTTAAGCTTTCGAGGAGAAAAATATATGGCTTTTTGTAATTCGCATATTAACATGGTCCGAATTTTTGTAGCCTCCTAAAGCGTAATTAAGAATAAAAGTTTCTCCGTTTAAGTAAAATCATGGTGGGTTTCTTATCAATTTGGCTTCATCGTGCGTGGCTATTTCAATGACAGTGTTTATTTTTTTAACTGAAATGATATCCCTTTGCACGGTCTGGTCAGGTAAGATTTCGTTAACGATTTTATTTTCACCTGTCTTTTCTGCCACGCTCCGCGTATCTAGTGTTTTCATTTTACCAAAATGGATGAGTCATGTTGCCAAATCGATAGAATTAAGTGTAATTATGTTCCGAATTGTGCCAATGATTTGGGTTTCAATTGATGTTGAGTCAGTGCATTGTGTCACGCCAAATACACTTTCAAAGCAAAAGTAGTAGTCTGTTGTGGAATGATTTACACCCAACGAAGAAATTAAGAAAATTTCTCAACACCAACAAAACCTTTTAAACAGTACAGTATTCACTGTTATCGTTATTCCAGTTCCCGTTTACCATACTCCTTTTTGGAAATGAGTGCGAACCCATTAAATGGAACAATATTCGTTTCTTTTTAGGATCGACCAAGAAGACAGAGACAAAGGATGACACCCTTGATCCAACATATGGCGAGGTAATAGCCGTTAGTTTTGTCATATAGAACTTGTTATTATCAAAGATCTCTCTCGTTCTATCATAGTAGAAGGACCCCAATCATTTGCTACATCTAAGCAGTTGGAAATTAAGGCTACTTAAAACCTACGTCTTCTCAGTAGTAGGATATGGAAGCGAAGCATGGACATACAGCAAAGTAATGAAAGAAAAACTTCATGCTTTTGAAATGTGGTGCTACAGGAGAATTCTGAAAATAAGCTGGACTGAAAGAGTAACCAACAAAAAAGTGTTAGAAACAATTGGACATCAGAGAGTTTTAGTAAACGAAATGATAAAAAGAAAAATGAGATTTGCTGGTCACATTATCAGGGGATAATCCGGGTTCTTAGCAAGGCTTGTTTTGGAAGGTATGATTGACGGAAAAAGAGACAGGGGAAGACAAAGAAGAACATGGGGAGATGATGTCAAGGAATGAAGCGGGTGTGAGAGCATTGTGAGAGCTAAAAGATATTCTGAGGATAGGGATAGTTGGAGGGTCATGGTACCTTCCGATAGAAGATGGTACCCGATGATGATGATGATGAAGCGCCATAAACATGCATTCCCATGTTCAAGCTGCTAGACGGTCAAGCTGCAATTTATAAGATTCAGCGCTATATGAATTTGCTTATTCACTGAAATATTTTTTTAAAATTGCAGGTTTTCGAATGGGATTTGCAGGGACGGCCTCTGGGTCCTGAAGACTGTATAAATGTGACAGTGAAGGATTATGAGCGCATTGGCAGAAACAGGTGATTGTCATTCTTTGCTTGCACGTCTAGTCATTCTATGGAAATCCAAATAGGCTAACTAAAGTATTGATGGCCTTTGTCGATGTATTGTCTACGAGTTTTGTTTAAAGTTAAATTTCATATGTTTTCATATTTTTAGTTGTTTGATAAAAATGACTTTCTTTATCGAATTGTTCATAACCAATAAATTCAACTCATTATTTGTTTACCAGATATCTAAGATTTCCGAGGGGCAAATCATTGAGAAAATCTCGTACACTATTTTGGAAGTGATTTTCCCCTCGAAGGTTCGAACCTCGTTTCCTTTAAGGATACATTTATGATTGTTTTGTTGTGACAGGCTTATTGGTACTGCGACCATTTCCCTGCGTGATATTACGAGACAAGGAAACAACTCGAAGCAAGTGAATGTTACCCTTGTTGATGGCCAAAAACGTGCAACATCGGTACGTTGCTTTTTTATCTTTATATATTGGTAATCTTTTAAAACCGATAAATGTCGTCCTTGAACAGAAAATTTTTCTATATCATTCTCAATGTTTAGAAAGTTTTATGAGGGCGTTTGTTGAATGGGTCGTGTGTTGTGAAATGCTACTTTGATCTCATAATTAGAACGAAGTTTAAATTTTTTTTTCGTTTAAATGATGTTTCAGCTAGATAAAAGTGTGTTTTGGTTTCGTTGGAAATTCCTTGGCGCAAGAAGGTTTTGGAGCCCAAATTAATAGTCTCCTCGGCCGTTATTAACTAAAGTTTTGCTTGCATCTTAGGGCAAAATTTCCATGCGCATCGATTACAACCCTCCAAAGGATGCTGCAGAAAAGCAAACAGGGGGTGCAGATGACAGGCAGCAAAGTGAAATGGGAGGCGAAGAAGGAGGAGAAGAGGGTGTCGAAGGAGAAGAGGGAGAAGGAGCAGCTGAGGGTGAAGCTGAAGCCACTGGAGGGGCTGCAGGAGGCCCTGCAAAGAAACGGAGGTGAGTAACTTAGTAACTGCTTTGGTCATTGACAGAGATCCAGGCAAGATTTACCCAAAACAGTGTTTAGTTTACTTACAATTATCTAAGAGAACTGATATTTGTGACGTTTTCATTTTCTGAATCATTTACCTTTCAGGAAAAAGAGAAGGCGCGGAAGACAGCACAATCTGCCAGACAAGCCTACTGATTTTCAGGTTCATATTTTCGAATTTTTGTAAGATTGCTTTTTACTGTTTTGAGATAACCTAATTACTGTTCTGTAAGATAACCTAATTACTACAATAATATGCATAAGATTGATGCCAGAAATTAATGGCGAACATAACTAGCAAGCGAAAAAGGTTATTCTAAAGAAAAAAAGACCATGAAAAGATCATAAAGCGAACGTATAACTTGTGTATGAGATTTCGCGAGAGGCAAAAAATAACTTTGTGATTCTGATTTCTGTGTGAAACGTTTTGACAAGAACAAAATGGTATTGTGGGACTATCTTTTGGACCAACTTCAATAGGGTTTAACTTTAGACCAATGTTTTTTGCAGGTTCGAATTAAAGTTATTGAAGGAAGACAGCTCGCTGGTGCAAACATTCACCCTGTCGTGAAAGTCACCCTGGGAAAAGAGTCAAAGCAGACAAGAGTGAAAAGTGCCACTAATAGGCCGCATTTTGATGAGGTAATTCATGTAGATGCTATGCAGAATTTCCTCTTCTGAAATCGATAAGAAGGATGCACTTAGCTGTCGCCAGAGTCGAGAAAAGTGTTAAACCCTTCTTTGTCAAAACTTTCATAATATTTCTAAAACAACATTGGAGACAGTGTGTGGGTTTGGTTAACGTTCTTACGTTACTCACAGTCTTTAGGCATACGGTTCCCAGTGTTTTCAGGACTCTAATTCGTTTAAAGTTGCTCATTGTTTGACAAACCTTCTATATATCAATATCTTCGGTGATTTTCCTATAGCCGTCCATGGTTCTAAATTATATATGTTTAGTATATATTTCGATTTAATCGTGGTATTTTTCTTCTTTCAGTCATTTTTCTTCAATTTCAACATGAGACCCAATGAGCTGTTCGACCAAATGATAAACTTTGAGGTTAGACAACCTTGGAATATTTTTTATGGCATCGATTCTAATTCATTTCAGGCTATTATTATTATTGAATCAAAACTATTTGATTGTTGTGGTAATATTCGAAACGAATGCGTTGAAATGTAATACCATGAAATGCATTGAAAGCAACCGCGCTTTAGAAGAAGCAATTAATATTGAAATGAGAATGCAGATTTTTGCATTAAGATCACAAATTTAATTTCATTTTGAACTAAGTCTTGTTAATTTAATTACCCATAGAGCTTTTTTGACTATCCATGAAAGCTAGACATTGTATTAACCCAGTGCTTTGATGGTGTCGATGTTTTACTACCCAGGTGCTGAATTCCAGAAAGCTCCTTTCTGATGCCATCATCGGAACATTCCAGGTAATTCCGTTAAGAAATATGTTCCAAGCAGCTTGTGTTATAAATATTTAGGTGTTTGATTGTATAAATGTCAATAAAAATTTGGTCTATATTTTATAGTAGCAAATACAAACCATTTATTTGAAATATTCTAGAACCATAAACGGTTGCAGTCTCTAAGATATATATATATTCTATGCTATTATTAATTATTTGGGTAAAAGATATTATGGGTTTGATAGTTTGTAAGATTTTAAGAGATTTTTTCAATTACTTTTTATTATCAAATTTTTCAAATTTCAGTGCGATGTTGGGCTTGTTTACGACGAAGATAGTAAGTATTTTTGCAATATCATGCTTTAATTGTAAATATTTGTAATGAGTTGAAATTTAATAAATGTTAATCAGTAATGTTTTGGCGGTACAGAAATTAAAAATGGCTTCCAAAAAGGCAAACATACTTAGAACATACTTAGGTTTTTCGTCCAACACGCTTCAAGAGTGGAAAATGTCAGAATATTGATCGAAATCTGTTTTAATGGGTTAATAATGGTTTTGTCTTTTGAAACTTTCAAAAGCTGTGTTGAAAATCTCATTTGTACCACTGCAATGTCACAGTGATGTTTTCAGTTGTTCTTCATCGCTATAACTGCTTGCTAGGCCTGTTCGTGATGCAATGTTTTTGTTCAGGTCATGCCTTGGTAAGAAAATGGATTCTTCTCACGGCTCCCGAGGACAAAATGGGTGGTACAAAGGTAATTCTTGTTTAAAATCGTACAGTAGTTTTGTGCTGTTATTTGCACAAAAGATTTGTCGAGTTTCAGTGTTGCATATTTGCTTTTATTGTTTCACCAAGAAGGACCCCACTCTCAATATCTCCAAGAAAGTCCCCAATCATTTGTTTCTGCCATGTTATGGCAACAAGTTTGTTTTTATTTTTTTACGCAACCATGTGGTATTTGTATCCGTTTAAATTTTTGTCGTTATGGTTTTGGCTTATGGTTGACTTCGGCAGGAGGAAGAAGGCGACGCAAAATCTAAGTCAAGAAGCTCAGATGGCAAGCAAGGCGGGGAACCAGCTGTAAATATTTTGTTTTCTAGTTTTTCTATAGCAGTTTGGTGAAAGCCAGAACTGAAGACAACCAATAAACGGTTTTAAATGGATGCTAAATGGCTAAACAACCGCGGTTGGCCGTGGAGAGATAAATTGATAAATGAAAACTTATGGTAAAGAGAAATGGAGAGTCGTTACATTTTAAAGTTGTGGTAAACATTGGCGTGAATCGTATCAGGACATAAACTCAAAAATTGGAATGTACGATAAAGGTTTTGCGAGAGAAATAAAATCAATCTAAAATCTTTAACGATTGATTCGGCAAAATTAAAAGCACGCCTTAATGAGACACTGATTTTGATACTTACCCTAAAAGAAAAATTATGAGATGAGATTGTTTCTAATTGAGACACGCTGTAATCCTTGGCTTCCCTCGGTTAGGGTCATTTCTCGAGACGATACCGAAGGAACTTAAACCTTTGATGGAACTACCAATTTTCTTGTTAATTCCCTGAAATATTTCCACTAAAAAGTCTATTAGATAAAGAAGCTTTAAATTGCATCTCTGCTCAAAGCTTTGTATAAATTGAAATTTTTTAATCTTCAAAACTTACATTAGACCTGGAATGGCTTAATTGGAATGGCCTGGAAGGCTCTATTTAACTATGATAATATATGAATTACGTATGTACCTATATATACTGGGTCAGCGTGTAATATAAAAGGCCTTAGCAGCATTTTATTAGTTTTAGTCATCCGATTTCGGATTAACTGTTAATTATCATTTAATTTTCATTTAAATTTGCTAAGTTTATAATCTTTAATATAATGCAAGTATTTTCGGTTTTCCCGGATGTGGCAGCTATAGAAATTGGCTAATAGATGCAGGTCGGACGCTACGGAGGCTTCCTGAGATGACACACCTGAATTATGTTTTAAAAGAGTTGGTCAATTAATTCACAATAGTTTTTTGTGGAAAATCTTCATTTCCTCTATATAATATTAATGATAAATTTACCTGTAGAGCAGTTTGGCCAAGAAAAATGAAACAACTTGTACTTAAAATGCTTTGTTTTTCAGTTAATATTTTGCGTTTCTGCTGTTAATATAGGCTATGATATTAAAGAGTTTGACCATAAATAAATGTTTTTATATTGAAGTTGCATTTAAACTTGTCTGATCAAAGGTACTCAGTTTAATTTTAAGTATTCCTTTTGAAGATATTACAGTAAAAGCGACTGTATATCACTTTAATGGATTGCTTCAACACACAAATCTAAATACTTCATGTTAAATTCCTGTAATTCCGCCAATACAAATTTAAGAAATTTATAATTTCTTTTAACGCTTGATATGATATCATGATGAATTTCACCTATAAATTTGTTAATCAAAAGGCAGTTGATTCGACTCTTGATATTATTTACCTGTTAATATTCAGAATTAATTTTTATTTTAAAATATATTTGAATAGTGCAATCGTTGCTTTCGCAGAAATGTTTGATAAACTCAAGTGCTCTGTTATGGTATTTCTAGGGTCCATCGCTATTGCCACTTTTGCGTTAAAGATCTTCTTTTTAGCCATATAATTATTCTGCTTTTAATTTGTTGATAAATTGATGTAAAATCGAAAAGTTTAAAGAACGTACGTTGTTTATTATTGAAATTAAGCAATTGAATTAAACATTGCCAGTAAATAAATCATTGTAAGTTTAACCGTATAGATTTTCACTCTGATTTTAGAAAATGTGACGTTTCTTGCTTCCATGATCCAAAGATAGCCCCCCCCCCCTTACATGAAACTGAACTAGCCAATCGGCTATTAGTCTTGCCCCTCAAGACCAACGGCTCAACATAGTGTATCTGAAGGACTTCTATCTGTTTCTTGATACAGTAAATACGATTATTTGCATAAATTCATCTGTGCTTAAATGGCGTACAGATCTTCTATAAAATTTAACCTCCCACTGCCCTTTTACGTTAATCAGTATGGAAGAAAACATTACCGTGGTCGCTTTAGAGAATGTCACACTTCATTGATATTTTAATAAAAAACCTTTAATCTGTATGCCTTGAAACTAAATAGATTGAGAAAACATAATCTATAAAAAGTCACAGTAGACGATGTATGTATAAATTGATGACATGTATAAATTGATTTAAATTATGATTTAATTATTTTAAATTTTCTTAACGACTGACTGCTTTTTGTTATCACAATTTTATATCTCTTTTAAAATTGATAGCTGTTTAGCTAGCTTGATAGCTTTTTAAATCTTATCAATTCATTTTCAGTTTGTGTTTTGAATTGACAATTTCATATTTGTTTTCCAATGCTGTGGTGAATTTTCCCATTTATTGTAGTACATGTAAGGAAAACCCTTAAGTTATGTTTTTTCCTAATAATTCCTCTATTTTTTACAGGGCTACTTGAAAATCACGGCTATTGTTCTAGGACCCGGAGACGAAATACCAGTAAGTGCTAATGCACCTGAATTTGTATTAAATATATTTGAAATATTGATTAAGATATTCATGCCGGGTCGTGTAAGTGCAGTGTTATGCGAATCCAGATTCTCTTCATACTGCACCGAATGCTGCCCCGACGCAAGTGTGCTGCTTAGGTGCTTCAGGTTCTCACTTGTGCTTCGTAAACTCATCATTCAAAGATGGCTACATCAAGGGGGCAAGCTTGCCCGAACGTACCCCCAGTACTGTTTAGTTTTCCTGTTATTACCGTCAATGATTGCCTTTTATCATTCTCCTCTCCTCCAAAGTTCTACAGTTTTATTTTCTGTCTTCATGTTCTTCTCTAGGATTCCGTCAAGGCCGGTGGAAACGATGACTCTGAAGATATTGAAGGGTGCTCGATCTTCATTTTCTACTAGTTTAATGTCTTTATAGCTTTTTCAATTACAATTTTGTAATTAAAAACTTACTTATTTATCTCAAAAATCTTCGTGAAGCTGCGAAGTTCATAAAGATTGAAATGCTGAATTATGATTCATTATTTAAACCGTTTAAATAAGTCTGCCAGGCAAATCTCTGGTACAGAAAAAGGGATAAAGAGGGGGGGGGGTATAGTGTAAGCACTTTGGTATTTTGCGAAACTGAAAGCATGGTGCTGCAGCATTTTTATTCTACAGCCTCTTTGTTATTACTTTTGACACAGTGACCGCACAGCAAAATTTCCTAATATAAATCGTATGAACTTCTTGATTTCAGTAAACAGAGTTTTTTCTGTCTTCTGCCAAATGAGTCTCTTATTGGCTTATTCTTGCTGAATTGCTCAGTCTAAGAATTTGTAACACAGGGGAAACCTAGCTCAGAAATCTCCTAGATTTAATCGTTTCTGCCTGAAGATAAGAAATGTTTAAAAAACGAATATTTTCTAGATTTCTGTAAAAATGATGGGTGGCTTGATAATCTCATTTGAATTGTTTAATTTTATCTACCCTGATAGAAATCTTTTGAGACCTGCTGGTGTGACCATGAGGCCGGCAACATTCCTAGTGAAAGTGTACAGAGCAGAAGACATCCCACAAAGTATGAATTTGTATTTACGATTTTACTTCCATTGTTTTTTGAGATACCGAAATTTGCAATAATATTTTCAAGACAAGCTTCATAAATTTAGGTTGTTTTTTGAAAACCCCTTTGACCTTTTAAATTTGGTTTATTTTCAGTGGACACAGGCTTGTTTGAGGGAGTGAAAAAGATTTTCAAGTCAAGCGATGTATGTTTGTATAGAATACGTTGCATGCTTCTTCTTTAATGCTACATTTTCAGCCAATAGGCATCGTTCTGCCAAGTCCTAACGAAGGACACGTCTAAAGAAGTCTTGTTATGAACTGCAATACGTATCCTCTAGCAATAGCCATTAGCACTGGTGATCCATTGACCCAGAAACAACTCCGTGGTGATTTTTTTAATGATGTCGATACTTGCCTTAGCGACATTTCAACAGCTCATTGTGAAATCAATTGATTGTGTAGTGTTTGCTTTTTTAAAGTATTAATGCGATGATTTTGCATTCGTGTAGGAACAAAAGGAGCTTGTTGACCCCTACGTCAAGTTTAGCTTTGCAGGTCAAAAGGTGAGACTCGTAATAAACTCTCATTCTTTGTTAGAACTAATTTTCATCAAATGTTGGATTTATGCTTTAAACGAATTATTGCTTCGACAATGTTTTGTGCGGCAATGAAATCATCCTCATTGAAATCATCAAAATTATCCAGGAACTTTCTTAGTTTTGATTGAGTTTGCAAGTTTCTTGTTTTTTAGAAAAAATCTCACGTTTTCTCTAAACAGTAATCGCTCTATAAGTAAAATCGTGTTTAGTAGGACATGTTTCATTAGGGTATATCTCAATACCTTTCAGGCAAAAACACAAGTATTTTACAACAATGATCATCCTGAATTCAACCAAGAATTGAGAGTTGCTTTCAAGGTATGTGATCACCATAAATGCTTTAGATAATCAACTTTTTAATGAGCTTTTTCATGCTTCTTATATGTTCAACCAGATTATATCACGGAGAATCTTCAATAAAAATAACGTTGCTAATTGTCTCTGATTTTTTGTTATCACAGTTTTTATAAGACTTTACCCCCCCTAGTGTGCTAAATATATGGCTGTTGTGCTCTGTGGGTGGATTTCATTCACCATATCCGTTAATTCCCACTACAAGTCTTTTTGAAATCCATTTTGGTTGAAGATAATCTTTTATCCGAGAAACTACGTCAATTTAGCAATGTGTAGACACAGCTATTACAACGCTGTGATAAAAATTTCCTCTTTATTTACTCCAAGGAATCCAAAAATTAATGTCGTTTTATCAACTGAATCGCTTTGGCGTCTATATTTATTTTTGTGAGAATCATTTTTTCAATTTTTCCTAGTTTCCATCTATGTGCGAGAGGCTGAAACTGCAAATGTTTGATTGGTAATATTTAATTTGCAAATTTAATTTTTGAATCAGGGTAGCTCGTTTATTAGTTTGTATCTGTTTTTGGTATCAATGCTAAAACCAAAAAGACCCTTGCTCATGATGAAGGTCTGATATTCATATTATGCTAGGACTTAACCAGATTCTTATCTTATTTTGAATTGAAATGGTCCATGATATTGATATCTTGTTAATTCTGTCACTTTGTTAATTTGTGGTCTTTATATCCTTTTACCATGGTATCCTGTAAGTGACTGAAAAATTTTGAAAATGACGAGACCTCTATGAAAATAGTGGCAAAGCTTCTCAATGGCGTATAAAATTACAGCATTAATTCTCATTTAAACTTGAAATGTGAAATTTAAAATATTAGATAGCTAGATTTTTGTTTAATGGCTATTTATCTGCAGGGATCGCATCGGCAAGGACGACTGTATCGGAACAGCCTTCATTCCGCTTTCGGCTATTTCTGGACAAGGAGACGACGGTATGGCGGTCTTTCCCTAAAACATTTCTGATCTTGCAACCTCGGAGCTTTCCATAAAACAAAATGAAAAACATCACAAAACGTAGATGTTAATTTGTGAAGCAACTTTGTATCAACGTTCACTTAAAATCATTTCATTTTATAATCTGCTTTAATATGATCTAACTGATTATTTTTCAGGATTTCTCCCAAGCTTCGGGCCATGCTTCGTAAATTTCTATGGATCAACAAGAGAATACTCAGATTTGCCGGATGAATACGATGATCTCAATATGGGAATTGTAAGTCTTTTATCTAGGGTTTTTATGGAGCATTTGAATCAAAGTGATTTTTGCCTGCTTTGTAGCTAAAACATCCCTGTCACTTACTTGAAACCTTCTTCTCGTTGGACAAAAATCAAGAAGCAGCTCATTGGACAAAAATCGAGTAGATCACAATTTTATTTTTACTGCTCCTATTGTGACAGTTCAAAGAATTGATATAATTTCTGTAGGGTTTATTTTGTAATTTTTCATTGATGTTTATATTGCAAGTAAATCTGCCAAGTTGCAAAATTCAACCCACTCAGTACATTAATATACTTTGCTGTTATAAATGTTTAGGGTGAAGGTTGTGGGTATCGCGGAAGGCTTCTCGTTGAATTGGACACAAGGTTTGGAGACCATGCCGATCCTCCAGTTCATGACATCATGTCACAAGAGCTTATTAGAGTGCAGGTAGGTTTAATTTATTGCCAAAATCAATTGCAACCTGCAGTATTTAATCCTCTTTGCCTTTATTGTGAATTTATCTAATTGGTTTAGATGAGATTGGCAAATAAAGATTAGATGATTTTACTTCAAAGTTTTAACGGTCAAAAAGATACGGTACACTTCTTTTCATCTCCCTGTTTGAGAAAAAGAGATTTGAATAATTGAGAATATGCCATCAAATTAAAATATAGATACCCTTGTGTACAATGTTGAGTTGACTGTAAAATATCGGTGAACTTGATTTCCTTTAAGATATTCTGAGCAAACAAGAAAATGAGTTTTAGCTGTAGCTTTGCTTCTTCAGTTGTGTAATGAGTTTAAATTGTGGACGGAATGTTTTGTTGATATGAGGCAGTAAACACACGTGTTCTTTGCTCGTGTATTGTTTATCTTGTAATTTGTCATTATTTTATCAGTTTCCTCCGCCAATGCTGCTAAAAACTGACCAATTTTCCAACTGCAGTTTAGTGATATCAGTTTTAATTTTCGTCATTAAATCTTGATCCACTTCTGTGTTTTAGACTTACTTGAGGCGCCGTAAATTCAAGCTGTATGCAAGCTTCATATCCGCGACTATGCTCCCTGAAATGGACGGCCCCGTTGAATTTGAAGTCAGCATAGGTATGTCCTCTTTCTGGGGTAAATGTTTGCTTGTTGCCACTGAGTCACAGACGATGGTATGCATCATCATATGACGTCATCATGACGTAATTCGCTGTTTTAGAATGGCAGATGAACTTCGAACATATATTTCTTTAACTTAGAGCTTTCATTTATATTAACTGCTATCATTGCGATAACATAAAATGATTTTGTGTTGCAGGCAACTATGGCAACAAACTCGATACATCTGTTCCACCAATGTCATCTTCCACCCCTCCAACCAATGCTGTTTTCGATGGTGCAAATTACTATTACCTGCCATGGAATGACAGCAAACCATGCTGCGTTGTTGACAGTCATTGGGAAGACATTCATTTCAGATTGGACCCATTGAATCAGTTGTACAAAGTTATCGAAAGATTGGTAGGTAGTTTTGTGTTTGGACATCACCTGTCTTTTTTCTTGTCTGTCCTTCATTGCCTTAACTCTAGCCTTATCTTAACTGATATGATTGCAGGTAACCCTAGACTTATCGTACCTTAAGGGTGTATGTTATATTGATTTTGACAGGAAGCGAACATGAAAAAGGTCGACATTGGAATCAATGCTAAGGCCCTGCCTGCAGAAACAGCGGCCCTTTTGATTCGCCTGCTTGATTCTCTCATTGCAGATTGCAGGTTAGTTGCAATATACTAGATCCTTCAGATTGAAACCGAAAACCTATCCTGGAAAGTTTTATGACAATATCCGAAAAGTTATATGCCGATATCCGCACAAATAATGCACACAACCCAAGAAAATGTAGGCTTCTTGTTCTGCTTGAGTCGCATCACAGTGAATATACTGAATTCTTCGAATTCTGTAGTGCAAAAAATCATTATGTTGAAAATCAAACGTTGACGTTCCCTTACTTCAAATCAGTATTGATGAATATAATAACAATAATAGATATATTTATACAGGGTAAAACCTTTTCAGTGCCAAAGACACTGTGATCAATGAGGGCCCTGTTCTAAATAACAGTATTTACATGGTTAAAAATGAAAAGTAATCACAAGTTAAAAATGAAAAGTTAAAAATGAAAGTAATAAAGGGTAAAAAAGTGGATCTGAAGTGAACTAGTTGCTGAGGAAATATTCTTTATGAGGAAATGAACTAAATGTTTTTAGTTTCTTCCAACTTTTTGTTCGTGAAATCTAACACGAACAGTTAAGGAATAGGCAGGGTCTAACGCGAACTATGATCAGAATGCTTATCTTTCTTCTACCTTTAAGTACCGTTTATTGTTTGCTTAGAACTTCTTCCCATGTTTGCTATTCTGTCAATAATAAACTTGGGTTTTTTTGCCAGCAAGCCACTGCCTGCCTTTGATGCGACAGTGAATGGTGTCAATGAATTGGATTTGAAGCTGCAAGAAATCCGAAATGCCGAATTGCAGCAAATTGTAGCCGAAGCGAGGAATTTGAGAGAGCAGGCAACTGATGTGCATGAAGCAATGGAAGAGATTAATAGCTATTTGAACCGGCTTCACGACCTTTGCACTGAGGTCAGTATGTGCACTGACTACGTATACTATTGGGTCCAGACGTAAGGTTCTAGGCGACCGTACTCTTTTTCGTCGCCACTCTCCTTCCTTACTTGAACTACAGAGTGTTATATGATTTGTTTTATACGCAGATTTTTCCCATTTGATTTGGATATATGTTTGTTTTTAGCCCCAAAATTCCATGCCTGATATTGTGATCTGGATGATCTCAGGCAGCAGTCGCATTGCATACCATCGCATACCAACGAACGAGGTGCTGTTTTCTCCAAATGCCGATTCTAAAGGACGAAACTGTGCCAAGATCCAAACATTTGAGTTGAAAGTAAGTCAAGTCTTGACTCAACCCTTACCCCTTCAGTTCTTAATTTCTATGTTGTCAAGCTTGCGAGTAATTCGGTAGCTGTAAATTTTATGCTATGCTTGGGCTGCCTAATGCGATGAGATAAACAGCAAGAAACCATAGGATTTTACCTCTCGTTGCCTTGCCTTTCCTTGCTATAAGTACATCTTAAATGTGTTATTTCAAATTCTCTTAGTACCCTGGAAAGAAAGGCCGTGACATTGAAAGCCACCCGGAAATTCCTGCGCAGTTGAGGGTAATTATCTGGTTCGGACTTGAGAAAGACCAAGAGAACTGGACCAAAACCGAAATCCCTGAGGCAGAGTACACTGTTTTTGCAGAAACATACGAAAACCAGATGAGTATTCCGATTGTTGGTTGGACTGCTAAAGGTCTCCCGAGACCTGCTTTTTCGGACTCAAGGGGAGAGGTAAAGCTGGCGTTTGAAAAATTCAACCCTCCAGAGGGCTGGAGTTGGGATAATGAATGGTTCATTGATCCAGAGCTCAGGTAATTATTACTTTCCGTGTATAGTTCACGAAAATAGTTTTAGAAGTACAGTTACTCTTTCGCATAAATGGGACCCTTCAGGTCTTCACTAATTTGCAAATTTAAAGGGAAAAAGGGATACAATTTAATGTGTGGTATGGGCCAAATGACAGCCGCTGTTTTATTTTCATTTATGGTGACAATGTTTGCTAATTTATTTGCTGATGTGATTTTTTATGATTTTTATGAAGCTTGTCGTTTGAAGCCGATTCGGGACACAAAAAATTCTTGGAGGACGCTTTTGAGAACGAATCAAGAGTTCCCGGCGGAAACTACGGCCCTGCTTCAGTTCACTACACAGATGTTGTGAGTATTCCGCTACGTTTTTAATCACCAAGTGCAAAAATTTGTTTTCAAAGGCATGAGATGTCATTATTTTTTCTGATTCTAAAAATCATCGATTGGTGATCTTCCCTGTTGAATTCGTTCACGAGATTGCATTCATCTTAGGTTTAGGTTCCATCAAATACACGTAAATTTAAAAAGAAAACACAATAATTTAGTTGTTGTTTTTCTTCCTGTTTACACGACGACGAGTTACCTATTGAATGGAATGCGATAATTTTCAAGGCCTTTCTGTTTGGGATCTTTTGCAAAGGTTTTGGTGTGAAAACGCGTATAGACTTTTTGGTTGGTTTCCTTGAGGAAAAATTGCAGTATTATAAAAATGTCCCCACGTGGACGATTTATCGATTTATTCCTTTTTTCATGCTTTGTTGTGTAGGTGGTGGGATAGCATTTTATCCTGCATCGTAAATCAAGTTTTTATTGGATATCAGGACGCGCACGTGTTTATTAGTCATGCATATATTTTCCATTTAGCGCGGTGACGCAATAAACCACAGGGATGAGATCCAAGCCCCCGAAGGCTGGGTTTGGGAAGACGACTGGAAGGTAGATGTGAACAGGGCTGTTGACGAAGAAGGCTGGGAGTACTGTGTCGAAGCAACGTTGGGCATGGGATGGGGCCCGGCTGAGAAGACATACCACATGTGCAGGAGACGTAGATGGATCAGAAGTAGGGTGCTGATGAAGGACCCCAAGAAAGAAGCAAAACAGGTAGGTTTCAATGGCTCAAAATGTTCTAAAGTTCATTATAAACTGTTAAAGAAATTAAGATAACCGTTTATTAAAGAAATGGTCTGTCTCAATTTCCGCTCGTTCTCAGATTCTTTAAGTTAAGCTGCCACTCATGTCGTCATTTGCTAAGCTGTTGCGCATAGCTGTTGCGCATAGCAGTCCTCTAGATTACAAATGATTTCGCCAAATTGCTTTTGAGACATTTGTGTGTTTTATTGTCTTATCGAGAACGCATATCTTTTAGCAATACCCCTTCCTGTGTTTTTATGAACCACCCCCCCCCCCCCAATGCAATCCCGATGCTTTGAATATCAAATCGTCAATTTCAGATTTTTCTATGAAGACAGGTGCCTTTCAGTTTATCAGCTGGGTTGGGAAGGGTTGACCTATAATATGCAAAGTCAATGTCGATAAAATAGTTAAAATATATTAAGTAAACAATAAAGATATATAAGTTATATATAGGTTTAGAGTTTTTTAAAATTATCAGATATTTTGTCATATAAAATGAAAAAAGGATATATTCGCGAAATGAGCCTAAAGAATATTGAAGAAAGTTTCTTGTTCTTCTCCGATTCAGGCTAAAGAGGAACAAATGGCCGCCGAGGGCTGGGAGTATGCGCCAGTGTTTGGGATGAAGTTTCATGCTAAAGAACGCAAAATGGACATGGTTCGACGCCGTAGATGGCATCGCAAGATGGTCAACGAAAGCCCTGGAGCGCCGCCAATTTTCAGAATTGAAAAGAAAGACGTAAGGCCGAAGTACTTTTTAAAGCCTATGCCAATATATATATTTATATAGAAACCATCATAGTAATACTGTATCTTAAATCTGTAATCCAAGGTTTTCCAATATTTTTACACTTATTAGTATTTAAGTTTCTTGAGAGATTTGTCTGGTTTTAGTTTTGTTCTTTCTTTTTTATCTATTATATAATCTAAAGACTGTTAGATTTTTAAAAATGGTATTTTATCTTTTAGAAAGAAAAGCCACCAGTTTTACTGTCACCAAGGATGTTCCTCTCATTTAAGAGTAAGTAATATAACTACTTTGGGAGACATCGCTTCACTTGGAGAATGGAAACATGCATCTGAAATTCTTTTAAACCTCAAACAGTTTAAAAATTCATCATAAAAAAGTTGGTCAGTCACAGCATGGTTTACAAAACAGAGATGCCAGCAGCTGTGTTATTTGTTTTTTTAGCAACTTCAATTCATACTTAGTTCGTAATTGTTAATCATTTTGTACACCGCATTGACGGTTGCGACGCGTAAGAATTACAAGAGTCGCGATTTTTACTACTTTTACGTCATAGTTTTCTAGCCTCTGTATGCAACGAATAGAACTTGTGATGCACCGTTTATGTTTGTTACTTTGCTTGCTGCCAAAAAGGTATTTATACCGAATGCTGTTTTACAGACCCTCACAAGTACCAACTCAGAGCATACATCTATCAAGCACGTGATGTGATGGCCAAAGACAACGAGGGAGTCTCAGGTGTGTTTTCAGCGCAAACTTAGCATTTATCTGAAAACGTGTTGATCTTTGTTTTTAAAAAGAGTTAGCTCTTTCATATCTGCAAGGGTCCTGCCGTGTTTGAAAAACCTCTTTTAGGAATGCCCTAGTTTTCCTCAATGTATCAGACGTTTTGTAATATGTGGGAAATTATTGTTTCTGAAACCGATCTTTGTACCATTGCTATAGTATATAATATACCCTGTGAGTTGAGCAATTTTTGTTCCTCGTATCTTCTCTGCCATTCTTATGCCTCAGTATGAGCATTCAAATGTTATCGTGTGTTGATGAATACGTTGAAGCGTACATGAAAATCGTACCATACCATTTTAATCTCTAGTTTACATTTTGCTGAGACTTATCCATTAGCCTCGTTTTCGCTACTGCCTCACTTTCCGGATGCTACAACAGAAAGATTTACAGTATGTTACTAGCGACTGCTATTAGCGATTGACATGTAACGTAATCTTTTCTTTACTTAGATCCCTATGCAAAGATCTCCTTTGAAAACCATTGTCAGATAACCAGAGTTATAAAGCAGACTGTATGTCCGGAATGGGATCAAACGCTTATATTTGAAGACATTCAGTTGTTTGGTGTTCCGTCTATGCTTGCTGAGTGTGCACCTGTTTGCAACATCGAACTTTTCGATAAGGATCAAGTGGTAAGTTGTTGGTGTTTATACTGCTGATATAATACTGGAAATCCTGAAAAAAATGCTCCAGGAAGCGAACAATTCTCTAGCTCTTGATCTTGCTTGTGAGGCTGAAATAAGAAAAGCAAACCGTTTTTTGTGCAGAAATTTGAAAAACAAAACAAGAGTCCAGGACATATTTTAGAAATCTCTTTGAGCAAAATTACACGGTTAATGTTAGATAGGAGATGTGTGTTTATTGTTTTACATTTTTTATCTATTTGTTTTGAATAGTCTTAGTGATAGTCGCGGCTCACAAGACTGCAGAAGTTCCCTGTCTTTCCCAAAACTGTCATTAGTGTGCCTCGGTAACTTTTTCAGCATAGTAGTGGATTTCCGGAGCTAATTTTATCTGCATCTTTTTATCGATGCCTAGGGCAAAGACGAGTATCTTGGACGGTGCAGCGTGCAACCCTTGGTAAAGCTCAAAGGACCAAAGCCCCCTGGGCCAAAACTTTTGTGGTATCCAATAATGTGCGGAGACAAAGTTGCAGGAGAGCTTCTAGCAGCATTTGAACTGTTTCTGGTAAGTTGCTTGCTCTTTGCGTTCGTGAATTCTCTTCTACTTCATATGAATGTATTCTATCGAAGAAATCTTGCGGGAATTCAACACGTCCAACAAGTCAATTTGCTATGATGATATTCGGTTTTTTTGTTTTACTGGATTTTGAGAATAAAGATGTTGATCAAGATCTTAGTCACGAATAAAGTTCTGAATGTCAATTTTGTCAAGTGTCTCCAATCTACAAGCTAATCTTAATAAAGATAACTTTTTCCGGTCTGTTCGCATTAAGCGTGAAACTTAGAAGTGCAACTGAAAACCGTTAATGTAGCCAGAGAACAAGCAAGTTTTCAAGTGTTTGATTTTACTTTAGGATGAAGGAGCCGACATGCCATTTTCGCCGCCAAAGACAGACGATCGCTTCATAGTTCCAAACGGGATCAGGCCGGTCATGGTCCGCACTGGTATCGAGGTTAGTATGGCAATGAGGTTGAAGATGAATTATTGATATTGTTCGAAGAACGGAACCCCTTTTTAATCATGTTGCTTGAATGGTTGCTAAGATGCTATTATCATATGATGTTTTATTATCTATGTTCGTTTTGTTGCGTCTATAGCGAGATATCAAGTTCAACGTTATCCATTATTCTAGCTACTGTGGATAAAACTTGCACAGATATAAACATTTCTTGTCAACGCTATCTGAATGAACCCTGATATTTCTAGATGTTTCAGCAAACCTTTCTAGCACAATGCATTTTCTCTCTTAGATTCTTTGCTGGGGTGTTCGAAACATGAAGAAATACCAACTCGCAAATGTATCATCACCAAATATTCAGTTCGAAGTTGGAGGAAAAATAGAGACGACAAAAATGATAAAGAACGCCTCTAAAAATCCAAACTTTGATGTGCCCACTTACTTTCTTGATGTGGTAAGGAACGCTTAAAAGACGTTTATTTGTATAACCTAGTTTGCAATTGCAACTCTTTTAGTGTGGAATGTTGGTATAGAAGAAAACATCAAAGGTCATTAAGGTATATTTATCTCCAGGCATTATTTTTGTTTTGGCCTTTTTTTATCATCTTCTGGAAAGCCTGTGTGGTTTTAGACTTTCCGTCATGTCAGTCGTAAATGGTTTCATATATAACTTATTCCAAAAACGAATAGCAGGTTGTGTTTTTATCTGCCCATTTCGCTAATCCAATCTAATCAAGAGATTTGACTAAACACTGTTAAAATCATAAACCATCAGTGTTATTTAGATATATTCGTTGTAAAAATTAATGAACATGGAACACTAAGTGTTGTTGTAATCTAACAATATTTCAAAAGTAGACTCCATTAGATGATGTTTACCCGGAAATGCTTGACTATCTTTTTGCAGTATTTGCCAAAGGATGAGCTTTATTCGCCTCCGCTGAACATTCGTGTTATGGATAACAGGTCTTTTGGACGGAAACCAACAGTAGGACTTCATGTTGTCAAGTCATTGGCCGAATACTCTGTTCCAGCTTTAGATGCACCTGGAGGCCAGGAAGAAACGCAAGGTTTTTTGCTGTTTGCTTCATGCATTGCAACATGACGTCCAAATGACTTAAAATCTCTATTTTTGTTGTCTCTTAAAGTCTCTTAAAATCTCTATTGCAACATGACGTCTACTCAGTTTATTGCTTGCCTATTGGCTCCAACCTTAATTTAGCCACCTGATTTGGCACAATTTCTTTTTCACCATTCTCACCCATGGTTGAATGCTTACTCTTTACTACCGCTTGATGAGACCTCTTCATGTTACCAATTTATGTACCCATTCAGCTATGTAAAAGATCACCCTTCAGTGTTATTATAAAAAGCTTACAGGGATGTCATATCTATTAAGGAGGTGCCACATTTGTTCAGGTGTTCTCTGAATAAGTCTTGATCGTTATGGCTATAAACCAGTTGCGTATCAAATAAACCCAATTATACTTAAAGCAGTCGTTTGCTGTCAGAATGTTTCTATGGCTATCGTGTTTTCTTTCAACATGTGAAATAATTAACCTCGTCTTCTGCATGACCTCGGTTCCTAAAAATGTTTATTTGAAGTATTTGTTGTGTAATAATTTGATATAATTCTTTGTCTTATTGCAGCCTTTGAACAAGCACCTGAACGTAAAGGTACATATGCATGTTTAGATTTCGGCCTTTTTTCCTACAAATACTAAGTATCTCATAACAACTTACACTTTGTGTAAGGGGAAGCTTTTATGATTGAATTGATTCTCATTATAATTTTTACATTATGGTGAAGAAAAATGATTTTTACTTAGATCTTGTGGCATTCTACTTATTATATGCTCATTTTTTCAGGAAGTGACGTTTCTGTTGACATCGAAGAGAAAAAGAAGAAAAGGGTATGATTGTTTAAACTTTTGCGGGCAAATATTCAGTTATAAATTTTGAAGATTTAAAAGTATTTTGCGCGCATTCAATGCTAGACAATCAACAAGACTGTTACTGCCCGTGTGATTGAAAGAAAGTGAGAAGCAGTTTACAAGAGAAATTTCAACCGATGTTCAACACGGGCTGAGTTTTGACTCGGTATACGGTTGAGACCTTATGGTTTTGTTTAATAATCTACACGGATAAAGCTCAACATGCCATCTTAAGTCAAGATGGCATGTTGACTTAAACTCAACATGGCATCTTATGTTAAGCAAGCTCAACATGTCAGTTCGTTTACTTTTGCTCTGATGAAGCCCCGTATGCCGGGGCGAAATATTAGCCATCACTGATTTGTTTGTTTGTTGTTGTTTATGCCATCTTAACACGGGCTGAGACTTTAACGTGGGCCGATATTCTGATGTAAGCGTCAGAAATATTCAGCTCAAGGTGTGTTGTAGTAAAGCGCTGAATAGTGGGGCATCTGTTATCGAATTTGGATAATTATGCGTTACATTGAGGGTGAACTGCTATCGAGTCCAGTTGAGGTTTGTCGTGTACGACGGGTTGAAATCTCAGCCCGTGTTGAATTTTCTAATGTAAATTGCCTCTAATTAGACCAGCAGTGACTCAAGCTCTATTTGTGAAGCTGGTTGATTCAACTTTAAAATATTATATAAAGCAGAAACAAACCCGTTCACATAAAATCCTTTCCAGGTAGCTTTAGGATTAATTTTCACGTTTTAAACTGGTGTTTAGTGATCGTGTAGCCCTAAACCATAACCTTTGACATAAACTTTAATGACTTCATTTATTTAAAGCTTTGTTTCTTGTGAATTTTACATCCTTTATACAGGAGTGCGGGCATTGACCATTTCAGCATTTCTAGCCAATATGACAAAATTAACAATTTCTTGTCAATATCTGCTTCCATTTGTTGCTAATTGCTTTACTTTTCCAGAGACCAATAAAGAAAGTGATTAAAGTTCTGGGACGTGGAGTGCCAAGGAAACTCAAATTAAAAAAGGCTAAACGTGCAGAAACGCCGTTGTTAAAAGGGCCTAGGCGCAGTATTATCAATCTATTCGTAAGAACAAACAATTAAAACTTAAATTATTCTTATGCTCTATAAAGAAAGATTCGGTTCTTAAAAAACAAAGTTACTTTGTATATCGTTTAATAGACCTGGATAAATTTTTTATGCCTCAGTTAAAATTGAAAGTGTTTAAGTTGGTAAATCCCGAATTTTAATAATTATAACTTTTTGCTTTAAACAACGATCTTGCTGCCAGCTGCATTAACATCACATGACAATATTGTTTCGCCATTCTATGTTTGAAGACAAACGTAAAAATTGTGTCAACAGATACTAACCTGAAACCTTTAATTTTTGTAGCTGATTAATTCGAACAGTTATACTCTAATGTCATCCTAACCACAAAATGTTGATTATTTTAAGAATATTTGAAATTTAAATTTAAACGGTTTTGATGTAAATTTTTATTTGATATTTTGTTTAGTATTTGACTTTATAAAATATTTTTAAATTATTTGACATCTTTCTTAAATATTTCAGTTTTAGCTCCTAAATTCAGTTAACATGTAATTTCAAGCAAAGAATAAGCAACTAAAAACAAATCTTAAAAGGAAATTACCATTACAGCGAGGTGTATTGAAGTGCCATAATATTTGCTTTGCCCCGCTTTTTTACAGGAATTGTCAACAGATGAGGGGATAGATTGGTGGTCCAAATATTATGCATCCAGTGGCGATTTGGCAAAGGCTGGAATCTATCTTGAGAAAGGTTATGACAAAATGATGGTAGGTGGAGCAGGTTCTCTGCGTTCCTTTACAAAATTTTTGCGCGAGCAAAGCGAGTGCTTACTATTGTGAAGCACCCGATTTTCGTTCCTGGTCCACGCATATTTCATTGTTATTGATTGCTATCTTCCGCTGATCAAAAGGTTTGCAATAGAAATTTGCATAATATAACAAAAGAAATCACATTGTGCTCACATGATTTGTTTGTCTAATTGAGCCAATGAATAAGGTGAATTAAGGCTATCTAGAGCAAACAAGGAGATAGGACATGCAGAGGAGAGAAGGTGTGTAGCAAAATTCATTTATGTATTTCATCTTTGAAATACCAGATCCTGAAAACAAACTTTTACTTGGCGGAAGTTGCCTTGCTTGCGGACCTAATTGCCCTCTCGAGTGAAAAGATTTCGAGAGGTCGTTAAGCGTGTTAGGCTTTGTGAGCGAAGTCGTTAACCGCCACCTTTTTGTGCGGAGAAGCAATTAAATGCGGAATCCTGAAGGTTCTGAGTGCCTCGATTTCCTTTGCAAGAAAACTTTGCTGCTTCACAGCTCGATTCTCCGTTTTGGATGGAATTTTTATTCGAGGTTTTGGGAATCGAAACAGCTCGCTCGCGACACCTTTCTACCAAAAATTCGAGACCGTACGAGAAAAAGTTAGGATTGTCATGATTTCGCTCTGTACATCACTGACTGGGGAAATTTCTGAAGCCCTTCTGAAATCTGTATTTATCGCACTACCTAAAAAGCCAGGAGCAATTGAATGCGAATTACATCGTACCATCAGTCTAATGAGCCACGTTATGAAAATAATTCTACGCGTTATAATGCAACGAGCAAGAAGATCCATTAAACCTGAAATAAGCACAGAACAATATGGTTTCGTAGTAAACTCCGGCATAAGAAAAGCAATATTCATCCTTAGAATGCTAGGTGAACGTGCTATCCAAATTCAAAAGAAAGTATAGGTATGCTTCATTGACTATACTAGAGCATTCGACAAAGTCAGACATGAAGACCTAATGCATATGCTTCAAAATCTAGATATTAATTGCAAAAAGCAAAGCATTAATTGCAGACTCAGAAAAAAAACTTCAGGAATTACTAGAAACTGTTAGAAGAGAAAGTGAGAAAGGGAGAACGTAAAGAAAACGGAATGTATGGTAATAAGAAAGAAGAAAGAAATAACACCATGTAAAGTCAAGATCGGAGATGAAGAAATAAAGCAAGTCGAAAAATTCAATTACCTGGGAAGTCTTATAACATCAGACGGTAAATGTGATGCTGAAATAAAGAAGAGAACTGCAATGGCGAAAGACATTTTAAAATGAAAAATGTTATAAAATGAATATTATGATTCCTGTATAAATATTATAAAATGAAAAAAAATTATAAAATGAAAAATGGTAGTGAGTGCTGGACCATATCACCAACAATGGAAAACAAGCCGGAGGCTGCAGAAATGTGGTTCTACAGACGAATGATGAGAGTGTCATGGAAAGATCACATATCTAATGAAGAAGCTCTTAAAAGAGCAAACTCAAGAGAAGCTTAATCAAAACAATCCGTCAGAGGCAGTTAAGCTCTTTGGGATATGTTATGAGGAAAAAAAGATCGAAAATCTAGTGGTTACTGGGAAAATTAAAGGTAAAAAGAGCCGAGGAAGACCAAGAATTACATATATTTCTAGCTTGTGCAAGTGTACTGGATTGAGCGAAGTAGAATTGTTGCGCAACACAAAGAATAGGATTGTGTGAAGAGCCATAATCGCCAACGTCCGGATCGGATAAGGTACCCACAGAGAGAGAGAGAGAGAGAGAGAGACAAAAAATGTTGCTTAATTTGCCAACAACAACAACTATCAGTACATATAGCGCAACGGGCAGTCCATACAGGCATTTGTATGCAGAAAACGCATCGAAAAGGAAGGAAGGAAGGAAAACAATCAACAGTATGCTCTATTGTTAAATTTTAATATTGCTGTCGCTATCACGGTTTAACTTATATCAAGCTGATCCGCTTTTGACTTTATTTTTCAGTGAGTTGTTTCTGAAACTTCGCTGTTTAAAGCCAAAATTCGAGTTTGGTAAAATTGCTGCGTCACATCTTACCCCTTCGTTTTCAGCACATGGCAATGAGTTATGTTAAACGGTCAAAGTTACCAGAACATGTGAATTTGCTACCTCGTGGCTTTTAATGGTGAATCTGATTGCTTAAACTTTGCTAAAATGATCATACAAACATAGTCCTTTTCGTGATAAATATGGTATGCGTGCAGCATTTTGCACCCGTAGGTCATTTTGCACCCGTAGGTCATTTTGTGCATGTGATCGTACACAATCTTTGCAAACTTATGACCAAAATATTTCATATAAACTTTGCCAGTGCCATATTAGTGTAATGTTGCATTCTTAGTGAGTGTTGTTATGTTATTGTGAACTTACATCGCTGATGATATGTGCTGCGTAAATCGTTCTGTTTCAGTTTCATAAAATATGTTTAAAAATGTTGTCCTCTCTATTCTTTATAATCGTCCACTGTTTCCTTATTGCGTTCCTTATTGTCTTGTATTTTCAAATGCATATTTCTTCTTCAAAGGGGGTTGACGTTAGTTAAATGCTAGACAGGGCCAAGTTGCAAAGATAATCTATTGTGTTTGATAGATTTGGTGCCTTCTCTTTCATTGTGTGGCTAAAGAAACAATGGATTTGTGGGTGTTCCTTTACCCTATTTAGAGCGGCTACAACATATAACTAGGTCTATTCCTTTTAAATGCAATGCAACAAAATGACAACCTAATGCACTACATTAAAACTGAGGAAATGCACACTTCCTACTTTTCTTGTCCTTTTCCAACTCAAAATGCAATCGCAGCATTGTGTTGCAAAAGGATTTCGCGCACTTACTAACTGTTTGTTACTTCTAGTTCAAGTCTATTTACTTGTTGTTCGAGCTTATATGACTGTCAGCAAATCAAGTTTAACCAATAGGAACAAAGAATTGCCTTTGAGCATGTATTGCTGACATTACATTACGTTAAAAGCTTTCCTTTTTATTTAGATCTACCGAAAAGAACTGGAAGAAATCGAAGAGTATGGTGGCTTCACCGATTTTGTCAGTACGTTTCATTTTAAGCGGGGAAAAGATGATGATGACGAAGACGAACCGACATGTGGTGAACTCAAGGTTTGCCTTTTCGCGAAATTCACCTTAAATTTTGTAATTTATAAAATCTTGATTCTTGTATTACGAATTCAGCCTTATGAAGGACCTTGAAATCGTCTATTGTCATACCTTTGTCCTTAATACCAACTAATCTACAATTATCCTGCTAGAAAACAATTAGCAGTCAGCTACTTTAATTTTGAATTTTAATTTGATTTTAATTTTCAATTTTGCAAACGTTTATCGTTTTAGGGGCAAATAAAAGTGTACCCGCTTCCTGCAGATCCAGGTCTTCCTCTGCCACCAAAATATTTTAAGACCCTTCCAATGAGCACCGTCACGGAATGCATTGTTCGTGTTTATATAATCAAGGTACGTGCAAAGAATTTTGATCCACTATCTAAGATAAAGAGTTGGAGCCAATAAGAAACTCTAGTTGAAACTTCCACGGCACTCGCATTGAAATTATTTGGTCAGATAGTTCGGCAGTGACAGCACATTTTGGAATTTATACCTTCTTGATTTAGTTCCAATTGTTGCATTTTCTCCTGACGGCCTATGCGAGATGCAAATGTAGATTTAAGTGCACTTAGCATAAGAATTCTGGAAACTAATCCAATGTACACAAACCCCCATCCGTTATTAACTAAAATTCAAAAGTCGGTTACAAAAAATATGGCAGAACCCAGAGTTTACTTTTGGCAGTCTGCGATTTTAAGAAAACGGCAATTCCTTGGCAGTTTGCCTTTATAATGGTTAACAATTAGAGTGCCCTTCACAGCCCATCATGCAACTTTTTACCTCATTTTGTGCTTATCTTCTATCTATCTGAATAAAATCTTATCTCTTGCAAACTTTTCATTTCAGGCAATTGAATTGCAACCACAAGATTCTGGTGGCAAGGTATTGTTATAATTTCATATAATTTATGAACATAAAAAGGAGGTTTGTAATAAAAGGGCTTTCGCTGCATCAAGACAAATTTACACTTTCCTGTTCTTTATCTGAAGATGCTGAAATTGGCCAGTTTTTTGAGTCTGGGATAGGTTAGGCAGTCATAGAGGAGGGGGGTGGGGTAATTCTCTGAAGGACCCAATTTAACCCCTACGTGTAATTTTTCGCAGCCAGAGGCTTAAGATCTGGCGACAATTTGTATGTGTAACCGGATGATCTTTTATTATTACTCATTTCATTTCTCACAAATTGTGGTCTTGTTTTATTAAAGCAAGCTTTGCAAGAGAACTTTAGCATTTTCTGTAACTTTTAATTTTTTCACTTTTTGTGTGTTATAATAATATATGTTTACTATATATATTTTATATGTTTACTCATTTATCCAGTTAAATTCTTGTTTGTGTTCGTGCATTTACATAGCTGTTTCCTTCTTGTTTGAATTTACAATAGTACACACGTCCCCTTTAGTCAGCGAAAGATAAAACCATTCGTTCTTATTGACGGCTTTTTCAACAGGCTGATCCATACGTAGTAGTTGAACTTGGAAAGAAGAAAGTTAGCGACAAAGATAACTACTGTCCTAATACGGTTGACCCAATTTTTGGGAGGTAAATGAATTTGTTGCGAAATTACTTCTCTGTCCTCTACTTATATTGATTTTTGTGCTATTTGCTCTTTTTCAAACATTACTAAACTGATTTCTAGATTTAACATTGGCAAAGTTGCATCCGCTGCAAAATGAAACTACAAAATTCGTTGCTTGTCGCAATTTTGATTATTCAAAATCATATTTTCTATATGTCAGGGATATTTGTTGATCAAGTTAAAGTCGTTATTACTTATTGTCCAAGTTGTTGTTGTATCGAAGTCGTTGTATTTACAACAATTTCACTTCATTTTTTTGCATGAATAAACAGCATCCTCGAATAACCTACTGACATGATTGACGTAATTGTTTTAGGATGTTCGAAATCGAGGCATCAATCCCAATAGCAAAGGACCTAAAGATTAAGATCATGGATTATGATCTCATAGGAAGAGACGACCTCATTGGTGAAACAGTTGTTGATTTGGAGAACAGATACCTCACAAAATACAGAGCAACTTGTGGCCTTCCACAAAGCTACCATTCGTAAGTAGATACCTTTTCGGTAAGGTAGTGATTTTACCTGAAAGTAAGTAACATTTCAAATAAAGCTAGATCTGATTATGTCTCAGAAATGTTGAAGCATGTCAAACAATTTTGCCTCCCGTTGTCTTTTGCTCAGCATCACGTGACATTGTCATTGACTTTCGGAAGTTTTTGCAGCCCAGATGTAGAAACATCACCATTCGTTTTGTTTAAGTTTTTTTATTTGAGGTGTAGTTTAAAATGGTTTAAAATTGTGTTATATACCCGAGTCTTTTATGTATTAAGATTTTGCAAATGTTTCCTTTAGGTCAGGAACATTCCAGTGGCGTGACGTCAAAAGTCCGAAAGAGCATTTAGAGAGGTGGTGTGAGCGACACAGTGTTGCCAAACCCCAGTACCTTAGCAACACACAGCTTGTACTTGACAGCAAAATTTACAAACTAGAGGACTTCGGTGCGTCAGTATAATAATTTTCCTCTCCATTGATAATCAAGGCTTGTTTGACCTGTGCGCACTGCAGTGAATTTATGTAAATGAGTATGGCCGTCCCATTGATATCAAGTACAAATGCAATTCTGCATATTTCACATCAAAATGTGATTAGAGCTGCAGTCTTCGAGATGTATCGGACACAAAGAACTATGGTCCTAGAAAGCGCCTCAGCTGCCATTTGCGTTTGATGGCGAAAAAATGATTTTGTTGATTTGCGTCTTTATGAATTCGGATAAATGATAAAATATTTTTTCCATCCCGAAGCTAAATCGAAATTTCACTTTTAAAGTTCTTTGGAAAAGTATATCATTTCCTCTTAGGAAATATTGGCAATAAACACCCCCCCTCCCCTATAAGCTTAGGGTATATAGAAAAAGCATCCCTTTGTTCCCTTTATTTACGTTTCTTTATCAAGTCCCCCAATGTTCATGTAACTACTCATTTTGCCTATAAACATGCCTTATTATTTATGAATATTTTTCTTCCAGAGGAAGGCATGACTGCCCATCCTCATTTAGGCCCAGCAGAACAAAGGCTCGCCCTGCATGTCCTTAATATGCAGAACCTCGTGCCAGAACATATTGAAACAAGGTCAATCTACAATCCGTTACAGCCAACCATCGAACAAGTATGATCTTGCTTGCTGTTTGTACGAATCACTCTTTATTCACAAAAACCTGACAATCGCAAATTGGTTTGGCTCGTGCGCTTGTCGGCTTTTGCGTTTACCCGTGTTCCGTCTGCTTCATATTATCACGAATTGTTTAGTAAATTTTTACTAATTTTATTGAAACTGAGTAAGAATGGGCAGGCCGGTAAACCGAAATTGAATTAACCAGAAAGCACCGTTTACTTAAGCGCAAGAAAAGTAGTGAAAGGCAGGAAATTTTTGCTTCCAAATTATTATAGTAAGCCTATATGTTATTTAAAGGGGCTGTGTCACTGTTTTGTAAATGAACCAAATACATGGGACATTGTGCGTTTTCAGCTTGACTTGCACATCGGGAAAATGGCGGATGGTGCTCCGGTGAATCGACAAGCTCGATAAATTGTATTTTCTGAGCGTATCCAACGAACATGGATTGGACACTTGCTATATTTCAGCATATTTACCTACTATCGAATCAAAAAGTGTATGTTAATTTGGTCTAGGCTACGGAAATAAAGCTTCATTCAATCATGGCGAAGATATTCCGTTTCTCTTTGTGAATTTAAATGGGATTAGACACTCTACAACAAAATGATTACTCCAAATTTGTCCTGCAGACTTGAATAATGTTTTTCGCTCATAATTTACATTAGTAAAGAAGGGTTTTTAGTGTCATTTCGGGCAATTCCATAAACAGCTCCTTGTGAGTTGCGGTATCCTAACCGAAAAAGTGGCCTTTGTTTTTTGTATTGCCATCCTTTATACAAAGAAATACGGTGATAAGACTGAAGAAAGAACCATCCAAAAATGCGAATGCTTCGAACGATGAGCACGGATACAAAAAATCTTTTATTTCATATTGATTTTCCTATTTAACGCAGGGTGTTTCACCCAAACAACTTTTGCAAATTGGCGTGTTGCCACGCGAGATGTCTCTTGTGACACAGCCCTTTTAAGGTAAATTATATTTTTTAGCACAAAGTATGAAGGCTTTGGTCAATTGTGTTTTCAAGGCTTTATCATCTTGAATTTTTGTGTTCAGGGTCAAGTTGAGATGTGGGTCGACATTTTCCCCAAGTTCCTCGGTGCACCTGGACCAGCTGTTAACATTGCTCCAAGACAACCAAAGAAGTGGGTATCAAGCATTTTTATCTGAATATGTTAATTGCATGCAAATACTGCTTCTTCACTATTTTATGTTTCTGGCACAGACAAAGTTATGGTAAAAGAATTAGTAAGTGAAAGGCATTGACAATGTGTAACTCATGATAGCCGTAAAACGTGAGAAGTGGTCTTCTAGATGTGTGTTTAAGAGCGCTAAGCAGGTTTGAAGAAGGGTAACTAGCAGGCAAGAGAAAGAAGGCAAGGGTATGTTTCACTCGGAATCAAAGGGATGATTGGTAGTAGTCGATCGTGAAACTTCTTTAAAGGGTAAATGTTGCATTAGCAGTTGGCTACCTCAAAAACAACGTTTGGAGTTCCAGTGTTTTGTGGTCTATACTGCTATTAAAATTCATCCACGATCCCATGCTTTGTACTGAGCACAAAAGGTTATTGTATTACGTTAAATAATCAGGTTCATGACACACATCCCTTATGAGAAAAGAAGTCAAATTATCATCTTCAGAAAACCCCTTGGTTCATTGTTTTTTAAGTTTGAGAAAGTTCTGGCTTATAAATTTGATGAAGAGTTTCTCTGTTATATAACCAAAAACATCTCATTTGGCTGCAAAAAGATATGAATTTTCAGATTTTAGTAGAAAAAACTTACAACTTGCCAAGCTTTGAGGATCATTTTTTCGTAGGGTAATAGCAGGGTATTAGAAGGGAGAATTTGCCGCCACTTTGAACTGAAGTGGTTTTCCTTGGTCATGTTTTTTATTACCTTTAACAGCTTCGAACTGCGAATGATTCTTTGGAATACGGCTGATGTGATTATGGACGAGACATCCATTACTGGTGAGCAAATGAGTGACATTTATGTCAAGAGCTGGATGGAAGGAATTGATGACGTGCAGAAAACTGACATCCATTACAGGTCCCTCAATGGAGAAGGCAACTTCAATTGGAGAAAGGTTTTCCCATTCTTGTATATGCCAGCTGAGAAAGTCATGATTGTGAAAGAGAAGGTAAGGCATCATGCGTGCTATGGCATGGTGTGAAGTTTTTTGTGTCAATGTACATCATTATTGATTGCCCTTATTTAGGATTCCCATCATTGTAGTTGAATATACTCAGTTTGTTATAAAATCATCCATAGAAACACTTCTGGAGTTTGGATGAAACTGAAGAGCGTCTTCCACCATCCCTTATTGTGCAAGTTTGGGATAACGACAAGTTTTCAAGTGATGACTTTCTTGGTGAGTTTATTTCTTCAATAAGGGTGAAATTGAAGACGTATATCTTGGTAACCAACCTATATGGAAAACCTGCCAAAACTTTGATTTGACAGCTTTGGTTATTATTGCGATGACACCCTGTTTTGTTCCTATGTCGTTAGAATTTTAAACTTTATTTTCATTGAAGCAGAGCAGGCCAAAAAATTGTAAGCAGTCATTTTCTGGTGCGACTTCCCTCTTATATTTCCATGAGCCTTGGCAGATTTCTTTTTCGCCTGACTTTGCTCAAAATCTGCTTGTCAAAACTGCATTATATAACCACATACATACTTTCGTTTAGGAACTATCACCTTAACACTGGATCACATGCCAAAGCCAGCCAAGTCTTCAGAAAAGTGCAGTCTCCAACAAATACCAAGAATAGATGCCCAGGCTGGTTCCAACTCCCTGGAGTTCGTCGATCTGTTCCAAATGAAGAGGTGCAATGGCTGGTGGCCAGTGTTTGTCGAAGAAGGGGACACAAGAACACTAACAGGCAAGGTTGAGATGACTTTGGAGATTCTTGCAGAAGACGAAGCAGCTTTGAAGCCAGCCGGAAAGGGACGAGACGACCCTAACCAGAACCCAAAATTGGATGAACCAAAGTGAGATACTTTTTGCTTTAGAATGTGTTCTCAACGTTTATCTTCTACACTAATGTAAGTGTCTGCTTGTTGAAGCCTTCGTTTTAAGATCAATCGGTGTCCATCACCACCAATCATAATCGATCAATTCATCAGCCGTAGTCAATCAGAATCAATTAGTTAATCAATAGCTCCAATCAGTAAATAACTACAGTCTATACCATTATTGTTATCAACAGTTTATAAAATCAACAACTTCATCACTATTCTTCATAATCTTCATAAAAGCTATCATCGTCTTCGTAATCGTCATTGAAATCATTAGCATTGTTGTTGAGATCATCTCCTGTAACCGTCCCATCATAATGATCGTCAGTTAGAATCACTTACCATAAACTCATCGATGTGCAAACCCAGAAAACTGTTTTTTTCTCGTGTTACCTATTCAATGGCCGTTAAATCAAGCAACGTGTTTAGCTTACTGAACTGTTCCTTTATAGTCGCCCTGCAACCTCATTCTTTTGGTTCTCATCGCCCTGGAAGACACTAAAGTTCATCTTGTGGCGCCGTTACAAGTGGTACATCATTGGGTTCTTGATCTTTATCATCCTCCTGCTGTTCGTCGTGCTGTTGCTGTATTCGATGCCCGTGAGTTATTCTCAATTAATTTTTAAGATTCTTGCAGCTTTTTTGCAATTTCGTCTAAGGCCCTGAAATTCCCTATATTTCTTCTGAGGCCCTGATTTTTGGTCAAAATGGGAAGAGTTCTTTTGTCAAAATGGGAAAAGTTCTTTTGTCAAACCTAACAAAGAAAGGGGAAAATAATTTGAAATATCTGAGATGAGATGAAAACCTAGCATCGTGTATTTCGAAGTTGGGATAAAGTAGCACAATCTTTACCATCTCTTGCCTCCTTTTATCTATTTATCATATCATTTTATTTTATCATGGGGAATAATTGAAAGCGCGATTACATTCATCTATATCATTCATTCATCCAAAACTGTTTGAAATAGTTGTTCTTTGTTTCTTAAGATGTGTTCTGAAAACCTTTCCTTTTTCTTCACAGGGATACACTGTTAAGAAGATCTTTAGGGTCTGAGGGGTGACACAAGAATATTTGAGAAACATTTTATTTCATGAATTATATTTGGACAAGCAATTTTTCTCGTAAGCTTATTTGAATTAATAACTATTTCAAGACATATTGGAGATTTGCACTTTGATGGCCGGTACTGCTTCGGTGATGTTGTCTTTAGGTATTGGATCTAAAAGTTTTGCGGACTTCATATCAGTAGCGCTTGCTAAACCAAATTGATTTACGTCATTAATTGATACGAGTCATTTCAATTCACAATGTTTATTTGGTGTTGTTTTTCCTGAGAATGCCAAAATTTCTAACGTTTTAAATTCGCTATCAGGGTAACTTGAAGCTCTCAAATAGGCTGTTTACATATGTGGTTTTAAGACACTGTTTGCCATTTAGATGTGGTTTTCAAAACAACCTGATTAGCCACGCTTCAAATAGAGCCATTTTGAGTAAGAAATTATTCAAGTTTGTTGGTTTAAAAAAGCTATTTAGAAGTTGATACCGGTCTATCTTTTGTATCTCTATTTTAATTTTGTCAATTTTTGCTAACATCTTTGCATAACAGTATTGGAATTCTACATTTGTTTCTTTCGTCTATGTCTGCTGGGAGAGCTTTCTGTTTTTTGGAAACCATGAAAGAGTTGAGAACACTAAGGTGCAACGTCAGTTAATTCATTTTGTATAATATATTGTTCTACAACTGCACCTGTTGAAAAAATTTATTTTTTCTAAAACCTGTTTTTTTTCTAAAAAACAATATTTCATTAATTTAAAACTAATAATAAGATATCTCGGTTAATAAGATATTATTGTAAAAATAATAACAAGAGGAAGTAAGAAAAAAGAATTTTCAAAACAAGATCGTCCCGAAATCCTTCAATTGCTCCTTGAAATTTTGCAGTGCTGAGGCTGTTTTGGTATCTATATCAAGCTTATTGCACGTTGCAAACGATTTTTGCCAATTAGTCGTTCTCGTTGACGGGGTTGTTGTCACGCAGGACATCACGTGTAGGGTTGGAAGACAAAAAAACGGAGCCCACTGCCTGGTTTTTTTTAGGTTCCTCGCATGTCTAAAAGCAAGTAGAATATAGAGTCGTGTAAGTTCTCTATTTGATCTTGGTAGGAGGCAATCGGGCGAGTTTACTGTTTACGTAACTAGGATCCAAAGACTTAAGTGCTGGTGCATGAAAAGAGCTATTTGTCACGACCCTGATGTTTCCCACAGCCGATAAGGCAACACATGGATATACCATAAAGAACTACATTATTTAGATGCGTTTCGACAAATCTACGTTACCTGTTACTTAGAACATAGGGTTTGGCGCATTGCTTTGCAGATTTTAAAGTGTCAACGCCCGTGAGACTGTTAAGTATCAAAGTACTTTAAACCAAATCAATGGCACGAGACTTGCTAAGGTTTGGACTTAAAATTATCATGATAATGGGTAACATTGTTCATAATAGTTAATAAAGTTTGTTGCCCGGCTACTCAAGTAATATCACCTCGATAAAGAGTTCGTCAAGTAAATTACGTTATCTGCGTAATTGTATATCAGAAAGTCTTCACAACTTTCCGATCCTCTCGCAACTGTCCAATTGGCATTAAGTCCTTCAAAAAGTTTCTCCTCATAGTTGTGTTTAATCACACCTAAATGTTTCTATTTAGTCAATGTTGTTTGCCAGTTAAGAATCACCATATGTTCGGCTTAAGAAGAGCTTACCGCTCTAAACAAAGTCTTCATAATTGTTATCCAAGACAAAAACAACTATTAACCTGCTTGTTTTTTCAATAAAGCAAATGAATTCTCTAACTTTGTCATTTAATTTTGTTTATGAAATACGCCAGGATATGAGTTGACCGGGCAGGTTGTTGTATTGTAATACGAAGAAGATGCGCTTTGCAGTTTGTGATTTCAAAATGTCGAATCATTCCAGTCCTGAAACAGATAATTCTCCGATGAAACTTGATCTAAAACATATCGAGAGGCCAACGTACATAAGCCAGGATGAAATTCAGTTGAAAGTAAGGAAAATTTCCCTTAAAAAGGAAGCCAACAACTGGACGCATAAGGAGATTGTTCGAAAATCGTTGTCTGATGCTGAGTGTGAAGAGGATATGGTCGAGTTAGTGCGGGAAGAATTGTATCTGCGGAAAGGCTCGCAAATATCCTTGCACGGCGTTTCGCATCTAGCTTATGCTAAAGACACTTCGAAAAGGATTTCATGGCTGCTGGTGATATCTATATTCTGGGCTTTTCTGACTTACATGCTTGTAAGTGTCTTCGTAAGTTATGCTGCTCATGATGTGTACACGGTGAGAGAAAAGGTGCAAGTCAACGAAATGGTTTTTCCTGCAATATCCTTTTGTAGCACTCCAAAGCTGGATGAAATTTTCCTAAGATACAATGTATCATATCAAAATCATAATGATGTGACCGCATTGCCAGTTTTGCATCGATTTGTTGGTGATTACATCAGTAACAGAAGCACAAAAAATCGACTGTCAGTTTTGAAAACAATGTTCGTCGAGGGCATCGGTGCCTGCCAGTTCGGAAACAAACCGTGCAGTTTCGAGAGGGATTTTAAAGCGATCTCAGAGTTTCATTTTGATGGAGTCTGTTTTACGTTCAATCCATCAGGCACCTTTTCACAACAAGGCGAAGGAAGTAAATTTGGTCTTTCAGTTATTGTTTTTGTCAATAATACGGAGGAAACTGTTGACATGGCAGTGAGGCCAGGACTTTCATTAGTGATAAATTCACATGATGTGTTCCCGTTTCCTTTGATAAACGGAATATTAGTTTCGCCTGGAGAACTTACATTGATAAGACTTCAAAAACAGCGAATGACAAGGCTACCCGCCCCGTTTCCGCGTAAGTGTGCTGACAATGGTCCCATCTTGTTCCCAGGGAAATATACTCCAAACAACTGTAAACAATCGTGCTATATCCAGAAGGCACTAGACGCCTGCGGAGCGTCTGTTTTCCCAGTGAATAAGGAAAAACAAAATTGCTTTTATTCTAAACTAGTAGAAGAAAATTTAGCTCACCATCCGCATGCATGTGCTTGCCCTTTGCCTTGCAAAGAAGACCGGTTCATTCCTTTGGCCACACAGTCTGACTGGCCAAATGAAGCAGATTTGCCTTATCTTAAAAAGCTGTTCGCAACTGCAATCGGTAAAAATTCTTCCACCTTATCTAATGAATATGTAAAAAAGAATTTTCTGCGTGTCAACATATTTTTCCACGAACTAGCTTACGAGAAAGTCGATGATGTGGCGGTGTGGACACAGCAAAAGCTCGTGAGTGACATAGGTGGCCAAATGGGAATATGGGTGGGAGCCTCGTTGTTCACAGTCATGGAAATGATGGCTTACATGGCATCCAAAATAAAATCATTTCTTTACTTATTGTGTCACAGGAGCTAGTATAATGAAAAATTGCCGGCAATGACGTAGATAATTTACTTACAATTATTCTAGTAGCTTTTGTCTTTGCTCAAGCAAGGATAAAATGCTAGATGTATCTTTAAAATCTTAACAATGTAAACTTTAGTTAAAGATACATAACAGAAAACAGCCGATATAGCAACAGCTGATGTTGTTTTTTTCTTTTACACCAATGATAATCTGGAAACCTGGTAGTAATTTTTAGTGGCACTTTGGCCAAAATAGGATGGCACGCAGACATAATTTTGCTTTCACATTTGCTAAGCACTAAGAAAGCATCTGATGCCTATTTGCAGAGCAGTATTACACGGTGTCTAGTTTTCTAGGCGTTGATTGTCCGCAAACACAAATGGGCTCACAAAGAGTTGAAGTATATCTACTGCTAGCAAAGGTGAAGCTGTTATTTCTAGTACAGCAACAGTAAAAAGCCCAAAGCCAAAAGAACGTTTGGTAGATGCTATAGAAGCTATTTAAAAAGATCCAGAACCAGGTGTAAGAACTCTTATAGAAAGTATGTGATTTCTTATAGAAAGAACACTCTTGTAGAAATTATCGAGATTGTCATCGACATCACAAACAACATTTGTTTATTTATAACAACAAATGTGTATTTTCCAAAATAATCTTTTCATTAGTGTGATAGTAGGATATTTATCTAAGTATTGATTCATATCCAATCGTCAATGATTATCTGATATTTTGTAATGGGTAACAAAGTATAAGAAATAACATGGCCCTCCTTTGGCTGCAAACGCTGTGTACAAATTGCTGTGACCAATGCTGAGAAGAATATCCTACCATTCTACAACACATAAATAATCGGTTTTTGCCAAACTTAATGAGCCTTACTATAAGTTTAAGAGTAACAATACTTATAAAAATTATCATAGGGGGTAATTAGGTTTTTTGTTAACGAAAGGTATATCTTTGGCAAGATATGCTAACGAAAGGTAGCAAAATGTAACTAAACAAGCCTTTAAACCTGCAAAAAATGAACTTTTCATGGAAAAGCACAACCTAAATACTGTTTCACTGATTTCCGTATGGTCCCCAAAAGTAACTAGTAACTTTTAACAACATCAATAAAATATGGACTTGTTGAAGTCTCTCTTTTGGCCTTCTTGAAGGGCCGTGAAAGAGAGAAGAAAGAGAGAGAGAGAAAAGATATCCTTTCTCTTTTCTAACTTCTTTTCTTTCACTTTTCACTTTCTCAAGCTTTTCTAGGTCGCACTTTCTTTTCCTTTCTCTTGTAAGAGGACTGAAATAGAGACTTTGATATAAAATGGTAAACTGTCTTTATATTTTCTTTAACTTGTTGCTCCCCTATTCGGCGGGGTTAGGGCTTGGCATACTCCTTTGCAAAAGAGCTTTTTGCAAAATATTTTTCTATCGATCTTCAGTTGCCCCCCCCCCCCCCCCCACTTTCCAGCTTGCATTGAAGCCCGTCTATTACTGAACAATAGACTTTTGATAGCCCATCTCTTGTAGTAGGGTTAGTATCAGTGCGTTTCACCATAGATAATTCCACTGTACTGTCCAATGCCGTCGTTGTCTTTGTACGGCCGTGGGAAATTTCTGTTTTGAATTAATTCTTTACGAAAAAATTTTTAGCAAGTTGAACTGAGCAGAAAATTGGAGCTCGCACTAGCGAATTAAATTTTTTATTATATTGTTTTTTTTAATTGAAAAAATGACCTTATCGTCGAGATCACTTGGATACCAGAACAATTCACTTCAATGACAGATTTACCTCACATTGACTTTGCAAATAAGATCACAAAGACAAAGGAAGGATGGTTGCAGGCAGAGGCAGGATAAGGTATATCAAAGTCTTTTGTATTTTATTACACAAGATTTCGAATCATTTGCAAATATTTATTTAAGGCGAAAATAGTATTATCAATAGTGGCTTGATTATAAGTGATACACAAAATGTTCAACCTAGGCCTTTTCGAAACTAATGTTTTAGGCCAAGAAGGCAATTGATGAAAGAGGCATGAAAAAACAAAGGTCAAGATACATTTTGGTTTTCAAACATATTTAGATACTGCGAATACTAATTTGTTGTGTCAATGATTGCTCATTCAATTTTCGTTATTGATAACATGGCAAATTAAACCACTTTTGGAAAATTCACGTTTGTAATTATAAAGGAGCATGAAATATTTGTAGAGTTATTACTTAATTGTTGATCAAAGTAAGAGCAAGTTCATATGGAGAAAAATCAAAAGCATTTTTCCAGTCCCATACACCTATTCGACTTATGACCTTTTTTTGAAAAATTTATTCAAATTCTTTTGTACAAAATTTTTCACCTCAAATCTGGATTTGGAGCAATGATTTTAGTCTACTTGGAAGTTTTCGTCATGGTCTTGCTCACTATATTGATGTTATGACAACATAAAGATAAAAAGCTTGTAAGAGATTTGACTGTGATTGGCAACTAAGAGGGTAAAGTTTCAACTGGATTGATTTTTGCAGTCAAACTTCATTTCTCTGTCAAATCTAAAATACAAGCACAAACAATATGAAAAATTGTATCGGGCTTAAAATTATGGTGATAAAACTAAATCTGAGATTAAAAAGTCATATAATTAAGTTTGGAGAAATTTCCAAAACATGGCTGTAATTGGAATTGGTGAATTTAGGTGTGATCCTGCCTCGTACGTCTTTTCTCATAAAAAATAGCATGAGCATTCGCACAAGAAAACATTTAACCAGCTAGCCAATATCTTGCTTGAGCACTTCCAAGATCTGGCCTAAGAATGGAAATATTTTCCTAAACAGATTTTCTCTACAAAGAAGGGAACCAAGTTCATTTGCAAAAGCACAATCTGCAATGATCATTAAAAATGGCTTATTATAGTTTTCTGGTCATGGCAGGAAAACACCTGCATATGAAAGGTTTATAATTATTTTTCCAGCCAGCCAAGATTCCCCATTGAGAGGAGAAAGACAGAGAAATCTTTCTCCATATGATTACAATAATTGATCAACCAATGATGAAAAAAATTGAGCTTGATTTTATCTACTTAAAAGTATGGAAATCAAGCTCAATAAAGGAAAAGTATATAGTGACCATTTTCCAACCTAATCAAGTCCTCCATTGTATCACTGTTATTTAAGACTCATCTTCCTAACAGTGAGTCATTGCGCTATTCAGCCATCCTATACTGCATTTCAGACAGTCTGAAATCGATTTTGGTTAATCCGCAGAAATTTACTGCCATTGTTTGGATCGTCACCTGGATAATTTGCCATGCCTGCAAAGGCTCATTGTTAACATTGTTAACATTTTCCATTGTTTATGTATCCACAGTAATCTAAACAACAACACTTTGGTGGTGTCACTTCATTTTATGTGTATACATCTACTATAATTAGTCAGTCAGTAAATTCATCAAGAAGCAACAGTCACACAGCATCATCTCCTACGGGAATGTAGGAATTCATATAAAATCAACCAGCGTATGGGAAACAGCACCATTATATGCAAATTATTCAGTTTTGGAAGAAAGAGTCTAATTCTTTTGACTAACAAAACTGATTTCTTTACTCAAATTTCGACAAACAAAGCATGATCTCACAAGGATGATATTTTTAATCAAAGTACACATCTAATCAAGAGCTTCTATTTCAACTAGATTTCAATGAAAAAATGTGACCATCCCAAGTGAAGAGCTATTTTGAAGTATGGATAGAAAAGGCAAGCCCCCAAACTTACAACTTGGTGACAAAGTGAGTCAAAAATTGGATGTTAAACCAAAGCCTTTCAAACAAGGGATTCATTTTCGAAGGCAGAAGAATAGAGAATGGGAAGATTTTAAAGAATGGAAGGCAGTGTCACATTCAGTATCAATATTGTTTAATGGTAAGACATATTTATTAATGCTTTTTAAGTCTTATTGATTGGTGTTTTTATTTATTTTTTTCTTTGTTAAGTTAACATTTTTCAGTGTCTCATTATTCACATGTGGTAGTTGCAAAAACTCAGATAAAAATTATTGAGTTATTTTCATCATAATTTTGCAATTGACAGATTGATTCAGCTCATAAAGCCACAACACCTGCAACAATTTTTGGAGTACTCCTAGCAATTTGTGAAATTTAAGTTGAAAGTCATCAAGCATTGCACAAGTTTAGTCTCCTGCAGGGTAATTTTGAATGTGAAGCATTGCTTAAATGACTTTTTAAGATTTTATTTTCGTTTCTGAGAGTTGTAAGAATTTTGACATTACACATTTCAAAGTTGTAAAACTTTGCCATGAAAATTTCCATTCCTGTGATAATTGCCAGACAGCATATCACTGCATATCACTTTTTGCAAACAGTTATTGAGATTTATTAGAACAATTGGAATTTTCTGGGATTTCTATCGAAAAAATGGACAATTTGATTTTTGCTAAAAGGTGTACGAGATTTGTATGGAGTGATATTCTCCGCAAAGGAGCTATTATGTGCGAATGATATTTACAAGTCATTACATGATGCTCAGAGAAAAGAACGATCGAATGATTATGATTAATAAGAGTAACAAATAAATCGATAAATATAAGGAGAATACAGAGATAAAGAGAAATGATAAAGAGAGAAAGAAACAAACAGTCAACTTTTTATAATAGTTATTGAGAACCAAACTGGCGCCATTAACGTAATGATTTTCGGTCATTTGGGCGTGATTGTTAAAAAATGAGGATAGATGAGCGGTTCAGAAAGTGCCTGCAGAAATTGTGAGTATTAACTTTGTGCCTGCAAGCGCCGCCAACGCACTCGCGCAGATTAAAATAGATCTGTGGAGCCCTATTCTTATTAGACCATTTTCTTACAAGAGTAGCACCTGATAAGAAATCACGATATGCTAACGAAAGGCGGTAAGATGTAGCTAAATAAGCCTTTAATACCGGAAAATTTTTATGGAAAAGCACAAACATAAATTCTGTTTTACGGATATCCCTGTGGTTTCCAAAAGTAACCAGTAACTTTTTACAACGTCAATAAAATACGGATTTGTTGCAAGTTTTTTTATTTGGCCCCCTTGAAGGGCCGAGAAAGATAGAAGAAGGAGAAAGAGAAAATAGTTTGTCTCGTTTGGTATGGTCTTTTAAAGATCGGTGACGTTATTTTTCTATGCTTTTTGAGCTCTGTTGACAATGTTAGCATATCGTGTGTGAATAAAATGCTGACTATCTGTCATTGTCGTTGACTAGCTTAGGTTGACTCGTTTTCTGCAGGGAAAAAGCTCAGCACACATGAATTCGAGAAGGTTTATACAATTGTGTCAAGTTGGGCAAATGCAGAAATGGAAAGTGGTGACCCAATGTATGATCTCTATCAAGAGTCTATCTTGAAACGTGGCATGATTATCCTTAGAGAAGACATAAAAGAAAAGCATGGCAAAACATTGTTGAATAAACTGGCTGATGTATGGGTTAGGTTTTATGGTGGCCTTCTGCCAATGTTGCAGATTATTTTCAATATGATGACAACAAGAGGCCTAAACATTAGGCAGATGACGTTGCAGAATTTCAGAGATGTTGTCTTGTTAAAGACAGAGGCTAAAGAAGCAATATTTGCATATCCAGGAGATGTTCCCCCACCTGTTAAGCAAATGCTGCTGGTTCTTATGGTATGTGGTAGTTTCAATATGCTGTCTTACAACGTTAGTCTAGAGATGGTGTCACAGAAATTGAGCACTGCAGTCTTAGTGTAGGCTTCTTCTTGCTGCATTTTTTTATCACACCCAGTTTATTTTCTTCTATTGTAGCCGTTCTTCCAAAACCGATTTCACTTTGCCTAGATTTTTTGTGAGTTTAATAAATTGGAGAACCATCCTTTTCATAGAACTTCCCTATGTTTACAACATATAATGTCGGGTTTCCGTCCAAAAAATTGCTTATCAAAATTCCTAAAATTAGGAAGCTATATCGCTTAAAATAATATTTCAATTGCTTGTTGATCGAATTAGTTTTGTTGCAGAGTGTGCATGACAGCCCGCACCCAAGTGAAAACTACTTGAAACTGGAGCAAATGGCGTCAAGAGTTATAGTCCCATTACTAGGAGCAAAGATTCTCTATCAAGGAGAAAATGTGTTCGCCAAAGGGAGCCCGGACCCTCCAGACGGTCACCAGGGCAAGGCAACAAAGAACAGTAGCGGCGAAAGCCCGCACGGACCATCCACAAGGAAGTTACACCGGCCATTTAGCATGGTTGATCCGAGCCCGAGTGAAAAAGATCCGGACTTTGATGACCTGATCCAGTTCCGGCAGCAACAGCGACACAGGTATAGTTACGGGGGAAGGCTTAGTGCAGTCGACGAGGGACAGCAAAGCTTGGCATCGTCTTTTGGAAGTCTTATTGATGACTAGTGGGGTGTCTGCAACGCTCTAAATCATCTGATATTAGCGGATCTATCCAAGGTCACAATCGGTATAAGGAATTGACCCTTGCAGCTCGCGTTCTTTCATTTCGGTACGTCATCGTCAAAGCATCTTTTAGGTTTTTGACTTTGATTTCCTCATAGCTATTTTAATTACTTTTAAGGGTTACCACAAATGACATACGCCACTGCGAACAGCTAGAAACCGTTCTTATTTTCTCTTTGACCTGGACACTACCAAAACGACATTTTGAAAATAACCAGAATTCCAATCAATGTTCTTCTAAGGGTTAATTAAAAAGATTTCACTAGTTTGGATAAAGCTTATTTTTGGCAACAAGTTAAACATTTTTTCCACCATAAGGTAAGCTTCCCCTCCCCTAATGCGAGTCTCGTGCAATTTAAGCACCCAGTTGCAACTGCTGATTGGACAGAAAGCCCTTGATGGCTTAGGCAACACTTCAGTATTGGGTAAGACTAAGCAACAGTTGATCGTCAATATGTGCAATTTTATATTAATATATGAATGAGAGAGACATCGTCGTTAATTATGATGTATAAAACAACTATTTTATAATCCTTATTGACATTACATTCAACAATACCTTGAAATGTTCCTCTTGAATTATTTTAGATTAAAATGCCATTTGTTATACACACTTTTGAAAAATATTTAGTTACAATAAAAAACAGTCAACTCTTCAAACATTAAGTTCTGATGGAAGTGAGGACTAGACTTAGCCATCTTATATCTAAATTTGCGTTTCAAAACTAATTTATTAATGAGGAACGATAATTAATTATAAAGATTAACTATAATTATGTTATAGAATCTTTTATTTTTCAAGAAAACGACAGTTTATGTAATCAAAATCACAAAAATTGTTTTAATTAACATTCTGAAGCGGAACAAAAGTCAACAGATGAGTTGAATGACTATGTTGGCCTCATCAGTTGTACACATTTTTGTCCAAATGTGGCATTTTCAGAAAGATTCTCGGCATCTACTTCGACAAATATTAGACCATTATTTTAGATCATTTGCTGCAATGAAAAACCGGAAACAAACACACACAGATCTATTGGCCTGTAGTAGCCTGTTTTGAGTATTTCAAAGAAGGCCTTCACCAGATGCCGCGATACCCTTTCATCAGTTGCCGCGAGTCCTAAGTGCCCAGTTGCCTCCTCCAATTTCTGACCACTTTTTACGTCACTAGGTATACAACTGTAGCATTCATTATTAAAAGGCAAGGCCGATTGGTTCGGTACACCTCTACTACCTTTTTCTCGGGGTTGCTTTCACTTACAGTTTTCTAATACCACTTTGCAGAAGCATCTAAACCCCCTAACCGAGCAAGACCTCTGTCTTATAGAATACCTCTCGCCTTTGTCGAATATAAACATATAAATGAAGTGTGTAAGAAGAATATTATGTACTGAGAGATGCGTTTTAATATATAAATACATATAGTTGTATGTGACAGAGTAACTGCAATTTACTGTAGAAACAAAGATGCGAAATAGATGGTTTTTTATTTGTATTATGAAGCAATGCTTTATTGGTAAACCTGGAAACAGGAGTGAGCAATCTGTGAGTTGTGTCAAAATTGATGATATTTTAATTTCAGTTTTTTCTGTCTGGTTCTGCTTTATCATTCAAGCATACTTGAGCTGATATGATCGATGGCAAAGTTAAATCGATAAAGGCTATTTGGATTTTGGAAACCAATATTAGGATTAACACTATCAGAAAAGCCAGAAGAAAGGAGATATTCAACGTTTACAAATAGGATCGTTATACGAAATTTTATAACTTAGATTCCGTTGTATATAGTACGACTGCAGGATTTACAAGGTTATATGAAAACATTAAAGATGAATGCACTACTCAACAGACAACTGTAATCAAAGTTTAGGAACGAAAAGACTAAAAACTTCAGCATTTTTACAAATATGAAAAGAAATGAACGTTAAATACAGTAAAAGTGGAGAATAACACCGCGTTTCAAGAAACAAAGATAAGCGTTGCATGCAAAGCACTTGCATCTCATACTACAAGGTATTGGTATAAGAAGGCATTGGTATTACAATGCATTGGTATTATATGCTACAAAACGAGGTTTCGGTAACGAACTTAGTCGTAGCAAAGAATAGGTTCTCTGTTTTCAATCGTGCTGTCCTCGATTAAGCACAAATCAATCAGTTTCAAGAATATCCAATTTATGCATACAAAATGTATGAAAAGGTTACATTTACAAAAGTTAAAGAAATAAAACCAACTAAAGTAAATACAAGCCCTAATATCTTTTGAAGCGCTTTTTCCATATACCTACACACCTTAAAGGGCATATGTCGCATTAACAGTTGGCTAATAAAACAAAAGCGTTTGGAGTGGAATTCCATTGTTTCGTGACTTTTCCTTTCTTTTTCTTTAATTTTTACTTCCATGCTTTGTGCTAAACAAAAGAGATAATTGTATTGCATTAGCCAATCATGTTCACGACACATGCCCTTTAATCTTTCCGAATCGTTTTCTGTTCCTGAGTATGATGAATCTCTAAGTATTCATCTTTATGTATGATGAAGAAAACGCTTGCTATAATGAGCGCACTTGGTGAGGCCATTTCACGAGCACATGAAGAACAGTCTAAGAAAGTTTTTTCAGGCTTTCATGATCAGGTATCATCATACTTTGTAAGTTTCATCGGTGCCAGAAATGTGAAATTACAGATCTTCAAATTTTATTGCAAAGAAAAGGGCTTAGCTCGAATCATCTTGCAGAAAACAGGGATATTATACCATCTTGCAGAAAACAGTTGCAATAAGTATCACCTCGTCGTAAAAGGATTCGGTGACTAAATATTCACCACCCTAACAATAATTCAAGGTTTTATGGTTTCATATTAGTCCATTCGTCTAACAAGCCCTGTTGGTGGCCACTGGACTGGACCACAGGAACATGACAAAAACGTTGCTTTAATCAAATGACGTCACCAAGTTGTCATAATGTCGCAAGAAGTTTTGGGTATTTCTACCTCCAACACACAAAAGCATAGAAGTGGGAACGGAAAATTGTATTAAAGAAAGAAAAAAGGTTGATTGTCCGAAGTATAAAAACTTTACTGCCTATGCTACTAAAGTAGCAGCCAAAAAGGCTTTCGTAATAATACAAGTCTATGACCATATAATAATGGCCAAAAGAAGACCTCTTCATATATATATATATATACATTGGTGCCTTTCCGGTTGAAGTACAAACGAAGATTCAGTCGATAACTACAAACGCCTTCAGAAACGCAGCGAATCATCAAACAATTGCATTGATGCTGCCAATAAACAATAGCGGAATCATTGAAGGGTTCATCACCGTTTACTGTTGATTGTTGAGTACCACTTTTCAATATGATACATTAGAGAACCGCTTCTAAACATATAAATATACATCTGCAAATCTTCTATACGCTACTTTGTTATCAAACATCACTCTCAAAGACAATTCTCTGGTGTGTTGTGGAATGTACGGAACTCGGAATATGGCCGATGCTCTTCCAAAGTCTTTTCTTCGTACAGCCAGCTTTTTCGTTACCCTGTAACAGCAGAAATATATTTCATTAAAGTAGATAGTACAATGAAAGATAGTAGAATGAAAGAAAATCAAGAATGAGAGAGCGAAAGAACGAAGTTTTCGAGAATAAAATCACTTGTAACAAGCGTCAGTTTAGGGAATGGGGTAATGGGGTTCCCCCGTAGTTGCGTCGTGGTCTGGACTAAACTTCTCAACAGGCTTAACATGACAACTCTTTTTCGTCAGCATATACTCAAATTTTTCGGAAAATTGGCCTCTTTCATCCTCTCTAGAATTTGATCTCCCAAATACTACTTATCTCTAAATGGCTCTTTCTCACAAGGGTAGGCATGGGAAAGTGGGTTCCCTTTTTGAGAGGAAATAGGTTTTTTCAGAGACGTCATCTTCTTACGCGTAACGTAAGCTTACAATTGTATATTGAGTGAAGAGCAGCCCGTATAAAAGTGCTATATGAATCTCCCAAATACTACTTATCTCTAAATGGCTCTTTCTTACAAGGGTAGGCATGGGAAAGTGGGTTCCCTTTTTGAAAGGAAATAGGTTTTTTCAGGGACGTTATCTTCTTACGCGTAACGTAAGCTTACAATTGTATATTGAGTGAAGAGCAGCCCGTATAAAAGTGCTATATGACAAAATACCGTCTTTGGTACCTCTCTCGGACTATCCCGGATTCCCTCTGATGCTGCATTGCCAGAACATATGAACTTCCCTCGTGCCTGATAAAATGCATCTCTTCTTGTCATACTTTATGCAAACTTAGCATTCTATGTGCATTGCTTCACGATTTGTACTTACCTCGTGGAAACTTAACAAGAAGAAAGATGCAAAAATCTTAATATTTTGATTAAAAAGTCTCACCTCAAGTTTTCCTTCAGCCATCGTTTTTGTCCTTGTTTCTAGTGATCTCAACTCAGCCTCCATCTTTGATATCTTTTCTTCAACTTCCTTGAGTTTCAAATCCTTCAATTCAAGCTCCTTCCTTAATTTGATGTTCTCGTCGGATCCTTCTCGTACCTTTGAAATACCGTCTGATGACTCTGGACATTCCTCAACTTTCCCAATAATATGATCGGTTAAATTACGTTCACTTTCTAGGACGCAGATATCAACACCACTGTCTCTTGTGTGAACACACTTTGGACCAGCTTTAGATTTTAAATCACCACTTCTCATTACGGATCCATGGTCTACATTGTTATGATCGAAAAAATCATCGCAACTAGTTGTAATACCTTGTTTGTTTTCCTCAATTTGTACACCTTTTTTATCCATCTGACCAATAATATTACCCATTGGATGTTTATTATTATTTATCAAAACTTCCTCTTTACTAAGTTGTTTAGCTTCACTTCCTTTATACTCGTCTTTAGATTCAAAGCCCTCTCTTCCTTCACCACCGTGTAAATGGCTCATTTCAATGTCCTGGATGCATCCAATCTCTTTATAATCTGCCTCATCATAGCTGCACTCTGAGAATAGAAATCTTAGGCGATCCAAAACCTCTTCTCTCGTAGCCTTTTGATTGTCAGTTTTGGTGGTGTCTTGGAGAAGCATTGCATTGACTTGAAGCAGCTGAAATTGGTAAATAATTTAATAAACCAAAACGCAATTTCAATCCATGGTCAATCGTAATAAGCAATAGAGAAAACCCTATATAATAATTTTCAAGAAAAAACGGTTCAAACTTACATTGAATCTTTTTTGCATATGATAGCTTCCTACAATATGATTAATGCAGAGAGAGAATGTGTGTGTGTGTGTGTGTGTGTGGAGGGGGGGGGGGGGAGGTGGCCACACTCCCAGATAACTCAACCATACTATGGCATAAAAAGCCCGCTCAGAACACACTTTATCACAAAATCTTTGACTGATGAGCAACTGGGCAGCCCAATTAGTTAAAAAAAATTTGCTTTGCTAAACCTCTGTATGCTGTAGAAAAGCATTGGCTACCTTTAATTAACTTGTATTCATTGTTGTTTGTTCATTGGCGCTTCGCAGGGTTCTTTATTTTCTACAAAAAAACAATTTTCTTACCTTATCATTTTCTTCAGTTAAAACTCCAATTAGTTCATTGGCCTGCACTAACAATTCTTGAGTGACTTTCAGCTGTTCAGTTGTATTGATTTTATCTATGTTCCAGTCGTCTTCAAACAAATCAGAGTGTCTTTTCTTTGCCAAATTCCACTCTCCACTTGCCCTTTTGGAGTTTTTACGTGTTAATGAGCACTGATTTCTTTGTTGGACAAAATCCTTGTGTGTGAATTCCTTTTTGATAGTGTTTTTTTCTTTGAAAATATCATCTTCTGATGATGTTTGTGTTGACACATCCATAACCAACCCTGCAAACTATTTCAAAATAGAAAATATCACTAAAAACCACAGCAATTCTATAGGAAAAGGATTTATCTAGCTTATTAACAGACTGGTTGACTGAAACAATAAGTAGGTGATAAGAGTAATTACAATGATATTATTCTCAGAAATTGAGGTCCTGATAACTGAAAAAGCTTTTTTATCTGGAAAATATGGTAGATAAACATTTTGATATTTCAAGCTTATGTTTTGCTGACTTCAATGCACTTCATGCTGTGTGCACGATTTGCTAGACCGTCAAATTTAAGATTACTTGGTCCCTAATTTCCAATATGTTTCTGTTATGTTTTGCTATAAGCATTCATTTCTGTGGATAATCTCTGCCATAGCTAAACATGATAGACTTGTGTAAGAAAAATAATATTGAATATTCACCACTGAGCACCAATACCTAATGAACAAATTCTTGGGACAGGGTGTCCTTCTTATCACTCTGCAGTAAAGTTTGGGTGTATGTATATTTGTATTATTGCACCCTATTGTTACAAATTTGTTAGATGTTCTAAACAGGGGCAGATCCAGAGCAAACTTGAAGGAGGGGCAGTTGGTAGTGGGGGCGCTGAAAAATTTTCGAAAATTGATAATGAGAGTATGCTGTATACAACAATTTCAGATCCATTTTAGAAATAAATAACATAACTTTGATGTAATCCTTGAAGCAAATTAACCTATCGGTCACTTTTTCACCTGATTCTCATTCTTCGCACCATTTCCAAAAAAGGGGACCCAGACTTGCTTCAACTCATCAAGGGAGAGGCAACTGCCCCCAGTTGCCCCCCTTAAATCTGCCACTGGTTCTAAACCCTTTAGGAAAAACCTTCATGGGCAACTTAAAAGGGAAGTGTGTTTCTATTGATTTAGGATAGAATAAGCAAAATAGTGAGAAAATTATAGATTTTTCTATAAATGGAATGAATGTTTCTCACTGGCATGGAGATACTGTAAGCTAAAACAACTGGAAAAAAATTATATACAATTTAAATCTGTTAGAAAAATGGTAAGACAAAAAAAACATCAATTAGTATTCCTTTCATACAAGAGCTGTTTGTGGCTTTAACAGTAAATTGCTAACAGGAAAAGAACATGGTAATACACGGACAAGAAAAATGAAAAAATAAAATGCAATGGACAAATGGTCAAAATTTTTAAAAAATCAAATGGTATCAAAGGTTGAAGCCTTCAGAGAAGCAAAGAAATATTTTTCTATTTGCAACATTGGAAATTTAAAGAAAGAACACTGGAGAGAAAGGATAATGATACCTGTGAACTGAAATCTTCTCTTTCAACTTCCTTTTTTTCAGTCAATTCTAGTGAAATTTCTTTTGATTCCACCTCAGTGAACGAATTTTGTAACAATTGGTCTTTGCTTTTCTCATCACTAGAAAGCACTTTGAAAGCATCATTTTCTGATTTCAAAGAAACACACTCTTCTTCTTTAGCTTTTAATTGATACTCTAACTTGGTTACTTGCCCTAGCAGCCTAGCAACTTGAGATATTGATGTGTCTTCTTCTTTGTTTCTCATTGCCTTCTGCAAATTCTTGATTTCCATTTCAAGATCTTCTTTGAATGAAACTAATTCAGACAAAGCTTCTGGTCCAAAGATGCTCTAAAAATGAAAAACTCAATTACAAACAATAATATAAGCATACTCGTTGAAACTAGAAAGCATGTGTTTGCCTTTGATTACATCTGCTAGTGAGGTATGTATTGGCAGGGCATCAGAAGCATTTTACAGTTGAAGAGGCACAGTTGGAGAGGCATCGTTGGAGAGGCACAATTGGAGGAGCATTGGTAGGATAAGTCACTATATCTTAAAAATAGACACCATTGCAATGGTTTACAAAGGGCAATTCTATAAAGAGGGGGTTTTCTAAAAATAAGGGAAAGTGACCCCTGGTGCTCCCTGGTTCTGTCATCCTTTTATCATAATGCCCATCACAATGTCTTGCTCCATAAAAGCAAATTTCAGGGCATCCCATCTTTTTGCCAAACAATTACGATTTTCAAAATCTTTGTTATGGTGTTTTTCCTTGGCACCCCCCCCCTTTCCAACCTTCCAACCTATGTCAGAGCCCATGAATTTAATTACTCTACTATCTATGAACCCGACTCTTTTTCCATTACAAAAGAACCAAGAGCTTTGATCTTTTATTGACCTGTACAAAATCTTTGGGATAGGATTTTCCAGGTCTGAAAAAAACCTTTTCTCCACCAAGTGCCAGTCCTAAATACCATGATAAGTTAACTCTTCCCTAGACAGATAACAAATAAAAATAAAAATACTCAATACTGATGATTTGTAAATTCAAATGATATATCTTTTACCTAAGAGGGTGCTCTCTCCTCGATTAGTCCACCTACTTTGAAGGTTCCCCCCACCCCTAAAGAAATTCCCCTAGATACAGAAATCCTATGTACCCTACTAAAATTTGTCATTAATTTCTTACCTTTAAATCTGTTGTAATTTGTCATTCTAGTTAGTTGTCTGTACTTAAGATAGACTTTTTGCTGTAGTTGAATTTTAAAATCTAACTGAACTGAACTGATTTAGACTTCTCTCAATGGCTGCCTTTTTGCCAACCTGATTAATTACTAATAAAGCAGCCGGGGATTCAAAACCAAAAACGCTTAAAAAATAAAAGAGTTTTAAAAGCTTAGAAGTTGCTGCCAGTGAAATGATCAGCTTATTTCAAACATTTGCTACCTACACGAAGCACAACAAAACCAACCTCGGTGGACATGGCTGCTTTCCTCGAATGCTGTAGTTCCTCTTTGAGTTTCTTGTTCTGTCTTAATACGGATTCAAACATTTGATTTGTTGGACCAGCGGTGTTTTGCAATGCTTCTTTTGCGGTCATATCTTTTTCCAGAAGGGAGTATTTACACTGCAACCTCGCAAGTTCAACTTCCAAACTTTCTTTCTCAGCGCAAACTGTTTCCAACTCATCTCTGGTGCCACGAAGCAATGAAGACAGCGTATCGACTCCGGCTATTCTAATTTTAAGGCTTCGGTTCTCTTCTTGCAGGGAGCAAATTAAATTATCACCAATACTAGGGAAGGCTGTGCCATTTTCCATCCTTTCGACTGAACGCTTCGTTTCGCTTCCCTCCATTTACGCAACCTTGTAACTTACTTTCACCGATAGAAGCTGAATTGAAAAGAGATAATTGTTTCCACGTGAAACCGTTAAACAACAACTGTTCTATATTGTTTTGTATTATCTCAGGATACGACTACAATTAAAGACGCCATTATTGATGGTAATCTCCTATAATAGCACCGATCACCCTGACAACGCAGAGGGGCAGATGAGAGATACGGATGGTTTACTTTTCATGTTGCAGGTACAAATTTGATAGAATCAATATTTCATATTTCTTGATTGAATTTAGCTTATAAATGGGCGAAAGACTGACTCATTCCAGTTTGTTCTCCAGGTGGCTGAAGACCCAACAAGCAGTAGCGGAGCCACGGGGGGCAGGGGCGAAACTATCAGGGGATGTGGGGGGGTGTGACACCCCCCCCAATCCAAAAAATAGTCGATTTCGCAGGGCAATCGAAGATTTCGCAGGGCGCCAAGAAGAGCTTATTGCCACGCAGAAATTCCACCTCTGAAGTTCGTAAAGAGCCGTTTAGGAATTTTGAAATATCGTATTTGTTATGAACCTCCCTTCCTGACATTGCATTTTAGAGAACGGAACAGGTATGTAAGGAAAAGCTCCGTTATTTGCAAAGCGAAAGCATTTCTTACCGAAAGTCATAGCCAATGGATGCAATGATTGATGCATATGTTTATGAGGGCAAGGTTGAGTCATGCAAATTAATTTAAGTTGTAAATTATTTTCATTACAAGCACGGCGTCACTGGGGGGGGGGGGGGGGGAATATGGGGCTGAAGTCCCTCACTTTGGTCAAGATAGGAATTTTTTTATTATTTTTTCTATTACTTTTTAACAGTGCATGAACTAAAAAACATAATAAATCGTTAAGATATCGGTTTTGTTTCATCTAATTGCTAAGTTATTCACGTATATTTTTCTTTTATTTGCATTAATTCAGTAAATCATTTTCTGTATCATTGCAATGTTTTAATTTTGGATGTGTAAACATGGCCTTTCTTGATACAAGAAACTGCACATTTCTGTTCAGGAAAAAAAATTCTCCCAATCAAAACAACATCTTCCTCTGTCATTCACAACTACGTGCAATCTGAAACGAAAGGTTGCCGTTTCTTTCCTTCCCCAACGTCTAACACTAGAGTTTGAGCATGACATCCCCCTCCCTATTTTTCCCAATAAACAATAATATTTTCAATAAACAATCAGTTCTTTTAGCACAATAGTATTTTGCTATAATTTTTGTCTGAAAGATGCTTTTTAGCCCTTTTTACAAGGTATAATTTCAAAAAATTTCTTCACGTCGGACCCAACCATGGTGGGTCCTCCTACCTCACTAAACTCGACTCTTAGCCCCACTGGGTTAAATTTCGTTGCGCTGTCTACATCATGTACCCACCCCCCCCGCAATTAGCTGTTTATTAGCTTAATTTTGCAAACCAACATTAAACGAAGTGAATATAAAAAAACAATTTACGCTCACGTAGAGAAATATAAATTTCATAGGCAATGAAGTTTCAAGTTTGTTTTTATTGCTTAGAAGTTTGTCCTTGGTAAAGACCAGTGTACACTGGTAAAGCTTTCACTAGTAACCTATAGACAAACCGTTGCTACGAGGTCTGCAGGGCACCACTCAGTTTTGCAGGGCAGAAACCCTTTTCAGCCCCCCAAAACTATTGGCCAAGTTACGCCCCTGACGCGGGGGGGGGGGGGGGGTCTCAGCAGAATCGATTTTGTATTTCTTCTAAATTCAATAAGAAAATGTTGGGGGAGGGGTAATATTTTGACACCGTGCTTTTTGTGATGTAATCCTATGATTTTCGTACTGTCAATTTTCAAACAAAGTTTGTCATGGGCGTTCCCATCAGATAAATTTGGCGTTCCATGTTGGTAAAAGGGCGTTTTCTGGTGGTTAAAAGGGCGTGGCTTAAATTGTTTGGTTTGTCCCCCCAGGGCTTAGTGGCTGGCGCCGCCATTGCCAACAAGTGCTTTCCTGATACAAATCTCTTGAGAATATCATTCTAAGAATTATCAATTATCAATCCCGAAGGCCGCAGAACCCCTGCATTGTCTTCCCCCAATATTAACCTCTGATATTGGTAAACCTCTGATAACCCTTCGATGAGAAAATCGCCTCCCTCAACTTTCGATGGTTTTACTCTTTATTTTTTTTCGGTTTAGTCAAAGTTAGCTGAAAATGTTGCCGAGAATCAACATACTTCACAGATCGCCGTCAGTAAAAGACTGTGCAGTGGACACATCGAATAACCGGACACCTCTAAACAAAACGGACACCTCTAAACAATGGACACCTCCAAACAACTTATACCTCCGAACAAAAGATACCTTCAAAGAATGGACGCCTTTAAAACAATGGACAACATCGAATGGCGGACACAAACGACGAATATCTTCAACAATGGACACCTCCAATCAATGGGCAACTTTAAACAACGGACGCCTTAAAACAACGGACACCTTAAAACAACGGACACATCAAGCCAAGGTACCCTCTATATGGAAGGTTCACTGCAAAAATTCGTTTAGTTTTGTCATTTAGCTGTCAAGTCACTAAATGTAACTTTATGTTTAATTCAATGAAATGAAGTTTAGCAAATACTTTTCAAAAATTTAAGCTCATTTGAGCGTGTGAAAAAATTGATGTTTCATACTTGATAGTTAATTTCTGGTATATTCACCGGTCTTCGCAAAAGACAATTCGGAAGAAGACAAGCAAACTAAAGTCTAGTCAGAGGTATTCTTCACCAATGTTAGCTAATTTAAAAAAAAACATGTTCTAGAGCTACCAAAAGCAGAGTGAATGCACTAAAAACCTCTTCCAAGGACGTGAAATTCTAATTTACGTACAATTCTAAGAGCAAGAAAAATTTCAGCAATAACGAGAAGGAAATCGAACAAAGCAGGTATCACTTGACCCATCTGACTACGAGTAACAAGGTATGGGTAGCATAGCAGGGCCAACATTTACAGGTCCGGTAATTTTGCTAGTATTAGTTGCGATTGGGTGCAGAGAATAAGGGTGGGGTCTCACTAAATGTTAGGCAGTAAGTTTATGTCTTGGTTTCACACGGAGACACTATTCTCGGGAATATCAGTTAGAATAACCGACAATGTATGCAAGGATAGAACAATTAATTAGCGTTGAGTATTTCGCTGTACGAGACTTGTTGTGAGTGGACACCGAAGTTAAGCTAGTGTTCCCGCATCCTGCTCACGAATATACTATACTTTATTAACAGATTTCTTAAAGTACGTGCTTAATACGATCTCCGTTCTATTGCATGTGAAACAGCAACGTGTACTCACTTGTACAAAAAACCTGTCGTTGAATACTTTTATTTTTTTTCCAACACGATATCTAAAAGATTTAAACAAGATCCAGCAACAAAAATTCAGATACACACACCCCTACATACGCCATTCAGTTTATTCATTTAAGATGTGTCTGCTTGTGTATATGTTTTAATGAAGGGCGTAACCAAAAGGCTACCTAGCGTTTAGAGACTTTGCGCTTGTTATATGCGGAACGGACAAATCGCAGGATTGCATTGCTCTTTTCTTTTGCCAGCATTTGCTCAATAGTGACAATGTCCTCTCCTCGTTTGATATGCATTAACAATTCGGCTACTTGTTCGTCTGAAATCTTCATATCCTCTCTTTCTATCAGCTCAACGACCTACAAACAAACACAGCGGATTCTATATCCTGGAACAAATGTAAACGAACCTTGGGATAAGCGATAAAGAGAATTGTCAAGAAAAGAGGGATTGTCTTGTTTAGCAAGAAGTTATCAATCGAGACACGGCCTTTAAATATACCCTCCCATTGTTACTGTTCGCTTAAGTGCAAGCGACAATGGCTTCAAATAACATTACAAGTTAATGGGTTTAAACTTAGTTATCCCATGGAGAGACAAAATGATTACATCATGAACGTCCATTGATAGAATCTTTAAACTTTAAGCTAAAAGACCTCTTTGAAATAGGTATAAATTTAGGCACCCCAATTCAACCCATTCTGCAGTTTCGTATTCCAAGGAGTTTCGCACTTATAATTCGTGAACCTAGGAAAAATTGCGTCTCAAGTAACCGAGTTTGAGTTGCAAAATTTCAACGTTTTCTTACAATATTGATTATGGGAAGTCACAAACACTGCCTTCCCACAATCAATGTTGTAAAGGAGAACGATGTAAAAGTTTCCTCGTAATTTTCAATGAAAAAAATATGCAAAATAATTTCCCGTTAAATTATACAGTTGACTCCTGATATAGTCACACCCAATGTTGCTTGAAAACTTACGACTGTAAACGGAGCTAAATTGAATGGTTTTACATAAATGGGTTGAAATGTTAAGTGACTGCAAACGGTAGTGTGACTTTTAGCGAAGTGACCAAAAGGGGAGTCGACGGTAAAGTTGAAATATCGATATGAATTTCTCACCCTTTTCAGTTCATCAAGGTCAAGAGTTCCATCATTGTCAATGTCAAGGACTTGGCACAATTGAAGGGCCTTTTCTTCTGTGAGCCCATCGTTCTTTCGCAACGCTACTAGCAATTCTTGCGTTGTGATCTTGCCATCTCTGTCGATGAAGGAAACAAAACCTGGTATTACAACGGCCTTAGAACTTTGATGGCACAACTGTACAAGATAGTCCATAGATGCAACATAAAACGATTGCTTTCATTTCCTCAGTACAGTGCAATTTACTTGCTTATTTGAATTATCACATTTCAGAATTTACTCATATTTTAAAAATTAAAATTGAAAATGAAAAGGGTGAGATCAAATGTTGTTACCAAACATTTAAAAGATGTTGAATATGTATTGGGGAATCTGAAAAGTTCTACGGTAACAAGTAAAAGCTTAAATATTTAAGAACAGCAGCAGTTCCTCAAGCTGAAAAGATGTCTAAAAGATGTTCATTAAATGTAGTGTATTGAGAATCAACGGTATAACATGCAATGCTTTAAATGAAAGAGGCCAGGTGAATAGCGCAGAACAGGCAAATTGCCGTCATCAGTTAATGAAATGACACCTATAGTACATTCGTAGTCACTATCTCCACTCCAGCATCTCACGTAACCTAGCATGGCGTACTTGGATCCGACGAGCACCATCTTACTCAGATCTACGAGCAACTGCCAGTTACAATAAAATCAAAGCGAAATTTTATGACACGCATTCCTACCTGTCAGCATCAATCTCTGGCACCACTTCTTTGGAATCGTCTTCCAACTCATCGAGACCTTCATGGATTGCTTCAATCATATCATCAAGGCGCTTTCCAAGTCTCGAGCCTGCAGCCGATTCCGATATGTCTTCTTCCAGTGCTTCTTTTGCAAGTTCCTTCAAGCCCTATCCAAGAAAAAGATTATTGACGCTTTTGTGCTTCAGGCATGCACAGTGAGCCAGAATGCCATGTTGACACACATTTGGGTATATTTTTGCACAAAATAAAGATATGATAACTGATAAGGACTTGTTGAAAACGTAAATGCGAAGAGGATTTAGCAAAATAGGCACATATGAATTTTGGGGTTAAACACCAACAAATCAAAATTTACAAACTTTATTGATATTGATTCTAGATCATATGCAACGCATTGACCACCAGTTTAAACTGAATAAATCCTTTGCGGAATGGAATGACGTTTGTGGTACATTTTCGTTTGAAATGGTACCCTAAAGTTAAGAAGCCAAGTACATTATAAACAGAAATGCAAAACACCCATGAAAGCAAGAAACAACACACATACCTCCTGGTAGTCTTTTCTTTCCTCTTTTAAAATATTCAGTTCATCGCGATCGCTTGACAGGGTTCCCTTCAAATTTACCAGAGTGTCCTGGAATAACGCTGCCTTGTCCTAGATAAGATAAACAACCTTATTTCAGTCCGAACATTAAAACTAGATGTTTCTATATCTTCAAAGTTTCGATCGACAGCTCGAAACTAATCAGTTCATATAAGCTATTTTTGGTACAGTTCAACTCGCAGATGAAGCAATGAAAAACTATCTTGTGCAATCACTACTCGCTACAAGCCTTAAAAAACAGAATGAGAATTGAAAAACACATTTCAGTTGAAAAATTAACTTCTCTAGCTATCTACCTTTAATTCTTCAGCCAAAACTCTTTCCTTCTGCAAATAAAAAATCAATTTAAGAGGGACACATTTCTATCATCAATGGAAACACAAGATAAAATGATGTAGATTAAATAAACCTAAACTGACGAACAGTAGCCCATGATCATATTGAGCGTGAAACTCGAGATGCAACTTAGAACCGTCCTGTTTTATTCACCAAAGCATGAATCTAAATTGACTTACAACAAGATACCAGACATACGATTCTCAATAAAAAATCTTTGCATTACTTTATCTGCCATGATAAGTGTAAGTGAGAGAGCTGTACGAAGGCAGTAAATAAACAAAGGAATGCTCAGTTAACAAGCTATTGCCACCCTTACTTCTTTCTTCTGTTTTTCATTTTCAAGCTGTTCACGTTCAAGTCTTATCTTCTCTTCCTCATCTGTCAAAATGTCGATACGAGTTCTCCTGTTGACCTGTTCACCCTCAATGTTTCCAATTTTGATTTCCATTTCATCAACCTACGATGAAAAACTCTTGACTAAGCTCTTGAGCCCTTGACGAATGCTGATCTGGGGAAGTTTCTCTTCACTTAAAAAGACAGCGATTTGAAAGACGTGATTAAAATAGAGGACAGAGAAAGTTTGTCGAAAAAAACAAAAAAAATTGGCACTTTGGTTAATCATAATTAATTCTGATTGACCTGTCTAGCAACTCTCATTATCACAGAGATAGGGAAAAGATGTCTATAAGTTGTAACGCTGTGTTTTATACAGAATATGGTGGAAAATAATTCAGAGTGGAAGATATTCAGGGAAAAGATGTTCTGAGCCTCAGAATTCTCAAATTTTTGCTTTTATCAAAGACATTTTTAAGTTTTGTACCACCAAAAGATTGTTAGTGAAGGATATATTTCCTTGCCAGGCTGCTATAATTTTTTTCATTTAGTTCGAAGCTTTACACGAAGCTTTACATGATAATCAACAATGACATCAGTATACAAGAACCCATTAACAAGGTAAGAGCTTAAAACGGGTCTAAATATCAGCAAACATTGACCAAAAACAAGACCAAAACTACGTACTCGTATAGTGAAATGAAAAAGAAAAACTTTGAGGAAGTCAAAGTACATACCACTCTTTCGGGAAGCTGTGACAGGGTAACCTTAAGTTGATCGGTGCTGGTCAGATGGTCAGAAATGTATAACAATCTTGAGAGAAGCAGCAAAGTTGCTGGAACTTCTTCATTCAAACTCAGTTCTAGCCACTACAGAAAAGAGCAAGTTGCTTTGAATGTCAAATTTTTAGAAACATCACAAAAGTCATAGACAGATTAGTCTACTATATTTACAAAAGTACAAGAATCTTTTATAATCTTCAATGGTTCATACTCAGACCAGAAACGTAGTTATTTCAACACGCCCAATTTCGAACACTGACGGCATCCGGTCCTAAACCCAAATCCTATGATATCCAACCCTAACCTATATAATTTTACTAGGCTTTCAACAGTAACAAAGTAAGTACTAACTCTTTCTCAATACCAGTAAGATGACTCTGTCCGCGGTACTATAAAGGCCTCGTTTAATAATCTACCGTAAAGGGGTAATATTGAATTATGATTCCAAAAGCACATGTAATTAACAGATGTCACCTGCTTGAGCTGTGATTTCAGTCTTTCGACAGGCACCCCCACTCCACGCATACCTCGGCTGACACAGGCCTGTTGCAGCTCTGCCGTGCTCAGTTTATCGAGCCCTTCTTTACGAATCAACTGTAAAAGAAGTTATTCATTTATTCCAGTTATTCATGATTATCAAAAGTCATATTAAGAATAGAACAATATCATATAAGAATAGATATCAAGAAGGAACGAGGTAGATGTCACTATAAGTCTAACTTCTAAATTCCATCTTAGGCGCTATTAATCATGGCAGAGCCTAAGATAGCAAAACAAAAACTTATTTAACTGTGATTTCATGTTAACAAACCATCGGATTGAATGTAGCATTGCTAATTGCAGTAAACCCAATCCTTCCGAATTAATAATACCTATTCTAAAACCAGTTAATTAATACAGTTTTCAAAAGTTTCAAGGCATCTATCAGAGGATCAGCTGACACTTTTCAAGCTGCTGCATTGAATTAGTTGAATCAAAAAATGAGTCTATTCAAATGAAGCCTAAATTTGTACGCTGCTTGATTAAAGATGTTGTGTCGGATAAAAAGTATATGGGGTATGTTTCAGCTATATCTTGTCATTTTCAAAAAAATTTTAATATGAAAAGCTTATGTTTTTGCAGTATTTAAACAAACAAATCATAAGGCTCCTTTAACAATTATCAAGAGGGATCATACATTTACAGAGTAAAAGGGGTTTCAAATGGCAAAAAGTTGGATTTGAAGTACCTTGTCATCCGCTTTTAGTTCTTGTAGCTTCATCTTCAGCGTAAATCTCAAATAGTTGCTAGTACCAACAGCAGACATCATCAAAAGACGACACAATGCTTTTAACTGTGGATGAGTCAAATTCTCAAGTGTTATCTCGTCCTCAAAAAGTTTCGAGTATCTGATTATTTCGTCATTTGAGGGCTGCTCTCCTTCAGATCTTATCTAAAACAAATAGAACATTATATATTCAGCTACCAAATCAAGGCACAAGTCTGAAAAAGTTATGTAACCAAGAAACAAATCTGATGTTGTTATAGAATAAAAGGCTTTTTCTAAATAAGTTTGAATGCTTCAACTTACCCGTTGAACAAAGTTTGCAAACTCCTTCAGTCTCTTTTCTGATTTTTTTGTCTTTGTACTTACTTCCAATTCTTCAATTGTATCTTGCAAAAACTGAGCCATTGAAAGTTTCAACTTCAAGGACTTTTTGCGAGCTTCCTCCTAACATAAAAAAAACCACAAATTCTAATAAAAATAAGTCTAAATTTGTAACAGCTATCACAACAATGAAGCTTGTAAAAAATAGTTGCAGTTTCATCAGAAATAAAGGAAAGAAAGAAGGAAGGAAGGAAATAAGGTGTTAAAAAAACTATCACAACCTTTTTCTATGGATACACAAAAGGAACAAGTTGAGGAAAAGCGAGGCATATTACAAACACTAAACTGAGCTTACCTTTTTAGACTTGTCCTCGAATGTACTTGGGAGCATGTTTGGAAATAATTTGATAGCTACAGGGAGCAAGAACTCCATAAAAGGAATTATCAAAAACACCATGAACGGTACTAGGCGCAAAAGATCAGCAACAGTTCGACGAAACTAGAATGAAATGTAAACATTTGTCATGAGGTTGTTCAAAATTTTGAATTTACATTATTATCCGCTGCTAGATCAGTGATATATGAGTTGTTCTATATCAATTTTGTGCTAGTCTTTTTTGCCTTTTGATAGCTCAAAATGGTCAAAAATAACTTTTTGTTGCTTTTGTTTACATACAAATAAAATGCCATATAGTTTTTCTATTTTGTTGCCTATAGGTTCACAGAAAATAAATAATAAACCACAAAATTGTATATGCAATAATGTTTAAAAACAAAATAAAGCTGAGTTTTATGACTGTACCTAAAATATACAAATGCAAAATGCCAGCAAAATACACAATGATGCATTACATTCACAACACAGGCATCTTAATCCAAGAACAGGCCACATAATTCTAGAGCCTATATCTCTTTAACTTTGGATCCTTATGAATACTTCATGTTGTAGTTTACAAAAATATTCAGAAAAGGTTTGTTAAATATTCAAAAAAGTTTTGCTTTATTTGTTTAAAACACTGTACTTCCTTGATTAAATGCCCACTCAAATAAGCACCTCCCACAAATAGGCAGCCCCTAAAGAAGCCAAAGTTCCAAATAAGGGCCTCTTGCAGAGCTTACAAAACAATAAATTTTTTATTGCTTTTTCTTTAAGTTGGATTTATTAAATTTTTTTTGGAAAAACAGCTGAGACCACCATTATTACACTTACTTCAATGAAAGTATGAAAAGTAGCCCCCTTCTCCTGCACATTCAACGCAAAAACTTTGAATTAATGCAGAAAAAGTAAACTTTGATCTTTCATTCAAATTTCTTTACAGTAATGTCCATGTGTTGGCATCTCTTTTTGGCTATCAGTTCCTTGTGCAAAATTTCTTGCAGATTTTTCTATGGATTTCTACTAATTTGGAAATACCACCCTCTTTAAAAAGGCGCCCCACTCAAATTGGCGCCCCACTCAAATAGGCGCCTCCCCAAATAGTGCTGTAACTAAAAATGTATATAAGCATAATAATTTAAATGAATCTGCCTTATTATTAATTTACTGTTAAAGAAGTCAAATCATTGATTGTCATGTGAAATTATTCAAAACATATAGTGACTAAAAATACCCACCTGCCTCCTCTCTCTTCTAAGCAGTACTTCCCCATTCAACACTCGCCACAAAAGCTTTGCAGCAACTCTTGTATCTAAATATAATAACTTAAATCCATCATAATAGTGCATCACTTCTTTCATAATTTTGTCCTTGATTGATAATTTCTCCCGGACATCTAAGGCGTCTTTGGGCTTTTCTGGTTTGTAAATAAATGCTTCTTGCAGTTTCTCTTCAATTAGTTGCATCTTTCCTTGATTTGTTTGACGTTTTTTTCTCTGATGCTCTATATATTCTTCAACTTTTGACTTATCATCTAGCATTATTTTTCTTTCATCAATTATTTCATTAAGTAAAGCACTTGTATGAAAACTAGCATGTACAACTCTGAATTCAGATAAAGGTTGATGAAACATTGTGCAGTTTGTTGCTAAAAAGCTGCTATTTCTTGATAAGAGATTCTGCCTCAGGAAGCCCAGTCTTTTGGGCATATATCTGTAAATAAAGAAATCTTATTGTGAGCTTAATGTTTCAAGATAAAGTAAAGTATATTTCTTAAAGCATATAGCCTAGTGATAGGTTAGCAGTAAGATTGTTCCTTTTTCTCAACTACACCTGCATTAAAAAAGGATAGGGAGATTTTTAAAACTCCAAGATCTCTTTAGGCAGCAAGTCTTATGCCCCAGTTACACAAGTTCACATCCGTACACATCCCCATTTCAATTGTCGGAATATTCTTCAAACCAGGATTAAAATCAAACTAGCTTGAATTAATTAACCTTGACAAGAATATTCAAACAACTGGAAGATGATGCAAATGAATTATTCTTTGAAAAATTCTTCATCAGAATACAAGGAATGTTAAAAGAATGAATTGTTGTGCTTAAATAGTAATCTTGCAGAATATCATTCTTGTAACAGGGCCTTTAAAGGACTTCTTTTAAGAAAAACAGGTAATTCCACAAGGTTTTTCTCAAACTTTCAAGGGGTTTTCTTATGGTTAGTATGCATACATCTAAATACACTAAATATCCAGTTCTGTTCAGCTTAGCACAGTTGCATTTCTGAATTTTATTATTTCAAAACCCTACAAACCAACCAACAAGTCTCAGAGGATGACAGAACAATAACTTTAACAAAAAGATTATACAAATTTTGTGGATAAATAATATAAATCACAGCACAAGATTGCATAACATTTTGAGGAATGTTGTTTCAGGAAAATCTCCAGTGTATCTAAGAGACCAGTGTATCTAAAGGATTTGCTACATTGGAAGGTAGATTGACATGTGACAGGAAAATTTCCATTTTCTATTGCAAAAATCTACTTTCATCTTGAAACCTATGTATAATAAAAAGTGTTATATCATAAAGGCACTCTACACAGAAGAATTCATCTTGACATGCTCCTTATCAATTATTTCTTAGTCTATTTTACATTCCAATGACCAATCCTTATGCTTACTGTTTCATTAAAGAACTTCGCAGGTATTAAAGACTGATAGTTAACTTTTTCTACATGTTAAGCAAGCTTATTAGCATTTAATAATTTTCTGCTTCAATAAACCACTTTTTGTAGGTGTTTGAAATTGCAGATTCAAAGAAGATGATTTTAATTAGCCAACAGATAAAAAATTACTTGACTCCTAAGATTAGATCATTTTTATAATGAAAAAAGAGGAGGCCCAAGACAGAGAACCTATTTACACTGTCCCATGCAAGGTTGGAATCAGGGTTGCAAGATGCTTGGAATCGTTGGCGGCCAAATATTTTATGCGTGACGGCCAAATTCGGCCAGCCAAACAAAATATACAAAAAAGCTACATTTTGGCCAAGTCTTTAGAGTAATAGTGTAATCAAAATTGGCTTTGTTTGTTAAAAAAGCTCCAACTTGCTTTCAATTTCAATTTTCTGTTATCTTTTTCTTTGTTTCTTGCTTCGTTATTTGCAATTTTGAAATTGTTTTAACAAAATGTTGAATATTTTCTGTGCAAAAAATGTTGTTTTATTTGTATTTTTGTGGCTTTCGACATGCGGCCAAAATTCGGCCAACTTTTAATTTTTCGGCCAAATCAATTTTGGACGGCCAACAGCTTTGAAAAACGGCCAGAATAGAGGAATTTGGCCGTCAAAACGCCCTGGTTGGAATCATGACAAAAGTGTCACAGTTCACTCTTTCGTTTACACTATCACTGTGAAACTGAGACAATTTTGCTCTGCTATCCGGAACGTTTTTGTTCCTGCTATGAAAGCAAACAAATTTTGTACCATCACGGTTCCGTTTTTGGAATGGGACAGTGTAAACACCTATCCAAGACAATATTGACACGGATTCACAATGAGGTCTTTTGTATGGGTGTTTCAGATAATTGAGGCTTAGATTTTAGACAAGGGAATTGTCAAGGTAGCTGTTGAAAATCCAAATTACATTTTCAAATTCCTTATTGCCATGTTAAAACAAGTGGCAGCGATTGCTGGGCTGAATATATAGCAGCCTTTTACAATGGTTACCACCATCTTCAGCAACGCTGTTTAACTTCTGAGGATATGGAAAAATTCTGAAGAAAATATGACGACTTTGAAGATTTTGGACAGTTTTGTCTCCTTACTTATTCTTTATTGTCTCCCAGTCCAAGCCTTGTTGTTGCAGTGGAACTTGTTGTGGTGCATAACAAGTTCCAAGGCAATGACCTGAGTTGTGGATTGACAGATACATTTGATGAGCCATGTCCATACTTTTTATCATCCAATGGCTATATTAAAACGTGGTTTATTGAAAAAGGAGCACAACAACGAAACTGACGACAAAATAAGTTCCAAGAAACTGCGCATCTCCAAGAAGCTGTGCAAATTTTTAAATATCAACTTCTCAAAAATGTCACTGAAAACAGTTTAAAAACATACTTACTCATTTTTCATATCATCAGAAATCTTTATTTGCCGTTTTTTCGCCTCATCTACAAACAATATGAAAACGTCAATTTCTAATTCTTCAACTCTCATGCCATAAAAAACTATGCATCAACAGTTGTGGAAGGTAAAGGTTGACATTGTATGGGCGCCTGACATTTGAGTTGGAAATTGACAATGAAGCAAGAATAAAACATTTCCTTACCTAAATAGGATGAGCTTTGTCTCCATATCAAAACAGGAAAACTGCGTGTGATGAGGCTCTTGTCATTAAACAGTAATGGCCTAAGTGATTGTTGACGCTGATGCATTATAGGCCAGCTGATTGAGCTGTCGTGCCATACTCTAAATAGCTGTGCTCTTATTTGTGCCATGTTATGATGGATGATGTTCAAAAGATACACTCTAACTAGCCATTGGTCGCTTAGCAGTTCTAAAAACGTTTTATCAGAACAGCATATTATCACGCGCCTCCACCATCCTCCACCTCTTGCTTCGCCAACTGCCTTATGACCTTGCCTCCTGTGCCTTGCCTGTCATGGATTGCATCATCTCCTTCGCAGGAATTCCAGAAGAAGCAAAGAAAGAAGAATATTGAGGCTCAAGATTGCTTAAATTTAAGAACATTTTAAGAATAATGCAGGCTCAAGCTTCAAGACTTAAATTTTTATTCATCATAGTTTTCTCACAAAGCAAAACTACTGTCGTTTTCACGCAATAGATATGTTTTAATATACACTCATCCAGGGGCGAAACTACTGGGGGGGGGTATGGGGGGGTGCTGCACCCCCCCCAATCTTCAAAAACGCAGATTTGGTCGGGCAAATTTATGGCTGCCAGTGTATCTGTCGGGCAAATCTGGAAATTTTCTTTAGGTCGCACTTTTATTGCTACTTTTTGCCCTAGGTTGGTTTTTTAATTCATGGTCTTTTCCCCCATCTTTTTTTCAATCTCCTCCCAGTTGGGAAAACAAAACAGAAACGAGGCAAGGAACAGCAACATATATACATTTCTGTCTTTTGTCCGTCCACCGATCAGCGCTTTCGTCTGGAGCTCAACGCGCACATGTTTAGCTTCGCCTCGAGATGAAGTCTGAAGTATTGATCGACAGCAAAAGTATAGACGGAAAGTAAAGTGTGTTTGATGCGAGAAGGAAATGAACACTGTGTATACCCCTCCCCCCTACTTTTTGCAGCTTTACAAGTGAGCTTTTTTCAAAATCTTTTGTTGTGATTTCTAAATTTTCCATCATGCCTCGGAGCTCGGAGACAGTTAGAAGCATCATGAATCAAAGCATGAAGGATATACCATCTCGGAATACGTTGTTGAGAAAACCAATCAATATTTTCTTTTCCAAATGTATGAAACTTTCATTTATGAAATCATACATTTCACAACAATAAATCCAAAAGGAGATATGCCCCAAAATTCTCTTAAGGTTTTACACTTACTGTTTGAAAGTATTGCACCCTTCGCTAGAAAATGGTCATACAGACGCCAAAATTTTTTAACTAAAAAAATTTGAATAACCATAACAAGTAACAGAAAGTTTTAATCAGTTCAAGCGGGAAATAATATAAAATTTATCAAGAAATTTTAGTTAAGATATGAATTGCAAAAATCTTTCGAGTTTATTCTATTTCTGAACAATATCCATGATAACGAAAACATGAAAATTGAGCTTTGATGATAGGTATACCTGTAAAATACCTCCAATAAAAAACTTTTCTTTGCTTGAGGGATTTTGTTATGGTGAATTTAGATATACGTACTTTGTGCTTGGGTGTTTAAAAATATTGAAATTCTTCTGGAGCAACCGAAAATTGAAAATGAAACTCAGAGAATGCAACTGAGACCCCGTTTACACTGTCCCGTGCAAGTTTGGAACCGTGACAAAACTGTCGCGGTTCGCCCTTGCGTTTACACTAGCACTGTGGAACCGTGACGATTTTGCTCTGCTATCCGGAACAGTTTTGACCCTGCTTTGAAAGCGAACGAATTTTGTACCGTCACGGTTCCGTTTTTGAACGGGTCAGTGTAAACACCTATCCAAGACGATTTTGTCACGGATTCACAAAGAGGCCTTTTGTATGGCTGTTTCAGGTAATCGAGGCTTTGATTGTGGCGTAACTACGTTCTCAAATTCTGAAGAAAAGGAAATTCTGAAGAAAAGACGACCACAGAAAAGGCTTGTAGTGTTTCCCAGTCCAAGCCTTGATTGGACTTTGCAGTTTTGTAGTCTAAAATAACACTGAAAATTAAAGCCACCTTGTCTTTCGTCCAAGTAAAGTTTTAATCGGCCTTCCGCTCCATTTTAACTCACAATAAAAATTCGATTGTTGACTTCAGCGGCAAAATAAAAGCCTTGGTTGACTAAATACAGCTTCTTCTAAACAATGTTCTACCATTAAATTAAGGTCGTACCGGTACAGTGTAAACGGAACGGCTAAACGGAACAATTTGGAACCGCGACAGTGTAAACACTTGCGAACCGTAACGGTACAAAATTGTCCCGGGACAGTGTAAACGGGGTCTGAAGCTCTTTTTTGTTGAAACATTGTAATCTGCGTAGCTGTTTCTAAATTCCGAAATCTCTAAGCTGTGTTTTGGTGTTCCACATTGATAAAATTGAGACCCTACTTCAATCTCTTTATTGAATTGCTCTCTTAATAGCTAGGTGATTTAAAAAGTGAAGACTTTTTTCTTTTATAGAAAAGACAGGCCTTACAAATGCTTGCTTTTCGGAAACAAATGTTTATAGCCAACACCAGAAGAACTAGAGGCATATTTTTTGACTTAAAACAAACAGCCTGAGTCTAAAGACCATCTCTCGGGCTTCCCGATGATTTCAACCCTTGAGGCGATGTGCTCTAAAAATGAAGTTCATGTAGGACACGCCCTTTCATCAAGCATGCCACGCCCTTTCGTCGGGCAACTAAGCTTCATACCCCCCTAATGAAAATAGTGAAGTTTCGCCCCTGCACTCATCCGCCATGTGAATAAAATGAACTCTATAGTGTGACTCAGTGACTAGATTTTGCATTTTAATACCATATTTATTGTTTTGTTTTGTCATTGTTTATAAAGCAACATTTAAAAAAGATTTGTTTTCACATTCTTGGTGTATACACCAAGAATTTGAATTTACACCAAGAATAATTAAGAATAACCTTAGGCAAAGAACCGAATTTTTTTTTAAGAATATCGAGGCGCGGCAAGAAATTAAATATTCTGATAAGTGTGTAACTCATTTTACCAAAAATTTGCCCTGAAGGAGTATCGTTTGGTTCTCAAAAGAAACTCTTCACCCAGTGGCTAGAAAGAGTCGCTATGCAATAACTGTTGAGTCAGGGCCTAAAATAAGAAATTTTTACAGATCCACATTTTCTATAAAAATTGGGCGTGGTACTTTGCTGGGATTGGCATCATGGGGGTGGAAAATATAGAAACTGCCATCATAGTGCAAATAGCATGTCTTAATTGGGCAAATTCTTAAATGAATAAAGTATAAGTAGCAAAAGCTGATTCTTTACAACATATAGATTGGGATAAAGGGCCTCTCCAGCCAAAATTTGCAATTGCATTTTAATGGCTAATCTAAAGGAGGTGAACCTGCTGATCACGAATTCGTTATTTGTTTTTCGATATTTTGTACAGTTTGTGAGATATAAGCTCTTGCATTTCGATAATTGAATTGAATTAACCGACAAAATATTTTCGGTTTGGTGACACTGTGACGCAATTTTGACGTCACAGTGTATTTCGTTAGTCTCGCCTCAAACCGAATCGAACGTCGGCGATTCGCAAATTGAACACTGCAATTGTTGGTGCTCTCAGTTCTGTTCTACCGGCTTTTAGTTTGAGCATTTCAGATATCAATTCTGAAGCCTTTAGTTGTTCATCGTTTCTGGAAAACAACTTGAAGTGTCAATTTCGATTAATTATACGCGAGGGAAGGGCTGGAACAGGAAGCCGTAGCTTTGTAGGCCTACACAGGTGATCAAAACAAAGTCGTCACACAGATTGGACACATTCCGACCCGCAGACTTAGAATAATTGTAAACATTTAATATTTTTCGATCCTAAAAAGCACCTGCTGTAGATTTAGATGCAGTTATCAACGCGTGACCATGACTCCTTCACGATTCGGTGGAAGATATAAGAAATTCATGACGAACGAGAGCCGCACACTGTGACGTCAGAATGTCACAAAACTGATTCGGCTTTTGTCGTTTTTTTCTCGGAAAGGTGCAACTTTAAAGCCTTATAACTTCTAAACTAATTGAAACTTTGCAAAAACGACAACTTTGCCATAATACACGCACCAGATGCTAACTTTTTAGTCAATAAAAAAAAAATTTTTTTGGCTGGAGAGGCCCTTTGCGATGTCTTAATATGTGAGCAAAAAGTTATTGAAAAGAAACTCTTTTACATGGTTTGTTCAGATCTCTGTCAAAGTTATTTTTTTTTCACCTTCAAAAACTCCCTTAAATCAGCCTTGCTTCCCAGACTTTGGTATTTTTTGGTTTTTTAGAACCATATCTTTGCAGCTTTTCTCGGAACTCGAAACTTGCGAGATCAAGCATATTAATTGCAATATTTATCTATTTGTTAAGTTTTCTGGAGCTATGCTGCTTTCCCCACCTGCTTCTATCTTGTTGTAGGTGGGAATCAGCCTCTCTGCATCAACAGAATTAGGGATTACTGCGATGTCCGGGACAAAAGCTGGGTGAAGCTTTCTCAAGTCTCTTCTACTTATGGAAAGTTCTTAACTGCATTCAGCCCATCAAATTCTTTGCCATCAAATCTGTTCTTCAAAAAGTTTTAATACTTATGAAACAACAACCTCGTTACAGATGGCAAATAAACTCTTCTCTCACTGATGTACAAATTCTTCTTGTTTCTTCTTTTTCTTTTTTCGCCCAGTTTGAAAGCATGATCTTTACCCCCATCTTGTTCGTAATGCAGAAACCACGCACCAGATCTCAATTTTGGAATTACGCCAAATTCGTCATAAGATTGTGCTAGATTTGCAAAAATTATGCTAGATTTCAAATCCTCATTTATGGAATTATGGAAGAAAAAATTATGCTTCATTTTGGCAGTTTCTCAAAACCCCATTGGCCGTCATATATTGATTTGGCCGAAAAATTTGGCTGAATTCGGGCAGCATGTTGCAAAAAACAACAAAAATGCAAAGGAAATGAAAATTTTTGCACAGATAATATTCAAAAAATTTTAAAATAATTTCAAAATTGCAAATGATGAATGATGAAACAAAGCAAAAGATAACAGACAGTTTTTGATCAAAGCAAGTGAAAACTTTTTCAACCTACAAAGCAAATGTTGATAACGGTATCACTCCCAATAATTAGCAAAAATTTAGCTTTGTTGTATACTGCATTTAGCTGGCTGAGTTTGGCTGCCAACCATAAAGTATGTGGCTGCCAACCATTCAGAACAACTGAAAAAATCCTGCAGGTGGAAAGTCACAATTTACTCCCAAAATGAAACCAGAAATGCTGGTGTAAAATGTTTGCATTTGGTAACGATAGACAATGGATCCATGAAAACAATGATTCTTTTAAATAATATCAGAATTATGCTAGAGTTATGCTAGATTCCAAATTATGCTAGATTTTATGCTAAATGACGATTTTTGGCAAATATTATTCTAATATTACAGTAGATTAGGTCACACTGGCACCAGCTCACAAGAGAGTGGTTGGAACGGGACTAGGAGGCTTGCCCCTTAATTTTTTACGGCCACGACCATTTAAGATATCGGAAAACGCTCCTTTCAGAAAATTTTTGCGTCTTTCTGTCCCTATTCATAAACATAACCATTTAGGGAAGATTTCAATTAACATAAAAATACAAAACCGAGTTAGATAAATTACAAATAAAGCACCATCACACAAGAACAGACCACACAAGATAAAGCACCATCAAAAAGAACAAAAACGTGTTCCCAGCAGAACTGCTACTAATGCGTTCGTTAGCGTAAACTTTCAAAACATTTTCTAACCTATTGTTGCAAAAAAGTTGGGGAGGACTATAGTCCCTGTCTTGCAACATTCCCAATTGAATGTTCCTCCCAGCTACCACCGAGAGGCTTATCATCATTCAGCTACTGTAGCCTTGAGAGGAATTTTTCCAATGCTTTACCAATTTAAAACACCTTAGACGAATTGCTTTATAACTTTTTCTGACATCTACTGAAAGATATCACATAAAAACCCCAAAATACATTGCGGGCAGGAAATCATAATCTCGGTCTTGGTCTTAAGGCTCAGTGTCTTTTTTGAGGCAAGTCATAAAAGCAAACTAAATTGAGATGATGTCGTGAAGTTAAAGCTGTATACAGAGTTCATCTTACTTCAAAATAGCACACAACATTATCATAAAGCGCAATTGATTTTTCTCCGCATGACTGAAGCTTCGAGCTCTGAAGTTTCTTAATTCTTCTTTATTATCCATTGCTTATTTCTTATCGCAATTTTCTTACAAAAAATGAGTGCAATACATAAGGCTGGGATTGGGCATTCGTTGCGAATTGGAAAAATATTGCCATTTCTTTCTTAGGCATTTCTTTATGCTGCATTTTTAAGAAAACGCATTATTTACAAATCCACACTTTCTACAATTACAGGTCCACAATTTTAATTTACAACTCCACAAAGTGAGTCAGATCCACGCTTATTTTAGGCCCTGTTGCTCTTCATCACAGCAAGTCTTCATGTTAATTATCCTGCATATTAAAATTTTTTGAAAGCACCATGGTACCCTAGAAAATTTCGTTTAAGGCTTATCTTCACAGGAATTCTAGGCTCAATTGGAGAAATTTGGCCATCAAACCATTGATTCAAATTGCCCCTTTTTGTTATGAAGATTGAGTACACTGGGTTGTCAAAAAGGCCAAATTGCAACTCTGGCCACTTTTGATATTCTGAGCATGCATTAGCCTCTTTCTCAAGCAGGGTTGCCTTGATTTGAAATCTAGCATAATTTTTGCAAATCTAGCACAATCTATGACAAATTTGGCGTAATTCCAAAATTGAGATCTGGTGCCTTGTTTCTGCATTACAAACAAGATGGGGGTAACGGTCATGCTTTCAAACTGGGCGAAAAGAGAATAAGAAACAAGCACAATTTGTACATCGTTGAGAAAAGAGTTTATTTGCGATCTGTAACGAGGTTTTCGTTTAAAGTATCAAAACTTTTTGAAGAACAGATTTGATGGCAAAGAATTGGATGGGCTGAATGCAGTTAAGAACTTTCCATAAGTAAACAAGACTTTAGAAAGCTTCACCCAGCTTTTGTCCCGGAAATCGCAGCAATCCCTAATTCTGTCGATGCAGAGAGGCTGATTCCCACCTACAACAAGATAGAAGCAGGTGGGGAAAGCAGCATAGCTCCAGAAAAACTTAACAAATAGATAAATATTGCAATGAATATGCTTGATCTCGCAAGTTTTGAGTTCCGAGAAAAGCTGCAATGATATGGTTCAAAAAAACCAAAAAATACCAAAGTCTGAGAAGCAAGGCTGAATTAAGGGAGTTTTTGAAGGTGAAAGGGAAAAAAATAACTTTGACAGAGATCCGAACAAACCATGTAAAAGAGTTTCTTTTCGATAACTTTTTGCTCACCTATTAAGACATCGCTATATGTAGCTAATTTTCTTATTAACCCAATCCATATAATGTAAAAAATCAGCTTTTGCTTTTGCCCAATTAGGATATGCTATTTGCACCATGATGGCAGTTTTTATATTTGCCACCCCCATGATGCCAATCCCAGCAAAGTACCACGCCCAATTTTTGTAAAAAATGAGGATCTGTAAAAATTTCTTATTTTAGGCCCTGAAGTGCAAAGAAGGGAGGACCTTAAGTCACTCATTTGTTATTTTTAATCTAAAGTCAAGTGTAAGGTGCAACCAAACGATAAGCTCTCTTTTATATAAAAACAATTTTATCAAAACACAAAAGTTAAAAACCAATTTTATCAAAACACAAAAGTTAAAAACCAATTTTATCAAAACACAAAAGTTAAAAACCAATTAAGAACAAGCTGAGACTTGATACTGTTAATGCAATCCTGAACAATTTTTCGTCTCAAAACGAGGAGTTTTTTTGCAATCTAGGGATGCTTATTTCGGTAAATTTTCAAACTTTTCAGCAGATAAAGGATGCCTTACTCACTCTGTTGGCAAACGAGAGCTTTGTTTGCCTGACGCTCTGGAACCCAGGGTCAGGGGCGTCGCGACTGGGGGTGTAGGGGGCGTCACACCCCCCCCCAATAGTATCTCGATAGGAAATTTCAGGTAAAATCCGCTCTGTGGAAGAAACCCTTTAGGTATTTCAGAGACCATTATGTCATAAAATCAATAAAAGACCAAGCAAAGGTAGTTGCTCCGTTGGTTAAATATGATAATCCTCGATATGTATGATGGTAAACAAACTAATGAATTGAAGATCTGAAGATTGCTTGTTGGCAATAAATCTAAAAATCCAGGCCCTCTTTAGGTAAAATTTTGCCTTTGTTTCTCAGTAGAATCTCCTAAAGTTTTTCAGTAAAAGCGTCAACTGCAATTCACTATGAGCTCCAGATTTTTTTAACATTCAAAAGGAATGCTAAGATGGAAAGAGGGATCTAAATTGACAACCAGTGCTGCTTCTTACGTAGCATTAGAAGTAACTGACAACATGGTATTTATCAAGACCACGGCGAAATTGTTGCTTTATCTGTTGTAAAATTTTTTGCAAGAAAAATAACAATTTTCAAATAAGATTAGGAGGACTACTTTAGTGAAATTTGCTTAAAAGAGTGCATTTTCCAGGGAGCTAGAAGCATCAAAAGTCGAAAATTTCCTGCTTCTTCGGCGGCAATCATGGTGCCTCCTCAGGTAGTAACTATATTCTTTGCCTGTCCCGATATAGAGATTTGACAAATCTATTAGGAAAGTCCGTCTTCAATTTACAGATTCTCATAAAAAAGAGTGCACATCTTCTTGAAGCACCGTATGTAGTTGCGGGGCAGCAGTATTATGCGAGGGCGCACACTTTTGTTCTCCTATTGTTATTGATTGTGAAGCTCTTCATCAACGCGAAGGCTTACTTCTGTTGCCGGCCATTAGGCCGATTATTATTAACGCCGTCTCTGAAGAAAAAGTATCATTTAAAGATGCTGATCATGCTGTCATAGTTTCTAAACGAAAGATGGATCCAAACGTTGTCCATAGACAGTTCCTCCCTGGATACGGTGACCCTGCGACATGGAGCAGTATTCTGTATAATTATGGCGGCCAAGGACCCGCAAGTCAACTTCATGACCTCAGGGCCGAGCAACCGAGGGCGCTACCACACGATTCCCAAAGGCAGCAAATTTCAGGCAAGTGACGGCCTAGTGTTTTGATATTTCATGTGGATTCTTAATTATTGGTTATCCAACGATCACAATTATCTATCTCGCTTTTGTAACAGGAGTAAACAGAGATCTGCTGAGAGCGAGTTTTTAAGGCAAAATGTCAGATCAGATAAGAATGTCTTAGATAGGTATAATTTGAAGTGTCGTGTACCGAATTTTTGTTCCTTTTGAGTCAAGGTATACTCATCTTGATGTCTAGAAATTAGACATTTCCTCTTGATGCCCAATTGATAAAAATTTGAGTGCTATTTTAGTGCTATTTTGCTATTCGGTTAGTTAGGTTTACCAAGGCTTCTAAATTGGGCTTGGAAGTTGTTTTCGTTTGTATTGGTTGTACTGGTATCTTTAAATATTATGTGTTAAAATGCCCGTTACCCTGTCAAAATCGTTTTCAACATATAAAATAAGTACTGAACCCCTAATGAATCGCACCTTTAGATCTGTATAGATAGTGCTTTTTCCTCACTTAGCTTACCTACTGTCAGCTCCCATTAAAATGTAATTCCCCGCACATTATGCACTTTGCTATGTTGTTAATCTGTATTTCCGTATTCTCTGTATTTTTCATGTAGTATTCATGATTATTTTAATGGCCTTCTTGTGTCGTGAGATTTTAAAATAAAATGAACTGAACAGATATTTGTTTGCATATTATAATCCTTTGCTCAACTGCACCTCTCTTGTTTAGAAACTGACGTCTTATGTTATTAAGTATAAATTTAATGAGCATGTCGTTTTATTTGGTTTTCTGATAGCAATTATAACAAAATGCATATAAAATAATCAGCTTTAAACACTATTTTGAGTCTATAAAATCATTTTTACTTTGTAGGACATGACATTGCAGAGTTCTTTGCAAGAAATGCACCCCCGCCTGTAACAATTCTAAATGAGTGTCACTTGCAAGCACAGCCCCCTCCACCCCAGCCTGTTACTACATCACACCATGATGTTGTTCTTGACCTTGGTCTCAGTGCTGTTGTTGCCCCAAAGAAAAGTGATAAGGTAAATGTCATTAGGCAGCTAATGCTCTGGAATTTATCATTTGATAAACCTGTTTTTATCTTTTTCACAAGTCTAATCTTTCTTTTTGTCAGTCACTTGTTTCTCCAAGCAAAAAACCAGTGAAATGTTTTTTGTTTTTTTAAATGTTCATTAAACCTGTCTGTGGGGATGGATTTTCTAGGCAAGGATTGAGGTGATGTTAGATAATAACCGAATTCTGGTTCCACTTGCTGGTGTAGCATCCCCACATATTAAGAGATATAGGTTTTTGTCTCAGTTTTTCGTCAAAACTATTGCTTTTTTGTTAACATTTATATGATAAGAATTCATTAGCTTGATTGCATGATTGATTTTAGTTAGCTTAATGTGAAACAGGTAGACTCCTACAATAACTGGAGTCATCAATTTAAATAGTTGAATTAATGGTCAAAAATAGAATAAATGATACTTGCACTTATAACTCTTAACGATTCCCTCAATTTTTGCAGACGGAACCTATATTTATTCAAGATGCTGTTGAGAGGTCACGATTTGATAAGCGGAGAGTGAAAGCTTTGAAGTCTACTGTACGTACACTTTGCAGCAACTATTTTGTTATGTTTTAATGGATGAACATTAAATGGTCACCATGCCCAATTGTGTCATTCCATTTCAAAATGGGAAGAGGTGCCCACCACCTCAACTGAGACAAACTGAAAATTTTAACTTAATATATCAACAACCATAAAAATGATGATCAAAATCATAAATGATAAACATTTCTAGGTTATATAATCATGTTTCATGACATATTTATGTTAATTAAATTTATGTTAAGTTTAGTGACATATTGATCATAGGAAAACTGCCTTTCATCAAGACATCACTGGTTGTTTATATTAAGATAAACATATTTTTTTTATTTGTATCAATTTATTGATTTAGAGGTAATATTCCTGAGGGAATATTTCATCAAATTATTACCTGAAGCCAGGCTATGTGGATTTTTTGTTGCAAAGCAAGGAGATTTATGCCACCGAGGGGTGCTTAGTCAGCAAATTCTGGAACTTGTCAGTGGGTAAAGGATGATTCCCCAAATTTGTCAGCAAATGGGAACTGAAAACCCTTTAGCACATTAGTTAGCCACAACCCTGAATGGAGCTATCATTTTGGCTGTTGCCCTAGACTGGCATCAATATTAGGCTTCCCCAAGTGGTTTGTTAATTTTAAGTAAACTAGTATTTACTTTAAAATTAAGTCTGCTCAAGAAAATAGTATGGAAAGTAATTAAGATTTAATAAAGGGCATCTTTTTGATGAGTCCAAGCTTCATAGGTAGAATCAACATTTACTTCCAAACTTTTTGATACATCATTTGTTTCAAGATGTTTCTTGCTTCCTAGCTCAATAACTGGTATAAAAGAAGTGGCTCTGTTACAGTTGCTTTAACATACTTAGATGGCCAGGTTCATATATCTGGTAAGGATGTTCCTGTTTTTTGAGAAAGCTTCCATAGCATTTTCCTAAACTGCATTTTTATTCATTAAATGTGGCCATTTAACCATTTTCATGCCATATCTGCATGTAAAACAACAATTATATACTCCATATAAGAATATATCTTCCTAGTGTGCCAAGATTTCCTTTGAGCACTGATCCTATCTAGCTATTGGCACCAATTTCCTATATGAAAACTTGCTGATTGCAACTAACAACATCTACGCAATTCATTTCAGGACCAGACCATATGCTGTCTTTGAGTTCAAATGAAGAATTCAAGAACATATTTGTAAATGCTTTAACAAGCTATGACCAGCTAAGTCGGTTAGCAGAGATTGTGTCCAACTGTAATGAAGAGGACAATGTCACAGGATCTTTAAATTCAAGTAAGTGAAAAATGAAACAATGTAAAAAACAGAAGTTCAATAATATGATTTGAAGACTTAAGTCTCAAAATGTTCCCACTTTTTAGAAATATAGCTTCTTTGTCAAATTAAGGTGATTCCTTGTATCAAATACATGACAACTGGATACCGAGAAGACGATTTCCAACACTTAAGGTATCATGGTGATAAATCTTATGTAACAAGTTTTGCAAAGAACTAAAATTCAATGAAAGGTAACTCCATACTCTCAAAGTCAATGCTTGTAAAAATGCTAAGCTTGAATTGATTTTTGTGAAGCAGCTACCAGATACACAATTAAATAATTTTTGTGGTAGCTTCATGCACTGAAATTTTGTTGCAACAGACCAAAGCAGTATTTGATACCTTATACAGTTCAAAGAGCATTGGAATTAAACAGCTGTCACAGTGACCACAATTCTTGTAAATATATTTGGCTCAAAGCCTAAGTTAAGTGTGCAGATGCATGCTCTGTCAAGGCAAGGTCACTCACTTGAATTTTATACAACTCTATGACAAAACCGATGTCTATGATGGCTATAAATATTCACTGCTATGTTTAGCCAGATATGACACAGATTATAGGCCTTTCCTCATAACACAGAGAAACAGTTGATTCGTAGGTTAAAACTTGGATACATATTATGCTATGGAAGCAAGGCGAGTGCAGTAAAACATGCCGTTATGCATAGCAATTCTTCGACTATTCTTGCAAACCAAAGAAATATTGCTATTGGTGGACCAGTTTCATGTTTAAATTCTATGGGAAGTAAAATAATTTACAGACCAGGGCCCGTGCCACAGGAGGCCATGGCCTCCCAACTTTTCTCCGAATAAAAAAAATGAGCTTAAACTATTTATGTAGATAAACCTTTAGATTACAAAAAATACATTGAAACCAATGTCCAAAGTCAGCACCAAAAAATGTTTGCTTAAATTGGGGCTAGAGTGGGAAACAGGAAACTTTGCTTTGCTGCCCCTCCAGTTTGTATCAGTGGTGTGGGCCCTTCAGATGCAGAATAGAGATTGTTTCTGGCACTATGAGATTTTGAAATTTCAGTTTCTGCGTTTTACTTGGTCTTTCCCTCCTTAGATGATGTACAAGGTTCTGAGATTCCCGGTGAAGTGAATATTGACAATGGCACAGATCAAGGAACATACGGGAATTTCGATTCAACTGGGGCTAAACAACCACAGAAAAAAGGTATTGATCCGACTTTGGGATTCAGCTGATATACGTTACCGGCTAACTTTTCACATCGGTTTGGTTTGAAGCCAGTGGAGCAAGATTACACCATTGCTAAACGCTGCAAAGGCACAAATACATTTTTTTGCATGGCCGCGAAGCCTTTTTGATTTGCTATCCAAACGGCATACCTTACGTAAGCACTGGATTGCTGCATGGCCCTACTTCTTCAAAAAGGGTAACTATGTCCTGTAACTGCACCCGCTATCCGAATGTGATGTGAAATGCATCCGGTTTCGTAAAGCTGGCGTCTGAATTAATTGCATTCTGATTTTTCCAGTAGTATATTATTGTTGGGTTAGCCTTTCCTTGTTACTAGCTGTAGAAGAAAACAAAAAGGAGATGAATGGAGAATGCGTTCTGCGATACAAATTAAGCGTAGTTCCGGTTTTCCTTTTTTCTTGAATTTTATTTTGTTGCATGGTTTCTGGGAGCAGGTCATATAACTAAAGGTTTCATTTGCTAACTGTTTTGCAATGTCGACAATTTCAAAATCACTGGGCAAGCAAGGTCGTCTTATCATTTAGGTGTTTTGGAATCTATCTACATCCGAACAACGGACCCCGACTAGTGTGGAGAGTTCGTTTTCCCTCTAGGACTCTTTAACTAGATGAGAGGTTAGGGGTCACTGACTAGTAGAAAACAAGGAACCAATCAAATGCGCCATACGTTTCCTCACGATGCTTTCGGTCTGCGTCTGGATGTAAACTTCTGCTTACCTTCTGTCATTATCCTACCTTTAATAAGGTATGCGATGTTCCCGCCTTTCCGCGCTGCCTTCAAATTTTCCCGTACCAAATGCTTATTTAATTCTTATACACCATACTGTGCTTGACAAGCGTAACTCGAAAGTGGTCCGTTGATATAAAGAAGTATATTGTGTATTAAAGAAGTATATTATATATTAATATTTAGTAATGTAGAAATTTCGTAGTTTGAATTTTCTTTATACTTGATAAGTTATTATCCATGTCACAAAATGTCTGTTTCAGTATGAATTAGTTCAAATTGTAATGCTTGTTTTACGGTATCGATTCATCTTTGCTTTGACAGCTTTAGGAGAACCTGCTACCTTGGATCAAGACTGCAAATTGTGCCCACAGAAGTTTTCTTCCAAACATTTTCTGAAGAAGCACATGCTTGAAGCTCACAACCAAGTTGCACCTTTACTTGTTTGTCCATTTTGCAACAAGCGATTCATGACTAGATGGAAGCTTGATAGACACACCATCATTCACACGGGTATGCTAATAAATCCAAATTGTTCTCCATACCCTATTTATGATAAGCCGAAATTAGCCTACTTTTCAGTTGAAAGTTTATATCTCAATTGTTAATTTGTTAGGACAGGTCCTTTTACTTAGGCAACATATACAAGATTTACCCAAGGCTAGCAAAGAGCCAAAAATTATAGATCTGACTGTTGAGCTGTTTGTTATGCTATGTTGAGCTACAGTTTTACTTTAAAATTTTCCGTCATTTCTTTCACGCTCTCTTGTAACTTAACTCCACTTGGCTGTATCGTTGAAACTTCACTGAAAGCACGCTTTTTCGTGGAACCGCCGAAGAATTAATTTTTTGTTTTCGTTGTAGGTGCAAAGCCGTACAACTGTATCTATTGTCCAAAACGATTTGCCGAGAAAAATAAATTAGTTGTTCATGTAAAAAATCACAAAGAAGGGTTCGTTGACCCGCAAGCTGTGGAGCGCCTTGTAAATTCACTGCTACCAAAACGCAAAACCACACATGAATGCCTCGTTTGCGGGAAATCGTTCATGTCTTCTTGGAAACTCAACCGGCACATACGCGTACATAGCGGTGAAAAGCCATACAAATGCTCAAAATGCTCTAAGTCATTCAATGAAAAAAGCAAGCTGGACCAACACGAGATGCTTCCCCACGATGGCACCAGAGTGCGACCTAATTCACAAGAAAAACGGCACGAATGTGATAAATGCGACAAAAAATTTGTGTCCCTTTGGAAATTGAAGCGTCATGAACTTTTTCACAGTGGCGAGCGGCCCTGGCAGTGCGACCGTTGTGGGAAAGGATTCGTTGAGAATAACAAGTTAATGTTGCATATAAAATTCTACCATACTGACAAAGAGTCTTCAGATGCAGTTGCCAGGAGAGCAGCCAGATCAAAAAAATACGAATGTACTGATTGCAACAAGAAGTTTGCTACACATTGGAAACTTAAAAGACACAGCCAAACTCACAGCTTAGAACGGCCATTTCGCTGCGAAGTGTGCAAGCGTGGATTTTTGACAAAGAACAAACTCGATCTTCACAATTTCACGTTGCACAGTGAAGAAGGCGAAGAACCTGCAGCCATCGAAATGACTACAGCAGTGATTGCGAGCACTGGGAAAGTCAACCTCCGTAAGTTTAGTTCGAGTTTCTTTGATTTTGGTGTTGCCAATTTCTGTGTAATTATTATCGATCAAAAGCTAGGCTAGATCAAACGAACGCATAAAGTCGCTTCATAATCAATCGATTGACAAGATGTCTTTAACTTTAATTCATATTAGAGTAATTTAGTTTAATTGATGTCTTTAGATTGGTAACACTGCCTTTATTTGGTAAAGTCTCACAAAGAAAACGATTTATCCAAATCTGTATAGATTTCTATTGCGCTGTAAATATATTCATCGTTGTGAATATATTTGTTTATTGTTTTGTAAGTCGCTATGTTTTGAGTTTGTAGCAAAGCTATGTCTCATAGCTCTATGTATGTGTCACATAGCAACTTACAAGATACAAGTAAGAACACCCTTGACCCTTGTTATGTTTTGAGTTTGTAGCAAAGCTATGTCTAATAGCTCTATGTATGTGTCACATAGCAACTTACAAGATACAAGTAAGAACACCCTTGACCCTTGTTAATGACATTTCAAGTATTATTTGACGGTAAACGCCCCTCCCCCCCTATTAGTATTACTACATGATTAATGCTAATTTCTATTTGTAATCTTAGAAGAAGAAATAAGCATACCAGAAGCGGAACCTAGTAAGATAAGTCCACCAGAGCCATTGTCAATTCCCGGTCTGCCTATGCCAACGAATACAAACGCGCCCTATGTCAGTGAGCTAAGCAACAGTCTTGAATCGTCACAGCCAGTGCCAGCGCCGGTTGAAAAGGTCACGTTGACAGTCACTGATCCAACGGCAATTGACGCTAATGTGGAGTTCACCATCTCCGGAGAAGGAATCAGTAATTCGGTAATGGTTATTTCCAGGTTTTTTTTAATTGATTTCACTACCCACTGGCCCGTACTCTCATTTGTAGGTGCTTTCCTGTACTATTGGTATTTATGTAATCATCTTTGATTCATTGCTCCTTTTCTTGTTTGTTTTGTCTGATCACCGCTTACCGAATTATATGCAACTCATGCATACAGTCTCAGTGATTATAACACGAATGTGTTCAGAATCAGTTGCTTGCTGTATACAAAGTAATGGCAAAAATCCATCTTGTTCTAGCTCGATGATACAAAGACATGCCGGGAGTGCGGAAAGTCCTTCAAAACACCATCAAGATTGAAAAGGCATATGGCTGTGCACACTGGGGTAAGGCCCTTTAAGTGCAATTTGTGTGAGAAAGGATTCACCGAACGAAATAAACTGCTCAACCATTTAAAAGGTCACGGTGTGGACGATGTGGAAGCAGCTATTGGGAAATCACCTACTAAAGCAGATGGTGCTGGAAAGCACCAATGCTCGTTCTGTGACAAAAATTTTGTTTCACCCTGGAAGCTGAAGCGGCATCTCACGGTGCACACAGGTAACAAGCCGTTCTTTTGCAAAATTTGCCAAAGAGCGTTTACAGAGAAGAATAAGCTGGAAAATCATTTTAGATCAAGTCATCCGGAGGATATGACTTTGCTGGAAGAAGAGCTTTCACAAGTTGAAGTCACAATGGTAGAGCCAGAATCAGCTTTTAGCATTGTGGCAAGATCAGTTGATGAAAGAATTGTTGTCAAGCAAGAATCTGAAAAGGGTGATGCTAATGATGAAGTATCGACAGACCTTCAGCTCGTCAATGAAGCAGATAACAACGAGAGTGAAACCTTCCCTTCCAGTTTTGCAGTAACCGGTGAAACTCAGACTGAAAACGAGACCAGCCAGTCTCGTATCAAGGAACTAGTGTTTGATTCCAAAAAGCCTTTGAAATACACTTGTCAGGTATTTTCATGCCTTCTTATTTTTATCGCTTTAAGGACCTTGCCATTGGTAAGAAAACTTGACATTCAAAGAATTATTTTCAAAATGAAAAAAGATTGTTATCATTTCAAAGCTACAAGTCATTTAGGAGCTTTTCTAATAACCACCGATGTTCACTTCTCTTTATACTTTTCTTTATACTTTATACTTTTTACCACGATTTTTTGGTCATTCGTGCTCTGGAAAACAATGCTGATAATACGATTGCTATGAATGATATTGCTATGATAATCCTATGAAACAGTGGAGAAGATTAGACTGTTTATTGCGATTGTAAGAATGATCGTGGTCCAATAATCTGGACACTCTTTTATTGTTATTGGTTCATTTATAAAAACCTATGTCTCAATAAAAAGGTTGGTGTCATCACAACACTTGAAGAGTAAGTAGGTTGTTAGGAACATCACTACTTGCCTAGGAAGCTTGTCACCAAACGTCAATTTGTTCGTCCTGTCAGTTATGATTGGGAAAGATTTCTGCTTCTTCTAGGTTTGTGGAAAGAGTTTCATCACACCTTCAAAGTTAAAGAGGCACAGCTTTTCACACGGAGAGCAAAAGCCGTACAAATGTAAAAAATGTGGAAAACGATTTTCAGAGAACAACAAGCTGTTCAATCACCTGATTACTCACGAGAGATTTAAGGGAAGCAAGTTAATCACAAAGATCCGGCTTAAGGAAGAGGGGGATCCAAGGGAAGATTCTGGTAGATCTATGGCACACATTCAGACATCGAGCTCGGTGATCGTTGTCAGGGGGACTGAGTCTGCTGAAAATTCAGAAGAGTTTGATATCAGCAACAGCAGCAGGACAGATCACAGAGACTACCCATCTGAAGTTGATATTCAGAGGAAAGAAGTGGGAAATCTAAGAGCTGAGTCTCACATCAAAGGCGTGGCTGCCAGCGAGTACTCTGAGCCATCTCCAGATATGCCTGTGATTTTACCAGCCCGAGAAATAATCAAGAGCAACTCAGAACAACTGAAGATGTTAGTGGAAAATGCTCTGGGCAGTTCAACCAAGGGCATTTTAGATAGTCCCAAAAAAACCGGTGAAGATATTGCATCAACAAATATGGTAACAGTGGAAGCCGGCAAAGGTCAAATGGCTGAAACGCTAAAACCAGCTCGCCAGTTAAAAAAAGTCACTGGCCTAGCCTCACCAAGCTTCGGCACTCAAACAGCTAATGTCCTGTCCGCTAAAATGACAGAAATGTCTGAAAATCAAACGCATTCAGATCAGTTGGAATCCTCGAGAACAGCCAGTCAACTTTATTCTTGTGACACCTGCCACGAATCTTTCCTTTCATATTTTAGTCTCAAGCAGCACATTACAGTAAACCATCCTGAACAAATGTTCCAGCAAGAGAAACCATCAGACGAAATGCGACATCGGTGCACAGAGTGCCATAAAGGGTTTAAAACGCCTTCTAAGCTGAAAAGGCATTTGCTGTCACACACCGGAGAGACACCGTATCACTGCCACTTGTGTCCAAGGCAATTCAAAAGAAATGATTCATTACGCAAACACATGGAGGAGCATAATCGCACAACTGATTCAAGCAAAAAGGTATAGTTGAATTTTTCTATTATCTGTTTACATCTGAAATGTTCGTAGCGAGACGTCCTTTGTAGTAGCAAAAAAACCTCTCATAGCCTATCCCTCAAATTCTAAAAGACGTTAATAGTTCTAGCCTCTCCTGGTGTGGCTGTTAGCGAAAAAAAACGCTATTGTATTTTCTGTTCAGAGGATTAATTTATTCTGTTTGAAAAAAGCAGTTTATTTAATTTCCTAGGGCTGAAGTTAATTTGAAATTATACTGCTTGTATATAAGTAGCAATTTTTATCGTAATTTATTGATTGCACTTTATCAATTAAAGCGATTCAGAGTAATTTTGTTGTTCTTGAACTGTTTTATGGGAGGGAAAGCATATTTCTTCTATAATGGTAATTTTTTTTTCGTTTCAGACGCCTGGGCATATCAAACTCTAAAGATTATGGTTTTAAGCATTTACTGATTGCAAACAGTTATGTTTTCAGACTTGAAGTTTTGTATATATTTTTACATTTTATATTAGATTTAATTCTAAGTAACTATCGATGCAAGTGAACCTGATTTTTAAAGATGCTACAATTTTCATTTCGGCAATTTCTTGTGAACAAAGAGGTTGTGATTGCATAAAATAAATCCGTGATTTTGTGACATGGGCTGCTAGATGCGGATAAACGCAATAAGCTGATTCAACGAAGTATATGATGTGGTAATTACCTTAAAGCGATATGAACCTAAGGTGGTAAGGAACCTAAGGTGGTAAGAAACCTACGGTGCTGTAATGAAACTAAGATGGTAAGGAACCTATGGTGTTGTAATGAATTTAAGGTGATAATGAACCTAAGGTGGTGATGATTTCTGTTTTTATTTTTACATTTTCTATTGAAATGGATTAGAACTGAAAAAAGATGATGTAGAATGATTTGCCTACCTTTCTTAACCTTTATCCGTCGACATATCTATGTATCATAGATCTCTCATTCAAAGTTGTGAAGGACTATGCATCCTGAGTTACATAAAGTGAAAATCCCTTATTGGCCTCCTTATAAGCCTTTTTGTTTTTGGTATTCAGGTACTTATTGTAGTAACCCCGTTTCGTCTGTAGCACACTAGAGTGTGTCATTTATTTTAACCAGGTCAATGATCATCCGTGTTTTGTTCCTATTTATTATTTCTTCGGATTCAGTGAAAGGCTTCTGACTTTGACTTAAAGGCTTTTGCGCAACCAGCATGCATTGCAGTTATATTTTCAATACCGGCAAAATATCATACTGCATGAAAATACAAAGCACAACCAATTTCTCAAGACAGCTGTCGCTAATCATGTCGGTTGCGCAAGAGACTTTAAGTTCCAAAAAGTTGCTTGCTGTAAAGCGCGTTTTCAATAGGTTTTCTATCGATAATTAGGCTGTCGAAATAATTGCGAAGTCTTTATGCACATTCATCATTTTATAATCACTTTATATTAATTTGAAGCAAAGTACATCTACTCACATCCCTGTGATGTGCTGCTAGAGCCAAAATAGTTAATTTCTTACCTGATTATAAGATCCTGTGCAATAATCTCTTAGCTTAGCTGTTCGTTTTAGTTCTAACCCTTTAAAGTAGGAATCGTATTTAGTTGCATTAGATATATAAAGTTTATGATGCCAATTTTTTATCACCTTATAATCAGAAATAATTACGTGTTTAATCTACAATACTAAAAGCTATTCACAAATTATTGCTCTTGTCGTTTTTTTGCTGTGTCTCCTAACATTACTTAGATGTCACAAAACTTTATTGTGCCACGTTTCCAAAGTCATGCAACAAGTTTCATCATTGCGAGTTTTTCTTTGATTTCCTGTTATTATTTTTGGGGTTTTCACCAGTTTTTTGCTACGTAAGAGCACCCGCTCATCACACAAGCAACAGCTGGCCTTAGCATAACTAAAAGTTTCCTGACATCCTTTCTTGGTCTACCTATACGTCTATTTTCTTGAAAAGTAGTGGCTGCATATTGTCCTATTGATCTGACAGTTTTAAATCTTCAAAACTATGCGGTCTGTTCCTGCTTTCGACTTTCAAGCAAAAGAGTCAATCAAATAAACCCAGAAGCTTATGAAGTTATATTGTCCACTATCACAATATAAACATTCTTTGCTGATCAGAGTTCGCTTTGGCATCATAGGAAATTTCCTGCCAGCAGTACATGCTCGCTTACTTGCTCCATCTCAAAGATAAGGGGATAGAATAAAACACTCGGTTCTTCCGACATAAGAAATAAAACTCTCCCCCTGACAGAACAGCCTCCTTGGTCTTGCAGATCTAAAACAACTACGTAAACATGATCATGCTGTCGGGCAGCATTTACATGAGAACTAAGATTAGGCTAAAAATGATAACGATGATACATTTCGAATAACTGGCAGAGCCCGTTGTCTAGTCTGTTTGCATACTTGTTCAAGAGTCAAGCTGCACTGACTGGGCAACCTTAATATATGCTCGTGTTTGTAACTGACCTGTTTCGATTAACAGCTCCGTGATATTTCCTAGCCTAAATTTTGTTTTGATCATTCTGATGTGCTATACACACTGCAGAATTTCAGACAAAAAGCTTCAGTATGTTTCAAGGTTTTTGTAGCCTGCGCGCAGTCTTTTTGCTGGACATACGGGAAATATACATTCCTTGTTCAGCATTAGCAACAGCAGCAACAAAAGACTGCGCGCAGGCTAGGTTTTTGCTGTCTTCACAGCCATTTTTAGATTTCTTAACGCAAAAAACCCGTTGGGGGTTGTTTTGTTAAATGTCTGCTAAAAAAGCAGTTTAATTGTGATTGGCTGCCTATTGAAAGATCTGGAGTAAGCCACTTTTGTATCATTTTAAGACAGTGCGATTATCTTTAGAACGATAAAGGTTAGTAGGTAGAGATATTGGCCAAAAACATATGTTGGGAAGGTGACTGCAAAGGTCTCTAATCTCTCTATCCGTTTCAAATGATTTTTCAAAACTAGAAACATTGTCCTTGTGATTCTCAAGACTTGTAAACGCAAATAATCTTTATGTTCCAGTTTTTGTCATTAAACATTAAAATCAATGGGCAATAGAAAATATGGAATATCATGGAGGTCAGGGGATTTTTGAAGAAATTTTCACTGGTGGGGAATTGACACAAAAGGGCATTTTTCTTGATGTGACACAATTGACGTCAAAAACAAAAGCAAAGGGACGAGCATGCATAGTATGAAAAACTTCAAGGTCTTGTACATCAGTCCTTACTCCCATGCAGCGAAAAGTTACATATAAACCAGAGAAAATAACGAGCTTTCAGATCCTGGCATGTTTGCAGGAGAATGACGCAATTTCAGGCATGTTTGAAGGACAATTAATTTTCCCGCAAATTTCATTACCTCGCTTTGGTGTTGTGCAAGAAAATCAAACCGATTCAGAGATTTACATTGACGATGAAACGAAAGAAGAAACACAAAATTTTCCTTAAATTCATTAATCAATATTTTTCTGAGAATCGTCGAATTGTCTATTCTGAGCGGTATAGTAAGTACTTTGTTAAATTTTAGTCTTTGCAAGCCCGTTGGCTGCGCGGTGCTTGATTTGACTCATATCCCTGACTAGCTGTTCTATATAGTCCCTGACTGACTGTTTTATATAGCATTTAAAAGCCCTTTTTAAAACTTAGTTACCTATGAAAACAGACACGTCGTAGCTTCAACACTGTCACTTTCTTTTTTCTTAGCTAGCTTCTCCAAGACAAGATTAAAAACGTAAATTAATCTATCAGCGTAATGAAAGAAGTTCTTTACATAACAAAGTCACCAACAGCTTAAACAATACCTTTTAAATACCTTTTTCGTTGACTGATCTTGTCGTTGAATAATGCTTGTGAAGGTATGAATAGCTGATTTTATGTCACATGGATGGTGATAATGATAATGTCACCCATCTGCATTAGATTTGTGTTGCTTCTTTCCAATCTGTTGACTTGCAACGTGTGAGGAAAAAACTATACCAACATAAAGTTTTTATACTCAATTCCAATGCACACTTGCACGCCTGTTGCTTTGGCCTTACAAATGACACAATGTATTGCTTACTTAAGCACTGCTACAATGAATGCAAACTCCACAATCGTGCAATCTCTGCCAAAAAGCATAAGCCCAAGGGACACCAGAAAGGCGTACACTTTGGCAAGAAGTGTTTTGTATAATGCTAGCTAATTTACTTCGAATAGAGTGAAACCAGTGACGTTCCTATTAAATCGTTCTGATACCTTTGCTTTGCAAAGTTTTTTAATAGTCTTATTCAAAATAACAGTTCAATCCTTTTATATCATTTTTTCATCTAAAGTTTAGATTTTTCGAATTCTGTACAAATTTTATTTTACTTGATTTCAATTCTCTAAATGAACCGTCACGGCAATTCCTAGTCGGTCGTGTTGCTGTATCTCTGGTAGCATAGGATAAGGAAAGAGGATAAGGAAAGGAGCAGTTCAAGCTTAGAGTAAAGTGATACAAAGGCATACTATTTCTAAAGTAAGAGCCCAATCTTATATTTAAAATTCATGGGCTCCGATACAGGTTGGAAAACTGGGGCCAAGGAATAGTTTAGCAACCACATCAAAAGATTTTGGAAAAAGCTCTACTGTTTTGCAAAAAAGTAGGGGGCCATTAAATTACCATACATTTGAAATCGGTTTCAAAGCTGTTGCATATGTCAAACGGGTGCTCTTTCAAACGGGTGAGTCTGTGGAGTGCCTGGCTGGATGACCCCTTGTTTTACGTCTGCTGGTATTCGGTAAACATTACCATACGCAAAGCAGCCGCACCTGATAACGTGCCGTAATGAACTTTGCATAGTTTGTTGATTTGTGCACAGGGATCTGACGCTGTTTATGAGCTTTATCATCCAAGGGAACGGGCGACAAGAAATCTCGGAAAATCTGTTTTGTGGAATCTGGTGTCAAAGGATTGCAATTTGCTATAGCATGCAAGCAAGAATTAGATACTCACCATGGCTAGATACTTGACCTCAGGGTAAATTTTCTTGTTCAAAAAATATTGCCGAAAGATGAAGCAATTTCTATTCTTTATTTCGATTGCTGGATGTTTGATCTTGCAAAACTTTTGCACAAATCATATCGAAGCTAGAACATTGAGCAAAAACTCAATCACGCCAAGGAAATTTCCCAGAAAGAAAGGTAAGGTGAATAGGGATTTGAAATCATTTTAGATGCTTTTTAGCTTGTGTTGTTAAAGTTGCATTTGTAGGTATCGTTGTTAATCGTGGGCTAGTGATTGTGTTTTCCCACAAAAACTACAGGAACAAAATTCCATAACTACCTTCTGTTGTCTCTAGTTTAAACATCATCTGTTCAGTAGATGATATTCTCGCAATAGATTATGAAATTGCAAATGACCTACAGTTTATCAGATCTTGATAAGTGCAACTTCATCTTTTTACATATCTTATGAGTGCATGTAGATCTGGCCATAATTCCACAAAATTGATAAAAAAACTAGCCTAAGGCAGTCTGGCAGGATCTTAGTTATTTTGAAGAATCCATATACTGCTATCGCACTTTAAAGTTTTAAACGCTGGACAAGACGTGTAGTCGTTTGTAAATCTGGAATACCCGTATAGACGTTTGAAACACTGGACAAGATATGTAGTCGTTTGAAGATCTGGCCTAGCTGTATAGACGTTTGCAGCATTGGACAAGATGTGTAGTCGTTTGTAAATCTGAACTAGCTGTAGCTATAGTCGTTTGTAAATCTGGTCTAGCTGTAAAGACGTTTGTAACACTAGACTAGCTGTATTGACGTTTGTAACACTGGACAAGATATGTAGTCGTTTGTAAATCTGGTCTAGCTGTAAAGACGTTTGTAACACTGGACACGGTGTGTAGTCGTCTGTAATCTTGATTAACTGTGTAGACGTTTTTAAAACTAGACAAGCTGCTTAGACGTTTTTTAAACTTAAAAAGTTGCGTAGAGGTCCCATTGATGAATTCATATTGCTTTTTAGCAACACCAGCTAGAAAGGAAAATGCATCAAAAAGATCAAAATATGACAGCGAAGTAGTCAGTAACTATGCAACGGAGAACACGCCAGTATTCTGGAAAGATAGCTACAATAGAAACATAAAAGAAGCAGCTAAGAAAAACGAAGAAGGAACATCTCCAGGTGGCTTTGAGCTGGGTACTGATGATCTACCCAGTACTGTTGGTCCCAATGAAAATATATATGGAGGATTCCCTGTCAATGATGTGCTTGGAGGCTTTGAACTACCATCTCCTGAGACACTTGCAATCCTGAAAGCCGCTTTAAAGAAGTATGGGCCTCGCAATGAGTATGAGACCCAGCTACATCATGATTTGGAAAACTGGGCATATGGTTACGAACATCATGCATTGCCAGAGTATGATGTGAAAGACACACCTCCATTTTATGTGAAAATGCTTCAAGGTCTTAAGATGGCCGAGGAAGGGAAGAAGAAACCGAGCTGCCAGCAAGATTCTGGGGCATGTCAGCCAATGTTTCATTTGAATGATGACCAATGTAATAATCTTGCAGGCAACTGTATGCCTTCAAAGCCAATAACAAATTCCAATTACGAAGAGCCATGTCCTTGGAAGATAATAGAAATGCTTTTTGGTTGCAAAAAGCCTGCTGGTCCGAAAATACCGAGTGAAAAGCCAGATGGAGCTGCCCCTCCAGCTCCCAAACCGGACGAGCCTGAAAAGCCAGCAGAAAAGAAGCCAGATAAAAGCGAGGATGAAAAGGATTCTGAGGGAAAACCAAAGCCCATTCCAATAGAATTTGAAGAAGGCCACGCAACCCCTCAACATGTCGAAAAGCAAGTACAGGATATCAAAGATAATTCAAATAAAGACCCGAACGCGCCTGTGTCAAGTGATGCAAGGCAAAAAACTGCTAAATTGCAGTCACAAATTGGCCTCCTTGGAATGCTGAAGTCATTAGGTTCGGGAGATCAACAAGCAAAGAGCTTGATGAACATTGGCCAACATGGGCCTAATACAACCACGAAGAATGAGGATAAAGAACATCATGGAGGTGCAAGGTCATCCAGCAAGCCAAACCAGAAACCAGCCGTGCAGGAGGATAAAGTAGAGCCAGGTAATGAATCAAATATAGATAATAATGATAAAAACGTAATTGACCTGGGTACATTGCCCGTTCCTCAGCTGATACAAGTGGAACAACTGAAAACAAGAAATTTGCAAGAATCGCGTAACCAACAGGATGGAAGCAAGGCAGCACCAGTAATAAAAGGCCATAAAACGTTTTCCGAAAAAAAAACAATGGCAAAATCTAAACAGCATAAGAATTAATCCGTCAAGTCGGGAACATTTCTGTCTCCAATTTTGGTAAAAAGAATCCCCTGAAATTACAAAAGCCTATGCAGAAATACTTGCAAATCTCAGTCATTTTGTCTTAGAAGGGCTTGATTGAGCAAGACTAACAAAAGCATATAAAATTCCTTTGGACAGAATTCTCAATAAATTTACTGTAAAAATGATATTAAGGGGTCTTTAAAACGAAAATCAATTTTGAAAAAATACAAACTAAGTATATTTTGGCTCCCTTGTTGCTGGTTGGTCAGAAACAGTAAATGTTGCCTAGCCTTGTTTAGCTAGCTTTGACAAGGCTAGGAAACAAAGGACGCACAAAGGAATAGGTGAAAAGCGGAGCTGGGCCTTAATAAGCAAGGATCATTGGAGTACTTTGAAAATTTAACGGTAACAGAGCAGCATATTAAAGTCTTAACAATACAAACAGAATCATGATACCCCATCATACGATCTTCGTCAAGTAGACTTTTCTCCCGTTTTTACAGTATTATGTGGTTGTTTAAATTTTAATGTAAATCGATTTGTGACGACAAATTTTTTGACACCTGAAAAACAAATTTAACAAGCTATCAAAAATATTGTTTTTCTTACTGTGCCCTCTTAATCTACACATTATTAACTGAAATCCCTAAACAAATGTCCTCCAAACTGCGACAGATTTCACAAAAATTTTAATAAGAAATTTAGCAAGATAGTACATACCAAACACCTTCATTTGTCAGTAACTGCGTAGATTTGGAGGGCATTTGTAAGGCACCAGTCAGAACGTGAATTTAATCTATCTAGGAATAATTCATCACAGCCATGGACATAGATGATCATATCCAGGGAGTACTAGGGCTGACTAGCACTCTTATTGTCTTAAAATTCGGTCCAAAAATTGTGTTCAGTTGTTTCAAAGAAGGATCAAACAAAGTCTAGCCAAATCACTGGCTTTTCTATCAAATATTGTAAGTTGTTCTTAGTTCTAAACTTTATGGAGTATGCACCAAAAACGGTTATACTTTAGCAAGAATTCTCTCGGTCATTTTGCAACAGATAACAATGATTTTTCACAGTTAGAGGTGTTTTATGATAATTTTAGGTTCTTTGGTCAAAATTCTAAAACCCCAAAGTCTCCTTGGTAAGCGCTTTCCATTTCATTTGATTGCTCGTTATAAATGAGAATGGAGTATGGCCTAATAGAATGCTACAATCCTTCTAGACAGGGGTGCTGCAGTGGCTGGGGGAATAAAACAGTGAGCAGGGGGCTGCAGTCCCTCCCAAGCCAACAAAATCAATGCAATATTTGCTACTTTAATGAATATTTTCTAATTTATTGACTATATCAAGTGGCGAATCAAAAAAAGGTTGTGGGCATTGTGACACCCTCAATAATAGGCTTAAGCAACCTACTTGGTGAATTTGTATAGCATTTCTCCAAAATCTTCTTTCTGCTTTATCTCAGACAGTTTTGAATAGACTCAACTGTTCTTCAAAAATATGAAAATATTATTTAGGTTTTTGAGATTAAACGGTCAAAATCAAAAACAAAATTTTGATTTGATTATCGCTAAGCAGCACAATCCTGAGTAAAAAAAGATCAAACTTGTAAAGATGAATCAAATATCTAATTAATATACCATAAGCCTTTTTCCATTGCCCGAATAAAGCTTTAAGCTTTCTTTTCATAAAATCTCTTACGGTTTTCATCAGAACCACCACAGCAAGAAAAGAGCCACACTTACGGCCTGGAGACCAAATCTGGCCCATGATAAAATTACTTCTGGCACACAAATTCCCACCACGGCACACGTGTGGTGGGAATTCACTACAATTCTGTTTATAGAAGTCAAAATTACTTACCCTCCACACTTTTGTAAAAACATGGTCCACATGATTCTTCTAAAAATTTGATTGAAATGCACAAGAAAGTGGTAAATCATATTTCTAAGATTTGCCTAGGAAAAAAATTGCTGGCATAAAGCATTGACACGAGGCAAAAAGGCGGGTCTCATGGGTCACGCCCATTACCCTCCCAGTCTCATGATGGTGGCACTAAGCATGAAATTCGGAGGAGCAACTTAGGAATTACCCTGGGTACCAGAGCCACAAAAGTTTGAGTATATAAGTTGACAACCAAGCGGAGAAGCGGAGGAGCGTCTAGCTGAGTAGACTTTTCCTTCTTCTCAGATAGACCCTCGTCTTCTTCTCCAGCCCTATCTTCTATTTCCGCGCTCGCAGTTATGTGGCTCTGATACCCAGGGTACATAGAAGCGTCCTGTTCTATATACCAAAAGCATGAAAAGCTCTGCCTATGCGTATATTTGCTTTTAAGGACTCAAAATCAGATACCATAAAGGCACTGTTAAGCATCCCGTTTTAAGCCCCCCTATCTGTTACTTTAAGTTCCTCTTTAACCCCGGATGTCAAACAAAGGAAACATTCGCATTGAGTGGGTCTCTTGACAGGTGTGATGATAATAAGGCCCATGTAAAGATTTCCTTAAGCGCCTTAGAACAAAGATACTGGAATAGTGAGTATCTTTGCTTAGAAGCTTAAAGGATAATGATGTTGATACTTTCGAAGAAATAAAATTGATTTACTTTGATAAACTTTCAAAGCTACTAGCAAAGCTTTTTTAGAACAACTTGTACGATGTTTTTATAACAAAAAACGCATAAGGCAATTTTCATAACATTTCTTACTTTAGATTATCAATAAGCCCCGTTTCTGTCTTTTAAGCCCCGTTTCTAGGACTAAATAAGCCCTCCCCCGGGGATCTTGATGAGCATTTACGGTATACATATCTGTATACAATTCTCAGTAACAGTTTCTCTGAAAGTTCAAGTAGTTTCTTCCACCTTTTCTCTTTTCTCCACTTCCACTCCCTTCCAAAAACGTTGGAGTTTTCGAAAGGATTATAGATTAAAGAATAGATATAGCTAGCAAAGTGGTCTCGTTGTTGGTAAAACCTCTCTTCTTATCAAATCAGAACTGGGCATGTTGCTGGCAGTTAAACCCATATGTATGGTGCTGGCAGTTAAATATTTTCTTTCTATTGCGCATGCTCGATTTACTTCACCGATATAACTTTGCATTGTGGTTTGAAATGGCAGGTAAGAGAAAATCACGATACTTAAATTGACTGAAGAAATAATCGAAATCGAATAAATAAGCATCTAAGAGACTACAAACAAAAGTTATCTTTTCTGGCTTGGATTTATAAGGAGATAATCTTTATGGAGATAATCTTTATCTGTTTGCAGAAAGAAAAACTGACGGCCTCTTCTGCTGTCAAAAAACCTGCTGTTGGTTGTAGGTCATTGTAGGTAGCTTGTGGACAATGAAAGCACGAATTTAATCAACCACGGCGTGAATCATAAACATTTTCTTCTGACGTCAAGCTAACCGACCATTGTTGCATACAGCCTGGTGTGTAGATTAACTGTGCGCGCCAAATATTGAAAACTAACATCACTTAACTTGATTTGGTCTTGCAAAGCCGGTTTGGGAATCTTTCATACGATAGCGAGGCCATGGCAACTTGATTAAACGGGCTAACCTACGAACTAAGGTGGTAAGGATCCAAATTTGAGACTCAGTTTTGCATTATGTTAGGTAGCTTTATTGGTGGTACCTGCCAAACAAAAAGAAAATGACATTCTGGCTTATTTTTCTTTCTCTGAGAATTCGCTTCTCCTACTGTTTGTGCCTACCAGTCTTCTAAAAAGCACTTGTTTAACACAGTAGCGTTTCAAAGAAAAAATTTAAATCGTCAGAAAACGATTGATCAGTTTATAAAAGTTGCAATTTTCTTTATTTCGACTGATGCACATTTTTCACAAGTTGAAAACATTAAAACCTAATAGAGACATTGTACATCAAATTTATTGGCACAAAATCACATCCCCAACGCAAGGGTCACGGTCATATTTAGAGCCAAAACAAAGATATGGCTCTAAATATGACCGTGAAAGAAATCAATTTTTGCCCGACGTTTTTTGATGGACTTGAATTGTAGGGCGCTTAATAGTGGCGAAAAAACAGTGACATACAATACTACCCATTCAATTTATTGCTTGTCTAAGAACTTAATTGTAAGAGTGAAGACAAACTTCAGGTTCTTGTATATTAAGGTGCATTCTGTGGAAGTGTTTGTTCTCAAACAAAACTCATCTCTCTGTTCGTTCTATCTAAGCTTAAGTTCTATCTTGGTTTTTCGAGCAGTTTTTGTGTATACACGAACATTTTTTATAAAAGTCCTTCTATGATCTGAGGTACAGAGCCATAAGAAGACAAAAAAATTAAGAATATTTCCGATCACACTAAATCTGAAGAAACTGCTTTTTCTGTTTCATATTATCTTATGTTACGTTTTTTGTGTTTCCACTTTAAGAGGCTATTAAGAAACTTTGGTACTAAATTTAGCAAAAAGATCTGAGAAACTGAGTGCTAATTCTGAGTTGATTTTATAATAGAAAATTCGTGTGTTTATTTCACTAGGCAATACGTGTCGTTATTTCACTAGGATAAACATGAGTAAAGTGATGTTTCATTGTTTCAGAATTTTCCTCGTGGACTGAATGGTCAGCTTGCAGTGTCACGTGCGGTAATGGTTCACTGTCACGGACTCGCAGTTGCCTCCACTGGAAATGCGATGGCAAAGTAATCGAAATTAAGGCTTGCAACAAAGATACTTGCCCAGGTATGACATTTGTAAAGAATCTCTGAAGAATTCATATTGCATGGAGCGTGTGTCCAAATGGAGTTTTAGAGAGCGTTCCAAAATTTGGAACATCTTTTGGCTCGGAATAATTCTGGACTGGTTTCCTTTATTAGAAGACTATTCTATGTGCCTTGGCTTTGGAGATGGCAAAGTACATCGTAGCAAAACTTATTTGTTTTAAACGAAGTTGTTTGCTCAAAATGCACTTACACATCAAATATTATAACCGTTAGATGAATACAACTTGATAAAATATATATACAATCAGAGGCTTTATATGATACTTTTATATAATCTGACATACCTTTCCGAGGCTTTTTAGTGCATATTGCGAGCACAAGCTATGGACCATCCATTGTACACAGAAATCCTTGACATGCATAAGCTAAGAAATGTTTAACCCGCCGAAACTGCATAATTGTCAATCGAACATCTAATGCTGATCAGAGTTCCTGGGGAATAAATGGAGATCTGAAAACTTTGGTCACATGAGTTGTTGCTCAAAAATGACCTGTTTCTCGCACAAACGCTTGTACAATTCTATCCAGCTGCTGTATAGGCTCGTTGTTGTCTACAAAGTTTAGTAACAGTTGGGATTCTTAGCTTTGTAAACTAAATCAACATGTTCATGAACTAATAGCTAGATTATGACTCACAGGCTACATGGAATGGACATCTTGGTCAGCCTGTGACGTGGTCTGTGGTCGCGGGCTTGAGAGAAGAAAAAGAAAATGCTCCGGGGTCCGCTGTTCTGGAATCTCAAATCAAGAGCGATCGTGCTTCAAAGATCCATGCAAATCAGGTGCGTCCATTCGTTAATAATATCAGCCTATCTTAATAAGATATTTCATTCAATTTTTTAAAAGCTAGTGTCTCGTTCCCGACGGGGTTACTCGACGACGAACTGTACGTTCATAAATATTTGGTGCAGATGTAAAATATTAGTTCAACTTTACAATATCTGCCTCGCATCTCAATCAAGCACAAAATGCCAAACAAATGAAATACAAGTTTATTATTTGTGTACATTCAGTACTTTTAAAGAATACATTAGAACGAAACTCAACATCCAAGATGAATAGCATTCCAATTATGGGCAAAATACACTTTCAACAGCTCTAATTTAACAGCCGTCCTTCAACCCCCAAAAAGCACGGTAACACGACAATATCATGTGTTATGCCCTCTTTGTAGAAGTCTCAGCCACTGATGCTTGGACTGGCAAAGGGCCTTTTTTAACACACTTACTAGTGAAGCATTTGCCCCTCCAGGCCCAGTTACTTTCCATTGTTTAAAACAATAGGCTATTGTCCTCCTCTTTATATAAACAAAAACTTGCCCCGGTAGCTAAATCTCCTTTGAGAAGGCTATGTATTGGCATTGCGATTCGTTTGCTAATTTCAGCTATCGCATCATCAGTGCCCTCTTCAGCACGGCTACTGGCATCCATTGGTGCACCATGGAGCAGCTGGTCTCAGTGCTCTTCAAATTGTGGTTTTGGGGTGCAAACGAGGAAAAGAAACTGCAAAAGAGGCAACTGCGACTTGAATAAAGATCTGGTTCAAACAAAGATATGTCTTCGCCAGTCATGTTCAGGTAAAACGTCTCAAATCAAAAACAAAGTTTCTTTAAGTTTGTCTGGGTGTGGTGATTAAAGTTCTTCCTTTTTCAGTGAGCTTCTAAAATAACTTAAATAAATTAAAATCAGTTGAAATTACTAGATACCTACCAAATGGAAACAGTACTGTAGAGCCAATCGCATGACTACTAGCGTTAAAGATATTGATACTGGGGTGCCATGTGGATCGTGCTTCGGACCGGTTCTTTTCCTTCTTGTCATAAATGACATGAAAGCTGTTCTATAGAAAACAAAGACTACTTTGCGTGCTGACGACAAACCTTTAGCACTCTTTTGACGAATATGAGGAATTTTATTTGTCGTACATTCGTACATCGAAAGCTGACTATAGGTTAACAAACTTTCCCGTGGTTTCAAAATTCAGGTCATAACATGGCCTCTGGGTACAGAATTTCAAAATTTAAAACATCGAATAATATCTTGTTGTCGCTACCCCCTTTAAGCAGTTGGCGCATTGTAAGACGCGTTATTCATAAAACATTTGCCATGCTTTGCGAAATAATCATTCCAAAAAATTTATTTGTGATCTTTAATTTTTCTTGTACTAGGCGAAATAAAGATGTCAGACAGTGTGCAAAAGACGTGCATGTACATTCACAATAGCTACAGAATATCTCACGGCGCAAATGAACTGAAATGGTCAGATATTATGGCGGACGCTGCAGAAAAAATCGCGAAAGAATTAGCAACGAAATCTGCAACTGTAGCAGATGCGAGGTCACTGGAGGACCCTGGTATAAGCATTATGGTGATGCCATCTGGGGATTCTTCGGACGTTGGTTTAGGGGCTGCCTGCTACACCGCCGCGAAATCCTGGTATGCTGAACAGAAAAACTATGACTTCCAGAACCCACATTTGACAAATGATAACAAACATTTCACGCAGATGATATGGAAAGCTTCCCGCGAGGCAGGATTCGGAGTAGCGATGTCAAAAAGTACAAACAGATTCTACTTTGTGGCCAAATATGACCCCCCTGGAAACCAAGACAGTTACGTTGGATTTCGGAAAAATGCTTTGCCATTACAAGCTGACAACAGACTGGATGAAGCTACAATTGTGAAACGATTGAAATGAACCTAATGCTATACACTGAGGAATAGAATGGGGGTATGGTGGTTACGTTTAGGGGCGGATTAGATTGTCTATTAAGCAGAATAAGCTATTTATTGTAGAAGTCCCAGCTTGTGAGCTATTCCAGAGCAAAATGAAAAGGAAACAAGACAAGGCTTAAGGCCAGATGACAACATGAGCTGTGGAACTCTCCCAAACGTCTATCGTCTCGGGTTCCCCAAAAATGTCAATGTATGCAAATTAACACACTTTCTTGGAGGTATGAAAGGACAGTTTTTCATGGTTTAATGCCTCAGCTACATATACCTGGACTTTCTTAAATGAAAGATTATCAATTCGTTTAGAAATAAAAAGAAACAAAAGATAAAATTTAAATCGAATACAAATCTTCTAATTACGTACTTTAAATAGCAATGTAATTTTTTAGGTATAATAAACAGTGTATAATAGAAGCGGATTATATCGGCTACGATTAAAAAATAAAATATATGCAAACAGAGAAGAAATCTTTTACTTCCCCAAAATATCATAATCTATCCACAACTATATAATATACAAGGTATGAGATATAATCTACAGGATTAATACATATGTATAATCAGTGTATTATCACCATTTCAAATATTTCAAAAGAAACATCTGACGATATTTTGTCTGCATTGCATCCTAAAGCATCATGTGGCTACCAGTCTGCTCAAGTAGGTGATTATATAGGTACATCCGGCCACAATTTTATGGATGAAAGAACTGATACTTCCAATAACATATTTTTACACTTTTCCATGACACAGGCTAGCTTCGATAAAGATATCTAATTTGGTTACCAGAGTCAAGGAAAGTGTCCATATTTGCTCCGGGCAAAAGCCTTGAAAAACAGATTTCAGCAAAAATAAACTAGGCAATGATTTGGTGTGGCGGATCGGTATTATTATTAGCATTCTTCGCGGTTGTTTTTGTGACAGTCATCTTACCTTGGCTCTAATTGTCCTTTTCTTAAGTAGCATCCAATCATAATTATTCTTCACTTGTAATCATATTATTCATTCTTTCGCAACCTCCCTGCCCTGGGTAATCGGTCTCAAGTTGATTTTATGAAGTTTTGTAATACCCTAAGGGGCGATTCACTTTCCCTTGTTTGTTGGAGCATTACGCTGCCAAATAGCTATACCTACCCACATATTTCAAATTAAATTACGGCCTACATCTAAAATTTAAGCAAATTATAATACATGAATACATAAGAAAATTGAAGAAGGTCGAGTTAGGCTTGAAGCTTCGAAACGGTCATCGTGTCATTTCATTGATGCCTCAAAACGTAAAACGGTATCATTTCCTGCCAAATATTAATTATATTTGGAAGTTGTCCCTAAATCAAAGGGAATCCACCCTGAGTGTCTAACAACAAGAGGTATATTGCTTTCTGTATTGCAAAATGTTGTCTTCAAGCTATTAACTGCATCTCTGTATTGTCAATTGTTGTTTCCAGCTATTTAAACTTTATCTCCGTATTATCAATTTTTTGCAATTAGGCCAGTTTTGATGTCTGTCGAACAAGGTAACAGTAACCTTAGAATGGCGACAAATAAATGAATCAATTGTAGAAAATACTAATTAGATTTCTGACAGACCTTCAATTGCCGTACAGAGAAGAATGATGAATGAGGTCTGCTCTGCAAAATTCACCCGTATCGAGATTCTTGGCCATTAGTTGATCTGGAGCGGCATTTGGCACCTTGTGCTCAACAAATAACAACTTGGTACACACGTCCTGCAAAGGATTAAAGAGTGTCCATTGATAATCAAACAACGCAAGAAGCACAAAAATCTTAAATATAGACAAAAGATTTGGGAAAGCATTCTTTAAACAGCGTAAAAATCGCATATTCTACTTCAAGTTACTTTACTTCTTTCTGGAAACGAAGAAACTTTTTTTGGCATTGACAAGGGAGATCAAATGATCGGTAACATTGCTTCCTAGAAAATAAAATACACAGCAAGAAGCACTTCTATTATCATTGCTTAGCTAAACATACTCACCAGAAGACTGCACAACTACACAAATTCAGTCTAGATATTTCATTAAAGTGGTATTCAATGTAAAAAGAATGAAACAGAGAACCTAGCTTAATTTATGAAATTTTATAAAGCCTTGATCTATAGTACTCCTTAGCAATTAAAACGTATAAATGGGCGTTTCTAGCACACTAGACATTAATCCCAAACCATTTTTGATAACAAAAACATACATATTATCAAAGGTAGTCTTAACGCTATACCTCAAACATTGCTGATAAATTGGAACACATCCTATGAATTCTCAACATTTAAGGTAATCTATTAACTTGTTCAACGGCATATGCGCTGGTATTATGTTCTGGGTAATGGTGGTTTCTTACCCATACAGTCATCAACGGAAAAATAAGACCAATTAAATAATGGCAGCTGCCATCATTTTACAATTATTGATTTTGTTCCTCAATGATATTCCTCAATGATTACAATCATTGACTTTTTACAGTGTTAATTCCCGTGAACAGTCCACGAAGATCTTCTTCCTCTTCAAGTAACATTTTCTTCTAGTAATTAAAGCCAATATTGATCTAGCAATGAGCAACTCCAAAATCCGTAAGCTGTGGCACACTTTACAACTATGTTTTACTTTACAACTATATTACTATATTTCAGGATATAAGCAGGCACAACGGAGCTGGGGGATGGGGGGGGGGGGGGCTATAGCCCCCTAACTTTTTTGCTGAAGTATGCAATTCAGGTAGTGGCATCAAAGTTAATGAGGAAAAACTACCATAAAAATTTACCAATTTGTCTAGAGCCCCCCACTCCAAAATGTTTTCTGGTGTTCCTGAAAAAGTGCGTATGTCTAAAAGCGGGGTAATGCAGTGACCTAGAAAAGCAACTGTTTAAGCAGCATATAGAAACAGGCAAAATACAGGACAAACCTTCAGGTAAGTAACAGCTGGATAGGATATTCTAGAGCAGCCAGAAATGTATAGAAACTGCAGAATGCTGGAGACACTTGAAGCCATTAAAAATATGCTTTTGTCAGTTAATTGATGCAGGCCAGATAAAACCAATGATTCCAGATGAGAACAGAAACGAACAAGCTCACATATGCCAGAATCTGTAACCTACAAAACATAAATACAAATAACACGACAAAATGAAATAACATTTGATTGCTGTTGGGCCCAATAAATCTGTGGTTTAAATTCTTTTACCAGAACAAAGCCAGAGGTGTTCATGCTTTAGTTTATAGAATGAAGTGGCTCAAAGATGTGCTGATTTTCATGCTGAATGTGAGACTCTAAGTACCAAATTAAAATGTTGCTTCCAAAACAGGTTGACAGGGACATCTTTCCTCAAACTTGCTGAAATCTTTTTGGACTCTTTATTTGGAATCTGTCTTTCAGCTGTTCATATTCAACAGAAATGTCCTGTAGCTCTATTGCATCCATCTTCATTCAAAAATACAAGCAACATACATATAAATCATCCTATAGCCAAAACTAAGTCTGGAATGCTGGATCCTCAACTCAACTTTTATGGATTGAAAAAGAAAGATTTATATAATATAATATAATTAATATAATATAATATAATATAATATAATATAATATAATATAATATAATATAATATAATATAATATAATATAATATAATATAATATAATATAATATAATATAATATAATATAATATAATTAATATAATATAATATAATATAATATAATATAATATAATATAATATAATATAATATAATATAATATAATATAATATAATATAATATAATATAATATAATATAATATAATTAATATAATATAATATAATATAATATAATATAATATAATATAATATAATATAATATAATATAATATAATATAATATAATATAATATAATATAATATAATTAATATAATATAATATAATATAATATAATATAATATAATATAATATAATATAATATAATATAATATAATATAATATAATATAATATAATATAATATAATATAATATAATATAATATAATATAATATAATATAATATAATAAATATAATATAATATAATATGATATAATAAAATATAATATAATATAATATAATATAATATAATATAAAATATAATTTGAAATAATATAAATTGCAAAAGAAACTATTTCCATACCCTTATGCATCCCTTTATGTTCAATTTTTGAAGATGGGTACAGTTCTTAGCAAGGGAAAACATTTCATCATCTGAAAATAAATGCTGACCAGACACTCCAAGATATTTAAGGTTTGGAAGATGAGGTAGCAATCCACACAACAATGATGTGTCAAACTAGAGAAATTGAAGGGGACATATTTACAAATGAATGATTGAAGGTACAAAAGAAAAAGATAGCAATGTTCAAAATATAAGATATGCTTTCTTTTAGATTCTTCCAGGAGTAAAGTATAGCATAATAAATAAAAAAAATGCTGATGGTTATCTGCTATCGACATGCTGAATTCCCAACAGGCAGAATCAATTCTTGGCAAAATAGTTGTGCCTCATAGGCTTAGTAAAACTGTCTGGTTGTCTAGGATTGAAAGATAAAAATAATACCTTCTTGCAGGCTTGTAAAGCAAGTTTATGCAGCCCAGTTGCTTGTTTCTTTTTCTCATTAGACATCAGTGCGGTCAATGGCTTACCAGTTATCAGATGACAGTACATCATTGCAAGCTTTGACAGCTTTGTACAGTGTTGAATGATAGTTTTTAGGGTAACATCAGTCAGTCCTTGACAAAAACTCAAATCTAGGTTCTCTATACCATAGCCAATCTTAGCTAGAATCTAGAGATGTGAAAAACATCCATAAGCTTTCTATCAATATCTATAGGGCATCAACAAAAAACATCAATTAGTGGTTTTAAGTTTAATCAATATCTTTCCTCTTGAATATAATAAGTTTGGGGACAATCTAGATTCAACAAAAATTGCAAAAATCTTTGTGCAAACAAGGGGAGAAAAGAGCTGAAAATTTCACCATAATTAAGGAGACAAGTGCATTTTATATGCTTAGAACTCTTCAAGGAACAAATGTGAACAAGTAAACACAATTAAAACAACTAAAAAAGTCTTTAATCAGCATAAAACGGCATAAAACCATGATTCTGCTGCATATGCACCAAAATTATATAGAGCCTTGAACACTGTTTTACCAAAATTAATAAATGGGGGGTCTTATTGAAGCCTGGGGGTTGGGATATTTTTTTGAAAATTAATAAGCGCCCCCTTTCCATTAAGCACCTGAAAGTAGCAGAGTGAAATTTCAAAGAATACTTACATCACAAATAAGGTCATCATTGACCGATTGAATACCACACAGCTTCAGCGTATGAATGGAATTACACCGCAAAGACATTGAATGGAGAAACTCTGGACTGGCTTGAGTACCACGTAAAATCAACTTTGATAAACTTATTGGAAGACAATCAGATAGTATATCAGGTCCTTTTGATAGTTCATAACAATAAGACAAATCAGCAATCGATAGTGGGCAAGCTTTGAATACCTTGAAATAAAAAGTCTGATAAACTAAAGATAGAATGCAAAAAAGTATATACTGAGATATTCATATTTCATTTCATTAATGTTGTCTATCATATCCTATTATTCTAAGTATTACAATTTACTAGACCCAGTCCCCACATACGGGACTTTTGTAGTTTGTTGTGAGTGATTAAAAGATGGCCTACATACTAGTTGTTCCTACAGGTCATAACATTGTCTTTCTTTATTACTGTCAAAGAAAGGATTTCTAAGAAATTTTAAGAGATTTATTTGAACGTTAGTGTTAAGAGTTTTACCGTTGACATGTAAGAAAAGTTTGAGAAATCAGTAGCAAAGGCTACAATGGCAGAAAAGAGAATGAGAGATTTGATTTTTCATTGTTTTATTCTACAGTCAAATTGAGCTTTGTCACAAAACAGAAGCACAAAGCATTTCCTCAAAAGATATTCCCTTGCTTACTTGAAGAATTTGTCAATCAAAACTGTATACCTCTGAACCACTTAAAAATTCAAGCAAAACATCGAGAACAATCTAGGCAAAGGTAAAAAACTTGCAAAAATATTTCATACTTCCATGTAAACTAGTACATGCATTATTGAACCTTGACTAGATTTTAATATAAGTGCAGTTTAACATTACAGACAAAATGCAAAAGATGCAAATCTCACCGCTCTTAAGCCCACAGATGTTATTCTGCTGCAGCCATGTAGCTTCAAACTGAACGAAAGATTCAAAGATAGAAAATACCATTGAAAAAATACTCAGAATAAACAAATAGAAATAAATATTATCATGTTATGTGGAAAAATCATGCTCAATGGTCAGAGTGGCTAACAGACATCACATCTGTCACTGTTTGGAGTTTGAACTAAACTGATGAAAAGAGATAAATGATAAACAACCGATAAATGTACTTTTGGCAACATACATCAGTGTTTGAGAAACCATTATTATTTCATCAAGACTTTCCTTGCATTTACTCACAAAAATCCTAATCATAGGTTCTTTCACACACTAGCCCTTTGCAAAATCTTCTTCTGTCACAAATCCCCCCCCCCCCCCCAAAAAAAACTCATTTAGAATAAAAGAATACCAGCTTAATGAAAGTGTATTTCAGTCCCTTAACATATAACTAAATTATGTGTATACATTGTTAAATTTAAAGGACAGCATGTTGAAATACTCACCATTTTAGACTAAAACATCTGTCTGCAAGGGAAATCAATGTGACATCAGTTATTCCAGTAATATAAGAGCAGTTCAGATGCTCCTACAAATACAAAATCATTATTTTCCACCAGAGTAAATTCAAATTAAAGTGTAACACAGAAAATAAAAAAGTAGCAAGTCAATTCTCAGTTGATGATGTAAATTTTCATACATTGTACACGAACTATTTGCCAGCAAAGGGCAAAACTGTTTTAGGAGTTTATTCAAAGACTTGAACTTGAATTTTTGCTTCCCACATCAAACAAGAGTTTGCAGACTAGTTGGTAGATCATCAAGACAACAGATTTGTATCTCATTTGGGTAGGTTTTTGTTTTCAATATGCTTTATGCATAAGATTCCAGTTGACTCATTTCTCTTCCTTCTTATTCTATAGCTAGATGAAAATAAGCTACTTTGTAAAGTATGACTTGCTAGTTCTCTTGTGCTGTGGAATTCAACATGAATTTGCATAACTAAACATTACCAGTCTTCCAAGTAGAAATCCTGCAACATTGTCCAATCCAACATCGGTTAACTTTTGACAAGAGAACAAATTTAGGTAACTGATTTTGTTACAATTCTGCACAAGTGCTGAAATCTCTGTATCCCCAATGTTGTAATTTTGCTGGAGGTCTGCTGAACACAGGTTTTGACATGATGCTGATGTGAAACAGCTGCCAGAAAGTTTTGGTAGGCCATTCAATACAACAGACTTCAGTTTCTTCAGATTTTGAAATACAGGTTTGAGTCCATCATCTGTATATAAAACAATGACTTTAAAGGACCCACAGAAGCCTCACTTCAGAAAATTCTAAATTTTCTTTCCCTAATGCAGGCAAGAAGCAGCAGATACTTTTTAAAGGAAGATGTTCTCTACATGTTGTAGAATTTTGTTGTAGAATTGAATGTTGTAGAATTTGCCAGCTTAAACAGACTTTGTATATCATTAATGGTTTATAGAGATACAGTTGAATTCTGACTGATTATTTCCAGATGTGAATAAACAAAGGCAAGACAACAGGAAGACTAAAGACATTTTAACCCCTGTGCCAATTAGAGTGGAATTTCTCATTTAATTTGATGACATTGCCCAGCTGATCTGTTGTTTGAATAGATACCAGGAAGTTGGATCGAATAAGGAGAATCCCTCAGAGGTATAGCCCTAATGACTATAAGTGGGTATTTTATATCTGGTTTCCTTGTGTGTTGGTGGTGAACGCCTTCACCCACTTCCCTAAGGAGCTTTTCCATGATACAGAGACAGGGGAAAAGAATTCTTGCTGAGAGAGAAAAGGTAAAACGTGAAGAAAGGACAAGTAAGAGGGAGTAGCAGGGCCCAAGCCCCTCATGTTATCAAATGAGAGTATTTATTCTCATTAATTGAGGGAGAATATATAGACAAACTTATATAAACAGAATGTATGAAAATATAAACAGTTTTGAATGTGTTGTGTTTCACATTTGAGATGACAATTTTGCTTTATCAATGAAATATATCTTGGTATTTTGATGTGTTATGGGTCGAACATCATTTCCATCACATCCAGTGGCGGACACTTGGGGGGGCAAGGGGAGGGGGGGCGACGGCCCCCCCAATACTTTAGAGGACAATGGTATTTTGTTCGAAAACAATGGGAAATGTGACGTCATCTTATTAAAACAATAGGCTTGCCCCCCAATATTTGACCAAGTGTCCGCCCCTGATTACATCTGTATCCTTGTTTACAAAAATCTTGTGCAGCTCCTTCAACATAGAACTACTATTAACAGCTGCCATTGTCAGTACCATGACAATTGAAACTAGTTGCTGATCAAGAAAAGGGTAATAGATTAATCACAAAATTTCAAGCAATTATTGCATCCAAAAATATTATCTTCAAAAATCAATGCACTGGAAATTTATCACTAGCAATATTTTTTCAGAAATTTAAGGTCTGTTTGAATGTTATCAAAGGAATATACACCTAATAACCTTTTACCTCTTTCTCCAATACAGCTTTAGAATACATATAAAGAAATCATAGATAAATAAATGTGGTTTCAAAAAACTTGTTACCAATTACATAGAAAGAATCTTTGCAACTTACCTGTTACATCATAGCAGTTTATAACCTTCAGTGACCTCAGTCCAAGGCAAGACTGTCCAAGCAGAGATAGAAATTTATCATTAACTTGTTGGCAGTTCTGCAAAGTAATTTCACAGAGCGCATGAGAGAAGAGGTGTTTCTTGATTGTCGGAAAGAGATTGTCACTCAACTTTTGGTGAATCACCAGGCGTTGCAGGACATCTGCCTTCTGTTCTAACGTTAGGGCTGAGCAGATATCATCAAGCTCTCTAATAGCATTGCAAATGTAATCTAAGCATACATCTGACAAAGTCTTCACCATGATACACTGTAGTATACTTCTGTTATTCCTACCCTTTCATTTCCACAGTTACACTGAAATTCCCTACCCTAGAAGACGAGCCTCGTTTGGTTTACAGAAATCTCACTGTGACGTTGTTGTTGTCCACTCACAAAGATAATTGATTGTTTTCAATTTTTGAAGCAGCGCCGCAGATAGGTATGGGACGAAAAAGGCACATGTCCCCTACATTTTAAAACTTCAGGTAAATGCCTTTTCGTAGCTTACCGAGCTGCCCTTTTTTGGCCAACTGCCAAAGTACCCTTGAAATGCTTAGGTGCTATATAAAAAGAGCAAAGGGAGTGGGAGGGGCTGATCTTTTGGGGGCCATAATCTAAATCTTTTTCCTTGAAATCTGCTTTTAGAAACACCAAAACTACAAACTTACAACCAAGCCAACAGAAAGCTGAGGGTCGAAGCACATTGCCTCAGGACCTCGAAGTTCAAGGGGCCCCTTGAAGTTTCCATTTCAAGAAAGCAATTAGTAAGACAAAAAAACTATGCCTTAAAAATTTTACAAACATTTTAAACGATTGCCCGAAAATTTCTGCAAGAAATATTCTGAAATGCATTTTTAGCTAATCTAAAGGGCATGGTCGCAAAAAATTTTCAGCTCACTTCGCTCGCAAGGGCTTTGTCTTCCCGTTTTGCAATAGGGACTCCGTAACCTCAAGGCGGCAATGCTTACAGCTAAGCCACAAAATGTTATCGTTACAGAGCCGATACCAATGGGAGGGCGCGTCACCCCCCTATAAGGCTGTTTGTCGGAAAAATATGAATGCTTGCTGAAAAATTTTAGGACTCTCAACAAGTCACATCGCAAGGACTGGCTGATGATAAACTTCTTAGCTTTTCATGTTTTGTTATTAGCAATTTTGCTTTTAATCCATTATTTTATGTTGCATTCTGAATTATATTGTCTTAACTTTTCACTTCAGCAAGAAGGCAACAGCACCTTGAGGAAATATATCTGCATCTAAAATATAACAAATTGGATTGTACAGTAGGCCACTTGCAAATGGGAAATCACAAGTAGATACGCATGCGTAACATCAATTTACCATCGAAGTAGATTATCGTCGGATAAATTATGATCCCTGCCCCCTATATATCACTGCTGGTGTCGGCCCTGCATCTTAATCGTTCTAGCTAGGCTTCCAAAAACAGCCTTTTTAACCTTTCTGGAACCTTTGTTAGGGTGCCCTTTAAACAGGCTTTTAACCTTATAGAATCTTTGTTCGGTTGCTCCTTGACACAGGTGCCCACTATTTTTATGGGTGTAGCCTCCTTTCCGAGAGTCCTTAGGCGTAGCAGCGGGAAAGTTTCCTTGGGGTTATGCCACCAGACCTCAAACCTTCTTTCTTTGGGCAGGACCATCACCTACAGCCAGTTTTCGCCACTGGCTAAATGACGCTTCCCTATCTGCTTTGGCAGCAAACTTTGAAACCTGAAATTTCCCTCTGGGCTGTTCCTGCCCCTGCCGCATCATGAAGCTTCCGGCGCCTTTGGTCAAACAGGACTTTTTTTATTCATAGAAATTAATAATAATACAATTTTTCATTGACTATACTACCCTAATTACTGTACTACACTACGGGGACGATGCTATGAAGAGCGAAAGACAATAACCTAATCTCTGGGTCAATTGTGTTCCATTCAGAGAGACAATCGGAATAAAAGCTGTTCTTGAATCTTGTCGTTCTTACCCTTATCTGCCCAACTACATCTTCATTACGAAAAGAATACATAGCTTGTGGTAATTGTGGAATAGGGTATCTTGTGTAGTCAAAGGTAATATCGTTGATAGTCTTGTTAAAAATAAACCAGGCGTCTGCTCCAACGTCAGAGGCTTAGGGATTCCTCATCAAGTTCCTCGTAGAATTTTTCACGAGATGCCTTTCCATTTTCCAGTCACTGCTAGTGCCGCAGAATATTGAACTGATTCAAGTTTTTCCATATGATTATTCAGTCAGGTATCTTGACTGACATCGCATTTTTTAGGTGGGGTGTTGTAAATGACATCACCGTAATCTAAGTGTGGCCGCACATACAATTTATACAATTCAGTCAAAGTATTGCGGGGAAAATACCTTGAAAGAAATTTTATTATTCCTATCCCGCGTCTACATTTTATTATGATTGACTGAATGTGAATGGCAAAAGACAATTTAGAATCAATGTCTATGTCCATGATGCCAAGATGTTTATGTTCATTCATTTTGATGACTGGGATGTCATAGAAATTTCTTTATTGAAAAGTCACCTCAACTGCTTGTTTAGTTGGATCGGGATTAAAAATCATACGCCAATTATGTGCCCAGCTTTTGATAATATCAAGATCATGATTCATGTCTGAAGCAGTCTGATCAGGATTATGAACAATAGTGAAGAGTGAGGTATCATCAGCAAAGAGTTTGCCATTACATTTAAGATTATCCGTCAAGTCGTTAACGTACTCAAGGAAGAAAAGTGGGCCTAAGATGGAGCCTTGAGGGACGGCGGCGTTGACTGAACTCCTTTACGATGTTTTACCATTCAAAAATGTACGCTGTTTTCGAATTGCAAGGAAATCTTTGATGAGTGAAAGTAAGTTTCCAGAAACATCACAACGACGAAGTTTATGAATAAGACCTTCATGCCAAACCCTATCAAATGCTTTGTCAAGATAGACGGACCGAACATCTAGGGGTGGATTGCAATCAAAGGCAGAAAATTTTGTCGGAAAATATTGTGTGAACAATAGACAGTAGTTGATTTATCGTAGAGTCATTTGGACGAAAACCCGATTGATTTGGGTTTAGTAACTCATTAGCAGTTAGTTGCTCGTAAAGGGTATCATAGATCATTTCCTCAAAAATTTTCCCGAAGATTGGAAGAAGGGATATCAGGCGATAATTTTGTTTTAAATTTTTACTGTTTTCTTATGGAGAGGGACTATATTGGCCATTTTCCAGATTTCTGGGAAAATACAATTTGTGATACAACTTCAAAATATCATTTTAAGTGGAGCCACGAAAACATCATCACTAATCTTTACCATACGTTTACTGAGATTTCATCCGAACCATGTGCTTTGTTAGGGTTTGAAGAACGAATGATTTCAAATATTTTCATATCGGAGATAAAGATATTCACCAATGCATGGGGCATTACTTGTAGCAATGTTTGGAATTTCACTGTCTTTATCGATAGTAGTACACTGAAAAAGGAAATAATCATTAAAGATTTGTGCCTTTGTTTCAAAATCCAGGACAAAAATGTCATTTTCCAAAAGGGGTAGTATTACCGGAATCTTAGCTTCATTCAAAACTTTGTTTATTAGTGACCAATTGGTTTTTTGACCAGTATCAGCATTCGAAAGGGTTTGACTAATTTTCATAGAATAGTTGTGCTTTGCATTCTCTATTAAGAAACCATGCGTTGGGTTCCTTCAAGTCTCTCGTGTGGCTGACCATTTCTAATAAAGGATTTGTATGCTCGATTCTTTTTACGAATAACATTTTTGATATCCTTTGTTATCAAAGGGCCTGCCGTGAATAGTGTATAGTACTGTCATGAACTTGTTGCCGTGAATAAAGTTGCTAAAAGTATTCAGTAAGACTTCATTTAAAAGACTGACTTGCTGATTAGGACATCTGAATTTATCCAGAGTTTCACGCCAACGAAACATTTCGATACTTCCTCTAACTGCAGTTACATTAGCACGATCTTAAAATCAAATCCTACGAGTATAGGGGGGAGGGCCTAGATTATTTATAGCTTATTTGCCATGGAATATTTGATGGTAACATTGTTCACGAAGGGTAGGGGGAACACCGGTCTCAAGAAATGAATTTGGTTTGTCTGTCAAAGTAACGTCCGTACAAGAAATTGATTGGCCCATAAAATGAGTTGGTTCAGAGATCATTTGATGAAGATCAAGATCCTATGTAAGCGGTTCAAAAATTTTGCCTTCATTTTCAGTGTCGTTTTCCCACCACTGAGGTGAGCGACATTTAAAATCTCCTGTTACACCTGCCGCTCACTATCAGTAATTACTTTATACCTTATCAGCATGTGCGGGAAAAGAATTTGTATCAGATTTTCCTCAGACTCGAAATAGCGGTATTTGTCATCGATTTTGAGACATGTACGGCAGTTGGCCGGCAATTTTTTAGTGGCAAGGACTCGCTGGTTTGAAAAGAACACGCTGCTCGATGGATGGTTAAAGGCATTTTATGGAGGCACTACCCACAACGACCCTGATAAAATATCAGAAACATTGCCAAACGTAAAGAATAGGTTCCATAAAGTATAAGTTAGTCAAAGAGAAAAACAACACGAAAGAAAGCATGGTCTCACAAATGATATTCCATTGCAAACCCCGTTTCTCCCCAGCACAACTAACAAACAGTAACCAAATAACCATATTCGAGAAATAATTAATTTATAAAAATACTCCCCTCTAATAAAAAAGGTAATTATTTTGAGCTAAGCGTTGCAAAAATACCAAAAACAGTAGACAAGAGAGACGCACCTTACTCAAAAGATTAACCATTTATTAAAACTACAGATTAAGAAATGGTGAACATTCCTGTTTCCTATATTTTCGCATTACGTAATTGGAAAAATTGCTAAACATTTTTGCTACGAGGATTAGGCTGCGTACACACTGTGAGCGAAATAGCGTATTGAAGCGAATGAGCGAATTAGCGTTAAAATAGTTTGACTGAAACAATACGCCTGTTCACATCAAGACAGAGCGATAGCGACACGGAGCGACAAGATGACTTCTAATGTATTTGATCGCTGCGAACGGAAAGGAATAACAGCAATGGACGTTGATTATATCGTTGCCATACAACCGATTAGTAACTGGGGATAGTCTGGCGATGCTGGTCTTCATCCAGACCAGTATGAAAGTTCATGCCTTCATATTTGGGGAAGAGGGTAGCCCCCAGTAATTGCCAACTGTACTTTATATGGAAAGCAAAATTATGGACATCCCCCCACCAATATAAATTTATTTCTGATTACAATAACAAACCAAACGTAGATGACTATGTTATGAATCTGAAATAGCCTCGTCATTCCTTAACTGCGGCACCAAATTATGATATTCACCAGATAAAAGCAAATATTCATGAAAATCAGGTCTTGCCTCTTTTTGTTTCGTGAACCAAAAATCGTAAAGAATATTTAAGAAATCAACTTTCAGATGAGGTCATTATTTTTGTTTTAAATTAGCCACTGCGTCATCAAACTTCACCCTGCAAAACTGTTTGATTCGCGATTTTTCGCTCACAGCATGTTATTCCGTTCGCTTCTGTTCGCTTCTCTTTTTCGCTGCAGTGTGAACGCAGCCTTAGGCCCTTTTTGTGGGGAATATTAAAATTGATACAGCTGTTTGATACTGTATTCAATAATGTCATCTCCTTATTTTTCTATACAAAACTTGCAATATGAATGATGAATTTCGATATTTCTGACAAATGTTTGAGAAAATTTATCCATATGGAAGATTCACGTCAACGTCATACTTAAAAATAGATCAGGAAAGTGTCATACATGGAAAATGGCCGATCTTCTAGGAACTCATCAAACTTTAACGAGTGCAGTTATGTTGCTTTGCTAAAATAATTAGCTCGCATGTTAACCTTTTCTGCTACACAATTGTTATTAATTTAAATAAAAAGTGTCATTTAATACCTAAGCTTGGTTGCATCGCAGTGCAATATTTGTTAAATGAATGTCTTGCAAAAATATCGGACAATATTATGTCAAGTTTTCCAGGACTATAGACGTTGTCCAGGTTTTTTGAGATTATCTGTAGAACTCCTATATCAACAGGATGTATTCCACGTATCGCTATACTGACAATGTTCGGTGTAATACTGCTCAGTGGGCGTGTTAGCGAGAAAAAATTGACGTATCTGCCATTTATAACTTTTGGTTCTTGTCTTCCATCTGATACAAAAAATATCAGTTTTGGAACATTTGGCCGCGCACCATTTCTTACCAAAAAGGCTTCTTTGACAGCAATTTTGAGAGCCAAATCGATTCTTGTTTTTCCGCTAGCGATGCCTATGTTGTCTATAGCAGTATTGAATGCATCATTTTCATAATAGTCTGAAAATCGTATCGCTAAATTAGTATACCTTGACCCGCCGATTGTGATGACACTAGCACGGGTTCCACCATACTCGAGTTGAAATAGGCCCAGGATTTTCTTAACAAACTTTCTGGCAAGCTTAAATGCGTACTCCAGTGTGCCAGAATTATCCAAGAGAAACAAAATGTCGACTTTCTTCACTGGACAATCAGCAGCTGTAAAATATAAGGACAGTATGTAGAACTGTGCAGAGCAACACGATAATCCTTTACGCATATATCCACATCTCTTGTTAGATATCCGTGAGTTAAAACGTCCATCAAAAGTTTACAGATTCAGTGATATAAATTCATAAGGTTGGAGGGTTAATTCTTCTACCATTCCTTTTTTGGGTAGGATTTTTGCTGAAGAATACCATGCAAATGAGAAGCCCTTTAATAATAGCAAGAATTATAAGAATGAAAGAAAACTTGATGATGTAGCCATGCATCCTCTAAAAATCTGAATAGAATTGAATAGAATCAAAAATAGAATTGAAAGCTTCATTACCTATTAACGCTGTTTGGCCGATATCTGCAAAAATTGATAAGAAAATGATTATATAAAAAAGACAAAATGTTTCAATGGTAAAATGTTCAACTGCAAAAGTTATTTCTAGCTTCTGATGCACAATAATTTTAGCGAAACGGTTCTTTACCCTTTCTCTTTGATTTTATCTCTTAAGCTATAAAAACAAAACAATTTTGGAGATGGCAACAATTATATTCTTATTCATTACAATACAGATTGGTTTCATAGCATCAGACGTTTGCATTCGCCAATTTCTACCCTTAAAATCAAGATGAAAATAAGAAAAATAAACTTATTGACTAGAAAGGAAACTAAATCTGCGTAAAGATCGTATAAAGTAAAACATATTACAAAGTTTATGCATATTTAGGAACATTTGGATTGCTTCAGAATATAGACAGAAATGAAATATGAAAAAAGTCCGATTGAGCATATGTTATTTGCCAATATAAAAAATATGGTGAAGAAGGAAACGGCGCCTCAAGTTATATTTGTACCTGGTGGTCCGACAAGCAGTAGTAATCGACTTCTGAAAGTTGTTCCCTGATGAGTAAACGAGGATAACCCATTAACTGACGCAGGTTTACGTGTTTTGGTGTAGTAAGCTGTAAATTTAATCGTAGTGACTTTCTTTCCAAGCCTCTTCATGAGAATCTCTCTGCGTTTTTGGGAAAACGCTGAAAGTGGAAGTGAATGTTTTTTATCGTTGTACTCGTATTCAAGAGTGTACTCTTCCTTGTCAATGCTTGCTGCTTGAATGACAACATAGCGATTTTCTGTATCCCGTTCTGCAAAGAATAAGATAGCAGTCATTAATATTGCAAAACAATGCCAAACAGCTGTTTTAGCCACAAGATTGACAGAACATAAAAACGCAATTGTACAACGAGTTAGAGACATTACAACGAATCGGGTGTAACTCATCAGCCGTTAAAACTTAAGCTAATAAAGAATACTCAAACTTTGTAAGAATTTCTTACCCACGTACGAAGTTTGTTTTTCTCTTTAACGTAGAAAATGCGACGTACAACAATTTGTAATTTAGCTACAAGATGGCCACCTCCCTGGTCAAAAAGACCAACGTATAAATAGGAGAAAAATGGGAGAAAGTGACTGAATTCATTGGAAAAAGAATTCATAATTTTAAAATTTTTTCACGACATTTATCTATCAAGCTAACCAATCTATCAGCTTATAAAATGACAGCAAAAAGTGATATGACGAGGACAAAGAATGATACGACGAGGACAAAGAATGATATGACGTGGACAAAGAATGATACGACGAGGACAAAGAATGATATGACGAGGACAAAGAATGATATGACGTGGACAAAGAATGATACGACGAGGACAAAGAATGATATGACAAGGACAAAAAATGATATGACGAGGACAAAGAATGTTACGACGAGGACAAAGAATGATATGACGAGGACAAAGAATGATATGACGAGGACAAAGAATGATATGACGAGGACAAAGAATGATATGACAAGTACAAAAAATGATATGACGAGGACAAAGAATGATATGACAAGGACAAAAAATGATATGACGAGGACAAAGAATGATATGACGAGGACAAACAATGTTACGACGAGGACAAAGAATGATATGACGAGGACAAAGAATGATATGACAAGGACAAACAAATTATATGACGAGGACAAAGAATGATATGACGAGGACAAAGAATGATATGACAAGGACAAGAAATGATATGACGAGGACAAAGAATGATATGACAAGGACAAAGAATGATACGACAAGGACAAAAAATGATATGACGAGGACAAAGAATGATATGACGAGGGCAAAGAATGTTACGACGAGGACAAAGAATGATATGACGAGGACAAAGAATGATATGACAAGGACAAAAAATGATATGACGAGGACAAAGAATGATATGACGAGGGCAAAGAATGTTACGACGAGGACAAAGAATGATATGACGAGGACAAAGAATGATATGACGAGGACAAAGAATGTTACGACGAGGACAAAGAATGATATGACGAGGACAAAGAATGATATGACGAGGACAAACAATGTTACGACGAGGAGAAAGAATGATATGACGAGGACAAAGAATGATATGACAAGGACAAAAAAATTATATGACGAGGACAAAGAATGATATGACGAGGACAAAGAATGATATGACGAGGACAAAAAATGATATGACGAGGACAAAGAATGTTACGACGAGGACAAAGAATGATATGACGAGGACAAAGAATGATATGACAAGGACAAAAAATGATATGACGAGGACAAAGAATGTTACGACGAGGACAAAGAATGATTTGACGAGGACAAAGAATGATATGACGAGGACAAAGAATGATATGACGAGGACAAAGAATGTTACGACGAGGACAAAGAATGATATGACGAGGACAAAGAATGATATGACGAGAGAAGAATGATATGACGAGGACAAAGAATGATATGACAAGGACAAAAAATGATATGACGAGGACAAAGAATGATATGACGGGGACAAAGAATGATATGACGAGGACAAAGAATGATATGACAAGGACAAAAAATGATATGACGGGGAAAAAAATGATATGACGAGGACAAAGAATGATATGACAAGGACGAAAAATGATATGACGAGGACAAAGAATGATATGACAAGGACAAAGAATGATATGACAAGGACAAAGAATGATACGACGAGGACAAAGAACGAGGACAAAGGACAAAGAATGATATGACAAGGACAAAAAATGATATGACGAGGACAAAGAATGATATGACGAGGACAAAGAATGATATGACGAGGACAAAAAATGATATGACGAAGAAAGCATTTTTGATAAAAAATGAGAAAAATTAGAAAAATAGTAATTTGTCGAGCAAAATTTATATAGACGTACAATAATTTTCGAGAAATAAACCTTACAGCAAATAGGTAGAGTGAAAGATGGGCTCCCCAACGATTTTAATGAGTTTAAAAAATTTGTTGATAGAGACCTGTTTTAGACAATCACTGATGGGATGAATAATTATCAGACAATTTTTCTCCTTGAGAAACTTATGCACATTTCTGTATTGGTATTTGCACATTTTTGGAACCAGAAAACTTTAAATGATTTTTTTAAGCCTAAATTAAATATAAGTCTACTTTAAATTCACCCCAAAAATTTTTTTTTATAATTCTGATGAAAAATGCCAGAACATGAAATATTAAAAAGAGCCCATGGTTGGCTAAAAATTCAAAGCAACCATACAATCAATTTGTAAATTCTACAAGATTAACATTGTGAAAATCTGACATTTAAAAAAGAACGATTTCTAGTGAGAAATGCATTCTTGTGGGATTTTACCTACCAGGGTAATTAATTGTCATACGAACGATGTGCCGATGATGCTCCGGCGTAACAGGCATCGAGACTTGATTATTAAGTAGCAGCATCAGGCCGGTTTCCCTTGAAACTGCTTTAAAGTCGATGGGGGCTTTAGAGTGGTTAAACATCTTGAATGAAATAGTACATCGAGACAAAGCAGCACAGTAGTACTTCTTGGGGACGAAATCCTGCTTCCAATAGATCGTTGCCACATCTCTTATGCGGTTTCGGACATCAACAGTAACATATAATACATTTGGATCGTAAGCTAAAACATAGACACAGGATTATCCATTACAACTAGCTAAATCAGATGTATGGAAATCGTAACGATCAAGGGCCGAGACTTTTCGGGATGTCGGGAGGGGGTGGGGGTGGGGGGAAGGGGGGATAGAACATAGAGGTTCTCATATTAACCCTTTGCAAATCAGTGTATCTTTGAAAAATTTGTAAGGAGAGGGGTGCTAAAGCCCCCTAGCCTCCCCCGCTATCTCGGCCCTTGGTGACGATCAATACTTAATTTTCATAATAAAGCAGGAAGTTGTGATTAGCATAATACAAATTTTCTTCATTTTTCTTTAAAATATAGTCATGAATATTCACAAGTGTATATGATAATGCTATGAAAAGGAGAAGTAATATAGCTCATTTGCCATGGTCAATCCTTTCACTGGCTTATAAGTAAAAAGGAGAACGAATAACTTAAACATCAGAAATGAAGTAAGAAAATGAAGACCTTCAGAAAATCAAGACCTTTCTGTGACTGTCAAATAGTCGTGCTTTTTTGCATTTTCCCTCGTCTTTCATTTTCTACAATTCACGGAAACCGCTTCGCTTGTAGATTTGTCAATGTCATATTTTTTGGAATGCTTTAAATATGGCACTTTAGATAATTCAATCATTTAATGCAAAATGCAAGAAAATCGACTAAGTACCTCGAAGGAACACCACTGCTCGTGGATCAAAATACAAGACGCATCTTTAATAGATTTAAACAAACACTACTTTTTCTTAATTCAGAGACGTAGACTGGATAGGCCAAGCTCGAGCTATGCTTACCGGGAAAAATTCTGTCAGTCGGCCCAATTGTAACCTTCTTCATTTTGAACAAGAATGATATGGTTACGGGTTGAGTTTGACTAGGACCGTCCTTTACGTGACTGTTACTTAAAGTAACTAGATACTTGTTGCTACTGCCATAAATGTCGTTATAATTTTATGTCTGTTTGTTTGTACCTAGCATCCGAAAAATAGTTATTGGACACTGAGATGCTTATGCTTATCGAGCAGTGTCCTGGTCCTTCCTCTCGATGTGACCACACCTCGTGATTCCTATGCCTGGAATTATAGAGAGCCGGCGACTCTCCTCACTCTGGGTGAAAGTTTGGTCATGCCAGGGACTCTAACAACGAACCCTTGGGTCTGTAGTCAGTGGCTTTAACAACTGAGCCATCTTCGTTATAATGTTGTTGATGTCGTTGTTGCTGTTGTTATGGTTGGAATTAGTTAATTTGAAGAAGGTGGCAGGTCATTTTTCTTTGCAAATGCCATCAAATACCAGAAAAGCAGAAAGAATTATGTTCTAAAAATAAGACTCACCGTCTATCTTAACGAAATGGTAAAGTTTTCTTGCAGCAGGACTGAATGAAATCCTCAGTTTTTCATTTATAAGTAACGGCTTGTTGCTAATGACACTGTAAGCTGAGAAATACACCTGGGTCACAGAATCTTGCGCTGTAACAGGGATCATACGCTTCTCGGATTTACCGGGGCTTAGCCGAATGCTTTGATCCTTTCCAAGAGACTTCCATGTTATTATTGCATCATCGTTCTGGTTATTATAGCCCTCGATTCCAATGTAGTATTCTGCTTGAAAACGAGGCACATAAAGTTTGAGAATAAGAGGCTTGTACACTATGTAAACAAGCTATTTAGCAAAGAAAGTTTTACAGGCAATTCTACCTAGATATGCTACATTTACATTTCATTCAAGCACTTGTGGTTGTGTACAAATCCCAACATTTTCTAACCAATTTTCAATTTCGTATGGTATTCTGAATAATTTTCTAAAGACACTGAGAAGCCTGTCAATATAATGTCTGTTATAGGGTAGGGTTTTTTATGTGTAAAATCAATGGAATTTTTAAATGCACCACGATGTTATCGTCGACTTTTTTTCATAAAAGGTGTTGCGTCATGTAAACCTTCAGACATATGACTTAATTCCAATTCAAGCTGATAGGCAAAAACGTACCTCGGTTGAGTTCCACCGTAAACACTCTTTTTCCTGCCGTTGTGTGACTGTAGATGACACTTTTTCTTCCATTCACCAGAACTGTTAGATCTGCTAGATTTTTGTACGCCCAAAATATTACTGGTGTGTCAGGAATGGTGTACTGGAAAGTTTTTGTTAGTCTAGCACGGCTAGACACAACCATATCCATCTTTTTGCTGTTAAAATCCATTTTCAATAAGCAGTCGAAATTTAGATGATTTATTAAAACGACTTGAAGCTCGTAAACCTTATCTAGAAATAAAAATAACAAGAAGTTTGAAAACCTAGAAAAATTAAAAGGTTGCTTAACTCTATGATTCTTGTAGCTCGATAATAGACAAAGAAATGTTCCAAATATGATAAAAAGGTCAACAGGTCAGTAAATCGATTGATCGATACACTACCTTTAGTTATCACAATATCGTGATAATTCCTTGTTATCGTTGACTCGTAAGTAATCGCCCTTTCGTTATTCAGGAAAACAGTTGCAAAATTGTCAACCGCGTTGCCAATTGCCACAATTTCAGTCTTCTGCTTGAACTCTAGAAGCGACTTAGCTGCAGACTTAGCTCCTACTGGCACCATAATTATATTTCCATTATAACGGCAAAGCACTACGATATCTCGCTCCATCTTGTTTCTAACGTCCACACCAAAGTAATTATAGCTTGGTCCTAAAGAAGCAATGGAAACATTTAGATTATATAGCAGAAACAAGCTCCGTAACACCAAGCAACGTACTAAAGCTGTTTAAAATTTGCCAAGCACAATTTTTCAAAATGTGTTAATTGGGTTAAATTACTTTCCAACCTTGGATCCACATAAGGAAAATTCTTGCCTTTTTAAATTCTAGCTAGCGTTAAACAGAATGAGTAAATTTCATCGATGCTATTACAATGTTAAAAAATATTATGTTCAGTAAAAATAAAAGAATATTGATTGAAAAAACATCTTGATTTTCTGTAAAGATTTCTTGGTTTGTCTTGTTGAATTATTTCTATATGGGTATGTTTTGGGCTACGAAAAACAATTCATAATCAGTTTTATAAGGGTCAATTCGAGGATAGTACAGATTTGCTCAACGTTTTCCGTCTATTTCAGTTTGTGATTCACAAAGCTATTGTAACAGAAGATAAGATTAATACAAGTTTATTTTCAGAAAGAATGTGAAAATTATTTAATTGTCATTAGAAAATCCTGTAGAAAATCTTCCATGTCATGAAATACGAAAAAAGATTTTTACATTAACTTGATGATAGCGAAAGTCGTTAGAGGCAAAAAGTGGGATGAGCCCATCTGTTTATCATTTCAAAAACATTATCAGTGTAAATATCAAATGCATTAAACGAAATCCTTGCTTACCGACTGTAATCTCCACATCTTGCGAAACAACGTTTGGGTTGTGGACAATCCTCAAAACACTTTCTCCATTCAATAGCGCAACATTCTTTGCAGAAGCCGCGGAGACATTGCCAGTCAATTCGATCGCTCCTCCAAATTTATCAAAAAAGACAAGCTGATGGGCGGTAGCTGCCTGTCTAATAGGATATTCTTTGCGTCCTTCCAAATCTCGCCATCCAATAGTAGCCCTATCGGAGGCTCTATTGGTGAAAAATAGATCGATATGAGGTGACGTTGCCACAATATAGCTTTTTTTAGAACTGTCCTGGGATGGAGTTAATGATACAGACGCCAAATTATTGAGAAAAACAAGGCCAGGAAGATCAATAAATTTTGACAAAAACGTTATAGGAACTTTTGCTTGGTCTCCTTCTTTGTAAAACGGCCGTCGAAAAGCTTGCCTCCTTCCAATTTTTGCTGTTTTCGCAACGCCTCCCTCATTCCAAGATATTTCAATAGGGCCTGGAGCGTCATTTCTAAATGTAACATCAAGGAAACCGAGTTTTAGGCCAGAAGCCGCATCTCTAGCAATGATTCTGTTGACCGTTTTCTCATATGACGGGATAGCCTCGAAATACATAGCATCATTTACAGTCACAAAAGAACCAATGTCTTCCCTCTTCCCTTTGACCTGAAGACGATCATTCACTGGCAACAGTGAAACAACAGCAGTCTCCTGGCGCGTTTTACCAACAGCTACTTTGTAAGAGACTTCCTTCTCATCTTGCATCCATGAAAAGATCACTGGCCCATTTGCATTATTTACCAGCTCGACAACGAAGAACCTTTGCGCGTCTGTTGCATCTACTCTTTTTGAATGCCTACGTGCTTCGGGTTTGAATGAAACACTCTCAAGTTTATTCAGCTGCACAGGTGTTCCTATATCGCTTCTAGCTGCTTTAAAGACAACCTCCTTTGTGTCATCATTGCTACTGAAAGTAAGCTGCTTTATTCGAGACTCTCTGTATCCCATTTGAAATGAGGTTGCTTTCCCTTTAAACTGAAATCTTACAGAAATCGGACCATTTGCATTGTTGACGAAATCAATTGTTATATACCTCTCTGGATCCCTAACAACAAGGCGCTCAATTACCTTCTCTTTTCGAGGTATATATACCCATTCCAACCTACCATTTAACGAAACAAGAGAATCCACGTCTGTTCTTTTTCCAGTAAGCTTCAAAGCACCTGCTGAGCCGGCATTTTTTAACACGAATGTTAGCTGTGTAGATTTACCTTTGGTTACATCAACTGTCTTTTTAAAGGCACCTTCTTGCACGAGAACTGCCACTGGACCTGAAGCCTCATTGACGACGTCAATCATAATGTATTTGAAAACAGGATCTCTGTAGGCTTCATCTGATGCCAATGGAGCTGGAGCATCAAGTGACCATGCGTATATCAACCGTTCATCAGAAACAATGACTTCGTTAACGGTTTTCAGTTCTGTGGGTGTCAATTGAATTATGTCTTTATAGTTCAGTTTAACTGGAAAGTCCAATTCAGTTCTCTCGCCAGTGAAAAAAACTGGTTTATCTGAATCAGGCCCTTGAAAAATATAAGCAAGTTTTTTCTGATCACCAATTCCAATGTTAACGGTCTTATCTTGTCCAGCATGAGATAATAAGAGACGGAATGGTCCATTAACCTTAGTGAATAGCTCAACAATCAAATATTTTAGGGTTTCAGATCCTTGCAACGGCTTAGAAAACCATGGCAAAATTATATAACGGTCAGTGGCAATGACAGTGACGTTGTTACCTTCTTTCTTTGGAGTCAACACGAGTTTTTCTTGACGATTAACATCTACATAAAAGTCAAAATCGGCTCTTTTTGCAGCAATTTCGATAGAGTTTTGCGATTCAGACCCGTCAAATACTAAACTTCTTTGTTCGACTCCATCTCGATTCAGTTTGACCGCCACAGGTGTGCCCTCAAAAGCCCATAAAAACATAACTGGACCAGAGGCATTGTTTACTATTTTCAAGTTCAAAGTCTTGGGAATGTTAGTGATAATAACTTCCTTTAAAGACTTTGAGAAAGCCGGACTCAGGGTGACGGACGAAATACCATTCAGATATACCGGTTCTTTCGATCGCATACTGATACCAGTAAACTGCACAGGAGAGCTGGCAACAAAACTATCAAAAACGATTTCTAAATGAGAAGAGCTCTTTCCAGGAACAATCAACCTCTTAGCCACACCATTTTCAGCCCAAAGGATCCCAACTTCATCATCTGCATTGTTGGCAAAATCGGCAACTATAAAAAGCGGGAGATTTGTCACTTCTACCAAAACTTTATTTCCTAACCGCTCATAGGGAAGAATAATGTCACTTGAACCGTTTAAAAAAACTACATCACCAAAAGCGAAAGGCTTAACAAAAAACTTCAATGTTTTCTGCGCTCTCCCATCGATAGAAACAGCTTCAACTAAAGACTGCTGTCCAGAATCTAACTTCAACTGCTTTTCGACACCGTTTTCAAGCCAGTTGACAACAATTGGCACAGCGGCATTGTTAACGAAATCAGCAACAACATACATCGGATAGTTGCTTGCCACTACAGACGCAGCTTTCTTGTCCCTCGTTACTGCCAATGATACATCGCTAGCACCATTCAACAAAACAACTTCATCATTGTCTTTTCTCTTTGCTGTGAATTTCACAGTTTTTTTCAAATCACTATCTTCAAAAGCAAGTTCTTGTCGTACAGTTTCTCCAACAGCTACCTCTTTCGACTTTGTGACACCATTCTCAAGCCAGTTGACAACAATTGGCACAGCGGCATTGTTAACGAAATCAGCAACAACATACATCCTATATTTGCCTGCCACTACAAACGCCGCTATCTTGTCCCTCGTTACTGCCAATGATACATCGCTATCACCATTCAATAAAACAACTTCATTATTGTCTTTTCTCTTTGCTGTGAATTTCACCGATTTCTTCAAATCACCATCTTCAAAAGCAAGTTCTTGTCGTACAGTTTCTCCAACAGCTACCTCTTTTGACTTTGCGAATCCATTCTCAAGCCAGTTGACAACAATTGGCACAGCAGCATTGTTAACGAAATCAGCAACAACATACATCGGATAGTTGCTTGCCACTACAGACGCAGCTTTCTTGTCCCTCGTTACTGCCAATGATACATCGCTAGCACCATTCAACAAAACAACTTCATCATTGTCTTTTCTCTTTGCTGTGAATTTCACAGTTTTTTTCAAATCACTATCTTCAAAAGCAAGTTCTTGTCGTACAGTTTCTCCAACAGCTACCTCTTTCGACTTTGTGACACCATTCTCAAGCCAGTTGACAACAATTGGCACAGCGGCATTGTTAACGAAATCAGCAACAACATACATCCTATATTTGCCTGCCACTACAAACGCCGCTATCTTGTCCCTCGTTACTGCCAATGATACATCGCTATCACCATTCAATAAAACAACTTCATTATTGTCTTTTCTCTTTGCTGTGAATTTCACCGATTTCTTCAAATCACCATCTTCAAAAGCAAGTTCTTGTCGTACAGTTTCTCCAACAGCTACCTCTTTTGACTTTGCGAATCCATTCTCAAGCCAGTTGACAACAATTGGCACAGCAGCATTGTTAACGAAATCAGCAACAACATACATCGGATAGTTGCTTGCCACTACAGACGCAGCTATCTTGTCCCTCGTTACTGCCAATGATACATCGCTAGCACCATTCAACAAAACAACTTCATCATTGTCTTTTCTCTTTGCTGTGAATTTTACCGATTTCTTCAAATCACCATCTCCAAAAGCAAGTTCTTGTCGTACAGTTTCTCCAAAAGCTACCTCTTTCGACTTTGCGACACCATTCTCAATCCAGTCGACAACAATTGGCACAGCAGCATTGTTAACGAAATCAGCAACAACATACATCGGATAGTTGCTTGCCACTACAGAAGCAGCTATCTTGTCCCTCGTTACTGCCAATGATACATCGCTAGCACCATTCAACAAAACAACTTCATCATTGTCTTTTCTCTTTGCTGTGAATTTTACCGATTTTTTCAAATCACCATCTCCAAAAGCAAGTTCTTGTCGTACAGTTTCTCCAAAAGCTACCTCTTTCGACTTTGCGACACCATTCTCAATCCAGTCGACAACAATTGGCACAGCAGCATTGTTAACGAAATCAGCAACAACATACATCGGATAGTTGCTTGCCACTACAGACGCAGCTATCTTGTCCCTCGTTACTGCCAATGATACATCGCTAGCACCATTCAACAAAACAACTTCATCATTGTCTTTTCTCTTTGCTGTGAATTTTACCGATTTCTTCAAATCACCATCTCCAAAAGCAAGTTCTTGTCGTACAGTTTCTCCAAAAGCTACCTCTTTCGACTTTGCAACACCATTCTCAATCCAGTCGACAACAATTGGCACAGCAGCATTGTTAACGAAATCAGCAACAACATACATCGGATAGTTGCTTGCCACTACAGACGCAGCTATCTTGTCCCTCGTTACTGCCAATGATACATCGCTAGCACCATTCAACAAAACAACTTCATCATTGTCTTTTCTCTTTGCTGTGAATTTCACCGTTTTCTTCAAATCACCATCTTCAAAAGCAAGTTCTTGTCGTACAGTTTCTCCAACAGCTACCTCCTTAGACTTTGTGACACCATTCTCAAGCCAGTTGACAACAATTGGCACAGCGGCATTGTTAACGAAATCAGCAACAACATACATCGGATAGTTGCTTGCCACTACAGACGCAGCTATCTTGTCCCTCGTTACTGCCAATGAAACATTGCTAGCACCATTCAACAAAACAACTTCGTCATTGTCTTTTCTCTTTGCGGTGAATTTCACCGATTTCTTCAAATCACCATCACCAAAAGCAAGTTCTTGTCGTACAGTTTCTCCAAAAGCTACCTCTTTCGACTTCTTCACACCATTCTCAAGCCAGTTGACAACAATAGGCACAGCGGCATTGTTGACGAAATCAGCAACAACATACATCGGATAGTTGCTTGCCACTACAGACGCAGCTATCTTGTCCCTCGTTACTGCCAATGATACATCGCTAGCACCATTCAACAAAACAACTTCCTCATTGTCTTTTCTCTTTGCTGTGAATTTCAACGATTTCTTCAAATCACCATCTTCAAAAGCAAGTTCTTGTCGTACAGTTTCTCCAACAGCTACCTCTTTCGACTTTGTGACACCATTCTCAAGCCAGTTGACAACAATTGGCACAGCGGCATTGTTTGTGAAATCAGCAACAACATACATCGGATGGTTGCTTGCCACTACAGACGCAGCTATCTTGTCCCTCGTTACTGCCAATGATACATCGCTAGCACCATTCAACAAAACAACTTCCTCATTGTCTTTTCTCTTTGCTGTGAATTTCACCGATTTCTTCAAATCACCATCTTCAAAAGCGAGTTCTTGTCGTACAGTTTCTCCAACAGCTACCTCCTTAGACTTTGTGACACCATTCTCAAGCCAGTTGACAACAATTGGCACAGCGGCATTGTTAACGAAATCAGCAACAACATACATCGGATAGTTGCTTGCCACTACAGACGCAGCTATCTTGTCCCTCGTTACTGCCAATGATACATCGCTAGCACCATTCAACAAAACAACTTCCTCATTGTCTTTTCTCTTTGCTGTGAATTTCACCGATTTCTTCAAATCACCATCTTCAAAAGCAAGTTCTTGTCGTACAGTTTCTCCAACAGCTACCTCCTTAGACTTTGTGACACCATTCTCAAGCCAGTTGACAACAATTGGCACTGCGGCATTGTTAACGAAATCAGCAACAACATAAATCGGATAGTTGCTTGCCACTACAGACGCAGCTATCTTGTCCCTCGTTACTGCCAATGAAACATCGCTAGCACCATTCAACAAAACAACTTCATCATTGTCTTTTCTCTTTGCGGTGAATTTCACCGATTTCTTCAAATCACCATCACCAAAAGCAAGTTCTTGTCGTACAGTTTCTCCAACAGCTACCTCTTTCGACTTCTTCACACCATTCTCAAGCCAGTTGACAACAATAGGCACAGCGGCATTGTTAACGAAATCAGCAACAACATACATCGGATAGTTGCTTGCCACTACAGACGCAGCTATCTTGTCCCTCGTTACTGCCAATGAAACATCGCTAGCACCATTCAACAAAACAACTTCCTCATTGTCTTTTCTCTTTGCTGTGAATTTCACCGATTTCTTCAAATCACCATCTTCAAAAGCAAGTTCTTGTCGTACAGTTTCTCCAACAGCTACCTCTTTCGACTTTGTGACACCATTCTCAAGCCAGTTGACAACAATTGGCACAGCGGCATTGTTAACGAAATCAGCAACAACATACATCGGATAGTTGCTTGCCACTACAGACGCAGCTATCTTGTCCCTCATTACTGCCAATGAAACATCGCTAGCACCATTCAACAAAACAACTTCATCATTGTCTTTTCTCTTTGCTGTGAATTTCACCGATTTCTTCAAATCACCATCACCAAAAGCAAGTTCTTGTCGTACAGTTTCTCCAACAGCTACCTCTTTCGACTTTGTGACACCATTCTCAAGCCAGTTGACAACAATTGGCACAGCGGCATTGTTAACGAAATCAGCAACAACATACATCGGATAGTTGCTTGCCACTACAGACGCAGCTATCTTGTCCCTCGTTACTGCCAATGATACATCGCTAGCACCATTCAACAAAACAACTTCATCATTATCTTTTCTCTTTGCTGTGAATTTTACCGATTTCTTCAAATCACCATCTTCAAAAGCAAGTTCTTGTCGTACAGTTTCTCCAACAGCTACCTCTTTCGACTTTGTGACACGATTCTCAAGCCAGTTGACAACAATTGGCACAGCGGCATTGTTAACGAAATCAGCAACAACATACATCGGATAGTTGCTTGCCACTACAGACGCAGCTATCTTGTCCCTCGTTACTGCCAATGAAACATCGCTAGCACCATTCAACAAAACAACTTCGTCATTGTCTTTTCTCTTTGCGGTGAATTTCACCGATTTCTTCAAATCACCATCACCAAAAGCGAGTTCTTGTCGTAAAGTTTCTCCAACAGCTACCTCCTTAGACTTTGTGACACCATTCTCAAGCCAGTTGACAACAATTGGCACAGCGGCATTGTTAACGAAATCAGCAACAACATACATCGGATAGTTGCTTGCCACTACAGACGCAGCTATCTTGTCCCTCGTTACTGCCAATGATACATCGCTAGCACCATTCAACAAAACAACTTCATCATTATCTTTTCTCTTTGCTGTGAATTTTACCGATTTCTTCAAATCACCATCTTCAAAAGCAAGTTCTTGTCGTACAGTTTCTCCAACAGCTACCTCTTTCGACTTTGTGACACGATTCTCAAGCCAGTTGACAACAATTGGCACAGCGGCATTGTTAACGAAATCAGCAACAACATACATCGGATAGTTGCTTGCCACTACAGACGCAGCTATCTTGTCCCTCGTTACTGCCAACGATACATCGCTAGCACCATTCAACAAAACAACTTCATCATTATCTTTTCTCTTTGCTGTGAATTTCACCGATTTCTTCAAATCACCATCACCAAAAGGGAGTTCTTGTCGTAAAGTTTCTCCAACAGCTACCTCCTTAGACTTTGTGACACCATTCTCAAGCCAGTTGACAACAATTGGCACAGCGGCATTATTTGTTAAATCAGCGACAACATACATCGGATAGTTGCTTGCCACTACAGACGCAGCTATCTTGTCCCTCGTTACTGCCAATGATACATCGCTAGCACCATTCAACAAAATAACTTCATCATTGTCTTTTCTCTTTGCTGTGAATTTCACCGATTTCTTCAAATCACCATCTTCAAAAGCAAGTTCTTGTCGTACAGTTTCTCCAAAAGCTACCTCTTTCGACTTTGCGACACCATTCTCAATCCAGTCGACAACAATTGGCACAGCAGCATTGTTAATGAAATCAGCAACAACATACATCGGATAGTTGCTTGCCACTACAGACGCAGCTATCTTGTCCCTCGTTACTGCCAATGATACATCGCTAGCACCATTCAACAAAATAACTTCATCATTGTCTTTTCTCTTTGCTGTGAATTTCACCGATTTCTTCAAATCACCATCACCAAAAGCGAGTTCTTGTCGTAAAGTTTCTCCAACAGCTACCTCCTTAGACTTTGTGACACCATTCTCAAGCCAGTTGACAACAATTGGCACAGCAGCATTGTTAACGAAATCAGCAACAACATACATCGGATAGTTGCTTGCCACTACAGACGCAGCTATCTTGTCCCTCGTTACTGCCAATGATACATCGCTAGCACCATTCAACAAAACAACTTCATCATTATCTTTTCTCTTTGCTGTGAATTTTACCGATTTCTTCAAATCACCATCTTCAAAAGCAAGTTCTTGTCGTACAGTTTCTCCAACAGCTACCTCTTTCGACTTTGTGACACCATTCTCAAGCCAGTTGACAACAATTGGCACAGCGGCATTGTTAACGAAATCAGCAACAACATACATCGGATAGTTGCTTGCCACTACAGACGCAGCTATCTTGTCCCTCGTTACTGCCAATGATACATCGCTAGCACCATTCAACAAAACAACTTCATCATTGTCTTTTCTCTTTGCTGTGAATTTCACCGATTTCTTCAAATCACCATCACCAAAAGCGAGTTCTTGTCGTAAAGTTTCTCCAACAGCTACCTCCTTAGACTTTGTGACACCATTCTCAAGCCAGTTGACAACAATTGGCACAGCGGCATTGTTAACGAAATCAGCAACAACATACATCGGATAGTTGCTTGCCACTACAGACGCAGCTATCTTGTCCCTCGTTACTGCCAATGATACATCGCTAGCACCATTCAACAAAACAACTTCATCATTATCTTTTCTCTTTGCTGTGAATTTTACCGATTTCTTCAAATCACCATCTTCAAAAGCAAGTTCTTGTCGTACAGTTTCTCCAACAGCTACCTCTTTCGACTTTGTGACACCATTCTCAAGCCAGTTGACAACAATTGGCACAGCGGCATTGTTAACGAAATCAGCAACAACATACATCGGATAGTTGCTTGCCACTACAGACGCAGCTATCTTGTCCCTCGTTACTGCCAATGATACATCGCTAGCACCATTCAACAAAACAACTTCATCATTATCTTTTCTCTTTGCTGTGAATTTTACCGATTTCTTCAAATCACCATCTTCAAAAGCAAGTTCTTGTCGTACAGTTTCTCCAACAGCTACCTCTTTCGACTTTGTGACACGATTCTCAAGCCAGTTGACAACAATTGGCACAGCGGCATTGTTAACGAAATCAGCAACAACATACATCGGATAGTTGCTTGCCACTACAGACGCAGCTATCTTGTCCCTCGTTACTGCCAATGAAACATCGCTAGCACCATTCAACAAAACAACTTCGTCATTGTCTTTTCTCTTTGCGGTGAATTTCACCGATTTCTTCAAATCACCATCACCAAAAGCGAGTTCTTGTCGTAAAGTTTCTCCAACAGCTACCTCCTTAGACTTTGTGACACCATTCTCAAGCCAGTTGACAACAATTGGCACAGCGGCATTGTTAACGAAATCAGCAACAACATACATCGGATAGTTGCTTGCCACTACAGACGCAGCTATCTTGTCCCTCGTTACTGCCAATGATACATCGCTAGCACCATTCAACAAAACAACTTCATCATTATCTTTTCTCTTTGCTGTGAATTTTACCGATTTCTTCAAATCACCATCTTCAAAAGCAAGTTCTTGTCGTACAGTTTCTCCAACAGCTACCTCTTTCGACTTTGTGACACGATTCTCAAGCCAGTTGACAACAATTGGCACAGCGGCATTGTTAACGAAATCAGCAACAACATACATCGGATAGTTGCTTGCCACTACAGACGCAGCTATCTTGTCCCTCGTTACTGCCAATGAAACATCGCTAGCACCATTCAACAAAACAACTTCGTCATTGTCTTTTCTCTTTGCGGTGAATTTCACCGATTTCTTCAAATCACCATCACCAAAAGCGAGTTCTTGTCGTAAAGTTTCTCCAACAGCTACCTCCTTAGACTTTGTGACACCATTCTCAAGCCAGTTGACAACAATTGGCACAGCGGCATTGTTAACGAAATCAGCAACAACATACATCGGATAGTTGCTTGCCACTACAGACGCAGCTATCTTGTCCCTCGTTACTGCCAATGATACATCGCTAGCACCATTCAACAAAACAACTTCATCATTATCTTTTCTCTTTGCTGTGAATTTTACCGATTTCTTCAAATCACCATCTTCAAAAGCAAGTTCTTGTCGTACAGTTTCTTCAACAGCTACCTCTTTCGACTTTGTGACACCATTCTCAAGCCAGTTGACAACAATTGGCACAGCGGCATTGTTAACGAAATCAGCAACAACATACATCGGATAGTTGCTTGCCACTACAGACGCAGCTATCTTGTCCCTCGTTACTGCCAACGATACATCGCTAGCACCATTCAACAAAACAACTTCATCATTATCTTTTCTCTTTGCTGTGAATTTCACCGATTTCTTCAAATCACCATCACCAAAAGGGAGTTCTTGTCGTAAAGTTTCTCCAACAGCTACCTCCTTAGACTTTGTGACACCATCCTCAAGCCAGTTGACAACAATTGGCACAGCGGCATTGTTTGTTAAATCAGCGACAACATACATCGGATAGTTGCTTGCCACTACAGACGCAGCTATCTTGTCCCTCGTTACTGCCAATGATACATCGCTAGCACCATTCAACAAAATAACTTCATCATTGTCTTTTCTCTTTGCTGTGAATTTCACCGATTTCTTCAAATCACCATCTTCAAAAGCAAGTTCTTGTCGTACAGTTTCTCCAAAAGCTACCTCTTTCGACTTTGCGACACCATTCTCAATCCAGTCGACAACAATTGGCACAGCAGCATTGTTAATGAAATCAGCAACAACATACATCGGATAGTTGCTTGCCACTACAGACGCAGCTATCTTGTCCCTCGTTACTGCCAATGATACATCGCTAGCACCATTCAACAAAATAACTTCATCATTGTCTTTTCTCTTTGCTGTGAATTTCACCGATTTCTTCAAATCACCATCACCAAAAGCGAGTTCTTGTCGTAAAGTTTCTCCAACAGCTACCTCCTTAGACTTTGTGACACCATTCTCAAGCCAATTGACAACAATTGGCACAGCGGCATTGTTAACGAAATCAGCAACAACATACATCGGATAGTTGCTTGCCACTACAGACGCAGCTATCTTGTCCCTCGTTACTGCCAATGATACATCGCTAGCACCATTCAACAAAACAACTTCATCATTATCTTTTCTCTTTGCTGTGAATTTTACCGATTTCTTCAAATCACCATCTTCAAAAGCAAGTTCTTGTCGTACAGTTTCTCCAACAGCTACCTCTTTCGACTTTGTGACACCATTCTCAAGCCAGTTGACAACAATTGGCACAGCGGCATTGTTAACGAAATCAGCAACAACATACATCGGATAGTTGCTTGCCACTACAGACGCAGCTATCTTGTCCCTCGTTACTGCCAACGATACATCGCTAGCACCATTCAACAAAACAACTTCATCATTATCTTTTCTCTTTGCTGTGAATTTCACCGATTTCTTCAAATCACCATCACCAAAAGGGAGTTCTTGTCGTAAAGTTTCTCCAACAGCTACCTCCTTAGACTTTGTGACACCATTCTCAAGCCAGTTGACAACAATTGGCACAGCGGCATTGTTAACGAAATCAGAAACAACATACATCGGATAGTTGCTTGCCACTACAGACGCAGCTATCTTGTCCCTCGTTACTGCCAATGATACATCGCTAGCACCATTCAACAAAACAACTTCCTCATTGTCTTTTCTCTTTGCTGTGAATTTTACCGATTTCTTCAAATCACCATCTTCAAAAGCAAGTTCTTGTCGTACAGTTTCTCCAACAGCTACCTCTTTCGACTTTGTGACACCATTCTCAAGCCAGTTGACAACAATTGGCACAGCGGCATTGTTAACGAAATCAGCAACAACATACATCGGATAGTTGCTTGCCACTACAGACGCAGCTATCTTGTCCCTCGTTACTGCCAATGATACATCGCTAGCACTATTCAACAAAACAACTTCATCATTGTCTTTTCTCTTTGCTGTGAATTTCACCGATTTCTTCAAATCACCATCACCAAAAGCGAGTTCTTGTCGTAAAGTTTCTCCAACAGCTACCTCCTTAGACTTTGTGACACCATTCTCAAGCCAGTTGACAACAATTGGCACAGCGGCATTGTTAACGAAATCAGCAACAACATACATCGGATAGTTGCTTGCCACTACAGACGCAGCTATCTTGTCCCTCGTTACTGCCAACGATACATCGCTAGCACCATTCAACAAAACAACTTCATCATTGTCTTTTCTCTTTGCTGTGAATTTCACCGTTTTCTTCAAATCACCATCTTCAAAAGCGAGTTCTTGTCGGAAAGTTTCTCCAACAGCTACCTCTTTCGACTTTGTGATACGATTCTCAAGCCAGTTGACAACAATTGGCACAGCGGCATTGTTAACGAAATCAGCAACAACATACATCGGATAGTTGCTCGCCACTACAGAAGCAGCCATCTTGTCCCTCGTTACTGCCAATGATACATCGCTAGCACCATTCAACAAAACAACTTCATCATTGTCTTTTCTCTTTGCTGTGAATTTCACCGATTTCTTTAAATCACCATCTTCAAAAGCAAGTTCTTGTCGTACAGTTTCTCCAACAGCTACCTCTTTCGACTTTGTGACACGATTCTCAAGCCAGTTGACAACAATTGGCACAGCGGCATTGTTAACGAAATCAGCAACAACATACATCGGATAGTTGCTCGCCACTACAGAAGCAGCCATCTTGTCCCTCGTTACTGCCAATGATACATCGCTAGCACCATTCAACAAAACAACTTCATTATTGTCTTTTCTCTTAGCTGTGAATTTCACCGATTTCTTCAAATCACCATCACCAAAAGCAAGTTCTTGTCGTACAGTTTCTCCAACAGCTACCTCTTTCGACTTTGTGACACGATTCTCAAGCCAGTTGACAACAATTGGCACAGCGGCATTGTTAACGAAATCAGCAACAACATACATCGGATAGTTGCTTGCCACTACAGACGCAGCTATCTTGTCCCTCGTTACTGCCAATGATACATCGCTAGCACCATTCAACAAAACAACTTCATCATTGTCTTTTCTCTTTGCTGTGAATTTCACCGATTTCTTCAAATCACCATCTTCAAAAGCAAGTTCTTGTCGTACAGTTTCTCCAACAGCTACCTCTTTCGACTTTGTGATACGATTCTCAAGCCAGTTGACAACAATTGGCACAGCGGCATTGTTAACGAAATCAGCAACAACATACATCGGATAGTTGCTCGCCACTACAGAAGCAGCCATCTTGTCCCTCGTTACTGCCAATGATACATCGCTAGCACCATTCAACAAAACAACTTCATCATTGTCTTTTCTCTTTGCTGTGAATTTCACCGATTTCTTTAAATCACCATCTTCAAAAGCAAGTTCTTGTCGTACAGTTTCTCCAACAGCTACCTCTTTCGACTTTGTGACACGATTCTCAAGCCAGTTGACAACAATTGGCACAGCGGCATTGTTAACGAAATCAGCAACAACATACATCGGATAGTTGCTCGCCACTACAGAAGCAGCCATCTTGTCCCTCGTTACTGCCAATGATACATCGCTAGCACCATTCAACAAAACAACTTCATTATTGTCTTTTCTCTTAGCTGTGAATTTCACCGATTTCTTCAAATCACCATCACCAAAAGCAAGTTCTTGTCGTACAGTTTCTCCAACAGCTACCTCTTTCGACTTTGTGACACGATTCTCAAGCCAGTTGACAACAATTGGCACAGCGGCATTGTTAACGAAATCAGCAACAACATACATCGGATAGTTGCTTGCCACTACAGACGCAGCTATCTTGTCCCTCGTTACTGCCAATGATACATCGCTAGCACCATTCAACAAAACAACTTCATCATTGTCTTTTCTCTTTGCTGTGAATTTCACCGATTTCTTCAAATCACCATCTTCAAAAGCAAGTTCTTGTCGTACAGTTTCTCCAACAGCTACCTCTTTCGACTTTTTCACACCATTTTCAAGCCAGTTGACAACAATTGGTACAGCGGCATTGTTTGTGAAATCAGCGACAACATACATCGGATAGTTGCTCGCCACTACAGAAGCAGCCATCTTGTCCCTCGTTACTGCCAATGATACATCGCTAGCACCATTCAACAAAACAACTTCATCATTGTCTTTTCTCTTTGCTGTGAATTTCACCGATTTCTTCAAATCGCCATCTTCAAAAGCAAGTTCTTGACGTACAGTTTCTCCAACAGCTACCTCTTTCGACTTTGTGACACCATTTTCAAGCCAGGTGAAAACAATTGGTACAGCGGCATTGTTTGTGAAATCAGCAACAACATAAATCGGATAGTTGCTTGCCACTACAGACGCAGCTATCTTGTCCCTCGTTACTGCCAATGATACATCGCTAGCACCATTCAACAAAACAACTTCATCATTGTCTTTTCTCTTTGCTGTGAATTTCACCGATTTCTTCAAATCACCATCTTCAAAAGCAAGTTCTTGTCGTACAGTTTCTCCAACAGCTACCTCTTTTGACTTCTTCACACCATTTTCAAGCCAGTTGACAACAATAGGCACAGCGGCATTGTTTGTTAAATCAGCGACAACATACATCGGATAGTTGCTTGCCACTACAGACGCAGCTATCTTGTCCCTCGTTACTGCCAATGATACATCGCTAGCACCATTCAACAAAACAACTTCATCATTGTCTTTTCTCTTAGCTGTGAATTTCACCGATTTCTTCAAATCGCCATCTTCAAAAGCAAGTTCTTGACGTACAGTTTCTCCAACAGCTACCTCTTTCGACTTTGTGACACCATTTTCAAGCCAGTTGACAACAATTGGTACAGCGGCATTGTTTGTGAAATCAGCGACAACATACATCGGATAGTTGCTCGCCACTACAGAAGCAGCCATCTTGTCCTTCGTTACTGCCAATGATACATCGCTAGCACCATTCAACAAAACAACTTCATCATTGTCTTTTCTCTTTGCTGTGAATTTCACCGATTTCTTCAAATCGCCATCTTCAAAAGCAAGTTCTTGACGTACAGTTTCTCCAACAGCTACCTCTTTCGACTTTGTGACACCATTTTCAAGCCAGGTGAAAACAATTGGTACAGCGGCATTGTTTGTGAAATCAGCAACAACATACATCGGATAGTTGCTTGCCACTACAGACGCAGCTATCTTGTCCCTCGTTACTGCCAATGATACATCGCTAGCACCATTCAACATAACAACTTCATCATTGTCTTTTCTCTTTGCTGTGAATTTCACCGATTTCTTCAAATCACCATCTTCAAAAGCAAGTTCTTGTCGTACAGTTTCTCCAACAGCTACCTCTTTTGACTTCTTCACACCATTTTCAAGCCAGTTGACAACAATAGGCACAGCGGCATTGTTTGTTAAATCAGCGACAACATACATCGGATAGTTGCTTGCCACTACAGACGCAGCTATCTTGTCCCTCGTTACTGCCAATGATACATCGCTAGCACCATTCAACAAAACAACTTCATCATTGTCTTTTCTCTTAGCTGTGAATTTCACCGATTTCTTCAAATCGCCATCTTCAAAAGCAAGTTCTTGACGTACAGTTTCTCCAACAGCTACCTCTTTCGACTTTGTGACACCATTTTCAAGCCAGGTGAAAACAATTGGTACAGCGGCATTGTTTGTGAAATCAGCAACAACATAAATCGGATAGTTGCTTGCCACTACAGACGCAGCTATCTTGTCCCTCGTTACTGCCAATGATACATCGCTAGCACCATTCAACAAAACAACTTCATCATTGTCTTTTCTCTTTGCTGTGAATTTCACCGATTTCTTCAAATCACCATCTTCAAAAGCAAGTTCTTGTCGTACAGTTTCTCCAACAGCTACCTCTTTTGACTTCTTCATACCATTTTCAAGCCAGTTGACAACAATAGGCACAGCGGCATTGTTTGTTAAATCAGCGACAACATACATCGGATAGTTGCTTGCCACTACAGACGCAGCTATCTTGTCCCTCGTTACTGCCAATGATACATCGCTAGCACCATTCAACAAAACAACTTCATCATTGTCTTTTCTCTTTGCTGTGAATTTCACCGATTTCTTCAAATCGCCATCTTCAAAAGCAAGTTCTTGACGTACAGTTTCTCCAACAGCTACCTCTTTCGACTTTGTGACACCATTTTCAAGCCAGGTGAAAACAATTGGTACAGCGGCATTGTTTGTGAAATCAGCAACAACATAAATCGGATAGTTGCTTGCCACTACAGACGCAGCTATCTTGTCCCTCGTTACTGCCAATGATACATCGCTAGCACCATTCAACAAAACAACTTCATCATTGTCTTTTCTCTTTGCTGTGAATTTCACCGATTTCTTCAAATCACCATCTTCAAAAGCAAGTTCTTGTCGTACAGTTTCTCCAACAGCTACCTCTTTTGACTTCTTCACACCATTTTCAAGCCAGTTGACAACAATAGGCACAGCGGCATTGTTTGTTAAATCAGCGACAACATACATCGGATAGTTGCTTGCCACTACAGACGCAGCTATCTTGTCCCTCGTTGCTGCCAATGATACATCGCTAGCACCATTCAACAAAACAACTTCATCATTGTCTTTTCTCTTAGCTGTGAATTTCACCGATTTCTTCAAATCGCCATCTTCAAAAGCAAGTTCTTGACGTACAGTTTCTCCAACAGCTACCTCTTTCGACTTTGTGACACCATTTTCAAGCCAGGTGAAAACAATTGGTACAGCGGCATTGTTTGTGAAATCAGCAACAACATAAATCGGATAGTTGCTTGCCACTACAGACGCAGCTATCTTGTCCCTCGTTACTGCCAATGATACATCGCTAGCACCATTCAACAAAACAACTTCATCATTGTCTTTTCTCTTTGCTGTGAATTTCACCGATTTCTTCAAATCACCATCTTCAAAAGCAAGTTCTTGTCGTACAGTTTCTCCAACAGCTGACTCTTTTGACTTCTTCACACCATTTTCAAGCCAGTTGACAACAATAGGCACAGCGGCATTGTTTGTTAAATCAGCGACAACATACATCGGATAGTTGCTTGCCACTACAGACGCAGCTATCTTGTCCCTCGTTACTGCCAATGATACATCGCTAGCACCATTCAACAAAACAACTTCATCATTGTCTTTTCTCTTAGCTGTGAATTTCACCGATTTCTTCAAATCGCCATCTTCAAAAGCAAGTTCTTGGCGTACAGTTTCTCCAACAGCTACCTCTTTCGACTTTGTGACACCATTTTCAAGCCAGTTGACAACAATTGGTACAGCGGCATTGTTTGTGAAATCAGCAACAACATAAATCGGATAGTTGCTTGCCACTACAGACGCAGCTATCTTGTCCCTCGTTACTGCCAATGATACATCGCTAGCACCATTCAACAAAACAACTTCATCATTGTCTTTTCTCTTTGCTGTGAATTTCACCGATTTCTTCAAATCACCATCTTCAAAAGCAAGTTCTTGTCGTACAGTTTCTCCAACAGCTACCTCTTTTGACTTCTTCACACCATTTTCAAGCCAGTTGACAACAATAGGCACAGCGGCATTGTTTGTTAAATCAGCGACAACATACATCGGATAGTTGCTTGCCACTACAGACGCAGCTATCTTGTCCCTCGTTACTGCCAATGATACACCGCTAGCACCATTCAACAAAACAACTTCATCATTGTCTTTTCTCTTAGCTGTGAATTTCACCGATTTCTTCAAATCGCCATCTTCAAAAGCAAGTTCTTGACGTACAGTTTCTCCAACAGCTACCTCTTTCGACTTTGTGACACCATTTTCAAGCCAGGTGAAAACAATTGGTACAGCGGCATTGTTTGTGAAATCAGCAACAACATAAATCGGATAGTTGCTTGCCACTACAGACGCAGCTATCTTGTCCCTCGTTACTGCCAATGATACATCGCTAGCACCATTCAACAAAACAACTTCATCATTGTCTTTTCTCTTTGCTGTGAATTTCACCGATTTCTTCAAATCACCATCTTCAAAAGCAAGTTCTTGTCGTACAGTTTCTCCAACAGCTACCTCTTTTGACTTCTTCACACCATTTTCAAGCCAGTTGACAACAATAGGCACAGCGGCATTGTTTGTTAAATCAGCGACAACATACATCGGATAGTTGCTTGCCACTACAGACGCAGCTATCTTGTCCCTCGTTACTGCCAATGATACATCGCTAGCACCATTCAACAAAACAACTTCATCATTGTCTTTTCTCTTTGCTGTGAATTTCACCGATTTCTTCAAATCACCATCTTCAAAAGCAAGTTCTTGTCGTACAGTTTCTCCAACAGCTACCTCTTTTGACTTCTTCACACCATTTTCAAGCCAGTTGACAACAATAGGCACAGCGGCATTGTTTGTTAAATCAGCGACAACATACATCGGATAGTTGCTTGCCACTACAGACGCAGCTATCTTGTCCCTCGTTACTGCCAATGATACATCGCTAGCACCATTCAACAAAACAACTTCATCATTGTCTTTTCTCTTAGCTGTGAATTTCACCGATTTCTTCAAATCGCCATCTTCAAAAGCAAGTTCTTGACGTACAGTTTCTCCAACAGCTACCTCTTTCGACTTTGTGACACCATTTTCAAGCCAGGTGAAAACAATTGGTACAGCGGCATTGTTTGTGAAATCAGCAACAACATAAATCGGATAGTTGCTTGCCACTACAGACGCAGCTATCTTGTCCCTCGTTACTGCCAATGATACATCGCTAGCACCATTCAACAAAACAACTTCATCATTGTCTTTTCTCTTTGCTGTGAATTTCACCGATTTCTTCAAATCACCATCTTCAAAAGCAAGTTCTTGTCGTACAGTTTCTCCAACAGCTACCTCTTTTGACTTCTTCACACCATTTTCAAGCCAGTTGACAACAATAGGCACAGCGGCATTGTTTGTTAAATCAGCGACAACATACATCGGATAGTTGCTTGCCACTACAGACGCAGCTATCTTGTCCCTCGTTACTGCCAATGATACATCGCTAGCACCATTCAACAAAACAACTTCATCATTGTCTTTTCTCTTAGCTGTGAATTTCACCGATTTCTTCAAATCGCCATCTTCAAAAGCAAGTTCTTGACGTACAGTTTCTCCAACAGCTACCTCTTTCGACTTTGTGACACCATTTTCAAGCCAGGTGAAAACAATTGGTACAGCGGCATTGTTTGTGAAATCAGCAACAACATAAATCGGATAGTTGCTTGCCACTACAGACGCAGCTATCTTGTCCCTCGTTACTGCCAATGATACATCGCTAGCACCATTCAACAAAACAACTTCATCATTGTCTTTTCTCTTTGCTGTGAATTTCACCGATTTCTTCAAATCACCATCTTCAAAAGCAAGTTCTTGTCGTACAGTTTCTCCAACAGCTACCTCTTTTGACTTCTTCACACCATTTTCAAGCCAGTTGACAACAATAGGCACAGCGGCATTGTTTGTTAAATCAGCGACAACATACATCGGATAGTTGCTTGCCACTACAGACGCAGCTATCTTGTCCCTCGTTACTGCCAATGATACATCGCTAGCACCATTCAACAAAACAACTTCATCATTGTCTTTTCTCTTTGCTGTGAATTTCACCGATTTCTTCAAATCACCATCTTCAAAAGCAAGTTCTTGTCGTACAGTTTCTCCAACAGCTACCTCTTTTGACTTCTTCACACCATTTTCAAGCCAGTTGACAACAATAGGCACAGCGGCATTGTTTGTTAAATCAGCGACAACATACATCGGATAGTTGCTTGCCACTACAGACGCAGCTATCTTGTCCCTCGTTACTGCCAATGATACATCGCTAGCACCATTCAACAAAACAACTTCATCATTGTCTTTTCTCTTAGCTTTGAATTTCACCGATTTCTTCAAATCACCATCTTCAAAAGCAAGTTCTTGACGTACAGTTTCTTCAACAGCTACCTCTTTCGACTTTGTGACACCATTTTCAAGCCAGGTGAAAACAATTGGTACAGCGGCATTGTTTGTGAAATCAGCAACAACATAAATCGGATAGTTGCTTGCCACTACAGACGCAGCTATCTTGTCCCTTGTTACTGCCAATGATACATCGCTAGCACCATTCAACAAAACAACTTCATCATTGTCTTTTCTCTTTGCTGTGAATTTTACCGATTTCTTCAAATCACCATCTTCAAAAGCAAGTTCTTGTCGTACAGTTTCTCCAACAGCTACCTCTTTCGACTTTGTGACACGATTCTCAAGCCAGTTGACAACAATTGGCACAGCGGCATTGTTTGTGAAATCAGCGACAACAAACATCGGATAGTTGCTTGCCGCTACAGACGCAGCTATCTTGTCCCTCGTTACTGCCAATGAAACATCGCTAGCACCATTCAACAAAACAACTTCATCATTGTCTTTTCTCTTTGCTGTGAATTTTACCGATTTCTTCAAATCACCATCTTCAAAAGCAAGTTCTTGTCGTACAGTTTCTCCAACAGCTACCTCTTTCGACTTTGTGACACGATTCTGAAGCCAGTTGACAACAATTGGCACAGCTGCATTGTTTGTGAAATCAGCGACAACAAACATCGGATAGTTGCTTGCCGCTACAGACGCAGCTATCTTGTCCCTCGTTACTGCCAATGAAACATCGCTAGCACCATTCAACAAAACAACTTCATCATTGTCTTTTCTCTTTGCTGTGAATTTCACCGATTTCTTCAAATCACCATCTTCAAAAGCAAGTTCTTGTCGTACAGTTTCTCCAACAGCTACCTCTTTCGATTTCTTCACACCATTCTCAAGCCAGTTGAAAACAATTGGTACAGCGGCATTGTTTGTGAAATCAGCGACAACAAACATCGGATAGTTGCTTGCCAATACAGACGCAGCTATCTTGTCCCTCGTTACTGCCAATGATACATCGCTAGCACCATTCAACAAAACAACTTCATCATTGTCTTTTCTCTTTGCTGTGAATTTCACCGTCTTCTTCAAATCACCATCACCAAAAGCAAGTTCTTGTCGTACAGTTTCTCCAACAGCTACCTCTTTCGACTTTGTGACACCATTCTCAAGCCAGTTGACAACAATTGGCACAGCGGCATTGTTTGTTAAATCAGCGACAACATACATCGGATAGTTGCTTGCCACTACAGACGCAGCTATCTTGTCCCTCGTTACTGCCAATGATACATCGCTAGCACTATTCAACAAAACAACTTCATCATTGTCTTTTCTCTTTGCTGTGAATTTTACCGATTTCTTCAAATCACCATCTTCAAAAGCAAGTTCTTGTCGTACAGTTTCTCCAACAGCTACCTCTTTCGATTTCTTCACACCATTCTCAAGCCAGTTGAAAACAATTGGTACAGCGGCATTGTTTGTGAAATCAGCGACAACAAACATCGGATAGTTGCTTGCCACTACAGCCGCAGCTATCTTGTCCCTCGTTACTGCCAATGAAACATCGCTAGCACCATTCAACAAAACAACTTCATCATTGTCTTTTCTCTTTGCTGTGAATTTCACCGTCTTCTTCAAATCACCATCACCAAAAGCAAGTTCTTGTCGTACAGTTTCTCCAACAGCTACCTCTTTCGACTTTGCGACACCATTCTCAAGCCAGTTGACAACAATTGGCACAGCGGCATTGTTAACGAAATCAGCAACAACATACATCGGATAGTTGCTTGCCACTACAGCCGCAGCTATCTTGTCCCTCGTTACTGCCAATGAAACATCGCTAGCACCATTCAACAAAACAACTTCATCATTGTCTTTTCTCTTTGCTGTGAATTTCACCGATTTCTTCAAATCACCATCTTCAAAAGCAAGTTCTTGTCGTACAGTTTCTCCAACAGCTACATCTTTCGACTTTGTGATACCATTCTCAAGCCAGTTGACAACAATTGGCACAGCGGCATTGTTAACGAAATCAGCAACAACATACATCGGATAGTTGCTTGCCACTACAGACGCAGCTATCTTGTCCCTCGTTACTGCCAATGAAACATCGCTAGCACCATTCAACAAAACAACTTCATCATTGTCTTTTCTCTTTGCTGTGAATTTCACCGTCTTCTTCAAATCACCATCACCAAAAGCAAGTTCTTGTCGTACAGTTTCTCCAACAGCTACATCTTTCGACTTTGTGATACCATTCTCAAGCCAGTTGACAACAATTGGCACAGCGGCATTGTTAACGAAATCAGCAACAACATACATCGGATAGTTGCTTGCCACTACAGACGCAGCTATCTTGTCCCTCGTTACTGCCAATGAAACATCGCTAGCACCATTCAACAAAACAACTTCATCATTGTCTTTTCTCTTTGCTGTGAATTTCACCGTTTTCTTCAAATCACCATCTTCAAAAGCAAGTTCTTGTCGTACAGTTTCTCCAACAGCTACCTCCTTAGACTTTGTGATACCATTCTCAAGCCAGTTGACAACAATTGGCACAGCGGCATTGTTAACGAAATCAGCAACAACATACATCGGATAGTTGCTTGCCACTACAGACGCAGCTATCTTGTCCCTCGTTACTGCCAATGAAACATCGCTAGCACCATTCAACAAAACAACTTCATCATTGTCTTTTCTCTTTGCTGTGAATTTTACCGATTTCTTCAAATCACCATCTTCAAAAGCAAGTTCTTGTCGTACAGTTTCTCCAACAGCTACCTCTTTCGACTTTGTGACACGATTCTCAAGCCAGTTGACAACAATTGGCACAGCGGCATTGTTTGTGAAATCAGCGACAACAAACATCGGATAGTTGCTTGCCGCTACAGACGCAGCTATCTTGTCCCTCGTTACTGCCAATGAAACATCGCTAGCACCATTCAACAAAACAACTTCATCATTGTCTTTTCTCTTTGCTGTGAATTTCACCGTTTTCTTCAAATCACCATCTTCAAAAGCAAGTTCTTGTCGTACAGTTTCTCCAACAGCTACCTCTTTCGACTTCTTCACACCATTTTCAAGCCAGTTGACAACAATTGGCACAGCGGCATTGTTATCAAAATTGGCAATAATGTATACTTTTTGTAGAGTCACTTTGATATAATTTGTAGCATTGTCTTTTTTCACTGTTATTGTGACATTTTCTTTTTTATTCAAAAGGATGCCTTCCTTATAATCACTTTGAAATGTTACGTGTTTTCCTATTTGTTTTGTAGGGTATAAAATTGTCTTAGTAGCGATTTTTTTTGGGTTTATTTGCACAGACACAGTTTTGTTTCCTTGCTTCCAATAAATTGTAATTTTCCTATGAGAGCTGTTCTCGATTACTGTATTGATGTATCCATTTTTCGGTTTTCTCGATGTTGCTGTAATCTTGTGCACTTTTATTTGAATTGTTGGTGCCAGTGATAGGTACTTTACCTTGTTTACGTCGATAACCAGGTCAATTACTTGTGTTGTTGCATAGACCTTCACTGGTTCCGCGTTGTTTTCTCCTCTAAAAACAAATGCTTTTTTGCCTAGTTGACCTTTCTTGAGCGTAATATACTTCTTCTTAACACCTTTCTCAAGCACTACCTCTATGTCATCTGTGGCGTTGTTCTGGATTTCAAGGTTAAGATATTTCATATCTGTGTCATCCATAGCCGTGCTCCAGTAGTCATCATACCATGGGTCTATTTCAAACGGTTCTGTTGCAATTATTTTATTTGGTGTTTTTTGCTTAGATGGCATCACTATAACTGTTGGAGCCTGGTTCACATTGATTGGAAAATCGAAATCAGATAACCTCGCTGTGACTTCTATTGGCATATAAGCGGATTCTCCGCTTAACTGCAATTCAAATCGTTCGATACTTCCGTCTCCTACTATCTTTCGTTTTGTGTTTGCTCCGTTATATGTAATTATGAAAGCTACTGGATCATTTGCTTCGTTTTTGAGCACAAATACCCCGTACTTTGGTATATCTCTAGCTACTGCAAAGTTTTTAACCTTGTCCATAAGTGGTATCACCTCGAAACTTTCCTGGTTATTCAATTCTACTTCATCACGATACGCTTTCAAGGTTCCCATGAAAATAACAGGTTTTAAAGCATCACTACCAAGAATCGATAGTTCTAGCATTTTTCTTCTCTTTGGATCTAGAGTAAATGACTTTCTGAGCCCTCTTTCTTGCCAAAATATCTCAACCTCAGCAAAGGCACGATTTTCAAACTCAACAACCACATATCTTAAATCGTCTGTAGCCACGATCTTCCTCTTTTTTGTCTCATCTGAAGGCAGAAATGCTGCCGTGATATGTCCATTCAACCGGACATCTCCTTTTGTGTCTTTCCGTTTAGCGGTAAATACAACGGGATTAGCTCTATCTCTTCCGATCACAGATATGTGTTTTTCGATAGTTTCTCCCTTTTCGAGGACAATCATCTTTTCTTCTATATTATCAAGCCATGAAATAACTACTGGACCTTTGGCCTCATTTATAAAATTCACAACCAAAGACTGCAGCCTGTCCCCTGCAACTAAAGTCTGAGTAATTTTCTTCGAAGATGGGAGAATAGTGCGCGAAACTGTCGAATTGAGCATCACTTTGAATGAGCTACCTCTTAGGTACGAATGAGCAGTGAATGCTATTGGATGCTCCCCTTGACCTTCATAAAATCTTTCCTCAAGATGCCGATTTGATCCACTAGGGACACGCATGAAGTAATTGACACCCTCTCGATACCACGTGAGCTTGATGTCTTCCTTTGCGTTATTGATAACATTTATTGCAATCCAAGTGTCAGCTGATTTTTCTGATATTATCAGCGATTCCCTTGTCCTACGCGTCGATGGAGTAAATGAAACCGAGCGTGCAGTATTCAAAGAAACTTCCCTACCACTTTTTATGGTTGAACCGCTAAATGAAACAGGGCCTAAAGCTCCAGGTCGGGACAGGTTGAATGCCAACTCATTCTTGATAAGAGATCGCCCAGGAACATTCATTACCCTTTTTCTACCATTTTCTTGCCATTGTATAGAAACAAACTCATCCAGGGTGTTATTAACATCTAATAGAATGTATGCAAAACCTACATCTGGTGCTGAAATGAAAAAAATCAATTAAATTTTAATATTTTCCTCTACACTTATTAAAATTTATTTGATTTTTAAACATAACAATGGGGTCCTTATTTTGACTTTCTGTTTATTTAGAAAAAACTTGCCATTTTAATCAATGGTTACCTTAAGAAATCGGAATTACCTCAAAATTTAAATGCTTTAAAGTCCTTAAAAATTTTCAATTAACGCCTAATTTTACATTACTTTCTACTTAAGGATAAGCAATTCTCATTATGAAATAAAGTTCTCAAAAGTTGATGAGAAATATTCCGAACATTGATTCACAAAAAGCATTTATCGATATTATTGGGCGCATTAAACACATACCAATTACCAGCTCTTCTTCAAAACTCTTTTCGTGCAAAATGAGTTCGAATTTTTCTCTGCCAAGCAACTTCACCTGTTCTTTCGAATCTTTCCCGAAAGCCACAAAAGAAATAGGATCTGGGTAATAGTCTTGGGTCATCCGAATCTCAACAGTTTTATTGCTGTTAGGAGCGATCTGGAGTTGTTTAGAAATACCCCTCTCTTTCCAGTTAAGTAAGACTGCTTCATCAAGCAGGTTGTCCACGTTAAGTTTTGCTGAATATGTAGTTAGTCTGCCAATATCTTTGGAGAAAGAAAGATTACAGTTGCTTAAAAAGCGAAAAATGAACAAGGTTGCAATTATCTGTAGATTCGAGTAGGGTGCATATAAGGAGCAAAATAATCAGACGAGTAAGGTGCATATTGAAAAATCTGCAAAGTCATCAATCAATAGATGATAGAAAATAAATCAAATAGCTACAGTGCAAGCTGGAAAGTAATTAACTTAACCGATAGATAAACACAAAGAAGGTAGAAAAAAGGCAAAGCCATTAGCATAGTCATTAATATTTTGATATGTAATCAAGCTCCATTTGCGAAATTTTAACCATTACTACTAAAATATTTTTTTCTCTTGATTTAATAGCCCATGTATCAACATTAAAAATTTATCATAGAATCAAAATCCAATTTTTTTTATTCAAAGCATTTTAAAATCTCTAAGAAACAAGATTTTAGGAAGCTCTAGATACATGAGGAGCTCGCCTATTTAAAAAAAAAGCTTTTGAACGAGGCAGTTACTCAGATAACAAACATATCTTTGCGAGTTAATTGTTCAGCAGGCAATCTACATTTGGAATTTATTAAACAATTTACATGAACATTAACGTTTTAAAAAGTTCCAAATCGCTCTGCATATCTCTCTAAAACATATTACAAAACTTACCTATTCTTTCAGGTTGTTTTGTCGGATCCAAGCCTACAGCTGTATAGGGTGGCAATATTCGATCTACAGAACAACAAAGAAAAAATTCAAATGCTGTTCAGACACCACGGGTTCAAATTGTAGCAAAGAACTGTTTATAAGAATCAACACATGGAATGGAAAGGAAATAGAACGAGAATTTATAACTTTAATGTCATTTTGGAATAATGATTCAAAACAACATAGATTGGAGGGAGGTATTATCCCAATCATAAATGGCCGAACCGGACTCCGCTCCTGGGAAGTAACAAAACATTTCACAGTTAAAGGGGCACAAGGCGCCAGGGGCATTATGTCTAAGGGGCAAAAAAGTAAAAGTTGTAAAGAGAGAATCTGCACAATAATGGCAGTTTTCATAACTTTGGGGGACATGTCCCCCCTGGTACCCGTCTGGCCTCGACGTCTGGTCACTGAAATGCTGTGTCTAAAAATCCCAACTTGAACAAAAAATGTGCAAACAAATTAGAAAGAAGTTTATTATATACAATAGAACAAAACTCAGCTCTATAGGAAAATTCTAAAACTCACCAATGCTACATCTGAAATCGAAATTGTCAAGGAATTTTTTCTCAGCTAAACCTTTGAAATTGCGCACTAAATAAACCCCTTCAGTATTTCCAACGATTATCTCGAGCTCGTCTCGTTGAACACGACGTCCAATGCCGATGGCCTTCATATGAACTCCGGCTCTTTTCAAAGGCTTGGAAGCGACCCTAAGGTCAGTATAGGAATCAGATTTGGTTTGCCTGCTAGGGGTGATTAGAATAAGTAAAGGACGTGCGTCTTTTCTTGCCCCATACCCAGCTGACAAGACCTTCTTGTAAACATAATTGAGACCCTTGTCCAAGAACGTAGAGGAAAGTTCATGTTTCATCTCGCGCACAGCTGACACAAATGAAGCAGTGTCATAGAAATCGTTCAGTTTTATTGCAACTGATGCATCCCAGCTAAACAAAACCACGCCAGCGTGAATACCTTCCCTTGATACTCCGTTCGATATAGCAACAGAGCTGATGAAATCCTTCATTTCTTTATACTGAGAGGGTGTCGTGCTTCCGGAAGAGTCGACAAGAAAAACAAGATCCAGTTTCAAGTCACAGGAGTCTGAAAAAAACAACTGCCTTAGAATGGGAGCTTCAAATGAAAATATCAGAATACAACATGCTCTTCTTTATGCTCTAGCATTTTTAAAAAGCTAAGAAAAAATGGGAAGGTTGAAACAAATTAAATAAGATATGAAAGGAAAATAAACAAGAAGAAGCGATTTGCGATCACAACAACAATAGAACGTCAAATCAGAATTTAAACTAAAAAATACTTGCACTAGACTGGAACTCACCGTCAGTTAGGACGATCTCATTACTCTTTTCTGTAGAAGCTTTGTTCACAAGTAACTTCAGCCTATCATTAAACTTTATTTTGCGATTGGTCTTTTCATTTACTCCGGTAAGAAAGAGGCTGTCTACCATCAATATTGGCTTCAATTTGAATTCCTTCACCATACCAAAAGGGATTCTTAATATCTCAAGATCAGGGCCTAACTGAAACCGCACAACAACATCGCTTGAAGCACGATTTTTGAGTAACAGCTTCAAAGGCGATAAAACCAAGAAAGAAGGTAATCTTGAAGGGACAGGAACAAATTCTATTTCTGTTTTGTCGTTAAGCAAAACTGGAAAGTCACTCTCCTTGAGGATTCCTTTGAAACGTAGAGGTTGGTCTGCCTTCGGCCCATTCCTTATAATTTCAACAATGGACTTGAGGCCTTTACCAATTTCTCTAGCTCCTTTAACACCGTCGACCTCCCATTGTAACTCTATGGCTCCCCCTACTTCATTAGACACGTTCAAAACTGAGTAAAGGTTCATTTCGGCAAACACAGCTTTTCTGGTTGTGTTTATTGTCGGGTACAACTTAAGCTGCCCAACGCCGTTCAATTTTACAGTATTTCCTTTCAACTTTGCTTCAAACTCGATTGGAGCCAAGCCTGCATCTCCTTCAAAGAGCAAATCTAGTGTTCTGCTACTGTTTCTTTTGACGGTAAATTCTTTCGCCTTTCCTTTTGTTATTTCTATATCTCCAGCTACATTGTTTATAAAGTTTAAATTCATAAACCGCAAAAGCTTCCCAATTACAAGCGTTTGCTCCTTGCCGTCCAAAGCTTGCTTCAAACTGTAAACAATTGAACCGTTCACAGCAAGTCGGTTTTGTTCACCATTTTCATGTGAGAAAGCGCCAAACGAAATTGGCACAGATTTTCCACTTTTAGGATCAATCTCATGAGAACGGCTCGAATCTTTATCGACGTACATGACCTTGTGGAGCTTGTCTTCTTCCCAAAACAACTCAGCAGATTCGCTGGCATTATTGATGACATTCAGATATATTTTGGCTACATGACGTCTTGGTGATATAAGTAGGATCTTCACCTTTTTGTCGATGGAAGGTGTAAAGAAGATAGCTTCATTGCTGTTGAGAGAAACCTTTTGCTTCGCTTCTTTAGTGAATCCATTAAACTCGATAGGAGACAGTGATCCTGGCTTTTCCAAATCAAATTCAAGGCTTTTCTTTTCCGTTGATTTCGCACCAACCGTTATTGACTTTTTTACTCCGTTTTGTTGCCATTGAATCACGACTGGCTCGTCCAAGGTGCTCTTTATATCGAGGACAAGATAAGATGATCCTTTCTCTGGAGCTTTTTAATAGTAAAAGAGATAGCAAATCACACTAAAATTTTCTCAATGAACATACGAAAAAGAAAAATATCAAAAAGCAAAGTTGCGAGAGGATGGGTCGGTCAGTATTTCAGCAAAAATTCAGTCAAAAATAATCATGGAAACGAATCAATTGTTCCAAAAGAAATACAAAACATTTTCTCAGTTTCTCTCTATCAAGCAATGCTGAAAAGGCACAGAATAGCGATTCAATCTCTTGAGAAATGTTCTTAAGTAAAAACATCTGTCTATGTCAAATACAACTGTCAAAATGACAAGATCTAACTGCTGACAGCTAAGAAGAATTCAAACCTACCAATTATCACGCATTCTGGAATAACTGTAGTTCTAGGGATCAAGTACAAATCTTTCCTCCCATTAACCATGACAGGCTTCTTCGTCACCTTTTCGAAGAAGGAAAATCGAATTGGGTCAGGATAATACTCTTTCTTCATTCTGACATCAATGCTCCTGTTGGTACGCACTTCAGCTTCCTTTTCTGCACTACCCTCCATCCAAACAACAACAACTGGCTTGCCAAGTTTGTTTTCAATGTCCAGAACAATTGTATATTCTTTCAAAGGTCCACGCGCTGAAAACACAGAAACGAAATTTCTCATCAAAGTTAAAATCAAATTGAATTCTAGATTTTTTTTGCTTTTCTTGACGATTATTAACGAAGATAAAACAGTCGCACGAATAGTTCGCAAAAGATGGATAACTTTATGATCCAAGTAGAGCAATGATAAAAGAGTAGCATTATATCTTCATTCTTACCTTTCTTCACTTGAGTTTCCAAAGCAAGCTGTTCGACCATTTCTGAAAGACCGAGGAAAACTTAAAAATCAAGTTGTGGATAGTGAAGGAAATATAAACCAATTCGTGTTTTAACACTCATCTTTTTTATAATGTTGTTCACATTCTCCTCCGAAATGCCTTCACTTACAAAAAGAACATAATACAGAACTGTCAATTGGGGCATTTAAATAAACACCAAATTATTCAATCACTCAAATGGCAAAGCATCAAGTAGAAAATAACTGGCACATAGCTAGCACTTACGTAAAAGAACGACAGAGATGAATAAACAACATAAATGCGTGTCAAGAGATGAATTTCCAGTTCATAGCTACTTACTCGGATCACAGTTGAAGTTGAAGCTTTTTAGGAAATCCTCCTTGTACAACTGGTCAAATGTCCGAATCATGTACACAGTCTTGGATGTGCCTGTGATAGCTTCCAGTTCCTGCCTGTTTGCATGTGGCCCAATTCCGATGGCCTTCAGAAGAACGCCTTCATTCAAAAGAGGCTTTGCAACGACACTCGGCTCTATGAAGCTGTATCTTCTTGTCTGCCTTCCATCCGTAAGCAATATAAGAACTTTGGCAACTCCACTTCGTGCGCCATAGCTTCTTGTAAACAACTTATCGTAGGAGTCTTTTAGGCCCTTGTCTATTCGTGTTATTGAGCATTCATGCTTCAACTTCTGCACGGCCGATTCAAAGGCTTTGCTGTCATAAAAGTCACTCAGTTTAATGGCCACTGAAGATGAGTGGCTGAACAAAACCACGCCGGCGTGAAGTCCAGATGAAGATATTTCATTCAACTCAACAACCTTTTTGATAAAATCTTTCTGATGTTGGTATTGTTTTGGTAAAATGCTTCCAGATGCATCCACGACAAATCCCAAGTCCACTTGAAGCTGACATTTATCTGAAACATTGGAAAATTTCAAATTTTTTATAAGATTGAATTTCTTTTAGAGAAAATCTCAAAGAAAAGTTAATGGGAAAGATCGATTTCAATCCAGTACAAGTTAAACATGCCATCAGGAGGAAATTGCTGACACTTTAATAACAAAAACCCATGGCCAGAATCGTATCATTATTGTGATGCAGAAAATGGAAATCGCTACTCACCATCAGTTATCACAATCGTTATTCGCTTTCCAGAAGTGCCTTGTTCAACCTTAAAGCTCAAACTCTCGTTATATTTAGTCTTTCTCGATAAATCTGTGTTATGACCACTAAATAGCAAAGAATTATTCATTTCATCAAACTTGATCTTTATTGATCTCAAAATACCAACAGGAGTATTGACAATCTCGACGTCAGAACCTGATTGTATTCGAGTAACAACGTCTCCTGAAGCATTGTTTATCAATACCAGCTCATGTACAGTTGCAAGCACTGGCACAGATTGGCGCAAAGCGACAGGAACAACTTCTATTTCTGTTTTGTCGTTAAGCAAAACTGGAAAGTCACTCTCCTTGAGGATTCCTTTGAAACGTAGAGGTTTGTCTGCCTTCGGCCCATTCCTTTTAATTTCAACAATGGACTTGAGACCTTTACCAATTTCTCTAGCTTCTTTAACACCGTCGACCTCCCATTGTAACTCTATGGCTTCTCCTACTTCATTAGACACGTTCAAAACTGAGTAAAAGTTCATTTCGGCAAACACAGCTTTTCTGGTTGTGTTTATTGTCGGGTACAACTTAAGCTGCCCAACGCCGTTCAATTTTACAGTATTTCCTTTCAACTTTGCTTCAAACTCGATTGGAGCCAAGCCTGCATCTCCTTCAAAGAGCAAATCTAGTGTTCTGCTACTGTTTCTTTTCACGGTCAATTCTTTCGCCTTTCCTTTTGTTATTTCTATATCTCCAGCTACATTGTTTATAAAGTTTAAATTCATAAACCGCAAAAGCTTCCCAATTACAAGCGTTTGCTCCTTGCCGTCCAAAGCTTGCTTCAAACTGTAAACAATTGAACCGTTCACAGCAAGTCGGTTTTGTTCACCATTTTCATGTGAGAAAGCGCCAAACGAAATTGGCACAGATTTTCCACTTTTAGGATCAATCTCATGAGAACGGCTCGAATCTTTATCGACGTACATGACCTTGTGGAGCTTGTCTTCTTCCCAAAACAACTCAGCAGATTCGCTGGCATTATTGATGACATTCAGATATATTTTGGCTACATGACGTCTTGGTGATATAAGTAGGATCTTCACCTTTTTGTCGATGGAAGGTGTAAAGAAGATAGCTTCATTGCTGTTGAGAGAAACCTTTTGCTTCGCTTCTTTAGTGAATCCATTAAACTCGATAGGAGACAGTGATCCTGGCTTTTCCAAATCAAATTCAAGGCTTTTCTTTTCCGTTGATTTCGCACCAACCGTTATTGACTTTTTTACTCCGTTTTGTTGCCATTGAATCACGACTGGCTCGTCCAAGGTGCTCTTTATATCGAGGACAAGATAAGATGATCCTTTCTCTGGAGCTATTTAATAGTAAAAGAGATAGCAAATCACACTAAAATTTTCTCAATGAACATACGAAAAAGAAAAATATCAAAAAGCAAAGTTGCGAGAGGATGGGTCGGTCAGTATTTCAGCAAAAATTCAGTCAAAAATAATCATGGAAACGAATCAATTGTTCCAAAAGAAATACAAAACATTTTCTCAGTTTCTCTCTATCAAGCAATGCTGAAAAGGCACAGAATAGCGATTCAATCTCTTGAGAAATGTTCTTAAGTAAAAACATCTGTCTATGTCAAATACAACTGTCAAAATGACAAGATCTAACTGCTGACAGCTATGAAGAATTCAAACCTACCAATTATCACGCGTTCTGGAATAACTGTAGTTCTAGGGATCAAGTACAAATCTTTCCTCCCATTAACCATGACAGGCTTCTTCGTCACCTTTTCGAAGAAGGAAAATCGAATTGGGTCAGGATAATACTCTTTCTTCATTCTGACATCAATGCTCCTGTTGGTACGCACTTCAGCCTCCTTTTCTGCACTACCCTCCATCCAAACAACAACAACTGGCTTGCCAAGTTTGTTTTCAATGTCCAGAACAATTGTATATTCTTTCAAAGGTCCACGCGCTGAAAACACAGAAACGAAATTTCTCATCAAAGTTAAAATCAAATTGAATTCTAGATTTTTTTTGCTTTTGTTGACGATTATTAACGAAGATAAAACAGTCGCACGAATAGTTCGCAAAAGATGGATAACTTTATGATCCAAGTAGAGCAATGATAAAGGAGTAGCATTATATCTTCATTCTTACCTTTCTTCACTTGAGTTTCCAAAGCAAGCTGTTCGACCATTCCTGAAAGACCGAGGAAAACTTAAAAATCAAGTTGTGGATAGTGAAGGAAATACAATCCAATTCGTGTTTTAACACTCATCTTTTTTATAATGTTGTTCACATTCTCCTCCGAAATGCCTTCACTTAGAAAAAGAACATAATACAGAACTGTCAATTGGGGCATTTAAATAAACACCAAATTATTCAATCACTCAAATGGCAAAGCATCAAGTAGAAAATAACTGGCACATAGCTAGCACTTACGTAAAAGAACGACAGAGATGAATAAACAACATAAATGCGTGTCAAGAGATGAATTTCCAGTTCATAGCTACTTACTCGGATCACAGTTGAAGTTGAAGCTTTTTAGGAAATCCTCCTTGTACAACTGGTCAAATGTCCGAATCATGTACACAGTCTTGGATGTGCCTGTGATAGCTTCCAGTTCCTGCCTGTTTGCATGTGGCCCAATTCCGATGGCCTTCAGAAGAACGCCTTCATTCAAAAGAGGCTTTGCAACGACACTCGGCTCTATGAAGCTGTATCTTCTTGTCTGCCTTCCATCCGTAAGCAATATAAGAACTTTGGCAACTCCACTTCGTGCGCCATAGCTTCTTGTAAACAACTTATCGTAGGAGTCTTTTAGGCCCTTGTCTATTCGTGTTATTGAGCATTCATGCTTCAACTTCTGCACGGCCGATTCAAAGGCTTTGCTGTCATAAAAGTCACTCAGTTTAATGGCCACTGAAGATGAGTGGCTGAACAAAACCACGCCGGCGTGAAGTCCAGATGAAGATAATTCATTCAACTCAACAACCTTTTTGATAAAATCTTTCTGATGTTGGTATTGTTTTGGTAAAATGCTTCCAGATGCATCCACGACAAATCCCAAGTCCACTTGAAGCTGACATTTATCTGAAACATTGGAAAAATTTCAAATTTTCTATAAGATTGAATTTCTTTTAGAGAAAATCTCAAAGAAAAGTTAATGGGAAAGATCGAATTCAATCCAGTACAAGTTAAACATGCCATCAAGAGGAAATTGCTGACACTTTAATAACAAAAACCCATGGCCAGATTCGTATCATTATTGTGATGCAGAAAATGGAAATCGCTACTCACCATCAGTTATCACAATCGTTATTCGCTTTCCAGAAGTGCCTTGTTCAACCTTAAAGCTCAAACTCTCGTTATATTTAGTCTTTCTCGATAAATCTGTGTTATGACCACTAAATAGCAAAGAATTATTCTTTTCATTAAACTTGACCTTTATTGATCTCAAAATACCAACAGGAGTATTGACAATCTCGACGTCAGAACCTGATTGTATTCGAGTAACAACGTCTCCTGAAGCATTGTTTATCAATACCAGCTCATGTACAGTTGCAAGCACTGGCACAGATTGGCGCAAAGCGACAGGAACAACTTCTATTTCTGTTTTGTCGTTAAGCAAAACTGGAAAGTCACTCTCCTTGAGGATTCCTTTGAAACGTAGAGGTTTGTCTGCCTTCGGCCCATTTCTTTTAATTTCAACAATGGACTTGAGGCCTTTACCAATTTCTCTAGCTCCTTTAACACCGTCGACCTCCCATTGTAACTCTATGGCTCCTCCTACTTCATTAGACACGTTCAAAACTGAGTAAAAGTTCATTTCGGCAAACACAGCTTTTCTGGTTGTGTTTATTGTCGGGTACAACTTGAGCTGACCAACGCCGTTCAATTTTACAGCGTTTCCTTTCAACTTTGCTTCAAACTCGATTGGAGCCAAGCCTGCATCTCCTTCAAAGAGCAAATCTAGTGTTCTGCTACTGTTTCTTTTGACGGTCAATTCTTTCGCTTTTCCTTTTGTTATTTCTATATCTCCAGCTACATTGTTTATAAAGTTTAAATTCATAAACCGCAAAAGCTTCCCAATTACAAGCGTTTGCTCCTTGCCGTCCAAAGCTTGCTTCAAACTGTAAACAATTGAACCGTTCACAGCAAGTCGGTTTTGTTCACCATTTTCATGTGAGAAAGCGCCAAACGAAATTGGCACAGATTTTCCACTTTTAGGATCAATCTCATGAGAACGGCTCGAATCTTTATCGACGTACATGACCTTGTGGAGCTTGTCTTCTTCCCAAAACAACTCAGCAGATTCGCTGGCATTATTGATGACATTCAGATATATTTTGGCTACATGACGTCTTGGTGATATAAGTAGGATCTTCACCTTTTTGTCAATGGAAGGTGTAAAGAAGATAGCTTCATTGCTGTTGAGAGAAACCTGTTGCTTCGCTTCTTTAGTGAATCCATTAAACTCGATAGGAGACAGTGATCCTGGATTTTCCAAATCAAATTCAAGGCTTTTCTTTTCCGTTGATTTCGCAACAACCGTTATTGACTTTTTTACTCCGTTTTGTTGCCATTTAATCACGACTGGCTCGTCCAAGGTGCTCTTTATATCGAGGACAAGATAAGATGATCCTTTCTCTGGAGCTATTTAATAGTAAAAGAGATAGCAAATCACACTAAAATTTTCTCAATGAACATACGAAAAAGAAAAATATCAAAAAGCAAAGTTGCGAGAGGATGGGTCGGTCAGTATTTCAGCAAAAATTCAGTCAAAAATAATCATGAAAACGAATCAATTGTTCCAAAAGAAATACAAAACATTTTCTCAGCTTTTCTTTATCAAGTAATGCTGAAAAGGCACAGAATAGCGATTCAATCTCTTGAGAAATGTTCTTAAGTAAAAACAGCTGTCTTTGTCAAATACAACTGTCAAAATGACAAGATCTAACTGCTGACAGCTAAGAAGAATTCAAACCTACCAATTATCACGCGTTCTGGAATAACTGTAGTTCTAGGGATCAAGTACAAATCTTTCCTCCCATTAACCATGACAGGCTTCTTCGTCACCTTTTCGAAGAAGGAAAACCGAATTGGGTCAGGATAATACTCTTTCTTCATTCTGACATCAATGCTCCTGTTGGTACGCACTTCAGCCTCCTTCTCTGCACTACCCTCCATCCAAACAACAACAACTGGCTTGCCAAGTTTGTTTTCAATGTCCAGAACAATTGTATATTCTTTCAAAGGTCCACGCGCTGAAAACACAGAAACGAAATTTCTCCTCAAAGTTCAAATCAAATTAAATTCTAGATCTTTTTTGCTTTTCTTGACGATTATTAACGAAGATAAAACAGTCGCACGAATAGTTCGCAAAAGCTGGATAACTTTATTATCAAAGTAGAGCAATGATAAAGGAGTAGCATTATATCTTCATTCTTACCTTTCTTCACTTGAGTTTCCAAAGCAAGCTGTTCGACCATTTCTGAAAGACCGAGGAAAACTTAAAAATCAAGTTGTGGATAGTGAAGGAAATATAAACCAATTCGTGTTTTAACACTCATCTTTTTTATAATGTTGTTCACATTCTCCTCCGAAATGCCTTCACTTAGAACTGTCAATTGCGACATTTCAATAAACACCAAATTATTCAATCACTCAAATGGCAAAGCATCAAGTAGAAAATAACTGGCACATAGCTAGCACTTACGTAAAAGAACGACAGAGATGAATAAACAACATAAATGCGTGTCAAGAGATGGATTTCCAGTTCATAGCTACTTACTCGGATCACAGTTGAAGTTGAAGCTTTTTAGGAAATCCTCCTTGTACAACTGGTCAAATGACCGAATCATGTACACAGTCTTGGATGTGCCGGTAATAGCTTCCAGTTCTTGCCTGTTTGCATGTGGCCCAATTCCGATGGCCTTCAGAAGAACGCCTTCATTCAAAAGAGGCTTTGCAACGACACTCGGCTCTATGAAGCTGTATCTTCTTGTCTGCCTTCCATCCGTAAGCAATATAAGAACTTTGGCAACTCCACTTCGTGCGCCATAGCTTCTTGTAAACAACTTATCGTAGGAGTCTTTTAGGCCCTTGTCTATTCGTGTTATTGAGCATTCATGCTTCAACTTCTGCACGGCCGATTCAAAGGCTTTGCTGTCATAAAAGTCACTCAGTTTAATGGCCACTGAAGATGAGTGGCTGAACAAAACCACGCCGGCGTGGAGTCCAGATGAAGATATTTCATTCAACTCAACAACCTTTTTGATAAAATCTTTCTGATGTTGGTATTGTTTTGGTAAAATGCTTCCAGATGCATCCACGACAAATCCCAAGTCCACTTGAAGCTGACATTTATCTGAAACATTGGAAAATTTTACATATTATAAGTAGTAGCAAATTCTTGCTAGAGCATAGTAGAGAGCAAAAAATTTAATGGAAGACTTACTATAACCTGGTATAGGTTTAAAATATCATTAGACAGTATAACTTGTTTTGCTTTCAGTGACAAAAAATTTTTAAATTTTGTTTGGAATCGAATCGTCTCGTGCAAAAAAGCGTGGTTTTTGTTTGTCACCAGTAACTCATTGAGACTCTTTCATTATTATAGTTTTTACATTTTTCAAAATTCTTTTTGATTTTATGTTCCTAATTACAAACTTGGTACAAATCCTTTAAGGCCACTTTCAGAGGAACTAATCAATGTATGATTGTCTTCTTTGTGACAGTGACCAAGGATTCTAGAATAACCACAGACCAATGAAACATCAATACAAAAATTTTGAATCTTGAAATTGAAAGAGCCGTTTTGCTTGAGGATCATGAAGAGATGAAATATCGATTGGCCAAAAATTGGTGTGCAAAAAAGTGCCTCTAGACGAATTTGGTTTGTGAAGATTGTCTTCTTTGCAGTACAGTCGAACCTCTAATAGCGACCACTTCCGATTAGCGACCACAGACCTTCAGTCCCAACCTTTTGTGAATGTTTTTAGTAAACCTCCGAATTACGGCCACCTCCCATTAACGACCACTAGGCCATTTATCTCAAAGTGGCCACTATTAGAGGTTCGACTGTATTTTTTTCTGTTAAAAATGAGCAGCAGCTAATGCCTTAGTATGGCACTTATAAATGTCGCCATGTTTTACACTTTCCCTTAGAAAATAATATCTGTATCATAGCAATAGAAAATTTTATTTAGAGGAGAAGCATATATAGCGCCCATTTTGGGTGTTGGCTCTTGGGTGTTGGCTCTTGGGTGTTGGCTCTTGGGTGTTGGCCCTTGGGTGTTGGCTCTTGGGTTTCTGCTCTTGAGTGTTGGCTCCAATTTTACATTGGGCGATGGCTTGTAAACAAGCGACCTGCAGAATAAGTTACAGAATAATTCTGAGCATTCATGGTTTTAATGAATATGGCTTAAAGGTTCTTACCGTCAGTAAGGAGAACAGTAATGGATTTCGTATTAGGGCTCCAGTAGAAATTCAAATCAGGCTTTCCATTCAACAGAACATCAGACTTCTTGTTGTTGTTAGCTGCATTTATCCGAAAAGAATCAGGCACAAAAGAGGCGTTCATGTATTTCGTCTTTTTGGAATTGTACGCTATTTTGACTTCTTGTACACTTTGTCTGCCAAAAATAGTGACAGTAACATTTGCGGAGCAATTGTTCACAAAATCTATATAAAATGCTGATGCAGTGACATAAAACTTGCTTAATTTTGCGGTTGGCGTGAACTCGATACTAGGTCGCCTATTGAGCTCCACTAGATGCGTTTCATCGTTCAACGAAGCAGTAAACTGTATCAGACTATCAGCGTTTTGTCCAGAAGTAGCAATGTCTATAACCTGTGTTTGACCTGCTGCAACCTCTTTGCTTTTGATGCTCTTGTTGTCTTTCCATTTTAAATAGATTTTGTCCTTGATTTCGTTTTTAAGTTCAATTTGCAAAGAAAAGTCTTTGGTTATATTAATCCTTAGTGGAGTTCTCGACTTAAACAGTGCTAGCTTTAAAGATCTTGCACCGTTAAGGTATACAAACTCGTTTGTGCCATTCATGACCCCGTGAAACTTGACAACTGTTGGTTTAGTAGAGAACAGCTCTAAATCTCTGACTGCACCTCTCTTAATGTTTACTGACTTTATTTGACTTTCAATTTCACAAAAAAGTTTGACATCCCCGGAAACAAAATTTATCATTGCCACATCTAAGAAGTAGCTTTCTGTAAGATTAACTATTATAAAAGTCTCATTGTCAGGGGTTGGATGCAACTCAATAGTGTCTAAGGAATTAAGTTTGATGTCTTTGACAGCGTCTTTAAGTGTGGCGCTAAAAGTAATCGGGAGATTTGCAAACTTGCCTTTAAAAACAAGCTCTAGTTTCTCCGAAGCATTTGCTGCAATCTCTATTGACCTCCTTTTTTCTTGTTCTTCCCAACTGACAACAACAGTTGAACTAACTTTGCTATCAAACCGGATAGGAAGGTGATGCTTCACTGTCGCAAGTAGTGCTAACTCAACTTTTTCTGGCGATGGTACCTCTTTGATGCTCCATTGACCATTAAGCTCTACTTTGGACTTGGTTTTTTTCGACACAGCGTTGATCACTACGGGCTTATTGGCTTTAGGGCCGTCGAAAGTAAAACTCCTGTTAGTTTTGGTATTATATTTGACGTCGAAATCGTGATGGTTTTCATTTTGCCGCACCCAAATACTTATATCTTCTGTCGCTTGATTATCAATCTTTACATCAAGGTAATAATTTTTATCGGCGACAATTTTCCTCGATCTAATGTGTGTTTGGGGTTGAATAGCAAGAGATTCTATATGGTTTAAAAGGACAGACTGATTTGTTCCTTTAAGAAATCCACGAAAAACAACTCTGTCTACTTCAAGCCTGTCCTTTAGAATTATAGATCTGCTTCTCGTTCCCATGTAAGGTATTTCTAAAAATTGTTTCCTTCCGTCTTCGCTCCAGAAAACTTCAATGGCATCAGTAGCCTTGTTCTCTACAGCAAAAATAATGAAATAGTCTTTAACTGCTTTTGTTATTTCCAATGGCTTTGTGACCTTCTTAATTGTTGGCGTATAAATAACATGTTTCTCTCCGTTAAGTTTTACAGGCAGTTTCTTCGGGCTTTCAACATAGCCTCGGAAAGTGATTGGACTTAGCCCAAATTTCCGATGGAAGATGACTTCTGCTTCCTTCTTTTCATTGGGGGAAACATACAAGGCCTTGCGTTTTCCTTGCTGCTGCCAAATTAAGGTCACATTTTGATCCAGATTATTCTTGATGTCGAAGTTAATGTAGGCGTTCTCAGAATGTGGCTCTGAAATTTATTAAATAAATATCTATACATTGGATGTAAAAAAGCAGTATGTTTTAGGTACCATAAAAACAAGGGTATAGAAGAATGGTAGAAACATTGAATTCTGGGTAAAGATCACAAATGAATTGAGACATTGCTCACACTACGTAGCCTACGGAAGATGATGGAATAAAGAGAGGGGTTGTCAATTGCTTTTGTTATACACATTTTGAAACCTTTCTTGTCAAAAAGACTGTGATTAGTATTAAACATAAACGCCGATCCAAATAGTTTGCAAAATTCATTGGAGTTTGAATAATACACAACAAAAGTTTCAAATAGTACAAAATCAACATACCAATTATGACAACTTCTTCAAATTTCTTTTGACGCGGGATTAACAAAAGTTTCTTTCTGTCTCTGAGAGCTATCGATTCTCCACTGTCTTCGTCGAATGCTTCAAATGTTATAGGGTTTGGATAGTTCTTACTTGCCATTTTCATTTCTATTGTTTTCTGTGTTCCATTCTCGACAGTTTCTTCTTTTGCCAAGCCTTCTACCTCCCATTTTATTACGATTGGGTGATAGTCGTTGTTTTTTACTTTCAGAACAATGAAATAATCATGCCTTGGATCTGTGGAGAGAATGATTGTAAATAGTATTATATAAGGAGCACCGCAACGCGACGAGAATAAACAACAACAAACACACAAATCAGTGATGGCTAATATTTTGATAGGTCTTGATAGGTCTGATTATTTAATCCAGTTTTTGCAAAAACACTTTCCATATACTCCATACTTTGGGACTATACTTTGCAAAAAGGCAGGGAAAAAATTGCCTTCTCTGTTAGAACACCATGAATGTTGGAATTGAAATTCCTCACATATTTTAAAAACCGAAACTTATATATGGCCCATAACCAACTTCTCCCCCTAAACTCTATGCCTGTTCTGCATGCATTCAATCAAAAAAGATGATTGATTGCACAGAAAGTCTGAATTTTCAGACATCTCTCCAGCCAGGCAAACACACCTCTCATGTTGAGGAATAATGATCCAATCATCAATCAATGTTTTTGTTGATCCGGAAAATACTTTTTATTTTGAATTATTTTGATGGCTTTCATGTCTGCAGAGCATTTTAGGAAAAAAGTATCATTCAAATAGACCGAATAAACAGAGCAAAAATTAAAACCGACCGAATCTTATTACAAACAGATTTAGCTTGGGTTGACTGAAACAGAGGCAGCTTTTCCTCCTTTATTGTAGCAACTGCTAGAAAAAATCATCAATAAGGCTCCCTGAATTTTCAAATTGGATTCCAATAAAAGCCAACACTTAAGTTACTATGCTTTGAGCGTAATATAGTTGTCAAGTGATGACGTCACAAAAATCCATCTTTGGAATTTTTGAAATTTGTTACGGTAATCTGGAAGAGCATCATGAAATACCTCTGAATCTGCAAAATCTATTAAAATTTTTACGAATTGGTTGAGATATGACCAGGTGAGCGCAAGCTCTGGCCCCATCAAACGTCTGTAATTTGGTTTCAGTTCATAACTCTATGACTGAGCCAATGTGACAGTAATCCGTTAGCAAACTATAGCTCACCCGATTTTCGACAAATTTAACTAATTTGCATATATGGGTGTATTTCATGGTGTTCTTTTATGTTATGTTGCCAAAATTCTAAAAGGGGGCTAGTGCATGTCTGGAAACTGGGCATGATTCATCTCCAGAACAAGTAAGTAGGGTTGAGCCCCCAGCTTCAAGTTGTGTCATCACTGCCTGTATGTATTTCTCTTCCAGCGATTACAAAGAAACACAAAAAAGTAAAGAACATAACACAAATTATCTTTATCCACCTACAATTGATTTTGGAGATTGGTACAGCGATGATAAAAATCTTTTTTAGATTTCTTAAATTTTGATCATCCGATATGAAGGTATACTTAAGAACAGTCACTAAATGCTAAAAGTAGACGAATCTAACCAAACTGAAATATGAAACAACATTAACTCATCATAAAGACATTTTGGTTTTAAACTCTGTTCTAGCAAATGTTTAATCTTTGACTTGCCATATCTCAGCCAAAGAAAAACTTTGTCTATTTCTAATTCACACTAAACTTTGAAATTTTATGAACAAAATTTCAAAACTTAAAGAATAGATCTAACACTGAATTGAACGGTCCAAAACTCACTCACCGGTAGGGACTGTCGTTGGGATGGGAAAACTGGTCGGGTTCAATCGTAGCTGTAGTGTTTCTTCAAATATTTCTACAAAGCAAATACACCGTGGGTAATGTAGAATGTATATTAGCAACAGTCTGAAATGTATTTTAAGCCAACCTAAAGAGTGTGGTCACAAAGCTTCTCGCTCGCATGGGTCTCGTCTTTCGGTTTTGTTGGAGGCCCTGTGGCAAAACTTTGTGTTCACACCAATATTTCGCCTGTTGATCTGCATATCCCTACTGACGATATAGCATGATTTAATGTGCAAAGAAGTTGCATATAAAATAACATTTTCTGGTATTTACCTCCTCCAAAACTTGAATTTCAAAACAATGCCCTTTTCTAGATTCGGAGTGGTCATTGAAAGTCTCCCATTAGGTTGAAACATACCGGGTACATGTTCGATTGTAGCGATGACAAAAATTGCAAGCATTTGGGAAGATTGGGTGAGTGACTAATAATGTTATCATTTGTGCATTTCTTCCAGACTTATCCTATATAACTTTCCTGCTATTACAATCCTTGGTTCCCCTCACATCCAAATCCTCGAACACACGCACACAAGCACTAATTGTTTATAAGCAGGGAAAATCATACATCAAATATCGGACAAATCTGTGTTCAAAGATATATTTATAAGAAAATCAAAATTATACAAAAGTTTTTCACGCCGCAAATTATTTTATGAACCACGCATGCGCAGTGTATATTGACTGAAGAAAGAGCTACAGCTTTATACCTGGATGTCTGCTAAATTTTGAAAACATTAGTACTTTCAAGCTAATAGAATCACAAGTTTGAAAATACCAATGTTCTCATCCTGTATCCAAAAATCAACCCTCACTTTTTTCTTCACCTTTCTCCTTCGCATCTTATTCAACAGTATCAGTTTGGCGCCAAATGTTTCTCTCTATAAAATTGTTAGTAAAAGCTATTTGAACATGTTTGCAAATATTGTCACAATCGGAAGTTTGTAGACACACAAAACAGCTTTGAAAATTTTGGTGAGAAACGTGTCACGTAATGCTGTGACGTAGAAGTTGGCAACCTCTGGATTGAAAGTATTGCACTAAGACCAGTTGCTGAAAGGGGATTATTGTCCCCAGAGGAAAAATTATTTGATAACATTTGCTGGGATGGTTTTAGGCGTAAAGTCTGAAACTGGATATTGATTGGGCGTGGGAGGAGGCGTTTCCAAGACAAAGGGGGTCGAGGGCGAAAATTTCAGGCTTAACTGGTTAAATTGATTTTACAAGGAAAATGTGATATATCAATGTATGACGCAGAATATTTGCAAGCATATGCAATGTGTTTTTATGGGATGACAAGAAATATTTATTTCTGGTTTTTTTGTGGGGCGTGGCGATAAATCATGGCATTTTACAGATGGCTTCCTGGTGAGGGGATTCTCGGGAATCTTTTATTTCAGAAATTTCTTATCAAAACAGGTGGTCTGTTTTTTTTAATTTAAATTAATTCATTCAAAGTAGAGAAATCTTTGTAATCTTACCTTATTGTGCCGCCTACGAATGCACACCGATATTACGGGCTCCAGCAAAGTTAAACATAATTTTTCAAGGAATGCGGAAGGCATGGGTTGTGCAAGTAAATTGCGAAAGCTCCAGGGTACATGGTCACTAAAGAGCCTGTTTTCTTCATTAGAGGAAATTGTTGGTTTCCTGTTTTGGAAATGACGGAGGGATCGAGGGGCCTGGGCCCCAACCCCCTTTCTTGTCGAAAAATTCGGGCTTTCGGTGGATATTTGAGAAACGTTCAGTGTGTCCTAGATGTTGTCTTGTCTTCAAATCGTAGGCCCGAGCCCAGCAAAATGAAAAACTTCATCCGTTTTCCCAACCACTGCGTCCATTTCCTTCCATTGTTGAATTCGTTGTTACATTATTATTTTTGCAGCGTTTTCCGTGTTTTAAACTTCATTGAAAACTATATAATGCACAACTTCTATCCCAGAATAATACCAAATGACAAAATCTATTTCAAAATCACTCGTTTTTGCGAAATAAATCAACCTTTTATGAGCGAGTAGTCTATGCGCTTCAAGTGTAGTTTCAAGTGTCAACTTCTACGCCATGCGGTCACGTGATATTTTTACAAAATCGCGTCGACGGTCCCCTCCAGCTGAAATTTGTCCATTTTCCACCGAATTCGTCAATGAAATGACGGCCCAGAGCTAAGTCTCCCAAGATGGAGAAACATACTATTGCTGGGTTTTTATACTATGTTAGAGTTTGAGGGTTTTGAATTGAATATACAAAAGACTGGTCAACATTTGTCCGAAATTTCAAAAATATGTCATAAAATGTTTTCGCCGAATTTTATTGTCCGAAATTTTATACAGAAAAAAAAAGAAAGAAAAAAAGAAAGAAAGAAAGAAAGAAAGAAAGAAAAAAAGAAAGAAAGAAAGAAAGAAAGAAAGAAAGAAAAAGAAAGGGAATAAGAAGACAACCCGACTCTTCTGTTAATCAATAATGATTGCTAATTTCACAGTTAAATCATTAGAAAATGTACAATTTAAGTGATTGGTTTTACTGATGTAGCTGTTTCAAATGAAAAATAAAGACACTTACCAGAAGAACAAGTGAAAGTAAACTTCTCAAGGAACTTTTTGTCTGTAAGTTTACTATATCTTTTTACCATAAACACAGATTCTGGATCGCCAGTGATGACTTCAAGCTGCTCTCGTTTAGCGCCACTTCCAATACCAACTGCAAGCAGCTTGACACCAATGGCCTTCAAAGTCAAGGCTGCAATAGCTGGGTCAATGAATCCTTCACTTTCCGTCTGTGCACCATCCGTAAGCAAAAATGCAACTCGGTGAGCATTTTCTCTTCATAAAAAAGAGAATAGCGATGGTTGAATTACAAGAATATAAATAGCAATCTTCAACAAAAACACTATTAACTACGCATAAACCTATAATAAAGAAATGAAAACAAATAAATTTTATTATACCATTTTGCAAGTCTCATAATTCAAACTGACTTAATGGGCCTAATATTTTGTTTCTGAATAATAAGCAAATACGAGCGACTCAAACCACCGGGGCAGCACTTGAGCCTGCACCCAGTGAATTTTATCAAACGCTGTAAGCCCTGCTTTTTTTTACCCGATTTAATTTGCCTAAAAAATTTTTATCAAAATATGATAGAACCGACTATGTCTTACGGTAAACATTAAGAGAAAAAACTCTGGACGTTAAAATATTTGGAAATTTGAAAATGAAATGTTTTGCTCACAAAAATTTAGCGTTTGAAAAGAAAGTGATACAAGAGCTGGCTACTAATGGAACAGTACAGTATCTTATCAAACAAATTCACTTAGTAACCTCAAAACATCCTCATTATCCACAACAAGTGGCATACTTTCATTGTAGTCAACATCGATATCTTCTGTTTCGTCCACCTTGTAATTTCCTTAAATCAATTTTGCAAGTTGCAAGACACATCCGCTTTTCATCTGCTTTGGTGATTTTTGCGGTAATCATGGGATGATTGTGGAAGCTTTTGAAGTGGCGGGAATAACCCCATTAAGAGCATGGGATTTCTTTATGAGTACTTTTCGAACACTTGCGACATTTTATGTTCAATCGTGTAAAAAAGACTTTTATAAGCTTTCTAAAATGCAATATGCTATTCAAAAAATTAAAAGAAATTAAAGAGTGCTTCAGCTTTTGTCCCAATTTTTTCAAAATCAATCGAAATTTCGTGAAAAAGCGTCCGTAATTTTCTGTCCAAAAAATTTGTCCAAGATTGATTCGTCCGAAATTTTTGGCGTCTAATGTATTATGCTATATAGAAATTAATTTCCATAGACACGCAAAACACGAAGTGTCGTTTTAAACGGGGTCATAAGAAGATCCTTCCTAGCCTTATTTTTCACCAAATGTGAGTACGATATGCACATTATCAATTATTAAAAAGTATTAAGTATATTTAATATTTGGCATTTTTTCAATATTCCTTCAAATTGTGCAGAAAAATGTCGAACATGAGAATCCCAGCGAAACTAAGACCATAGCAGCCCCTTTGGTAATGTCTTAGATACACGTCTTCTAATTTATCTTTTGTTCTGTCACACTTCCAATACACTTCAGGTTTTTTGCCTTCCCCCAACATCATCCTAGCTTTATATCTTGCAATGTGTTTCAGGGTTTGAATGTAATGATTAGAGACAAGGATTCCTTTTAAATGATCGACCTTCATTCTATAAGTACCTGAATTTGAAGCGTTTGCTTTTTTCGCATGTCTCACAAGTCTAGTCAAAATCTAACTATCCACTCAAACACAATACTACTTCAACTCCGTTCTTGTCTATCATACCACATCAAGTGCATGATCAACAGCTTCATGGCAGGCCAATCGAAACACAATTGTCACACTCAAAACACACAAAAAAGTATGCCCTTGTTTCTGGGCTTACCTTGCGCCATATCCTTTTGTGAAGAGCTTATCGTACGCAGCCTTCAAGCCCTCGTCGATGCGAGTGACCGAGTACTTGTGCGCCAAAAGTTGTACACCTTCTTTGAACTCCTCTAAAACATAATAATCATTGAACTTTATGGGCACAGAGGCAAACTGGCTGAACAATACCAGACCAATGTGGGTTCCATTTTCTGATAGGCCATTCTCTTGAGCAATAGTCTTTATGAAATCCTTTTGAAGCTGATAATCTTTCGGTAGTATACTGCCAGAAGAATCCACGATAAATGCAATGTCAAGAACAGTGGCACAATTTCCTGAAACGAAAACATGTATTTAACTAGATTTTAAATGCGCAATAAAAGGTTTTTTTAAAAATGTTCTCGAGAGAAATCTGTCATCTTTCTTTGAAGGAATATCAGATAACGAAAAACAATTTTGTCCTCTTGGTTGTTGAGTTCTCTATCAAATTCACGTATCCAACAATTCCTGTTCATTTATTAATTATATAATCGACAAAGTTATATAAACACTTATATAAAAATATGCATTGATGTTGCTTTTTTCAGACATTTTCCAGGTGTTCATTCATGTCACAGAAAGAACAAACGAATTAGGTATCTTGTTTCCGGGTCAAGCTTCCAAATTAGGTTGGACTTCTCCAATTTTACGTGGACTGACGAAAATGCTGCACTTTTAACACGAGTATTTATCGACTACAAGGCAGCCAAGATGGCGAAAGGTCTTGATTGGGAGACAGTGAAAATTAAATAGGATGAAAAAGCCAATCGCTTTCGAGCAATATACGATATGGATAAAATTTTTCCGGATAAAACCGTTTACTGTACCACATAGCTATCCGAACTAATTTAATCCACTTTCCTAGGTGAACTAATTTTGTTCGGATAGCCGCTCTCGAATTCGTGCGGATAGCGTGGGTCTAGTGTAAACGCGACGCCTATCTGAACTAATTTTGATGCGGATAAAATTCATCCGGCACCGTGTCTAAATACCAAATAAGAAAATAAATACCCTGAATATATTAATATGATCTATATACAGTTAAAGCTACGTTATGCACAGTAATCTATCGTATAGCAGCTGGTCTTCCAGGGAGTCGTGTTTTATGTTGTGTCCATCTTGTATAATAACTTTTCAATTGCTTTTTGAATTCACAAAGTGTAGGGAGCTCTCTGATATTCATGGGAATATCGTTCCAAACTTTCAGAGCCGAATAGTGAAAGCCTTTCTTGACAAATTCAAGGTTATTTCTTGGGATTTGTAGGTCCCTGCAATTCCTTGTTCTGTAGACCATGATGATTTTTATCCCAAAGGCTTTCAGAACATTGTCTGCTGATTATTCTGTACTTTGTTCGTTGCTCAACGGTCAGCCAGTTATGAGACCAGTTGTCTTTGAGTCTGGCCTTATCAATAATCGGGCGTGCTCTGTCCTGCAGAAGTTGGACAGTATTCAATTTAGATTTAGGAAGACTTCCCCAAATAACATTAGCGTATCTCAGATGGCTTTCGATAAGTACACAGTACACATGGTCGAGCTGGGATTGTGAAATAAGATTTTTCAGTTTTTTTTAGCTACTTCAGACCGCCATTAATCTTTCCTTTCACTTTGTTGAATTGGTCATCCCAGTTTAGCCTTTCGTCCACCATAACCCCTAATGATTTGGTCTTCGCAACTCGCTTTATTTCTGAATCATTAAGGTGCAGTGGTTTTGAGATTTCAACTTTATTTGTCCTCCGTGGATGGCCAATAATCATGTATTCAGTTTTTTCGGGTTTGCGCTTAGTTTGTTTATCTGCATCCATTCCGAGGTGTTTTTGAATTCTTTTTGGGCATTTGTAAGTAGAACTTTGATGTTATTAAATGTTAAGCATTTGTGTCGTCTGCATACATGCTAGCCTGAGAGAATGCCAAACACTTTTCGAAGTCATTTAGGTAGATGGTAAACAGGAGTAGTCCCAAGCATGACTCTTGAGGTAGACCACATGTTACCGACTGTTGTCCCATAACTGAGCAGAATTTTTTTCTAGATCATGCTCAAGAGTTTCCCCTCATAACGAGTGTTTTTAATCTTTTTATCAGTATTGTATGATCTATGGTATCAAATGCCTTTTTCAAATCGAGAAATGTGGCCAAGTTGAATTGTTTTTTGTCCATATTGTCATACCAATAGTCAGTACCATTTATCAGGGATGTTGTAATGAAATACATTTCTCAAAAAGCAGATTTATTTGGCGTCAATACTTTGTTTGATATGATATTTAATAAGCTGATTGTTAACTATTTTTTCCAACATTCGAGAAAAAACTGAGATGACAGAGATAGGTCTATAATTGTTTCCATCCCTTTTTTAACCCTGATTCAAAAATCGGTGTGACTTTTGCTAATTTTCAGATATCTGGGAAAGCACCATACTTTAATGATGAGTTGAAAACCATGCTTAGTGGTTTCCAAATGAAGTCTGCTGCATCTTTAGTTAGCGTAGTGGAGATCTTGTCTGGGGCCGGTGCCTTACCATGTTTTAGTTGCTTGATGGCATTTAGGCACATATGTTTCATCGATATGTACAAATATCATTTTGTTTTGCTGAACATTGATATGCTTGAGAGAATCCTCATCAGACCTAGACTCTAAGTTTCGGTCCAATGTTGGTAAAGTGATGGTTAAGTGCTTCAGCTATATCTTTTTCTTTTGTAATTGTTAACCCCTCAAACTAAGCTCGAAATTTTTTCGAAGGGATTGCTTTGTCTAGTATCTTATTGATAACCTGTCACATTCTTTTGGGATCTCCCTTGTTTTCTTCAATCATATCAAGATAATGTGATTGTAGTGCATCTCGAATTTCATGCGTTACCTTATTACGGAGATGCTTGTTTACGCTCCACCTTTCAGGATATGTTTTCGTCGCTTCCTTAGCTGCATCCTTCTCTTTCATTAGTTTTCTGATGTCTGGGGTGATCCAGTGAGTAGAAGTATTGCCTAACCTCCTTTTGATCAAGGGTGCATGGATATCTAAAACCGACTCAAAGATCTCCTGAAAAGTGGTAGCCATCTTATCAGGATTATCAGCGTAAGAGGTAATGGTGGTATCCCAGTCTATTTGCTGCAGGACGTTGCGAAACAATGCCCTGTCATAACTGCTCAGAAAGCGAATCTCCAAAACTTTTGGTTTTTTTTTGACTTGCCATGCATTCAATTTTCTTATTCTGTATACCAAATAATGGTCAACCATCCCTTACTCTAGAACGTCTGCCTTCAATTTATATATTTGGCTAGTTGTTGAGAAATGGAATGGTTCAATATATATGACAGCCGTCTATAGCCCCAAAGCAACATGGAAATTGACACACAGTTGCAGTCCCTAATAACCAACAAGCTCTGCGATAGTGTAGAGATAGTCACCTCTTGCGAGTCTGTAGAGGCAAACTGCTAACCTCATCATTGGAAAGGCAGGATCTTCAGACATCGCTTCTTTAGAAAGCACTGGTGCAGTTTCATCGAGAAACAATAGAAACGTAGCTTTTGTGATTCTAAAATTTTTCTTGAAACGTCTCTTATCGGATGTACTCCAGAACATCTGCCACAAGCCGTGAAGCCTTGGCAGACCTTTGCATGTTCTTGTAATTGGATCCTGTATCATAGTTCCTTGCCAGCATGCAATTAGCATAACCTGCTGAAAATACAGTCCCATTGTCGTCTTCCATCTTTTATAAGTTTCCAAGAATCTAACGTACCTCATTTTTCTTTTCCGATTGCTTTCATTTCGAGTGCTTTCTTCGAGGGCGCCATTTTGATTTTTGAAACAAATCGGCCACAACAACCACGTCTAAAACCGAGCAATAATTGAAAGCGCTCCAAGGGCGCTTTTTGAGCGAATTTAATTGAATTTAATTCGCTGCACTCAAAATGCGCTGTCTATACTAGGTCTTAGCATTTTACTGATATTTTGTTCATTGCGCTCATTCGTTGTTACAGCTACTCGATCGTAGCATTCCGTTGGTCAAGCTGATGCTCCGAGTAAATTGTTGAACATTTTTTCGCGTTTGAAGTTTGGTTATTTTTGAGATTGCAGTTTCTATCCCCTTTAAAGGTAATTTCTTTGCTATCTCTATCTAAATTTTTCAAAACTTCCCTAAGGTTTTAGAATGCAGCATCTTCTGCTGTTGGAGATCTATACCAACAAACAACGAGAATAAGTTTTGCATGCTTCGGTGCAATTTCAAGCGAGATCAATTCCAAATTTTCACTCTTAATTCTCACTGTTGGTTGAGGTTAACTTGCCTTGACATAAATTGCAACAGCTCCACCATTTACATCACGATCATTTTTAAAGATGTTGTAACCACTGATGCTGGCTTCAGAGTCGCTTATTGTTTTGTCGAGCCGCATCTCACTAAGACCATTACTACCTATATCATGGTCGTTAAGAACAATTTCTAGCTCATGTTTATGTTTTCTGAGGAAGACTATACCAAAAAATGCTATTTTTAGACCATTCCTCTTTCTTGTTTGCTCTGATCTACACTTTGAATTCTCGTTATTATAACTGAGACACCCCAAACAGTATTTTATAAAACTAGTAATGTTTTCAGAAAACTTTCTGATACCTCCATCATTAATGTGGAGGCAGAGCAGGGGCAAAATAAAAAATGTCTCCAAAACTGTCTTAACAAGATAAAGAAAATAATGCAAAAAATTAGAAAGCCAATACTTTGGTTATTAATGACTTTGAAAAAAGCAAACATTTGAGTCATACTAAGCCTTTCAACCTGTAATTCGTTCATTTTATTGGTCATGGTTGGTCATGGTCAACTTTCTTTTTTGTTATACACACTTTTTTATAAGAACAATTTTATGAGAACACAAGCCTCAAAATTGGTCAAAAGTTAAAACAGATTAAGAACAAGCTGAGGGTGAGCTACTGTAAAATTTAATTTTGAACAACATCTGATCTTATAAACGAGCATTTTTAGCCATGTTTGGGTGCTTTTTCGGCGAATATTCAAACTTCTCACTCGCTTTGTTGGCAAATCAGGCCTGAACATCTCCCTTGAGCAAAAACGCTAGCAATCGCACTATCAATTAATTTAAGAACAAATTAAGAACAATCAACCCTCAGAAAAAACAGTCAGCCGGAACTCGAATTCACTGGTTCGTACATAAAAGAGTGCATTGCAAATAACTTGCTATAAGGAGCAAGCTAACGACTATAATAAATGACTGCAAGAAATAACTGCAAGAAGTTTTCTGAGATGCATTTCAAGCTAATCTGAAGGGTGTGGTCGAAAAATAGTTCTCTGCTCGTTCTGAAATCTCTCGGCGGCCTTCCAGCCATATTTGCCCCTTCAATTCTTATATAATTTTATAGATTAGCGGACATATTATAAGCTGAAATTATTGTTATGAGGAGCTTAAAAGAAGTTATAGCTCAGAAGCTAAGCTATAGTTTTGCAGATAATCTTAAAATTGGCTTTTCGCAAAAAGATGCTCATGGATTAACCCAAAAACGCGAAATCCAGGAATATTAGTTTTCGCAAACATAATCTCCTTATACTTTCATGCAATCAATTGCTCTTATTTGTTACCATTAAGTGTGTATGTGATCATCTTTTTCATTGTAAATGAATTTTCTATAGAGAAATAGTCGGTCAAACAAGTAAAGTTGGTCACTTTTTTTCTGAACGCCCCCCCCCCCCCAAACAAAATTGTCTAGGCACATCACTGGTCCTAAGGTGAAAACGAATAATTGGCAATGCCCGATCGTCGTTCCATCTACCGTTTTGGAATCTATCTACATAAGCAACGAAAAAACCGCTTTCGTGTAGACAGAAGGAGCTCTTACTTTAAAACTTTCCTCATTTTTAATGTTTTAAATGGGCGTGGTCTGGAATTTGGGGGTACTCGACTAGTTTTAACCCCTTTCATTGCAACACTGTTTTTCCAAACCATTTTTAAAAATTGTAGCTTGTTTTCAATTATAGGTGTTTTGGGGTCAGATTAAAAGTAACATCTCTATGTCAGTTAATAACAAATGCGTGTCACAATTTGAATATACAAATTATGAAAAGTTTGCGCCTAAACTTTACAGTGCAAAGCACTTCTGTAACAAATCTAATATTAAAAACAGGAGGTTTATAGATCTTATTTGACCTTTTTTATTTTTGTCTAACTGCATTTTGAAAGCCAAAAGGCAATAGGATTCTTCATTTTCCTAAAGTCTCCAAATTTTTAGTCACCTTCCTCAACTTCATTTTGTTTCTACAACTTTCTTCCGGCAATTGGCCGTGGGGCCGTGACGTCTTCCTGACTCTGCTAAGAAGGTAATTACTTGATCGAAAGCGAATCCAGTGTATGGTTTGGTATGCGTGAAAGCCCTTAAAAAGTGTTTGGTTTGCTTGAAGAAAAAGAGCACGAAGAAAGAGCAAATAAAGGGCACAAATGCCTGTATACTGGAAATTCTGTAATCGGGAAGGACTTGCGTGTGTGTTTAAGTACATTATCGTTCTTTGTATTTATTTCTGTTTCAATTCATTGGTACCCTGCAGTTCGATCAACTCAATTTGAAAAAGGAAAATGAACCAAGTTCTCTTGATTCAGCTGAGTTTTCCGAAGATGTAGCATAAGTAGGAACGTGACAAAATGTTCATACATGACATTCACAAATTGACCATGGCCTTGAAGCTTCTTGTTCAGCTTGTTCGAGTGACTAGTAATGACAACGAGGAATGCTAATCTAGACAAGAATCTAGGATCACTGAATCCGAGCCGACACTCGTGTATTGGGCCAAATTATTTACAGGTTAACAGGGGCCTTCTAGGCCACACAAAAGTACCTTGCGGGCCGCGGGTTGCCGAATCCTGGTTTAGAGCGTTAGAGGAGGGTTTTATAACATTTCGTCTGTTTTTTGCTGAATTCTTCTGACAAAATGTTTTGACTTTAATTTGACAGTTATAACATTCAGGACTAGAGAAAGGTATACGTGGAAATACTTGCTTTGGTCTTTTCATGAGCATTTTGGCCTGAGTTGGTTAAGTGCCTGGCCTTCTTTTGTTAATCTCATCTGGCAACCCTGAGTCAAACTTCTCGCTCTGTAGGTGTTACTATATTTAGTTGATTTGTCCCTGGTGCAGTGCATGGGTGCCGTCCTAAAAAGTTTGGAAGGGGGCTGTGCTGTAGAAGCAATACCCAAGACCGCCCCTCTGGTCATACCCTGTATTCTTGCATTTGTGTTACAAAATCTTTGTTATGTATATGAAATCATTCAAACTACTCAGCAACTCAATAGAAACTGTTCATTCATGGAAAATCAACTGCATAAAAAATAGTTACTTGAGATTGCCAAGTAAGGAACTTACCAAACCAAACATGGCTTGTTAAGGAAGACTGAACACCTTCCCCAAAATCTTTCTTAATTCTATCAAAGGGGCTGAGCCCACTAGCCCCCCCCCCCCCCCCTCCATGGCACCACTGTCGGGATAACGAACTAACTTATTAACTAACTGGTGTTTCATCAGTAACGATTTAACTGTCGTTTAATCACCAACGATTACTGTAGAGGTAACAGCAGCAGCTCAATAGAAACACTCAATTTGCTTAAGGGCACTTGTCATAAAAACGGAATCCACTTTACCTTAAACCTCTACGCATTTAATGAAGGTTAACCCTAAAAATTATTTATTGAAATGAAACGTTCCTACTCTACAAAACTCCGGAAACCACCTAGCTGTCTGTTTGATAGAAGAGAGATGATAAGCTGGGTCAATAAACTTTTCCTACACCGTCTTCAATTGACATTGATTGGCACAAAAAGATTTAGAAGATAATAAAAAGCCAATATATGTCTATGAAAACTGGATTGAGAAAAGGAACACACGATTTCAATATCACGAAAAAAAACAAAGAAATTCAATGAGAATGAAGAAAAGGTTCAAGCCATCAAAGAAAAAGGTACACTCTTTCAACGAAAACCCTTAATATTACGACGCCCCACTACCAGTTCTGGAGCAAAATTTCTTATGAGGTGACAACTGTTATATTCGTCCAAGATCCTTTGGAAACCATCTAAGTTCTTAGAAACATGCAAAAAGTTGACAACAGATCCAAGATAGTATGAAACAGCACACATCCAAGATGGCGGAGGATTTTTCGGTTCACTTTGAAACAACTAAGGATGATTCATAAGAATGATTCAGTTCCTTCATTCATTCAATTGTCGGCAACTTATTTGACACTGAAGAATTATGTGGCAGATGCAAATGGCGCGATTACTATCCTGAGGCAAAATTGACGTGACAAAAACATGGCTTGTGCATTGTTAGAAATTCTGTTGCTAGTAAACTAGAAAAAAAATAGAGTGGTAGATGATTTACATTTGTTTGAAGGAGTTTTACGAATGCACTCATACCAGTGGATCTTGCAGCAAATTAAGTTCTGGGGAAATTCTCACCGAGGCGCTAAGAGATGGCAGCCACACCCATTTTAGCTAATGGTATATACTCAACCCCTGGATTTTGATTTGCTCTTACAGTAAGAAACCTAACCTTTCACATTGAATTCCCCTATTAAATCCATGATGTTTGTCCGGGGCACATTTACCTAAGCCTTTCATCAAATTGGCTGAAGTGAAATTTTGAGATGGCGATTAAACATTGATTTGTTGCAAAACGAGCGAGAAAAATATGCAAATGAACGAGGGAACCCTTTTTTCTTGCGCATGCGCATGCTCTTTGAATCCAGGACAGAGGGTTGCCTCACTCATTTAAAGACATTCTTTAGTTACTCTCCCCATCAATTATGGTCATGCGACCAGGAATCGAACCTTAAAGTCTTATGAGCCAATGTCATTCGTTCATGAGTAGCTAGAGATTGATTACCCATGTTTATGATAACTAAATTAATTGAATATCCTAAGCGCCAGTTTTCAAACGTCACCATTTTTCTTTATGACTAAAAGAATGACAAAACAAAATAAATGGATTAAAAGCAAAAAAACACCCATTATTCAAGCAACTCAAGATTAAAACCAAGGATAAAGGCAATTCCCCTGGCCTTCATGCAGAACTGTAGTTAACTCGTTCAAAGTTTTTTTTAGAATTTATTTAAAATTTTTAGAAAAGCATTGAAGTTCTAAGAAACCAAAAACTTATATTCAAATCATTAGTAATAACGATAGCTGGCACATATTTCACGAAAAAAGGCCACCAGAATCGGAGAATTAAGCCTCTTGTTATAACATGAAAAGAGCACCGAAAAGGCCTAAAAGATTAAACAATCTGGTGTCGTCTAAACATAGCCAAGATATAGCGATTTATTACAAGTCCTCGATAAATCAAAATATTCCAACACTAGCCTTGGGCAATATAGAGAGAGGCACCGCGGAGCGTTGAGGAAAGGGGGGAGGGCAAAACCGCTTAAAAAGAGGCTTTACTGGTAATTTCTCACTTAACATTTTGCATATTTTGCAAAAAGTGGGGAAGCTCTAGCCCCCCAGCCCCATTTTTATTGCCATCCATAACAAAGATGGTATGAGTTTTGAAGGCAGAAGGTTCATGGGCGCCAACGATATGCAAGGGATTCTTAATTAATTTATGGTTTCTCAGGGCGCTAAGATCCCTTCAAAAAAAATAAAATGAAAACCGTGTCATGGTTATAGGGCCGTCAAGAGGTTTCAGGGCGACCCTGGGGCAAAGCCGAAAGACGAGGAGCCTGGGGGCAAAGCGAGCAGAAAATTTTTGCGACCATGCCCTTTAGATTGGCTTAAATTCATTTTTCCGTTTAAAATGTCTTACTATTTTAAAGCATTATTATATTACTTTCAATTAATTCCATTTTAAAATGAAATTTCTTCTTTTATGAGGCTCCTTACATCTCAAAGCCCTGGGGCAACTTGCCCTCACTGCCTCCCTCTCGGCGGTCCTGCATGGTTTTTCAAAATGCAAACCGTTTAGGGTTACATCAGTGTATTCATCCCTCTAAACGTATATGCCTTGACAGAGTTATATTAAAAGGAAAGGATGAAAGCACCTGTATCCTTCTACCAGCGAAATATGATATATTTTGATGTAAAGGGTCTCTTAGTATATGATTTAGCTAACAAAGATGCAAATTTTTGCAAGATGCAAAGAAAGTTTGTTGAATGCTGCCAAATTAAATTAAAAATATAACCAAATCGAAATGAAAATGTAACTTTTTCAATGTACTTGTCTGTCGCGCATTGAAAGTCGTGATGGAGCCAAACAACATAGCCGACAAATACGCAGTGTGTGTACGGAAAAACAAAACTATTGTAGGACATCTACCAAAAGGAAAGACAGGCAGATTTGCAAAGGCAATCTTCTTTCTCAGGACAGATAAATTTAGTTCCTGCGTGGACGTAGTGAATGGCAATCGTGTAAACATTGCAGATGGCAAATGAGTGCAAATCTATTGCAAGTTAATCATTTTCGGACAACCTAAGTTCATGTCAATTTTAAAAAATGAATTATCACTGTTATGATAATTAATAGCTGAAAATTTTTGTCACTTTTTGTTCAAGATGACCGGTTTTTTTCTTTCAAGGGTATAAAATTTCGTTTGAGATAGCGAATAGTCCGAGATAAGCGAGTTCGAGATAATGAGTTCTATTTCTATATCAAGCCCAAAAGGAAAACAAAGGGAATTGGGAAACTTTTTGAGATGGAGAGGTTTTCGAGGTATCCGAGTTCGGGATTCGACAAGGGAGCTGGGGGCTATAGCCCCCACTTTTTGCCGAAAATGCAAAGAATTTACCAGTGAATCATCATTCAAGCCACTATTAACTCGGTTTTAGCCCCCCTCCCACTTTTTTGGACCTACTTTTCTCAACGCTCCGTGGTGCTTGGAAACTTTTTGCAACGCTCCGTGAAACTATGAAATCGTGATAAAACTGTGAACAAGGAACATGATTGCCCTGTTGGCCTAGAATTTAAGACACAAGGGATAAAAATATACTCCCCACATCTAAATACAGCATCAGAACAGAAGCGAATCTCTTGACGTGATAAGAAAGGTCACAAACATTTCATAACATCATTCATACATCAAAATTAAGAAACTCTTAAGAAACAATGAGTATTGAAATTTACAGAACATTAAGAAACTGGAGTACTCAACATCGACCTTTGTTTCTTATAAAAAATGAGTGTATTCTAAATGCACTCCCTTTCGTTTTCGAATATAGCAAAAACAGAAACGTTTGGAACAGCGAATATGCGTGAAATCACGCAGCACGTCTTCTACCAAAGTTTTTATACCATGCAATGGCGGTCGGTGTCACATGCGTCCGGCAACTGTTTGGTAGCTAAAGTCCACAATTTTACTAGAAACTTGAATGCTGTCATCACTGCAATAGATGCATCCGGTCTGACGTTTTTAAATCCATTTGAGAGGTAGCGGCCTATCACACAACTGTTGTCAATTTGATTTTTCTTTGTGTTGTCCAGCAGAATGCCCTGGCTATTACTAAAACAGGGAATGAGGAACCGCGGAATCGGGGAATCGAAGAATTGGGGAATCGGGGACTCGGGGAATCGGGGAATATCGAAACCAGCAAGCCAATTTACCAGTTCTATACCTTGTACGAAAGGTCTTTGCGTAAATACTCCATCTCTAAGACCAAAACAGACATCAGCGCAATACAGTTAGTTCGATTTCAAGAAATACAAAAACTCCTGCCAAATAATGAAAATTGGCATGCATCCACGGCAACTGCAATTGCAACAGCGAGACACTCTCAAAAACATATATCACTTTTTAACGAGACAGCTCGAACAATCTACTGTCTGATATCTACTGAGACGGCTTTCAGGGACTACATGGCCCTGAATACCGCATTTGTTTTTTATATTTGAAGAGAATGGAAAGTTATGTCGTCAGAATTTAAACTACCAAATTTCCGTTAAAGATTAAGCGACAAACATCACCTTGAATTTGAACTCAACTAGAGTCAGGTTGTTTTGCATGAGGAGGCTGCCAGTATTTATTGAGTTTTCAGTTATCAGCTAGAGGGCTACGAGGGGCAAATCACTCTATAAAATCTCGCACACCTTTTGTGAAAATCCTATTGTTTTATCTGAAAACCCCCAGAAATTCTTTTGCTTTAGGCAAAATCTCGTACGCTGTTTGCAAGAGTGAAACGCCCCTCGCATGGATATAGAGGTCACATATGTATGCAAACGTCAAAAATCAACATCGGTTCAATCAAAGATTTTATCCTAGCTGAAAGTAGCCTCAATATTTTAGAATTATCCAGAAAAGAGGAAGGAGCGCAGTCTCCTCACGAAAAGTAGAAGGGGGCTGAGCCCCTCTCCCTGAGCCCCCTTGAGCCCCTCTCTTTGACAGCCCTGCCTAAGGCCCTTCACTTTGATTTTGAAAGTCTCTTGAATTTTGTAATGAAGTTGATCAGTCTCTTGAATTATAAGTTTTTAGAATCATTTCGATATAACGACAGATTGCCGCCATTCTCTTCGAATATCAAAAACGAATGCGGTATTCAGAGTCGTGAAAATGCCATGTAGTCCCTCAAAGCCGTCTCAGTAAACATTAGATAGTAGATTGTTTGAGCTGTCTCGTTAAAAAGTGATATATGGTTTTGAAAGTGCCTCGCTGTTGCAATGGCAGTAGCCGTGCATGCATGCCAATTTTCATTATTAAGCTAGAGTTTTGGAACTTCTTGAAATCTAACCAAATGTATTGCGCTGATGTGTGATTTGGTCTTAGAGATATTTACGCAAAGACCTTTCGTACAAGGTATAAAACTGGTATTCGGAAAACAGCTTGCTGGTTTCGATATTCCCCGACCCCCCGACTCCCCGGCTCCCCGACTCCCCGATTTCCCGGTTCCCCGATTCGCCGATTCGCCGATTCCCTGTTTTAGTAATAGCCGAATGCCCTCTCTCCCACTGGTTTATCCGCAAACCCGCAGACGGGGAATATTCTCGAATACCATATTCATAAAAGTCGGTCTGCGGTTCACATTGTAACGCTTTTCAGTTATTTCAAAACTTTGGCAATTTTGTGGGAAATCGAAATGAATTCAGAATACTAAGAAATTTTGAGAAAATTACATTAACCAAAACTTGACCTGTTAGCTGGGGGTATCAAATTATCTTGGGATGTTAGGGAATGTGGTGTTTCCATAGAGGTAAATTTGCTCTAATCGCCACGCACCAAGAGTCAATCGGTTCAGTAGCTTCAAGAATATTTAGACGATAAATTAGCGAAAAATTATGTTTATGTTCCAAGGACTACGCAGAACCCTAATCAATTTTCATGACAAATATTGACATTGATGTGGCAGTTGAAATATTGGAAGAGCGTGTCCATTGTGGTTATAAGGACATGGAAAATTTTGCAAAAGTAACAACACAGTTATTTAAAATACTGGTATTTGCGGAGATAATACTAATCCTTAGACACACACCGCTTGGCACCCTCGGTCAATTAAAGATTCACAAAGAACTAGTAACTTTGAAAGTTCCAGAGGGGGCAATTTCAGTAAAGTTAACCTCTTTATAAGCACCAACCGCGAGAACCTGACAATGTTGTTGAATATGGAGTAGTCTCTGAGGCCAGTTACTTAATTGTGTGCTCACTTAATTTATGTACCATGTAAGGTCAAAATTATATGAACAGATAAAATATTGTGTTTCACTGTTCGTCACGATTACAACGTAATGTGCTGTAAGCAAACGATGTTATTGTTCGGTTACACTAAGGTTCATGGCATTCAAATAAAACAGGGCATAATTGAACAATGCAAGCGAAAGTGACAAATCTGTCATGTTGACATATTTTCAAATTCTTTCTAACTTACTTGCTTCATTTTCAATGGATTGGCTAGCGATTTTTCCAAGTCCCTCCGTGATGCAAACAAAATTGAATAGCAAGACCAGAGCTATAACCCAAGCTGAAGCGTAGTGGGCCATACCCCAAAATGGTATCAATAGCCCTTGCTGTAGCGACGTTCGAATGCATCCACACAAATGCAACCAATTAAGCCACCCAGGTGACAGTCTCCAGCACAAAGACGCCTTGGCTTCTTTCAGTGGAGAGACACTTGGCTTCTGGTCGCCTGTTGGTTCTCACTCACGCCAGCCAGTCATGCATATTTATTTTACAAGATCGTGTCCAGTATCATTGCTCCTCCGTGTTTGTTGGGCAGGGTTTCCCTCTAAATCCTCCACAAAACAAGACGACATTGTTATGTTGCAAAACCCTAACCACATACATCCAATCAGTTGTGGTCTGCAAATATGATATGTATTGAATAGATATGTATTAGATAAAGCAAATAGAAAATATAGTTTGACAATTTGGGGCATCACTGGCTCAGTTTATCTTAGAATGTTTATTAGAGGGTGATGGGGTGCTTAGGGACAATTACCCTATCCTACATAGGGTACCTAAATTGGGTACTTACAACCGTAATGAAGACAGTGTGATTTGTATACCCATCAGTGGCTGCCTGATTGGTGTCATTGGAGGTGTCGCCAGACGCAGGCAGCCTTTGTTGATTGAAAAATTAGAGTTGTCAGCATTATTTGGCTAAAACATAATTGTTGAAAAGTGCACTAATATACATCTGGATATAAGATGTTAATTATTTAAAGGTAATGTGTCCAGCTATAGCAAGCGACTCTGTGGGGGTTTTTAGAAACATGTGATTTTTCATGTCATCGCCCCAGCCATTACGGTCGTTCTGTTTATCTATCCTGCTGCGAGGTTAGCTTTTCATGTGAGCAGTTTTGCATCGCAAGAATACTAACAAATCGCAAACTGTTATTTTGATGGGTGGCTTGACAAGTTGGGTATACGCAGTCCTTTTATATGGACACATTACCTTTAATGGTTGTTGTTGTTCATAGGCAGGGTCATCGAGGGGCTGCGAAAGCCCTGGGTGAATGCTGAAAGTCGCGGACCCTGGCGAGCGAAGCAAGCAAGCGTTTTACGTCTACGCCCTTTAGATTTGCTTAAAATATATTTCATGAAATGATCTTCTTGCAATCATTTAAAGTTTTTTTCTATTTTTTAAGGCTTTGTTATTTTTCTTTTTGATATAATGGAATTAATTTCCTTAATTCAAGGCCCCTGTGTTCCTCTATTTCTTTTATTTTGTTTATTATATCTAGCATTTATAAAATAATTTATTTGCAAACAGTGATGGGGGCATACGCCTCAAGCGCCCTTTTGGTGTCGCCCATGTTAACCGAACAGTTTTTGAACTATACTCTATGTACTTTGTACTAAAAGTAGCCTATGCAAGAAATGTGACACAGCCCATATTCGCTTGAAATTCACTTTTCGCTTGAAAATCCAAATTTGGGTTACCTTGTGTCTGTCTTTGAGGTCAAGATGAAGGGATGAAGGATAGAACAATGAACAATAAGAGTCGCTATCATGGTCGTGCTGTTTCATCTCACATTGGTCATCAAAAGTAAAAGAATACAACATTATTCTTATTCTTGAACGACTTATTTGATAAAAACTGGGCATGTCACACCCACCACAATCTCGTCAGATATGATTTCTTTGTTCTGGGATAGCTAAATTTCTGACCTTGCTAAATGTAATGTTATGATGCTAAATGTAAATGTTATATATCGTACACACATGTTTGTACTAATTCGTTAATCTTCTGCAATTTATATGTTATGTATTTAAGTGCAATATTTAGAGTGGTTACTAGCTAACAGATACAGTACTCGCGATAACACAAACCACCGAAAACTCGAACAAGTCGAAATGGTATTGCATTCCCCTTGAATTTTGCACCACAAAGCCATATAAAAATATCCCTGATAACTCAACAATCCGATTACTCGAACTTGTTTTTAGCAAGCATGACAAAATAAGAAATTTTTTTGAATCCATTTAGCTTTTCTCATTTTTTGCTCCCTTAACATGTAGGCTGTAAAGAACAACCAATCACCAATATTACACCACTTACAAAATTCTTAGGCGTTGCATTTTGCTTCAGGGTGCATAGTTTTGGCAAAACGCCCAGTATCTCTTCTCTCTTTTAATGACTATTTATCCTCATTTAGGCCGCATACTTAGCAACAGGGTTTTCCGATTCACAACGAACACCAAGTTATTAATTGTGCTTTGGAGTCCAAATGTATTTACACATGTGGTGTCCTTTGATATGGATTCTTCAAGAGTGCAATCTATTGACTGACCCACAGCTAAGTACATGTATTACATTATGGTGTAACTTTTGTTGTTCTTGCTGTTCTTGTTGTTGTTGTTGTTGTTGCTGTTATTTTTTACATGAGAAACTTGCGATAACTTGAACTAATAGAGACATTGCTCTTCCCTAAAGTTCGAGTTGTTGAAAGCCTTGATAACTCGAACCACCATCACTTGGAGCTTTGCGTTATCGGGGGTTTACTGTATTCCATTGTTATCGGACATACATCCCCTGATAAAGCAATAGGAACTATGGACTTTTTAAATGCGAAGTGGTGAATTTTTCCACAACCAACTGATCGTTGACAACTGTAATGGTAAGAAAAGCTTACTAAACTAAAGTGTATCTTATGGGCTGATTAGATGTCTAATCATCATACAAACCATAATGGGAGTATGGGGCTCAATGTCCATTGTCCTGATCTTTTGGCGAATCTGCAGCCTGATGCAGAGCACATGATGCCATCCATTCATTGTACTAGGCATAAGACTAGATAGCACACCCGTGACCTCATATACACTTTCTTGGCCTAACATTGAAACATCTAGTTTTAAGTATGGGAACCCCTCAGCAATTTTTTTTCAAAGCAATTTTTCTGAAGAGGGAAGAAGCTCACGATTTGCTGTCCGCTGGAATCTGTGAATCTCTCAATGATTAAAATACGAATAATAGTCAGGAACAGAGCAACATGACGGCGAGAATCCAGTGTAGAGAAACAGAATGTTAAAATAAATTAGATTTGATAAACAAACAAGCATACAGGGCTTTATCAGAGTGATATCATCAGATAAAGTAGTTTTTAGTTGATAACCAGTGTAGTTTTTTTCGTATTTTCAAAAGCTTGATGTGCAGCGACCGACACTGGAGTCCAAAAAGGGTGTTAGCATACATATCTTTAATGTTGTAATCATGTACATGAAGTAAGAAAGGCTTTATGTATCTCTCCTCCTTTATTCGGTGTTGAATAATACTATTGCAGCGAAAATTGGCATCTGTTTGAGAAAGAGGCATATAATCTATAATCCTAAAGATGAATACATTTTTGGACAAATGGTTATTTTCTTTATTACAAAATAGGGGCATTCTTTAATTTCTTAAAAAGATTGGGGGCAGGAGACCCTGGGCCCCTTTGGCTCTAACGTCTATGCCAATGAAGGACTTAAAAAGAAAACCACAACTGAAACAGTGAAATGAAAGAGTTCATTGAAGCTGCCTCTGACCCTTTTGACTCAATGAAAAGACCTCGACATTGCGATTTATAGCTGTAACTTAAACCGCGTTGTTTCAGGACATGAAAGAGATACCTCAGTCAATCCTATTTCGGTAATCAGTGCAGAGATTGTGATCCATTCTTAATTCAAACTCAAAAATCAATCTTCCGGATTATGACTAGGTCCTTCATGCCCTTGGCAATCATTTTGCATTGACCTCTTTTTCAAGTGCAGCTTTATTACATGATTGTTTCTAGTTTCCTTTGGTCACATGCCGAAAACCTTAAATTGCTCGGGCGGAAAAGTGATTCAGAGAGTGGCGTGTAGAGGATGCCTGTGCTGCGATGTGAGAAATTGGGAATGTGATGGAATGAATGAGAAGGAAAAATTAACGTAAACAGGCCTAAGTAGGGTCACTACAGACGTTCTTTGTTAAACCAAGATTGCGGACAAAAATACGAACTGGCTGCAAAAGATCTCGCTAGTTGCCAGGCTGCGGCAACAACAAGATCAAGTTGGTTCAAAAAATTCTATGGATTCACTAGCAAAAGCCATTTATCTTAAAGTTATGATTTGTTTATAAGTACAGCGGGATTCTTGTTAAACAAAAAGCCTACCTTATAGTGCTGCCAATTTCGAGCTTGAAAAATAATCCTCAGTATTATCGAGCAGATGTACTTTTGTACAGATGTACAAGATTTGAGTATTATCGAGCAGATGTACTCTGCTTCATGTCATCAAAGTACTTCTCTGCAAATCAGTTCCCTTTTCTAAGAGCCGTTTTGAAAGTAACAGTTAATAAAGTTAAAACAAGTTTCTAAAGGCTATGAAGAACATCAAATGTAAAGAACACTCGAAATTCGCTGTAGGCACTATCTGTTTTATTTTTAAAATAAAGTATGTTGAGGTTATCCGTGTGAAGTGTATCTTTGTAACAAGTAGATTAGAGCAGATCAATTGATCCTGAAGTGTAGGGCCTAAAATAAGAAATTTTAGAAGAAAATAAGAAAATAAAATAAGAAATATAAAAATCTTTTATAAAAACACATTTTTTACTTTGCTGGGATTGAAACCATGGGCGTGGCAAATGTAGAAACTGCGATCATAGTGCAAATAGCTTGTCCTAATTGGGCAAGTTCTTAAATCAATATATGCGTCTTTATATGTGAGCAAAAAGTTATCGAAAGGAAACTCCTTTACATGGTTTGTTCGGATCTCTGTCAAAGTTATTTTTTATCTCCTTTCACCTTCAAAAATTCTCTTAAATCAGCCTTGCTTTCCAGACTTTGGTGTTTTTCTTTGTATTTTGTTTTTTGTACGTTGAACTAGAAAATTGCGAGATCAAGCATATTCATTACAATATTTATATATTTGTTAAGTTTTTTTGGAGATATGCTGCTTTCCCCACCTGCTTTTATCTTGTTGTAGATGGGAATCAGCCTCTCTACATCGACAGAACTAGGGTTTGCTGCGAGAATCCGAGCCATTGTCTCGTCTGGTAGAATCCCTCGTTTATTTCTCAAATTTCAATGCATGAGTGAATGAAATATTTTGCCCGGGACAAAATCTGGGTGAAGCCTTTTTAAGCCTTTTATTTATGGAAAGTTCTTAATTGCTTTCAGCCCACCACATTCTTTGCCATCAAATCTGTTCTTCAAAAAGTTTTGATACTATAAACGAGAACCTCGTTACAGATGGCAAACAAACTCTTCTCTCACTGATGTACAAATTGTGCTTACAAATTATGCTTGTTTCTTCTTATTCTCTTTTCGCCCATTGGTAATGCAGACGCCACGAACCAGATCTCAATTTAGGAATTACGCTAAATTTGTCATACGATTGTGCTAGATTCGCAAGAACTTTGCTAGATTTCAAATCAAGGCAACCCTGCTCGAGAAAGAGGCTAATGCATGCTCAGAATATCGAAAGTGGACAGAGTTGCAATTTCTCCTTTTGGACAACCCAGTGTACTCATTCTTCATAAGCAAAAAGGCAATTTAGATCCATGGTTTGATGGCCAAATTTCTCCATTTTGGCAGTTTCAACCTACAACGAAAATTTTGATTACGGTATCACTCACAATAATTAGCAAAAATTTAGCTTTTTATACTGCGTTGCATTTGGCTGGCTGCATTTGGCTGGCTGCATTTGGCTGGCTGCATTTGGCTGGCTGCATTTGGCTGGCTGCATTTGGCTGGCTGCATTTGGCTGGCTGCATTTGGCTGGCTGCATTTGGCTGGCTGCATTTGGCTGCCAACCACAAGATATGTGGCTGCCAACCATTCAAAATAACTGGCAAAATCCTGAAGGTGGAAAATCACAATTTAGTCCCAAAATGAAACCACAGATGCTGCATTTGGCTGCCAACCACAAAATATGTGGCTGCCAACCATTCAAAATAACTGGCAAAATCCTGAAGGTGGAAAATCACAATTTACTCCCAAAATGAAACCACAGATGCTGGTGTAAACCGATCAATGGAAACAATGATTCTTTTAAATAATATCAGAATTATGCCAGAGTTATGCTAGATTCCACATTATGCAAAATATTATGCTAAATGACGATTTTTGGCCAATATTATGCTAATATCACGCTAGATCAGGTCACTCTGGCACCAGCCCACAAGGGAATGGCTGGAACGGGACTAGGAGACTTGCCCCTAAATGTTTTTACGGCCACGCCCTTTGAAACACAGGAAAACACCCTTTTCAGAAAATATTTGCTTCTTTCTGTCCTTACTCATAAACATAACTATTTAGAGATGATTTCAATTAACATAAAAATACGAAACTGAGTTAGATAAAATGGGGACAAAATTCAAATTTATCTTTGACCACACAAGATAAAGCACCATCAAAAAGAACAAAAACGTGTTCCCAGCAGAACTGCTACTAATGGGTTCGTTAGCGTAAACTTTCAAAACATTTTCTAACCTTTTTTTGCAAAATAGTTATGCAACATTCACAATTAATTGTTCCTTCCAGCTACCACCGAGAGGCTTATCATCGTTCAGCTGCTGTAGCCTTGAGAGGAATTCTTTCCAATGCTTCTCCAAATCAAAACACCTTAGTTGGATTGCTTTATAACTTTTTCTGAAATCTACTGAAAGATATCACATAAACTCCAGAGTACATTACGGGCAGAAAGTCATAAAAGCAAACTAAATTGAGATGTCTTGAAGTTAAAGCTGTATACAGAGTCCATCTTACTTCAAAATAGCACAAAACAATATCATAAAGCGCAATTGATTTTTCTCCGCATGCACTTAAGCTTCGAGCTCTGAATTCTAAGTTCTTCTTCATTGTCCATTGCATATTTCTTATCGCAGTTTTCTTATGAAAATGAGTCCAATACATGAGGCTGGGATTGGGCATTCACTTCGAATTGAAAAAACGTTCCCAATTCTTTCTTAGGCGTTTCGATTGGTATTCATGCTGCTTTTTTAAGAACATGCATTATTTACAAATCCACACCTTCTACAATTACAGTTCCACAATTTTAATTTACAACTCTACAAAGTGAGTAAGATCCACGCTTATTTTAGGCCCTGCGTGAAGTGACATTTGTTGCATCTTGGGCCAGACAGTGCATAACACTACCAGGGCCGTCGCTAGAAAATTTTCATGGGAGGGGGGGGGGTGGTGCAAAACCAGTGGTTTGCCGACAAAATGGGCGTGGCAACAGATACGGGCGTGGTTCTCAAACGACTATAATTATCATTGATAAAACTCGCGAATATTTTTTCTCGAACTGCTATATTTTAGTTTTGCTCAGTGTCATGATTGCAGGGTGGCCAGCAAACCAAAAGGTCCCGGCTCAGCAAACCAAAATGGTGTGGCAGATAAACTTTTTTGAGCCACATCAACTAATGCGAGAAAAGGCTAAAATATGCTCAGTTCAAATCAATTATTGACGGTTGTGGTTCTCTATTTAAATCAAGGATTCTATGTATGCAGTCAAACTTTGCACAATAACAGCAAAACAATGGTTCTATTTGTAACTTTAAAAACAGTTCAAAATAACAATCCTAGTGTGACAATTTTTTGCAACATTTTCAAGCGAACCTAATATATAAATATCAGTAATAACTTTACAAAATCAGAGGAGCCTACTTATCAACCTAAATTACAATAGAACACTACAATACAATAGAAACCTAAGGGGTACCTGCCTAATACAATACATATTGTCAAATGTGTTAGAACGCAAACTGTTATGGGGAACTGGGAGAGAATTGAAAAGAAAGGTAGAAGAAAGAATGTGATGGAGATGCTGGTGTTGGCTGTCTCACAAGAGATAGATGAAAGCCATAAAAGCAAAAAACACAAAATAATGAGAAGATAAGCTATAAACAAAAGAGCCGACATTAAAAATTAAAAATATAAAAAAAACCTTTAAAAATTTAAAACTGTAGAAGAATATATAAATGTCCTATGTATCTACCTGCCTAGTATTAAAACCCATCGGAGAGAAAGTATTCAAGCGATATTGCCAAAAACTTTCTCTCCTCCTATCATTACCTGTTAACCTATCTATGACCTTAACACTTATGTCATTCAGGAACCCACGATGTCCTTATATATATAGTGTTCTGAGATTAAAATTGAAATTGGAACCCCCGATATATATAAATAGTATTCTGAAATTGAGCCAAGAAAATAATCAAAAATTTAACCTGCATGTTCTTTTTATTTATGTGTCATCTTTTCATTTGTCTAGGTTAGTATCTTGGCTACAATTCAAAATCTAGTGACCTACAAACTTATTCACACTAAAACATCATTGAGAGAACTTAAAACGGTACAGATTCCTTAGTCTGTACCAAACTTTATTATTCTAAACACTTTGTTCATTTATGAATTAGCAAACAGAAAAACTTCATTATAACCTTTAAGCATAAAAACTCAAAGGGCAGCAGGGAAGGCCTTTAACTGTTGCTTACTACTTTCAAGGAAGAAACTTTCGCGGAAAGAAACTTTCAAGGAAATAAACTTTCGAGGGAAGGAACCTTTGCGTTTTTTAGCGTTTATGGCCTAAAATCGCGGATGATTGATACGCAAAACTTCCTGAAATACTAAATTTTCGAAAATTTATTTTTGTGAAATATCCAGAAAATTTTGCTGTTGATCATCTTAAAAACTTTGACGAAAAATTACTCTGTTGGACAAATTTCACATCTTTTTCGTTGCATTGCTGGTATCATGTGGATTAAAAATAGAAGAAACATAAATTGAAAAGAAATGTTTTTCACGCAAAGTCCATGATTTTCGCTAAAACGCGAAAGTTTGTTTTTGCAAAGCTCCTATTTCGCTTATTTTTCTAGAAAGTAGAACAGATTTGTCTTTGTGCAAAATTTGAAATAGTGGATGTTGGTCATAGTGGGGCCCTTTGGCCTGCGCACAGACTTCATTTTGATGCTTAGTTGTGAAGCCAGCACGCATGTTAGGGGCCTTGGCTGTGACTGTATGTAGTTTCCAGTTGATGAAAATTATCTTCTCTACTCCAACTTTTGCAGAAAGGGCCCGTAATTTTCATTACTTTACATGTCTGAGGGCCCGGTGGGGATCGCCACTTTGCCATGCGGGCCAGACCGCGCCTGGCCTTTAGCACGAGAGAGTTTGAACGATCATCAATTATTCTCGTTAGCTTTTCACAAATTTCAACTGTGACTGGTGCTGTCATCAATAACCGATAATTTCTATTTGAAAATGGCAAAACTCTGTTTTTTTTCCCTGAAAATTTGCCAGTTTCCAAGAGGTTGACGACAAAACTTCCATTTTCGAAGATTTGCCGACAAGGTTAGGGTCTGGTGGGGGGGGGGGAGGTGATTATATACCTGAAGCTAAATACCAAATATTAAACAAGAGAGGGTACATAACAAAAAAGAAAGCGCGTGCTGAGAAGGAAATTGTCGGAGATTATGCAGGGAGAGTGCAGACTTTCTTAGCATATACCAAGGAGCCCTCGGCCCGAGTGTAGCGTTTGCTTTCATGGCGTATGCTTCACAGTAATATTTGTGTTTAGAGCAAGTAAAGCAAGAGCATTAACTCATCCAAGTATTTCCGAATACTTTCACCGATATCGTCCTTCGTCAGCTTTTTAAGTAGTTCCAAATTTTTTAAATAGCTACGTGCGTTTCACTTCGGAAATATTGGTCACCTAAATACTGCTAAGTATTTTTATGATGTTAATTACTTGAAAGTTCTGAAACCAGAGGAAAAGTAAAGAGATTCACAGGTAAAAACATTGAAAAATTGGAAATTAGCTGTATTAGGCGAGTCACAAAGCACGGTATAAACAATGTGAATGATCTGTTGATCTGTTTGTTTCTTGTTTGTGAACTTTAAAATTTTCACGAGGATGCATTCAAACTTAAACATTGATTTAAAATTACTTTAACTTTAACGCTGGCACAAGCATTATAGTAAACTTTTTGCAGAGTTTCTTATCTTCAGTCTGCCAAGCAAAATTTCTGGATGGCCAACCATTTTCAGGAACTGACAATTTATACAATAGCTCGTGGGACCATTGTTTTACAAGTTTTTGAAAAAGGTTGAATAGTAAAGAAATATTAATGCTCTTGAAATATTATATTCCTTTTGAAAGATTTCCCAAATTTTCAGGAAAAGAAACTAAGAGCTTTTCATAAACTGTTTTCTACAAAATAAAGTCAGTGTATTCTAAATCTCACAGGCCCTCTCCGCTCTCCAATGGATGAGGTTTGAGGCTTTCATTTGAAGGAAATTTCCTCGCAATACGAAGAGTTTTTTGCCATATAAGGGTGCTTCGTCATCAAATTTCCAGACCTGTCGGCAAAGGAAGGAGGGCTCATGATGTTGAATAAGGTTGTTTGAGAATAGGGTGTAATCTTATTTCAAATTTCGAAGGTACTGCTTTCTAAAAAGGAGGCATTTTCAGAAGAGACCTGTATCCACTGTAGTCATGCTGAGCGTATCACAAGATTCTTTGATCACCAAATTCTTCGTATTTATCACAGTCCTAACGGTAATACCATTTACTGTGCTTATCACCCTCAATACCTTGCGTTCTGATTAAAAGGTAAACCGCAGAACTGTTTGTTAGAGCCCCGAGTAATGTTCAAATTAGAAATTATAACTGCTGCCCACAGCCTAAAGTTGCATAGCTGTAGCAGGAGGGAATAAGCAGCTCCAGTTGACTGAGGTTTCTATAATCTGCCGCACAGTACTCTGAAACAGCACATCTTGTTGAACAGAATTTGGCTGCTTTAGTATTCCTATCGTAAAGTTGGTTTTGAAATACTTTCATATCAAACATAAACGTAGAAGCCTGACGCACAGGGGACACGTGCCTTCTCCCACTTTTCAGGGAGAGAAGAAAAAGATCTTTTCAGACCTTACAGAGGTGCCCCTTTCTTGCCTGAACTGAAAGTGCCTACCCCACTTTTGAAATGCTCCCTACGTCTATGATATCAAAGTGACTACGCAATAATTACTTTCTTTCAGTATCACACCAAACAATATTTCGACTTTGATCTTTACGTCACGAAGACGAGCAATTTTCCAAAAGGATTTCATGTGAATATATGGAAGCTAAATCCTAACTTTTTAGAAGCACCCAATAACAGGAATGTTTGAATACATGTTAAAATCTAGGAATAACTTTATTGTCTGCGAAAACACAAGAAATTAAATACGACAAGTTATCCGTAAGTCTTGGAAATTTGAAGAGAATACTAACAATAAACAATGTCATTAAAGACATCAGATTATTACAGTTACACCTTCGGGAGGCAGCTTAGGTGTCTAGCTAGGTAGTTCCTGAGATACACACTAAATATCCCCTACACACTTTGCCAATTTATATGTTAACTGCACCTGTTTGTTGCCTAGTCAAAGTGAAAGGAGTTGTCCAGTGATTAAAAATCAGGGCTAACACAGAGGTGGAGGGAACTATCACAGGAAGTACCCAAGACCCCCAATACTCCTTGACAGAAACATTTTCCCACACTAACGCATTGTGGCTTTGTAGATAAATATAAGCTGATTTGAGTGATATGTAATCACTACTACAACCTCGTTGAATAAAAATCGACTGTTAAGGAAATTGAGCTTGCAAGTCTTCCTTGTGGGCAGATCAACCCTGGGGTGGCATCAGAATACAGGGCCTCCGACGAAGGGGGGGGGGAAGGGGGCGTGGGGCTATGGTTTCCTCATTTTTTAACAAAACAATAGAGCTTTTTATAAAACCTTTTGTTATGATTGCTATATTTTCTCTTGGCCCCTCTACTTTCCAACCTGTGTCGGAGCCCATGGTGTACCTTACGTTATAAGCATTCACGTAATAAACACTCGCATCTTACACAGGAAAATACCGCACACGAAGACAAGAATTTTCTTAAAGACACATGGAAGAAGTAGACATAATGTACAATAAAAATATAGTTGAATAACTGTCGCTTTATTGTGTATAGAACAGGACAGTTCTAAGCTGCTACATCGATATTCACGCTTAATGCCTTCACCAGGCAACTGTATCAATAACCTTTTATACCTATATGCTAATGATGATTGTTCCAGGGATGTAGGCAAGGATGCAGGGAGTTAAGGGAGATCAGTCCCCCCTCATTTCCCAAGAGGAAGATTCATAGAAAAGTTCATTTTCGAAAATAGTTTCATACTTTAGCTCAATACTTTGAATTTGAATAAAACTAACTACTTTCTGTCCAGCAGTCATCTACTTGCAACGGAAGTCAGAAAAATCCAGCTTTTCTTATTTTGTGCATTTAAAATCGAATATCAAATCGGACACTTCAGGCATATTTCGAAAGATAAAAAAGCTTCTTTCACTGTCTGTCAGTGCTCACGAAACTCAGACACTTAGGAACAAGCTTTTTTATTTGACATCAGTTAGCAGTATACCCTGGGTACCAGGTATTAGCAGTAGGGCAAGATGACAAGAGGGTGGTTTTGTATTTGCTAAAAATCTATCATAACTGATCCCAGTCTATCAACAACTTAACCCAGTTTTTCTTGAAAATTCACTGGCCTTATCTTGTACACCTTTCAGCTCTTCTAGGAAATTTTCGAGGCCCAATACAAAACGCAAAGTAGTTTCTTGTTTTGGAGACTCTTGTTTGAGATCCATATGCATTGGCTTGTAACTTAGTTTGTAGCCGGTTTCAACCCCTCTCTCCGGTCTTCTTATGCAACACCCAAAAACGAAGTGTTTAATCTAGATGGGCTGGGGTGATTTCTCTCTAGTGGCTTGCCTCCCATTCCTTTCCCTCATTCTGATTGTTTATTTGTGCATTGAGTCAACGATGCATGAATATCGTGGCCATGAAAAGATATTCTGAGAACAATGGGGAACATACTGTTTTTAAGAGAAAGAAAAACGTTCTTCAAGTGGATTACTGTTATTTTGGCGAAGCCAAAAAAGTAATTGAAATTTAAGTCAGGAGTTATGGAAGTCATTTTGGGTATCAACTTTTGTTTTGGATATTCATAATTTTTCGCAATGAAATATTCCTTTTCCTCTTGTTATTTACAAGGATCTGCTTTCGATCTATAATTAAACACTGTCTGCAATAGCAGCGACCAGCTCAACAAAAGAGTTAGGATATCAATACTTTGTTTTGTCTTTCCAGAACTGCGCAATCAAAGCATTTGTCACAACAAACAGAGCACCCGTGCTCCTGCCTCGTTTTGGATGAGACGGTGTAAACAAGTACTGCGACTTTCACTGCGAAAAGCTAAAGCCATCACCTTTGCCAAGAAAAGATTATTTCCAGATGGCTCAGATTACGTCTATAGATGGAAATTAGACACGGCCTATAATAGCAGATTGTTTCATACAATTGGCCATCTTCATGACGATGACCAACGAACATGGAGAGGAACCAAGTAATTTGGGCAGGCCAAAGCGAAGATGAAGCCTATGATGGGGACGAACCGTTGCACGCACCAGTAAAATGTGTTGTTATCGGTGATACAGCTGTAGGCAAAACGCGCTTAATCTGTTCACATGTTTATGGTCATGAAGGAATACCTTTGGAACTGATCAATAGTAAGCCCCATTTGCCTACAGTTTTTGCTATTGATCAGTACATGTCGGAACCGATTGTTCGCGAGAGAGCTCGGTACATAATTGATGGCGTCCAAGTCTGCTTGCGAATTTGGGATACGTTCGGTGATCATGATAAGAACAGAAAATTTGCCTATCAACATGCCCATGTTGTCGTCATGTGTTATTCAATCGGCATGCCAGCCTCACTGAGAAACATTAACGCAAAATGGTTCACAGAAATTCGCAAATTCTGCCCAAGAGTTCCGATTATTTTGGTAGGCACCCAGCTTGATCGAAGATACATTGCATCGAACAGGTTCAGAACGGTAGGCCATGCCCGACTGCGCTCATACCTTGCTGGACATCACGAGCCAACTATAACTCAACATCAGCTAGTACCGCCGGAGATTGGAAGACAAACAGCACGTGAAATCGGTGCTTATGGCTACTACGAAACAAGTATCGTTACAAAGTTCGGGGTCGATGATGTTTTCTTAAACGCGATCAGAGCTGCTTTGGTTGCCAGACGAAAATCGAGGCCAGTGTTGTCATCGTACTTAAAAAGAGTTCAAAGACCAATATTACAGGAGCCATATCTCCCTCCAAAGAACCAACAGCCAGTTGCTCATGTGCCTAATTCAAAACATTCGGAGGAACAAGCATCTTTTTATGGCGACAGAGAATTGGCAGATGTAATATTTCTGGCTGGCAGCAAACAAATTTATGGACATTTGCTCATACTGGTAGCCTCTAGCCCCGTCTTTGCTGCTTTGTTTCTGAACAAATCACTTTTGCATTCATTTCGTGATGTAGAAGATGTGTCTTTTCTCCAATCAAACACTTGCAAGAACAACATTGTCTTTGAAGATGGGCTCATAAATGGTGTATCATGCTTGCTACCAAGGGGATTCATATCAGTTGATACCATTAAAGATGGATCATTTGGAAGCTGTAAAGTTGTTGTTAAGATTTCAAATGTGCTGGCTGCCTCTTTTGAAAAAGTTTTGGAATTCCTTTACACAGGCTCTGTTAAAGAGCCTGGCAGCCTTTGTGACTTGATTGCTGTGGCCTCTCTTATCCAGGTCCCAGCCTTAATGGAATATGCTAACAATTTGCTAATAAAAGCAGAATTCCAAAACTCAGAAGTTATTAGGCAATTCAAAATACATTTTGCCACTGAGATTTACAGATTGTTCTATAACAAGAGCCTTTTCTCAGATGTGACATTCATCATTGAAGGGACTGCAATTCCAGCTCACAAAGCAGCCCTGATACCACACTGTCAAGTTATGGCAGGGATGTTTCGCAATGGTCATTTCCGTGAAAGTGGCACAGAAAATGTATGCCATCTAAATTATTCTATTCCTTCTGTTTCAGAACTATGAGGCTGTTGTAGCAACTTTTAAGATAAATTATTTGATAATCAAACATTTAGAATTACCAGGATCATACCAGTTTTGTGTATTCTATCTGAAAACATGTTTGAAATCATATTTAAACTTAAAGCAACTAGAAAACCTTTTTGAAAACAAACGAGTTACTAAATAGTGTTTTACTATCCCCTAACAAACACACTCAAAAACTATCCCAGTTGGTTTAAACAAATTAATTGAAAAGAAGAATTGGTCAAAATAAAAACAGTGCTTAATTTGTATTGAGCTTTTTACATTTGAATGGGTTATTATAACAAACTGCCACTTTGTAAGGGGCACTAGATCTTTGAATTCTTATTGTTGTCTATCAAACTATATACTGCAGTTTCTTTCAATGCAACGTGTGTCTTTGGATTATTTATGCAATCTTTCAAAATATGCTCATATTTTTATATTGATGTGCTCCATCTGACTACAGGTAGATTTCAATGATACAAATGTGGAGAGCTTTCTTGGTGTTCTTGAATACATTTACACAGGAAACTGCTCAGCAGTGCATATGTGTGATGCTTTTGGAATCTTAAAGCTGGCAAATTTTCTGTGCTTGCCCAGACTGGTTGCAATTTGTGAGCAATTCATTATTAAAGATACTGAGGCATCTGTTGAATGCAATGGGGAAGCAGTCATGGAGAATATATTTGGTTTGTATTCACTTGCTAGCTTATGTATTAAATAAGCATGACTTGAACTAGTTCATGGTGACTATATACTTTAGCAAAAAGGAAGTTTCGTTTAAGTAGGGTGAAGGTTACGACCAAAAGTAAATTAACTCATTACCTAAAAGTCCTTTGTTTAATGAACAAACAGATAAGTTGCTATAATGCTGGAATCACAAAGCAAGCACAGAAATTTATTTTCAGGAAATTTCCAATTTAGTATCTATTAGAAAAAGACTTAATTTGGTGTGATACCCAAGGAGTCAGTCCAACAAAATTTATGATATTAGAGAATTGATTTCATTTTCTTATAAAAACTTAATTCTACAGTACCTAAACCTTTTTGTGATTTCACATTACACATTGCTATTAGCTCTTTGTTCAAAGTTAGTTATCAGGGATACATATATATATTCTTTGCTCATTAAAAACCATAACATATTTAAGGGCACACCACTTCCCCATAATGGTAGGACTTGTGAGAACAAATGGGTTAGTGTGGCATTAGCTTGACCATAACTTAATTACTGAACTATAATTCTGCCATTTTTTCAAGGCAATCAATGTGAACTAATGCAAATCATAGTTGCAAAATAACTAGGATTTTGTGGAAATGTATTTATGTTTTATTTGTTTTCATATTTATTTTGAAAGTTTTAAAGTAGTGAATATTCATTTCCTCTCCAGATATCCTGGGTATCAGCCAGCTGCATAATGCAAGACAGCTTGAAGCTTGGTGTTTATTTTATATGACAACAAATTATAACAAGCTTTGTGAAAAGCATGCCCATAAGCTGAAGCAAATGAATGTTGTAGCATTGAAATATATAGAAGAACATCGCTGGCCTCCTGTCTGGTATCTTAAAGAGCAAGATGCCTATATCAAAGCATGTAAAGAGCTTGAGAATGAAAAAGAAAAGAAAATGAAGTCACGAAGAAAGCGCAAGTGTAAGTCATGCTTTTAAAGAAACCCATTATTTGTCTATTTTTCCATACAAACAGTGAATTTTTTACTCTTATATTTCAAAAAAATATTTCTTTTGTCTTAGTCCATTTATATATCAATACTGTAATGTAATGTAAAATGTAGAAATTGCTGATAGATATTTATATCAGCCCATACATAATTTAGATGATATACTTAATTGTCTGTATGATGTTATTGCTGCCTCCCCTAACTATCCAAACCCAGACTGCTGTAATTACTTTGCAGTAATGAAAAGACCTACAGAAGCCTGTCGTTTTTGTTTTCAAATAGGTATAAGGCAGCTGAATTGACCAGCTTAGCAGGTGCTGAATGCAGCTTAAAATCATCAATTTATCTTTTTTTTGGTAAAGCCCTTTGAGCAAATATTTAATGAGTTTGAAAACAGGATGTCAGTGTAAGACAATGGCAGCTACTTCAAATAATTGCTTTGTTTTTTATTTTTACTTGGTTCAGAATTCCGTTTTTATTTTTAACATGTTTTAAGTTATTGATTATTAATAAAATAAAACACTTGACAAAAATGCCTATTAAGCTATAGCATATATTAATATATTCAGTAAATTATAAGTCAGTTTATTTCTATGCTTTTCTTTCAAAGAAAAAAAATAACATTTTTTGAAAATATATTTGTATTGCTCTTTATTTTCAAGTTAGTTTATTCATGCATACACAGGTTATGAAAAAGCATTTCTCATACATTTAGTAAACAGTAAAATATTGCTTGATGTTGTAGTGAGTAGTTCTCTTATTTAGATATTTGTATATTATTGGTATACAGGGCTAAAAAAGTAGGCATACAGGCATACAATAATACCCAAAAATGAAGCTATCATATACAAAAATACAGCAGCAAGTGAGACCTTGTATGGTAAAACTGCCAAAAGAAGAAAGCAAAAATACAACTAAATTATAGAAACCCAAGAAATACCCAATTACCTGGAGATATGGTCACATTAGCACAGGCTCTTCCCCATCCAATCACTGTCATTTGCTCTTGGCTCATCATGCCATATCAAACCTATCCAATTTTTTCCATATCTTTCTTTAGTCATATCAAACCAAATTTTGAACATATTTAACTGATTTTGCATATTGAGAGGTATTTTCTGCTACTTTTTCAGATTATTTCCTCAAAATTAAGAGATTCTAAACATTGAATTTTGATGATATCACACTTCGGTAGTCTTTGGTTTTAAATTTTCTCATGTGATACTTGTATGCACCTATGCAGTTTTTGGGAGGTGTACGATATTGTACCTCTTCCACAAAAGTTTTTTAAGCCCTGATTTAGTAATTTCAAATATAACTTTAGAAAGTAAATTAATTGCATTCATTAGAATTTCGTTTATCGTGTAACTATCAAATAAGCTATTTTTGTCAGATTTGTTTGTTTGTTAACTTCTAAAGTTGCTACGTATTTGTCTTACCCAATGAGTCATTGTGAAGTTAGAAGCTTACTTAGTGTTAGTGTGTTATCAAATCCATAATCCTGTAGTATGTTTTCAATCTGTTTTGTGAACTCTGCAGGGAAAGGTCTATCCTTTATATAAATAATTCAATATTTGCAAGAGTGACATTTTTTCAAAGATGTATTTGTAAAAGTTTGATCAAAGTTACTTTTAAGGGTGTTCATCATGTTTGACAACAACGAGAAGAGTGCATCCTTTTGAAGTTGTAAAATCTCTGCTAAGATTTCAAGAGTTCTAGCTGCTATAACGGAGTTTTGGAATTCTATAGTTACTGTGGGAAAGGAGTTTCAACCTATGCAGCGAAATTTACCATTCCAATATTTAGAATGAATCTATAGAATTCTTCGCCCTTGTTATTAAACAAAGACAGAATTCCGATAAGTTAAATGGTTCTTTTATATTGAATGTCAAAGTATGCACATTTTGCAATTGCATTATTTTGCCCTAAGACTCTAGCGGTGATGTTACGATATCTCTGCTGTAAGTACAATAGCATGAAACTTTGTAACAAGTGACAGTCTGATACACTAAAAACGATAGGATATAGGCCCCATCTGAAATTTGCTCCCTTTTCTATTTTTAGACTGGGGCTCTTTGCCCTAGACCTTTATTGCCGGTATTATCTAATCTCAGTCTCACTTTGATAGAATAGCATGAAAGAAACTTGGTAATAAGAGACAGTTTGATACGCTAAAAAAGATAGGATATAGACCCCAACTGAAAATTGCCCCCTTATTCTATTTTTGGAGTTGGGTACTTTGTCACAGACCTTGACATACGGTAATATCGTATCTCAGTCTCACTTTGGTACAATAGCATGAAACTCTGAAACAAAAGACGCAACGCAAAATGATATGATATTGATCGTCCGCAGGGGTGAAACTACTGAGGGGGTATGGGGGGGGGGTGCTGCACCCCCCCCCCCCAATCTTCAAAAAAGCAGATTTTGTCGGGCAAATTTATGGCTGCCAGCGTATCTGTCGGGCAAATCTGAAAATTTTCTTTAGGTCGCACTTTTATTGCTACTTTTTGCCCTAGGTTGGTTTTTTAATTCATGGTCTTTCCCCCATCTTTTTTTCAATCTCCTCCCAGTTGGGAAAACAAAACAGAAACGAGGCAAGGAACAGCAACATATATACATTTCTGTCTTTCGTCCGTCCACCGATCAGCGCTTTCGTCTGGAGCTCAATGCGCACATGTTTATCTTCGCCTCGAGATGAAGTCTGAAGTATTGATCGACAGCAAAAGTATAGACGGAAAGTAAAGTGTGTTTGATGCGAGAAGGAAATGAACACTGTGTATACCCCTCCCCCCTACTTTTTGCAAAACAAGTGAGCTTTTTTCAAAATCTTTTGTTGTGATTTCTAAATTTTCCCTTGAAAAGCCCCCCCCCCCCCAACGTTCCATCCTGCCTCGGAGCCCATAGAACACTGACAGTTTTAGAAGCATCATGAATCAAAGCATGGAGGATATACCATCTCGGAATAAGTTATTGAAAAAATCAATCAATATTTTCTTTGCCAAATGTATGAAACTTTCATTCATGAAATCATACATGTTTTAGAGATTTAGGTCAGGACATTTGAAGAAGACATCATTTGGGTTTTAAACATTTCATAACATCAACAGGAACATAATAAAACTATTTACAATAAACAAGATCCAACGTGAACACCTTTTCATTACAACGTGGCGTGAACAAATGACTAATGCAACTTCGAGGTCTAGGAAAGAGTGAAGGATTAACCGCGTGCTGCTCCTTCACAACAATACATATCCATAAGGAGTTATGCCCCAAAATCTTAAGGTTTTACACTTACGGGTCGAAAGTATTGCACCCTTCGCTAGAAAATGGTCATACAAACGCCAAAGTTTTTTAACTAAAAAATTTGAATAACCCATAACAAGTAACAGGAAGTTTTAATCAGTTCAAGCGGGAAATAATATAAAATTTATCAAGAAATTGTAGTTAAGATATGAAATGCAAAAATCTTTCGAGTTTATTCTATTTCTGAACAATATCCATGATTACGAAAACATGAAAACTGAGCTTTGATGATAGGTATACCTGTAAAATACCTCCAATAAAAAACTTTTCTTTGCTTGAGGGATTTTGTTATGGTGAATTTAAATATACGTACTTTGTGCTTGGGTGTCTAAAAATATTGAAATTGCTTCCGGAGCAACCGAAAATTGAAAATGAAACTCAGAGAATGCAACTGAAGCTCTTTTTTGTTGAAACATTGTAATCTGCGTAGCTGTTTCTAAATTCCGAAATTCCCAAGCTGTGTTTTGGTGTTCCACTTTGATAAAATTGAGACCCTACTTCAATCTCTTTTTTGAATTGCTCTCTTAATAGCTAGGTGATTTAGAAAGTGAAGAAGACTTTTTTTTATAGAAAAGACAGGCCTTACAAATGCTTGCTTTTCGGAAACAAATGTTTATAGCCAACACCAGAAAAACTAGAGGCATATTTTTTGACTTAAAACAAACAGCCTAAGTCTAAAGACCCTCTCTCGGGCTTCCCGATGATTTCAGCCCTTGAGGCGATGTGCTCTAAAAATGAAGTTTATGTAGGACACGCCCTTTCATCAAGCATGCCACGCCCTTTCGTCGGGCAACTAAGCTTCATACCCCCCTAATGAAAATAGTGAAGTTTCGCCCCTGATCGTCCGTACCTAAATTTACAACTCCGTAGTCCGTCCCGATTCACTGTCTGTCTCAGAAATTTCGTTGTCACCAGGCCAGGGTATACGTAGCCTGTGTCCCATACCCCTAACTTGAAAGCAGAGGGTCTGGGTAACCGAGAGTAAAATCGCCTACCTGTCATTGGCCACCCGGCCATGGGCCCTGTCATGGTGGTGGCCTGGGCCCTGTCATGGTGGTGGCCTGGGCCCTATCATTATTTCTTCGTTATCATTTGCAGACTCATCCGCGAAATAGATTGAAGTGACCATTCTTAGGCCATTTTACACTCACTTACTACTAATTTATCGGGCATGCCATCGTCATGACATCCCTCTACGTTGTTCACGGCATCGCATACCATAGGACATTCCCTTCACCACTGTTTACAGCTCCACTCCTATAAATCATGCTGACTCAACGTCTCCCGTTCTATGCCTAAATCTTTCTTAATCACATTGCATCATCCTTTCCTCATCCCAACACCCTTAATTAGCATTTTGATTTTTATATAAAAGTACGTTAAGTTTTGAGTAATTTTAGTTGAGTTCATACCAGAATTCTACAGATAACACACTGTCTCTTTCTCTATCTGTCTCCGTGTTCTCCACACGTTAAATAAGACTCGTTGGGTTTGGAAAAGGCCGGAAAAGACACGTTTGTCGATGGATTGTTTATATACTGCCAGTGCCTACATCTATCGTTGTTCCGATGTACACTAAAATATGTAAAAAATTAACAGACAAAACCGGCTTTTATACGATCGCACTAAACGAATGCCAATTATGTACAACCGCAGTTTCCTTGCTGTCGACCAGACACCATGACGTCACAAACTGGCCTTGGTTTTCGCAAGTGCTACCTAATTTAAAACTCTGATCAAACACACTTTCGCTGGTCAAGTTATGACAATTATGGTGTCAAACGTATCGGAAAAGATGGGAAAATATAACTCTAGAAAAAACAGGAGGTAAAATTTCTCTGCATAGACACTTTTAATGATAGCAAAAGACAGGTGTAATTTTGAGACACCGTCAAGGAAACACCTCTTAACAAATTTTTGAAGGTCAGAATGTATGAACAAGGGGGTGTCTAGCACAATAGCGCCTAAGGTTGTGAATAAATTAAATTTAAAAAAGCCTTCTCGAAAACTGTGGAAACCAATGCGGCCATTTATAGGAACCGTCGAGTACAACGTTATCTAAACCATAATGTCATATCATTATTATTAAAAGCAGCCACAATGTCCCGACCGAATGAGTCAGGCTTTTCAAATGAAATTGCTTTCTTTCATTACACATTCCCCTGAGACCGCATATTTGATTTCTTATATGCATGGATGAAGTGTCATCGGATGTCAATAGTAGTTTGAACATTTTCCCCAACAATATAACACATTCTTATCTGATTCAATCAGGTTTTCTACTTTGACGATTTAGCTGCCGCGTGCTCCCAAACGTCCTACTAAGTACCAATAATGGCCCAAATTCTTAGTTTTGTTCCAGATCTTTCGTTTCATAATCTAGGATTACCTGAGAGATATCAATAATTAAGAGATATAACCCAAAAATCTCTCCACGTTTGCAAATAAAAGAGGGAAGAAAGACGAGCACCTTTGCATTGTAATGACAACTGCTGAAGGCCTAAACCTAATAAAATCATCGCTAAAAGGTTTTTACGATCCCTTGAAGGCAGCAGGTGTAAAAACCACTGCATGTCATACTTTACAACCTCCCTGAAATTGTTTGTGTAGAAACTCTCCTAACAACAGCTCAATCAGCTATCAAAAGCAGATAAACATCAAACGAAACGAAGGAGATCTTCAAGAAATACATCAGGCGAAAACCCTTGATTTCAGGTAAATCTCGCTACTGTCAGATTAAGCCTTATTTAATTTACAGCAGTTTCTACGAAAGATACTCAACATACACCTTTATGGGATGAACTGAATCTTTAATTTGCAAAGATAACGTCATGAATGGCACAGAATGAGAATATCACTGTATGAAACAGCATTGACCCTCGGAGAATTTCCAAGAATCATCGAGGAACTAAATCTGAAAGCAAATTATAGTTATATGCAAAACGTTGAGAACGACAGTTGCAGGCGTACAAAATTCCCTTTCAGGAACCACCACTTTGCAGTGTGGTAGTGAAGTTTGGCAAACCATACAAAACGGTATTATACAGCTCAAATGTAAACAGCCGGCGAGTAGGGTCCCCTGTCGCAATACCATCGCTGCCTTCGTTTTGCTCATTAATTATTGCATCTGGTTTCAGCTTGCTCAGTTTCTCGCCCCTACCTTGACTACCCGCCGAAGAGACTTTATTACTTCTAAGGCTTTCTGGTCTACTGCTTCTGTGCTGGAGAATTTTCCGCTTTCCTTGGCTAGAATTAGCTTTTTCCGAGATGGAATCGTCTTCATGTGCAACTTTTTGTTTCGCAGATCCAGGTGATGTACATCTGGAGGACTGTAATGCCTGTCCGACAGTATTTGTCTTTTCGCATATACCTTTAACACAAAAATGTTCGAAACACATGACCAAATATTGCCTACCTGTATCTATTGGCGTCATATCAACATTCATGTAACTAGCAGTTAATCGTTTAAAAGATGCAGGAACATCAACCAGAAGCTCAAGCTTAAAGAACTCTGCAAGGGAGCATTCTCTGGATTAAAAATTCTACTAGCCGAATTTCAGTTCACAGTGAAATTTGTCCTTGGAAATAAACTCCATTACACTTGATAACATATTCAGAAACAGTCTATAATAAAAACTTTTGAAAAGGAAACCGTTTTGAAGTAAATGTTTAATGTAGTGCTTCTTTATGTTCCATACAAGCAGTTAATGGTATGAAATTTGCGCTGATTCTCCCAGAACAAAGTGTTCTTTGGAGAACAACACTTCCATTAACACAAAACCTTCGGAATTTGATATGGCAAAGCTGCGGTCTACTCCGCCAGATGGAATAGATTAAAGTCTTTGATTTTGTCAACATGACTTACAAAAATATCCTAGGTTGATATTCAATGACAAATTATGAAAAACATAGCAAAGGAAATTCAGAATGACTAACAAAAATTGACCTTATGGGGATTACCAGGAAAAATCCCCTTCCGCGGCGTATTTCAAAAACATATTCAGTAGCCTCTGATAACTTTCAAGTGTCTCCACATTAATGAAGAACAACTATAAAGTTCAAATGAAAATTGTTAAAACTGCCATTATGTTTTAATCAATGTCAATGAGAAACATAGAGAGAGATGCAAGGAAATGAATGGACGGTACCTAAAATGAGATGGTGTAATCTCTCCTTGTTGTTGTGAGCCTCGCATTGCCATTGGTTTAAAACAAGGCAAGGAGCCCCGCAGAGGCTCAAAAGTATTGCAGTATCCAGAGGCCTTTCAAGAGCAAGATCTGCCGGACTAGAAAAAATTTTCTATCAGTAATTTTTACATATACAAGGGGCGGGACGAAAAATTTTTCGTGATGTTTATATTTACGTTGATCACAAAGCTGCGCTTTCCAACTGATACTTTTTATTAATAAGTGGCGGATTAAGAGGGGGGCAACTAGGGGCAGTTGCCCCTCCCTTACCGAGTTGAAGTAAGTCTGGTGCCCCTTTTTTGTAAATTGTGCGCCCCTTTTTAAGACTTATAGGTTAATTTGCTTCAAGGATTACCTCAAAGTATACAACAATTATTGTGAAAATTTCCTTGCAAAGTGAATAAAGAGCCTTCTGTCAGTAGTTAGGGTCTGAAATTGTTGTATACAGCGTACACTCGTCAACATTTTTCACACCCGCACTACCAACTGCCCCTCCTTCAAATTTGCTCTGGATCCACCCCTGTTATTAATCGCATGTAGAATAGCTCTTCTCTCACAACGAGAAAGTGTCCATGATTTTATGTTCCTTTGGAGATTAAACCCAAATAATTTCCACAGATAGCTACGAATTTGATTAAATCAATTTACAAAGCAATCCCTAAACTAAAACTAAATCTCTTGCGTCACATATTACCAGCAAATTGATCTTTGTGACCCTAAAGGCAGAATTACTGAATATCCTAAATCGCGCCTCTTATCTACATGTGCATTTTCAATCACAAGGCATTTTATGAAATGCAGTAACAGTGCTACAGGTATTAAGGAGATTTTAAAAATGAAATTGCGAGGCGTGGGATAGCCTCCATTAAGATAAGAACCTCGTGGTTAGGTGACTGTACAAATTGTAATACAAGACGAAGAAAGGAAATATATTGTGGTAACAGACAGCCGTCCCTTGGTTTCGATAATCAGTTTGTTTTAGCATTAAATTTTAATCATAATGCAACTGACTCCTGGATCTTTATATTTACATTTACTCAAATTTAGCGCGACGTTATGTAAACTGTTCGTCGAAATCGCTATTTGATTTACATCGTACTACGAATGCTTAAAAAAACATCGATTTAATAATAGAATGAACGTTAATAGATTTGCGTTTCATTTCTTGTGGATAACCATAACCATAAAGTTGATTTTATTGGTTGTGGTTTAGCTTTAAGCTTTTCTACAAACTCAAAGCATTCAGGAAAATAAACTCTGTTTTGTCTGTCTGCAGCCGTAGAAAAATAGCGAGAAAGTAAGGTTAACAAAGGAGTTGTACTAAAATCGGCCTTATCTCATTTCAGCTGTCCTATAATTTTTTATCGCATAACCATACAATTGAATTTTGTGAGATTCCTAGTCTAAATAGCAAGATAACTAAGAACAAGAGCCGTATTCATCTCTTAATATTCAAAACGTAGGTTTATCCTCTCCTGGTTTGGAAATTGGGCGAAAGCAACGCTTTTTCGTGTGTGTAGATGTTAACTGCAAACACCGTGGCTATGAAACATCTATTTTATCTACTGCAAGCAAATAATAAATCGAAATAGTATCATTAATGTGAAAAGTCTCTAGCCATGAAATATTAAGATTAATTGCAAAAAACAATGAAAAATTTTCAGAGATGCTGAAGTAGCTTACCTCTTCTGGGCATCTAGTTTTCCTTGGTTTAGAGCACTAGTGATGGTTCTCATGTTATCCATTAAAAGAATCAAGTGACAGTCTATTAAAAAACAAATATAAAATTGGAAAGGGCCACCAGTATTACTGACAAGAAAAATAGCACTTTCTACACAGTAGCTTGAATAGAAAACTTTTGAAAGGGTTGATCAAAGCATCGGTCAGAGTGTAGAATCTTTTGCAAACAGTATTGGTTCGAAATAAATCATCTATTATCAATGAATTCTATTATAAAAATGAATGAAAAATATATCGACAAAACTTTTTAGCAGTTCTCAAAAGGAATTGAATTATTAAAATACGTCTATCTAGGACTTTATTAGAAACACTTGAACAATTTTCATTATAGTTCAGTCAAAACCAACTTTGCAGAAAATTTGATGCGACCGTGATTTTTATAGGGGTTTTTTGTGTTAAAGAAGGAGATAAGTGTATTTGATTATCATACTGACGGTCGTTTAAGAAGTATTTATGTCCCATATTCTACAGTGAAAATAATCAAAACTAGAGGTCATTTTTTTCAAGGAAGGGAGTAATGGTTGTTTGGAGTAATGTTTGTAAGTTTGCGGACACAGATAAAACCCGCTAGGGCAAAAAAGTAGGTGAAATTTGAAAAAAAGATATTGCTAACATCCTACCATTTAAAGAGATTGGAGCCAGCAGGTGAGGAGGAATGTGGGCTAGCAAATTCTCGGAGCCATAAAATATCCAACTCTGGCTTTCTTGTAGGAATTTCTGCATCTCCGTAACGCTGATTCGAAAAAAATAATTCTTTAAACCACCCATTTGGTTGCCTTTACATACTTTTAACTCGTTTTGAAACATAAAAACAGAAACTGCCATTCGTACAAAGGTTGGAAAGCAGAGAATAAAAATTAATGAAGATCAAATTGAGCAAGAAAAAAGCTTAAAAAAATCCGACATGCAGGGAAATTTTTTAAAATTATGATAACAAAACAGCTGATTTGAAGATATATCCGAAAGAAATTGCTGGTGGGAGGAATGGCTAGTGATGGCTAGAGAAGGAATGGCTAGAGAAGGAATGGCTAGTGATGGCTAGAGAAGAAATGGCTAGACAAGGAATGGCTAGTGAAAGGAAAAGCTCAATAGCAAACCTTGGAATGTCATCATGACCGTTAAGACTTGTCCACTTAGCAGCTTTGTTTTTCAATTGTTGGACCAACTCTAACATCACAGTACTTGGAGCGTCTTTATCTGCAAAGTCCCAGATGTCATGTTAGGCAGAATTCCTTAAAATAGTACCAACTTAGCTTTATAATGAAATTAAGGGTCTCAATACCTTTTAAATATGCAAAGGAGAGAGTTCATGAAATTTTCTAAATGAAGTTATGTTATTTTGAGCAAGTTTATGGTGCTGTTGAAATCATTTCGCTGATGTAAGAAATCTCAGATTGGCTGCAAAATTTCCCAAAAAAGATATTTAGATATGTTAGAAAGGCAAAAGTAGAAAACTCTTTGTACATTCATAATGAGAAGAGTCAGAAACGCACCTCCTGAAGGCCATTCGCAAGAGGGGTCCACAATATCTGGCAATAGTTAAAGCAAACGTCTTCTAAACCTTTCAATTCGTCTTTTTCCAAGTCTTTTTCTCACTCAAGAATACAGAATTAATGACATAAAAATCTACTTTAAGATATAGTGACAAGGAAGGGCACTATCAAATACAATAAGTTATGTAATATTAGTAAATATGCTACAAATCGGCTTAAATATGACCACGTGAAAACAGGCCCTTTTCCCAGAAAACTTTGTTTTGCTTGAAAAATCTTTGAACCAAGCCAGAACAGTAATCCACTTGGAAACTCGGCTCCTTCCCTTTGTATATCGAAGTCATTTCGCAACTGATTTAATAAATTTTCACTTTTATGTGGTCGCTTGTGAAAAATTAAAAAACAGTTTAATATGAACAGATTAGATAGAAACTATTAAGTCTTAAAATTTATGTGATGACTCCAAACCAAGTCAATTTGTACGCATTCTGTTTTGAATCGAATGATTGAAGCTACCCATCCGTCTAAAAATTAGCTGAAAGTATTAAGTAACAAGCGGGAAAATGAGGGTCAACGAATAACTAAATGATAAGAAGTGAATAGTAATTTACTATCTTATGTTAACATATAGCTAAGCTGATAGATATGTATCAGAAGCAATGACAGTTTCGAAAAGGATACATCTCAAATTAGAGAGGTCGAGGTATATGCCATCTTTGCCAAACACAAACTCCTTCATACCCTTAAATAAAACGTACATTAAGTTAGAAACGAATGCCGCCCTCTGCCGAAGAAGCAAAACTTTTGGGTCTATCACATTGTGATTCATCACCTAGTACCATACATTAAATCATATAGTTTCTATCGGTGTAAGTGGATGTACAACAAATTTTGAAAAGCTTACCTTCAGTGTATATTGAAAAACCTGTATAAAACGCAACTGAGTATCATAATTTTTGAGGCAGGCACGTGCATTTAATTTAAAAATCAAGGCATGCTCAAAAAATGTTTTTTTATTTTTTGAATCCGTTATGAATTTAGGTCTTTCAATATGCTAAGGTAGAAACGATCTTCCTTTAAGAAATATTTCGGTTTTGTTAATGTAGCCTTTTCACGTTTTCTAGCATATCCCATTTCTAATTGTCGTGCAATCTTTACAAAGAAAATGGTGTTTTCAATCTGTATAAAGAAAATATTAAGGGCAACGTTTGCATGCATTTATCGATGCTATCAAATGGCAAGCTATAGGTTATAAGTTAAGTTGAGGTTAAATTATCTAATATTAATATATAAGTTAAAGCTAATATAAGTTAAATTATCTTGTTCTATAAAGGCAGTTGTCTCCCATCGTGCTGTTTTTTGGCCATAACAAGAGTTGAATTACCTTAACTTTCCTGTTATTTCCCATCGCCTTGTCTGATTTTGATTTGGTATCACCTTTTTCTTTTTTGGCAACTTTGCTTCTGTCACCATTGCCATTTTGTTGCTCTTAAAGAAAACGCAGATTGTAAGGGTAGATAATTATATTATCCAGAAGAAGTAAATTTCAGGAATTTACGACAAGAGACTCGAATGGCACCAACCGTGCAAAATTCCTCATATGGGAAAATTGGGAGCAAAGAAAGTTCTATTCGATTATAAGCCGTGGCTTACAATAAATTTTTGGCACGTTTTGCTGCAGTTTATATATAATCTAGGTGAGAAATACTTCTAGATGAGGAAGAAATACTCTTCGGCGCTATTGATGCTCAGCTAAATTGTTGTTGATTGGAATTCTAATATCTAATTTTTGGTTTAAGTACATAATCAGGACTTATAAGTCTTTGTGTCCGTCATTTCAAATCAAGTATCTTTGCATGGTGTTGTGGGTGAGACCTATAGTCAAGGGCGGCTTTCATTCTTTATGCAACCAATGTGGTTCAGCTTCTGATTGAGGGCTTATAAACAAGGGCGGCTTATAATCGAAAAAATACCTTATCGGTTTCTGCTTGCTGAAAATTCAGAAACCTAGTTCCTAAGTTGTTAAAAAATTAAAATTCACAAAATATTTTGCGGGAAATTATTAAAATGATAAAACAACATTATTTCTTTATTTGGCTAGTTATATCTTTCTTATCAACCATCATTTTGGGCAAGCGATTTTCATGGTTTGGTAGAAAATGGTCTTCTGGCTTGGTAAGATAACAGCTGTATTATGATGGTTCTAAGAAGAATTCCAGTGTCATTTCCCAGAAGCTTGAGGTTAGCTTAAATGCGTCTGTTCATCGTAACAACGTAACTAGGTTTTGTCAATCTTATGTAGACACTCCGTATAAGTTGGTACGGATAGTAATCACTGAATCAGTTAGTATACTAATCCATTTCAAAAACCGATATTGGCATTCTTCAAATACAGAGATAATACTATATAGAGGGAATGAAAAATAACTAATAGTCATCATGAATATTCATCACCTTATAGCTAAATCTATATGATTGTCTGATATTCTTGATAGTCTAATATTCATCATGATGATCTAATATTCTTATATATGGTCGTCTAATATTCATCATTAAAACTACCTTATCGCTAAATTAAGTAAAATCTGTATCAAGTTTAAAAATGTAATCTATAGAAAATCAGTATCTACTACTAAAATCTTTTTATGAATTTCAAAAAAATTTGCCCGTAAAACCCAAAAGTTCCATTTGATATTCTAGATTTTGCGCCTAAGATTTTAAAGTCATTACTTAATTTTTCAAACTTTGCGTCTAATATTTCAAAAGAAGAATCTAATATTCTAAAATGTACGTCTGATATTCCTAAATCTGCCCCGGATATTTCAAAAGTTGCATCTACTATTCTAAAATCTCTGTCTAATATTCTAAAATGTACGTCTGATATTCCTAAATCTGCATCTGATATTTCAAAAGTTGCATCTACCATTCTAAAATCTCTGTCAAATATTCTAAAATGTACGTCTGATATTCCTAAATCTGCATCTGATATTTCAAAAGTTGCATCTACTATTCTAAAATCTCTGTCTAATATTCTAAAATGAACTTCTGATATTCCTAAATCTGCATCTAATATTTTAAAATTTGTGTCTGCTATTATAAAATATTTATCTAATTTTATCTAATGTTCGAAAAATAATCCAGAATCTGTGACTGATATTTAATTCCATGGAAGAACGAACAAGGCTGGTAAAAACATTTGGCAGCAGTTTATAAAACCGAAAATGATTTACCAAGGAATAAATTCAGAAAGATTATGCTGTTCTATTTTTACTCTAGGTAACGGTAACTACAAAAAGGCTTCATAAAGTCCCATTCATATAAAAAACCGACAACAAACAGAATAGCACATTGTGCATTCAGCACTATAGTTCCTAAGGTGAAAAGTTTTGTTCCATAACACCAAAGAGACTTTTGAGAAATAAAAGATTCTAAGTTGATTTATAGAAGAAAAAAACAGATATTCCACTGTGCGTATACTTTGATATGTTAAGGGAAATGAAAGCTTTCACCCTTCCTTCATTATTTGTGGAATCTCCCGTTAGGACATACGAAGGGTTTTCTTGCAAATCAGTTTCAAGCAAGGTCAAGATTTTTCAAATCTCTTTTCTGTCTTTGATTCACTTGATTTTGATACTCTGATTCTTTTCACACAGTATGATTTCATTAAAAATATTGTACTTTTATATAATATAGAGCGCTTCTATAATACAAAAAGTTTTTGTTAGGTTGGTGTTCGGCTGCATCAAGCATATCTAATAGATTTTGTGGCTTGTTGATCCTTTTGGATACGGGTGGCTACTATCTTTCTATCGTTAATTCAATATGACAATTTGGAAAACTGCTTATCTTCCAGATACTATCTTCAAAGTCTTATCCCTATCTTATCACCAAGAACAGGCCAGGAACAGCCGTTTAAGTCTGTTCTGTCTGCGCAGTAGATATTTTTGTCTAAGAAGTTATGAGATAAAAATAAGCAACTTCAGGCTACCAAAAAGCACTTTAGAATACAAAAATAGAAGAAAAATAAAAAATAAACAGATACTAGCAGCAAAGACATCACAATAAGAACGAAAAAAAGGCAGTAAAATTTTAGTAATTATTAAGGCCAGGTATTGATAAAAATACTGAATTTTGAAAGAAGGGAATGCAAGGAAGTTATCCGCTTTTGACTTGGGGCTCCTTTAGAGTGACGCTGGTCCTTTGCTGCCGTAAAGTTTTCAGCAATGTTTTCTAGGGGCATGACGACCAACACTTTGTCCAGCTACACATTCAAACCACAAGTTTTTGCTCCATTGGAAATGGATTTCTCTCCCCTTTTTAGCTTTTAAAGATAAAATGATTGTCGCTGCTATCTACATTTTCATTCTAAGATTGTATTATAGTTTTTAGACACAGGCGTCATCCAAGAGTCACATTTATTACTCCCTACAAGCCAGAAAGTAGATTAGATTCAAGTTTACTTTTTATCTACCACAGGCATAGTTTTAAAATCTTTTTCATACTAAGAGTCAGTAACAAATCAAGAATTATCCCACATGGTTAAAGATAACAATAGATAAAGGATGTTTTTGAGGACAGACGACGAGGACAGTATGACTCTAAGCGGAAAAGTCTTGTTAATAACTGCTATGTCAGTCTTACAACTGCTAACGACAGTCATATTATGTTTGATCAGTCTTTAAACAGCTAATTACGTTCTTACTATGAACTGCTTTCTCAGTCTTATGGCTGCTAGTGACAGTCGTATTGCCAATTGCATTATCAGTCTTATAACCACTAATAACAGTCGTATTTCCATCTGCTAATGAAAATCTTATTAATAGCAAAAATATCCGTTCAAAAACTTAACCAAATATGCATTTCAAAGTGATAATCAATATAGTTGAGCCTGTTGTACATCGTTCAGCCACCATCAGGTCACCTGATGACGACTTGTGCTTGAAATGTTGTACTTATCTTTTATTCGTGTACAAACTCGTTATTTAATTAATGCATGTTAAAGCATTTTTACTATCACTTTGCAGAACAGACTAGGCCTATTCCTATTCTCAATTTTTGTATGATGGTGGAAAACTCCATTTTTCCAAGCTAAGTTTCCATTATCGTTATGTCAATTGGTCAACGGTTACCTCTTAAACAGGTTGCAAATTTTTGCAGTAGATGTAACAAAAATGTAAAGCCTGACAAACCCTTTATAGATTAAAGATTATATATCATGGCTTTTCAAAGCAAAGTACTGAGAATTCAAGGACTAGGTCAGAAATTCGTACTTATGTATTGAATGAACATTTTTCAAATGAACCTACCCATGATGTTTGTTATCCATTCGGAGTTTTCTGAGCATTGCAAATTACCTTAATTATTATAAATTGAATTACCTGCCAGCTCTCCTTGAGTGATCCTGTGATGAAATATTTGCAAAGAAAAATCTCTCGATATCGACCTAATGTCACTGTTGGCAAAGACAGGCAACGCTTCCAAAGGCAATTTGTGGAGGTCTGCGTCAGCAAGTATGACTAGTCTTTCCACCGCCGGCTCTTGCCTAAAAACAGTGGCATTTGTTTACAGTAAAAGTTCGATTTAGGCCGCAGTTTTAGCCCCTTTTCTCTCTCTAAACGCCCTTTTATAGGTGAAACTTGAAGTAAGATTTCCTTAGAAAGAACAAGGAAGAGAGTAAAAACAAATGAAAAATACTCATGGATAATAATCCCCCTGCAAAAGTTCCAAATTCACGTGTGCTTCAATAATTTAGGCCATAATCCCATAACAGCCCCAATGTCTAGAAAAATCCGTACATGTGAAATCGTATAGATGAATCTTTCCTGCTGTCATTGATTAAATAAGATTCAAACTAAACAACTTGAAATGATACATAGCTTTTAGGCAAATATTAGATGTCTGCAGCATAAAACAGAAATAAGTAAAAATAAGTCATCTTGAGGAAGCCCTATCCTCTGAAACCCTTTTTTGCTTTAGACACCTGTCCTAGAACCCCCTCCCACAATTAAAGAAACCCCTAGCGTGGATATCAGGGCATCTTTTTGGGTATTCTTTTCAATAACATTTGAAAGTTATTCAACCTTAAATCTAATCAGAAGTTAAAAATGTGCAAAATTCTATTGCAGAATCGTTTGTTATATGCTTGCTGAAATAATTCAATACGCAGACAAAACATACGTCAAGGATTCCTGCAGTTGTGGGATGATGGTGCCACAGTATGCCTCCATTGCCACCACCATCTCATCGAATCGCGTCTGAAGCTGTTTTTCTTCATTTTCAAGCTCGGCTTTTAGAAATAAGGTTTCCTGAATGACAAGATACCGTTACAAATTAATATATAAATGAAAATATAAAGATAAAAAAATTGATTTGAAGCAAAGTTTCAATCACATGAGATGAATGGAAGACAGGATTCCAAACGATACAAAGCTAAGACGCATTTCAACCTTGTCATCAGGTCAATGTGAGAAAGGTACTTTTTATAGTGAGTTTGGAACGAACATAATTTTGAATAAGTATATTTGAAGGGTAAGGGTCAGATCTGTAACTGGGTGAAATGTCTTATTAAAGATTAATGTCCACAACCCAAAACAAACTTTTATTGTTCATATCAAGGTGCTAGTTGAAGCAACATTAACTTGGCCGATATGTTTACTATCAAATAGCAAATCAGAGGGAAAAGCTAGTTAAAGGTAACTATGTTATGGGTTAGATGGCGTAAGAATTTGCCCTCAACAGTGAATAGTATTTGGGTGAATCAGCTCGTTGTAAAGAATCAATATTTATTTATAAATCTCATTAAGATGCTATGAAGATATCTGGGATATAATCAAGTAGGCAAGTATTTCAGTTCTCAAATTTTGCAACAAGCAGACAGACATACAGGCAAATTTCAAGGCCATCAAAACTTAATTTGAATTTACACGCAACTGTTCAAAAGCCGAAATGTATTTGGTCAAAGTACAAGATTACATAAAGAGAACGAAGATGTGATATTACTTAAAAAGTAGGAAATCCAAAATATTGTTCATAGAGGATATTGTTCTAAAGAAAGTAAGAAAGTTTAATCTCATTGGCGGTCTAGGTAAAGGATAACAAGGGGCTGAGAGTAATGAAGAGTGTCATTATTTTTCATTAATACTATTAACCCAGGATAAGGGATGGCTATTCCTAAAAACGCGATCAGCTTGTAAGATCTCTGGAGCTGTTTCAGCCCTCAGAGTACAAGAAGAGTTAAGGTTATTGTGATGTATTTATCGCAAAGAAAAGTGATATTTTCAGCTCAACTCGCTGCGAGCAAACTCCGCAACCAATTGAAAAGGGGTTGGTTGATCGGGGATGATTTCAAAACAAAGTCCTCAGTAACAAGGACCTGAACAAAGAAGTAAAAAGACAATTAGATAAGCAGTCTGCATACGCACACAAAGTTCACAATAATTAAACAAGGTTCCTTAAGAAAACTTGTTACGAAACGCCTTCGTGACAGTTTTGGCTTTTCTTTGTTAGTCAAAAGACTTCTGAAATTCAAGAGAAGAAATCAAGGCTTTTTCGCCTTACAAAAAGAGGACTGGACTATACAAGCTGTCAAGGATTTATCAGTTAAGCAATAGGGAAGTCGTGTTTGGAGGTTGCTTCATAGGATGCTAATTACCAACAAACCACAAGAAGAAAGACAATTTCTTTATCTCACAAAGAAGAAACAATATCAAATAAGAGGTCGGTAAGGGTCAAAATTTACAAAGTGATTACAAAACCAAAACGCTGACTGCGGCCTAAGACTATAAAATCACCTTTGAGATTGAGTTCGAAGACCGTTCGACCAACCCAAGCATTTCCTTTCGCTTCTGCGTCTGTTGCTGGAAATAATTTTTGTGTAGCAAAAAACTGGATACATCGTTTTTGAACTGCTCAGCCATAGCGATAAGACTAAGGAGGAGTTCTTGGCTGACTGGCGTGCTGCAAATATGGGATCGATTGGCTGCTGGGAAAATAAAGAAAATCATTCTTAATTGATGATGATAATAACAGTAGTATTAATAATTACAAAGACCTAATGAAAATAATAACACTATTAAACTAGAAATGTCAACATGATTATAGGTAATAGCCGATTAAGATGATTACAAAGATTATCATTATGATTATTTTTGTGAATTCGAAAAATGTTGGTGATGACTGCTGCAAGCTGATTAGACGGTTTGAATCTCACCTCCAACCGTCTGATCCTTCTTCTTCCCTGTTGGCATGCCTACCCTAGGCTTTTCAAGGACACCTGCATAAAGCAAGGATTTATCCGGAGAATGCTGCAGTATTACAAAAGTTACTGGAAAGGGTATTTCTTTAGTGATGTCAACATGATTGCGAGAGATATGCAGTCTGCGCCAGGCCTGGAAGAAAGAACGGAATTCACAATTTATTTGCACATATCGTTGAAAAAGGAAGATTTTTGTTAAATTAAGAAAACATGTTCAAGTAGAATCAGAGAAAAATATTTGGGGTAATAAATTTCTGGTGAAATATTGTCTGTTTCGGAGAAACTTGATAAAACGTCGGTGGTTGAAGAAATATTAGACGAAAAGAAGGTTGAATTACAATTTTAATAGGCTTGCGGAAAAGTTTGTAATCTGCAGGCATATTAAAAGTGAAATTATTACCTCTGATTCTGTTTGGAGGAGTTCTAGATTGATTGCACGAACACCAAGAGAATCATTGGAATTCACCGCCATGTCATTGAGGCTCTTTCTCTGTTGAGTTAGGCCAGCTATACGAGATGTGTGCGGATCCGTCAACACTCTTTGGGCTGTGTCACTTAGAGTGATTGCTGCAGAGGCACTCTTTAAAAAAATTCAAAACGATCAGTTTAGACTGTTGAGAGTCAGTAATTCTTCATCTCATATATAATATTTCTTTATCTAGACCTTCTGTTCAAATCAAAGAGAATTTGAAAATTTTTGAGAAAAGCCATACTTTGCTTCCACAGAAAAAACGACTTAACAAGCACCCCTTGGGCTCAAAATCGTTACAGATCTCTCGGAAGTGCGGAATGCCATAGTATGACAAGGCTTTAAAGTTTATTTTCTATTAGCTATTATCATTAAGCAATATTGTAGGTGATAGAGTTTGCAAATCTTTATCAAGCAAAATAAAATTTTAAGCTGACAAAAGTTCATGAAATTAGAAATTATTGTAAATATTTTAATTTTATAATAAGAACTAAAAACCAAAAGCGAAGAAAATAGAAAATAATCAATACCTGGTACAAAGCCAGATAATGGAGGGAAGTTGCCGGATCACGATTACCAATGCACTGTACTATTGAGTATGACGCATGCGCAATGATGTCCTTGCAGCCATTTCTCAGGCCTATTTGACAGGCTTGGGTTAAGAACTCAACAGCTTGAGTGATAAACATAGCATACTCTGCGTAGTTTTTCTAAAAGATACACATGTAAAAATGAAATTCGAAATTTCATAAGCGGCGGAGAAGGTTGAAATGTAGAAAATTGGAATAAGCGAATTTTTATTTGCCAAGATTCTCAATATCTCACTGATGTCTTAATTCAAGTCTGGAAGCAACCGACAACAATTTCAATAGACTGGGAGGAATTGCTGATGTTGCTAAGCAAACAAACCTTAATTTGCAAAGCCTTCTGTCTTTTCCTTGAGTCCATTGAAGATAGCACATCTAAATCAGTTAGATTATCTACTGCTTCACTGTCATCAAATTTTTCAGTTATTGCTATGTTGGCCACACTAGCCTTCTCGCTTCCTGGCTGCAACTGAGGTGTAAAATAAAGATGATATACGTTTATTTAAAGCTGAGATGAAATTAAATAAGCTTTAATCAAACAGAAAATATTGACAAAGTTTGACAAAGAGTAGCTCTTTATATCAATCGTCTCATTTTTACATCAATCAGGCAAGTAAAAATTACCAGAGAGTGCAATGAAATTTCATATTTCATCTTACCGCCGGAGTGTATTCCTCAAGGCCAGGAAAAATTTGTAGAGCCAATTGTTGTAGACACTTTCCAATGAAGAACGCCGCCTGAAATATGAAAAAAAAGGGTCAGTCACGTGGCTTGAAATCAGAGACAACTGGATCGTTTTTATAATATCCTTACATGAGAATATTCCTGAAAAAATGTAAATCTTTAAAGGTCTGACAGATAGATCGTTATATTCTAGTGCTCTACACTCTGTGATATTCAAATAGTCAGTCTGAATAATAATTATCTTATATAAAGAAACTATTTTCAGATGACTTAATGCAAATAAGAAACAAGCAACTAAGGCCTATGTTTCTTGTATAGAATTCCAGACATCAATCAATCAGTTGTTAATCAATCAGAATATGCTGATGAATAGCCTTTCTTAAGCAACAATGGATAGTCGACCATAATCTATCTAAGAATTTCCATTTTTGTCATATGAATAACATTGTCAATACTTTCACTCTGCTTTCTTTTGGCAATGTACTGAGTAAGTTGAAAATGAGTCAATCTTTCAAGGTTTAGCGGAAGTGGATCTTTTTTGCATTTTTGCACTAAAATAGATTGACAATAAAGAGCAAAAACAATAACTATATTGAAAGCTCCCAAACAAAAAGGAAACAAATACACTTCTGTCACCTTTGCTTGAGATTTAGGAATTTTTTCTTTGGAATTGTAGATCTGTGTCAACAAGGAGAGGGCTTCTTCACCAATTAATCTAGAATAGAAGAAAATATGTGCGCATTTGCGAAACTGGAACAAAGTTTCACCAGAGCATAGCGAGCAGAAATGTGACAATGGGTCAACAGGATAAAGGATGATACTTAAACCAACGAAATTTGGGTGGATAGTATGGTTTACGGGAGACAAGACGTTTCAGCTGTGTGAAAAAACTTAATTTACTTTCTTACAACATTTCTGTAAGTGTTTGAGAATATCACTAATATATTCGATATCAAAGTCAGATAAAAATCTTGCAGTATGAATTCAAGAAAATAGAGAAAAGGGGACGAAAAGGGGTTTTTGAGGCTTACCCGGTAACCAGATTCCAGTCTCGCTGACTTTCTGTATATGCAGGAGTCATGGACACAAAGTCTTCTAAGATCTTAACAAAGAGCCAGAAAATTAGTTTTTGGGACCGCAAAACTTGAAGATTGCACGAAATACCGGAAACATAGCATACTAAAGCACTTTCGTCCGACGGTCTTTAGAGCAGGATTGCCATTTGGCCGTTTTGACGGCGAAATTCCTCTATTCTGGCCGTTTTTCAAAGCTATTGGCCGTCCAAAATTGATTTGGCCGAACAAGTAAAAGTTGGCCGAATTTTGGCCGCATGTTGAAAACTACAAATTACAAAGACAACGACAATTTTTGCACAAAAAAAATTCAACATTTTGTTAAAACAATCTCAAAATTGCAAATAACGAAGCAAGAAACAAAGAAAAAGATAACAGAAAATTGAAATTGAAAGCAAGTTCGAGCTTTTTTAACAAACAAAGCCAATTTGATTACACTATTACTCTAAAGACTTGGCCAAAATGTAGCTTTTTTGTATATTTTGTTTGGCTGGCCGAATTTGGCCGTCACGCGTAAAATATTTGGCAGGCAACCATTCCAAGCATCTGGCAACCTTGCTTCAGAGTATAAAGTCGGATAATAACCGAAAGTAAGCTGAAAATTCATATCCGGGTGTGGATCGAAAATAACGTGTTAGGAAGAAAGAAGTGTTCGACTTTTTGCCTTGATTTTACCAATGAGCGACCGCTAACCTCTCGCTTAATTGAAGTGTCCAAGAGAGAAAAATGAACTCTTTCTGTCTTCACAAGTCGGGATCCTTTGTTTTTGCGTAAACAGATTCCAAAAGTCCTGAGTGTAAAGACGACCTAGCCTGCTCAATCAATGAAAAGTGCTTTAGTATGTTGTGTTTTCGGTATTTCGTGCAATCTTCCAGCCAAGAAATTACTAAAATCAAAAAGTATTATTGCCTCAATAAGGTAATTTTGCATGTTCAGATAATGAAGATATTATCAATATTACTGCATGATGTCTTCATACTATATACTCTAAGAAAGGATGGTAATGATGATATGAAAATGACAAAGATCATTATGAAATGATGACGATTCCTGCCACCTTATCCATGCTGCCCTTTCTGCACTGTGATGCTTGCCGCATCTGTATGTCATTTGTCACTTCACCAAGAATGGTGACGGCTATTTTCATTGCATGCAGAACTGTCTCTGCGAGCTCCATTTCAACAGGTAAGCAGGCATTGCCAATCTAGCAAAAAGAACAAAATGCTTAATACAGTTTGAGTAGAGAAGTGGATAATCTACCTGGTTCAAAAGCACTCCCATACAATTTGGAGCTGATAAAACAAAAAAACATCATTGGGAATTTCACAGAATGATAGAGAAGCATGTTAGTAGTTTTTGCTAAGCGAATATTTTAAACGCATAACCTGATTCTTGATGGGTATTTAGACTCCGTTGAATATTCTGCTTAAGAACATTATGAATTGGGAATCGCTAAGTCGAAGAGAGGATAAATCATGGGCAAATCTATGTGTACTAACTCTAGTAGCTTAGTGTCAAACTCTATCATTTTCATATCATGCAATAGAATTTAATTGAATAGCCATCAGATGTATAAATCGGCTGATAGGTTTTAAAGACTCTCAAAAATTGAAAAACCCATATATACCGTTATCAAACGTAAAAGCTCATAATACTAAATATTACAACCGAATCTAAATTATATTTAAGTATTATTTGGAACTCTCCCTGAAGATGTAAATACTCATGCATAAAACATTTTCATGGAAATATTTCGATTTTCGACTGCATCAGTAACGAAAATAGCATAATAGTGGCACTCAAAATACCTCAAAAGTTGCCTTCTTAACACGTGATTCATTTTTCTTTGCTATTGCGATTGCCTTTCTTGCGATTTCAAAACACTGACATAGAAAAAGGTACAAGCGAAGAGATTATCCGTCTTGTCATTAAATAATTCAACTCAGGAAAATAATCTAAATAATAAAGAAACAAGATATAAAAAAATAAGTATAGTTGAAAGTTTTACATAAATAAATAGAGCCAAATAAATGGACTGATCAATGACATAATTACTTTTTAAACATAAGACAATGGATTACAATATTACTTTCTTACTGTTAAAACGATTGTTGTTTACGCCCCTATCGTCATTGTATCTGTATTCTGTCAACTCTCTCTTCTGCCGAGGTTTAATATCGATACCTAGACTCATTTTCTTATAAGCACAACATAAATCGTCCTATATCGCATCAAGGATCAAGGTTTACATGAAAAGAGCCGTGAATTAAAAAACTAAACAATATCACAATTGATCACTCAGAGGAAAAATGTAGTAAAGTACCTGGATTAAAACTGTTTTTCTCTTTTCACGACTACTTGACGAAATCGATGATTGCAATAGGATACACTGCGACTTAAGTATTCTTAAGACCTCTCGATTGCAACCAAGACTTGTGAAATTTTCAAGACTTTCATCCAACAACTAAAAAATTAGCTAAAATTTAAGAATCTCTAGAATTTTAACAATGTAACTTTCTTAATGGCTACTGACAAGAATCCCACGAAAATTAGCAGCAGTTTTTTTTGAAATCTAAAATAACATTTCATCTCTCACTGCTTTAAGGAAGAAACACCAAACCTGGAATATTTCCTGATTTTTCTTGTCATCAATGACGCTACTCGTTTTGAGAATATAGTCAGCTAGCCTGCAGCAGAAGGTGAAATACCTTGGGTGAATAATAGCTTATATCAGCCAGTTTTAAGATAAATAGGCAAAAGTCTAAACTATTTCATAGCCAATAAACCAATAAACAAACCATCAAAGCATCAATAATTAAAGGATTTACCAAGAAAAAGCACAATAGAAACGCATCTTGATTCAAACAGCAGGGGAAAGAACATCAAATATAGAATTTAGTCTTTTTTTAGAATAGAGCATATTATATCATTAACAGTTGCAGCAGTACATTAGCAACTGTGCTCTTGTTGACAGAAAGGATTCTAAAATACCTAGAAAAGACTTTAAGAAAAAATTCCAGACGTTTTTAAGCTTCTGTTAGTAACAAATCTTTATAACATTATCAAAGAAAAGAGTTCGTACTTTGCATGCAAAACTGCTTTCACATACACGCTCTGACAGAATCTGTTGGGACTCTTCCTGCTGAGGTCGTCAAGGAGACGAATTGATGACGTCAAAATCTCTAATGCCTAGACAAGATTATAGTGTGTGGTCAACAAGCCAAAACACCTTTAGAGTAATGTATAGGTAATGGTTTAGTTTAAAAGGATTCCTTGTCTGTACAGCCTCCACGTTTTAATTAATGCCTCACCCTAGGCAGTCCGTTGTCTCCTGAAATTGAGATTTAATAAGGTCGTGTTACTTGAAGTAATGCAGTTGATATAGTCTAGCTGTTGCTGTAAAGCAGGTGTACAGCAGTTGCTGCTGAATTTCTTTTTGACCTGTTAAATACATCATCAAAAATGTGTCCAAAACTCAGAGGCATGGAATCAAAAAACTGAACATGGTGAAGTTCGTGCCGACATCAATTTTTTTGCAATCATGCCATTTATTCTGCAGATAAGTGGATTATTTTCTCTCATTTCCCAGTGTCTATTGAGTCAGCACACGATTCCTGTAAATAACTTCAATGGACACAGGGATCACACGGGATATAGAGCTTACCTTGTCTGAGGAGGCAATCTCGGGATGACACTGGAATGTTGTCGGTATCGCTAAAGAGCGGTAGTAAGCATCAACCTTCAGTGCAATTACCTGGCACCAAAACTCCAACGATCCTTCCAAGTTCTGCAAAAGTTCAAAGCTACCCATCAAAGTTTTGAATAAAAAAGGTTGAATGAGAGTTGATCCCGCAGAAAAACTGGAAATCTATTGGAAAACCGTAAAATTTTGGAAAATGATATGCCTCGTTAAAGTAAGTTAAAACATGTTAACATATATTTGAAACAAAACACCTGATACAAATTCAATGCACATAAAATTTCAACCTATGTACACGACATAAGGATCAAATAAAAAGAAACGCGAAAGACTGCTTTCAGAGGATTCCAATCATCAAACAACGTTAATCAATTTAAAAGCAATTCCAACCTGAATTCTTTCTAAATGAGAGATAGCAGTGCCCCAGTCGCATTCTTGGTAGGCTAAAACGGCACTGTTGAATTCAATCTGGGCCAAACAGTGGTCGTCTTTAAAACCCTTAAACGAAAATGCTTCTTGAAAACAAAACCGCTCTGAAATTACGATGTATGAATTTATGAGCGGAGAACACACATTGATAAAATTTTTATCAGGATTTACAAAATTTGTAGACCTTCTAATTTAATAATGCTGAAAAATTCAACTGTTAAATTGCATTACTTTTAAGCTCACCTTGTCCCAGCCAGATTCTTAATTTAAACTTGAAAACAAAACTATAAGTGTTATAATACCAGTTTGCCAAAGGGATGACTTTGCAAATGGCTTTATGTAAGAGCTTTAAAAACATCGCATTAATCAATTAAGTTTCAACAAAAAATTCTTAAGAAGGTAGCAACATGTGAATGTTAAGTGGTCTTTTGAACAATCATAGATTTTCTTTCTTCGACAACGCAGATGTTAAGGACCTAAACGGAAAATCAGCAAAAATAGAACCTGGCAACAATAAAATCTATTTTCTTAAAAATTACTTCTGCGCTTCTTCTTGCCTCTTCCAGTAACTCCCTTGCATCATTATACTGCCCCTTAAAGAAATATACAATAAAGAATCAGAATTAGCTGCAAAAAAGTAATCAAAGCTCAAGTGCAGTGGACTCTACCTAGACACCTTTGTAATGCCAGCCTTCATCTGGTGGGGGAACTTGTTGTCACTATGATACCTCATTTATTCGCAATAGCCACTCGTTATAATTCGTCATGCAGCTCTCTCTATAGAATCCTACAAAACCCTACTTGGAAGGATTTCTTTACTTACAGGTCACAGGGGTTAGTTTCAGTTCAGTTTATTTTACAAATTTTACAAAATATATACTTCAACACAAATTTATTTTCAGGACACGAACAACAATCAAAGTAAAAGTTAGGACCCCTAGCTGTTACTTTTAAAGAAGGGGTAGGCTGAAAAAGCACAGTTTGATATACCCATATTGATAATACTTGGATGATAGTCACAATGATATAATAGGATTGGGCATAATAATGCTATTATTGGCTGTGAGTATATCGAGACTAAGTGAAATATGTCAACGATAAAGATAACTTATTATGACGCTTTTTGGCAGTTTATACATCAGGCTTATTCTTAAAGCCTAATATGATTTAAAATAATATTAAATATAGAATAAACCGTAACTAGATTAATTAATCAGCATATGAATCATCCTAATTTGATGGCACATGAAATCAACCAAACCACCAGCAAAAATCAAGAAATATTTATTGTACAAATACAGACCTGTTTGATTAGAAAGGCTGCAATTCGGGTCCAGATCTCTCGTCTGGCTAGCCCTCCGATCAACCTCCTATTTCCGCTTGACCGGGTGGTATCTTTTTGCTTGGTGCTTGGCTTGTCGGCTTTAATTTCCATTGCATGCTTCGATTCTTCTGCATACACTTGGGCCTCTTTCTCTTTCCAAATAAGAACTTTTTCTCTTGATCTAAAGTAATAAGAGATAAATCTTCGCAACAAACACCCAAAATCAGCCGCAAATACATAAACTAAAATTCAACCAAAAACATATCTACAAACCTATTTCAAATTCTAAAGATTTGTATACACTAACTATCATCATCTCGCCGAAAGGCTCGCCCAATCATTCATGGTTTTCCATAATGAAAAATATGTTGCAGTTATTTCTAAACGAACATCACATGATCAACACGTATACTTTTCCTAATTATTTGAGATGCCTCTCCATGGCTAAGAATGAGTAATGAAAATAAAATGTCTTCTTCCACTTACTCTGCTTTATCTTCTTCTGTGATATACTGAGGCCCAAGTGATCTAGATAAATTGCAGCTGGCGGAAACCATTTCTAGATCGTTGAGAATATCCAAGAGCCTAAAATACAAGGATATTCGACTTGAGAAAGAGATCACTAAAACATGTAGTAAATAATCAGCTTATTTGTCACAGAACGCCCTTTGAAGCATGCACAAGATAAAACGTGCAGCAATGCAACTTGTGATCTAATGATAAATGCTCAAAAATATGATAGCGATAGTCTGCAAATGTAGTTCAAAAAACGCAATGACTTAAGAGCTTTTGGGTATACGTACTGAAGCTTGGACAAAGTTATCAAAAATTTGTCTTCAAGTATCTCCGCTGCAATAAAACAGTTGAATGCGCAGACAGGAAGACACAGAGGGTGATACCCATGCTGGCACAGTGAATTATTCAGAGCTTCCATGTAATAAAACGTCAGCTCCTAAAAGAGGAAGTACTTTTTGTATGATTGTTGCAGCAGTAGACAGTAAAACAAATTAATCAAAATAAATTGATCAGAAATCACTTTGGCAAAAGTTCTTATTAAAGGTACTCTGGGGCAGTTAATTTTTCAGTAGGAAAACGTGCCCCTATAATTCTTGAAACATTAGATATATCAGTGCACGTATTGAAAACAGTCATGGCTGCATTTTTGCAATGCTATAATTATTACGCAACTTATGCATCCCATGTAGTTGCTCGTTGTTCCCAGCTTTGGCCATTTACCGGCCTCCCTTTAAGTCAAAGAAAAGTATCCTTGATTCTAATGTGCTCTGTACCAATCTCCTTAGAGTTGAAGCCCCGAATGAAATATTAACACATTCTAAATTATTAAAGGCAGTAATGTGCCTAAGTTGCTATGTTTCTCTGTATACAGTCCACCCCATAGGGCCATAAAAGCAACATTAAAATTAACGTTAAAATGAATAGTTAGCCATGGATCCTTACCGGCTTTTTAATACTTCTTTCACTAATGAAACAGCCAGAAACGTCTTGTTTAAAATACTCTTTCAGCTAAAAGGGCAAGAAGTATGTTATTTGGCAAATTGAAATAGCGCAAAGAAGAGAGAGATAGCTAGTTGTTTAATAGATCGGATTTTGGCAAGGATCGCAATTTCTAGCCTATTGCCTTAAGCATTGACTAAGACAAATTTAAATTGCGGCAAAAATAAATAACTGGTAAAGAAAGTAACAAAAATCAAAACTGTACCACCAAAAGTATTTCTAGAAGCAAAATTTCTGTACTTATGCATATACTTCAGCGTGAAAATGCTAGACGAAAAGTTGATATTCTAATTTTATTGTATTTGAGGCGAAACAAATTGCAAATATACTACTAAAGGAATGGCATAGTGCTTGCTTCTTTAAATAAATCTTTCTTTTTACAGACAGCACAGATACGTAACTGAAATGCACATGGATAAACACAATGCCAGTAGGGATAATGATGTATTAATGAAAAAAGCCTATAATGAAAAACTTATATAAACTTATAATGAAACTTATAACTTATAATATTGAGCTACTACATACTCTTTCTGGCAGAGCGAAAGTTGCCCATTGTTCAAGAGAAAACGGAATGCATGTCTTTGATGCCACACGATCAATTTTGTTTGCCTGACGAAAGAACAATATTTCAAGAAGCTACAAAGTCTTACATTAACTATAGTATATACTTCTTTCCACATAATTTTAATTTCGGAAAGGCCTGAAAAATTTGGCGAAAACGTTCGTGTCGTTATCTTTCTGCAACATTTGGTTCAAGGCAACGAAATCTCTTTTTTCTAAATGCTGAAAACTTTCAGGCCTGCCAGGGGAGGGTTAACACAATCGGCTGAAAGAACTATCAATCTCAAAATGCAATTTACTATTCTTTCAATAACAGTTGTGGATGTTAAATGAAAAACGCAAACTCGAGCCTAAATTTCACTTATATTACCCACAAGTATCATAAAAATGATAAAAAGGATGTTAAAGTTCTCGCCAAAGCCACAAACAAGCAATGAAATACAAGCATCGAGAATGTATACTGCCAATCTGATATCAAATTGATATTTCATTCTTTTGTTATATTGAGCGCTGTTTGATATACATAAAATGAAGTCCATCTCAAACTAAAACTTTGTACATACATCTTTCTTCCTAGATTCTGCTTTGGAGAAGGGGCGCTCTCCTGGTTTTACACCGTCTCGCATCGCCTTTTCTCCGATTCTTATTGAGTTCTTGTGAAAGATGAAATGATGAAGAATCATCGAAAGGGACGTTACATATCTATGTTAAACATACATGATTTTTCTTCACTAAGCACGTATGAATATGCTAACATATGAATACCTAATAATGCTAAACATACATGATTATGATGAGCTTCCAAAATTATGTTGAACATACATAATCATGCTGAGCATATATAATAAGATTACCGTAACTATCCACTTGGGGTACAAAAGTATGGAAACGGTAGTTAAAAATGGCACACAGTGGCCACAAGCTTAAGATGGCAAATTTCTGAAAGAAAATTACTAAAAGAAGGGGCTTGGGGACGATAGTTAATGGCGCAAAAATGCATCGCTTAAGTAATTATTATAGCAAAGAAACTTCAAGCTTCGCTCTGTGACCAAATTATCACTTAGAAGACTCTTTTAGCAGAAATCTAGGACTTGAAAGAGTTCCAATATTGTCAACAGGTGAGTCACTTTTCATTCGAAAAACAAGACTGTGGTTTTTGAATTTTTAATTTGCTCATCATCTACACAAATAACAATAAAAAAACAATTATGCTAAATGTTTAATCTTTATTGTGCTTCTGCAAATCGTGAATTGAATTACTTAAATCCAAGCTGTTTATTTTTTTGCACACAATAAACTGCTTTGATCACTAAACGTCCCTTTATCGATATTCATCTCGTTTCATTATCAATAATCTGCAGGTCAATATCTCAAATAAAAGAATCTTCCAAGTAATAATTTTATTATGTAAACAAACGCAGACGTGTCCAGATTTAAGTATCAACGGACTATGTGGTGCCTCTTCAAAGTTTCCTACATTTCATCATTATTGGTTATCAATGCTTCGATAAATTTCTTAAGAATTTTTCTGAATATTTGTTCAATATTTCACATATTTTTGTTATCAAAACAGTATAATAATCCTCTAAATTCATTCCGAAGTCATTAGAAATGAAAGCCCCTTCACCTAGTAATTTTGTTTCGGGAAATTTATCATCTTTGCCCTTGGCCACTGTGAATCGCCATTAATGACTATCGTTTCAATACTTTTGCAATCTAAGTGTATATGCCCAGCATTTCGCTAACCATATTTTATTATGCCATTAAAAGCGAGATAATTGAGTTTGCAATATAGTGCCTTAACTTGCATTGAATCTATAGAAAATTTCATAGTTAACTTAGGGTTTTAGCTTTTTCTCCACTGGCACATATTTTGGGGCTTGAATTTTATTTAAAGATGAAATAAATTGATAAATTGCCACTTGAAGTAAAAAGTTGCAGATACTTTCTTTACATTGTTTATCAAGGTTGAAATGCTTCGATTTACCTGAGATTGCAATTAACATAGTAATTACCTGCCAAAGTCTCTGGATGCAATAAGCAGCGGTGAGGATATTCTCTTGTGATTTCGGAGTAGAACCTTCTTGCATCTGTGCCGACATCATGTGCAGCCTAGCAAGTGTTTCTAGGCTTTGCATGTCAACACAGTCACTGATTATTGTCTTTATGTCATTATCGTTTGAGATTTTGATATTCTTGTCACTTATTCGTGCACTTCTTGGTACTAAAATTCAATTTTAATTTAGTATTCATTAAAACAATGGAAGAAAATTGAAAGTAATGCTTACATTACAAGAACAACAAGAGCTACGGCAAGGTTTAATGTAAAATGAGAAAAGGGGTGCTGTCAATAACTTTAATAGCTAGAAGGGAACCACTGTTAAGAAATGCTTCGACTTATCTTTTCAATTCATGTTCAAATCGCTTTAGAAAAGGTTTTATCGCAAGATTTAGAAACTAGTGGACTACCTAGATATGTCTTCACGAGTATCATAAACAAACTAGTGGACTGCCTAGATATCGTCTTTAATTATTAATTATTCAAAAAACGAAGTTAAATGAAAATAATATATAAATCTTTAACTTACCAAGGGTATTTTTTGATATAATGACATCGATAACTATATCCATAGCAGCTTCCAGCTGTCAAATAAAGAAATTTCGCGTTTAACTTAAAATAACCTGCTTTTATTTTAACCAACTGTTTCCTCTTCACGAACAATTATTTGACATGATTTAGGAAAAATTAGCGCTAAAAAATTAAAACATTTTGTCAAATTTTCCTTGTTTAGAAATGAAAAAAAGTGCTGTCATGACATTAAATGATTAATCGAACGAAGTAATCACTGGACTTCGAGATTTTAAGGCACTTTTCTCAGAAAACATCAATGGGGTGAGTAGAATATGTATTCTATTCATCTCACTTGAAAACACATTCTTCTAAGTTTGTATTAACAAAAGAGCCTATAAGCAACAAAAATTATAATTAACATATAATCTCACGTGATCAAGGCAGTCTGACAAAGGGAATTCATTCACAAACAACCAATCAGCAAAGTCTGAGAGGAAATCAACTTTCTGCCACTCGCTCCCAGGGCTCTATCAATACGAAACAAAAATGCAAGCACGGGCCTATGAGCTACACAGCAAAAGCATTGCTTTTAAAAGAAAATCTTTAAAACAAACAAATACTCATCGAGCAACACACAAAAGTACTCCACCGATAGGCAAATATATTTATCTTTAACATCATAAAGTACAAAAATATTTCTTGAATCGGTTATTGAGTTGAAACGATGTTAAATGAAAGAAATATCAAAAATTGCTTAGATGCTGAATGAAAACTTTGATTTCGTTGTTTTGGTTTGAGCCTCCAAATAAGATATTACTTGAAAACACATTTTTTTGGTTTTTAACAAAATCCATATTTGAACATTGAAACACCATTGACGAAAATTGGGTACGCAATTACTCTGCTCAAAGAATGACATAACTTCCACGTCATTTAAAAAGAATTAACAGCTGTCATACTCAAACTGGTGTTTTGTTTCCTACTTATTCCTGTCAATTTAAACATGTAAGGAGAAGAAAATGGTCTTTTCATAGACAAAATGAATTTTGATATAACCGAATGCAACAGTAAATGGGGCGCACCTTTGAGCAGAGCAATGAATAAGCTATAAGCATGTAAGCAAATGAGACAGTTGAAACTCAACTGAGGTCACTTCAGGGGCGGATCTAGACGTTCGCACTGTTCGCACATGCGACAGTCAAACTTTTAAAATTATACTAAGAATTGGTCTCGAGAGAGGTTTTTGCTGAACAACAACTTTTTCGCTTATTGGCAAATTTCTCATTTGTGTTTTGATAATATTTACTTGGGAATTATGCTTCAATTATATTTGACAACTGAACACCGTGCAGGTGCAGGAAGATCCAGGGTCTGAATCGTGCATGATTTAAACCTGGCCATAAACAGAAGCAAAATCTTAAACACAATCTCTAATTCTATCTTGATCTTGATTCAATCTAATTCAAATCTTGAAGCATCCTGACTAAAAAACAACAGGGTACCAATGTAGTTAGATTAGGGCATTTTGGTGCACAGTATGATTAGTAGCACGTTCGCACCGATTCGCACAGCTTTTGTTTTAAAATATTTAGCCAATCAAATTGCTAGATAGTGCGAACTTCGGTGCACAGTATGTTTTTTAGTAAGGTCGCACCACTGGGCTAAGATTAATCCGTTCTCATTGCGTGTATTGTGCAGTTTTGAGCTTATTTATGCCTGGCATGGGCAAGCTTTTCACTGGAGAAAAGGAATTTTGTGTTATGGAGTCGGCTGGCTACATGTAAAACGAATACGTTAAACCTGGTAATTTGGAAGACAAAGGTCGCTAGATTTTCAGAGTAACATTCGACACGGGATATTTTCAAGTTTCAATGTTCATTACCTCCTCCATGGATCGAGGGCCTACTAATGTCAATAAATGCACTGGACTGGGGTGATAATCAGTGGGCGATACCTGCGATTTGGCTCTGGCGAAGAAATAATGTTCAGGACGTTGGCAGAGAAAAATTTTCACTTAGACAAAACTTTCAAAGTGAATCTTTTCAATGTGGATTTTCAGTTCTTTATCAGCTTTCAGATATTTCCGGGTAATGTTTACTTGCTTGGGTATTCCCCTGAATTCGAAGGGGTTTCTTCGGAGTAAAATACATGTTTACACGCTGATTTGGTTTAGCTATTAAATAATATTAGTTATTAATGCAGGTTTTATGAATATTTGTGTAAATTTGTTCTATTTGGTAGCACGGTAAATTTGTTCTGAAAATTCATTGCAATGATGTTTTCCATTTTTTGCGTGGCCTGGTTTGTTATCGTATACCATAAACAAATTGAGAGAGACGACTCGAATGTTTGCCTGATTATGAAAGGAAAACCGTGTCAATACGTTTAAGAATTTCAAGTTGTTTCTTGCTTTACGCTTGGCTAAGAAACAACACAAATGATTCTGTAGTATCAATTGAAAACTCAGATAAGGAATAAACAACGTTTGACAACGTTCTAAATAAAGCCAATTTAATGTGCGTGTCGATTGCTCAAATGAGAAGGGGGCGAATATCCTTAAAAACTATGGGTGTGGTCAATAATGATATTTCCGACCACACCCTTATGTGCGACAGTCAGAATATTTTCTAGATCCGCCCCTGGGTCACTTATACACAATTTTACGGCACAAGAATGACTTTAATGTGCTGTCATGCAAGCTTGTATCATGAAACCTTGAGTCAATCAATGCACCATTGCAAAATAATCAAAACGAAAACAAACCTGCAAACACTCAATTGCATTCATATATGCAATTAACTGATCTTTAGGAAGGTTTGAGTTCCTTGCGACCCTGTGCCACATTGATGATATCAACAACTCATCACTATCCTGCAGTAAGGAAAGGTCATGTTTTAGGATCAACCAAAAGGAAACAGCAGAATCGTGGTTACTAGGTTTGACTAGCGCATCAACATAGCCCTGAATTGATAGCTAAATGAAGCAACTGAAAGCAACTTGCAATGTCTGCCAATATCAATACAACAAGGTTTGATAGGTCAACCCACAAAAAACAACAAGGTTTGATAGATCGAAAGAAATAGGGAAAGGACCTGCATAGAAGCACAAGGCTGCCTACGTCTAGAGAAGGCATTCCAACAACGCAACGTTGAATTCTGAATTTATTCACTTATAATTGCAGAAGAGTAAGCAAAGGTTCAGTACTGAATCCTTCTTCCAGGAAAGCTCTGTTAGCAATGAGCCTTTTATCAGATCGAATTCAGCCATCCCCTCTCCCCATTGAAAACTGCTGGTTTACTATCAAGTTATGAGAGATAATAATAATTCGGGTATTCAAATGATACCTACCTGAACTATCAACAATGGCACGGGAAAGTTAAAAGAGCAGGAGTAGAAGTATTTGGAGGATAAAAAAGGGACTCAAGCTGTTGGTTGCTTCAAGTAATTCTGGCAAGTATCTTAGATCTGTAGAATAGAAAGGTTTTCTACATACGAGCATCAGCAAATTGCCTGAAATAGGTACCTGTTAAGTATATCGTGTCAAATGCATTTCTTATGAAAACGGGACATACCTTGAATTTTCCCATGTCAAACTGCACAGGATTTCCGAGCCTAGCATTCATTATCACTCTATGCTTGAATATCAGCCTGGATGACAAAAAATGACGAGCCTCTTCAGAATACAATTAAAAATTTACAATTGACATTCATTGTAAAATGGCAGTGAGGACTCTGCTACGAACAGAAATGAGGAACATACTTGGCAAGGCAGCCATGGTGCTCTCTTCAATATGGAGGGGATATTCAGCATTGACAACATAAAATTGAGTTATTTTTTCATAAAGAAGTTCTTGCACGTTTGTTCTTATTGCTCTTATTGGATTAAATAAAGCATAGACTAGCCTGGTGGATGGTAAGCTTTCAACTATAACAGAAGAAACAAAAATATTCTAGGAGAATTTCAAGAATACTTCAAAATAAGATGCATGAATCTATAGGAAAGGTATAATATTCGATAGAAAATTGAAAATATTTCAAGCAAGATATACATAAAACAAATAAAACTTACAGTCTATGATGAGTTTTTGGCATCACTTTCACAGCCTCATCCATAGCCTTTAGACCATTTATCCAGTCACCCTGAAAGCACGTGGGAATGTGAAGAGAAATGACTCAACAAAACGGCTGATATGCTAAGCAGAAATATATCTAAAGAGATTCAATTAACGTGAACTTTTAACGAGAAAAAAGAGCGGATTCATTTGCATAGGCCAAGGGGCGGTGCGAGAAAAACTTCTCAAGTCAAGCATCAGGTTGCCGAATAAGAGATTTTCCAATTAATTGATGTCGAAAAAAGAAGGGACCTCCAAAATGCATTCATTAAAGCAAATTTTACTACTTTGTTCTTAGAATTAACATTCACAGGCGAAAAGCTGTTTGGCGGTTTCGTGGTATCCATTCTTGTCATTCCAGCAACCAACCCTGAAACATGGTAATGTGTTTGGCTTCAGTTTGCCAATTAACAGTTGAAATGTTGAAGTGCAGAGAAGCGAAGAGAATCCATTGGAAATGAAAACGAAAACGATCAAATATACCATTGAATATCATTTATTTCTTAGTTTATGCCACCACCAATTATGCCGAGTAAGCGCCGAAAATGCCGAACCTGCCGAGTAAAGAACCGATTCATAACTGTCACAGCCCCCCACACCCCCCTCTGCACAGCCTCTGCTTAGGCTTTTGCTTACCGTGTCGGAATAGGCCTGGAAGAGCACTCCATACAACGAAGCTCGCAAAGTCAAATCAGCATCCATACTTGACTTTTCTCTTTCTTCTTCACCAAGGAAATCCTCTTCGCCAATCCGTACATGTGATCCACTAGCAGCACTTTTCTTCGAAATGTGACTGGGTTTTGCCTTTTCCTTTTTCTTTGCTCCAGGCGAGCTTTTAACCAAAGAAGGTTTTTGTACTTTTCTTCTACCATCCTCTCCGTCATCATTCTTGTCTTGACTCTAGAATAAAACCGATAATCATTGAAACAACTTTAAGAAAGTCACTCTGACGTCACCAGCCTGTATTGTAATAGGTTTACCAAGCTGTTCAAATGTTTCAATTTGCTATTGACTATAGACGTCAATTTGACCTTCCTTGCTACAAAGCTTGTGAAGAAAGTTGTTATAGCCATTATCATTTCAATCATTGCTTATTGTAAGTAATCATTACAAATAAATAAGCGTATTTTCGACAGATACTCATTAGCAAATACTTTGAAGCAAATACTCATTTGAATGTTTTATTGCAGTTTGGTTCTAAGCACTAGCTGCTCAGTTTTCTTTATAACGCGTTTATATTTGAGAATTTTTGGCAATATGAAGTTTGGTTATCAACAAAAGAGTTGAGTAGCACATCAACCAAAACGTAAACATGTAATATCTGCCATTTTAGGTAGCCATACCCAACATTCAATAATAATGTGTGTTCTAAGAGTCCCTGATTAACTGGTTTTTTTGCAATTTAACAGTGATCCAGTGTGTTTATTGTTGTTTGTTCACGGTGCGTTGCGGTATTCCTTATTTGCAACGCTATAATGTTAATTAGCTGTTAAAAGTGTAGGTAAACCATTTCAAATAAGATTAAGATAACTATGCCGTCGCTTCCGTTAAAAGTAGAAAAAAATAGCTGCAAAACAATTATAGTTTATGGCAACAGACCGACATGTACCTAAATCAAAAAGTAACTAGCAAATAACAGTAAAGAATATGGTTGGCTTGAATCTGAAGAAAATACTCAATTTTTTTGCCATAATAAGGAAAAGTGATACTTTCGTGAAGCATTGAATAAGATGCTGTCACATTTGCAAACATAAAATATATATTGAGAATAGCTTCTAAACCTACAAGCGTAGAAATTTAGTCGACATCGTAATTGAAAAAAAAATAATGATTCAAGATGTTTAAGCCGTGACATGATTTAAAAAATGCAAAAGAAACTGCACTGATCGGAAATGACTAACTTCATGAGCAACATAAATGCAATGTGGTTTTGAGTCATGACTGTAAAACCAGAAGCACGTGCCGTTTATTTCCTCTAAGCGGGTCTTTAAGCAAGAGATGTGACATACCTCCCTAAATCCTGAATGCTTCCATGCATCAGCAATGCATTTCAATAGGGCTTTGATTGGCTCTTTAAGAAGTTTCCTCTCAATGGGTGTTGAAATAAAGGACTGGACTGTATTCCAATAATGCTTTGCAGCAGACATGACAAGTTGGTAGTTCCTCGCCTTTGTAGCGAATCTGAAAGAACATAAAGAGAAAAATTGTAAATTGGATACTGCTTAGCCTTAACAGGAAAATATTTTCATGAGCACTAAAGCCACTACTTTTGCTCAGATGTCAAAGAATTTAGGAAGATTACAGACTTTCAATTCAAATTTCCAACATAAATTCCTACGGAGCCAAAATAAAGAAAGTTGGTTAAACAAGTACGCTATTAAATAAAATTTTGTGTCGAAGATAAAACACCAAAGATCTTCACCAAAAAAACTAGAATTCCTCGCTTGAGTTAGACTTTTCCTCTCAGGTTCTTGAGAATAGAGGAACTGACAATAAGAAAGAATGTAATAAGAAAGAAGATGTCAAGAGAAGTGTCAAGTTTCTAACTATTAAGACGGATTTCTTTTTCAAGTAAATCCTTGCATATATTTCCATTTTTTCGTTATTTTTTGTTTTTTCTATTTAATTGATTTTTTGTTATTGCCGAGTAATAATAATAATCTAATATTGTTTTCTACTTTTCCAGTTGGTCAATATGGTTTCTCATTGGTCAATATAATGTGCTATTGTATGTAAACAGGGAAGTTTAAACAGCAACTGAACTGAGCCACTCTGGAAAGCCCTGAATTGTCGAAAGCAAATACTGTCATATGGGGAAAGCCATGCCTGAGTTGCTGGCACACCAAATACAAAAGCCACTCACCTGCAAGCCTCGAAAAAGTGATTTAGTGCTTGGTGTCGAACCTCGCTTCTGCCATGCATAATGGCCACTAAATTTTCACCCATCAGAACTGACGTGTAGTGGAGCAGTTCTTGCTCGACTTTGTACTTGTGTTTCATCATGCTGATAACAAGAAGAATTTTTATTTGTTATATATGAAGAAACATCTACTGATGTTTTTCGGGAATCATTGTATCAAAAATATGTAACAAGAAAATCGAAAAAAATAGAGTTGCTTTCTTACTCATTTAGTTTCTCGTAATTTAGGCTCTTTCGGGTTTTGGCAAGTTCCAACGCTTTCTCTCCACATTGAAGTACAATCTGGCAAAATGAAGACTTTGAAGCCAAAAACGCAAGACGGGTCCATATTTCTATTTCAACGAGGTGATCACTCCATTTGCAATTCTCAACAAGCTTTATTGCCTAGAATAAGAAATGCGCAGAGCATACAATCCCTGCATATTTCAAATTTCGAATAAAGAAAATGTAAATATAAACATTGATGTTCTGAAATTACTTGGAGATGTTGCAAATTAAAAATAAAACTACAAAAATCGTCACTGCATTGAGTGATTGCCTGTGAAACATTTGCAGTTGGTTCAAAACTCGAAGGAATCGAGAAGTCACAACTTTGCTGAGGTCGCATAAGATGCCTTTGATTAACTTCAGAGGGTGTTAACTGGAAAAATTCATTTTCAATTCTTAAAAAGGTACCCATGCCATCAAAGAAACCTGCAGTTCTGCCAAAAATTCATACCATCTACACAAATAATATCCCAATTCTCTTTTAAAATAATTTGAATAAAGAAAAACTTCCTAACAATTATCAGATACCTACAAATAAAATGGTTAGATATTTCAATAAGAATATTAAAAAATCAAACCTATCAAGAGTCCATTATCTAAAACAAAACAATCACTAAAAAAGCAGCAACTTTTATTGAAATAAGCAAATTAAAAAACTATTTTACACGGAGGTTTCATACTTCAAACAGTCCTGGACAGTTCATCATGTCACAGGTATATTTCTGCTGCAAAACAAGAGCTTCCATGGCACATAATGCTTTGCTCATTGGTCCTTGGCTGTCAGGATTCTAGAACGATTAAAATACTTACTAAATAATGAAAAACTGTTACTTAAAGACCGTGACTTTTTAGCTAATTATACTTATGTCCGTCAGGCTCCTTACAATAAGAGATATAGTAGATATAAAGAAAAAAATAGAGATTGTGATTTGGAGAAAAAACAAGTGACTGTATAACATATAGCATGAACGGTATTTCAAATTGGGTTAATTTGGAACAAGTTACTTTTAGAAACATTCGTATTAAGTAACTAATGATTTTTTACATAAATTTAACATCTTAAAGTTGCCTTATAATCGCATCAAGTATGAAGCTCGGATTTGTCCAGCAACTTAGATTTGTCCTGTTCTATACTCCAAGACGTGTACAGCTCGCCAAGATTGCATCTGGCACTAAATGACAGACCAGGAAAAAAATGATTATACAGCAATTAGCCAACATCTCGTATCTATTATGGGTTACCTCGTCATCATGTCCAAGGTTCTTTGGCAACGGTTGTCCAGTCAGCATCTTACAAAGCACCCAGCTCTTTATCAATGGATGTCGCGTTGAAATGGGCACCATATATCGATTATCTGCTACACTCGTTAGATTAAGGGCATGCTCCAGGATCTAATAAGAGCAATAAGGCTACTTTAATAGCAAATAATTTATTTTAAATAGTTCTTTTCACCATTACCAAACTTGATTAAAGAAAACATTAATAAAAGGCTTTTTACAATCATAGGCATCAACAATTCCCCACTGATGCTGAACAGCTAAAAAGATGCTCATTTGGTTGTTGTTCAAATGCCCTAACAAGACGTACACACTTGAGACTTTGGCACTGGACTATTTAAGCACATTTCAACTGAAATAACGAGTACAGCAAAATAAACATAGAAAGTGGAACTGGTAGAAGATACGTTTTGATAAAAGAAATGCAAAATGAGAAACCTCTAAAGCTTGTTTTAGCTCGTTCAAAGCCTCCGGGTCATTGGTTATAGCGTAGGCTTTGCTCTTGGAGTGAGTAGGTGAGGCACTCTGTTTTCCAGTACGCCATTTTTTATCCTTTTCTGTTGCAGGAACAGGGGTTGATTGCCTTGAGTTTGGAAGGTGATTTTGCATATAGCCTTTTGCAAGAGCGTGTGCAAATGTGCAAAAAAATGTAACATCCCTAGAACAAAGGAGTTGAATTTGCAAAAAGTTATAAATTTATACACTTCATGAAAGCAAATATTTTCTATTAAAAAGCTCTTTATAATAACTTACAAACAAACATCATATTTATTGACGATGATGCAAAACTTTGTACAAATTATAATATTGCAAAATTCATGTGGCAGCCTTACAAAATCAAGAACAAAGCCAATAAACCCAGGTATGGCTCTAAGACAACTTAAAAACTATAGCGGTATTGTGAAAAGCCGAGACCTACCTAGACAAATCACAAAGAATTAAAAGTTAATCAAACAACTTCTAGTGCTACGATCCCTCGTAAAACGACAAGTACGGCCAAATTACAACATAAAAATAAAAAATGATAAATTTACGATATTGGCAATAGAAATATTAAATCAAAAACATCAAAAGTCAAATTTCCTTCAAAAGACAAAGTCAAATGTCTTCTTACTCTGAATAGCCAATGGTCTTCATGCTGTCGTAAAGTGGCTGGTAGACTTTGGTCAACGCTAAAAAGTTGCCAGCAGCCAAGAAGTGGTTGGTATAATTCCATAAATAGATGCCAGCATTGCAGATGAACCATGGTGCTGTCATGTCTGCACCAAGCTTTGCTCCACGGTGAAAGCCATGGACTGCTTCCGTTGAGATTGATTCGATCCACTCACTTTGATAAATGAAAACGGTGTAATTTTGTAAGAAATATGCTTAGACTTCTAGTTACATCAGGTTTCTGCACTGCTAGGATAATAATGCTGTGAAAAGCTTCAGTGTTGCGATTTACTAAATTATGACCTTGCTGCAGCTTCAATCTAAAAGTCTTTATAAGGACTCTTAATGCCTGAAGAATTGACGCTACATCAGGGTATTAAAGTGAACATTTCGTATCAAATAGTAAGAAAATCTACGCATTTAGACAAATCTTAATGTAAATTTCATGAATAGAATATGTTTCGATTCCAAAGCACTTTACTTGAAACAGATTGCCTTTTACGGGTTTTTTTATCTTCAAAAAGCTGCTTTAAGCAAAGAAACCTGTAGATCTTCCACTCCTTCGTCTCCTCGGCCTTGATTTCTGTCCCTTCTCGACTTTTTGGCTTGAAGCTGTTGTCTTCAATTGGCACAGGGTTCTCCAGTAGTTTAACACCCTCCACTTGAAGCAGTTGAACCAAAGCCTGGAGGAGAAACACTTCAATAAATGATTGCTCACACATTTTTCTCCATGCAAAGTTATCACAACGTATTCACTTTAACTAATTTAAACAAACTTTACAATAAATGCTCTAATACAAGTATTGTATTATGTATTGTATTGTGCAAAAGTCCTTGAAATGAATGGCATCTTAAACATCACGCAGTTATTTTGCAAAAGCTACAAGTTAAAAAACACCATGTTTGCAAATAGTGTCTCAACGTCGTTTCAAACTTATCTTTTGTTTAAATTTAAATGATTTAGTTATCTAGAGGAACATAACCTCTGAAGAACTTTCCAAGTAATTTTTCGATTTCCCCTCACTAGTGAGCCTTCATTTATTCAGAAAACTATCAAAAATTGCTAAGATTTTTTATCAAAGCATTTGATGCTCTTATGCATCGTTTGTAAAAGAAGCTTAGAAGTCACCTCTGAGTAAATGAAATGTATTTCTGCAATGATTCCAAGCACATCTTTGTTTTCGTCTGACATCTTTTCTATGGGTGGGGAAATGTTCTTGCTGGTGGTTGTTTCATGCGAAACATTGCCATTAGCTGTGTTGGGGGCTTGTTTATGTTCATCTTTAGCACTTGACTCTCTTTTTGTCATCTCCCATCTACCATCATCGTACATAAGACAGAACTTTGCTGCAACTCTTGTTACATCCCATACATGTTGCTTCCTGGCCGTCTTCGTTAAATCTGCCCATATCTGCACTCTTAAATGGCAATTACAATGATTAAAAATTCGATTCGATTAACGATATGAGACTCATAATTCATAATATGAATAGCTGAAACAAGTCATATAAAAAGGTTCTCTAAGAAATGAAACTGAAAGTTAATAGCACAATGGTTGCAGATTTCTATTTCGTCGGTTTTTTTCAAGAAAGGGACTGGGAAAAACTATAATTCATAAGTTGGTAACACCTACGATGTCTCTCTACACAACCCTATTAAGTGATGGATTCAGAATTAAAATATTGACAAATGAAGGTGGAAACCGAAAGAGTGTATCACATTCTTAGCACAATGTGCACCTTCCATCATAAATTGTTTGAGGGGAAATGAGGATCGGTCCTCTTGAAATATAAAAATAAAGGGAAACTATGCATTTATTAAAAATGCAGTCTCGGTGTTCCAAACTTATTGTTTAAATTACCTGGCAAAAATTCAATTTCGTAGTAAAATTCAAAGAATTAGAAATGCGTGTGGATACACACTATAATATCAATGTATGAAAGATTTGAACTAAATACGTTCAAAGATTTGAACTAAAGAAAGTTTGTAAAAAAAGAAATTTTGGAAGAATCAAAAATAACAATTAAACAGTCTTTAAAAGAGTGTTCAATGAGAAGTGATATTTCTGCACACAGTTAAATGTGCAAACCAGAAAACCCAATTTATGTTTTGAGATGCAATACCAAGTATGATTTGACTGCTTTCACTGCAAACTCCCAATCATTCATTAAGTTTGATGAAAAAAAAGACTGAGCAAAAACAAATTGATTTGATAAGATATTTACGTCAAAATGTTCGTCTCATTTAAGCATGAAATGATTTTCTCGAAAATCATTATGCGTTTGAAGGCACGGCCTAAAATAAGCGAGGATCTGACTCACTTTGTGGAGTTGTAAATTAAAATTGTGGAACTGTAATTGTAGAAAGTGTGGATTTGTAAACAATGCATGTTCTAAAAGTGCAGCATAAAATACCAATCGAAACGCCTAAGAAAGAATTGGGAACATTTTTTCAATTCGAAGTGAATGCCCAATCCCAGCCTTATGTATTGCACTCATTTATTATAAGAAAATTGCGATAAGAAATAAGCAATGGACAATAAAGAAGAATTAAGAAACTTCAGGGCTCGAAGCTTCAGTACATGCGGAGAAAAATCAATTGCGCTTTACGATCTTGTTGTGTGCTATTTTGAAGTAAGATGGACTCTGTATACAGCTTTAACTTCAAGACATCATCTCAATTTAGTTTGCTTTTATGACTTGCCTCAAAAAAGACACTGAGCCTTAAGACCAAGACCGAGATTATGATTTCCTGCCCGCAATGTATTTTGGGGTTTATGTGATATCTTTCAGTAGATGTCAGAAAAAGTTATAAAGCAATTCGTCTAAGGTGTTTTAAATTGGTAAAGCATTGGAAAAATTCCTCTCAAGGCTACTGTAGCTGAATGATGATAAGTTTCTCGGTGGTAGCTTGGAGGAACATTCAATTTGGAATGTTTTATAACAGGGACTATAGTCCTCCCCAACTTTTTTGCAACAATAGGTTAGAAAATGTTTTGAAAGTTTACGCTAACGGACGCGTTAGTAGCAGTTCTGCTGGGAACACGTTTTTTTTATTTTTGATGGTGCTTAATCTTGTGTGGTCTGTTCTTGTGTGATGGTGCTTTATTTGTAATTTATCTAACTCGGTTTTGTATTTTTATGTTAATTGAAATCTTCCCTAAATCGTTATGTTTATGAAAAGGGACAGAAAGAAGCAAAAATTTTCTGAAAGAAGTGTTTTCCGGTATTAGAAAGGTCGTGGCCGTAAAAAATTAAGGGGCAAGCCTCTTAGTCCCGTTCCAACCACTCCCTTGTGAGCTGGTGTCAGTGTGACCTGATCTACTGTAATATTAGAATAATATTTGCCAAAAATCGTCATTTAGCATAAAATCTAGCATAATTTGGAATCTAGCATAACTCTAGCATAATTCTGATATTATTTAAAAGAATCATTGTTTTCATGGATCCATTGACTATCGTTACCAAATGTAAACACTTTACGCCAGCATCTGTGGTTTCATTTTGGGAGTAAATTGTGACTTTCCACCTGCAGGATTTTGCCAGTTGTTCTGAATGGTTGGCAGCCACATATTCTGTGGTTGGTAGCCAAATGCAGCCAGCTAAATGCAGTATACAAAAAAGCTAAATTGTTGCTTATTATTGGGAGTGATACCGTTATCAAAATTTTCTTTGTAGATTACAAAAGTTTTCACTTGCTTTTATCCAAAACCGTCTGTTATCTTTTACTTTGTTTCTGATTGAATGATCATTCAACGTTTGCAATTATTTTACAAAATTTTGAATATTATCTGTGCAAAAAACCTTTGCATTCGTTTCCTTTGCATTTTTGTTCTTTTTTGCAACATGCTGCCAGAATTCAGCCAAATTCTTCTTCTTCGGTTCAATCAATTTATGACGGCCAAGATGTTTTAAGAAACTGACAAAATGGAGAAATTTGGCCACCAAACCATGGATCTAAATTGCCTTTTTGTTTATGAAGAACAAGTACACTGGGTTGTCAAAAAGGCCAAATTGCAACTCTGGCCACTTTTGATATTCTGAGCATGCACAATCTTATGACAAATTTGGCGTAATTCCAAAATTGAGATCTGGTGCGTGGTTTTTGCATTACAAATAAGATGGGGGTAAAGATCATGCTTTCAAACTGGGTGAAAAGAGAATAAAAAGAAACAAGCACAATTTGTACATCAGTGAGAGTGAGAGTTTTTTTGCCATCTGTAACGAGGTTTTCGTTCATAGTATCAAAACTTTATGAAGAACAGATTTGATGGCAAAGAATTTGATGTGCTGAATGCAGTTAAGAATTTTCCATAAGTAAAAGAGACTTAAGAAAGCTTCACCCAGCTTTTGTCCCGGACAAAATATTTCATTCAATCATGCACTACATTTTCGAGAAAAAAACGACTAAGATCGCAGAGATCTGAGACTTGTTCTGAGAGGAATTCTACCAGACAGGACAATGGCTCAGATTCTAGCAGCAATCCTCAATTCTGTAAATGTTAAGAGGCTGATTCCCATCTACAACAAGATAGAAGCAGGTGGGGAAAGCAGCATAGCTCCAGAAAAACTTAACAAATAGATAAATATCGCAATGAATATGCTTGATCTCGCAAGTTTCGAGTTCCGAAAAAAGCTGCAAAGATATGGCTCTAAAAAACCAAAAAAGCACCAAAGTCCGAAAACTATAACAGAGATCTAAACAAACCATGTAAAAGAGTTTCCTTTCGACAACTTTTTGCTCACATATAAAGACATCGCTATATGTAGCTAATTTTCTTATTAACCCAATCCATATATTGTAAAGAATCAGCTTTTGCTACTTATACTTTATTCATTTAAGAATTTGCCCAATTAAGACATGCTATTTGCACTTTGATGGCAGTTTCTATATTTTCCACCCCCATGATGCCAATCCCAGCAAAGTACCACGCCCAATTTTTATAAAATGTGGATCTGTAAAAATTTCTTAGTTTAGGCTCTGTTTGAAGGTATTTATTTTCTTAACAACAGGGTAAAACGATAATGTAGATTTGATGAATTGAAGAAAACGTAAAATGAATACCATGGCTCAAAGCCTACCAGTTTCAATTGACAATATTGATTGCAACTGTGGCCTGCGATCTTGATCATAAAGATGCTCCTTTTTGCTTAAATATGCCTACTACTTTTGAAAGGTTCTGCTACTACGCTACAATGAGTTTAAGTATCGCATTTACTTTACCTTTCTCTGTCGTTCATATTCTCTATTCTTTTCAAATGACCGGAAATTTTTGTCATACTGTTACAATATTTTGCTACTTTTTCTTCAAGCAATTTTGGATTGGAAGGAGTTCCTCTGGCCTGAGTAAGACCAGCTTCACCATCCATCACTAGATTGAAGGCATCAGGTGCAAGAGTAAGGCCAGCCTCTATTAGAGAAGCACGTTTCATCTGCAGTGTCCCAGCCTCCTTTGTAGACCTAGCCTAAAAGATCAAAGATTGCCCATATTTTAAACAGTATGTTTCGTTGTAATTAAAACAACAAGAGAAAAGAAGTTTAGGCTTGTGAATCAAGATGCAAAAACAAAGCAATTCTTAAAGATCTAGGGTTAAAAAATTGATAGAAAATGAGTTTGAATTAAGCTGTCAAAACCTACAAAATCATCTATGTATATACAATACCGGCCGGGACACTACTATGTCCGATGAAATTCACACGCTAATGATTATAAGGTTTCGATAAAAATAAGCACTTACTTATTAATGATGAATTTATAGATTATATAACTTGAATGACGTAAGGTTAACTATAAACAGAACAAATAAATACGGATTTTGTTGACAATTTTCAGACAATTTTCATTCGAGTTATGTGTTGATAATGTATACAGTTAAAGCAGTTAAATTTGACGCAATTGCTGTACTTAAGAGACAAACCAAACCCCCCTGAAACACAGCTCGTCGTTTTTGTATTTATGAAAAGGAAAATTAGTCCCTCAAGTAAACTGCTACGAATTATTACAATTAACTGGGAATATGTTTGATTAAAAGCAGCACAAGTTGAGAAAAAAGAATTTCGAATCATTCTGAAATGACGATTAGCTATAGAAAAGAAGCTGGCAACCTCAAGCAGAGATGCATGATTTAGAATTTCACAGGAATGCCCATTGGGTATACATACCTGTTCGATGATCAATGCCGCAATGTCCTCTGGTCGCTCCGGGGTTTGGTATAGCATTGATCTTAATTCAAGTCGATGTAAAGACGCTTCGATTCTGCTCTTGAATTGCCCGTTTTCGTCAAGAAGAAGGGCCTAGGCATCAAGCATGAATCATTACCAAAAATGTAAAAAAAAAAACAGATACAAAAACAGTAAACAATTAAATGAAGCTTTTGTCTATTGAACAGGGCGACTCTATGATCCTACTTGAGTATCATCCACAATTAAATCTTTATGCAGTCTATTCATTATTCAGTATAATCTATTCATCAACAATGGTCTGGTAATAGCTGGAGCACAAGAAGTTAGTTTGATAAAAATAGAATATGCCTACAGAAATTTGTAATCTCTCTCGTAACTGCCCAGGCAGTATATACCACATCGTATCGATGCATATTTGTATGGAGATGTTTCACATTTTACAAACCTTCTTTAGATGACCCATTGCATACTCAAGTTGCTCGTTCTCCTCCTCGCATTTAGCTATTTCAATATGAATTTGACATCGCATTCCGATCAGCAAGCTGAAAAAGCACGATCCAGAAATATGCAAGGATAATTCTGAATAAAAAAGTCAACGTCACGTCCAATAAAATAATCTCGACGTTTTTGATAAATGTAAGAGCTAAAGTGTTTTGGTTCGAAATTCACTCACTTTCTTTGTATCTAAGAAAGTTGAAATTCACAGCAACAAACTTTTTGAGATTAAATTGTTGTTTTGATGACAGTAAAATACAGATAGATTTTCAATTTACATGTACTTTTAAGCAAACATAAGATGGTAGCAAGCGTATTTGATCTAGAGATTCTGTATTTGATAGCAAAATGCACTGACCTATCAATGTCTTCAAGTGCTTCGGAGACGACTTTTAACGGTCCTTTTACTACTTTCCGTAAACCTTTTTGCAATAGAGGCAAACAAAGGTTCCACATCGTAATGCAACCATGCTGCAAACAAAACACACAGATATAACAATGTTCTGTGAAATGAAAGCTATCTGAGATATCTGTTGGTAGGAAATGTAAAAGATTAAAGAAATTCGACTTTGATTAGAGGAAGCCTGTATTACAGGATTAGAATGATTGAAAGTCAGTCAGCACTTTTGGCACGTGGTCTTATTGGCTGAGAAAGTTTTGACAATAGCACAATGTGTTAATGAAAACTACAAAAAACATTAGCAAGGTAAATTGTCAATAAAAAAATTGCAAACATTTCGATAGATGCTTTCAGTGTGAAGTAAGAATAAGCAATCAAAGTTTAAAGATAGGCAATGAGACTATGAAAATACAAAATAAACTTCAGAGCTGTAGATGCAAAAGATTTATTTTTTCTACAAATTGAATAATCATGTCACTTACTTGTATGAGGCTTGGTATTTTAAGGCGAATTGCAGAAAAGATGTTATCCTCAAGAACGTCAATTTCAGTTTTTCTTTTCTACGATTCAGAAATCATATTGTAATTTCTTATGCACAAAATATTTAAGTACAATGACGGGCCAAGAGAGAGTTGTATGATTTTAGTGGAAGAGATTTAAAAAATGCCTTTACCGGTATTGTTAGCACCCTTTCTTTTGCCTTTATGGAGATTTAGCTAAACCCTGCTCTAGAATATCCCTTGTCATTCTATTGTAATGATTGGATAACGAACATATATGAATCGATCCTAAAAAGGCGCATTGAAAAATGATGAACATGTACAAAAAATACTTAAGGGAAAATGAGTGGTTAGAAAATAATGGCAGTTAGCCAGGTGGAGTACAAAATATGGATAATGTTTCAGCTAAAACAACCTAGGTCACGACAATTATATGATTACAAGTGAAGCATATGAAGCATTGGAACTTGTTTTTATTCTTCTCATAAAAGCAGATAACCCAAAGTATTCGAAATTATATTTCATGGTATTCCAATGTCCAAAATGGAACTTCCGCCACCAGATATCCACATTGAAAACCTGAGAGATGAGCGCAATCATTTCGTTTAAATTTACGTGGAATCAATTTACGTTCATCCCAAGTTCAATCTATATTATGTTGATAAAAAATCAGGAATCACAGAATCTATCTGTCTCCCGATTGCACCTTTATTTTTGTCTAAATCTGTAAGGGTAAGATAATCACGCACTAGGCCCTCGACAGAATTTTTTGGTAAATCTCACCTCGACATTATTTTTCGTGTACATATTTTTCATTTCTTTAAGCTTTAGGGCTGCAACTTCGGTTTTCAGGAAATCAATCTCTACTTTAACGCTTTCATCCTTGAAAATGATCATACAAATTCAGTTATATGAAAGGGCAAAATAAATATCACATGGACATCAGTTTAAAGTGATAAATACGCTATCTTCCTGTTAAAAATATTTCTATATACAATCAGAATAGAGTTGATTTCACAAATGATACCTTAACTTTGCCTATAGTTGCAGCAAGGCAATCTTCAGCTTGGTGTGCTTTCCCGCATTCTATACACAACCTTGCCAAGTCAAGCAAAAGTGGAAGCCTGCAATGAAATTTTGCATCGTATTTTCTCACATAAAAAACTTAATTATCACTTAACATTTTTTGTTGGATATAGATTCAAATTCTGACCTTTCAACAGGTCGCTCGTTTTTCTACCTTCGTGGTCTCGATTATTCACGATTCTAGGTTCATTTCAAAAGGACGTTTCTTCGTCAAACAAGCTAAGAACATTACCATTCCATGTCAATGGCTTGATGTGCTATATTTAGGTTAGCAGTTCTTATCAGAATTGCTAGTGATAGTCTCCAGGTTTATTCAGGTCCAATTGGCAATGGTCGCTTTAAGGGGACATAAGAAAACAGCTGGAAATATTTAGTCTCCTTCAATTGGTATTTCCAATAGGATTCCTTATGAAACTCCATCGGTTAAAGAAGCTGTATATCAGAAGAACCATTAAACATCAGATGACGCAACATGAAAATTCAAGATTTCATAGCATGATACGTCCTTACTCGCAACTTAGCCATGAATCAAACAGTCAATAATCAATCTAAAATTCCAATTGATTAACGAATGCGATCAATCATACTTTTCTGTTTGTGAAATCGGTCCAATTGAAGACGTCTGTCCTATTCTGGTAGATCTTCCAGTGCCAGGTGTCTCAACACCGTCATTGCAGATTGCCCGATAAAGCTTATCTAATTCTAAATCGATGTCAACCTTTTCCGAGCTCTCAATTTGTCTAAAAGAAATTTGAATCGGAGCTCTCACGTAATGCATAAATCATCGACCGTGTTATGCACTAATAGGCAGCTTATGAACAACATTAAAATTAAATTTAGTCGGCAGAGAAGTGACTTAAAATAATTAAAATCAGTATTCAAAGATGGAGAAAAGGTCAAAATATCTTTAAGTTAGGTAAAACGATGGTATTGGTAATCAACAGGGAACTTAACTGTTTAGAACTCTCACTAAGTACTAATATTCTGTGCAACGAAACAATGTTCTAATGAAATGAATCAGCACCTAATGGTAATTTTAGAGGATGTACATTCTTCAAAAAAATATAGAACGATTGAGAAGCTAAGAGCAAAATCAGTAACACTTACGATTTGAGCTTGAGGATTTTTATGTAGATTACAAGGTCATTTGAAAGTTTCGATTCTTTGAGGAGCTTCGACTGATCAATCAACTTGTGTTGAACCTGGCCAAATAATATGAATTAGTTAGTAACTTAGTCAGGGTTAAATAAGGATAAGGGCGGCAAAATGTTTAATGATTATGAAAATGGGTATTTCGTAGAAATATTGTTTGGAAAACAGAATAAAAGAAAAACGGATAAAGAAAGAAGGAGGGGAGGAAAGAAGGCAGGAGGGAAGACCAGATGAAAGGGAGGTAAAAAGGAAAGAAGGAGGGAAGGAAGGAAGAAAAGAAGGAAGAAAGAAAGGAAGGAGGAAAGGAAGGAAGAAAGGAAGGAAGAAAGGAAGGAAGGAGGAAAGGAAGGAAGAAAGGAAGGAAGAAAGGAAGGAAGAAAGAAGGAAAGGAAAGAAGGAAGAAAGGAAGAATGAAAGGAAGAAAGAAAGGAAATAAGGAAGGAAAGAAGGAAGGAAGGAAGGAAGGAAGGAAGGAAGGAAGGAAGGAAGGAAGGAAGGAAGGAAGGAAGGAAGGAAGGAAGGAAGGAAGGAAGGAAGGAAGGAAGGAAGGAAGGAAGAAAGGAAATAAGGATAGAAGGAAGGAAGGAAGGAAGGAAGAAACGAAGGAAGGAAGGAAGAAAGGAAGGAAGAAAGGAAGGAAGAAACGAAGGAAGGAAGGAAGGAAGGAAGGAAGGAAGAAACGAAGGAAGGAAGGAAGGAAGAAACGAAGGAAGGAAGGAAGGAAGGAAGGAAGGAAGGAAGGAAGGAAGGAAGGAAGGAAGGAAGGAAGGAAGGAAGGAAGGAAGGAAGGAAGGAAGGAAGGAAGGAAGGAATGAAAATAGGCAGGGTTATCATGCAATGTAAATTCACGACTCACTTGTAGTGCTAAGATAGTTTTGTACATGTTTGGACAGTATGCTTTAGCAAACGATGCAGCTGCAGTGCTCACGTGCGAAGCATCTTCTTTCTTGCCTCCATCCAAATAACATTCAATCAGAGCTCTGAAAAACGATTATGGCTGAGCTTTGGCAAGATGGAAAATGTACTTTGCTCTCAAATCAGTTTTAATTTGAAAAAGGGAAGCACATTCTAAAGAAATCTTAAAAGGAGTAGCAGAATTAATCATTCTGCATACCTCGAATGCTCCAGGAAAAAGTAGATGATGAAAGGGGTGTGTGCAATCGACACTCCTTGTTGGTATCATTCGACTGGTTAACCTCTTTGGTCAGCTAATTTTATTCATAGTCATAGCAGTCTAGATAGTAAGCAGAGAGTGAAATGTTTCGAGGCTTGCAAGCTCTGGGAAGGAAAAATGTGTTACAGAATAGAGTTTATGAATTTGGTAAGAAGACTTTGAAAGGGTTAGCACGGGAATGCTTCTGACTCTTCTCGGATGAACAGTAGTGATATTTCGATCTAATGAGGAAGAACCTGTAAAGTGTTGATAGGTCACCAATAAAAAGCAGGTAAGCGAGACGCTGGAGGATTTTATTGTTAGGGTTAGAATTGATGATGAGACGAATTACTTCTGACTGGATTTGGTAAGGAAGTCACAAGATGACTTTATAGACTTTTATATAAGTTGCCAAATCTATACAATCCCAGTACTTACATCATTAATTGTAAACGCCATTCATAATCTTTGTCATCAATGTCATCCAGTGCTTTCACGATTTGATGCAAGGTTTTTGCCAATCCATATTGAATACCTGGCTGAACAAATGGCCGTGCAAACGACCAGTAAAGCACAGATCCATTATAAACCAAGTAGTGATGCCTAAAAAGAGGAAAACAGATGACTATCTCTTGCAGTAATCAACTTGCACCTAGCAACAAACTGCTATTTGTGGTACAAACAAGACGTGAGCTTTGTAGCTGAGCAAAATTAAATTCAGCCTTTCTAGAACCATATACTTTATCAAGGAAATAAAATGCCTTTTTAAATTAAATGGGATAAATACAACTATCAATTGCACATACCTTTTATTCAATTTACCAAAGTTTATTGCCTTTAATAGAAACGTGGCACATTTTTCTAGTTGATCCTGGTAAAACAAAATATCAATTAAAATATGAATCAAAATATATATCTAAACCCATTTATTTGCCATTTGTCTCAGAGAGAGCAACACATACTAATACTCTTCCTAGCTATCTTGCACTTAAAATGATTGTCCAAAAACGGCAACAAGTTACAAGATAAAGTGATGGGCAAATTTTTTGAATCTGGCATCAAAAAATTTGATTTTGTTTCGAAAAATCTGACTTAATTTATTTGTCATTTATGCATTTGTTACTTAATATGATAGAAAGTAATCAGGAATTTTTCAATATTTGTTGCATTGATAGCAACAGGATTCTTGGTTGACATCAGCTTATTGGGCCTAAGACTTTAAAATGGTATTTGTGTTGACCAAAATGTCAAAATGTTTAATTTCAACAATCTTTTGGAGGTATAAAAATTAAAAATGGTTTTAAAAAGGGTTTTGAATAGCTTAGTATGTTTCAAAATGTTTGCTTATTTTTAAGCCATTTATAATTCTCCATTTAATATTTTATCTATGATGATTTGAACAAAAATCTCTGACAAAACAAAAGATATGCAAGAAAATACACATATAGAAATTTAAGTCCATAGGCCATCATGATTTTACCTTTTTCAAATCATATTTCTTTAAAAATGCATAACTAACTTCATAACCATTTAGTTTTCAAATCAAATGCTTTTCCTAATCACACTTACCAGGATCCTAACATTAGCATAAAATCAGATCTAAGTTAAATTATTGGAAAAGCCTTTTTGGACTCTATGACTAGAGATAGGAGTCAATTGAAAAAAGATGTGAAAATATCATACTCACTGGAAATTTGCCTGATGCCGGTTTATTTAGATGTGCCTGGCACATGTAGGCCCTTCCAAGATGATCATTACCTGATGCAGCTTTTTGAAAGAACATCTTAAGGCAGTCCTCTACGATGCTGAGCTGCTCATTCTGAAGTAGAATTAGAAATCATTCATACATCAATTATTGACCAACTGGCATCCATAGTCATCAGCAATCAAGGGATGAGGATTAATAGACAAAGAAGTTGGTCATTACTGTAAAAAATTTATGTTGAATTGGCTGAGTTTTGACGTTAAATAAGGGTGACATGTCAAGATAAATAAAGAAAAGAGGAAAATTCAAATCATGCACAAAAAACATATTCATCAAGATGAATTTGAGATTAAGCTAAAAAAGAGTGGAAGTGCTGATGGTCAAATAGCAATGGACATCAAGAGATAAGATTATTTGTCAAATATCAAAGGGTACTATCATTTTTACTGAAAGGCTTAAGGGATTTTGTGAATCCAAAAATATTAAAATGAATTAAACATCAAGTTAACACACTATTAGAACATTATTTATTCAACTAAGAGCTCCGAGCTGTTGGCTTTAATATGAAGCACTGGTTCACATGCTAAAACTTTACAAACATTTTTTATTATCTGGGATTGCAAAAATGTGGGCTTTCACCAAAAAATATTGTTTTAAGAAAAGCAAACATTTTACAATATACTGCAGCTTTTAGTTTGACACCCTTCAATGAATAAAATGTAGGGTAGAAAAGATCAAAATAATTAACATACGCCCAGTTTTGGATCAAAATATCATTTGAGCACTTTATTTCTCCTTCTAATCTTATACTCAGTAATTTCGAAATTTTAAAGCCACAAGACCTTTTTCAACTCAAATTGTTCACCTTTGTGTATGAATGTATTATTAAGTTACTTTGTGTAATCAACTTACTTTCACTCCTTCTTTGATTTAATTAAATTTTTTTCATCAATATGGTATTCAGAAAATTACCAGGAATAATATTTTCTCACCTCGCAAAAACATCATGCAATATGGAATTAGGCCTGTGCATTAGTGTGGTGTAAAGTTATGTACTGCCATTTTGATTGAAATATTTAAATCCCCATCTTTTATTAGTTTCCATAAAGACCTGAATCATATTTTTATGACAAAATTTACAATATAATTAGTTGTAGCTATAAATAGCCATGAAACAATGAATCAAAACAATATAAAGTATTGCTAAAAGTATTGCTCTTTCCTAGATTAGGTTACCTACTGAGACAGCTCCTCCTTAAGAAATTCGTCGGCATACACTTTATTTTCCATTTAGTTTTGTCTTGTTTCCTGTATTTGATATTTAGCTTCATTTATGTAATTCTTTTCTGTATATGTATATGTAGTTTTAATTGAAGTCATATGTAGTGGAATTTTAAAAAATGAAACTGAACTGAACCAAATTGAACTGAACTGAGATACCAAGCCTACCAATAGAAAGATTAGCACTAGAGTCCAAGATAATAGTTTATGACACAGCTTGAGTTTTCTAAAAGGTGCTGCAAGATTGCAAAATCATTTTTTTCAAGGGTTTTTTTACCTAAAAGCTTGAGGAGGCTGTTTTCTAAAAAAACAAGTTGCCCCTTGAGACCTTTGCTTGTCATGTGCTTTTGTTTTTCTGATTGGCCTATTTTGATATATTTTCAATTCTGGTATTTTCAACTTCAATTCTGATTCTTATATTCTAAAAAGTGTCAGATGAAAAGCTTCAGTAGGTTGTAAAATGTTTGCTTTTTGCAGTACCTAGCAATTATGTAAGCAATTTTCAGCTACCAAAATACAATACAATTTTTGTTTGAAATAATAATTGCGTTGCATTTGATTGGGCTTTTCATGTAATGGATAGTGAAACAGAGCTAGCTTAAATCAGATGCAGATGCACTGCTGAATTAAACCATTCCTGATGTTTATTCGCACTTCATTGTAAAAAACCGTAACTTGATAGAACAGAAGTGTTGCTTCCATACTGAGAGTAATAGCCATGACCCAAAAATGAAGTTGTTTGGTTTGGTGTGTTTTGTAGAGCAAAAGTTCCATTCAAATAAGTTAAGACAGCAAAATCTTTCGAGCTTAACTTGAATAATATCAATAGTGCTAGCTCTAAAACAGCAAATTATTAGACATTTTCAGTGATTTACCTGCAGCGCTGCCTCTGCACAAACAACAAAAATTTCAGCACCAAAGGCATTTGGTTGATCGGTGGACTCCTGACTTCTTTTTAGCTTTGCGTATGCATCAAATAGCTTTTCTTCATTTCCCTTTCCACTAGCAGCTTGAGAAAGTAGATTTTTTATTGTTTCGTCCATGTTTGAATTGAACTTTCGGGCGATGTTTAGCAGTAGGCCTGATTTTAATATGGCATGGTCGCCATCTTTGTCCTTGTAGGTCCTTAGCAACTACGCTCGATTTTCACTTCTCATAGCAACAAAATCTACTATAACGAGGCAATCCAACAACAACAATTCACAATTTCAATTCAATTTACAGACTCCTACTAATCTAAAAAAATTATGAGCAGTGGCTCCTGCTGCCATGTAATCTAAAATGATCTAAAAAATGATTCAAAAATTATTAATTAAAGATCAGTGGCTCCTTCCACCAAGGTTCCTTTTCCCCTTTCTGTTAAAGACCGCCGAGAGGTTTTGGAGGCCCTTGGGCAAAGGCGAAATAAGTGGTCAAATTTTTTTGCGATGGCGCCCTCTAGATTAGCTTGAAATGCATTTCAGAATATTCCTTGCAGCTATTTATTGTAATAAGAAAATAGCTATGAATTTCAGTAAATTATACTAAGAATAAATAATAGATTTTGGATTAACGACGTTAAACAAAAGTTTCCCGGGGTTACACCCTGGACCCCTATTTTTCCTCCTTTTAGATTTTTCTACTGGATCCGCGCCTGAAAAAGCAAGGGGTTCGTTTTCGAGCTGCTTTTTTGCAGATCGTTCGTGTCTGAACACTGCAGATTTTGTGTCAAACCATGTTGTTAGTGCCTCTGATAAATTGTCAAATTCTGGTAAGGTTTGAAACTAAAGCTAAACAAAGCGAGGATTCCAAAAATCCTGCTGCACATTCTCTTCACGAACCACTTAGACCGGCCAAAGCAGGGCCGTTTAATAAAAATTGTAGGGCACCGTGTCTTTTTTAATTTGATCAATTATAAAACCCGGCCAGCCTGTTAAATTTACCAATCCACTCGGATACATCTTCGTGTGTTGATGCGGACACATCTTCGTGTAAACATGGCCTACTTAATTAAGCCGGAGATGCCATCCAAGGCGCTACCATCTAAGGCTGCTTGCATAGAGGCAATTTTACCCTGGAAATCTAATACGGTTGCTTCAATTCGCTATGCCATGTTGTGAAAATTTGATTTGCTGAAGCAATGTTCAACAAGCCACCAAAAAATATCCTTGAAGTCAATGATTCCAAAAATTCAGCCAACAACCCAAGTTAATATACGAAATATATCTGCAATTTTTTCAAACGGAGTAAGTTAGTAAACTCTTTTGCAAATATGCAACAGCTACGTAACCACAAGTTGAGTGTGATATTGGCACCAAATTGGACTTTTTCTGCTTGAAAATTGGAGTAAGTTGACGATTTTTGACCGTTTTCAATACAACATCGATGTGCACTCTGAACAAAAGGTCATACTTTCTGTCTCTCCCCAATGTCTGTCAGTAGAGTTTTAGCATGACTCCTCCCCTCCCAAACTTGTCTAAAAATCAGTAATCAATGTTTTTCTAAGAAACGTCGAATTAATTCTGAGCGGCATAGGTATATTGTTAAATTTTAGTCTGGGAGATTTTTTTTAGCCTTCCTAGAAGCCTTGGTTTCAAAAATTTTCAGAAAAAATTGTTATTCAGGCAAATTGTCAGGTAGTGCCAGATAAGATTATGAATCCTTCGGATGAACCTATTGAGTTATAGATATGGGAAAACACTGCTGAGTTTTGTCCAGTGTCTGCGCTATGAAATGTGTCTTGCTTATTTTGATTATGTTGTCATTTTTGCAAAGAACATGTCTTGACACCGTTTTTGCTTAACATTGTTTGACAGATTCCGTCAACATAATTTGCAAGTAAAAGCATGAAACTGCTCCTTATGAAAAAGCCAATGAAGTTACTTATTTATGTCACCGAACATCGAATGCACATGGGTTCCGAAACGAGTTGGAAAAAATAGATAGTGAATAACTCAACTGACACTAACATATTTAGCAACGACAATTTGAAAATTTGAAGCAGCCATTCGGGGAATGTTGAAGTGTTTCTAGGTCATATTTGACAGTAAATGGCACGGAATATGACGTTTTAACCTTCAAACCTTAATAAAGGGGCGTATCAATGAAACGTAGCTAGTTACAACAAAATGTCCATTTCAGCAGTTTGACATTGTTTGTAAACTGAACTAAATTGAATTGGTGCACTTTATGTTCTGCATGTGCCTTGAAAAAAAAATTCCAAACGAAGGTTTCGTTGGTCATTAGCTTGATAGAGCAGAATTTTTTGTTAAAGAAAGCTTTATTCTTCTACGGGTGGTTCTTGGGACTTGTCCTATACCCTTTACTCTTCTCAACAGCGATTTCAAATGAAATAGGCGTACCTAGTTTCGAGTCAATACCAACACGTACTGTTTAACAGTACTAAATATGGTAGAACTGACTGCCGCCAGTGATGGTATATTTTTATGGAGATGATTTCAATTCATTTCATAGAGTGATATAATCGCAATTTATTTAACTCAATACAAACTAACAGACACCTAAAATACCCGAGTTCTTAAAATCAGCATGTACCTGTCTGTGGGTGAAAATGCTGCTTCCACAAGATAATATGTAAAAGGAAATAAACACGTTCACAAAAATGCGCAGGGAGTAAATCACTTAAAAGATAACACAGTGTCCGTAATACGATTGATCAAACATTTTCCACTTAGATTACATTAATACACGACTGTCTTTTGCAGCAAATTGACAAAACATAACAGACGTAAACACACAGCATATCGAACAGAACCGCGGCACAACGAAAGTATTACCTCTTAAAGAAGCTCAAGGTAACACTATAAAAACAATGCCATTTGACGCATTTGAGGTATTTGAGGCATACGCGTTAGAATATTGCAAGCTATAAAACAAGCGAAATTAAGTGAATAACCAAAAGTTGGCCTTTGGCAAGAATAATTGTTCGAAATGGAATAATTTTGTTCGAACAAGGACAATGACAGTATGACATTCCTGTTTGGTTACCGGGGATGTGTACCGGGGATGTGCAGATGATGCAAATATGGAAGTGGTGACCACTGAAGACTTCCTTCTTGTTTTTTTTATACCGAAACCATTCAGTTAACCATAGACAACGGCGATTAGTTACAAGTAACAGTCATTTCCCCTTACAGGGCTTTAATTCTTTAAATATGACATTTAAACATCTTGACATTATAAGTCTAGTCGAATCACACAAAACTACGCCCTATATCTGTCCTTTGTCAAACGCGTTATGATGTCCTGCCAGCTCTGTTTATTTGCCTCGCCACAAAACATTTGGCATCTTAATGCTCATCTTTCTTTTCTGAATCACTCGAACTTTGACTGCTCCCACTTTCTCGATCAGCAGCCATCTGAAATAAAAACGTAGTTGGTAATTGGGAGAACACATGTTTCAATCTTATAACGACTTTGCTCTTTATTATATTCTTACAATCTATCTACAATCAACGAAAAAACATCAACATCTTTACTCTAACGTCAAATTTCTTGTAACGCTGACATTACAAATTTTCCAGTGTACAAAAAAGGCCTACAAAATACTTCGCCGATTAGAAGAAAGGTATGGTGAATGCCAAAGTAGAAGCAGTGAATAGAGTCTTACCTTTTTGTAGGCCATCTCGAACAATTTCAATGATTTCTGTTGGAGCGCTTGGTAAGCTTCGCGGATGTCATCAACCGTCTCGTTATCTTTATTTGCTACCTTTTCCCTCACGTTTGCGATTTCAGTCCTCAGGGCATCAACCTAGAATAAGGTTTTTTTAGAAATCTGATGTCGAGATAATTTTCTTTAACAGTACTACATTAGCATAATACCAATTTAATTGATAGGTATAATTCTCTAGTGTCGTAAGGGATTTTCTGCTCCCACACCCATGACCACATCAAGCGGTTCGCTCAAGATAAAAATAACTACAAAGTGAAGAAATTAGAACACAGTATCTTACCTCTTCCGATGGAAGTTGATCTTTGTATTCTTCAATTTTTGTTTCAATATCGTGAATGGCGCCTTCGGCTTGATTTACAATTTCGACCATATCCTGTTTTTTAGAAGCATAACAGTTAGTAATGAATTTGAGCCAAGATATGAAATCAACTATTGGTTACTGGCCCAGAAAAAGATGAGCAAGTTCAACTCTCTATTCACCAAACATCTTCTTAGCGAATTGTCTTTAAAACAATAACATTGCAACTGACCTTTCTTTGTCTGTCCTCTTCTGCATATTTCTCTGCTTCCTTAACCATATTTTCGATGTCGTCTTTGCTAAGTCCACCTGACGACTGAATAACGACTGCAATAGAATTGAATATTGTATCATTATACTAAAATTGTAGCATTGGTCAGCCAGGTATGCATGCAGTCAACATCTCTATAAAATTAAGCAGATTTCCTCTTTCTCAAGATTTGTTGAGCTACAGTGGTTTAACAACTTAAGCAACGCTGAAAATTACAAAAGTCAGAATACATATGCACAATACACACTTGGATACCGTTCCTTTCAAATGCTTTCTTATTTGGGCTAAAAAGTACTTTCAGATTGCAATGATACGCTACCTACTGAACTAAGAAACACTTAGAAATGCTACTTACTCTGCTGCTCCTTGCCAGTTCCCTTGTCTCGTGCTGAGATGTTCATGATTCCATTAGCATCAATGTCGAATGTGACCTCAACCTGGGGTACCCCACGTGGGGCAGGTGGGATGCCAACCTGTTAAAGTAACACCAAACTTAAGCAAAGGAAAGAAACAGAAGTCAAATTATATTGACTTATGCTTTTAAACAGGCCTTTGACGTCAATTCAAAATTAGCATATGACTAAACAAGAATAAAAATGGCTATTATCAAATAAGCTTTCCTCTGCAGTAACACAATAATCTTATAATCTTGCAAACAGTTTCACTTACCAGCGTAAACTGACCAAGAAGTTTGTTGTACGATGCCATTTCACGCTCGCCTTGGAACACTTTGATTTCCACTTGAGTCTGACCATCAGCCGCAGTCGAGAATACCTTCACAAAACGTTGAAAAAATTAAAAAAAAATCACTGCAAGTACGGTTTTAAGTAGACATAAAAGTCTACCCTAGTATTGTATGCGATGAATCTAAAATTAAAATGGAAGTACTGCTAGGAAGCTGTCGTTTTAAACATAAGGTGGATTTTAAATTAAAACCAACAATCTCTACATCATTTGAAAATGATAAACACATCGAAAATTCGAATTACCTGGCTCTTCTTGGTAGGGATAGTTGTGTTTCTCTGAATAAGTTTTGTCATAACTCCTCCAAGGGTCTCGATTCCAAGAGACAGAGGCGTCACATCCAAAAGAAGAATGTCCTTGACTTCTCCTGCAAGAACACCTCCCTGAATAGCGGCTCCCATAGCGACAGCCTCGTCGGGGTTCACAGCTTTGCTTGGAACACGACCAAATATTTCTTTCACTGTGTCTTGAACCTTAAGAAGAATGTTAAACCTCAACGAAAAACACCAAAGACAAAAATGCCACCATTTTTCATCCATATGACATGGCTGAATCAAACGTTTTGCAAAAATTTGTCATGACAATAACATTGATAATTTTGTAAAGCTTCTTAAGGGCGCATTCCTATATTTTGACAAGATAATTATTCGCTTTTCCTCCTCGTCAAGCATTTTGAAATGCAAAGACTCAACGTACAAATAAAAAAAATGCTTCCCTTTTCCTTTATCAATATTCTATAATCTTTATACCCACTAAAACGTTTCACTTTAAGTGCTCTTTTCAAAGATGTTTTTCTCAGACTGACGTGGAAAAACAAACTAACAGATATAACAAAATAATGGTATAAACAAACTCATGGTATAAAACTTAATGACAGTCCATCTGTGTGAAGCAAGAAAATGAAAATGAAACAAACAAATTATTAGCTCTGGCTAAGCATAGTAAATCGTTTTCAATGGCAATAGTTTCCCCACTCAAGCTGTTCCAGAGAGAGGATCCTCCATACCAGAAGAACTTCTGACCAGCACTTTTTTCACGCAATTTGCAATTTTAGATCTGTATTAGTTTAACGAGTGTTGCTTTCTAACCATCTTGAAGTCTTGCATATACTCTGATGCGTTAAACTTTGTGCTCCCAATTTTCTTGGGACAAAACAGTTGCAAGAGTCATTAAGAAATACTTCAGGAATATAGTAAACGAGTCATTTAGAAATACTTCAGTAATGTAGTAAACAGAAAGCAAAAAAGACACGGTGAACAATCAGGCTCCACAAAGTGACTCACCTTTGGCATACGAGTCATGCCACCAACAAGCAACACATCTCCGATTTCTGAATTCTTAATGCCGGCATCTTGCACAGCCTTTTTACAAGGCTGTATTGTTCTTTCAACCAAGTTAGCTACAAGACTTTCAAACTTCGCTCTGCTGAGTTTCAGATTCATGTGTTTTGGGCCACTGGCATCCATTGTTAGGTACGGCAAGTTGATGTCAGTCTAGACAGAGAAACGTTCGGTTAATATAAGGTAAAAAGCCAGCTCTTTTGAGAGTTAACTACTGCCAAGATTGAAACATTTTGAAATTTGATCAACAGGTATATAAACAACTCAGTAAATACATTATTGCTTGGAGTTATGTTGTTCTCTAAAACTACAAGAAAAGACTTGTTTGATTTTCTACTTTAAGAGCTAACATATACCCAAAAATATATTGTTTACGGACCACTAAAGGCAATTCTCAGGACAACAGAGCAAACTACTAAAACCAATTCTTGAGTTAACCTGCTTTGAGAGTCCTCCTGAAAAATTCTACTATTTACTAACCTGATAACCAGCCCATTAATCTAAAGGAATAATTCTCTCTTAGGAATTATTCTCTCTCAGGGCTAACTATTTACCAAATTATTTAAAATTCTACTTGAATGCGCAAATTCACGTTGATTTGTTTCCTTTCTAAATTCGGTAGATTTGTTAAATGGTTAATACTCGAGTTTGAATCATTATCGTTGAGTCAATATTTGAGAAACAAAACAATAGGCTGGGATGGTAGAACGTAGATTGAGCCTTATTCCAAAATTTTGGTATTTATACAGAAATAGTCCTTGTTACAAAATTAGAAAGTCAACTATCCAAGGAGTGGTTCTATGTTTCAGAGTTGATTTCCAGAGTGTTATCTAGAATTACAGTGCAATTAATCTACAATGCAGCCAAGCCTTCAGAGAGGTCCTAAGAACTTTGGTACAATGAAAGCAACTGCGAACCTGAAGTGAAGATGACAATTCGCATTTTGCTTTCTCGGCCGCTTCCCTCAACCTCTGCAGGGCCATGTTGTCCTTAGTTATGTCGATTCCAGTCTGAAAAATAAAGCAGCTATGTAGAATTCTCTTCATCTATGCAATCTTTGAGCTTGCAAGTAAAACATCATTATGTTACCAGAATGTCATTATTCAAAACAAACAGATCATCCATTCAAATTATCATCGGACATGTCAGGATCTGACGACACAAATACGGTTTAAAGTACAAAAAAAACAGAATACCAAAAATACAGAAGTTTGACTTACATCCTTCTTGAATTCAGCTACCAAGTGTTTAAGGAGAGCATTGTCAAAATCTTCGCCTCCTAGATATGTATCGCCATTCGTTGATTTGACCTACAACGGTACAAAAATGTATCTAGCCTTCGTCTATCTATTAAGACACTAAGAATACACGTAGAAAATAGTCCCTTTAGAACTTTTTGTAGAAATAAGAGCCAACTCTATTTGAATTCTTCTTATTCACACAATTATGTTATACCTAGCTTAGAAATATAATAGAGAGGCAGATTTGCAGGATTACAAAACATCTAATATGAACACAATAAAACTATCTATGAACATAAATTGGTTGATACCGTTGACGAATATGAATATCACTGCTCAGCTTAAAGTACACAAAAACTCGAGGGAGATTCCTAGATCAAAAATTCATATCCACAAGATACGAATCAATCAACTACAAAATAATTAAGTCTTACCTCGAAAACTCCCTTTTGGATCTCCAAGACTGAGATATCAAAAGTCCCGCCTCCAAGATCATAAACTGCAATACTGTTGTTGTAGGAAGAGAAATTATATTTAAGGGGAAAAAATGGCATTTTTAAGATTTTTAAATCATTTGGTGTAATATTCAGACGAATTAAGATGTCAGAAGCGCAACAAAGGTCCGATTTGTGAAGCTGACCCAAACGCTGACGCAAAACAGAAAACTCAACATAAATTCAAAGCTGTGGAACACCATAGCAATATTTGCTCAATACAGATTATTCCACTTTGCAATGCAAATACAGAAAATTAAGCTACAAAAATATACCAAATTACTTATACATTATTAAGGTAAATGTAACTTACATTTTGTCATCACTTCTTTCCATGCCAAAAGCAAGGGCTGCAGCCGTTGGCTCATTAATCACACGCAGAACGTTCAAACCAGAAATCTGACCTGCATCTTTAGTTGCCTAGAGGAAAAGTTTCATTGTTCATTGCCCAGCCAAATAGGCACAAAGTGGCATTTAAAGCTATGGCAGGCAGTTGTGTAGGGCCTATGTATGCTTGTGATGAAAGTACAGGAAAAACTGACTGATGTTCAATCTGATCGAAATTCAAACCAGAATTAAAATAACTAAACAATCAAAATTTCAGCAGGCTGACCAGGGATTTACTTTCAAATAATACCAGCACGTAAAATAGTTCATATGCTGTCAATTTTTGCCCAAGAATTGCTTATTGCAGTGTTTCTTGCTTTCATTTTCTTTATCTAATTTCAGGCCATTCTATTTCATCCTTTCTCTCCTGGGTTGTAGAAACATTACTATCCAAAACCACTGAAGCACTTGCTTCATCATTTTAAATTTTGCAAAAATCTGTTTTCCAACTTCCTTCAAGAAGCTCAGGCTGATAAATCAGAAAACAATGTTGCCACAATATTTACTATGAAATAAAATACTTGAGCCTTGGTGAGCTGGGGTGACAATATGTTAGTTTATGGCTTCTTCTGTTCAGTGATCAAATTTAGGACTCAAAATATCAGGTGTTCATACTGGCAGCAAAACCAATTCACTACCGAATGATACCTTTGAAATAACATAAGACACTTGTGCAAGCCAGACTAAAATGGCAGAAGTTAACAAAATCAGAAATGTACCTGTCTTTGAGAGTCATTGAAGTATGCTGGAACTGTAATGACTGCATTTTTTACACTTGACCCAAGGTAGCTTTCTATTGAAAAAAAATAAAGCTTTGTTAATCCATATATTGAAGAAAAAAATAATGAAGAATTTTTGACAACCACAGAACTTACAATTTTGTCCTTGTCAGTTTACAAAACAGCAGGAACTAATCATGAAAAATACATTGGATAATACATCAAAGTAGTGCACAGATAACATATGTACCTGCTGTTTCCTTCATCTTCACCAGGACAAATGCACCAATTTGGCTTGGGGAATACACTTTTCCTTGAGCTTCAAACCAGGCATCTCCGTTGGAAGCCTTTACAATTTTAAATGCCATATTTTTCCTGAGAAGAACAGATATAAAAAATGCATCAAGCTTTTGCTCTTGATACAAAGGAAAAATAATCAGCATCTATATACAAACAAAGATATCTTATGATTCAGTTTTCTCACTGATAAGCTACTAATTTATAAATTTACAAATTACTCTTCTGTGACGAAAGCCAGGCAGACTGATTGAAGTTCCTTATCATTCTTAACTTAACAAAGACCATATTTATACAGAAATGATAATTAAATCTTGAAAACGGTTTACTTATTTCAAAAGGGAGTATTATAAGGTTCTTTGAAGTTTTCTAGTTGCAAAATCATTTCTTTGCATAGGTCATAAATTTGAATACCTATTTTACTGTAGTGATGCATTGAATCTCACACAAACATGCAAAGAGTGCAATTCCACTTACTGCAAGCTTCTCATTATTGAAAACCTAAACTATACACTTAGTGAGCAAAAGTATTGTACAGGTTTGATAATTCAGTAATGGCCACAGCGTTGTCAACAGCAAAGCAATCGAATTTCAAACCACTTATATGTAGCCATTAGGCGTCTTTTTGTGGTTAAAATCTAATCAAATTTTCCAACAAAAGTGAGGAAAATGAGCAGTTCTAGACACCCAAGCATAAAGTAAGTACCCCCGAGTTTAATGTAATAAGATATTGCAAATTGGTGTAAAGATGAGCTTTTTTATTGCAAATGTTTCACAGGTACTTCAATTATCATGGCTCAATATTTGCATTTTTGCGACTTGTTGATAATGTTTAGAAATAGGCAAAAATCAAGAATATTCTTGCATTTACTATTTTCACCATCAACCCTTGATAAATTTTCCAACATATTCCAGTTAAACAGTCATCTTATAACTTTCATTAAACTTGCTATGGCCACTTGAATTTTGTTTCGCTACAACTTTTTGCTGCGGAGTGGCCATTTCTGTTTCAGCTTGTGCAATACTTTTGCTTACTAAGTGTATAAACAAAGGATTCAAAGGTCAAGTCTATGCTGCTCCTAACACATTAGTTAATGGTATTCAAATGAAGCAGTAAAATGTTCACATCAACTATCTATGGATATTCAAAATGATTCCTAATGTTCATGTTACTCCAGCCTTTTATAATAGATTGGCATTTGGCACTAGCAACATTAAAGCTGAACTGGATACACTCATGGTCTGCTTTTCTATGCAGACATTACAATATATCTTGTAGTTGTTGACAAAAATTGGTAAAACTGGTGATTTGAAGGTTTGTATTTCTTTATCACTGTTTTTTCTTCTGACTTAACATGACTTTTTAGTTTAGAAAGTGTTGTTTGGCCCCTTTGCTTAACAGAAAACTTTAGATTAAAATGAATGTCAATGCTGCAAAAAATTATTATCAAGCTTTATTATGGTTTCCTTTTGAACTTGACCCTTTGGCAGCACAGACCTAAATTTTTCTAAAAATATTTGTACATCCTCATGCAAGCAGACACCATTATGGGTGGGAAGTCTTAAGTACAGGTAATAGGAACATATAATGCCTGGTACATATACATAAAATATATGTAACAACTTGGTTGCAGATAATCATATGGATCTTCCAAAAACAACTGAGCACTTACAAGTCAGCTTGAACCTCTTTATCATCAAACCTCCTTCCAATATATCTCTTTGTAGCATAAAGTGTATTAGCTGAGTTGGTTACTGCCTAAAATACATAAGTAAGTATATAACATAACATTAATTAGCATTTGAATAACAGGAGGGAAAACTCAGTTCAGTGCTTTTGATGAAACTGCTTTGCAAGAACTTTCAGTAAAAAGATGTTTGGAACTTTCAAATTTTGATCATCAGGAAAAATACATGTAAGTTGTTGGAACCTTTGCCTTCTAATAAATAATAAAGCACATTTAATATATTCAAAATCTATTAAATCTACAAAGTTATTATTAGAATCATATCCTCATTACTTAAATGCTTGTATTCAAGATCTATAATTGAATAACTTATATGAAGATAATGAAAAAGACTGAACTTACTTGACGCTTAGCAGGGGCACCGACTAATCTCTCCCCATCATTACTAAAGGCTATAACTGAGGGTGTGGTCCTTGCACCCTCTGCATTTTCTATAACTTTTGGGGTTTTCCCTTCCATTACAGCTACACAAGAGTTTGTTGTTCCAAGATCAATTCCAATAACATTTCCCCTGACTGCTTCAGACCTGCAAAAGAATCAGATCGCAAAATGAGATGACAGAAAGAAGAGCATACTGAGAGGAAAACAATCACAACTAATGACTCAAATTACAACTTAACCTGAGTTCCTTCTCACATTCACTTATATATTTCTAAAACATAGATCTTGGTTCTTGGCATGTTGTTAATCAAAACATGCATGAAACTGGGGATGTGGAACTGCTGTAAGGTTCAGATATTTTTCTGATTAGGTTCATTAATGGTGTAGCATAGATTTGTTGAGGACTTCTACTCATCTTTTAAGGGTGTTCTTCATATTAAGCTCATTATAGGTTTATCACATAATGTTTTTACCCATGTAAAATGTGTGCTGAAGGCATGAAAAAGGTTCCCTATAGAAATGACTATGTTATGTTATGTTATGTTATGTCATGATGGTGGGAGCCTAGATGGTCTATCAGGCTTCTTGATGATTACATTGTATAGTATTATATATAGCTCCCCTACGAAGCCCGCTACGCGGGCTTGCCAGTGGCCCTACGGCAGGGTACATAGATTAGCCTCGGAAAAGACAAGAGGTGTATTAACCTCCATTTGAAAACAATTGGCTCCGCACAGGTCACGTGATCAAAAAAATTGCTTGCACTCTTGTGCGCATTAAATTCGCACTCCTGTGACTATCGCTAGGAAGGGGGGAGCCTTAAATAGAAAGGGGGTAGAGGCTCCCCCCTTCCTAGCGATAGTCACAGGAGTGCGAATTTAATGCGCACAAGAGTGCAAGCAATTTTTTTGATCACGTGACCTGTGCGGAGCCAATTGTTTTCAAATGGAGGTTAATACACCTCTTGTCTTTTCCGAGGCTAATCTATGTACCCTGCCGTAGGGCCACTGGCAAGCCCGCGTAGCGGGCTTCGTAGGGGAGCTAGTCTTCCGTTAATTGAAAGTTGCTTCAAAACATTTGCAAGCCCAGGTCTATTCGTGTTCTTCGTTTAAATATTTTAATGGTTTACCACCTAAGTAAGCCCCCCTTGCATAAGCCCCCCTCGAATTAGCCCCCTGGGGGCTTATTTATTTTTGATATTTTTGGATGGGGGCTTATTCGAGGGAAGGGGCTTATACGAGGGGAGGGGCTTATAAAATTATTGTAGACATTAAAAAGAAATTATTAAAAGATCTCGTTTATTTTAGTAGGAATTTCTTTATGAGCTTTTAATTAATTATTACCAAAAGTATGAGTTTTTGTGGCAATTCAAGAAAATGCCAAAGGAAACCTCAGATGGCAAAAACTCATCAAAATAAGGGGGTCGGTCCAATTCTAGAATTAACGGTAGCAGTGGGGGCTTATTGAAATTTTTAGTTCTAGGGTGGGGGCTTACTCGAGTAGGGTTATTTCGCGGATTTACGGTATTTGTAAATCTTGCCGCGGCTATCGGGTGCGCGCGTAGCGGGGCTCTTAGGGGAGCTAGTCTCCCGTTCACTGAAATGTGCATACAGATTTAATGTATTACGGTTGCAATATCGAGGCAAGTTTGAAACTTGCTTAAATACATTTTGCGAGCCCCGGTCTATTCGCTGTTCTCGTTTATGTATTTTCACGGGTTACCCCCTCAAGCTCTACTGTTTTTTCTGATTTCAATGATTAAGTTTTTTATCACTACATTTCTTTTAGCCCTTGTGGGGCTCGTTTAATATTGGTTACATGTGGGTATGCTCGAAAATGCGGCCAAGCTTTTCGCAAAAGAAAAGAGTTTTCGTGCAGAATTTTTCTTATGAGTCTTTATTTGATTACCCTTGCCACCCCTCCGTACTTTTCAACTGGCGTCGGAGCATAGATATCGCTGCTGAAGAGAGAGAGAGAAAAATGTTTTGAAAACTTTCTGAAAAGATATGAATGAGCCCTATAAAACTTCTGAACTAATTGCGAAAGCCTGTTGAAAAACGTTGACAAAGGTTTTCCCATAGAATTTCCATAAATGAGCAGCGATGGACAATGGCAACGCGATAACAAAAAATATTATATTGCGGATTGCGGAAAGCTGTTGTAAAACGTTGACAAAGGGTTCTTCCATAAAATCTATACGAATGAGAAGCGATGTACAATGGCAACGCGATAACGAAGAAAAATGTTATATATCGAAAAAACCAAGGCAGAAATCGAAAAACGAAGCTCGCCATGTAATATTAGAACCCCTAGTGGACCAACCCGTAAAAATTGAGCAAAATAGGACCAGCGGCGTGAGAGGAGATACTGCTCGCAAAACAATGGCGATCAGCAGCAATATCAGCGTTTTTAGCTCATTTGCATATTCACATATTAGTTATAGTAGATACTTTATAGACCTGTAAAACTGTGCACTGGTCTGTCTATATTGCATAAAACCCAAAACAAAATTCATCAATACAATACTTACGCATATGTTCTGTACAAAGTACTTGAAACATTCTGACATAGGCATCCCTAAAAAAGATAGATAATCGTTTAATTTTCAATTCACTTCTACATACCCTAAATGTCACACAAGCATACATATATAATTCAAAGAAAAAATCCCATTATCTGAAAAAATCTGTGCTAAAAATTCTCATCATAAGGTACATTTAGTTTGAGGCAATTGAGCAAAACAACAAACAAATTGTATATATAGAAAGGGAACGATTTACAGTGATTTAACTAGGGTAAATCCCATTCAAAGGCTCTTGGTGCTGTCAGGGTGCATTGCATCCAAACAAGGGGTGTCAAAATCAATGCTGTTCCAGTCAGATAAGGCCTAATTTGATAATTACCCATACAAAGCAATTAAGTCCTGTTTTCCTCTAACGTGAAAACAAGAAAATCTTTACAGTTAAAGAACCATTATCTACCAAAAACTATGAAAAACTACAAATGGACAAACATAAGCAATATCAGGTCTCTGCATACAAAAAGCCCTGCATGAGCACTCAGTCCAGGAAAAGATAACCAATGCATGAAAATCCATTAGATGAAAATCCATTGCTTTGTTAAATATACATTGATTGGTAGTCATTATTAGAACGAGAACATTATTGTTTATTGTGCTGATTATCATAAATTATAATACCAAATGCCTATGTGTATACATATCATAATGTGAAAAGAAAACTGATGTCAATTAATAAACAATATGAGCAACAAATAAACTATTGCTGACAAGCTATACTGACAAAAAAGTGGGAACATTGGTATACTCCATGCTAAAAATCTCCAGCACAAGTACGTGGAATGCAAGCTAGCAATAATGTGTATATTGCAATCAGTCTGCCGAGTGTGGCAGATGCATGTGTGAGATCAGCGTAGTGCTGCATGCCAATATTTGAGGTAGACCATCTCAGAGATCACAAGGGGGGCAAAAACCGCAACAAATAAAATGGCACTCAAACAAGGAAATCAACAAAATTCAGATTTTCATTCTTAAAGAATTTTTCTCTATTATATATATAAAGTTTCATGGCCAAAAAAGAGTGGCCTCTATCAACAATGACAATGACAGTACTGGTGTTTGTTGCTCACCTGAGGGATTGGTACTTGCTATAGAACAATATAATTTTAACATGGAGTCATGAACTCCCAGATGTTATATTGCACACCAAACTTACTATAATGCTACTAAAACAAATTCTTTGTGCATGCCATGTAAATAATGAACATGTGCCTAAATTGAGAACTGCCAAGCTCTTAGCTTGTAGAACCCTGTCTGCAGGGCATGTCAGTTCTGTGTGCAAGAGCAATTGAAAATATGTGTAAGTGTACACAAATTATGTGAAATCTTGTGTATATACATGCCACACTATGCAGACTGTTCAAGAACGCCTGATTATTTTCATGAACAACATTTTTACACCAAAATTCTGGTGGTCACATCACAGGCTGAAATTCTTGCTTAGTGTTGCATAACATAACATAAAATTTTTTTCGGGCATTTATCGTACTGAAAATTGGCCTTAGAGACTAACAAAAAAACTGCATTGAATAGGTATTGTTTACATTTGACAGGAGTGAGTGGACCTATGGTAGAACAGTGTATTATGTAATAAAGAGACAGGTTTGGGGTGACGGAGGAATATCTTACCGGATCATGAATGTGGTAATACTTGGAAACTGGTCAAGGCCAGCTCGCCTACAAACACAGAATCATATCTATCGAAACCTCAATCGTACAGTTATAGCAATAACAACAGAAAAATTGACTAATATATAATTATTCCAGGTAGGCCATCCCACTAAAAAATATATTTTACTCACGTGTTTTGCTACACTACCAGAGAAACTACTTTTTGCAACAGCAGATGCAAGTTTACTTGAGTTGAGCAAGCCCCTAATCATTTTTACGAGCTTTTTGGAAACTCTGGTTGTGAGTTAAAACTTGTTTTCTCACTGAATGCGGTGGCTTCACCCCTCCACGTTTTCTCAAATCGCTAAAGGAATCATGCTGATGAAACTAGAGCACTAGTTCACTGCGAGACAGTTTCACCGAAACGAGGCATCGTGACGCAATAATATTGGCAGAAAATTCGAGAAAATCTTGACTTAGAGAAGAATGTGACAATGGAAAAACTGTCCCAGAATATTTAACCAAAGTTCAATTGCAGATATCTTTAGAATTGCATAAAATTCACTAAATGTTTATATAACAAATTGACTAATATTGAATCTCTTAAAACGGCGTCATATTTCCAACATTGCATTTTAGCTTTGTTATAAAAACAATTTTTCGAGTGAATTTTGAGGCAATCATATCTTTGAGAAAATTACTTACTTGTCAAGGAATCATTGAAAATCAAGGAATCATGGGAAAGAGGTTTATGTGTTGAGTAAAAACCAATGTCCAGGAAGGGACATGCAAGTGTAAATTTAGGTTTATTTTGTTCTCCTTTTCTACAAAAGCTCTCCCCTTTTCAAAATTTAATCTCCAAAGACGATCTTTACTCGTATTGTAACATGTAGAGTTTTCGTAACATAATTTTTATGTATGAAAATAAGAAAAAATGATCAAGACTCAAAGACTTTTTAAACCCATTTCAAACTCTAGATATGAAATACTTATAAAGTGCAATAAGACAAATAAAGTGCATGGGACCAAAACTACTCCTAAAAACTACTGTCTTTTAATAAAAATTCATTAACAGTCCAGAGCCCTACACCGCATGCTAAGAAAAAGAAAAATAATTATTGATTTTCACGTTGGAAATTTATTGATTTCGATTATAGGTTAGACAGGAAAACAAATCTAACGGATCCGTTGGAACGCCACGTGCCAAAAGCACATTTCTTATTCTCCGATCACATCTAACGTGCCAATTTTTTACTCTGCAGCAAACAGGAAAGTATGCGCACGGTTAGGTATGATGTATTAATTTTTGTGGAAATTTAGAAAAAACAATAAACAACAACCCAAATTATCTAATACAATATTGTAACTGGGCGTTTTCAGAGCTGCTTGATATCAGAAACCTTACCATAGAAAAGCAGACAGGGTGTTTTGAAATTCAAAGAAATCGCCTTTCTGCTAGGCATCAGATAATTAGCTCATTCTCATTAAAAAAGAAGAGAAGCAAGTTTTGTGCACAATTATTATACATACTAAACATAGGACACCACAAGAAGTGTCCATGATATGCTAACAAGTGTTCTTGCAAGCTAGATTATGCAACAGGCTGCTTCATTAATAATAAGGTTAGGGGCTTCGACATTATGCAAAATAATATTTAGGTGCACCAAATCAAACACAAAAATTCAGCAATTTACTAGAAAGCCTGCTGAGATCTGAGAAAATATAACAAAAATCAATTTGGTTAAAAACCCTAAGTTAAAATTTTTCTATATGCACTGTATTTTCAGCTGTTTATATAACCATGTATATTATTTCCTAGCTTATGAGCTAGTTGCAAATATTGCAGTTAGAAGAATCAATGAAAATTTTAGATTTTACGATCAGAGTAGAACTCTGGGGCTTGTCCACGGCTCGTCAACCAGTTGCCCAAAGGGGCTTCCCGGGGTTTTGTGGGTATTCTAGTGAAACTTTATACCAAATCGGCCATGAAAATAACTTTTCTCTTTGATGCAAAAATATAAAATCAATATTTAGAATTAATATCAGATAAAACTCATACAAACAAGACAGTCAATGATGACTTTTTATGCATTGGCGTAGCGGATTATAAGGGGGCTTAGCATTGATCGAGCCCGCATAGTATTGCTTCATTGAGATGAAAGTGCCTGAATTGAGCCGGAATTGCGATAAATTTTGCCAGATAGGATCCCTGTGTCAACTACGCTTATGCTTTCAAGAGTTAATATACAAGCAAGCTCTTTTAATTCTGTTTTAACGTCCGTTTTCTCCAAAGTTCAATGTTATGATGATAAGTCGTCCAATAGACCAATAAAAAACACTAGAGAAGTTGGAATTTTAAAATCTTCTTGGAACCAATAGGAATAAAAAATTACATGATGTGGATATTTCAAATAGAAAATAATGACATAAATGCTGACCAATAATAAAACGAAGTTGTAGAATCAAACCTACAGCAACAGTGTTCGCAACGAGACTCCAGCAAATGAGAATTCAAAATGAAATAAAAGACAATAGAATTTCTCGAAATTTCACACTATCATATAAAATGTTAAAAATTTTATACTTTCAACTCTAGAATAAAATTTCCATTCAGAATTTCTTTGAAATTTACAGATGACTCGGAATTTGAATAAAACTAAGTGAACTTTTCGCTACCTAAAAGGATTCTGCTTCGTTCTCCAGCTTTGTTTGCTTTGTTTACGAGGATGCCTATCAAGTCCCATTTCAATAAGTAATTCAACCTCAACTTGGAGTTCTCTGACATCCTCTCTTTCGATGAAAATAGCCTCGTATTTGTAACTGAAAAATAACGTACAGTGTGCAGAAGTCACAATGCAACGCAGCTGTTAATTCATAATTTAAAAAGAGAATTGTGCCTGGAAATTGCTCGAACTTCATTTCAATATTAAGTTAAACGAGGCGAGAATGTTCACTTTACAAAAAGATCGCTTTTATAATGAATATTAAATAAACAAAAAAACGTCAACTCATAATGCAGTAAAAAGATTTCTAGCACTACGGTGAAGCAACATAACTAACTACAACTTAATGCGCCTCTTGAAATAATGACAGAAATATTATCCGTGCATATAACACGTGATAGGCCATCTGGAGAATTTGAAACGGCTTAAAAGACAGAAATGAATAAAGCCTGAAAGAAAATGATATTTACATCCCAAAATAAAGAATTACCTCATCCATAAATACAGGTCAAACACGTCGTGGATGGATTCAAGATCTAAAAGATCATCCGGTGAACGTGGCCTTTTAAGGGGCCATCTAAGAATCTCTTTCATTTGATTAGGCCCAATCGCTTTGCCTTCACTGAACAGCCTAGCTATCTAAAAACCAGAATTACCGAGAGATAATATTTGGGGAAAAAAGTTAAACCATGTGCATTGTGATAACAATTGTACATTTGAAGAGAACAGGTTTCAAAATACCTTAAAATGCAAAAAATAAATCTTCATTTACTTTCAACACCTAAAATAATGTGTGATCTTTCCTTTTTGAACTACTGTAGTTTTCAGAATTGACATGATTTTGATTAAGGAACAACGATAAAACTGATAATCATATCGGTATAATATTGTCCATTGCTTTATGATATATCATTCCAACGAAGTACTGGTATTAAGTAAATAAAGCTTTCCTTGTCTGGACAATGAACTACAAATAATTAGACAAACCTTTATAACTGCTCTGGTTATGAAAGGAGATTTATTTGTTCTGTCCGTGGCTGCTGATGCCAGATGGTATTGCTGCTGCAACGTCAATGGTATGTGCTCGATTTCTTGAGCCATTCTCTGTAAAAGTTATGTCTCTGTTCAGAACTCTTATTTAAACAAAGAAAGAAATAAAAGACGCAACAGGACATCTGCAAACGAGAATTGACAAAGAAATAAAAGCCAACAGACGACCTTGAAATTTAAAAAAAAAACAAATCACATACCACATAAATTTCAAAACTTCAAAATTTTTAAAACAAGAATTAAGTCTCAATTCAGAGTTTCTCTGAAATAACAGATGAAAATTTTAGAACAAAACTAAATGAAGTTGTCGCTTTCTAAAAGGGTACTTCGTACAATAGTTTCGTTTGTTTGGTTTCTTCAGGTTTTGTTTTGTTTCTCCACGGACCCATTTTAATAAGAAATTCAAGCATCTTTAAGTATGTGAGCGGAATAGGAGCCTGATATTCTTATCGCAGTAAAAGAGGACATTCCATTAACAAGAAAAGGGTTACTTTGTGCATTAGCAGACTGTTGAGTCTTGATCGTGCTGCCACTTTGAATATATTGGAAAAAACGAGACTTGATCTTGACGTTTTGAACTGATGTAACGTACATAGCAGGTTATATCTAAAATAATTTCTAATTTGCTCTTGATAGCTGTACGAAAAGTACCGAATGGGAAAAAACATTGATTTCAAGGTTCTTCTTTAGTATAAACTTAAATATGCAAGCATTTGAAGCACCCCAAACATCTGCATTGATTCTTGAAATGGATATCATAGGACAAAAATGGAGATTAAACTCTAGTAGATTGCGCAGCAATAAATGGCCTATAATAATAAATATGTCCTTTATTCTATCTTCTTTATGAAGGTTAGGCTTACAAATTAAGAGCAATAGATTTCAGCATTATATAGCTAAATTGCCATTAATAATTGCCTTTTTTGGGGCAATCATCTTACCTTTGTGTGCTCAATATCACATAAAAAGTAACGACCATCAAGTTTAGCAAACTGCTCAAAGACAGTCTGGAAGAAAGAGGAAGTTCAGTAAAATAGATGATATATTGCAGACGAAATTCATCGTTTTTGCTAATAAAGATGATTGTTCTGGAAACTCAGCTTCAATGCTGAGAACAGTTCAAAGTGAACTGCAGAGTACAAACCTATCACCAATTATGCTCTTAATTCAATCGAAGTATCAAATAATTTTTTTCCTCAACGCTGCAATCTTTTTAACAAAGGAATTCTTCTTACATATATAATACATTTTTTGCTTAAAATTACTTTCATCGTTTAGAAAATACCGACATAACAATAACTTTGAATGAAATCTTATGAAAAGGCTTCAAAGTTTATTAATTAAACATTACTCAAGACAACTTAGTATTCAATCCATGATTTTCGAAACCGTTCCTTGCAAATCCCTTTCCTCTACACATGAAAGTTTTGATGCAAAAGCAGCCAAATAACATGTATAGAAGTAAGACTAAAGATTGAATAATGGTGTAAGCGAGCAGCAAATATATTTTTATTGACTTCAATGTTCTTAAATATATCCCTAGTAATTATGGTGATGATTATGATCATGATTAAGATTATGGTGGAGTGTATTAAACTAGAACTGCAAAATTAGTAATCAAAGGCTTTTTTAAAATTATTTCTACAGAAAGTATGACGTCACAAAAAGTATATCTTAAAATTGTTCAGCATTTGAATAAACATGCTTATATATATTTCAACAATTTACCAAATTTGTTTAGAAGTAGAGGAACAAGTAGAAAATAGAAAATGCAACAGACCAGTAGTTCAGTTAAAGATGCTTTTGGGAGGATGTGTGAAAGTAGATCGACTTGCTCATAACCTGGACGCAATCCAGCTTTCTGGAAGAAAGACACGGCAAATGGCTTGACAATAAACAATTTAGAGCATGAACATAGTTGAAGAGATATTAACATTTGACTAAGAATTGTCCTGAGTTTGTCTGTAGTTTGAAATATAAATTGTCTTGAATTCGAATGCTTTTTTAAATAAAGATTGTCTTGAATTCGTCTGTATTTTGAAATATAAATCGTCTTGAAATCGTCTGTATTTTGAAATATAAATTGTCTTGAATTAAAATGTATTTTGAAATATAGATTATCTTGAATTCGTCTGTATTTTGAAATATAAATTGTCTTGAATTCGTCTGTATTTTGAAATATAAATCGTCTTGAATTCGTCTGTATTTTGAAATATAAATCGTCTTGAATTCGTCTGTATTTTGAAATATAAATCGTCTTGAATTCGTCTGTATTTTGAAATATAAATCGTCTTGAATTCGTCTGTATTTTGAAATATAAATCGTCTTGAATTCGTCTGTATTTTGAAATATAAATCGTCTTGAATTCGTCTGTATTTTGAAATATAAATTGTCTTGAATTAAAATGTATTTTGAAATATAGATTGTCTTGAATTCGTCTGTATTTTGAAATATAAATCGTCTTGAATTCGTCTGTATTTTGAAATATAAATCGTCTTGAATTCGTCTGTATTTTGAAATATAAATTGTCTTGAAGTCGAATGTTTTTTTAACTATAGATTGTCTTGAATTCGTCTATTTTGTCAAATATAGATTGTCTTGAATTCGTCTGTATTTTAAAATATAGATTGTCTTGAATTCGTCTGTATTTTGAAATATAAATTGTCTTGAATTCGTCTGTATTTTGAAATATAAATTGACTTGAATTCGATTGTATTTTAAAATATAAATAAATTCAGAGCCTTACAACCACCATGCTGATAAATTTCACAAGAAACGACAACATGTTTTATAAATGCAATCACACATTGTTAGTTAATTAAATTATGAATATGTCTCTAAAATATCCATATAAGAGAAAACAGCATATCTGCAACTGCATATAAAAGCCCTATAAGAATTCTTAGAGAATTTTTCAGAAGACCAGTTTAACTAAAATCAACAGTAAGAGCATAAAAAGTATTGCTAAAATTCCACTGTTACTTGCTCTATGCAAACAAAATAAAATTCATGATTCTGTTTTTTATTGAGACATGCCCTTACCTCCACATCATCAGTGGGCAAATTTAGCATCTCACGAAGTGGTAATAAATCTTTTGCATGAAGCCTGCATCATAAAACAGTAAAAACGTAACCACGTGCTTACTTCCATCAAATTGCTTTAAAGGAAAAAATGCAGCAAGATGATTCAAGTTTCGAGCAATAGTCACAGTCACATCAAACAAGTGTTCCCTGAAAGGAGGTCAGCCTCGAAGCCCGCTAATAAGAGGTTGGCTGTAGCTAAAAGACAACTTATAATGTGATTTTCAAAGTCTCTCTTGGTGAAAACAGCGCATTAAATGACGCAACCTTAACCCGTTGACTTCCTAGAGTACATGATAACAGATCAAGTCCCAAATCTATTTCAAATTAATTCAGGGTTCTTGTCACATAGGACTGAAACAATAATTTTTCAAAAATATAAAGGTTTTTCTTCTTTACGCGATTTGAGTGAAGCTTGATCCAAAGCAAAAAGCATCAATAAACCTTAAAAAGGATTGTAGATCACTTAACAGATTACTTAATTATTAAAATATTTCAAAATGAAAATAATAGAAAACAAACGTGGTGGCAAATCCTTCTGGAAAATCAGTACCAAACCGGCCTGCTCTACCGGCAATCTGCTTGGCATGGTAAGGCGGCAATGGTATCATCTTTTTTCCATCGAATTTTCGCAAGGAGTGAAATATCAGCCTCCGAATGCTCCTAAGGCGAAAAGGTTTTATGAAATGATTTAATAGCTTCTTCTTCATAATTATACATCAAAGAAAACTGTACAAATTAGGTCTAAGCGAATAGAAAATCCCGTTTTCAGAATCTGCAATATCTAGCCTGAAAATCTTGTACCATCTTTTATTTAGGTGCCAAAAACAACTCTGTAGAAATAGAAAAGATCCGAGCAGCTAACAATACTCCTTTGACCTTGCAATACTTCTAAGACTGCAATACTCCTTTGACCTTGCAATACTTTTAACAATACTTCTAAGACAAGCAGATTAAAACTAGTAATTTTTTTATTGATAGTCTTGCAAAGTAGATGAGATTACAATTGACATTATCACAAATCTTTCGAGTAGACTGTTGACTTACAGATTAAGGCCCATTCCAATAGCATCGGAAGCAACCAAAATACATTCCTCAAATTGAGGATCGTTGAATTTTCTTGCTTGCTCCAGTCTGATAGCTGCAAACGTGGAAAGTCATTCTTTGTAACATTATATTATGTAAAATTAATGGAATTGTTTAGTAGCAGATCAAAAGCAGAGCATCTTGATATAAAAAAAAGCCGAGGTATATACATAGCAAATTAGCAGAAAAAGGAACATTATTATGGGCATACGAAGCGGCTTTTTCGTGCAACACAGACACCAGAGCATGGGGAGCTTCATAATGCAGACTCAGTATAATTATCGTCCTTTGCTGCAAATGTGTAGAAAAGTCCTAGTACTTTCTAGTGACATGCACTTAAGCATCAGAATCATTCATCAAAGTCTAAATACTGCAGATTTTTATCACCCACAGGCAGTATTGATATTTACTGAACAAGGTCCACTTTAAAGTGAAAAGCGACATGTCTTTAAAGAACTAACCAGGAGGCAGACCACCATAAATTACTGAGCACTTCAATTTTGTCTTTCTCTCGATTTCATCTTTAATCTGAAAGATCTTTTGCCTGGAGAACGCAACCACACAGTCACCCGGCCGTACTGCCTTTAGACTTCCTGTCCGTGCAAAGCAAAATATCAATGCTTATTCCTTGAAAGAGGTATTTAAAATAACAATTTTTAAAAGCTTATTATGAATAAAGAAAACAAAATAAAATACATGTAATGAAAAAACTAATGTTCGGTGGTGATCATTAAAGAATGGGTAACTGCAATTAATCACTACAGAACATCCTCTTTGATCTTTTGAACAGGCCTCCATGACGGTTCTAAGTAGTTGTTCAAAGGTGGCTTACGCTTAGGGGTGTTTACCCCCGTATCCAGTAACCAGAAATCCCTTCTCCTTTTCAGACATCTAGAACATTCAAAATTGCACTAAAGGAGAACATTATAGATTTTATACTTATTAAATAGACTGAAAATGCAGTTAATTTCTTATCAGAATTGAATCCAACCTACCAACGCTCTTTGTTTGAATGTGAAGTGGAGTAAGTCTTTGGTATCTTCGTATCTATGTAATATTAGATACAGCAACTTTTAGTACAATTTATGTACTTAACAAATGCCGAAGAAAGAGTCAAGGGTACGCAATGCCCCAAAATGATAGAAATTTAAATGGCCACTGCGATAATTCAGCAGACGATAACCAATTCACATTTGATCACAAATGAACCAGAACATCAGGCAAGGATGGCGATGACGAGCCTACCTCTAAATCATCCCCTGTTGCACGGACAAGTGACCTCAAAGCTAATTCAGCTGCAGGCTCTCCACAGACATGTACCTCTTTCGCCTGAATACCTAAAATTTCAAATAGCGTGTTCTTTATTGCTTCCTACTTCAATAAAACAAACCTTATTTTGTGTAAAAATGTCTTCCGCTTAAAAAAATACTTGCTAGAAGTTGACTCAAGTCTTCTCTAACTCCTCCTGTTAGAAAATATGCAAGAAATATGCTTGTTCCTTCCCGTCCAAAAACCACATCAAATAACCAGGCTTGATTAAATAAACCATATGAAATATATAAATAGCAAGTTTTTAAAAAGGTAAAATTGCTTGTGAAGTTACATTAAGTAGCATTCATTCTCTATTCTAATAAAAAATCATCAATGAAAAGGTATCAAAATTGATTAAACATACCAAGAAATGCATTTGTCCATGCCCATCCTCGTTCTCTGTCACGAAGCAACTGGATTTCATCAATAACAGCACAATCATCTATTAACAAATGAAAACGCTCGAAGTTAGCATTCATTTAACGTTGGTTGAAATCTTCCTTGAAAGGATCGCCGTAATTACCTGTCACGGATCTTATATTTAAAATAACCGGGAGAGCAAGAAAATTGACTAAGAAACAAATCACCAAAATATTTCGGAAAACTTATTTTTTGTTAGTTTTGAATAACACCACACCATTAAAGTTACTTGATGGGCTGAGACGTATATAAGATTTATCGACTTATAAGATTATTTAAATTCTTTGAAAAATGTTAAAAAAGCGAAATGATCTTCTGATCCATTAACCAACATAAAGTTAAAGGACTCACATTTCACACCTGATATAGAGTTACTATGAAGCATTGCCTTTTAAGTGTAAATGGTAATCGAACATGGATTATTTTTACCCCAAGGGGAGCTCAGGTTAATTAATTTTGAGGAATGATAAACTTCAATATTACGTAAAGCCGTAAACCTGTAAAACGGAGTCAGCAAAACTTAAGCAGGAAAACCAGTGTTAATAGATTGTATGCAGTGCAAATAAATATGCAGTTTTGAATTACCCATCTATGTTCAAGTTTGAAAAATTACTGCTTACATAGGTAAGCCATAGGTAACGGAGTTATACAAGCAAAGGAGAATCAATTTGTATCATACATACATTCATTATCAATTTTGTACATTTCAACAGTGCAGGAAACATGATCTGATGGTTGGAATTCACTTGTAGCATAAAGTCTTTGTTCACCAGTTAACATGTCGCAAAGAATACCCTGCACAAAAAATTCATACTTGTTATAAAAATATAACGTTGCACTTTAACATTTATTCATTTGCAAAAACATCTCCACAGCATTTACGGGCAAAGCGACATAAGTTTCATTTTCATTAATTCAACCAAAATACTTTTCGGTACTACGTTACAACTACCTTAAAAAAAACTAAAGAATCTTGCAATATTCGACGTTGAGAAAAGCACCTACTTTTGACGCTTGGCAAGAAAACATTAAGCTTGCTTGGTCATAAAGATTATACCTCTTGGTCTTTCCCATCCTCGCACAGTGATTTCAATCAAGAATCACAGTGCCCTACACTTTCGAAAGATGTATATATTTATAAAGATAATGAAGATAATGACACTATATGCCAGACGGCTGTCAAAAAACCTGGCTGTTAAAAGTTGAAAAATAACTATTCTTGGAATTAGAATTAACTCATAATCAATACTTATTTGTGTAAAGGTTTGGATGCCACTTGTACATCAGTAACCTGTGTACCCAAAGATAAAGAAAATGGACGAAAATGAAACGGTACAAACGATAGATCAAGCTCAAGCCAATACGTCAGTGGCTTTCTCCAATATCATAACAAACGTATTTGCTTGAAAGTAAACAATGTCTGGAAGTAAAAATTTTAACAAAGCCAAAATTAAAAGTGAGGTAAAAATTACTTGCATTCGTGTTGGTCCTGGTGTATACCTCCGCAGCCAACATTCTCAAGGGACCTCCATAAATACCAGTATTCGATCTCTCAAACCTCCGAAGGGCGTGATAGGTTTTGCCACTATTGGTTGGTCCTGCGTGGAATATTATCTTCCGCTTGATTTTTCGAGCCATCGTAAACCTAAAAGGAGAGAATTCTGTGCACCTACAAAGATGTTTGGATGGGCCTAATTTCAATTTGTAGAACTCAAATGCTTCGCTTGCCTATAAAACATTATTTTAACATCTCAGTTATACACGAAGATCACTATTTCATTTTCACTAACCCAGACTGGTTTTGATGTGAAACAGAGGTTATTCCAATACACCTGAACTTAAAATAAACCCGATTTGAATATCTTAAAAGACAATCGACAGATACCAAGGGGACTTAGGCTTTCTTTCAGTAAAGAATTGACCTATCAGTGAGTGAGATTTCACCTACACGCTAAATGATTGACAAATATTGATTGACAAACGACTTAAGCCACTTTTACACATGTCGATTGCCTTTAATGAAGCAGAAAACAATTTTCAAGATGAACAGAGCATAAACCTTGGAGTGCAAACTGATTTGCCTACAAATACCTGACAACTTCCAATTCGAACATTGCTATTTTTAATTGATTGAAAGTGTCAAGAAAGAAATTTTTTGGTTTTGGGTAATTAGCTAGTCAAAATAAAACGTAACGTAAAAATATTATGGCTTAAGGTAATAAGCCCTTCTTTCCAGCACTAATAACATGTACAAAAAGCTTGAATGTGTAAAATATGCTAATATAAAAATTCTGGAAAGCCAAAGGGACTCGATTGGAGTTGAATTACACAGAATCAAACAGGATTTGTAGGATCAAACAAGATACAAATAATCAAACAAAATACGCAGTTTCCAACATACGCCAAAAACGTATATATATCTCCGCTCTAGAGACAATTTTATTTTAATACCTCGCCTATGCAAAATTTAAAGCACTACACATTTACAGAAGATAATATTTCAGCTACACCAGATATATTTCGTTATTAGAAAGAAACACTTAAATAAAATTTGTTTTAATCATTGAAAATATGCACTTTGGTAAAAACAATCACCGTTTAAGCAAGCTTCCCATGGTAAGTAAAAAGACGGATATTACATATTACAAAGAGATGAAATTTCTGGCGTCTATTGAGCCACATATATTAGCTTTTTCCTGAAAGAGAAACAGTGCTGCAACACTCACCAATTTGCAATGTTCCTAAGATCAGTTGCCGCTTCCAACTCCGGCTGTGTCTCCTTTACTGGGTATCTCTGTTTGATATAGTTGATGAAGCATTCAAAGGCAACCTCTTCTTTATCTATGGAAATAGTCTGAACTTAGAAGCAGCCTTGTTATTTCAGAAAGAATAAGTATTATGAATGTGTAATGCAAGATAGTTACTGTTCACGGTTCAGTGAAAATCTACCAAACGAGTTGCATATGAGCTCTTTGATAATTTCTTATTCTAACTGTATATTTGGTACTTATGGTAATGCCATTGCATAATGTGGTTGGCTATTGCACTTTGCACTTAGCTTTGTTAAGAAATGGCATGTAATGTTTGCTGCCCCAGGGCTCAAAACCTTTGAACAAATGTTGCTATTGAAATATTCAATATTTAGAAAATGTGGCAGTTCCACAAAAATCTTGTCAATGATCCAACAAAACGTTGAAAATAAAAATCTGATTTGCAAAATAAAGATACAGCAAACCTTTGCTTGAGCCTAAATTTTTGATGTGATAAGCAAGATTCTCATCTCCCTTTATTTCCATGGTAAGATTTGTTTTCAATGCCTCAAATGCCTCATCAGCTTGAGTGTCTAAAATCACAACTCATAAACTGATGTAAAATTGCAATTACTTTGTTAAAGCCAAACAGCCTGATGCAAATACAACACTGGATGGTTTAGATTCTTGCAAGATACACTCAACTGGCAAAACTCAAATTAGAAACTTGATCCAAAACCCATTCTTTTCTTTGAATTTAAGCTTCCCAAATAAGAAAACAAATCCAACTACAAACCTATGTTTGCAGATTAGAAAAAGTAGAGAATAACCCAGATATATTCTATTCTAGTACATTTGACTGAGCATCACTTAATGCCAAGACCTTGATAACTCCAAAAGGGTACAGCACAGAATGATGTTAATTTAGTATTTCTGATACTCTATTTGCAATATCACCCTAAAGAGTATTATTTGGAAGCTCTTGATTATGTTCTGGATTTTTAAATTGTCTCCAAATTTAATGACACCCTCGTTTCTGTAGGTATGTTTTTCTTTAACTATACAAGAAAAATAGAGAACATACTAGAAATGCCGAGTTCTTTCAAAGGTTCTTTAAAGGTAGTCTTGCAGTAAGCAAGGCACTTCACAAATTCTTTGACTTCTTCTGAAATAATGATTACAATTACAAATGAAACTCTGCAAAATCTATTAATTAGCATTTTGATTACATATATCAATGAGCAGCCATGAATGCCAGATAAAAAAATAGCAAATGATATACACAAGATGTACACACTAGTGTAAAGCTTGGTTTCCACTATGGGTTAACGTGAGATAATTCTGAGCTAAATTGAAAATTAACTCATGGTCTAAATTCAAGTTAACTTGAGATAGTGTGAAATAGCGTGAGATAACGCGAGCTATCTCAAAATTAACCCATGTACCGATTCGGTTTCCACTTGAGATAGAATTAAGTATTGAAATTTCAGAAATCACATTTTATTTGAGTCTTGCAGCTATGGCGGGCGTCTTACAAGAACAACTTATTTTACTTCTGCTTTTGAGAATATTTAGAAGGAAAATATTTTTTTGCTAGAAGTGCCGTTCGCGATCTGCGCCAAGGTTTTCGGTACGGAGAGTCTACCAAAAAAAGATATGCGTTTGGTGAATACGACCACTTGCAACAGGATCTTAGAAATGAGAAAATGTTTCTCTTATTTCACAATTAATCTTTTTTAGTAAAGAAAACTGTTTTCAACATCTAAAGTAATACTCAGTGCAAGTGCGTAGCGTAAGAACCTCAGTGCAAATTATAGCACATTCCCCTCCCACGCATCGGCTTCTTTTGACAAAATGTTATCTCAAGTTAACTCATGAGCTTGAAATCAAAAATTTTTGTTTCCAAGCTCATGAGATAACGTGAGTTAACACGAGTTAATTTTCATGAGATAATTTTTAATGACCGTTTCCACTATGAGATAATTTTTAAACCATGTCAGATCACAAAATTATCTCAAATTAACTCACGTTAACTCATAGTGGAAACCAAGCTTAATAGATACACCCTATTCTGATTGTGCCTTGGCTTTGCCAACAAATCCACTGAGGCCCAAATACCTGAATTTGGACCATCACCTGCTAAAGCTATGCCTGGCAATTACACATGTCTTACTTTTGAGTGCAAGGGGGTTTGTTAGCAAAACCAGAGTAATTGTTAAACTATTGTTGTGTTTTACCAAGAACAGGTTTGAAATAAAGTCTGCTCTAAATTTAGTGCTAAAATTCCAATTTCAAATGTTTTCTCATTTTCCAGATTAAGTTTTTAAGAAAGATAGCAGATAATAAATTTAGAACATATTTATTGGGGGCAAGACTTTCTCGAAAAAGGAAGCAAGACCTTCTTAAAAAAGGAGACAATACTGATGATTCTGTCACACAGAGAGCAACTCTGGCAAAAAGTTCTGTTTTTATCATGACTGAGCAAGCTTCATGTGCAGATTTAAGAGGTCATAGAGGAAGGTAGGTTTGTAGAGTTTGGTAGATGTTGGTTAATTTTTTTTTTGCCAAAAAATTTCCCAGGATTTGAGTTGAGAAACCCCTTTGTTCAGTTCAAAAAATCTGCTTCCTTCAAATACTTTTACTCATATTTTCTTTTATTCCTATTTCAAAACACTGTAACTAGAACAACCTTATTGTGAATATGGGCCACAGAGCTTCTTCAAAATATTTTCTGTTGGTGGTGTGCCTGTGCCTCATTAGTATTTCAATGAAAAAGTATGCCATGGATAAAAAATTGTCAAAAAACACTGGCCTATAGGATTATGACTAATAGCTCATACACTTTTGTCAAAGCGACATGCAAATCGCACGCAGGGACATAGCTAGCAGGGGGTGTAACACCCCCAATTCTTCATGAATTCATTGACAAATCTTCAGTTTGTCTACGAAACCCTTAGTTTGTTAGTAAAATCAGCTTTAAGTAGGTCAAAAAGTACCTAATTTCTTCTCAATCTATGTCTTCGTTGGTAAATTTTTCTATTGATGACCCTCCACCCCCCTAGTCGGGAAGGTGAAGCGATGCCACTGATCGCACGCACATGCCCTGGTGCATGCCTTCTTCTTTCAAGGAGTGCAAAATATCACATGCCTTCTTTTATTTTTAGAGAAAAAATTCTAAATGATTGGATATATTGGTTTTTGAGACAGGTTTAACTGTTTTTTTCCTGTGTACTTTCTGGTGCCCCCCCCCCCTATTTTCTATGCTCCCTGTAATTTTTGCCACTGCACTGGTTGGTTTGATTAAATACAGTCTTTTTCTGTTGTCTGCCACTCCTGGGTGTTCTTTGCCCAGAGCTTAAATGCCTTCCCTTGCAAGTTGCAGCTCATAGTGTACTGTTGCTTTCAGCTATGCGTAGCCAAATCATACATTATTCCAACCCGGCAAGGGGTTCATTAAACATTTTCTGGTGCTACCACCCCACTCTCATTGTACATGGGAAATAGCTTCTAGATTCTAGCTCAACTTACTTTTCGTTGGAATCTCAGATTTTGGTTCTTTCCCAGAAGATTTCTCTGGCAAACTGTTTGATTCGCCTTCTTTAGGTATTCTACTATTAGTAAGTCTTCTATCCTTTCCCCTTGGTGGGGTGAACACGGTGTAGTCAATTACTTCGTGGGTATCGGTGGTTTGATTACCACTTTCACAGAATAACTGCTGTCCACATGAAACAAAAAGTCTATAACAGAACAGTTTGGTGGAACTCTGCATTATTCTGCATTTCAATGCAAACAAAAATTGTGTTTTTAGCATTGAGGACATAATTTCTCTCAGAGCCTGCTTGACCGAGACTTCCTTTCACTTCAGCTAGCAGCTTGCGCAAAAATTAGTTCAAATCGAAAGATCTCAGCTTACGAGTATAATCTTTGCCTGTTCCATATTTTTGTGGCTATGTATGCCGTAGGCAGCCTATTCCCAAATCACAGAATGCCCAAATAATCATTGCTCATCCCGCCATTTTTCAACAGCAACATGAAGTGGAACAGAGGCTAGCCGAATACAGTCGAATACGAGAATGCTCAAAGAATCTCGTCATTTTCCGGAAAAAACATCTTCAAAGAAACTCGTCATTTTCCGGAAAAAACATCATCAAAGAAACTCGTCATTTTCTGGAAAAACATCATTTTTCCATTATTGTTTCCATGAATTTTCTTCTGAAGATTTTCTCTCTGTTCTTGTTCTACTAGCTAGGGAATTCAACTAGCAAATTTATCTGGCATCAGGTGTGCATAGCGTTATGAATTTCGGTTTAAAGTTAAGTAGCAAAATTTCTTATATTTCTCGCCAATTTCAATGCTTTAGGTGCTATAGTCTCCCACCCCCTAGTTACCGCATATTTGCTAAGATTACTCAGGGGCGTTATGGCTAGGCGGGACACCGTTAGATTTCCTGGTGGGCCCCTTACAAGTGCCTAGACATAAAAGGCACCGTGAATGGGGTGCGTGGAATTTGAAGGGAATGAAGGTCAAACAGAAGATGACCTGCTAGAATGAGGCTTGGGCGACCTGAAGAAAGGGCCTTTATTTTCAAGAATGCTGTGAATCTAAGAATTAGCCCTTGAAGGCCATTAATTAGACAATTTTTAGATCGGGGCATATTTTTTGGAAGCCTGTACTAGAAGTCGCTTATAAAAGCAGAGGAGGACTGGCCCGTTTGGTAGTTGATGTGGCTATTTTAGGGGTTGAAGTAGACACCTCTTATAGTCACTCCGCATTACATAGCATCTCCAGTCACGCTCTCCTTGCAGTTAGAACTTTTAATGCAACATTTAGTCTTCGGTAGAAGGTTCCCAAAAAGCGAAAAGGTCTAGCTGCATTTTAGGCTCCAAGCTTCAAAAAAATTGAAGAGCTGCTTGCATATGATAGAAATGCCCTTTAAAAGATCTCCAGCTTAGCAAAAGATGACCGAATAATTTTCTAACAAATGCTTTTATTCAGGCACGGCGCCACTTGCGGACTGGGGGGGGGGCTAAAGTTCCCCCACTGTTTCAGAAATGAAAGATTTTGACAGTCTCTTTCATTATTTTTAAAAACAGAGTATGAAATAAAAAGAGAACAAACAGTTTATATACTGCTTGATCTCATTTCATCTGTTTACTAACTTAGTTGGGTATATTTCTATTATTTGTCTATTATTTGCATCGATTCAGTAGATAATTTTCTGTATCATTGCAATATATGCAGTTTGGAAGTGTAAACATGTCCTAATGAAAATACTAAAGACAAAGAAGATGCACATTTTTATTCTAGAATTGAAATTCTCTCAATCAGTACAACAGCTTCTTATTATTCACACCGATGAGCCAAAGGACGCCCTTTCTTTCCTTCCCCAACGTCTGCTACTAGAGTTTTAGAATGACTACTCCCTCCAAAAATTTTCCTAAATATCAACAGGACAATTTTGAAAGGGACAGTTTCAACTTTCAAGCCTTCGTAACTGACTGATTTTGACTGAGTTCAACGGCAGTTTTTTCATACATTTATCAAAAATTCAATTTATAAAAAAATATTTAGTTTATCTTTCCGTACATTTTACACGTTTATTTTTTGTGGGTAGTGGTAAATACATACATCCAAAATAGGCCTAAATCTAGCTGCGAGACACGTTTGTTGTCATATTCTTGAATTATGATTGGCTAATGGGGTATGGAGAATTTAGGTCGCTCAGCCAATCAAAGGTTTGGAACCTATGCTCTGACAGGCTACAAAATTCAAAGCAACAACAACAATAACAGCAGGGACGAAATTTGCTTTGCTGTCATAATGGCGTCATAGACGAATTTAGAAAAATCGTCATCTCCTGCCAATATAAATACGACCTACAACACAAACGAAGGATACCTCATTGGATCTGACAGGGTAGATCTAAAGCCGGGAAAAAATCATGGCTGAATTTCAAACTGAACCGGTAGGGACAAACATTGCAATAGATACGGAGCACTCTTTAGTGAGCAGTGACCAACTGGATACTTCAGTGTGCCGTAGACACAGCTCGTCGTTGGACAGTCTATTTTCGTCATCAACAGAAGATCTTTTTAATTCAAAACATGATTCCATTTTTGAGGCTCATGGCGAAACATCTTGCGAAATAAACGAAGAAAAATTGGATGACTGCAAAGAATTTGACATTTTTCAAGACGATGACCATGATTTTGATGACGAAAATTGGTGGCCTTCTCCTCCTGACCTCGGGGTTGAAAATAGCTCCACTGCTTGTGAAGTCCTACAAACAGTCTGCAATGCTGCCCTGGAGAATTTTGATGTCATTTTACAGAGAACTACAAGGCAATTCAATTTGAATCAGATTTTGCAAATACCGTTGTATTAAATAAAACCAATTTTCTTTCAAATATCTTATTCTTTTTGTTTGATAGCAAAAGAAGCTGTCTGTTAAAATTGATAAAAAATAATTGCCCTCTGTAAGTCAAGAATCGGTAACACTGAGGCGGGGAGTTGAAGCAATGTGCCCCCTTGACCTGAGGGCCTTGGCAGGAAAATATATACCAAAATTGTGTGTCTATTGTTCAAAGAAAGTCACCAAAATGCTGATAGGTCCAACATTATTCTAAAAGACATTTAAAGTCACTTTTATTTTCCATTACATTCACATAATTTTGTACCTAGGTGTCTCATTCTTTTAAAAATGAATCTTTTCCACCAGTTATGAATCTTTGGTTCTTGCTCAATTCCAGCATTCTACTGTGCATTGATTTGTTTTTTTTCTGCGAAGAAAATTTCTGAATACGCTATCTCAAAATTTTAATGATATGCTCTCTTTTTTATATTAGGGAACGATCGTCAGAGTTGAATGAGTTGCAGAATACAGCAAGACCTGTCACAGGGACAAGTGCACGACAAAATCTGCTCCAGTTTTTCTCCAGAGACACAAATTCTTCATCAGTTTCAAATCAAAACTCAGACAGTCAGCCCTCAGAAGACATTCAAAGTTTGATACAAAGAAGTATTGTTTCATCAGCATTGAGAAGGCATGAGTTCCGAAGTGCACTAGAGCAATCTCTGGCCACTAGGTTAATGCCTCAGGCTTCTGCTACTAGCAATTCGATCACAAGGATTGTTCAAGAAGCAGCAAGGTATTGTCATATATTTGGCCTTTATGCATGGAAAAGATTTTGCAGGTTAAATCAGTGGGTATTACCCAAGGGCTTTTTAGTTAATTTGTCAAGCAAAACAAAGGCTCACTTTTTCATTATCTGTTATTATCATTACAATGCAAGAAAAGAAAGTTATTGGATAATGATCTAAGTATGAATTATTTTGGTATTCTGGTAAATAAAAATGATTGGGCATTCAAGGTTGATTTGACTAAAAGTATTTTATGGAAAGAAATAATTCATTCTAAGAGGCAATTACAATCCTGCCTGCAATATATAGGTAATAAATTAATTTTCAAGCTTCTACTCATAGACCTTCAGATAATTCTAAAACTTTTTTCTCGATGAAAAGGTAACTTTTATTGACAGGTCAATAAGTGGTGCCTCTACCCCAGCATTGCACACACAAGACTTTGAAACTGCCTCTGTCATTAGTGAAACCACAACAAATGACTTCTCTGATGCTGCCAGTGAAATTGAACATCTGCAGAGAGTGCTTGATGCTGGTGTCCAAGTTCTTAGTGAAACAATTGAAGAAGACATTGCACAAATCCGTCACCTTCATGTTGTTAGCTCTGTTCTAGGTGGCAGTTTTAGGAATAACCTGGAAAGATTGTTTCAGGTACCTGGAATATCTGTAAAATATTACCTTTAAACTTGATTAAGGGAAGTTTAGATACATTCCCTATTTATATTTCACAAAATTTTTCATTGAAACAGGTTTTAAATCTATGATTCAAATTTTCCCTATCTTACCTTATGTGAAAGGAATATGTGAAACAATTGCCTAAAAAGGTCCATAAGTATCCTAAGTTGTTTTTTTCAAAAATAGTTTTTTTTTTCATTTCTGAAATTTAGTCAGGAACATTTTGAGAAATTTTGTTCAATACTTTGGGCATCAGCTAAACCATACCATATTTCAGTGTCATTTTGAAGGTTATTGGTTCAATACGATCTTTGTATACAGTTTTAAAAGGCTTTCATCAAATTTACTTTTTATGTAAGTAAAAGCATGTGAAGTATTATTTTGATTCTGCAGGAGCGTGCTCAAAATGTTGGTGGTGGTGAAATTGTGGAGCAGTTCATCAGGTCATTGCCACGCTCCAATCGCCAACCTCCAAGAACAGCTAATCATAGCAATATCAGTCAAAGAAGGACTTCGTCAAGACCAATGACTGGCACTCAAAGGCAACAACTTACTACTGAAGTTAACTCCTTGAAAACACAAATGGATGAGATGAAAAGGATGTTGCAGACAACATTAGAGATTCAAATGGAGACACAGCGGTCCATACGTCAAGAAGTTTCAGCTGTATTCGCAGCTTTTATGGAGCAAGTTGGGCAAGGTATGTTTCAAAGACACATGACAAACAATAAAAAGCTCACCTCATGATTACATTTACTTCTTTTTGAAGCCAGAGAGTCAGCTGTCCAACTGAATTTGAAATTGTGCTGTCAGTCTTTTGAAATATATTCAATAAGGTAACAACATGAGAAGGAAAATCTAATTGGAAATGTTCAAGATGTTTACAGCCCACTGTCTTCTCTCATATTGTTTGATGAAACTTCACACCAATAAATCATTATCAACCTTAGTTAAAATGCTAATTATCTTACAGTGCATGGCTTTTTTGTGAATATGTTTACCATTTGCAATGCATTATATGTCTCTAGTAACTTTGACATAAGCCCCTCCACTTTAATGAGTCCTCTTGAATAAGAACTGAAATAAGCAAGAGACCGAAATAGCGTTTTAGGTTCACTATAGGAAGTATGCTTGCTCATTCTGAATTATGGTTTCTTCTTGAATATATATTTTTCCATATTTGTGTTTCAGCCTCTGGCTCTGTTTCCTCTAATCAATTCAGAATCCCAGAGAGAGATCTGTCAGGCCCTGTTTCTGCTGGTTCATGCGTCATTTGTCTTGATAATCAAGTTGACACTGTTTTGTATCAATGCGGCCACATGTGTGTTTGCAACATGTGTGGCTTACAGCTGAAAATGGATGGACATCGCTGCCCCATGTGTAGGGCTCCAATCCGAGATGTTATCAAGGCTTACAAAGCACAGTAAAACAACAGACAATGTCATTTTTCTAGTATCAGAAATTCTCAAGATTTTGAATAATGTAATTATTGGTTTGTAATAACTTATTAGTATATTCTGTGAAAATATTCTCTCTCCCAAATTAACTTTAGTTGTAACCTATAATTTTTTCATTTCTGATTTTTGGGCATTTCTTTTTTGTTTACTCAATACTGTATAGATCCGCTATTGCAAATGTATTTGGATATTTTGTGTCAATAAAAGATTAATTAACTGTTAAAATGACTGGTGCTTTTAGTTCTTTTCGATAAACAAAAAGCTGAATTGAAGTTTTTGCTGGCCATGTGATCAATAGCAGGGGAGAGGGGGGAGTAATTACCCTCCCCCCACTTTTTTAAAAGCATGGTCTAAATTTTTTTAAAAACCAAGTAAAAAGCGCTAGGTAGGGGTAGATCCTCTTTCCTAAGGAAAATTAGTCTGGAACAAAGCACTGAAACGATGCGAAATATGCATGGTTTCACAGGCCACGCCCATTACCCTCTCACTCTGCAGTAGCTGGAGCCGCCACTGCATGTGATGATATGAAAGTATTTCATCCGTCAATCAAGTAGCATTTTTCATGAAGGAATTCTTGAAACAGCTTACAATATTTTTCTTTAATTTTCACAACAGATTCAAAACAAATATACCAGGAAAGATTTGTCCCTGAGTGCCCAGCGTCCGGCATTACCCATGACTACCCCAAACCTGTTAAGGTCCTACACATGACGTTTTTAATGTGGGAGCAACAGTAGAAATCAGTGTAAAGAAAAAATTTAAAAGAATCCTTGCGAATTTTGAAGAACTATCAATTTTGAGAACAATAAGAAGAGACATTATGTTATGTCATGACATTGACAAACTACGCTATTGCTGAAACTCAGAATCTAGAAATTTTGTTGATTTGCGGACGAATGCAAAGCTGAGGGTTGCGACACTCCTTGCACTTCCCTACTTGGCCTACGCCCAATGAAGATGAAGTCTAGGTTTTCCAGATATAACACTATTTCGATATAAGTGAAATTAATCACATTAACTTAATGTTAGCAATATCTACAAGCAGGGCTTCGCGAGGCAAGCCTTGTTGGAGGGGGATGGACTACAAATTTACCTGATAAAAAATTTTTGCCTGAAATTCTTTAGTTGCTGTCACAAACCTCTGCAATGCATTTTGTCAATCTAACTCTGTATATAATTCGCAACTTCTATTTTAATTTTGATAATAACGGAATTTTTTCTAATAGTTTTGTCAAATCTCTATATCAGAACGGACAAAGGATATAGCTACCAGTGGCGGACTTGCTCAGAATTTTCAACCGGCCACGAAGAACTTAAAGGGGTCTTGGTGGGTGTGGCTATAAAAAGTAAGGGTGTGGTCAAATGCAAAGCTGTGCTAGAAAAATTTCTTAGGAAGCGTGTCAAGTGTATTTTTCAATTAAATAAAATTGAGGCATTCGCTAATGTCGAAAATGGAAGATACCTTCTCACCCGTTAACTACCTAACGAGCTTATGACTCTTGGAACTGTTACTGTAAATAGAAATTCAATATTTTGAAGTTTTGCTCGTAAATTGACACAGGCGGGCCCTAAGGCCAGTCCTAATTAGAGTATAGGAATAGGCTTTCCTTTGAAAATCTTTATCACAAAATTCTCTTCATTCAATCATTTAACAGAATAGGAACCTTTTTACTCAGGTATGTTAGCTTTTTGTAGCTTTGCAACACGAACAATAATAAGGCACACAGAAGTTTCTACCTGAGGCCGCACCATGGTTGCCGCAGAAGGCAAGAAAATTTTGAATTTCGATGCTTCCAGTTCACTGGAAAATGCACTCATTAAACCTTACAATACAAACTTCCTCATAAAATTATTATCCACAGGCAGAACGCTATTTGACGGTTTTAATCGATTTTCTGGTATATATTCTCGCCATTTGTGCACCCAAACCCTGAAACATTGTAATGTGCAGTTGGTTCTCACTGGTTACAACTTGCCAATTAATAGTTGAAATATTAACATGCCGACTTGGCACTGACGAGGAGCGAAGAGGATCAGAAGTTGAATCTGCCGAGTAAAGAACCGATCTATATTCTTAGTGAGTGTCACACCACCACCCAGGCGCGCAACCAGAAATTTCAGAGGGCAGGGGTCCAAGACACAAAAAGGGCACTAATTAAACTTCATTAAAGGTCCACCGGGGCATTTGTTTAGGTACACCGAAAATATGAGCAGTTAGTAAATCCGTAAAAATTGTACGCCAGACAAGGGAAACTGATCAATAGAGAAAAGTTGTGGTGTACGGTTTATTTTGTGGTGAGGTGTGATGAAGTTTAGGAGGCCCGAAGGAGGGGGGAAATGGAAAAAACAATGCCTCTTGCGAGCGAAGCGAGCAAAAATTTTGCCACCACACCCTTGCAAATAGCTTAAATTCACTAATTCGTTTGAGATGTTTTACTTTTTAATTGTAATTTTGTTACTTTTAATAAATTCCATTTAAAACGGAATTCATTGCTTTGTGAGGCTCCCTAGACCTCGAGGCCCTAGGGCAATTTGCCCCTTTGTCCCCTCTCGGCGACCCTGCTGTCATCTCCTTTTCCCAGCGCCAGATCACTTTTGAATAGCAACCCATCATCTTCCATATCCGAAGACATTTTGCGCTTTAAAATATTATTATTGAATTCTTTGCTTCGCACTACAGATTGGAGGAGGTTGAACAGTTCCACGAGCCTTGCCTTCAGCTGGTTTCGATCGATCAAGAATCGATCTTTTTCCTACTTTTTTGAAATATACTTGTTGCTTTCAATTCAGACCATAACAAATTGAGCTTATATTAAACAATGATATTAGAGGGTCGCTTAAAATTATGTAGGAGCCACCTATTAAGGAAAAAATCAATTTTATTCGTCTTTTAACCACCATTGATTGTTGGTCTTTACTTTGCAGATTAAACTCTATGAACAAATAATATGAATGTTTAAAATCTGAACCCCATCTGACCAATCTTAAAAGTATTTAAATCCTCCAAAAACTAGTTTTTATCGTGTGGATGTCACTGAGATGGGTAATTCAAATTTCCATAATTCGTGGTTTTTCATCAATTTTCGTAAAATTTCAATCCTTCGTAGGAAGCCTATGATCTTTGACTTTGAAATATGGAAAAATGAAGTTCAGATAAGCCAAATCTCTACTTTTCGTGTCAGCATTTATCTATTTCTTCTTCTGAAAAATGTACAAGCTCATTTTGCCCCCCTCTCCCTTCCTCCATTGAAGTAGAATGTATAGTTGTTTTTTGTACTTACTAGCTGTCGTTTTAACTACATTTTTTTAGAATAAAACAACCAGATAATGAAATTGTCAGCTTTTTCTTTTCTATGAATCCTCTTAAAGATAGTTATAGATAGCTTTGCTGCCTTATGTTCAAGCATAAAATTATGACCAGGAAGATTTAGAATCGGCTAAAGCAAGGTGCCTGCCGCCGCCTTGGACATTATCTGAAACAACAATTGCTAAGAAATGTCACCACACACATACAAAATTCAGCTGCAGTGTGTGATGATAACACCATATTGTTTATTTACACAACATGGACATTGTGTGAACAACTTGATGTTAAGGTTGTTTGTTGAAGTCTCGAGTATCTATAAAAAGGCATATGGGAGCAAAATTAGATGTCAAAGCTTCAGGGCTTATGTCTGACGTAAAGATCACGACTGAAGGTAAGCTGAGTCTTTTGTAAGTACAATACGATTTCAAATTTCTGGCACAGCATTTTGGGCACAGCAATTTATGTCGTGCCGTAAAAGTGAGCAATGGGCACCAGTGCGATGCAATGACGCGGTGCAATGAGCAAAGTATGAGAAGATTGATTTTCTTAAAGCTATAGACGGAATACATCCAGTGACATAAAATTGTGACATCATTCCTCTGTAGACGCTCTCGTGAGTTTTCAACTTTCTCACTTTGTTTTATAACTTCAACCAAGAGCAGATAGCCAGAAACCTCGAATTTTGACTGTGTTGTATCATTTCAATGTAAAAACGATCAGTTTACAGTTGAAAGACAATCGAATAGAAATTATTTATTTTTTGTTTCGAAACATTTGTTTTATTATAATTTAATAAAAATATTTACTACAAATTCAGTAAATAATTATTGATAGGTTCTTTAGCTATTGAAATTCTTAACATTTTTTAACCTAAACCTGCTTTGAATCATCTTTATTTCCTTTAAAACCATGATGACTAGATATTTTTTGCTATAGTTATCAAGAAACTTTTTAGTCATAGCAAGATAATTTTTTTCATTAAAAATATTAAAGGAGAAAAGGTGTTCTGGTGCTTTGACAATTTAGGTATACTCAAAGTTTGAGGCAATTTTTTCTTCAGAAGAAAAAAATTCCTTTAGAGCCTTTTTTGTGCATTAATCTAAAGCGTCTCAATCAGAATGCAAAGGAGAATTTAATATCCAAATCAAAATCATTTTATGCTTGTAAAAAGCTAAAGAAGTAGTTTCAATATCTTCTAAAAGAACAAGTGGGTGCTATATTTTGCTATGCTTGTCATTCGGTGGCCAAAACCAATTAGCATATCTGATCCTTAGTTCATATAAAGTTACTGACTGAAGTTTTTCACAACATTTTCTAGGCTTATGACTAGCGAGCAATGATGAAGCTAAAAGTATGCATGCCATTTGCTGCAACGCTAATGTTGCTGTTCATCAGCATGTCAAGAGCAGATATGAAAGCTAGTGAAAAAGCTAAAATCCGAACCGGATTCAATGAGGCTCAAAAGATTTTTACTATCATGTCCGAGTTGAAAGGAAAAGACAAGGTTGGCATCTACAAATCCCTTGGGAAGATGGCAGGATTTTTGGGTGCTACAGGTGGCCTCATATCGATTGCGCTTCTATTTCTGCCACAAGAAGAGTCAGCTGAATTGAAGGCATTGAAGAAAGGGTTTGCTGAAGTGAACATGAAGCTTGATGTGATCACAACAGAGCTAGACAACATTAAGGATTTGATCAAATTCGAGAATCAAAAAGCTGTTTACTCTTCAGCGGCAGCAAAAATTCTTTACGGACATAAAAAATTGCAAGAATTCTTCGATGAGATGGCAAAAACTATTTGCTCAAACGAAAATCAATGCAAACGCGCAAAGGCAAGGATTGCACTCCGTTATGTAAGGTATTTTGATGTACAAAAATACATCCATCAAATAGTTCATGGCGCTACAAAAAGAACATCAGAATTTGGAGAGCCACTTCTTCATCTGATTAAGACGACATCACAGTGTCACATTCCAAAGTTTGAGAATCGGTCAATCTTTGGAATGTGACACTGTGATGTCGTCTTAATCAGATGAAGAAGTGGCTCTCCAAATTCTGATGTTCTTTTTGTAGCGCCATGAACTATTTGATGGATGTATTTTTGTACATCAAAATACCTTACATAACGGAGTGCAATCCTTGCCTTTGCGCGTTTGCATTGATTTTCGTTTGAGCAAATAGTTTTTGCCATCTCATCGAAGAATTCTTGCAATTTTTTATGTCCGTAAAGAATTTTTGCTGCCGCTGAAGAGTAAACAGCTTTTTGATTCTCGAATTTGATCAAATCCTTAATGTTGTCTAGCTCTGTTGTGATCACATCAAGCTTCATGTTCACTTCAGCAAACCCTTTCTTCAATGCCTTCAATTCAGCTGACTCTTCTTGTGGCAGAAATAGAAGCGCAATCGATATGAGGCCACCTGTAGCACCCAAAAATCCTGCCATCTTCCCAAGGGATTTGTAGATGCCAACCTTGTCTTTTCCTTTCAACTCGGACATGATAGTAAAAATCTTTTGAGCCTCATTGAATCCGGTTCGGATTTTAGCTTTTTCACTAGCTTTCATATCTGCTCTTGACATGCTGATGAACAGCAACATTAGCGTTGCAGCAAATGGCATGCATACTTTTAGCTTCATCATTGCTCGCTAGTCATAAGCCTAGAAAATGTTGTGAAAAACTTCAGTCAGTAACTTTATATGAACTAAGGATCAGATATGCTAATTGGTTTTGGCCACCGAATGACAAGCATAGCAAAATATAGCACCCACTTGTTCTTTTAGAAGATATTGAAACTACTTCTTTAGCTTTTTACAAGCATAAAATGATTTTGATTTGGATATTAAATTCTCCTTTGCATTCTGATTGAGACGCTTTAGATTAATGCACAAAAAAGGCTCTAAAGGAATTTTTTTCTTCTGAAGAAAAAATTGCCTCAAACTTTGAGTATACCTAAATTGTCAAAGCACCAGAACACCTTTTCTCCTTTAATATTTTTAATGAAAAAAATTATCTTGCTATGACTAAAAAGTTTCTTGATAACTATAGCAAAAAATATCTAGTCATCATGGTTTTAAAGGAAATAAAGATGATTCAAAGCAGGTTTAGGTTAAAAAATGTTAAGAATTTCAATAGCTAAAGAACCTATCAATAATTATTTACTGAATTTGTAGTAAATATTTTAATTAAATTATAATAAAACAAATGTTTCGAAACAAAAAATAAATAATTTCTATTCGATTGTCTTTCAACTGTAAACTGATCGTTTTTACATTGAAATGATACAACACAGTCAAAATTCGAGGTTTCTGGCTATCTGCTCTTGGTTGAAGTTATAAAACAAAGTGAGAAAGTTGAAAACTCACGAGAGCGTCTACAGAGGAATGATGTCACAATTTTATGTCACTGGATGTATTCCGTCTATAGCTTTAAGAAAATCAATCTTCTCATACTTTGCTCATTGCACCGCGTCATTGCATCGCACTGGTGCCCATTGCTCACTTTTACGGCACGACATAAATTGCTGTGCCCAAAATGCTGTGCCAGAAATTTGAAATCGTATTGTACTTACAAAAGACTCAGCTTACCTTCAGTCGTGATCTTTACGTCAGACATAAGCCCTGAAGCTTCGACATCTAATTTTGCTCCCATATGCCTTTTTATAGATACTCGAGACTTCAACAAACAACCTTAACATCAAGTTGTTCACACAATGTTCATGTTGTGTAAATAAACAATATGGTGTTATCATCACACACTGCAGCTGAATTTTGTGTGTGTGTGGTGACATTTCTTAGCAATTGTTGTTTCAGATAATGTCCAAGGCGGCGGCAGGCACCTTGCTTTAGCCGATTCTAAATCTTCCTGGTCATAATTTTATGCTTGAACATAAGGCAGCAAAGCTATCTATAACTATCTTTAAGAGGATTCATAGAAAAGAAAAAGCTGACAATTTCATTATCTGGTTGTTTTATTCTAAAAAACTGTAGTTAAAACGACAGCTAGTAAGTACAAAAAACAACTGGAGGAAGGGACTTGGAAGGAGGAAGGAAGAGGGGGGCAAAATGAGCTTGTACATTTTTCAGAAGAAGAAATAGATAAATGCTGGCACGAAAAGTAGAGATTTGGCTTATCTGAACTTCATATTTCCATATTTCAAAGTCAAAGAACATAGGCTTCCTACGAAGGATTGAAATTTTACGAAAATTGATGAAAAACCACGAATTATGGAAATTTGAATTACCCATCTCAGTGACATCCACACGATAAAAACTAGTTTTTGGAGGATTTAAATACTTTTAAGATTGGTCAGATGGGGTTCAGATTTTAAACATTCATATTATTTGTTCATAGAGTTTAATCTGCAAAGTAAAGACCAACAATCAATGGTGGTTAAAAGACGAATAAAATTGATTTTTTCCTTAATAGGTGGCTCCTACATAATTTCAAGCGACCCTCTAATATCATTGTTTAATATAAGCTCAATTTGTTATGGTCTGAATTGAAAGCAACAAGTATTGTTCAAAAAAGTAGGAAAAAGATTGATTTTTGTTCAGATAATAGAAATATGTAATGTAGATTGAAAAACTTATCAATGATTATAAACAGCCTATTTTGCATCAATTGGCAGTTAGGAATCAAAATGTGTCTAATTGTAGTAGCATTGAATATATTTTACGTCTTAGACCGCATACATTCATATTTTGTCGTTATAGATTGTCCTTCTTGCTTCCTCCATTGTTTACTTCTTTTCTTGTTGGTTATTTCAATTGTATGTTATGCCGTAATGCTGTAAGGAGGAGAAAATGCATCATTGTTTTTAGCTGCTCTGATAAGTATTCTAAATTTTTCAAATGCACTAGGCACTTTTTTATAAGTTATTTGTATAATCAAGCTTTTAGTCAAAAGGTAGAGACTGGAGCAAAATAGCTGCTTCATGTCTATCAATTTTTGTTATAATTTGTCATTTTATCATTGATTGATGCTTATGGTTGGAGAAGATATCTAGCAATGTGGGTGCAAGGAAAATGTTACGTAGCAGTGTTGACAGTAGCATCACGAAATCAGCTCTCTAAATAGTCCGAACTTGGAAAATATCAAAGGCATTCTGTCTCGTCACTATTGATCTATTGTGAGTGTAGTCCAACCAATGGGAAATTTGGATGACCAGTGAAATGCGACGGAACATTGTGCCTTTGAATGAACGCAAATTTATATAAAGTATGTTGATAAAGCAATTCGTTTGCGTTTTTTACATTTCCAATTACTGTCATAATAGTAATCATGATATTGAAGACCGGCTTAATAATACAGGGATGATGTTGTCAATAATCCAGCTTCAAGATTGCATTTCTATGATATGCCTGTTAATAAGTAAATTATATGCCAAAAGCTTTCTCAGATGGTAACCTAGATTTTACATGTGAAATACAATTTTGTATAGAACTGCGTAATAACTTTATAACTCTTTGGGGTTTAGAAGAGGTGTTTGATTCAGAATAAACAGGGAGCTTTGAGGGTGGCCCGCAATTATGTCTAAAAACAGCATCACAAGTGAACAAAGATTGAACGAAGTGCTTTAAAATGAACATTACAGCTCTAAGAATGACCTTAGAAAATATTTAAAAGCGCCCCATAAGTCGACGAGGGCTAAGAGTGTATGATTGGAAAACTTAAAAATTTGATTCTGACTAAATAGGAGAACCTCTAGGAGTAACCCATGAAAATGTGCCAACGAGCATAAGGAATTGGTGGGACTGGCAGAAGCATGTTGCTGTCAAGTTTAAAGTAGAATTCAGAATAATTAACAAAGCTTTTAGATAAGCCTGCAAGATATTTAAACGACCACCACGATACACCGAGAGATAAAAGAAGATGGAAACTTTGAAAATTGCAATTAGAATAAGCAGGAGAATTAAAGAAGGTAACCCGTGAAAGTATTTAAACGAGGACCCCAATTAGATCGTGGCTTACAAAATGTATTGAAGAACTTTTCTGCCTTGCCTCGATATTGCAACCGTTTATGTATCAAATTGGTGTGTACATTTTAATAAACAGAAGAGTAGCTCCCAGTAAATCCCGCTCTGCGGGCAACCTATGGACCCCGGAATGGAATAGTAAGATTAGCCTCTGAAAGTCAAGAGTGCTATTAAAGTCAAGGGTCGCCTGAAATAGAGCAGGGGTAGAGGCTCCCCCCTTCCTAGCGATAGTCACAGGAGTGCGAGTAATGTTTTATCACGTGACCTGTGCGGAATCAATTTTTTTCAAATCGAGGTTGATACACCTCTTGTCTTTTCCGAGGCTAATCTGCATACTCATTGGGGGCTTGGAAATAAATCTTGTCTTTACCGAGGCTAATTTTACTATCATTCACAGGGGGTTTTATAAAAATTCTTGTCTTTTCTGAGGCTAATCTATGTACACTACCGTAGGGTCACTCGCAAGCCCGCGTAGCGGGCTTCGTAGGGGAGCTAGTTTTTTACTAGAGTCATAAGGGTCGTAAGGATCGCAAGAAACGTAATTTTAAGTCTTTTAAAAACATTTGACATGCATAAGTACAGCGAATCCAAAAATAACTTAGGCCAAATTGATCAGAGCACGCGCACAAGAAAGGTATTGAAAACCGCTCACGTGAAACCACTGCGCGCTGCTCTAGGATTTCACCGATTTGCAGAAAGACAGAAACTGTTCACGTGTTTTTCTCTGTGTGCTATTTGATTGGTCAACCGCTCGTGGTCAAGTGGCTGTAAGCCACTTTTACCTGTGTCAAATGCCTTTAAGCTACTGTCTTTATATGACGCTTATGATCAAGAAAACACCAAGAATCATAATCGTAAAATAATTAGCACTTGATATTATCTCCAAAAATTCATGACATAAGGATCGTAAAGATCGGCAGCCTTCGGCCCTGGCAAGGCCTCGGTGTCTTTTTGCAGAACAATCTAACATTCCAAACATTACATTCTCACTTAATAAAACAATAAGCTGACGAATTTTGACACTTGTCTGAAAGCTTTCTTGAAGAATAACCGATTATCCTCTCTTTTAGCGCACAAACAACGTCTGCAAGTGAATTTTCGCTTGATCACTCAGTCGGCAAGTTTTCTTGTTTATATATCAAAACAGCTGTAGATACACAGATGGGAGGGTAGGCATACTGTTCGAAGGGAAAAAGATCCCCGGCCTTTTCGAGCGGTCGCTTAAAAAGAATTCTAAAATGAGTTTTTCATTATTTTTGTCTTTCATTTGAATTTTTTATGCAAAAAATCATTTAACTTTCTCCTCTACAATTCCTATCAACGTTTTATCGTCTGTAAATCATAAAAAATATAAAACAGTTTGAAAATAGTACAAACGCAGCAAGAGCGCTTTTCAGATTCCTTTTGGAGGCAAAAAAGATCTCAGTACCTGAGCTATAAATAAAGATTGCCAATAATAACACCTTAAAATTTTCATTTGTGTCTACAATAAGGATAACACATAAATGCTGACTGCTTCTTTATTCATGAAGTACGCGATACCGATTTCACGAAAAGAATCTGAAGAAAAGAAAGTGTAGTGATTCAATTTAGGCCATTTTACACAATCCATTATTGCTTTTTCTACATACCTACGCAATTCTACATTCCTCTTTCTTTATGCTAATTACACTTCATTTTATCTTTATCAATCAAACCATTGTTAGCCATCAAGCACATCCTCTCCTTTGTATAACACTTAATTAAATTTGCTAGTTTTCTCTATCAATACGCACTTTTGTAAATAATAGTCAGTTTGCATCTCTCTGGCTCCGTGTCCTCTACACGTTAAACTAGAAATAGCTCTTGCTAGTACTGCCCGCAAACAATTAGTTCCTTGATAATGATTGTTTTGAAAATTCAGGTCAGGATATTCGAAGAAGACACCATCTTGGGTTTTCACAATTTTATAAAAACAGCTGCTCTAGTTGATGCTAAACTATTCTTTTTATCAAGAATTTTTGGCGTTCAGTTTGCCTTTGATTTAAGTCCAACGCCCTTTTGAAAATCATGAAAGTTTTTCAAGGGTTTGACATTTATTTTTCGATAGTCACGCCAATCATAACTTTTGCTCGTATGGTCTCGAGTTTTTGGGAGAAAGGTGTGGCATTCGACTGGTTTTGATTCCCAAAACTTCGAATCAAAACTTCCATCCATTGCGGAGAACCGAGCTGTGATGCAGCACCGTTTTCGTGCCAAAAAAACCGAAGGCCTTTAACAGAGTCTTGGCAGAGCAACGCTCCGAAGATAATTCCCCTCCGCACAAAGAGGTGGCGGTTAACGACCTCCTCGATAAAGCCAATTGATTGACAATGAAATTGATTGACAGTTGTCATGGCAGCAGAAAAGTGACAAAATCTGCTGACAAAGTGCTGACAACATGAACTGAAGCTTCCATATGCTACTTATACGCGGGGCAGACTATAAGCCCTTCACTCGCGCGCTATCGCGCGCGAGTTGCGGGCAATAAGATCACTCTTGTTGAAACAGCACGTTTGTCGTTTAATGGAAACTTTAGTCAATCATCGATCGATGTTCCGATGAACACTAAAAAAAAAGCAGTTACGTCAGCTCTTATTGCCATCAGAGAGTTTATTCTCTAGATCGCCTTCTAAGAGTACCTGCTTATGAATTGCGGTTTGTTGCAAACTTAATATCAAAATGAATAATAAAAAATCTGTGAATATGAAACAACACAATTCAAAATATCGCTGGGGAAGATATCGCTGGGGAAGATATCGCTGGGGAAGATATCGCTGGGGAAGATATCGCTGGGGAAGATATCGCTGGGGAAGATATCGCTGGGGAAGATATCGCTGGGGAAGGTATCGCTGGGGAAGATATCGCTGGGGAAGATATCGCTGGGGAAGATATCGCTGGGGAAGATATCGCTGGGGAAGGTATCGCTGGGGAAGATATCGCTGGGGAAGATATCGCTGGGGAAGATATCGCTGGGGAAGGTATCGCTGGGGAAGATATCGCTGGGGAAGATATCGCTGGGGAAGATATCGCTGGGGAAGATATCGCTGGGGAAGATATCGCTGGGGAAGGTATCGCTGGGGAAGATATCGCTGGGGAAGATATCGCTGGGGAAGATATCGCTGGGGAAGATATCGCTGGTCCATTATACTATAAATGCCATAGCTTGGACCATGGGTAAATGTTATGTTGTATTGCACGTTGGCTGTACTTCAAGAGCGTTAATTAAATTTGATTGAATATTTATCTAGACCAACATTCATTTTTAGTCTGCTAGGACTTACTGTACTAGAGGAACCCCTCATTTGATAAACTCAGATAACGTGAAGGCATTCAAGCTTAAACTCACAAGATTATGCAGTTTTTCTTTCTTACAGGCTAGAAGAATAGATTGGAGATTTTACCTTGAAGGTCACCTTGGTGGGGAGGCGATTTTGAAAGATTTGTTGGTAACATTAAGGGAGGTTTAAAAAGACCTTAGGAAATTCCAGGTTAACTTTTGAATACCTTGTTGATAAAAAATGAATGGTAAATTAATTACAGATTTTAAGCGTATACATTTGAAGATGGCATGAACTAGCGGTGACCGAATGTAAGCAGAAAATATATATCCACGTGTTGGTTGGTTGTTTACCAATCAGCGACCCTAACCTCTCAACTAGTTGCAGAGTCTATGATGGATCAGGCTTTATCTATTTACAGCATTTGATGTGTGTTAGAAGATTACCACAAGTAGCTTGAGGCGTTTAGTGGAGAACAGATTTATCTTATGATATTCCTTCCTGAAGCGAATGTTATTCCTTACAATTCTCGCCGCAAGATTAAATCATTTTTTTTCTCGATAAAGACGTGCAGTGGAGGCCTGGCCCTTTTCGCCTGGGAGGGGGAGGGCAGCAGCAAAATGGTGCCCTTCATAACAGGGATGGCGCTATGGGTTGTCATGGGGGGGGGGCAGATGCTTCCCCAAAAGTTCCAAATGACACCCAGTCGGCAACCCAAAAACAAAAAAAGGAACTGTCGGCACTTTGAAACTGTCGAATGAGAGTTTACTTCTTTTATAAGAACCATTAAATTGAAGTTCAAAGCCGACAGTTCCAAGAAATTTTCTGGAATGTAATTTAAGCTAAACCAAAAGACACAGTCGCAAAATTTTTCGTGATATATTGACGCAGGCCTTGTGATAAGTATTAAATGCGTAGCTATTTTCATTTTGAACAAGATAATTCCTTGATATTCAGCTAAAATAGGCCTAGATGCTTGACCTTGACGTTGTCCTCGATCTTTTTAATCATCGTGGTTACTATAACGGGAAATGAGTAGAAACGACTAGAAACAACTAGGAAACAAGTACGAAACAACTAGGAAACAAGTAGAACAAGTATAAACGACTTAGAAAAATTTAAACTGCGGCACAATTTTATTTATTTAGTGGAAATCCTGCAATAATAGCTATGATAGTAGATGTTGATATGGTAATTTTGTAAGAGGAATTATACTATGAAAGCCTGATATAAAGTGCCAGCATTGTAAGAGCAAATCTTACTGGCATTGGGATTAACATGGACCAACTACCGGGAAGGTAGAAAAAAGCAATTTAAATTCTCGGCTAATAATCAAGCCTCCCCTCCCCCCCCCCCCCCCCTGAATTCAACTGCTTTAGGAACTTACTGAAATTTTATAGAGGCTTTAGGGTTAGGCTCCCAAACAAAACATTGTTCAAGAAATAGATTGTCAAGTCAACCTATACAGCTTGTTCCTCTAGTATATTGGAGTTTGTTCTTTTAGTTTCTGTTGCTTTTGCTAAAATTAGCGTTGTAGAAACATAAGTAAGCATTATCACTGGGTTTCCGTAACCTCATCTAAGACAACAGCTTTTGCGGTGGAGAACGACATGACCGAACACTTAGGCACAGAATAGACTTAGGCCACTGTTACGAAGATGACAATGCCCACGTGGATGGATAAGCTTGCCTCGTTTTGGAGATCTAGTCGTTTCTGAAAAGTCACAAATCCTTTCATGTTGTTTCCTTATCGTTTCTTCTCGTTTGTATTCGTTTCTTGTTGTTTCCTGTTGTTTCCTGTTATAGCAAACGCGGAGACCTAATAACCAGATAAGTCGGTCGTATCAAACTTTTTTCCAGTTTTTGGCGCCCTATACAAGCTTTGACACCCCTATAATAAAGTCAGCTGGGGGCCCTGGCCCCCCTGCCAGGCCGCCACTGGAGACGTGAGTATATCGCAGATCTACAAAATATGTTAATTATTGTTAAAGCCTTTTGGCGTAAAATTTGTAACCTGTTTTTTCTTTGGGTATAAATTTATATTTTGTGTAGATTTAAAGTATAAAGTTGGGTAGAAAATTGAAGAAAATTAGATGCGAAACGGTTATGTTTTCTTTTGCGTTCTTTTGTCTTGAATATCTGAACTAGCAGAGAGTTCTAATTGGGTACACTAGATAATTTCCAGAACAAATTGCAATGATCTGTTATTTCTCAGAAGCAAGCGACTTTTGAAGTAAAGTCATTGAAATATCTTGGTGCTTTAAAAATCGTTGAAGCGTTAAATGTTAGAAAAAACCAGCCTTCATTGATAACTTTTGTGTGCTATCTATTCGGGGCTTAGGCCTGTTGTCCTAGCCCATCGCTCCACTGACGAGCTTGGTTATTAACTGGTTCTTCATCGTCATGACAAGAACCCTTATCATTACATTGGGCTTGCCATTAGAAAATTAAGGCCCAGTTCATAAGCCGCATTTCTGCCGCAGCGAATTAAATTGACAAGTCTGAAAAAGTTTAAGTGTCAATTAAATGCAGCAAAAATACGGCGTCTGAAACCTAACAAGAAATTATCAATTTAATGCGGTAGAAATGCGGCAGCTCTGCTGCATTTAAATAATAATTTCAGCCGACATGTGGCTTGGTTTCAGACGCCCCTTTCTGCCGCAGCGAATTCAATGAAAGTTGTGATTGATATTGATTTTGATTGGTCGAAGAGTGATGAAATAGCAATACGCATGCGTCTAGTTGTGCTGTGCCCGCCAAAATTTATGAATCCCACAGTCTTTGGTTATGATGGCTGCCTTTCGATCGAAACTTCAATCGTTTTTGCGAGAAAACCAAGAGTGGGAAAACCTAGCATACAGATTCTGACTGCTTGTCATCAACAATACAGTTTGAAACCAAATCGACAATATTGCCTGCCTTCTTTGCAGAGCGGTCAGAAGAAGATGTTCACAAGCATGTTATTGTTATTCATCAACGTATTAAGAATGGCCAAGAACTGATTTGTTGGCGCCATTTTGTCATGAAGGAATTAGACAAGAGAATCACATCAGTGGCGCTGCGCAGGATTTTGCACCACATTAAGTTCGACAGGGGTTAATTAAATTCGGCGTCTGAAACAAAACACATACGTCAGGAAAATACAGTCGCATCTAATTGCACTTTAATTCGCTGCGGCAGAAATGCGGCGTATGAACTGGGCCTAAGCTAGGCTATTTGTAGGGACATTGAGAAATAGCATTAATTCCATAACATTTTATCTGCATATCGCGTTCCTTTCATTCAATAACGACTAGTAATCAGGCTTTTTCTTACTCCTTAGAATTTTTCCAAAAGCATGCTCAGGTTGAAATTGAACGTTTCTATGTTTCACCTTGTTTTCTAGCCACAATTAAGAATCTGGCGACGCTAAAAAAGAATTTCAATGTATTATGCACAATTATGGCCGCAAATGTGCAGTTAAATTAAAAAACTATTAAAGAACTTTCGGTTCCAGAAGTCAATCAAAAGAAGCCCAAAAATAAGTACTTCTTTGAGTTAGGTTCCTTATTGAAAAGCGTGTACGCCCATATTACTAGACTTTGGGATAGGTTCCTTAAAATATGCGTGTTTACCTATTTTAGACTGGGGTACTTGGCACAAGTAATCAAACGAGGCCATTCTAAATATGTCAGTACATTTGCAAAAAAGCACAAAATTCTAGAGACATTCTCCTATAGTAAAAAATATTAAAAGGACATGTAATGAAAATCATCAATTGCTGCTACTTTTAAAACACGATGCTAGAGAGGAAACCTCTGTAAGCTTTCTTCTTTAAATCAGTACCCTTTTTTGCATAAGTCAAAACTTACCTTTCTATACATTTTGAGAAATTGATAAGTTTTATGAAAAGACATTATAAACATTTTTGTTCCGTGATGCTTCTAAAAACCAAGATGTTGGAGCTCTGGAATTAATTGATATTTTCTCCTAGAAATTGTCTTTTATTGATACGAATATGAAACGATAAAATAGAAAAAATGAGAGAGAATTACAACTTGGCTACTCAAACTATTCATTTTCGTACAAGTAAAAACTTCCTACAAAGTCGACAGAATCTACCATACATATGCAATCAATTAGATTTTTTTAAACTTAACAAACAAAGTTTCAGATCCACCTCAAGATTCAAATCTGGAATTTATTCTCAAAAAAAAAGACAGCCGAAAAGGAAACTTTATCAATACTTTGTTGATTGTCCCGAATAAACATGTTTGTTTTTCTGCAGTAAATAGTCCATCTTATGCAATCTTTGAAATTGTTTTGAATGTCTTGTAATCTTAAAAAGATTCAGGGTGGAGGGAGTGGTGGGAGATGGAAGAAGAAGACTCTGGAATAGTATGGATATGTCATAAGATTAGAATTGACTGCGGCAGTGAGTCAGGCCCTCATGAATTTAGGGAATATAAAACTTGGGAGGGGCTAGGGCACCTACATACTGGTACAGATCGTCTGAAAAGATGATGGCTGAGAATGGACTAGTAAAGGATGATGCGCTAGACAGGAAAATATGGAGATTGTGGATCCAGAGGTGATGATGATGATGATGATGATGATGATGATGATGATGATGATGATGATGATGATGATGATGATGATGATGATGATGATGATGATGATGATGATGATGATGATGATGATGATGATGATGATGATGATGATGATGATGATGATGATGATGATGATGATGATGATGATGATGATGATGATGATGATGATGATGATGATGATGATGATGATGATGATGATGATGATGATGATGATGATGATGATGATGATGATGATGATGATGATGATGATGATGATGATGATGATGATGATGATGATGATGATGATGATGATGATGATTTTATGAAATGTATAAAGTAGTTTTTTTCGCGTTGCAATTAAAAGCTCAATGACACATTCAGAATGCACCAAACTATGTATCCATCAAAACAACTTTCTTTGCAGATATAATGATTAGAAATATCTGGAAAAATAGGTTTCTGAAGATAGAATATTATGAAGATAGTGACAATGCTGATGGCGGATAGATCAGTTACGGCAATAATGACGAGGAATCAGATGATTGATCTTCGTATGGTACACTTTGCATGTGAATCCAAGACGCCTATACCATTCCATCAGTGTTTTCTACACTTTTCTAAGAATGAATTTACATTCAAACCCTGTAACAAAATTACGTTGAGTCTTAGTTGTTTAGACGCCAAGAAAACTGAGCGTTATTGTCATATGTTATTCGTTACAGTTTACTCTTTTTATGTCCTACAAATCTTCTCTATTGACCAATGTGCGAAAAATCCGTGCTTCTGTAGAGAGAACGTTCCTTGTTGCATGCAGCTGTTTTTTGACAAATGCGGGTACCAACGACTCCTACAAGGCTTTTTGATCTACAAATACATTCCGTTATCTCAAAGACCAAAGGCGGACTCAAACAAATAAGAAATACCAGCAGCAAGCATTAAATCGCAGGACGTTTCAATGCCATGGTACCTGTGAAACACACGTGTGAACCAGGCCGAGCTCACTCTTTTTAAAAGATTATCAGTCTCTGGGTTTCTTCTTGGAAAGTCGTTTGGAAACAACCATGGCTAAGCTTTTTGCTATCGTAGCCCTTATAGTTTTTGTGTTTCAGCAAAACTCGAACGCCGAAACAAAAGGTATGCCAAATCTTATTTAATTCAAGCAGTTCTGCTCCTATAGGTAGTGTTACAAAGAAGATGGGTTATTAGCTTTGCTTTTTGAATTTACTGTTACTTTCAAACAAATCCTCAAATGGGAATATGACTAACCGGATGTTTCTCATTTAGAAGAGGCAAAGAAGATAGATTTGGGAAAAGATGTTGCTTGGAAGCGTCTGGAATTCGCGGTGGAAGATGCTGCTATTGAGTAAGACAGATCTACGTTTTTATTTTACAATTAAACGGAATTAAAACAATGACGTTGAAAATGTAGAAGGCTAGGTCCAAAAGACCACTGCTTCTACCGCGATTGATGTCGGCCCAAGTACGTTAGGCAGGGTGAAGGGCTTTTCTTTGCTTGAAAACTGCGTAGTAGCGAGAGTGGCGGCCAAAGATAATTTTTGCTGTGTTGTTGTGGTATGTGTCCAGACTTTGATATGATTTTGTGATTAGCGAATTTGTCTGATGGTCGCTTCAAGTGTGAATGTTTGAGAAGTGACTTGCAACGGTCCCATTCTACTCACATAGTTCAGTTGAGAATCATAATCTTCATTAAAATGAAAAAGTCATCAAATAACAGGCCTTGTTTGGTAACAGTTCTGCTTAACAGCAAAGAAAGCAACATCATCATCATCATCACAATCATCAAAGCTATAAAATGTTTGCTAGAGAATGGTTATTCAACTAATTAACGCTGACATGAAGCACTTAAAAGATTGCACAATGGACATAATCGATTACTTTTAGTACATGCTCAGCATCAGCCTTTATTATAAAAACCCACTTTTGTCAAGAGATCAATAGTTTATTTATGTTAGGGATGTGAATTCTAGATCTTTGAACCAAAAAACGTACGGAATGTAAAGATTTTTGTTCATACGTAGGAAATAGCATGTACTTTTAGGGAAAAGAAATCTTTCTTAAATGTGGGGTTTGAATTATGCAAAGTTTTAAGCACCTCAAGAGCTAAAAGCTGGATTGAATACATTTGTACTTTAGTAGGTCCAGATATAGTCAACGGTCTAGATCTAGCAAGATTCTTTATTAATGAAGCAAGCAAGCAGATTTATTTTAGCGCAGGTAAGAGCAATCGCAGCTTGCAACTGGGGTGGGCGTGCGTTTATGGCCAACAATAAAGGAGCATTTCTTTCTACGGGTGCTTAGTATTGATACTGACAAAGTGATAAAATGCATTTAATCTTAAGCAAAACAAGTACATCGCACATGTTTACAAAAGTGCCAAAGAAGCGATTTAGCTGGCACCAGCAATTTACATAATTGAAAGCACGTGTAGAAAACAATTGTTTCGTAACAATCAAATTATATGCGTAATTGGTCTTTGTCTTTGGCAAGTTTATGTTGTGAAATTTCAAATGGTTTTTATACTAAAACAAGGGTCACTGCTCGAAAATTCTTTTTTTTTATTTGAAAACTCATAACCCCTTTGATAAAATTAGCAGACACTAACTATATTGAAGGAAAGAAACGAATATATAGATACTTATCAACGGGTGAGGTTTGAAGTTGCCATGGCACCCATGTCTTTATACTGGGATGTCTTTAACACAGTAAGATACCCCAGACTTGATGTTCGAAATAATGAAGTAACAGTGCCCATATTCTAAATTGCAGATACTCTTGCAATCAGATATGAAATGATGTGCAGGGTGCGCCGGTAGTCTCTTTATTAACTTCAGTTAACATTTGATCAAGAATCCAGTGAATATGGAAATAAGCAAAATGTCCTATAATCAATACTGCCTCCGTCATGGACTTAAAACTCTTTCACTTGGAGTGCAAATTCCACTCGAGGCAGTACTTCATGCTCATTTCGCACTGTAACCTAAATAACAATAGAAACAATCCATAAAGGTCTTGATTGAAATTTTTAAACGGACGTTTAAAACTATTATATAAACGGACGACCGACCCAGACCTTTTTCTCAAGTACGCTGAATGTTTATGAACATTATGTTTTTAGCAATTTACTTGATGAATTCCACCGATCTTTTTCAGCAATAAGTTGATCTTGCTTTTCATTTCAAAAAGTTGGTGCAAGCCATGCCACAGTGAGTAAACTTTTCATTCTTTTGTTTATCAGTCATACTTTTTCTGAGCTTATAGTAATGCAGATCATAGAAGTTTACAAAAAGCCTTTTTTACGACGACCTATAGGTTTAAACGTTTGAATAAACTTTTCAGACCAAGAATGTTGTCACACAAATCTTAAACCACGTTGAATATATTTCCTTTATAAGCCATTTTATTCGTACTCATTCCCAAACAAACATCTAAATACTGTAAGAAAACTTTGATAAAACGAAACGATACAGTTCATCTTTTATTTCTTTATTCTTTCAGAACTTGCTGATGACTTTTTGAAAAATGAAGAGTTCAAAGTACTTAGCAAAGAGTTTCATATGGCAGCTGCTATTGTAAGTAATTTCTTCTACCTTAAACAATCTTTGGTTCAGCAACTGAAACTTTTCATTTGCTGACAACACTCAAATTCACAAAAAGCCATAAGTGCACTACTTTTCTTTGTTTTTTTAACATCATCAGTCTTCTCGTTAAAGGGTTATTAAAGGGTTATATGGATTGTCTTGTCTAAGAAAAAATACATTGCTATCCACAGGATGATAACGCTCCAATGGACCCTAAATACGACATAGATGGAAAGTATGCTCCAAGAATTATCTTTCAAGGTGGGTATATGAAATGATTTCCCAACTATTGGGAGACATTTACATACATTTTAAATTTGTTTTGGTTTTCTTTTTGTATCCTACAAGCTCTTTTAGGACAGAAACCAGCAGATGTGCTTCTTGAAGCTGGATTGAAAATCTAATTGTTTCAAGAAAATAAATAATGGTGTGTCGCGAGATGGGGGCTTAACGCGATTAAAGATAACGACTAGCTTGGAACAGTTCTCTAGTTCATATTGATTTAGGCATGTCTTCTTGAAAAATTCATTCATTTCCCTTTACGAGTCTTTTGAATGTTTTATCGATGCACAAGGAACATTTGTAAGTTTCAATTTCAAATTTTGCCACAATTTTCATTTAGTGAAATTGGCTTTGTTTAGTCATATTGAAATGGGACGTTTTTAGACATATACGAATCCTTACAACCGCAATCAATTTGTCTGTTAATTTGCTGTAGACTCACAAGGAAATGTACTGAGTGGAATCACCAATGGCGGACAAAAAACAAGATATTTCTACAAGAAAGCCGACCAAGTTGTGGAGAGTATGAAAAAGGCTTTGGCCAAGACTTCCCTGGATCAAGGTAATTACAGCTTTTAATCCAACGGAAGACAGCGAGAGTAGAGCGATGAAACGAAGGAAGGAGACAACAGTGATAAATAGCATATCACAAGCTGATACTACAGTTAAACACTCTACCTTACTAAGGCAGCAACATCATTGCTTTGTTCATAAATACAGCCATTTTTTATATCGTTAAAGACTAAATGTAACAGTACTTTATCACGACTCATAAATGTTTCTTCTTTATTTTTAATCATTCTTGATTGATTTATTTCTCAATCACTTTATCTGAAAATCAGTGAAGGGAAATCCTGTCAGTACGCTTGTGACATAATTTTGGGTAACATAGTAGCTGTTGTTATACTTTGACTTGGTTTTGTCAGGTTTTGGCAAAGATTATGCCTGGATGAGCTACGACTCTGCACTGGAAGAAGCAAAGAGGAGGTAATACCTTTTGATGAGTTTTGTCTTAATTGTAACTCATTTATTGAATCCAATAAGAATTTCTGTTTACAGTAGAAGCTTACAATGGAAAAGCAGACAAGATCATTTTTAGAATGTCCCATTTACAAGCAATGCCTTGCAACAGTTACCTCACATACAGTACTTCTATCCTTATATCTTGGGTAACTGTCAGGAAAGCGCTAAAACCGTTTGCAACTTTAGTAGAATCAGTATCGATGCAAATTAACCGAAACAATCATGTTAAGCTCTCCTTGGGTGTTTCGAAATCTGTAAACACCTTTGAATATTAAAACCTCTATACGTTCTTTGCAGTGGTAAAGCAATTCTTCTGATCATACATCAAGACTGGTGTGGTGCCTGTCAAAGTAAGGCCTGAAATATTTTTAAATGCCGCTTTTCTCCCTACATTTGAAAATGCCAAGTCATTTTTGCGAAAAAGCTTTCTAAATATTCACTAAAACAACAAATAGACGTAAAATTAACATCTGTCCTTCGCTCCGGTCTTAATCAAGTAGTCGGTAGGTACTAGACGAAACTTTAAAACTGCATGTAAGACCGAACAAAAATACTTTGTATTTTGTGGTGCTATTAATTTTTCATATAAATTTCAGGATTTCCTCTTATAAACAATAAGCTTATTCTAACAATTCAAATTTAGATGAACATCAACTCTGAAAGCAAATCCTAACTTACAGCTTATCAACAATAAAGAGAAAGGTCAAAGAATGTAAAGAAAGTTTAATAAAAAGAAAGTGTATCATGAATTGCATATTCCTTTGTAAGCCATAGCAACCACTTTGTTTTCTAGGGCTGAAGCCAAAGATCGCTGATTCCAAAGATCTTCTAGAGAAAAGCAAAAGTTTCATCATGGTCAATTCCGACGTAAGAGCCAAAACATACACTGACTTTGTATGCGGGTATAATTCACCGATTTCTGATTGTTACGTTTTTTCGATACTAATAATCTAACTTTTATAAATTTTAGGAGGAAAGAGTTGTCAAGAAGAAAGATTTTGATATCGACGGAGAGTACTATCCAAAAATAGTCTTTCTAGGTAAGTCTCTTTTTCATTTATTGGCTAAAGCCGTATATATGGATGCAATAACTTTACAATCAAGATACAATCATTTTCTTGAAATCTGTCTCTCTGCAGAACATAATTATGTATATGTAAAATTTCAGACAACAATGGTGAAATACTGAAGGACCACTGGAACCTTGAAACTGAACACAAACATGTCAAGTTCTACTACGGAGAGCCTGAAGAGCGTGAGTGTATCATTTTTCCTTAATTGTATTTTTGCTAATTTTCCCTAACCTTAAATTAATGATGACGGTTGGTGAAGGCTCGTACTCTTAAAATGTGCGATCAAGCCATTATTTTTCAACTTCGTTTTCTAAAAGTGTATCTATTGGCAATGGTGAATTTGAATTCTTTTACAGTTATCAAGTCCATGGACAGGGTACTTGAACACATGGCCACCGTCAAACCTTCACTAGACAGAGGTTTGTAGGAATTGAAGAAGTTGATTCACTCTATCGATCTTTCGCATGATATCTTATTCTCAATCAATGCTTAGACAGCTTAGAAATTTTATGCTTTAACTTTGCTCTTATCTCCCTTTTTCATGAAGGAATGGGTACTCATATTGACTGGAAACCTTATGAAGAAGGTCTTGCCATCGCCAAAAACGAGTGAGTATTCCCTTAATAACATACATGATTAAGGTGGTGAATACAATCAATCTAGAAAACTTACTTAAACAGTCTGATAAACAAACAAAAAACTCAAGTCAAATTTTAACTATTTATTTCATAATTTGGAGGCCGTATTGAGGTTAAACGTATACAATTGGCTCGAATATATTGATTTTGGTAGCTATGTTTCAAAGAACATATTTGCGACCTTACAACAATACTTCGTTCTTTGCTTTGTTTAATAAACGTGCTAATGATATTGAATTTTCTTCGCTTGTTACTACTGAATATTTTTTGACAAAATGACTTCTTCATCTTTAGAAAGAAGCCAATCATGCTTATCATCCACAAATCTTACTGTGGTGCTTGTAAAGGTAAGCTGACATTGGCTATGTACAGACGATGATAAAGCGATCAAAATAAAATAGCAACTTAAAAACGTCATTACAATCAAATTTAGAATTTTTGAATATTGACCACATAGACCTAAGAAGCAACAAGGAATAAGTAAGTCTGCAAAATCAGTTAAATCTGTTGCAAATTTGCTGAGACATGACCAGTAAGATTCTGGTGTTATACTGTCTGGCTACTGTTGTTTTCACCTGATCCAGATAGCTGAGAACCGAGACCAATAAACTGTACATTCATAGGTAAAGGTTAGTTGGTAATGTTACCATATCTGTAGCACTCTTAGAACAAACAACATAGCGTTCTTTTAGAATTTAAGCTCCAAACTGATAACTTCTAAGATTATATTTTGTGACGTCACATTTTTGTCACTTGAACAGTAAACGTAAACGGTAATCTTTCATAAACGTGGGTTCAATGGCCAGTATTCTCGCCTCATACTCGAAAGCTTACGAATTCAACGCCACCTGCAGACCACCTGGGTAGTAAGATGGTCTCATTCCAAAGAGGAGAGTTTCACCTATTAGCTTGGCAGTCTTGTGGTAATTTTGGAATGTAGGGTAGGAGATGTGTATTGTCCAAGTGGTAATGTTTAGGGGTTATTGGGGCTATACTCAAGGAAACTTTGAGCATGATATGAAACAGACAATTGTATGTGTAGAATCTAATGTGTTACATATTATTATTTTCATGGGACCTTCACTAAAAGCAACCCGAAAGCCTCTTTTCTACTGAGAAGTTTAAAGTTTGTTGATAATAATTGATATTGATCAGTGGTGGCTCGTGACTTTCACAGTTGGGAGGGCAGACCATCAATATTGCGATAATCGAAAGAAAGGTCGAGTTTGCAAATTATTCACTGTATTCATGGTTCAATGTTGATCGTCATGGAGCGCAGAAGAAAAAGCATATATAGATGTGGTTGTTGTATAGCGATGATGTCATTTTATGGGCAAAATTTTCTTGCCCCGAATTCCGCCAAATAAGCCAATCACAGGCCGCGTTTCGCATCGCTCGAGGTCGAAAATTAGCTTGTGCGCATGTCGGCTAGGGGCAAAAAAAACTTTGCCCGTAAAATGACATCATCGCTCAAGGCACTAGCGGGCCAGAAGCGAGGCTAAGGACGAGACGGGATAGCAAGGAGCTTTTTCTAGAAGAGATACAAACTTATATAATTAACCACAGTAAGACTATCTTCAAAATTAAATATGAATATCATAGATTTCCTTTGAATCTTTTTGAGGGGGCATTGCCCCAGATGCCCATTAGCAAGAGCCGCCACTGAATTGATCCATATCGCCCAACTGCTTGCTCGTGAATTCTCGTGTCGTCTCGCTCAGCAAAGCTGGAAAGTACGGCTAAGCCTCTTGGCTGAGACAGCCTCCTGACCAACGCGACCCAGCCTTTGTTTGGCGTCAACAGATTACATAGAAAAAATATTTGCATTCATTTCTAAATTTGCCAGATAAACTGTTTTACGAAAAGTCGACCGACAATTAAATTTTAATGAAATGAAGTATGCGGGAAGTATGTTTCTCTTAAAATGTTTAGGTCTGGATACCATGGTATGTTGCCTAGTGTATATAAAAACCAACCCTTTTGAATGTTGATGTTTAAGGAAGAAAATAAATAATCGGATTTTTTAGCATTAAAGCCGAGAATAAGACAGAGCAAAGAATTAGCAGAACTGAGCAAAAAGTTTGTCATGATCAACTGCCTGGTAAGAAAATTCATTTATATGTCTATTATAATCAATTAACCCAATAAATCATGCAACTGAGTAAATTTTAACGTCAACGTTTCTTTCTTTTTATTGTGTATAGCTTATAGAGATATAGGGATTCTCAGTATTTTGCGATCAAAATCTTCTGATAAACAAAGACAAAATTTGCTATTGAATTGCCAACTGAAACTGAAACAGAGTGACGGGAAAGCAGACGAAAATTGTGGCATTGTTGCTGTTCTTGTAGATGTTTTACTACGCGTTTTTTTAATGTTACACTGTAACCTCAGGCATGCACTCCAGTTGCGATAAAATCCAATTGCCGTAATATGTTAGATGTCTTCTAACTGTATTGGGCGTGTGTTGGAACACTTTATTTGGTGCACCGTTCTCTTTAAAGCTCTACTATGTGCAGTGACACAAAAGCTATTGAAACGCAAATCAGAAGATTATAAATTTATCTTTATGAACCAGTAAGGAGATTCAACAAACCCACTTGTCAGCTCTTGAGCAATTCAAAAAATTGGCTGCTTTATTCGTAAGGAATTCTGTATAACCTTCTGATAAAATCGTATTCCTTTTTTGCGTTATACTTTGAGGAAAAGAAAAGAGCTCTACATAGCAGAATTTATACTCTCCGTTTTGTCTTGTGGACATGAAACATTCATTTCTTGAACGTGTCAGATCAAGCCAATGATAGTTTTTCTTCTTCCACCTGCTCTTTCTGAAAATATGACTTTTCTTTGCGATACAGCTTAGCTAGGTTTTGTTTTATCTACACGGATACCTTTTTAATTGTTAAAATGTCATTTCTCTCAAGGATGATGAAGAACCAACAGATGCACAATTCGACATTGACGGCGCCTACATTCCTAGAATCTTCTTCTTGGGTAAATTTCTAAACACTTGCCTTACTCAGATTTTTTAGAATCCATTGACGTAAAGTATTGGGCCTAAATTCCAAAGGAAAGACATGTGTAAAATCAAATATTGGCTTTATGTGTAAAATCTCACTCCTAATGAAGTAATGTAATGATGTCAATAGCTTTAGACTGTCAAAATTTTATTTCATTCTAGAAAGGTACGTTTTTTAAACGAATCCGACCCTTGCTACCTTGCTAATTTTATATGCCAGTTTTATTTTTCAGTGCATAATTTAAGATAGAATTAAATGACACTATTGCTATTTGAAAGGAGTATACTCAAGCCATACCAAATTTTGTATCCCTCTTTGAGTGGATACTTGATCGCAACACATTTTCAAGTGGTTTACTAGCTGTTGCAAAAGCTTGAAACCACAGTGAACAGAAAGAAGCAGAGCTTTGCATTTGGGAAGCTTATTAGAGAGGATTTGTTGCAAAAACACTCGATCTTCCTCCAATTTACCAAAAGCTTTAATCCACTTAAAGCAACTAAGAGAACTGTAAATCACAATTCATTTCAGATTCAAATGGTATCGTTGAACCAAGCCTGAAAAATGAGCGAGAAGATTTCAAGAAAGTCCAGTATGCTTATAGCGACGGCGATCAGAGTAGGTTTTTATTAGCTTTTTTAACTGTTCACCATCAAATGACATTGCCAATCTTGTCAAGCTTGAGCCTTTTTGCGAGATGTCAAGCTCGTGTGTCAACCAGAATTTGTTTATCCATACTTCGAGTCTAGATTCCATATCGCTGTATCTGGCGCTTGAAAAGTTCCTTGCATCAGATACAACTGTATAGAAACCTCTCATACAGCAGCCCAATACGTAAAAACGACAGATGCAGCTTGTTGCATGATATAAAATCGATTGTATCTGCACATTTTGTCAGTAAAAGCCATTGCATGCAACTCCGTTGCAACAAAATTTGTCCCATAATGTACTTCTTTGTATCCAACATGGTGGATGTGCTACAACTATGTGGAATCCCTAGATATACAATTATCATATGACTTGCATCAAGATACGCAGCTAGGGGCTGCTAGCTTCATACGACATACAGGACTGATACATGTTTAAGGAAACCAGGCTTTAGCAAACAGCAAAATTTCTTTTTGTTTTCTCTGCAAGACACGATTCGCTGTGTCATAAAAAGGACTGGATACTTTTCGTAGAGCGGGTCTTTACGTTACCGTAGAGTTCAAGGACACTATGAGCCAATGGATCTCAGTGGTCTCTTGAACTCTCATTGGTTGCATTTTACAATAGACTGTTGTTAATTGTAAATGCGTCAGGATGCTTCTTGTTAACATGAAATAAGGGGACAAGTGCCTCTAAAATAGCCTAACGGTATACTCTGATAAAAACAAATGCATTGATCAAGATTTGGTCGTTTCCTAGACTTGAGAATCTGTCAATAATACAAGGTATATTGCAAAGCTTCGCGATTGTAATATTACGTGTATCGAAAAATGACAAACCAGCAAAATTAACATCAAATCCCGTTTACTTGCTTAACAAAAATGATCCCAATAAGACCTGAGCATGAAATCTTTGTGTCACAAACTGACATTCACTGACAAACATGACCTTAAGGTAAAACATTACTGAACAAAGGATATGATCGAACTTAGATATAGCTATCATTGTGCTAAATGTCTTAAAAGGCGAATACAAAATGCTTAAAGGTTTTTTGAAAAGGCATGCTTATCGTTATTTTTTAGTTGCTTCAAAAATGATAAAGGCTCTTGAAATGAACCTTGGCGAAAGAGAAACTCCCAAGGAATCTACAGGTAAGATAAAGAGCAAAGAATTTCACTTTGAAAATGTTCTCTTTTTTACCGGCATTTTCATGACTTTTGGACCTACTGAAAGATTTCAATGCTTTGTTTGACACTCTGCTCGACAGGAACAAGGATGAAATGTTCAGCCAGTGTGCATAGCCGCATTCCTTACTTCTATATATACCAAGTGGCAAGTTTTTGAAGCCTCTTTCAAAAACAATGCCTTCGAAGAATAGATTTCATTAACTTCAAAATACGGTTTTTCTGCCATGGCGCTACGTTTTGGATCTTATTCATACAAAAAAGATTAATCAAGAACTAATCTCATTTGACTATCAGATGCTTTATAAATGCTGTTACCAAGTAGAACCCTTGATTGTTGAATTGGCTAAACATCTGACTGCTAGTTTTGCTTGCAGCTGGAATTTATCGTTATGCTGTTGCTGGTTGTGAAACATGTCCTGTCGAAGTCTGTTTTACGTAGGGACACCCTCTAGCGTCTTCTTTCTTGCCAACTAATTGCAGACCACCCAAAGGTCCTTCTTAATCTGTTAATGGCTGATTCTTTCGTTCTGCTAAATACTGACAAGATAAAGAATAACAACGATAACACAATCTTATCAATGATTCAGAGAGAAAAGAAGCACTCGGCTATCTTGGGGACATCCCTAGCGAGAAAATCCTTATACAGACTGCAGAAACATAAGGAATTGACTAATACACACCATTTGAAGGCCCTTTTTGCTAGATTAAGACCCAACTGTTCAAAATGTGATACATATTCTACGAAAAATTCCCGTACTACGGTTCGTCTGCGATCAAATAAATCTTTCAGTATACCGCTTCGACAGAAAAAGACTGAAGTAGAAAAAGATGCATTTTATAAAATTCTGTTACAATTGCCTGTTCTTCTAGTGACTCCTTTTGTTTTTGTTAAAATCAAAAAATGCTAGATATAAACAAACAGCAACTAGGCCTTATTATACTCATTTACACTGTTACCACATAGTTGTTAAAGTTAAATTCAATCGATGTTTACAAAATTTTCAAATGCCTGAAACATGCAAGCTATTTTCGAAGCTAGCTTATTGGACAAAAAAGGGTTTGTATTCTCTCTGAGTTCACCGTAATATCTTTTTATCCAGAAGCATTTGGTGACAAAGTAAAATGGTACGACATTGAAACTGGATTGGCTGAGGCAAAGAAAAGGTATTCATTAATTGTAAATCTTCAAATATGTCACTGGTTTGTAGGCAGTAAAACAGCTGCTAATACGATTGGCCACAGTTACATTATTTAAGTTTGAGACAAAACTATATGGTTCGACAAAAATAGCCGAGCATACACCAAAACTTCGATATAAGGGACCAGAATTGATGGCCGTTCTGGAGAGGTGTCAATCTTTCCGAACCTGCATCTCGATTGGTTTGGCCACAGAAAATTCGTTATCGGAGCAATGCTTTGTTCTGATGTTGCGGGAGGGGTTGTCTATTATTAGGAGGTGTCCATGGTCCAAAAGTATGATTAGTGATTTTAGAGCATTCATATATTCGATTTATCGTAAGGTGGGTCATTTCATGTGCCTTTTTATATAATTTTGTATTAAAACTAGAGCTAAAGCACAATTTTTTTTTTCAGTCACATGGCTGCAATGCTTATATTCCATAACAGTTGGTGCAGTTTTTCTAAAGGTACTGAGTCAGTTAATACATTATTTTGTTTGCTATTCTGTTCATGCATTTTCCAAAATAGGCAATTGATTGATTACTCTATTAAAACGTCGCTGGCAACGAGTCGTTTGGGTTCTTTCTTAGGAAGATGGAAGAGATAGCAAGCAGGCATCGCGGAGCAGGGCGCTGGGGGGGGGGGGGGTTGCTTTGGCTAAATATTAAGTAATAAACTACCAGTAAAGCCTCTTTTTATAAGATTTTAGCCCCCCTCCCCCATTTTTTAGACCCCCCATATTTCTCAACGCTTCGCGGTGCCCCATGGCAAGGCACCAAGAAAGGGTGAAACAATACAAAAAAAGCAAATTTCTACGTTTGCAAGGGTTAGAAGGCCCATGTGCTACGCGTCTCTAGATTGAGCTCCCTGTTTATCATTCTCATCAGTATTTAATCAAAAGTTTTGATCACATATCAAACGAGAATAAAATTTTGTGGTTTCCCGCAATCAATTACTAAAGATTATTTTTATATTTGCCTTTCTTTATGCCAGTACTTCAAGGACCGAAAGCCATTCAGTGCATATAGTTACTTGAATCCTACGTATTTTGTTCAAAATCAAATTCAAACCTTTCTAGAGATAAGATCATTTCTTCCAAATTTTTTGATTTTTAAAAGAGAATATTTTATGGAAAGAGTGATACGAGGTATTCTTCGATTGAAACCCCAAACAGTCAATTTTACTGTATCGCCAAGACGTACACAAAACCTTTTTTGACATTTTTTTAAATTTAATACTTATCGATCACTAACTTTTTCTGCTCAACAGACTCACACGTTGTCAAGACATGGTCCGTGTGAAATCTTTTTCTTCTCAAAGTCAGTTAGCGCTCAATGCGCTGCTATTACCAGAGCACGCCACCCTTCTCTGTTTAACAATTTCACCAATTTAACAATGTCACTTGCCCATGATGTCAGTGGCATTTCTCTTTTCTCTTACCATCAAGCTCCTTTCTCTCGATTGTGCACCTTTCCATACCTACCCCAATTTTATCTAGCACCCACTGGTTTGTCCTTTTAACTCCGAGTGAATTAGTTTGTGAAAAACAAAACCTAGAGAAAAATCGAAAGGAATATGGATGGTGCTAATTACATTTGTTCTTTTTAGCTTTCGGGAGAATCTTCAGTGAATCCAATGACGTCATTAAACTAAGTAAAAATTTTGTTATGATATCAGCTGAGGTAGGTATTGTCATAATATTATTTGTTTTCTGATTAATTTTGATATTATCAGCTATGTTAGTGCGGATACTTGACGCAACAATCGCCCCTTCCCCCCAATCGCTAGAAAATATTACAATATACTGATCTGCTAATAGCAAAAGCGTTGTGACATCTTTCTATCCAAAGTGCCAAAGTGAGTTAAGGAATTCACAGCTACAAGCTGCAATGCTTGTTTAAAAGTTATAAACATTTAGCTTGTAGAGGCTTTTGCCTCTTCTCCATTTGTCTATTAAAAAATATTTTTAGGAACAGTCATAAGTGTGCTCAAACTGCATCTTAGAACCTTCCCTCAGTGAAGTTTTTTTGCATTTACACAAGCCATGAATCTTAGTAGCAGATATTTACATTACTCGTGTATTCCGAAGCATTAGTTGAAAACCAGTACAAACAGTATTTTTGAACTTACCAAATGTTGCCCTTTGTGCTAAGACGATCATTCATGGACCCGCAATGAGATCAACTGGCATGTCCTAATCTTTCTTTTCCAGGATCACAGTGCTGCTTCGGATCCTGAATACGACCTTGATGGACAGTACACTCCTCGCGTTTTCTTCCTGGGTAAGTCAAAATAGCTCTCTTCTTCTATGGATAATAGCAGTGGTGCGTGAATTTCTGACGCGCACGGCCCTATGTAGATGTTACAATTTTCAGGAGACAGTTGAGTATAAACTTTTGCCGTTGCATTTACAATTTTACTTTCACAATTCTGGCAGTATTTAACTGTTAACTGCAAAAAACACATAAAGTTTTCTTAGACATAGCAATAGAACTCGTATTATTGAAGCTCAAAGTCGTTTGGATTCACTCCGTGTAGTTTTATAAATGCCTCTAGAATAAACTTTTTGTGGACACGAGAAAAAGAACTGAAGACAATTTGCCTTGGTTGTGTGTTGATAAATAGAGATCTTTCAGCATTAGCCTCATATAAAGTCCCTGCTTTCTCGATTTAAAAACAGCAGTGGTTATTCCCATGCTACGAGAGAAAGTAATTGTTTTGAAGGACCAATCAAATATCTGAATGAGTGCTCAGAAAACGCAGTTGATTGGTCCTTTGTTTCGGCTCATATTAAGGCATTGCAAAAGTTGCTTTGGAGAGTGCAAACATGTTTTCAGGAATTTCTTGTTACAATGTTATCATTTCTCTCCCATAGATAATAAAGGGAAGGTTCGAAGTGACATCAACAACACAGATACGGAATTTCCGCTAACCAAGTTTTATTACAAGACTGCAGATGAAAGTGAGATTCAAGTTTTTTTAATAATCTTTGGCTTATTCAGACGAGAGATTTATTCTTTATTGTGTTATTAATCACAACATCTGATTCCAGAAAGAAAAGATTTATGTAAGTCAAATATCCATATTGATAATCCGTATATTACATTTCAAAAGGAGAATCGAAAAAATCATTGCTTTTATTGCGATAACTATGTCCAGGTGGTGTTAAATTACGGACCAAAGCTTGCGTGGATGCACACAGGGAATCTTTGGAAAGGGAAAGTTTTTCTTGTAGCTTTGTTGTTATTTACGTTCAGTTAACAGGGGGTGGAAGAGGGGTAAAGCAGGCATGGGTATCGAGCACTGTGTTGCAGAAAATGACTGAGAATAGTTTTCTTAAACACGTCCATCATGCTCATTTATTTACTCGCAGACTGGATGTTTTTAAGGCATTCAAGCTTGATTTTTGGCAATTTTTGACCCTCCATCATATTGTATTTGTTCTTGAAACGGATATCATGAAAATATGAGAGCAAATTGTGATCAACGCTACACACAATTTCTCAGAGATGCGCTGATATTTGTTTTAAAGATACGTGCAAACAAAATGCAAGCTATTTTTCACAAATGTTTTGATGGATCATGTCAATTATAACATATTTTTGGAAAGCCATTTTGAAGCTTATATTTTCAGGCTTACCTGGAAGCTCGAGAGAAGCCAGTGAAGCAATTTTTGATTTATCCACAACTCAATCTTGTCCAAAACTTTTGTCCCTTCACAATTTTGAACTCGTGGCTTGGATATGTTGGCAGTAGGTCCGTATTTTAGTCCCATCTCGATTGTGCTTAGGACCAAGTATTCCGACCAGCAACGGTTGCCCTTATCAAAACTGATTAGGTGTCAAGAATAGATAATCGCAGGGTCTTTTGTTACACTGAAAATGCCCGAAGAACTGAGAACTAATGGTTGAAAGAGGCACATCTTGGGGCGTCCTTCTTTTTGAAGACAGAACATCGACAGACTTAGAGGTAAAACACAACTATAGACACATGCAAACAGCGTTTGGTTGTATACTTTACTTCGCTATGACAGCAGCACACCCATGATACAGTATACGTAAAATTAGTAGGAACAGCCTTATATGTATTGCTCAATGTGTATGAAATGTTTATGCCGAGATACATCTTGCAAGGAACAGAGTTAACTCATTGAAAACCACGTGCTTGTATTCATCTAAGTTCATTAGATTTCTAAACAGCCTGCGCAATGAGCCAGGCCTGTCAGGAAGCTTCGATGGGTGTTGCCAAAAACAGTCGTGTTGAATGAATCAAGGTTTAATGTATAAGATTTTGAATCTAATGGAGAAATCTGCATTAAAGTTACTGAAAATGCAATTGTTTTTGATGTAAATAAAGAAAAGGTTCACGGTTAGCCTATGTCCTAAGATCGCCTACACTCTACAATTGTACATAATACGAATGCAAACGATTTAATCATTCCGTTTAGACTATCTTGAATTGTTATTATAGACAAATTAATGTACACCACACATCGATTTTCAAGTTGATCTGGTGCCCAACAAGATTAGCTGTTTGTCTGCAATGTGTACTTTTTGCACGTTTTTATTGAAATGTCTCAATCTCCAAACACGAAAAGATTGTCTACGTCTCTACATGGCTGGGTAGTGGCGGCGGTTTTGCTAACCATTGAATGATTGCATCAATTCCTAGAACCCTTATGGCGTGAATACTTTATTTCAAGATTTCATACTCAAATGGTTGTTCATCATTTTAGTGATCAAAGCAATGCAGACAGCCAAGGAGGCAATTAACGTATCTCTGTCAAGAGGTAAGGACACACGGAACTTTTTTACTTCATTCTCTTTATCATTTCTTGAAACTAGTCTTGGAACCATATTCTAAATATCTAAAGTACATTCTTAAAAAAATTCCCATCTGAAGCAGCATGATGGTGTTGATATTCTTATCATTAAAAGAAACAGCCTCCTTCTCTAACTTTTAGACGATGTTGATTGCTTTCTATAATTTGCTTGTGAAATTATAGTATGATCAACTGTAAAGCAATTACCTTACTTTAAAACTATAAACTATAAAATAATACACGAACACTTTCCATTTTCTTCTGGAGCTTTCAATAGTGTTATAAAACAAACTGTACAAATAAGCTAAATTTGAAATGCACGAGGAATCAAAATTTGTTGTTGTCTCTTGATTCTGTAGAATTTTCATTGGCCTTGCTAGTAAATTACCTCTTTGACATATCCAACTTTTGAATCGGTGTTTCCTGTCAAAACTTCTCGATTTGGCCACTGAAAGCTTTTAGTATATTTGCAATTAGTCAGATATACATTAGTATTACACTATTTTAGGATTTGGAGACTACATCGAGTGGTATACATTAGCAAAGGGTAAAGAAGTTGCCAAAGAGCAGTAAGTACCTTACTTTTTAAGTGTCAACAACGGTCCAAGAAGACGATTTGAGAATGAAAGGTACAGAATTCAACGAAAAGTAGAAACAGTCATATCGGAAAGTCTTCTGCAGAAAGTCTTGCAATTTTACCATTCCGGCAACACAAACCTTTCTTAATATGTGCTTGTTTGATTTTTGTAAACAATTGGTTGATGTGGGCATGCAGGCTACAATACGTATTAGAAGTCCAAAATAATGTTGTCTGATTGCTGTCAACAGTACGAATTTCCGATATGCCAACTTCATTTCATCAATTGAAACGAAGCTGAAGTGACACAGTAAATTGAGAGGCCATGTAATCTTACTATCAGAGGAATAGTTTTCTGTGGTTTCTATAATTCTTTGTTTTTCTTTTCTTTAATTAATCATTGACAGGCATCTCAGACCACACCTGCCAATTACAATCAAATGAAATTTGGCTCTGAAAGTACCTGATTGTATGGCCCTACTGGTCTGGTCAATCAAAGTGAATTAAAGGCACTTCAAAGTAACTGCCTTCTTCGCTTTGAAACTTGAATGGGTTTTTTCATTTAAACCTGTTTGACATTTTTTGTAGAAACAAACCAATGATGGTCATTATCCATAGAACATGGTGCTCTGCTTGCAAAGGTATGATATTAACTAATTGATCGAGAAATGTAAGTAAATTGATAAGAATCGAACTGCTTGTAGAAATGTTTTCGTTTTTTGATTACTCAAAAGGCCGCCTCCAGGCCCAAGGAATGTTTAGCAATGCTAAATAAAGAAATACTGCCCTTATAAAAAATTGACTGTTGTGATATCAAATTATTTTAAGGAGCAATGATAGTTATAATTTTGACCTTTTCTAACTTCTCATTTGGTGATTAATGTTAGCTTTTAACGATTTTTGGTAAAGCTATTCAAAAGAAAATAAATTTTTCGTTCATTTGTTTGTCTTCAATCGTTTTGGCAACTACAAGTAATGAAATACACCTTTGAATCCCACACTTGTGTGAACGTCATTGTAAGAGCAGCAATTGCTGGTAAAGTATAAATCTAATTTAACATTTGCAAAATTTCTCTTTTAGCGCTGAAACCAAATTTTGCCGAGTCATATGATATTTTTGAGCTCAGTAAAAACTTTATTATGGTCAATATTGAGGTGTGACTTTAATATTCTACATTACCATTTATCTGCAAGGCAGCCTTGAATCTTTATCTTATTAGTAATTCAGATGAATATATGTTTTGAGCCTGCTGCTATAAGTTTCTTAAATGTTTTAGAAGCTCTTTATAGCGGTAAAATCCTACCTTACTATAAGAATTTTTGGACGATGTCTTTGCTAACACTTTCTTAAAAACTTAATTCACCATATTCAATTATACTACAATATGTATCTTAAAGGATTCATGCCTCCTTAATGATAAGAAAAGAAAATCTTCTAGTATTTCATCTGCAGCTTTTCATTTACTAGGACGATGAAGAACCAGAGGACACACAATTTGTAGTTGATGGCGGATATTATCCTAGGGTCTTTTTCTTAGGTAAAATTCATTCATTGCTAAACGGCTATATTTGCATCTTTTCATTGACCAAAATAAACAGATTTCGTTTCTGGATTGTCTTCTTACCATTAGATAAGATACATTCATTAGAATGAAAATCCGTGGAAAACTCAAGAAGATAGAAAGCTTGTTTGAAGTTTCCATATTTTACCAACTATGATATGATATATCTTTGCATATTCGGGAGAAGTCAATTTCAATAAAATCTTGCTTGTGAAAGCACCTTGTCCTTAGCGCTATTTGGGAAAACAAACATGCTTTCAACTTGCTTTGGTCGTAAGTCGCATAACAAGTCCCAATTTTAGTAAAAACTTCATTAAGCGACACAGAACCTACATCAAGCGTTAAGTTTATTTCGAATTTGCGAAAAAATCAATGCATAGGAGACAGCAAATATACAATTTTGAGAGATCTATTTGGCACCTCTGAAAGTACCTCGAAGATGTTATTGACGCAAAAGTCGTTGATTCTTACGAGTGGTTTTGCCAACTGTACACCAATAAAAGTCTATCCCTTTACTGAATAGAGCAGGATGATTCTAAGCTGCTCAGTGTTTATATACAGCAAAGCGTGTAAAGCTCGTCTCTATATGAAATATCTAATACCAGTGAAATAGGGATAAGCGGTATAAGGGCCGTTGAGAGGCAGCTCTTGCCCAGGGACACGCCCTTCAGTCTCCCGGAGATGATTGGAAACGCCCTTTTAGCTACAATAGTTGAAAGGGCTTTTTAAGGATTTTTACAAGAATGTGCACAAACATTTTACATGAATCAAGGACATGTGGACTTCTCTTTGCAATAAAATTACAGGCGTTGCTTCCCTATAAGTAGCTGAAATACTGTAGTAGCTTTTTTGCATTGTAAATAGATCTTGCCACTTTATTACGGGCCCCATTTCTTAACATTTCAGACCCAACTGGCGTCGTCGTTAAAGACATTCACAACGAAAACCCAGCTTTCTTGAAATACAAATTCTCATTTAATGATGTCGATAGCAGTGAGTATATTTTTTCGAACAATATTTTCAATAATATCCATAAATCCAATATATCAATATATCAATAATATCATATTATTTTTAAATAATAATATCAAGTTTTGCTTAACAGAATGATATTTTGCTTTTTTTTAGAAAATCTTTCTTTTCATTAGCAAACAGTGCCGTGGATATTTCTTAATAATCTTGTCTGCGTTTTTTTGGTACTATCCTAAGTCCGCATTTTCGATTGGTTTGTAATTTTGATAGTGTTCTATTGATGTATTGTTTTTCTTTGTCATTTTTAGTTGTTCTCGCAATGAGAAATGCAATGAAATTCTTCACAAGACAAGGAAGCATTCCAATCTGTAAGCTGACATTTTTTTTGTCTCCAAGTGACTGAACTATTAGCCATGGTATTGCTGTGATCTTTGATTTCCTATGCTATACCGCTTTTAAACTACACTGTTTTCGAAATATATTTTATACTTGCACTAGAGGAAAACAATTGTTTCAGAGATATCCCTGGCAGTTTTGCTGATTTAGGGAAAACTAGGTACAATTTAAGCACTTCTTTCAAAGGTACAATGATGATGAAATTGGTTTTAGTCTTTTAAAATGATGAAATTGAATGGATAGTGTGAGACCAAATAGACTTCATAAAATAAATGAAAGAGAGACATTTCAAGCAATGCATTGATGCATTGGTCTTTTTAAAGAAAAATTTTGATTTTCATGCAAAACTAAAAACCTTGCAGATTGATGCATTGAATTATAGAGGCATTTTGCTGAAAAGGCATATCATGTTTATAACTGAGCTGTTCAATTCCTAGAATGGGCATCAAATGTTAAAGATAGAAATCGAAGCAATAACATGCGCTCTTTCATACATTCAAATAGTATTTACATTCATTTAAATCATCTTTTGCTTAACTTTCATATGAATGATCTAAAGATATTGATATAGTATAGTATGATTTTTCATTTATGACTGTCAACCTTTGTAAGCAGCTATCTCAAGTTCACTAGTGTTTTAAGGGCCATTTTCTGTACGTTTGTAGACGAAGCTCATGCAACCGCTGGTGATAACATCCCATGGGTAAAATACGACCATGCGTTGCAACTTGCCAAGAACGGGTAAGCAACAATGGTATTATTTGAGAACAACACAAGTCACCACGAGTAAACAGCTCCTCAAAACGAGTGAACAGAACTCACCCATCAATGTCCCCCAAGTTGAGATATTTAATGTATATCAATCGTTCTTTGTATGTAATGTAAATTATTTTATGTTTTATGTTTTGTTTATGTTTTAACGATATAGATACAAAAATTTATGCTTCCTTAGTCTAGAAAAACGTTACTGTAATATAGCATTATGGTGATTTTACCCTACCGTTTCACTCATGCAACAAGCTGGCATGAAAAGTTGATTATCAGATTGAGAATTTGCTATTGTTTCAATGTCTTAGCATTCATACGAAAGTTAGGATGCGACAGAAACGGGTAAGAGGGTGGAATTTAGTTCTGCACCTAACAGACTTAATCTTGAATCATACAACAGCTTTGAGACACTATTTAATCACATTAAGACATTAAAGCAAGAAGCATCTACAAAGCAAGGTGAAGCAAAGTATTTCTTTTTACCTTCCAGCAACAAGCCAATATTTTTGTTGGTGCACCGCTCATCCTGCCCAGCATGCAAAGGTATTTATTCAGCTTAAATATTTGCAAACGATGATTTGCTGTAATTAGATTTGTTTGTTTTTTTTAATTAAAATAATTAATTGCAGGAAATGATAATGATAATTTAATACTTGCCATTTGTTTTGTCTTGTGCCTCGAGGATGCAGACGGAAAAGCGTTTTAAACAGGCGATTCATTAATATCTGGGACCAGAATCATAATTTTCAATAAAACAAGATTGAATATTGGCAGTATTTTCACGAAATTTGTGATAATCATTGTTCTGCAACATTTCCTAGCCGATTGCTTTAATCAGTTTTGCTGCTACGGCTTTTTTGTCCAATATTATAAATCGCCTTTTCTGTTATAGTTGTAGATAAATTAATTGTTGAAGTAGATAGCGACTGACGGCCTAAATGTATTTGTTAAAGATCAATTAATGGTTCTTTTGACTATTCTAGCTGTTCATCGTATGTTGATAAGAGATGAGACGTTCATGGAGAAAACAAAGGATTTTATCATGGTAGAAATCGAGGTGCGTATATATCGTATCGTACTAGCTCAACCTTTGCAATAAAATGCATATACAATGATATACAATAGATTTTCACTTATTTAGTCTGGTATTTATCATTCCAAACATTTATACATTACTCTAATCTTTTCACGTTGGTTATATGAATCAACAAAACGAAGCAAATAATCGAAGCCGAGAACAATTCATGCAAGAAATCATGCAAAATATGTTATTAGTATGGTGCATGTTATATCCAATAAACCAAATTTTACGTCCTTTGGCAGTTAAAAATCTTTCTGTTGCCGTATCTTAAAAATCGCCCTATGAAATGAGCTGGTACCAAACTCCTGTGTTTATTTTGTGTTAATTTTCCAGACTGTTTCCACTTCCCTTTCAAATGAAACAGTAATCAATATTGATTACTGAATTGGAAGTGTTTCTTGCTCTGGAAAAAGATAATGTTTTTGAAGCGAAGACAAAAATCTCTCCGTCCAGTTAACACCCTATACCGCGCGCGTCCCTTAAATATATGTCAAGTTGCTACAGAAAAAACAATACCAAGGCTCTCCCGATTTAACTTAGCTCTGAATTTCAAACCTCTTCATTATTGTAGGATGACACAGACACAGAACTGGCTGATAAATTTGATGTCGATGGCACTTACGTTCCTAGAATTTACTTCCTCGGTAAGAATTCTATTTTTTCATTTAAATATTTAACAGGGAAATAATAAATATCTGGATGATTTGTTATTACACTTCACATAAATGTAACCTACCCTTCCCATTCACGACAACGAAATGAATTTGTCATTTTTCATATATTTATGTATGGGAAAACACCTAATTTAAAATAAAAACACGTAAGAAAAACACGTAAGTCAAAACTTGTAAAAATTGTACAATATGGTACTGGAAACATGGATAAACTGGAAAACTTTTGCCTTCAAACTACTACACAGAATTTTTAGAATTTTTCTCAATCCTTTGTCATGTGACACTTGTTATTTAACCTTGCCGGTACACTAGCTTTTCCACTCTTTTCCGTTTACCTTTCCAATCTGAGCCGACTGAAAAAACCACCAATGTAGTTAGTCGAAAAACAAAATTGAAAGTACTTGAAATTGGGTGCTATTCTAATTCATTTCTTTTCATTTTAGATATTGATGGGGAAATAATGAAAAAAATATGGAACGTAGGAACCCACTATCAAGAAAACAAATTTTATTATTATGAAACAGCATCAGGTTTGTTATGTTTTCTGTATTTATTTTAATTTAGTTTTCCGGGCCTAGGTCAACTTACCCACTTAGGCCTAAGCTACGTTTCGTGTGAAATTCTTTCAATTCGCAACTTGAACATGCATTCCAATCGTAAAAGCGTTCCACTGTTGAGCAGTTCTATTAATCTTAAAGTACAATTCAACCTCCAAACAACAAATACCTCAAAACAAAAGACATCTTTCTAGGAATCTTTCTAATTTTTTTTCCTGAGGTAGAATTCTCATAAGTAATGCCTAAAACCGGATAACTACCAGCCAAGTATTTGTAGCCTTGATTCTATCAACATCTACAATATAAAGAGGGTGCACAGTCCTTTAAAGCAGATCTACTTTGTTTTTATATACCCAAATGGGTACTGCTCATTTCTTAATAGATCTAGCATAGAAAATTTGTTACATGGTAAGAGAAATTGGCTTCTATAGCGAATATAAAAATCTTTGAGCGTTGAAGAAAAAGGTTGGGTTCATTCAACCATCACTCAATTAGTTTCTGACAGAGAAAAAGCTTTAAAGCTGAACAAATAAAATCAGCTTCTATCCTGTTCTATTTCACTCATAACATTTCATTTTTCTATGTAAAAATTGATGCAACACACTTCGAATAAATGAGAAATTTTATCAGTAAGAGGGTTCGATGAGACGCTTAGTAATGGAAAACCTCTTGCAAAGCACTTGGTTCATTTACCAAGGGAAAATCTTTCCATTTAAAACTGAATTTCCTTAGTGCGATCTTGCTTGGTCTAAGGGTGTACAGATGTAATAAACAAGGAAAGAGAAGAATTTTGAACGAACGATTGTTAAGAAATCAATCAAATTTTTTAACTAAGTTTTTATTAATCTCACCATAATCTCATCAAATTTTAGTGATTCGAGCTATGGACAAGGCATTAAACAAAGTCAAAGAAATGTCGAACAGGAAACCCGACGTAAATGAAAACGAAGAGAAGGACACAACACAAAAGAAAGATGAATTATAATATATTTTATTTAATTCGAGTAATGGAATTTATGGATATTTCTAGATTGAAGATTTATGGGCCACAAAACAAATAAATTGTTGAGTGTTATCAAAGTAAACTGAACGTATGCACAAAAAGACGCGCAACTTGTCGCTCAGCAACAAATCCAAAGAATCTATTTTCATTTTGAATCATGCAACAGACTAATACTTTCTCTTTAACATTTTTCTTCGAATATTTCTTGTTAGCAGTTGAAAAAGATGTTAAAACTTAAGAAGAGCTTCGAGGCTACCAATTCTTTATCACTCCAAAACCATGTGAAGTTTTGGGATGTCGTAATGTTATATCATAACGTTCTTGCTATTTTCATTCAAATAGCTTTTGAGGCGGACAAATCAAACAATTCATTTAAAAATCTTCTATTCTTTTTTCGTCACAATTACTGATTGTAGCTAATTTTGCAGCTGCATTTATCTCATACAAACTTTGAATGGAATTCATTTAAAAGTCTAAAATTTTAATTCCGTTTAAAATGGGATCTTTATTCTCAAATCCAGCTAGACGTTTCCTACTACTTTTGGACCATGAATGCATCCTTTGTAGACATAAGATATTTCTTGCATTTTTCAATTGCGTACTAAAAAGCTCTGTTAAATTAAAAACATTATTTACTCTATAAAAGTCTCACTCTGTCTCCAATCTTGAAGTAGTTTCGTACAGACAATACCATTCATTTAACTAATCCAGTTAGCTGTAAGGCAGGGTCTTGTAAGGGTTCAGGATTCCCTATGAAAACAAAAATATTCAAAATTCACTTCTCTAGAAATCAGAACCAAACAACTGGTATAAAGAAAGATAGCTTTATTCGTCATAAATCTATCAATTTAGGGGCATTTCAAAATGCAGCCATACAAATAAAATATGCAAAAAGTTGACAAAACATCGTAGAAACGATCAATCGGAATATGCCGCAGTAATACTTGACGCTGTGAAATTAAGAAGAATATTCTCTCCTTTTTTGAATGCCTTAAGAAGTAGGTAAAGATAGAAGCTCCGTATGTGCTCAAATTTTTATCTCATTAAGATGCATCAAGATAAATCATATTTTGCAAAAATACTCTTAGATATCTTAGAAACATTCTCTTAGATATATATCTTGCTAAGAAGGTGGACCTGCAATGAAATACCTTTGGGTCGATCATCTGTTTAAGTCTTTTCATCAAATTTATAGCCGAATCTGACTTTGAAAAATGAATTGCATTGGCTTTCTTGAATCCGAGGCCGTGCTCAGCACTTATACTTCCTTTGTATTTAGCTGCAAAAAGAAGGAGGCGAATTCATAAGGCCGCTGTGCCTTTTCTTGTATCATTGCAACAACATATATGAGCTATCAATATATCACATCGAGGCTAAGTGATGCTAACAATATCATTGGGTGTTATTTCAACTAAAAATAGGCTAGAATACAGAAATAAAGGGGCTATGTACCGTATTTTCTCTAAAGAACGCCGCGGCGTTTATTACAAACTGAAAAATTTTGGATGCGGCGTTCAATAGAGGGCGGCGTTCATCAGAGGGCGGCGTTCAATACAAAATGAAAAGTTTGTCAAATGAAAAATGACAAGAAAAATGCGATGAAAAAAGATAAAAAAGATGTCAAGTCAAGTCAAGGAATGTCAATATCCCTGTCTCCGTCAGAGTCCTCGTCTCTATGAGATAAAAGTTTTCATGGCTTTCGAATAGTAAGCGTACAAACGATTCCTTACTTCTTGTTTGGTGTGTTTTCTAATGAACGCCGCTTTTCAAGTTGCGGCGTTCAATAGAGGGCGGGGTTCAAAAGAAGGAGGCGTTTTTTCAAAATGGTTGGCTAAAAGTGCGGCGTTCATTAGAGGAAATACGGTATGCTGTTTAAAACATGGTAAATGGCTTTGAAGCCCCTTATTAGCAAATAAAGAGCAGCCTTCAATAATCTAAATGAGACTTTGGGACAAATTTTGATGGATATAAAGTCAGTAAAAACAAGACACACCTGTCCATTCAAATATATACGGCTCTAACTGATGAATGAACTCATGATCGTCTTGACAAGGTACGATGTTCAAGTGAAGGTTTCCTGTTAAGAAAAATAAAAAAAATGATTTTACTTCAAGAAATAATGAAATGTTTCAGAAACAATGTACACGATCCAAGAACAACATTATTGCATATTTGATATAAAGAGTTTCCTTGTTGCAGCTGGTGTCAAGAAACTGAGATTTGTTGAAATACTTAAAGAAACTATAGTAAGTAGCCTTTAGGTAATCGAAACACCTCTGATACAATGGGCTAAATCATTAATATATGCTAGATCATCTCTGATACCATGGAGTATGACAAGAATGAATTATAAAGAACACAGCTTATTAACATACTAATGTTACTATGGAACTCACCATCACCTAGGTGACCGTAACCAACAACCCGCTTTGCTTGGTGTGCCAATTTTTTTCGCATGTCGACCACGAGTTCATACAGACAAGACAAGGGCAATGAAACGTCATACTAAAAAAGATGGAGGTGTCACGCCAAAGAAAACAACCAGAAACATTGATAATGTTGAAAATTGATAGCATTGTAAAAATTGGCTAAGAAGAAAAACTTCTAGATACAGCGTTATTGCATTTCCATTTTGTTTTTCTCGTTTTTGCTTGGCTATCCGGTTCAAGGAATTTCGATTCATGTCAGATTAGTGGCTAAGCTAGTTTTGATAAATGTCTCTTTGATTTATAGAAACACTACAGTATTAGGTTACTAGACATACTTAACATAAAGAAATAATATTTTTGCCGCCTGTATGCAGTTTATTATGTATTTTTGTAGATAGATACTTGGTTGAAGAATAAACAGCCGATCAAAAGCCGTCGGTCTTAACAGATATTTGTACGAAAAAGAAAAATGTTTATTATCAGCCGATTGTAATGGCAGATAATCAGGGATGCTTGTTTACATTCTGGCTTTTGCTGCACTTGGAACTTCTTTATCATAAACAATTTAGATACATTACTTAAACGGTAATTGACTGTACGTGACTCTCCAACGTATTACTAGAGCTGAATGGTAAATATGACTCTGCTAAGATAATGCAAGTTGAACACCGACGAAAAAACATTCACACTTTCTGTTTCCGTAAAGCAATAGCAAAACAGTTCATTCTTATTTAGACTGCTTGATATCTAGATCGTAGAAATATAAAATTTGAAGACTTTATCAAGGAACAGGCCTTTATGTGTTATGTGTTCATGGCAGCTCAGCATGAAAAGGGTAGTGTCGTCTAAACAATAGTTAAACAGGCATACTGTATCGAGCAAAATAGACACCCCTGAAAATTAATAGAACCCACCCTATTTTTAATGTTTGGAAATTGCTAAGTCAAGGACAATTTACATGTATCGTTTAAATCAGATTGCAATTTAGAAGGAATAAAATTTTCCATAATATTGAAAATTTTACCATTCAAACGATTTCCTAGAACCCCTTGAATATAAAATAATTCTCCAGATTTTCTATAAATTAGGTCCTTAATATTAGGAATTAGGTATTCAATGGTACTTTCTAGAGGAACAGAAGAAAAAAGAAAAATATATCCTATTACCTTATAAACGGTACCATCGTGCATCAAAGCTTCCGCGATACTCTCTCTAATCCTCCAAATTTCTTTAACCTAAGAAAAACGCCATTATGCTATAAAAAGAAGTACCTGGGCTATTTTTTGGATTTAGCAGATAAGCAAGGATTAAGATTAAGGTCAAGGATTGTCTTTTTCATCGATTTTGAGGTCAGTTCTATGAATCATTTCTTCATTTAATGATTTATACGAGTCTGACAGTCTGAGAGGTATACATCGGGATCACAGAATGTAAATTAACAAAAAACAATAATCTTATGAAAAATGTTTTTCAGTCAATTGTGGAAAATACTATTGAAAACTTCTTTTTGGCAACAAAATTTTTTCTCCTTGTGTTTCAGGACCAGAATCCAATGAAAACACTAAAGGATAAAACAGTTTATAATGAATCAAAGGACACGTGTCCCAGTGTTCTGAAAATATTTTCCGATGCCATTCAATTTGAATTGGCAGTGTCATAATGTATGTAACGTCTGGGAAGAAAAGGAAGGAACTCTATCATGATTGGTTGCCTATTTATAGATTTTTCTAAAAGCTGAAAATTCAACCAACTTTTGTTAAATCTGTTGATACTGTGCCGTCCAAAGCTGTCCCTCCAGAAAGTACATCTTCAAGAAACAAACTAAGCTTCTGCAAAAAAGGTAGTGTTTATACTGTACGATGAAGAATTTAGGATGTTGAATTTAAAAATTCAAATATGAATTGACTGAGCAGCAAAACAGTTACTCAAACAAAAACCAAAGAATAAGCATTAAGCAAAAGTTTTAAGTTTGCGCATGCAGAATTACCTCTTCATCATGATCCGCATTAGAACCGGAAGTTTCAACCAAAACATAAAATGGAAATTCTCCGATTGGGTTTTTATATTTCAGGTTACTTCTTACGCAGTTCATGCTTTCTTCGTCCAGGAACTCGTAAGCTAAAGAACAAAAAAGCACATAAAAACACTTACGTGGAGTGACAGGTCAAAATGTAACAATTACCAACAGAGTAAATGTAAATGACTTGTATATGTGCTTATTCAGATGCCCTTAATAAATGCTAAAAAGAATAGGATAAACATTTTCAGCCAGTTTACAACAATCTACAGTAACCAAAATTATAACCCGTTGTATTAACAAGGGATGGAAATTCACAAGGCATGAAGATTCTAAAAAATAAACTAGAAGTAGCAAATTGTTAAATCGCTCAGATCTTTCGGTTTAAAATTCTGCATCAGTACTCTATGAGCAACGAGATTTTTGAATGTATTAAAAAAGAGTCAAAAAAATATGCATTAATCTATTAGAACAACACAAATTTCAGATCTTCACGGCATTTATATCTCTTGTTGTGGTTGCGTTATATATCAAAATCGATAATATTTTATCAGACAATGCAGCTTCTAATGGCAGGGGTAATTTAATGAATATAGGCACAGTAAGCGAATCACTACATTTCCGGATTCTGAAAATATATAAACTTCACTCTTCTGTCGCTTCGCAATAAGTTCAAAAAGATGTTCTCTTCTATTTTCTTATAATGCTAATTAGTTCTGTTGTGTTCACACTTGGAACTGAATCGTACAAACATAATTACTGTTCGTGCTTCAAGACGTTCGAATTTCTATGTCTTTGTCGCTGCTTAAAGGTCTTGTAAAGCTATCCGCGGCATGTTTTGTTGATAAGCAATATCTGAAACTGGGAAACGTCAAAGGCGCACTGTGTTGTAGGTCAATGCAAGACATTTCAACTGGTTATTATCCCATAGCCTTCCGGAGAGAATCTAGAAATCAGATCAATCAGTAGATTTGCTCTTATAACCCAGGAAGCAAAAACCTGTGATCGTTCAAGAGAACAGTCCGGGACTTGTGGGTGTTGAAGAGCAGCTGAAGATTACTTTGCAAAAGTCGCTCAGAATAACCTCGGGGTCGGGCAGGTGACTTTCTATTCAAAAACCAACCAACGGAAAATGATTTCTTTTGATATCTACAACTCACAAAACGCAATTCTTTCTTATATTTCTCAATGCGATTCATGCTTACTGTTAACAGAAAACCTTATTCATATACAACGTTAATGTTGAGGTCAAGGAAAGTTTTTAACAAATAAATCATTTCCACAATCAAAATAGCAACAGGTGAATACCTGACAGTACTTCACCAAGCATCATTTTTGCTCTAACGTAGATCTCTTGTACAGAATCAAATGAATTGCAACCAAGAAAAGCAAGATTAACAGCCTGGAACAAAAATATGCTTTAATCAAATTAAAATCAATGGTTGTCAGATGAATTAGTCAGTTTACAGAATAGCGTTGGAAATCGAAGGGGTCCATCTCTATACCTTAGGCCTCTGGGGTGTCAAGATTGAAACCTTTGTGATGATACCAAGGGTTCCTTCTGAACCAATCATTAGTTGCTTCAGATCATAGCCTAAGGAAACGATGCATAACAAACTTTACTGCAAATTTATGAACAGTATATAGTTCAGCATTTTTAAATGCCCTCTAAACAGCAATATCAAAAGATAAAACAGCATTTTAAAACAGTTAAGATTTGTAAGTCAGCTGCAAGTTCATAACAATTGCATGTATTTGCAAAAGCCCCATTAAGGGCGAGACCGAAGATCAAAATTCTGAACTTGAGCAAAAAGTCTGCAATTGAATAAAATAGTGAAAAACTTAATGTTTATTTTTACATAAAAAATGAGCAAGCAGCATAAAAGAGATGTTTTGACAAAGAAAGTAAATTTTTTTTCGAAATAAACTCAGAATGCTTTCGCCAAAACACATTCACAGTTAATGTTCTTGTCGGAATTTTAGAAATTAGGAAAAAGTACCAAAGGTTCATTAAATTTGCAAAGGTTTTATCACGTTGTTAGAGAACAGTTTTATTCTCAATAGCAGTGACTTATCACCTTTGGTAGAAGAATCTGTAGTGCAAAAAATTCAAAATCTAATTACAGTCACTTCCATTAAAACATACACTGGTTATATTTCTTATCGAAATTCTTTTCCTTAAGAACTTCAGCCCTAGACTCTCACGAAACCTTACACGTTTTTTATATCAAATTCCTCGGTAACATCAGCACCTGTATTGTCCTTGCGTAGATTTGATAAACAGTCTAGAATAGTTCCATCTGGCATGACCTACAATAAAAAAAATAAACACCACTTCGTCTAAATAGATACCATTATTTTAAAACCCCTGTTTAGCTATCGGTACCAAAAATCTTGAGATCGTATTGCTTTCGGTAACAAGACATTCTAAGGTGATTATAGACTCTAGCAATGAAAATCACTGTTATACGGTCTGTTATTTATTGCTCGATGCCGTATAGGGAAAGCTTTACATGAATTAGTGTGTACAACAGGAGGATTCTAAGATTCAACTAGAAGTATTAAGATTTGTGCAGTGACCAGACAAAAGCAAATTCAAAAAAGAAAGAAAACATGCAAAGATTGATATCACTTAGACTTTTCGTTGGAAAATAAGAAGGAGCAAGACAATGAAACGTCAGAATATTGAAAATCCCTTATACGTTAGGAAATAAACCTATATACTAAATTTAAGGAATTATATAGTGGACATAGATGTGGATATGTGGATAGCCAGTTGGTATTGTTTTATTGTTCAATAGGTAATGTTCAATAGGTATTATTATGGTATTGTTTAATAGCCAGTTGGTATTGACTCTGTCAGACGTCACAGCGTCAGAACAAATGCTGCATTATGTCTTAACATACTTTGATAAATGACAAATCAATATAAAAATTTTGCAGCAATTCCCTAAGAAGATGATAAAGCAGCCAGCAAGAAAAAATAAATGAGAACATGACATACTGCTTCAACTCCTAGCACAGATCCATGCAACGAGCCATACCGAAGAAGTCGTATACCACCAGCGTTTGTAGAAACGTTGCCGCCAATATGACAGCTGTGATTTAAAAAAGGGTTCTAATTTGATCTGAAATACACTCAACAAATCTTTAAACGTTTGCAAATAATTTAAAAATTCGCGTACAGGGAAATTCCTGCAATTGTGGGTGGTAAAAAGAGCCGCAAAATTTAGTGTTTGCTTCATTTTCTTTAAGGTTTAGCTACATATTCTATTCTATGGAATTGATCTGTATATAATTCTAGTTGTAACCAAAGGAATTAATTCTTTTCTTGATGGCACAAACTTTAAGCCCCGGCTATGGTTTAAGATTACCAAAAAGGCGAGAAAAATCAACATTATTAATTTCGTTGCTGCAAATCAACGTCAATATTGCTGAACAAATTTCAATTTTTGCATAAATGCAAACAATCCTGATTAAAATTACACGGCAAATACAAATGAACAGGCAAGATTGAATAAGCGTGTCTCACCTTCCTTTTGCCCCTAAATCAAGAGGCATCATTAATTCTCGCTCTGCTAAATGATTATCAAGCACCTCCAGTATACAGCCAGCCTGGCAAACCAGAATACCTGGGATAAAACTCATTCATCAACAAATAAGTGATTTACTATCTAATATGAAATATTTTTGTCCTAATTTTCAACGTTTGGATTGTGTTCAAAAAAAATTTCTTTTTAATCGTCAGGATTTTGAAGTTAGAGCGTGTAACAGGGCCATTGCTATCAGCAAAAACCATTTTTATATAATCGTATTAAAGAAAATCATTAAATTACCACTCACGATCTGCATGTTGGAGGTATAATCATCCGTTTACCTGCAGTTTCATCAACGTCAATTATTTTGTTCATCAAGGAAGTGGAAATGATGATTTCATCAAAGACGGGGACACTTCCACCTGTCAAAAAAATGTACCAAAGTCACAAAATATTGACAAGCATAAACACTTACTAAAACCATAGAGTATCTTGTCTTGAATGGTTCTTTCTTCAAGAGTAATCAATTGACATGAATTTCTCATGACATGAATCTCTCCTCACTTTAAGTCTTGGCATAGTGTTCAAGGTCAGAAAATCATAGCATAGAATGGCAACTTGCATGTATCTGCGTGTTTAAGACAGTTTTCCAGTAACTGCACTTCATATCTTGCCGACGAGCGTCTCTGTAAATTTGATATAATTTTCCTTGTCGGAATTGGCCTCAAAAATCCTCACATTTTACAATTTTCTTGTACAACAGAAATATACGCAAAGATAACACCAACGGAAAGCATAATGCAGTCAAATTTTTTGACGTGCATTTAAAATTTGTCAAAGTATCTGCAAAAATAGAACTTGTAATCTCACCGACTAGGCCTGTGTTGCCACCTTGAGGTACAACTGCCAATCTAAAAAAATAGTGGGAGTCTGATAAATTCAAGCTAGCGGTCTTGAGCACAGACTAAACTTGCAAGCAGTACGAAATTAGTTGGTTATCAATTTAATCATTGCAAAACTTCTGTTTTGAAAGAAAATAGCAAACAGAACTTGTCGGGCTTCATCTGCAGCAACTGAAAGTTTCATTCAGCAAAACAAAAAAGGAGCAAGAGAGTAAAAGAAATTGCGGAAGGGATTGTGCAGAGAGGCATTTAGGTACTTGCAAGAGAGGAGGATAAACTACTTGAAAAATAGAAATGGAGGTGTTGAGACGATTAAAAGGGTTGATCCTGCAAGTCCGTACGAATAGCAAGCAAAGTATCTAAAGTTAGCAGAGGCTATAGAAAATTTGAGACAAAATTTACCAAGAGATGTGTAAGCATGGAAAAATCATAAAAAACAGAGGCAGGTAAAGAATTAGATGGAATAGTTCGTGCAAAGCCCAGTAATTTTATAGCAAATGTGATGCTCGTCACGTTAATAGGAAAACAAAAAGGCTCAAAATAAAAAGTATAAACAAGTGCTGAGTAAAAAGTATCATGAATCTGGCAAACTTGGAACTGTATCAAAGAGGCTTTTGGAGAGAGTTGATTTATATGTTTTCGTCAATTATCTAGCAAAATAAAAAAGGAAACATCACAAACTATTGAAGGATAACAGAAGCCCCCTCCTCTTGTTTTCGGCAGTTCGTTGGGAACACGTATTTCCTGACGATGAAGCAGAGAATTAAGAAGAAGATGATTAGGTTAAAGGTGCTGCTGCCGAAAATCGCAAGGACATGATAGAGAATATAGTAGTGACGGAGAGGACAGAGATATGATATGATAAAAAAACTAGATATACGATAGCTGGAAAAGTATATGAAATTTGGGAATAACTGTAACTGACAGAACTCCTGTTTCAGTAAACTCTTTGGCCTACATGTCATGTGCTTTAAAGTTAGTAAAAACAAAAAATTCATTATAATCTGCGCGAAGGTAAAATAAGGGACAAAGAAAGTTCTACCGAAAAGGCTTTGATTAAAATTTGGCCTCCATATTTTGAACATATCACTTTAAGATTTGATATAATCTGCTATCAGATTGCATTGAAAAACTTCTAAACTATTAAAGAATCATATTATTTTGAAGTAAAATAAGGGTAGGTGCAGTAAAGGCCGCAGTGCACGTGATTCAAAATTGGTTGTGACCCTAGGTTTGGGAAAATGCCCATATTTCGTAAACGCAGGAGATATTCGCTATTTACCAAAAACTTTCTCGTTGCAACAGGGCAAGTGTTGCTAAATATCATGGTACACTTTCTGTATAGAAGCCTTGTCTATTAGGGAAGAAGGAATAATAGATGTAACAATTTATTGCAGCACCATGGGGGGTCTTGGGAGTTACAATACCCCATTCTCAGGGAGGATTGACGTCGTTTTTATAATTTTGTAAAGGGGTCATGTTATGGCAAAGTGGTATTTATGATGTGTTTAAGGGATGTTGAAACTGGCTATTTTATCGAAAATTAGTTGTAGGTTTTCCACATTGGTGAAATTGGTATTTGCTTGCTTTTCTTACAGTAGAAAGGTGTAGCCTAGTGGCTGGCATTGCCTTGAAGAACAATAACAAAGATACCAAAAGCTTATAATACTGATACCTAACTTTTATTCTTGAGCCATTGTAAAAAAAACTCTAGGACTGGAAGGAAAATTCTCCACTTTGAGCAAAAGCAATATTTGCAAAAATTCTCTCTTTCGACTCTCTTTCTCATAATAACATATTATTTTTAGCGTTCAGATCTACCAGTTAACTAAACTCTTATCAGGATCATCAAAATTCTAAACTTACCTTCTTTCATTACAATATGAAAGTATTTTGGAGACCTCTTCAGTGGACTTTGGCTTCAACAAAACTTTGCTAGCACCTCTGCAAAATTCAAGAGACACAACTCAGTCTCTCAACAAACAAGATCTCAAATGTACCAATAGTAAAATTAGGCAAATAAAATACTAACGCTTATCATTATACATAGCAGATGATGTGGAAAAGACTTATGACACCAACATTGGTGAAGTAGAACATAATTTTTCAAAATACACTTAGAGCAGATATTAATGATTGCTCTAGAAAATCAGAAGCCACAGCTATACATCGTGTGGTACTGCCATTCTAACCCAAATTAACAAATTAATGACCTTTCTGGCTTTCACGATTGCTTGCAAACGTTTAAAGTTATTTTGATAGACAATTCAGCGCTCAGTGCCAATATAAGTTAATCAATCAGCGTAATTTGGATGATTTATTTGGATGCATTAATCAATCAATATTTTAAAGAAAAATATTGTCTATTTTTTTACCGAACAATACGCAGCCAGTCAGTGTTGTGGTTTAAGAGTTCATCTTCATCTGTAACAACCCTTCCAGGCAATAATTCATCAAAAAACATCATGTCACTTTGATTTACCTGTAATGGCAACAAAATGTTTAAAATATCACCGAAATTAAATCAGGATATATAGCACAGAAATCACATTGAAAGAGAAAATTAATATTTTCATCAGATCAGTATCATCAAAAGTAAGTTCCATAAATGGCTGCTACAGTGGCCTGGCAAACTACTAGGATATGCAATCAATCAATGACATTATAATATCATCTTGCAAAATACTTTCAATTGCTCTTTGGTCCTTTATCAACCACTTTATTCATTTTGAAAATAATGACATTTTGATAAATAGATTTGATTGCTAAGGATAAACCAAGTCAAAAGATTTGAAACAATAAATTTCTTACAAAATACCTTGAAAAGGACATTTTGTGCCATATTTTGTATCTGTACCTGTTTGGATCTGATCCCAACCATTTACACTAGACCTTTTTGGGATCGGATCCAAATGGGACCATCTTCAAAAGTGATCTCAAATTGGTACAGATAGAAGATCCAAATTGGATCGCATCCCCCAGGTCCTGTGTAAACGAAAAGCCTATCCATACCACAATAGGCCCTAAGGGTTCGAAAGAACACAATGAAAAATATATACCCAGTTGTGGATCAGAATAGACCAATCAGAAAGGGCAAGCATAAGATCGGTATAGTTGACCAATCAGTGCCACATGCCTAAAGAACAATTACCACTGGAATCCAAGAGAGTAAACAAACTCCTTCTGTCTTGCTTTTTTGTTTGTATGTAAATTGATTCCAAAACTGGGCTCTGCCAATTATCCGAAACATGTCGTTATTATAGAGTTAAGCATAATCTGGGTTATCTCAAAGATGTTGACCAATGGTAGAATCACTTGTTTTAACAGTGTTTCTAGACCTACAAGATAGTCAAGATGAAAACCACAGAGGAGAAAATAAAAGAAAAAATAAAAACAAAAAAATGACATGTGGCCAGCTTCACTTTCATCAAGAGAGTCAAATTTCCACATGATGAAAACCACAGAGGAGGCTGTTCAATTTGAGGGGCAGTTTTATTTCTTATGTTGGAAGGAACATGCTGTTTTATCCTTTCTCCCAATCTTTGGGTTGTGTGTCCCACATAGCCAGAATCACACTGGCACATAAATCCATAAACAACATAACTTTTTTGGCTGGTAGGAACGCAATCCTTTTGAATGGATGGAAGGGCTCTCCTACTGCTGTAAACAGTATAAGAATTGACAGCAAAGAAACTGACTCTCAAATCGCAAGGAAGTTAGTACCAATCCATGGTTTTGTTTGTTTTCTCTCTTGGTGGAGTCCAGTGGTAATTTTTCTTTAGGCACATGGCTGTGATTAGCCAACCATACCAATCTTGTGCTTGCGTTTTTTTGATTTGATTATTTTGTTCCACAACTGGGTATATATTTTCATCATGTTCTTCCAGACCAGTATTCTGACGCTTTATGCTGTGGGGAATGTCAGACAAAAAAGCTTACCCTTTTTTCTTTTTGCAGTTGTAATTTATATACAAAAATATATGGATTTTTCATTATTGAAGATCTCTGTATAAAGACGTTATGTCAATATACACAAAGGTAAGCAATATATAGGTCTTTAATCATTGTGAATATTTCTATCCATATGCAGAATTACCAAATATTTACAATTTAACTTCCGGAATTTTGTTTCCTTCTGTTAACCACTAGTTAAACCCCCTCCCCCTCCCCCTCAACCGATCTCCATTCCCATTTAGCATGTCCTTTTTCGCGATAATTACAGAAAAAATTGAAAAAGTGTTACCCACTCATATCCTTACTTTTGAAAAATCCTTTCTCTTTAAGTTTGGATATTTCTCTGACGTAAATTCGACATCATTCGGCCTTGTTGAGTACCAGTGGCAATACTTCGTTGTAACGTTGCAGGAGCAAGGGAGGGCCGTTATTTTTCTTGAAATTAGCTTGAAAGCTGCACACTTGCCCAAAGCAGTTCTCGTAGAATATGAAACCAGCATAATTCTTTGGCAAACTGCAATAATTCCAAAAAGTGAAGCAAAGTTTACAAATCCTTTTGCAAATAGGCCAAAAATTGATAACGAGGCTTCACATTCCTAAAAAGATTCGAAGGAAATTTCGCGCCATTTCGCAAACAACCCATTGCCATGTGAAAATCAAAATAGTTTGTGATTTCAAGCGAGGGTCTTTTGTCACACATTTTTTGCTCATTGTATCGTCCACGGACACATGGCTTGGAGCAGTTTCTAACGTTTTAACCAGAGCCGTCGCGAGGCAAGCCTCGTTGCGGGGGAATGGGATGTGTACTACAAATTTACCTGATTAAAAAATTATTGCCTGAAATTCTTTAGATGTTGTCATAAACCTCTGCAATACATGTCAATCTAACTCTGTATATAATTCGCAAATTTCATTTTTATATGGTAATAACGGACTTTCCTAATAGTTTTCTCAAATCTCTATGTCGGGACAGGCAAGGATATAATTACTACCTGAGGCGACAATGGTTGCCGCTGAAGGAGTAGGGAAATTTCGAATTTTGAAGCTTCTAGTTCCCTGGAAAATGCAGTCTGTTAAGCAAATTTCACTAATGCAATCCTCCTAATCCTATTGAAAGTTATTATTTTTATAAAATTTTTTACAGCAGATAAAAACAGCAATTTCGTCGTGGTCTTGAAAAATATCAGCTTGTCGGTTACTTCTAATACTAGGCAAGAAGCAGCACTGGTTGTCAACTTAGATCCCTCTTTCCATCTTAGCATGCCTTTTGAATGTTAAAAATATATGGAGCTCATAGTGAATTGCAGTCGACGCTTCTACTGAGAAACTTTAGGAGAAATGGACACAAGGCATAAATTTACCTAAAGAGGGCCTGGATTTTTGGATTCATTGCCAACAATCAATCTTCAAATCATTAGTTTGTTTACCATCATACATATCAAGGAATATCATTTTTAACTAACTACCTTTGCTTGATCCTTTATTGATTTTATGACACAAAGGCCTCTGAAATACCTAAAGCGTTTCTTCCACCGAGCGGACTTTACTTGAAATTTCCTATTGAGATACTATTTGGGAAGGGGTGTCACAGCCCCCAAACCCCCCAGTCGCGACGCCCCTGGTTTTCACGTTCAATTGTGTATTGACAATATCTATATCGACCTTCTGTCTTGTCTTGATTTTTTTTAGATTTTCGTACTTCCACGATATACAACTGTAATACGCTTAAATTAACGAAGCTAGAAGATCTTTAATCCCTTGCCTTTAATCCATTTCAAAACACCGATTATGTTATGCATAAATAAAGCAATTTTTGCTCTAACAATGAAATCTGGGACAAAGAAAATGTAAGGGGAAGGATATTGCTCCCTCGAACCAAACTTGTTAGAAATTTTGGTAATAGCATCGCTACTTTGACAATTTAGTTTTAGGAAAAATTTGACCTCATCTACACTCCTGGCTCTCATTTTAAAGCCCCAACCAAACGCTCTTGACATTTCATTCAGCAATGCTCGGCCGTTGTTCCCAAGGGGTATATTAAGGGGGGGGGGGGGTCTTACCAAATCGCTACCAAATGACCCAGTTTCGATAATAACACAACTGCTTGGTTTAGTTTTTGATTTACCATAGAGCATGAACAAGATTTTATCTTTCCCTTATCATTAACAGGCAATGGCGAATTTATTTTCCAATGTAGGACCAGGCGAACCCAAAGAAATGGATGCCACCAAGGACATAATTTCGATTCTTATGCTACCATTTCAGGGTTATTGTCAAAAAAGACTACCATTTCAGGGAAAATTTTTAACATGTTAGCTTTGGCTCTCTTTGACCCCGACTGGACCCCCTGTTCGGCCATAATGGGAGTCCCCCTGGACCGTCGGTCGAGAGCGTTTGGCAAACTGGTCGAGTGATGTTAAGCGTCTAGAGCATTGTCGAGCGTTGTCGAGTCAAATTTGAATAAGGTTAAAATTTTCGGGTGGTCGTGCTCGACACTTAGAGGTATTCTCGACCGTTGTAGAGAGCGTTTGGCCACTTCTCGACTTGCTGCTTGACTTGCTACTCGACTTTTTGATAAGTATCGCATGTGCAATTTGCTACATGTTTGTCCGCCAAAATTGCCTTTATTTAGTAATTGCAGCAGACTTCTGTCTTCTGCTTTGGCTATTTTTTGAGTAAAAGTCGACAAAAAGGTCGAGAGCGTTAGTCAATGACTGCGGTAGCGGGAGCCAGAATAGGATTTGCCCCTGAGTAATATGTACTCATACAACTAATAGTATTGCTCTTCTTCTGGTAGATACACTCTTACAAGAATATCGTATATAAGAATATTCAGGCTCAGTAACATCACATTCTTTAGAATATTATGACAATATTGCTAAGCCTTATCTTGCATATTTGTGTCTCATTTTTCAGCAGTTGCCCCCTGTTTTGGGATGTTTATAGCAGAGAATCGTATGGCTGGCACATTTCGTTATGTCCCAAAGTGCACTTTCTATTCGGGGGCGGGTCCTGTTCCTCTGAAACCATTTCAGAACGAAAGCTCAAAGCAAAAATTTCTTGATAATATCAAGGTTGGATAAAATCTATAGTAATCTTATAAAACAGAACAAGCTCTCCACAGCCAAGAAAATCAAGTGGCTGCCAAAAACAGATGGAAGTTCTATTATTGAAAAAGAGGATTAGCAGGAACTTTCAAAAAGATTAAGACAAGGTTAATTTATAAAACATTTAATAAAACTATTTGAACCAAAAGGTTTAACTATAAAAATACCTAAAATCAAGTACTTTGTGCTAAACATGCTCTATTTCTTGTAGAAAACACGTTCCTTGACAATCTTGGCGTTTTTGTATTTTCCTAGCTTTTGTTTGAACACTGCTGAGCATTGATCTGTTGTCGATGCTTGGTGATTTGTCCCATGGGCATTGTACTCTGTAATAACCTGCAAAAAGACAACTTGGTGAAAAACCAGCAATGATAGATTGGTCTTGGACACTGCCAGTAAACCACAAATAAAACAAAATGTTCTTTTTTAGCAGAAAACTGCAAGCATTATTTTGGTCGATCGAAATGAGTACGTGCATTTAACATAGGAGTCAGAAGTGGCAGAGAACAAGGTAATATAAACTAGCAAGCGCTTTTGTGACGCTTTGTGGCTGTTGCTGAACGCGAGAGGTTAATTATGATAACTAATTCAATGCAAAAATTTAGATTTTGCAACAAAGCAAATTTAGCAAACGATTAAATTTAATTCCCGATTCCCCGATAAAGGCTTTAATATGAATACTTTCATTCGATATAGCCCGAGGCATTGGGATTTTTCGACATTCAGGTAAATAGATCAAAGATATTATCGAAGAGCTAAATGGTTCTACAAAGCCATTAGGTGCAACAATCGTTCGAAAGCAGCTTGTTTGAAAGATGACAGGAATGCGCTTACATATGGTCCCACTAGCTAATTAACCTTGTGGGACATATATGTCTTAAATTCGATTTAAAGCGATCAAAGTTAGCACATCGAATTTCATAATCTTCTGCATTATTCCTTTGCACTAAGATCTTCCCCTTACCTTTCTTTATCGCAGATTTCAGTATTAAAGCAAAAATTGCTTTATTTATACAAAACATGTCCGGTGTTTTGAAATGGATTAAAGGCAAGGCATTAAAGATCTTCTAGCTTCGTTAATTGAAGCGCATTACAGTTGCATATCGTGGAAAAACAAAAATCTAAAAAAACACAAAACAAGAAAAAAAAACCGATATAGATATTGTCAATACACAATTGAACGTAAAAACGTTAGAAAATTATGTTTTATTTTGGTGAATAAACTTTCTGTGCTGAAAAGTAAGGTGATATCTAGGAAGGAAATTCACTGCTTATTTATACTGAGGATTACAATAGCTGGGATGTGTTTCCAGCTTTACGGAGATACCTTCATGCATCGAAGAAAACAAGCATCGTTGCAAACACGCTCAATGACGCAAATGCGGCAACAACAGCACGTTTATCGAATGAACACTTTGTTCTAAAAGGTAACTCTGAAGTCAAGCCTTTGCTTTATTGACAGTTACCTAGCAAACAGCAAAAGGGCACCGCATAACGGCAAAGCAAAGAAATGAGAATTTCTTGTGGGCGACACATTCAACTAATTCCATCTTAGATATGGAGATTCAATGTAAATTATCATGCAAGAAATGAGAATTGATGAGATAATTGATCTCATTTTGTCAAAATCATTGAAAAGGGTGTCATGTGCAGTAAATAGATTTCTCAAAAAAATTGCTATGCGGTAACGCCAAAAGCACTTACATTACAAAATTCACAGGTCAAGTTTTCGTTAAAATCGCAATCTAACATAACATTCATGAATTATTAAATAAATTCTTAGAAAGTCATTCAGTATCGTGCATGCATGTTTCTTAAGATTTCATTAATTGATGCCAAATAATGCGCACCCATCAATAAGTTTGGTGTCAGCTTAAAAATACAAGAGGCCCAATTCTTCTGGCGTTATACAACCTCTCGCCTGGTCTTTGTCGTCGTGTGATTGCTTGCAGTTGGGCATTTGGAAAATCTTGGGGCATTGCAGCAACCATGACGTTCAAAATAATAATAGCGGGTGCTGTGATAATTACAAGAATAACTGCGACAAAAAAATATTTAGAAAAACCAACTCAGGGAGAGCAAGACTGCCCCATTTAATATCGACTTCTAGATTTCTTCTGAATGATTCAAGTAACCCAGGAGCCAAGAGGCTACAAACCTTTCAGGAAATCAATTCGTTTTGCAAATACATAATATAAAATCATGAAAACGATCATATAAACTGATCCAGTGATGTAGCAGGGCCATTGAACAAATGGTGAAATTCAATTCTGAATTTAAAATCTTATAATCCAAGAAAAGTCTCCCTAGCGTCGAAGACAAGCGAGGCTCAAAGGGAAGCGATGATTAGATTCTAACAAAACAAATTAGATTTGGTTTAAAAGTACGAAGCGAGAGACCTTCTGCTGATTGAAAATTCAGATTACAACAATAAAACAGGCCTGCAAACTAGCAACTTAATATGTTATATAGTTACTTCCAAATAGAAACGGCTTTTTGAAAGACATAAGATATGCATGCCAGTGAAATATAAACAATGTCTCGAACTGATAAAATTCAACAGTCTCAAAAAGTTTTCTAAACTTGTTAGCTAATTACTTTAAATATAGCCTGCATAGAAACTGAATTATGTGAAACTTCACGCGGTGAAATGATATGTAATGTGTTCCAGCTTAATCAAAGCAATAATGGGTTTTTAAAAGAGTAGTCTAGTTCTTCTACAAAAGAGAAGTCTAGTTCTTCTACGGCCCCAAGTTGCATTTCCCCAGATCTTTTCATCATTGCAAAACTGAGATTTGAACATTACGAAAAATTAATGGCTACAAAGACAGCTCTGCACACACAAACATAGGTAAAGGCCTCCAAGAGGTCATGTTTAAGGAGGAATCGATGCATGACGCATTTATTTCAGTTTCGCAATAATGAATATTGGCAATTCTGTCAAACCCAACCAACGACCTACAGCAGTCATTGTAGAAATGCTTAATAAACCGTATTTTAACCATGATTTTGTGCTACCTCTACATTACGTCGGTCATCTAGAAAGATTTGTTCTGCAAGTACAAATCAAAACACTGGTTGTAAAAATTATGGTTAAAACGTTTGAAGACACTATTTGTTTCAAGAAAATGCAATTTATTGACTACAATTAAGTAAAGGCTTAACCTGCAAATGTGAATATATCTAGGGGAACTTTGAATTTCTATCGTGATTGGAAATGATAATCATGAAAGCCATCTTTATATGGTGTCAGTGATGACAAGAGTGGCTATAACACTGACACAAAAGACCTGTCAATCTCTTGATGTTTACGAAACGTCAATCAAAAAAGGCAATGATCCTCTCGGGCTTTTATGTTACGAAACAACTATCATACAGCTTTCGTGTTGGAGCGGGTTACTTTCTTGCACGTTCTATATATAATCAAACACCTGTCTGCAAGCTTGTGCAGGATTATTCCTTGTTGAGACAGTGCTCGATGTATTGATCACTCAGAAGGAAGGAGCATAGCGACTAGCTTCACAGCTAAGCACCTGCCGCCAAAAGATTGTTCACCGACATAGTGAGATCGTCCTTCTAGTGGAAAGGGAGCAGTTGGCAAAGGCTGGTTAGCACATTCAAAGAAACATCAAGGACTGCAGAGAAGCCAAATCTGCAGAACTAAGTAGAAATGGTAAGCAACGCGTTGTTTAAAACGAAGGGCTTGGTAGGTAACGTGAAGATAACATTGATCTTGCGTTGATTATTCAATTGAATGTTTTTATTCAAAAATTCATAAATCTTCAACACTAAATTAACGCCTTATGAAGATCAGCTCATGTGTACGGTAACTGAACATTTTCATCTTGCAAATTAATATGAGGATTTAAATGACGGGGGAGATCAAACTACAACAAAGACAGACAGTACTTTCATATGGAGAAAACAAGCAGTGCTTCAAAATCATACGTAAATATAAACTTATAGAGGAAACACGAGAAGGTGCTACAATGGAAATAAAAAGAACGCAAAGTAGCGTGTCAGGCGACTCTGTGAAAATACGGGCGAATAAATGTTGGGACATCTTACGACAAACGGTGTTATCAACATACATAACCTCAAAGATAACTTCAAGCGAGTTAGCTGTTTGGCGAACAACACAACATGAAGCAAAAGAGGAAGAACAAAAGTTGAAATTTATGCTCAATAAAACGGTTGAAGCAGCAAGGAAAACATTAGAGAAAGTGGAATTAAAGGCTGATCGAGTAAGTGCAAACTATATGGAGTACTTTAGCGACTTGAAGTTGAAAATAACTATATCAGAGCACAGTAAGAACATCGAGAAAGCATTTGCAGAGGGGAGCTGGCAAAGGGATCGTAAAACTTCGGTAACGAAATTTGCAAGCGGTTTCGGATTAGTTCGACAAATGGAAGCGAACCATGACAGAATAATGGCACGAAGAAAGCAGCTAAGTAAAATATCCATACAGAAAATCACACAGGCCGATAAAAATACAAAAGTGGAAACCACTACATGGGCATCAGAACTAAAGGGGAAAAGGTCAACCAGGCGAAGAACTTCAGAGAATAAAAAGAGACACAAACAGCAAAGATTGCAATTGAAAAATATATCAAAAGGAAAGAATCCTGAAGAGAACGAAGAACTAGAAGACTGCAATAGTAAGATAAGTAATGTGCAAAGAACATATAAACGGGATATAAGGTGCAGCACTTTGAGAGGGAAAGATGTTGAAAGTAATTATTTCAACAGAAAACGCAACAATAAATTATTTCAAAGCAACAGTGGCGAAGAGAGGTATTACAATACTAAAACAGGGGAAACTGCTATGTCAAAAACAGCATTGTCTTGTCTTGCAGAGGTAACGGACGATGATGATGAAGATGAAAGAGGGGAAAATCCTTGCGGAGGGTTGCACCAAAATACCGAAACAGATATAAACAATGTCGAACAAGAAAATACACAGAGACGTCTAAACAGTAGGACTAGAATTTCTGAAAAGGTTAATAGGTTTCTTAATAACTGCAAAAACTATAATGAAGTAGCTGTTTCAATGCAGAAAATCAACGATACCCCTACATCACCAAACTCGCACATAAACAAAGGCACTAAAGAGCATTGCATGCCAAGTTTTGGCATGAGCTATACCAGGAAAGGCACACTGAGTACCATAGATGATGAGTCAGATGGAGAAACTAACAAATCACAGTTATCATCGTCATATCTTGTCGAAGATGAGAATTCATCCCCACAAGATACAATGATCATTAAGAAGATGTCACCAAAAGAAAAAAGACAGGCAATGCAGACAGTCGGAGACATATCTGTGCAAAGCGAATCTGAGATGCAGTTACAATGTGCAAAGGACAGGCTTGATATGTTCTTCGATTCGCAGGATAGCTATGAAGTAATCAATTCGAGAAAAATAGAACCTAGGAAATCGTCACAGAAACCATTGAAACCCTTCTTAAAGCGCGATAGTGGTTATTTCGACACTACAATGTCATCAGTGACAGTTGCAAGCACATGGGGTACCCGGGATAAGAAACGAAACATTACTGAAATTGCAGATGCACTGCGAGAGCATGGGCACGAGAAGAAAGCAAGCGAATTCGAAGAGGCCCTCGCTTTGATAAAAGCGGCACAGCAAGAAATGAGAAGGAGGCTTAATGCAACTAGGATAATGATAGAAGAGGAGAAAAGAAAGCTTAAGCTCGTTGAACAAGAGCGCTTGAAAATAAAAGGCATGAAGATCACTTATGAAAGGTTAAAAGAAATAGAAAAAGAACGTAGAAAGCAAGAAGAGTTGAAACGAGCGCAGAGAGAAGAGGCAGAAAGAAGGCGTCAAGTTAACCTACAACTGCACAAGGAGAGACAATTACTGGCAATTGAGAATAGGTTAAGTAGAAATTTTAAGTTCTCTTATTTTAGCAACATCAATAAAAGGTTTAACAATAAAAAAATAGAGACAGGAAAGCTTAAACAATAGAAGTAATAACTACGGACAAGGTAAATACCATTACTCAGAAAAAACAGATTCAACATAAGTGTAGGAAGGTTTTTCGATTGCTTCAAGCACAGGATTGAACAGTTTTCAGACAGATGCTAATAATATACCGTATGCGTGTCTGACTAGCATCAAATGTTTTGAAAACTCTATAACAATATTGCGTTGATATAAACAGCATACTCTTTCAAAAATAGCACTAAAGAAAAATCAAAAAAGTAGGTTTCGAGGAAATACAAAAACCAAAGTGAAGAAAAAGATAGCAATAATTAGCTGTTATTGATAGCAAAAATTTTGACTGATTTACTTGTTATATTAAACATTGCTGCTTTTGCATTATCTGACAAAGATATAGAAAAATCTAACCAAATTTTTAGCAGGTCAGGTTTTATATTCAACAAATTGTCTTACAAATACTAGAAACATATCACTTATACTTTAGAAAATTCTTTAAGAACTGAATTAATTAGATAGCGCATACTGACATCGCATTTTATAACACGATACCACTTTTGCAGCGAGGTGTATCTAGCTGTTAAGCAATCATTCTCTTGAATTTTATGAAAAGAATTTTCATTGCACTCTCAACGTCTTAAACATTGATTTGTGGTCTCACGAGTAAGGGTAAATCGCCTTCAGAGATATCAACAACACTTGTGGATACAAGAACAAGCTTTCAGAAGGTAACATCACTGCATTAATTTGGAGCAGAAAATATTTTATTCTTCAGTAAATATTGAGTTTAATGATGGCATCCCGCTATCAGTCCAAGATCTGCGAGCTGAGAAAATGGCATTTATCATGCATCTCGGTTTACAAACTCAATGAGGTAACCGAAGAGTATATAACCACAAAACTTGCAGACTGGCTGATTATTCTATTTGGTATGCAAAGATAGGTAAAATGGTTTAAAAAGCGTGAAATTTTAAGGTGCGGATTTAAATTTCACATAAAATCTCATTGAAACAAAATATTATTCCGCTGGATGGAAGATCACACCATTTGCGCTGCAAATCAAATAATATCAACCAAGGCACGGATAAGAGTGATTAACAATTAACAATTGTTTCATTCGAGCATTTGATTTTTAAACACAGCGAGTACAAGTTTTGAACCTGCTTTTTGAACCTGGTAAGGGCGAATCATGCCTGGGGTTCGAGATACGTATACATAATCACAATAATGTCTTTCAATTCGTTTAGATTTAAATAGATTAGGCCAACTAATTTCAGTTTTAATACAAAAACAAAAATGCCGTATTTTCTCAGCTTGCAGAAGTGCGCTTTTTCATGTGCACGCTTATTGGAGCATGTGTGCGTATTTGCAGGGGAGCGCTTATTCGAGATGGTACGGTATTCCAAGCATCGATACTAGGATGCATAATGGTATATTCGAAACATACGTTGAGATACTCTAAGAAAATCGATAATAGTTAACAAATACCTTCTTTTTAAGTCTTTTTATGGATATCCCATCTTCCCCTGCGTCTTTCAACACTTTTTTGAGTGCTTTTTGCCAACTAAATTTTCCTGCAGCAAGAATGTTGTGTCTTATCAGAAACAAAAACAGCAAAACGAAACAAAACCGAATGACCGAAGAACGGAAGATGAGAAGAGCAGAGCAGAATGGAACAAAACGGTTGCGTTTTCAGGACAGGACAGGACAGGACAGGACAGGACAGGACAGGACAGGACAGGACAGGACAGGACAGGACAGGACAGGACAGGACAGGACAGGACAGGACAGGACAGGACAGGACAGGACAGGACAGGACAGGACAACACAGGACAGGACAGGACAGGACAGGACAGGACATGACAGGACAGGACAGAACAAAACAGAACAGAACTAAACAGGACAGGCTTTGTCTGCATGATTTTAGCATATAGCGACACATTCCATTACTGAAAAAAAATTCTAGCACAAACCTTGAGAAACCTGACTGTTTAGATCAACATCGATACTTTCACTTTCTTCAATAGTGTTATTTTCAATGTGTCTCGACTTTTTTTTCTTTGATTTTGAACTGGGCTCAGTTTCCTCATTACCATTGCAGTTTTCTACGGAAACACTATTATCTTCTGATTCGCAATCCCTGTTTCTCTTGTTTGTTTTTCTAGATTTATTTTTTGTTTTCTCTTCAATTGGGCCATTGGATAGCTCACATATCTTGGCATTGGTCAATTGATCAGATACATCATTAGTTGGTTTTGAGTTTTCCTGGTCATCCTTTTGTCCCTGAATGACAAGTCATTTAAATCGTACATTATTGACTTCTTTATTTCATGTCATTTGTCTGATTGAAAGGACTGAGAAATGCCAGATTCTGCCTTCAATTTTGTGAACATCAATTTGCTGCACTGATTGGGTAGCCTTACCTGTCACATGCTTGTGTTTCTGATAAGCCTATGTTATTCTAGAACTTGGTACAGATGATTAATTTGTGTGTAAGAAAAAAGCTTCAAAAAAGGTTAGACTATGAAGGAACAAAAATTAGCACAATTCATACAAGGATACAAAAGACAAAGCATTGGTTACAAAAATTTAAACAATAACATTATCAAAAAAATTACAGACTACAGAACAAATTGATTAGAGATTACAGAACAAAGAATATATATCAGTTACAGGCCAGAAAAATTGTAACATTGTAACATAGTCTAAAAGAAAAAAATGACAAGAAATTAGGCTCAAATTCTGCAAAAAGACTTGAAGACTAGAACTTTGAATTAAAAATATATGATCATCTATTTTTTTAGAACATCCAGACAAACCAAATAAAAAGTACAATTTCACCTTGTTTTTCATCGAATTGAAAGCTTCCCATAACTGATCCAATACATTTTGGTCAAACACTCTGATACTGTTCTTGCAGAAGTTCTGAAATGAGAGCAGACTAATATAGAGGAAATATAAAATAATATAGATCTATATAGAAAACTCTGTGAAAGAAAAATATGAGCTCTCATTTCAGATCATTGACAATTCACTGACTTTCAACATACAACATCAAGCATTTATGTTGAAAGATACAATATTTCTAAAAGTAACATTGGTCTGATAACATACAAGAGTAAGCAACAAGGGGCAACCAAATAAGACTTTGGTATTATACAGTTTTGAAGGTGGCAAGAACTTGCAGAAACAAAGCATACTGCAGCACTTTTTGTGTGAAATTCCACAGGTTACAAGTATTGGATAATGACCAAAGGTAAGCAGAAAAGTTTTATCCAGGTGTTGATTGAAAGTAGTGGCCAGAAGACAGATAAATCAGAATTGGTTAGCTTTTTGCTTTTTAAAAATCAGCAACTGTTAACCTCTGAGAAAGTTAGGGGAGTCCAAACAATTAGATGTTTTTGATGGTAGGAATGTAAAGCTTTTGAATGTTGTGAGCATTGAATAAAGGATGTTGCCACATAATCAAGTTTTTGTTGGAAAGGCATGCGATCGCATGCACACGCCCTGGCACACACCTACTGCTTTCAAGAAGTACAAAACATCACACGTTCTTTCATTCTGAGAGGGAAATTCTTTATCAATGATTGGTTTTGTTGGTTTTTGAGACAGGTTTAAATGTTTATCTTTCCTTTGTACTATACTTCATGCCAATTCAAAAAGGCTTATTACCTTGTCAGGATTGCAGATTAAATACAAGATTTTGAAATAATCATAGGAATAATCTACAGTGGAATCGCAATAATATGAAACCTGACTTTAACTAATTTTCGGTATAAAAAAACTGTCTGGCCCCTTGGATTCTCCTGAACCCTGTACAAATTCCCTCGGAATAACGAATACCTCATATTCTCATTATTTTGAACCAAATTGTATGTCCCTTCATAATGATTTTCCTCGATATGACAAACTTTACTATAAATTTTCACTGTTTTTTTGGTCTACTTTTTCCCCGGTGTATATTTAACTCAATTTCTCAGAAGAATAATTATTTTTCATCAGCAAAACAGACATTGGCAAACATGCGTTATTTATGATGTAAAAATGGAGAAGAGATTTGTGCAAAAGTTTACACCTTTTCAAGGCCATTTCAGTGAACAAATCCAAACACGGAGGACTATAACAGACATTTTTGTCCCTGAATTTTATAAGGAAAATTAAATATTGTGAATAAGATTTTCATTTTCGATTGCTAATTTAGGGCAAGTAGCAGATTTGCCAACTATGCGACAAAAAATTAGCAGATTTGCGGATTTGTCTACCCCCATATTTTTATACATTATCTTTATGGATTATCGACATCTGGCCAGTGAGGTACATAAAATAGCTCTGATGCTTGATAACCAAGGGCCCTTGGGGCACAGATTTACACGCAGACAGATTTTCAATGACTCTGCTAAAGATATTTTATTGAAGCTGATGAAACTATGTAGAGACTTGCTCAGGTCTTCAGAAACAACAGGACACGTTTTTTTGTTAAAATGTTAGTAGTGATGCTAAGGATTCAGCGAAATAAATTTCATCAAAATTATTGGTGTCAGCATTTTCATGTTGGCAGTTTCTGCGTAGATCTATGAAGATAATCATAAATTTTTGCCAAAAAATGTCAAACGCCACCACTGCCTGGATGTTTTCAGGTGTGCGGTGGTTAGCATGCCCTGCTATATTTTTCCCTTGAAAGTCTGCATAATCATGTAAAAACAGAATGCTAAACTTTATCGAGTGAGGAAATCAAGATATCTATCTATCTATCTAAGTACCATGTCCCTTGTGGACGTAGGCGACCATGGATTTCCACAACTTTCTGTCCTTATCAGACTCTGGACCTTATACCTTCCTTGCTGTTCCTCGGGAACTTGATCTTGCATCCACTTGCTGAGACTTGTCAGGTAGTTCAGCCGAGGTCTTCCCCTTCCTCTCTTTCCTTCTATCTTGCCTGTGATAATAATCTCTTCTAAACCCTCTTTTCTCATGATATGCCCAATGAATTCGGCCTGTCTCTTTCTAATCATTTTATTTAGCTTTCTTTCTTCTCCGGCTCTTTTCAATACTTCTTCATTTGATATATGGTCCACCCATGATATTCTCAACATCCTTCTGAGGAACCACATCTCAACGGCTTCGATCCTGCTCTCCATACCGGCTGAAATTGTCCAGCATTCGCTGCCATATGTTAAGATGGAATAAACATAGCAGCGTAGAATCCTTTTCCTAGTTCCCAACGACATTTTTCTATCTTTCAACACTCTCTTTAACTTCTGAAAAGCTTGCTTAGACATCCCAATTCCGCGCTTGATCTCGGAGTCGCATTTTACATCGTCTGTTATTAGGCTACCTAGGTAATTGAATGACTTTACTTGCTTTATTTCAGTGTCCTCTATTTTTAGTCTGCATAGCTGGTCAGATTGCTTGCTAATTACCATACATTCTGTCTTTTTACAATTGATTTAACCTTTTTTCTTACTTTCTTCTACTACCTTAGTCAGAAGATTTTGTAGCTTTTCTTCAGATTGGGCTATTAAGACTGTGTCATCGGCGTACCTCAAGTTATTGAGATTATGCCCACCAATGATGAAGCCTTCCATGCCTTCTATCTCCCTTAAGATCATCTCGCTGTAGATATTAAAAAGATCTGGGGAGAAAACGCATCCTTGGCGAACTCCTCTCTGGATTTTGGTAAAGTTACTTCTATCGTTTCCAATTCTTATACATGCTGTTTGTTCCCAATACAAGTTTCTAAGAATTCGTATGTCTTTCCCAAATAGATCAAAACATTCTAGCAATTTCAGAAGTTCTTCATGTTTTACTTTATCGAAAGCTTTTGTGTAGTCGATGAAACAAATATACAGGTCTTTTTGCATTTCTATGGCTCTCTCTGACAATCAAGATATAAACAATATAAACTATCAAAATTCAATTATCATCTCCCAGCAATCTCTGAATCTTGGCACATGTTCAGCATTCTTAGATTTGAAAGTATTAGCATGTTTAACACAATATCATTGAATCATTGAAAAAAATCTAACTAAGCACTCCCTTTTTGAGCCACACCCATTCGCTTTTTCAGGGCACACAATTTCTTTGCTATTCATCAAACAAGAATCAATGTTGAAAACAGAAAGAATTTTCAAAAGCCAGCATCTCCTTATATCTCTTTCTTTACCCTGATGAAGTATAATATGCAAGATTAAGTATTAGTTTACTTATAACAATATATTAGTTTTAACATAGGATTCATTTACATTATATTGAATTGCTTCTGGTTCTTTTGGGTGAACATCTAAGTAGATTTTTTCTCAAGTTCTTCATAAAAACTCCATAGATGGAGATTCACAACCAGTCACCAAAAATTGCATTCCTTTCATCTCAGACATTTTTTCTATTTTCATTTCTCTGGACATCATACAATTGCCTACTACTTTTAAACAATTTGTTCTGTGAGCATGATGTTTCTCACACATTACCATAACCACATGTTTCAATACAACATTCATTTTATCAGATGTTTAGCAAACTAAAATGCAAACAAAATTTAAAAAGCAACAGCTTACAATAAATTTAGCTCTTTTTCTTGGAACATTTGAATACTCTTGTATTTTGTTAAGGCATCCTTTCAGTTTTGGATTCTGTGCCACATCACCTGCCTGTTGTACTTGCTACAATAAGAGGAAAGACAAACATCAGAACAAAAATGACATTTCAAATGTGAATAAAATCAGGAATTTATTCATTATTCTTAAGGAAGCAAATCAGATTGATGTTGAACTTGAATAGATGGTGACCACAACATGCTCAACATCAATTCACCATCCTTGAATAGATGGTGAATCTTCACATGTTCAAATAGATGGTGACCACAATATGGCTTGATTGTTAAGTTCTGTACTGCTGCAATTACTTGCTTGTAATTGGCTTGTCCTGCACCCTCCTACATCAATATAGCAAACAGCATCACAACATTCCTTGCTTTGCAAAAATGCAAGGTTTGACAGCATATATTTTATAGGTTTGACAGCATACACTTTGAAAAGCTGGTGCCAAGGATGCTAGGTAGACTACATTAACTGCCAAGAAAATGTTGCTACACACACACAAGGCAGCACTGCAGCTTAAATTCTGGTATCCCTACAAAAACCTCACATCAAGGGGCCTGGCTATCTTTACAAACCATAAAAGTTTGGACACCAACAGCACAATCCAAACAAAGCTTCAGATAAACATAGATAATTTGATGTTAAAGCATTTATTTGATCGTGTTTTAAAAATAATGTTGAGTCTAAACACTTTGGAAGAATGATTCTAAATTTAAAATAGAATTAGCATTCCACCATTCAGCAACCAAAAAACAGACGTATTTAACTCTAAGATTTGGGCATGAAAAATTGATTATACTCCATTTAGCAATAGAAAGTGTGACCTTAATCCATTCTTGTTGTTTAAGCTCTCCTTTATTTGCTTTCTCTTTCGGTTGATAAAGTTTTCCTTGATATTTTTCAGCTTCTGATATGCAACTAGTGTGTCCAGCATATTCGTCCCCAGGAAAATCCTTACCGCAGTCTATACATGACAATACACTACAATTTCGACATTCTGTTTGGTAGTGTTTTTCTACCTTATTCTTTTTCACAGTTTGACCACAGGCATCACATATAAAAGACACCATATTTCTCTTGCAAGATTTTATCACCGGAGATGTTGTTGATTAGGCCTAGTGTTTGAGATTACTTGTCAAACAGTCACGTCACCTCGTTTTCACAAGGGTATTCTATTGCTTGTTCACAAAAGAAGTTTCAGATGTCACTATGTTCTTTTCTCTGATTCTCTTGTTGGTTTTAGTTAAGTTTCATGCAGAGATCATTAGCCCCTCGACAATGAATTTTGTACTTTTGGAAACCCATGCTGCTGCTGCAGGTCCCATTTATTATCGGCCTCGTTTCTGTTGGCCCAAAGTCCTTCAAAATGGCGAATATATCACCTTTGATTGACTCGATGCTTAGAGAATATCTCTTGTTTCGTGGATTTACTACGACTTTGAAGTCATTAGAGAATGAAATAAAGTCAGACAAAGATAAAAGCTTCAGGGTAAAGTTTACCGATGCATCGTTTGTGTTTCTTTTAGCTAGCCACCTACTACAATCTTGAGTTTGCTCCCAGCTCAATTGTGATTGGTATCTCTGTTGTTGTTAAAAGGCGTAGGGGGGCGGGTAGAGACTGAACTATCCTTGCATACTGCCGAGCACATTTAAATGGGTTTGGCTTAACCAGTGGTGGATCCAGAACTAACCTTGACTACCACAACTAATAAGGGGGGGGGGGGGGGGCAATGGTGTGTAGCAAGCGGTCATACCCAGTCTGCAAAGCATGGCAGCTGCACGCGCGAGGTGATTTACGGAAGCTAAAAGTGCACCCCAAAAATTAGGTCTTGCATGCGCATGGCAACCTAGGTAGGTCAAATCAGGAATTTTGCGAATGTTCTGCTTGCAATTTTCATTACACTTGAAATCAAACAGAGTTATAGAAGTAATAACAAGTGTGCCTTCTTGCTGTTCTCCTTGGCATAACCTGAAATAATATTCTGATTGGCCTTCCCCTCTTGCATACATGGAATGGAACTTGTTTGCTCATTTGATCAATCACCGCAGATCTCACCATTTCGATCTTTCTCTCTGATATCTTCCATGCAGCAATTCATCCAGTGGGCTGTATCCCATGGGACTATGAAGAATGTTTCATGTTCATCTGACAGCTTGTCCTGTTCATGAATCATCTCCTTCAATGTCTGTATGAACATACAGGCTTGGTATTGAATGTTGGCTTGATGTGCCATTAAATAGAACAATGATGATGATGGAATCCTTAGTTTTGCTAAGGAAGAAACCACTTGTTCAGCTAGATCTTTGGCCACACCCCCCTTCCACTCTATTGTCAGTGAGGTGATAAACTGGAATTGCAATTTTTTTCCCATTTAATATCACAAGAATCATTATTGCATGATTAGTAACATAAATAAAAGTAGACTTATCTGATGTTGTTCCAAAGTGTAATTGCAAGCCAGTTACAGGTAAGGGTAATGATGAGTCAAACCAACAGACTTGAGAGCTCAATCTTTTGCAGCATGAACTGTTAAGCCCTTTAAATGAGAACTGACACGCAAAAATAATTTTGGCTAAAATGGTAGTTTGTGACAAGCAAATTCCGGGATCGAAAAAAATTTTTAAACCACGGTAACCGTTTTTGAAATACAGGTGTTTTAAGTTGAGAAACGACAATTGTTCTGACAACTTGAGACTCGAGGCGAAAATTGTCACAAGTGGGCGATCATCTTTGACGTCACAAGTGACATGTTTCCAGCACGTATTGTGTTTCTCTATAGAAACCTATAAGAAAATGCTAGGGACAAATGTTTATTTTGTGCATGTGAAAGGAGCTAATTTTGCATTTTTGACACATAATTGACTTTTTCAATGGTTTGGGATTCTGAATCAAAGTTTTATTACACTGATTTCAAAACAAATGGAAAGTTTCAGCCGTCTGAGTTTTTGCTACCAACCAGCGCTGCCGCTTGGGCAGACAGTCGTCCCATGGCTCAACAGTGATGATGTTATGAACAAAGAACAGACTGGAAGTACAAACTGATATGGAATTTCTATTAAAAACAATGCTATTGCTACAATCTAAATGAGATCAGATTTCATTTCAGATTGAGGCGTCTTTGTCCAGACTGCTTTGTCTGTATGGCCTAATTCGCTGAAATGACTATGATGCCCTTAACGGAGTGCAAGTTATCCATTATTAATGTAACATTCTATGATTGTTTTTGAATGTTTCAAACGCGTTAACTGTATCGTGATATTAAATAGTGAAGGCGGGTTGAAAATCGACCAGTGCGGATTATATGCTATTTTCACCGGGTGTGAAGGGTTTCGGGAACTGATAAGTTACCTGGCAGTCGAAAAATCTGGAATTAGGAAATAGGCTCTTAGCTCTTAGCACCTAAAGCAGGTTGCAGGATCGCTTTTACCCCCCATGTTGCGATTTTATTTGTAATTATAAAAATAAAAACTGTGAAGAAACGGTATCAGTTTTCAAACAAAGTTGACTCCTTTTTTCACAAGCTTAGAGGTTTTTTCAATGTTTCAAAGCATGCTGGTTTGAAGATATCATGGCATAAAAATAAATTTTATGTGGATATTAGCATCCTAGCAGACATGTAGCTAGGATTTTCTAGCTTTATTTTACTTATAAATGAAATGCCTTAAAATTGTTTTTCTTTTCACCGCAGACTATTTTCAATAAAACACGAAACTTCATTTGTACTTTCACAGTTGTGGTGAAAGCCTTTGCAACAGCATTGTTAACATGTCACTTGTGACGTCAACCGAGAATTTTAACAACTCCTGGTGATAATCTTGTTTCCACTTCAGGAAATTCCCGAGTCCTGGCTGTGACATAATTGACGGATAAAAGTGCAAATATCAGGAAAACGGCGAATCTGAGAAGAAAACTATTTCCAGATTTGAAGTCAACAACAAATTTTGCATCAAATAAGCCAACGTTATTTTGCGTGTCAGTTCTCCTTTAAGGGCATTGTTATGGACATGATAGGGACAATAAGATTGCAGTCAATAGATAGAGGATGCCAAAACTTGCTTTAAGTTATTCTTGAATTGTTTGTTGATTATCACATGCAATAACACTGTTTTGACAGACAATGAAGTCAAACTCAAATAATAAAACAATATCATTCCAAAATTTCATTAAACAAATATTTTTCTTTAGTAACAAGTTTTGAACTTTTCTACTCAAAAGGAACGAATAGGCTCAAAAATTGGGCGTTGTTGGGTATTGTCAAAAATTTGTTCAAGCCCCCATTACTCAAGACTTGAGGGGAGGGCATGACCACTGCTATTTGGCTGGCTATGCCATTGATGGGAGGCCAGGCAAGTATGGAAAGAACTGCTCTTTTAGACGAGATCTCTGGGGGTGTGCACAGAAAAATTGTAGTGTGCAGTGTGCAACAGCAAATGTGCACTTTCTTAAGCTCTTCTAATAGAAATTTCTTATTCATCATTTGCAATTTGATTCATTTATATATTTGATATTTGAGAGCATGTTAGATGCTCTGAGGAGTGGAGTGTCAGACAAAAAATAAATTATAAAATGTTTGCTTTTTTCAAAGCCATTTTCAATGTTATGATTGCTTGTCTCAGCAGTGCAGATTTGTAGAAGGTGCTACCATTGTAATAATTTTAATTAGCTCAACTGTAATGTCCCAATAGCAGAACAATATATATAAGCATTAAGTTCAAGTATAGCTTACAACTGTTGGTTAGATATCTTTTAATTAAGGACAAAGTTCTCCTTGGTGAAGATACAAAATAAAGTTATAAAGCATTTACCAATAAGAAGAGAAGATCTATATTTAAATTCAATCATCCAAATTTTTGTAAATCATGTTGTAATTTTGCTTCTAAAAGCCACCATTTTAGAAAAATAAGTTCACATCTGTTTTCTTTTTCAGGTTGAAAAAGTTGTTGATCAAATCCAGGTGCTCATTGAAAATTATGATTTGGCAGGGTTAAAGGCGTATTGGTCTCATCTTGATCAACGGTTCTTCTCTAAGCTGCCACATGAAGCATATAAAAATATTTGCAAACTAGAAACAAGTGTTCTGCGCCTGTATCTAGTTCGTGCAATTCAAAACGCAAAGCAAGATAAAGTCAATGATTTTTTTGACAAATCTGTTACAGAGCTCCAGAATGTTCCAACATGGAAAGATTGGTTTGGTATGTTGAAGTACTAAGTACTAATTTTTCAAAAATAAGAATGTCACTGATTATTTGTCATTATATAAAGATTTTTTTTTCATTTCCAGCCTGCTGCAAGATTCTATTAGATCTGAAAACAGTTTTAATTAAGTGAGACAACAAATATATATGGGTATAATGAATGGTAATCTTTATTATCTGTAAAAATTGGTTGGACAAAGTTTGTAAAAACATCCATGCACTTTGTTGAAGCAAGTTTGGCTGGTATGGAATATTAGTTAATATCATTTAACAGTTTCATTTTTATATCATTACTTATTTATGTTTGATCATTCTTTGTTATTTGCATTGATTCTGCATTCAATTATAAATTGTATTGTTTTATACAGTTATTTAAAGTAACTGAAAGATATAATTTTCCAGCTCTACCTTTTCTGAAGAGCCCAGAGCAAAATCCAATGTTTAGCATCTACTTCACAAGAGTATGGCAAGAGTCAGTTATGGTTGCTTTGTATAACTGCATAAGCACAGTCTTTAGCAATATGAGTATCCTTTGTTCTACTGCATTTATTTGAAGTTGCTTACCATATTCATAAAGATCTCTATGTGACTGACAAAAGAAGCAGTCATCTTAATTATGAATAACTGAATCTGAATCTACTTGTATATGTGATAATTGTGGTAAAGTATGATTATGTGATTGTCTTTACTGTACCCATTTGCTTTCTTCATACTTGGTCAAGGGTGGATTTATAAAATAGTATCAGATATTGAAATGCAAAACAGGACCCAAAAAATTGTTCACACAGCTATTAAAGGATAGAGGCACTTTGTCCCGTAAGTCAACTGTTCAGAGTTAAAAATAGGTTTTGCAGCTTGTTTAGCCCAACTGTTAAAAGCCAGTGAATTACTTCGGGACATCAAGCACCTTCATTTACAGCATGTTACCTTGCCCAGTTTTAAGATGCGAACAGTATGGTTGTGGTTGATGTGCCTGCCTGTGATTATTTCATCTTTCCCACCCACCCTGTGTACAATTTTTCTTCTATACTTTTTCAAAATGCCGACTCGCTGACTGTGTGCTGAATGTGGTTTTTGCAATTAAACCTAGTCATACGTTGCCATGCTCCTTAACTCTTTGTATATTTACCATCTTTACTGAACTTTGAAAAAGAAAAAAAGAGAATTGAACAGATGAAAGAGGAAAATAAAGACCTTCGAATGCAAATTATGAACCTGCAAGAGGAAATCGTAACACTTCGAAACGAAAAGATAAGTGGGAAAAAGAGTGTTGCTGTGCAGACTGCAAACGCTTCAGTTGGTGAAGAATGCGACTATTTGGTTGTGAATACAAAGTAAGTCTCTGTAATACTTTGCGCTTTTTCAAACTTTCGTAGGTTCTCAAAATCGAGACGCTTTTCAGATTGTGTTCATGTAGAAAAGCATTGTCCCGCTTGCCTTAGATTCATAAAACTCTCTTTGTGAGTGAAGAAAAAACAGCCAGCTTGATTATGGATACATGAGCCGTTTTGTGCTGAATTTGAACCTACGTGTATATGTGATAATTGTGATAAACTATGATCATATGATTTTCTTTCCATTATCCATTTGTTTTCTTCATTTTTGGTCGAGGGCGGATTCATTAATACGAGTATGATAGGAGTATGAAAAGTAAAAGTGCCAGTTTAATCTCAGCTGCTTCTAAGAAACAATTTAATGTAAAGATTTCGCGATATTACCGTTAATTATTACCATTTCTGGATTTCATCTCTCTTTTTGTAGACCTATAATAAATAGATGTTCAAAATTTTGCGAGTTCCTATCTATCTGGTCGTTGTAGAATTTTACTTCGATAGTGCTTCTGAAGTATGTGTTCCCCGACATATAGAACTTTATTTGTAGATGAAAAGCTTCGATATTTTAAACATTGTGAAATATAACTTTCAATTTATTGTTATTGTTAACAACAATTCGGGCATTAGTGTTTAAGATCTTGTCGATTCCTGATCCATTATGGTAAATATTAGAAAATTATATTTCTGTTTTATAAAGAACATTGGCTACCAAAGAGCCAGCATCAGCTCCAACGAAAAAGCATCGGTGGAAACTCAAAGGCATCAAGGATGCCAAAGCGAAGAAGCAACAAGAGGAGCAAGTTCTAATGATAAAGAAGAAACTTTCTTTTGATAAAAAGGAGGAGGGAGAGCTTTCTATCAAAGTGACAAAGGCAGAAGGCGTTTCACAACATCAGTCACCAAGAATCGTCTTAAAGAATAATTTAAGTAAGGAAGGTTCTCGCGAAGGAAGCTCCTTGGTTTTGGAATCGAAGAAAGGTTTTGATACATCACCATTTGCAGTCTCTGCGAGCTATAACCCAAGTAAAGCTAAGACTAAAACATTCGAGGAGGGAATTATACCTGGAAGCTACGACCACTTCAAAGCCGATTCGCAAAAGCCGTTCATTATATTGAGTCAGGTCTGATTTTATATTTTTTTTTGTTAATCAGTCATTGGCTTATCACTCTTGCGTTTTAAACAGAAAAGAAGGTAGTTCATTTGCTGAAATGTGTTTGTAAATTTCTCCAAAGGGACGAATAATTTTTATATTGAATTGATAGCTATGCCTCTAGTTGTGCCAGTTATATACCGCTGCATTCATTTGTGAAAAGTTAATCATAATTTATATATGTAAATGCATATACCCAAGTATTTTTTAAAAGTTATATCATTGGTATCGGATGCAGAAAGTGTAGACCTTTCTGGGAATATAACAAACCATTTTATTTGTGATTTTTTTTTAGTTATTTTTGCTTTCATTTTACCTATTTCTTTTTTTATTTGCACCTTAATCTAAATATGATGGATCTTTACACTGCAATTTCATTATATCATTTTCTGGAGTCGGGGAAATTTGAGACAGGTAAACGCGTACTTTTGCCATATAATACCTGTAATGTCGTCACCTTAAAGCTCAAATTTTATAGTGTTATGTAAACGTGCTTCACCTGAAAGCTATACTGCGATACATATGACAATTAAGCCCAGGGTTGTGCTATTGATTCTCGTATTTATAAAATGTATTTGTGAGATGTATTTCACTAACTTTGCAGGAAGAATATGGTGAACATTTCTCTCCAATTGTGAACTGTCGTTTTGCTGGCGATGGAAGACATGTTGGGAGTATCGATTCAGAAGGAATTATAAAGTAAGTTTTACAATAGTCTTTAAAGGTGTGTTTTTCTTTTTTCGGGTGTACTTTCAAACAGTTTTGCTGTTTTAAGTAATGTTCCGCTGTTAATATCATAAATAGCTATCTTTCTTACAGTGAGCTCTGAAAAGGATCTTACTACGAAATTCAGTTCAGATGAATATCTGAAAATAGGGGTATTTTCTAACATTTACAAAATTAAAGTAAGAACTGAGATAAGTATTACAATTGCCCAAAAATAAAAAACTTTTCGTATCTTGCGAAATACCAATATATCAACCTGAACACGAAATACCAATATATGAACAGTGGCTTTGGAGCGTTCATGCTCTTGAACCTGCACAGTTGATGCTGGGCATTGCTCATAGGTTTTCAATGTTTTTCAATGAGCCTGAATCTTACAATCCACTTACCAATAATTTATACATTCACTTAAACAGAATTTCTCAACAATCTGGAGATTGTAGTATTCGATTCTAATTTTTTTACGACTTTCATAATCGAGTTTCGATTCTAATCTTTTTACGACTTTCATAATAGAGTTGGTCTTTTATCACAGTTTCTTGAGAATTTGCTCCCTTTGATCATTTTCATAAAATTCTTCATAAAGATATCATTCCGTGTACATTGTACCCATAAATTTTGCAGTATGATTTATAGCGATGATATACTTTCTATTAATAAACAGCCTTCAAACCAGCCCATTTAGATTTGCCAAAACAATGCATGCATAGATTTACCTCTAATATTTTGTGCAAGTAAAGAAGATAGACAGGAAGAAGGTTTTCACAACTTTAACTGATTTAAAATAAATTCTTATGACACTGATTACCGTTTTGTGTTGGACAGAGTATTGGCCGGGTTTTAGACTGTTTGTTTTCTGAATCTTTAAGACTGTTTATTCGTTTTTTAGAATTGCTATGTTTAAGCGGTATCAAATTTTTTATAAATACAAATGCATCGACAAGTAAAAACGACGTTTCAAGTATAACTCATACCGTGTCTCATTCGACTAACATTACGTTGTAAATATCGGTTGGTTTTTTTTAGAATCTGGCATTGTCTTCCTGAACCAATAACACAGGCAACTATTGCATCAAAATTTCAGTCCTTGTCTTTTGATTGGGTTCCTAAGCTCGAGGGAAAGGTACTAGCAGATACATTTGTGTATTATATGACTTTGGGCACTGCTTGATAGTAATGTGCCGTGAACCGTTATTACATACAAAAGATATTGGCTCATCTCAATTGCAAGTAGTACTCTTTGCGATTCTGATAGCTAAGTTTTAAGTAACAGCCCTGAGAGCTCAGTTTCTAGGCCATTTTGATAAGAATATAATCTTTTGGAAATATTTAATTAGCCTTGATGGTAAACTGAAAGTTCTACATCGCATTCAACGCTGGTTTTTAAAAAAGGTACTGCTTAGATTTTATAATTTGTTATGAATTTATTGTAGACTCATTTCATGCCCACCTTTTTATCAAACCTTAACAATGGAATGTGCTGTACATGATGCAACGTATCTTATGTGAATAAATGTCTGTTTTATCCATTTTCAGTTTCTTTATGGCAATTTGACTGGCAAGGTGTCACTGTATGATGTTTCTTCAAAGAAAACGTTACTGGATGGCCACGTGGAATCAAAATATCAAAGGTAAGCCGAAGTCTGTTTGTTGACAGAGGTTTACGTTGTTTTTAGGCCCTTTGTACAGTACTGCCTATGCCAGTGTTTTGTGGGATTTGACTGGGGATCTTTCTTAGGTTATTTACCCGTTTATTCTTTTGGTTTGCTGTTAACTGATTCTCTTGTTCTTAGAATCGTTGCATTAGCGTGCAGCCCGAATGGATCCTCGTTTATCTGCAGCGCAGCTTCTGGCGTGCGAAAGAGGTCTGAGTCGCACAATGTCTCTACCAGCAAGCGGTTTGTGCAGTTAAGGCCGATGCACTCGTTGACTGACAGCAACAAGCCGTCTACGGAAGGAGCTATTTTTGACTGGGATATGAAGACCTTCAAAGAGAAAGTAAGTGCTGGAACTGCTGTGTAGACAAACTATACATAGTTGCTAAACCTCAGATCCTTCGAAGAAGATTAAAATTATCTCTTCAACTAACTAAAGCTGTAGTTAATTGAACATAGATAGAACCCCAAACTTTATTCAGTCTTTGCTTGTGATCACTTCCAGCAAATTCCATGAAACTAGATGTATTTGGTAATTTTTTGAAATCACACTGTTTATACCCGGTACTGAAAGTGCAATATGCTTTGTCCTAGACAATGCCGAATCTTGTTTAACAGTGATTAGCAAGCAATGCTTTCTTAAATTGAAAGCAGTCTTCCCTGATAATTTTTCTCTCTCATTTTTCTCTTCTCATTTTCACTATTGTTCGTTGTTATGTAGGCAGAGCTTGCTCTTGATCCTTACCCAGCATGCATACACTGCATGGCTTACAATCACAATGGAACACTGCTTGTCACTGGAGCTGCGGATGGAATGATACGTTTGTTTGGTGCGTAGCCTTCTTCCCTGTTCAATAAGAATCTATTATAGTAATCGTGTACACTGTCTCTAACGTTGCACTTTCTTTGTTGTTTGCTGAAGTAACTTTGTATTTTGTGGGATAGTATTTCAATCTGTTTTAGCCGCAGCAAAAGGCTATATATCACTTTCAAGAAAGGCATTCCTCGACTTGTAAAAACCTTTCATACCTCTTCGCAGACTGCAAATGAGCTTCTGTGTACTCCTAGTTTCCATCTAAATGAAAAGAGCCATCTTTACGTTTAAAGTGTAATTTTTGATAAACCATTATTTATCAAAGCCCATTTTGATAAATAGTGGGCAACCGGCCTACCACTCATAAGATTAAAACAGAGAAGTATGCGATAAGTACAAGGAAATAAGGAAATAGAGTTTCAAAACATCTGCCATCAAGACAAACCCTTGAATCTATCGGCCTTTGAAGCCATTCTGATAATTTCACATCCAGGTGTGCTTATGGCTGGATGTAAGTTACCCGACGTTGTTCTGCTTCCATTGTTTTGGTACTTTATATATCACATCGCTTTTAACAAAATTATTCTTATCGACAGTATTTTCTTTTCTTCAAAGACCCATAAAATGCAGTATGCAATGGTGTGCTTACCTGCCAATCGATTTTTATTTCATTAAATTTTTTTCATTTTCAATTTTTTAGGCATGATAGCCCAATGTTTGTATTCTAGATATGCGAACCTGTGATTGTCTTGTTGGATGGCACGCTCATTCTTCCGATGTTCTTGATGTCCAATTCAGTGTGGACGAAACTTCTTTGTATAGTTTAGGAGCTGATGGGAAGGTAAATTTCGGCGAAAAATTGCAATCTCAACCTGTCCCTCTTTGCTTTGGTCCCTCTTGAATTGAAACCAACAAGCGGTATTTTTGCAATTTAACGCGTTGTATGGTATAAAGTTTAGGAAACTAGAAAAACTACTTGAAGACAGCATCTCATGCATTTGGGCCGCTTTCTCTTTTTTACTTCTTGTTTAGCATTTTCGTATTTGAAAGCTATTCAGTAATTACATGTTAGTGGTGTTAAACGTACTGACACATGTCTCCTGATTTAGCTGTGCTTATGGGATGTACATAAAGTGAGCTTCAAGACAGCCGAGTTTTCACTACACGACAGTAGCACAGGCTTGAATGCATTGTCGGATGATGGTGGCATCAAGCAACGCGCTGAGAGCAGACCAGGAGGTCGCCTCTTTGCATTTGATACAGATGGAAAACATATGATCACGTGCGCTTCTAATGGTGCTCTCGTATTTTCGGTAAGACTCTTCAGATATAGTTTTCATCTTATTTTCTTTGTGATTTATTTAAACTTTTAAACATTTTTGCAGTTTTTGTTTCAATTCACTGGTGTTTTATCTCTTAATAGTCACTCTAGAAATCGTTCAAAAATTTTGTCCAGTTTTTAATATTTTGTATTTTGCTCAGAATAATTATCTACTGACTTAACTCTTAGTTGTTGCTTAACTTTTATTTGTTGCTCAACTTGTCTCATCCTCCAATTCCATCGCTTCTGATCACTAGTCGTCCATCAAATCTTCACAAAGGTTTTCTTGAGGCTTAGGTTTTTTCTTTCATATTTCGATTTCATCCTCCAACAATGGATCATTCACGAATCAATGCTGGTCCCTCCCTCCCTGACCATAAAGGTACGGGACATCTTTGGCTACCCAGAGCAAGACCTCTTTCAGTTATTTATCTATCCTAATCATACAGCGTAATTTGACTTCTTTTTTAGACTGAATCGAAGATATCTCTGGAACAAGTAATGGTCATACCAGGTCAAAAATCCGCAGTGACATCACTGGACTGGAACTCGTCTCCAAACTGCTCGATTTGTGTAACCGGACAGTCGAATGGCGTTGTTCAGATCTCTTCTCTTTTACGGAGGTAATCCGGTCCAGTTCAATCACTCGAACTGCAATCTGCCTAGATATTTGAATAAGCTCGTTCTAGGAAGGTAAACTTGCTCAATGGCCAATAATTTCAATATTGATTTTTTCGAAATACCGTAGTCAGAGGATACATTTCAGTCTAATTTTGTAGCTTAATTTACAAGAACCTAGCAAATTAATGAATTGTGCTCTTAGGCGTGTGTTGTTCAAGAGCTAGCACATGACAAAATCACATCTATGTTTCATATAGAACCGTCTGTTGTGAGATTAATCATAAACTGACATTTTAAGCTCAAAGAGGCTTTTCAATTTGACCTTCAGATAGTTTTTTTCAAGCTTTTTTTCAGTTCAGTTTCAGTTCAGTTCAGCTTTCGGTTCTTCTCCTGCTCCATGTTTTGATAGCATAAAACCCTGCTTTTCATAGGACTGAAATACGCTATAATCAACCCAGTAAGATTCTTTCAGTGTCCTGATTTCACCCCTAGACAAATCGAATTTAGCCACAATTATCCCAATTGCCATTTTATATATAATAAATTAACTATCTATTTCATGAAATAGAATCTTCAGTTAGCAAATTCAGCCGTCTCAGAATGTTCTTTTTGAGATTCCTGGTGTGCATTGTGTAATTAATTGATTTTAGATAATAAATTTTCTAAATGTTGTTCTTTAATTTTATACAGAAAGTGAAAATATGTATAGTTCTTCTGTGATTAAAATCACTCCGAACGTACCGTCTTTCTTGGCTTTTTCTGATGCGTCACATTTTTTCAAGTACTGGTAGATAAAAAATCCATGCGTTGTTCAACTCGTTTGAGAATGTATTCCTCGATAAATGTTGTTAACAGTTTTTGGCGGCACAGAACTTGAAAATGGCTTTGAAAAAGAAAACATTTTACAACCTATTGGCTAATATGTTGAAAAATGTTTGCTTTTTCAAAGCCATTGTTCAAAGCCATCAAAGTTCCTACATTTTTTAGGCGTTAAGGGTGAAATTTTGTTTCCGTCAAGATTTGGACCTCATTGAACCAGTTACCGTTTAGGTGTCCTGCGGTGGTGCAAATATCTCCGGACCACCTTAATTTGCACCTCTGCTCCTTGGAAGAGAACTCACATGGCCTCTTGACGAAATCGTGTAACGTCCTGAAGTCAAAAATTTGTCTGAATTTCTCAGATTAAGGGTAACGGTATGTTTTAAGAACTGTAAAAGATGGAAGACTGGAAAGGGAAGTTAGAGAGTGTCATCAAGAAGTGGGATAAAGGCCCACCATCTCATTTGCTAGAAGAAAGACCAAGTCCACTACAGAAAGTTCCCAATAATGTTCTCACTGTTCGACCTAAGAGAAGGACACAAAACAGCTTTCGAAAGGCAAGAAATGAACGAGCTAAGGAAAGAGAGGTATATTAGCACATTGTGCAGTTTTTACTTGCTTGAGCTTGTGTTGCCCATCATATGCAACATAATTATCAATTAATATTTTGTTTTACCTGTGCAAAATAACCATAAAAAATAACTATATAGTGAACTCTTGGGGCTGTATAGTAAACACTTTCTGTCATTGCTTATCTTTCATTTTTAAATTTTGCTGGTATTTTATTTCTTGAGTTTTGTTGAATTTCAGCCTGTCTCTCTCATTTATATGTTTTTCTTATTTTTTGGCAAATTTATACTCAGGCTTATGTTTCTTAAGGGTTGTCCTATTAAAAGCATGTAGAGCTCATGCAAGAATTGAACATTCATTCATGAATATTGTTTAAACAGATGAAGTAAAACTGTTTTAACATTGGCTTTCCATACAATCCAACATTTAAGAAAAAGTTTATCTGGAAATATTAGGGTTCTAAGGGTTTAGTCGTCTACCCACTATGGCCAGTAAGGTTGACACTTGAAATTTAAACCATTTCTAACAATTCGAGTTCTAATTCTTATATTAGTAAAATAGGTTTTTTCTATTTTGCTACTAATCCTGTAAGCTACAGGATTAATAAAAAAATTTGTTTTTAAATAATACTCTACACAAGGATTGTTCGGCCCTAATGCATTTGTTGTTGAGTATCCCCTTGGGGCCTTGTGGTTCATTAACCGTTTCTACATGCACATGCTGCATATTTTTTGTTATTTTGTCCAGATGCTGGACAGTGTGTTCTGTCATTAAGTCATATGATTGTCAGTGTTTTAGTTTATATTTTCAAGTCGTCTTGATCCCTATGTTCTAAGCAATTGTGTTTGTTTTCTTTCTGCTCTCAATTTGACATTACCATTTGACATGGGCACATGTTGTTTTGAAATGTGGAATGTTGTTAACCTTGAAATGGTATGGGACTTGGTTCAAGTTTGGATAAGGTGTCACTGATGCCCAAAAATTGAGTCTACAAGTAGTGTTCTTCTAGAGGACAAAAACTAACTATGGGATTTTTATATGCCGGAAACAATTCTGACAGAGTTGGCAAGAAGATACAACTTCATTGCATTGGGAACAGGACCTGCCAAAAAAGCATGGATTTGGAGGGGGCAGGATACAAGATGGCATGAACCCTCAAAACCTTGGCCATTAGGTGTCAGCAATAAGGAAAACAAACATCTGATGTCAAAAAAGGAATTTGACACAAATATGGTAATTAGCATAAATATCAATTTTCATTTGAACTATGTTCAAATTGCTGTTGAGTTTTCATTACTTGCTGTTGATACATTTTTTTGACTGTAGTGGTAAAAGGGTTCTCACAATGACTTAAAACTTTTTACTTTCTTCTAGTTTGTGTATTTTACTGACTGGCAATAGCATCCAGTCTTAGAAAAAAGAATTTCCTGTACCGGGTATTGGTGTGTAAATTCTATGCAAGAATGTAGAATTTCCATGTAGTTCATGAAATTTGCAACTGTCAAATTCGGAAAAGAAATCACCTTGCTTTGTCATGCTTCTTGTGGGTACAAATGACATGGGTTATCATTGCCATTATGAGATAGTGGAGGATAGATGTTTCCTATAAGTATAAGGACTTCATCATTGTAAAATATTAACTCTTTGTTTCAAAGCTGTAATGAGGAATAACGAAAGTCTGCAAGAGCAAATTCACTAGAGAACAAACCAAGAGAAAATGATGACTTTTTTCCTTTACTGCCAAAATATTAACGCAAATTAAAACAAATTTTTAAGCTGTAAGACAATTGTGGCTGAGGTATTTTTTTTTCTATTTCCAGAATATAGTCCCCTCCATTGTGCCTAGACTGGAGGAGGCAGATGCAAAGAGAGAGATTTTCTTCTTGATTACAGAAATGATATCTAGCAAATAAGTTTTGCAACTTTCAAGCAAGATATCTAGCAAATAAGTTTTGCAACTTTGAACCTCAATTTTATGAAAATAGATTGCAGACTATGGTCATTGATTTCAGCAAGGACCATGGACTGCCAAGATTATCTGCTGTCCTGCAAAGTTTGCTACTTGAGAATTTAGAAGCAGAATCTAGGTCTGAAACAGGAAGAAAGGATCCAAATATGACATTTTCCTTGAATTGAACATTGCTATGATATGCATGAAATCGTCATCCAATTGGCTACTACTTTTTTTCTGACACCTTAAATCCTTCTCACCTGCACAGCCACTTGCGTTAGCTCTGCTATTGATATATTCCTATAAAAAGTGGAATTCCCACTTTGACTCCTCTGTGTGATGTTGTCAATGGAAGAGAAACAAGCTAGCATGCGACAGGAAATAAAATCAATATTGGGTGGTATGCTTGCTCAATTACATTTTTTTTCTTTTCTTTATTTATTTATTTTCAAAGTACCAAATCGCATGTTTTTGTCTTCCGGCATTACGAAATATTGGCCATCTTTATATCTTATTTTTTCATAGAGTCTGACTTTTTCCCTTCAATCCAGTAGTAAAGCTGCAGAGACACTCGGATTGGAACCATCATAGGCAAAGTAGTTTTCAAATGTAAATGGATGAAAGGTGGACAGTTACTATAGATATCGAGAGCGTAAGGACAGCATCCCTAAGTTTGATGATGTTGTTTTAATGAGACCTCTATGCAGGAATGCTTCAAAAATAATTTGGCAGTTTGAAAAGTATGTGCCATTGCTGATTGATTGCTTAAGAAACTGAATTCATACTTTTATTTTAACAGCCTCAGCAATCACATTTACAAATTCAACTGTGTCGTATTTGGCTATTGCCCACACATTCTTATAGCTGACATGAAACGCAAAGTTGTGCTCAAATACAGAGCACCAGAAGAGAATGCTGAGGAACAAAATATTCAGATAACTCTTTAAAGACCATAAGTTAATGTGAAGTAGACTGCAAAGTAATTTCGGGATGATGTAACAATGTAATGATGAAGACGCCGATGTCAATGTCGTAAGATGAATGGAGGGACAGTGTCACATAAGTTGTCCAATTCAGCTCAATATACTGGCGAGAAAAGTAGAATTGGGGACATTATTTATCATTCGGAACCCCAGAAAGCTCGCCTTGAAAATGATGACATCGAGTATAGTTAAATGTCTGAAGTTATAGTTAAATAGTTAAATGGCAAATTGATGGGACATTACAGGTATCCATTCCCAAATACATTCAACAAGCAATTCAGTACTCAATTTTAGCACTTTTTGACCCACTTCAAGATAGAAATTCTTCTAATGAAGTCGAAGTTCTCCGCCGCACAGCTTCTATGAAGAAACTTTCTGGTCAACTTAATATTCAGGTTGCGGAGCCAAGCCATGCTCGTTTAATTTAAGCAAGTATGTCTTGAATAGAATTTCAACATCTAATCAAATGTTCATGTTTCGCTTGATTTTTGATGGACTGAATGGATGCTTACTGGTTTGCCATCAAAATTTTTGTAAAAAACTGAACGAAGACTCTGTTCTGACAAAAGATAAGTGCAGTGACAAAGTCGACTGGCAAATTTTTCAAATGTAGTGATCCATTGATTCCAACAAGGGACCCAAAGAGGCACAACATGGTTTTTGACCGTTGAAGACCCTGCATTAATACCTAACTACGGGAAATTTGCAATGGGATCTTGCTTGAATGCAGCACAAGGAATTGGACTTCCTCACCCAAATAACAGAAAACAGTATTGTTGCTGGTAATATAGATGATAATATCGTTTTTGTTTCAAACGATGAAACTTAAACAGCCTGATAAAAACCTGACTTATTGACTTGGGGCCGTGACAATAGGTTTATACAAATTATACAAAAATACACTGATTGCAGAACTCAGATATGCTATTTTCAGATACAAACTCCACTTGTATGACAGCCTTTAGAGAATCGTCTCTCGAATTATAAGGGAGAATGCAAATATGATATTTCGATCGAAGGTTATGGAGCAATGCATAGGCATGCATCCAAAAAAGAACAAATTTGAGAATCATGATGTTGATATGATTTCCAGTCTTGGAGATTCAGATAGCGGAATAGCTGTCATATTCTTGCACTTTGTTTATGCCGGCTAATGGACCCTCTAGTAACATTTTTCAATTTTAAGAACTTGAGAAAACATCATATTAATGCTTACAGAAGCAATGCATTTGAGAGCATACAATTTGTAAAACCTCCGCGAGAAAATTTCAGAAATTGAAACGTTGACAATATGACATTGCTAGAGAAGTCGCACAGAAGAGCAAAGCGGGATGTTAAGACAACATCTAGACAAGGTGGTGATGTAACCAAAAAACTGCCAAAAACAAAGTTTGCCATGGTCAAATCTATGTGATCAAAAGAAAGCTCACAATTAAACGAAAGTTATTATTAAAAGGGGAAACAACCAAAATAATACAGTAAAATCAAACAAAGGCGTATTGTATTTAAATGGTTGGCTTTGTTTAATAAACATCGGTGGCATATTCTACCAAACTTAGAACAATACCTGCTGGAATTCTTTGTAGCAAAAATTAATTTATGATTGTTTCATGTTGCATCTCGCTCTCTCCCTCCGAAAATGATGTTTTATAAAATTTCAAGTGCTTTTTTGTATTTCCTAATGAGTTCCATTTCATAAACCTAAAATATTGCTCTCTACAGCCGAGACTGTTTAGGGGAGGAACAGTTATCGAATATCGGAAGTAATCAGTTATTATTTATTTTCAAACATATCCATAGATAAAGAATACCTTTATGTAATATTGAAGTGGATATTATAACTTTTCTGTAATTAGAAAATTCTTATTTAAGTAGCACTTTTTGAACTAGTTCCTGTATTTCTATTTTTAATGCAGAATGTTAATCATAAACATAGATTTCAGTACCATGTCGTTTTCACAGATCTTATCCTCGAAATCCTAATATTTCTGCAGAATCTTGTTTTAAATGTTGGATTGCAGAAACGGTTTATCTTAATCAGTTAGCGTGAATTTTCAATTCTTGCACGAGTCGTACAAGTGTCGACCCTAATCATGGTGGGTGATTGAACTTATCTTCAGAACCATCCTGACTTGCACGGGATCTAATATTTATGTTGTCAAATTTTGCTTGAAATTTTGCTATTTTCAATGTTATTGGGTGGTAGCCATGAGTTAGGGAATCCCTGTTTCGAAGCCACTTTTAGTCAACACGTGTTTGCAAATCACCCTGTTGTGTAGTTTGACGTCATACCCAGGACCCAAAATGGAATTAATACGTTTTTCAAATAACGAATCTGACTGAAAACAAATTGTCTGTAGGGAAATTTCTAAGAGAGGAGCTTACTCGGTCCTTAAAAATTAGTCCAGAAGAGAATGCTTCTTAGTACGATTCTAAACGAATAATTTTAGCCATGGTAATTGAAGAACAGGTTGCCTTAGCCATGTTTTGAATCAACCATTGAAAAAATAGTCACAATGTAGTTTTGATCAAGAGTACTCCCAAAAAGAAATACAGAATCACAACAGTGTTTTTTCCTTTGAACGATTTTAGTAACTCACAAGGCTATTTGTCATTGCCTCTCTAGGATTTTATACGTTATTTATTTCTGTCACAATATGCATGTAAATTTTATATAGCAGTTTTTCATTTATTCATAAGTGCAATTACAAAAATAGGTCTCTTTTCAATTAGGGCATTCTTGGAAAATAGAAAAGCTACAAATGCACTTTTGAGTGCAGCGAAATTTGAAGCAATTTTCCCCTTTTTTCTGTGAGTTTTTCAAACTTTAAAACTAAGATGTCGACCTAGCCGTCGACAGAAATGAACATAAATGAACCTGATTTTTCTAGTATTCTGTACTGGTCAACAAAACCAAAGCTTTTATATATATATGTAAATAATGTTGTAAGCATTCTCTGTGTGTTGCTACTATTTGTCTTTATTTGTGTAATGACAAAAGCAAAGTGCCTTATACTTTATAGTAAAGTGCCTTCTGAACTTAACTGTTTATTGTATTGTATTGTATTGTTTTACTGTTTTATTGTAATCCTTTAAGGCAGATTGCCTAGTTACTTGAAAATAGGCTTTGTCAATATAAGGTGACTTATGATTACTCCGGCTATCATTGTCGTGATTTGCCTGCTTCTGCTTTTTTACACTGCTGACTTGTCTTAAGATACTCATTTGAATCAATTGCTAATTAGAATAATATTGCTCAGCTCAAAAAGGGTTTCTTGGCACCCTGCTTGCCTCAGCTATCAAGTGAAATCTAGGAAACAGGCAGGAATCACACACCAATATTGTATCAGCCGAACCTTCTTTCTTTTTCATATTTATTCACTATAGTGCAAAATTGGAATAATACATCTTATTGATATATTTTTCACAACAGTATTGGCTATCTTTGGAACAAAATTCTGCTAAAAAGAAATTCAAGTTGATTGCTCCTATTTTGAAAGTGCCATGTGAACCATATCAAATGTATCAATGTCACCAATGTCAGGTCAGTATGGAAGGTTTGGTTCTACCCCTGTTTATTTAAAATTTGTGCACTCTAATTTTTGTATTTCGTTCAAATCATTCCTTATATTCATAATTTTTTTAGTGAAAGTTCTATATCAATTTTTGTCGTTGTAAGTAAAAACAGTCTTTCTTTCCCATTCATAAAACGGAAAAATCAAATTGAAGCAGAAATAGAATTACATCAAAGTCGGACAAAACTAGGTCCCATAAATCCTTCAGAGCTAAACTTGGTTAACTGTACCTCAAGTTATTACTTGTTATATTTTGTTAACCAGCTACTTTTTTTGAAAAACCAAAATTGCTCTTCTTGAAATTAAGAGGTTTCGTTTTTTTCAGATAAAGGGAGTTTTGAATCTTCTTCTGTCTTATTTATTGTAGAAAATTTATCAAGGACAGCCGAACCTAAAGAGCTTGTCTACTCCATCCAGCTTGATAAATATTTTGGATGTTACTATACACAAACACAGGTAAACGAATTTTACTTGCAATGGGCTTACCATGACTTTCATGAGCAAATAAGCCTTTGGTACCGCAAAAATTGAAGAAGACAGAAAAGAGCTGAAACATATCATATCAAACTAGGCTTTCAGGTTTGATAAGGAGATTAGCAGCTGTGGTTTGTCAAAAACAAACAACCAATCGACCGCGCCATTTTTCCTCTCTCGTTAATTCCATTCTCCATCTAGATATAATTTTCTACTTACCTTTGCCCTTAATAATAATAATAATAATAATAACAATGCACTTATAGAGCGCTAAAATCTATACACATATATTCTAAAACGCTGAACAGTGTTAAAAAACCTCAATTTACAGAAAGTAAAGCTAGAAATGTCATCCACATGTTAAAATGATTATGAAATAAATACGTCTTTAATCCTGTTTTGAAAGTTTGGACGCTCTGAGATCTTCTAATTTCAACGGGCAGTTTGTTCCAGAGCCTAGGGGCTGCAGTACAAAATGCTCTGTCCCCACGAGATGCAAATTTTGTCTTTGGAACTAGCAATGCCATAGATTTGTCTGACCTCAGTCCGACCCTTATCCGACGTTTATACTTTGAATAGTGACAGACGAAAAAAACTCAGATGAGCTCTTACAGAGGCTTTACTTTCCAAAAGCTTACCCACAAAAACTGGACTTTATGGCTGGACCTCAAAAAAAGCCGCCTTTAAGTGACACTGTCATTGACGAAAGACATAAATCAAAACTTCCAACGTGTTTTTTTTCTAAAAAGTGCCATTATTATCCCCAAAATTTCCATTGACTAATAAATCAGTACATATATGTCATGGCTTTTAACTTGGCACTTGCCAGAATGTGTTTTTTCAAACTAAGCTACAACAGTAGGATTGTCCTTGAGCAAATCAGGGCCACCATTGCAGATTTCTGCAGGTCATCAACTGCTTGAATTTCTTGCTATTTTCGTTCTTGTTTAATTGGGACGAAATCCTTATTTCTTTTGTCTTATCTCATTTGTTGCATGTGAATAATATCAAAAAAATTTGCTTGCAAATGTTGAACTTCTTTAAAGAAACGTGGCATAAAATTTTCTCCTACAACTTTGATCATAGATAAAATAGAATGATGTGTTTTCAGTGGCTGACCTCTTTATGAAGTAATTTTTACTTTTTCTGCAAATTTGTTCGTTTCTTTTAAACAATGTGTTTTTAGAGTCCTTTGTTTTTTCCATCAGGAATTATTTTCTTGGGCTATTGGCACCCGATGTGAATTTCATATTTTCAAGAAAAATGCATTCCTATCCTTGTAAAACTGTAAAAAAGGAGAACATTGATTGGTAAGACATGAAGCCATTTTCCTTAGTAGGTAAATAAAAGTTGAAATGCAATGAGTGTTGTTACTTGATGAACCCATTTAAGTTAAAACTTGGAGTAGCAACTTAGAACCGTACAGCTTTGTTAAATCATTGCAAAGGTTGCTTTTGCAATGATTGTTACAAGAACATCTCTCTTCGGCAATTGTGCTTTCTGGCTGCAGGTCGTTTGATTGGTGCAACCTCTTTTCGCAGACATAACATTTGTCAGATGTATATTATATCGTATATTGTATCTTGCTTAGGCTGAATGTTAGTTTGATCTTTTTCAGGCTTTCTAATACCATTTCACAGAAGTCAGTTAATATGGATTTGTGCGAAGGTAGTTTGTTTATGTTGATGCGTTTGAGCTTGCACTTAAGACGTCAAGACTAAGACAAGAAAATTCATCTTATTATCGCTATTTGTCATATATATATAAAGATAATTTTCCTCGAAATGACTGAAAATTGTGACTGAAGTGTCCCAAGGTGTATTTTTAAGGAAGTATTCGATCATTAGTGCTTCAGTATTAAAACCTGGTACATTTTGAAAGTTCTGTGTTATTTTCTTTGTTCCTAAATATGTAAGTTTTTTGTTATCAGTAGATGTGGACAGTCCTCAGCAGATCTTGTCAAGCAGGGATGCAACTTCAATTTGCAAAAAAATGGCGTACAGTATTTCAAGCACTGTTTTAAGGTATTTCCTAGATTTCTAAGAGGAGCTCTAGATTGATAATGGCATAAAGGCCAGCTAGATATATTGATATGTTCAGATGGAAAATATGTTTTTGATCTTCAGTAGCTTTTCGTTAAGTCAGTCCAATCGTTGTGATGTTGGAGACCAGCCCGCCCGTGCAAGATCACAAAGAGATGCCCCTTCCATACTAAGGATGGAGAATGTTTTCTGATTGGTTACGGAACTGATTGTACTAGATATATTTTTGAGCACCACAAGATGATTGAAAATTCTAGAAATAAATGCTTTATTAATCACTCAGCTTTTTTTGAAGTTCCGGAGAATGTTTTGAGAGGAAAAATGGCATTTCTCATGGGTTCATTTTCCTACAAATCAGTGACCATACACCTCTTTCAGGGTCATATCTTGTTCATATCCTGAAGATTGTCGTACGAAATTTCAAATTTTTATTTTCTTATTAGACGCTTAATTTAATTTTTGTCACTCAAACACCGTGATTTGTAGGTCTTATGCATTATCCTGGCTTTTGGTATCTTCCACTACCTAGAAAAAAACATAATGCTCTAAAGATTTGGATACATGTTATTTCTAACGTTTTTTTGAATTTAATGGCACTAAATAGCTATTCGTGTGAAGCGTCATTGGTGATTATTTATCCGTTTTCTACCTACAAATAAACTGTTATCTACTAACGACCATTGCTACAGACTGTTTACCTAAAACTGGGGATTTTTTCATACAAGCATACCCGCTGAAGTCACACCTTTTCACTTCTAATAAGATAAAACTTTCATACTTCACTGTTTCATCCTTGATCATAATTTTTTGCATGCCTGAGTTGTACTATAATCATCCGACGTATTGAGCCGGTATTTCTGAAGCTCGTATTTTTTCTTCAAATTTTTATTTTGTCATCCTCTCCATTTATTAAAGGTTGGTATCATGGAGACTTTTGAAGTTTTTCAGAGACACCTTTTCATGCATATGTTGTCAAAGCAAAGATATTCGTGTTCTTCAAAAAACTGAAAAAGTATGATTTTTGTTTTGTTGTCCTTTTATGCTCCAGTTAAATGTTGGTGTTCTAATCTTTTTTAATTGGAATACAAACAATTCTAGTTTCTAATTACAAAATCAAAATAAGCTAATCTAATTAAAAGCAATATTTCTGTATTTGTTTCATGCCAAAATCTGCTATTTTAGTGCTTTGCCAATGTATGGAACTCTTTTCCTTTAGAACAATTATTTCTAATGATTAACAGTCTTGTTAGAAATTCTTTATTCGATTCATGACATAGAATATTTTATTTGTTCACTGTAGGGAAACACTGCCATTATTTACCTGCCATTGCACAAATCCTTTTTGGATTATGTCGTAATATGCTTCACTTTGTATTGTAACAATTTAAAGGTGAGACGTTTTTCCGTTGATCTGCATAAGGTCTATATTTGCATCTTAGGTTTCCATTTTTCTTCATTTTATACCTTATATCAATTTGTGTCACCCAATTTTTACCTATGTACAAAAGTTCTGATTTTTGGGCTTGCGATGAAAGCAGGCTTCTATGCTGCAATGGGCGGACACTGAATGACGAAAATAAAGATTATCCTATGGCTTTAATCCTGTTGTATAAGTATACTTTAATTGTGCGCAAATATTCAAAGCCTATAAAAGATACAAAAAAGAAAGAAATTTTACCTTATTGCTAAAAAGAAAAATGCTGTCAAAACATTACAATTATTATATGACGAAAAATGGAGCGCAATCCACATGCTATATTATCTTGTTCCAGTTTAGAAGTATTTAACCAACCTTTTTTCTATTATTGTAATTACTGTTATTGTAGTTTATGTAGCCTTCTTCTTCTGTAGTATACGAATAAAGTTGGATTGAATTGATTTCTCGTACAACCTTGGAATTTTTATATAAAACAGTTTTATGTTGGGAATTTGAGTTTTTTACAAAGAAAGAGCACTGTATAATTGGTGCTTTTTGTATTGTTTCAGGTACCATTTACAGCAATCCCTGGTAAGGAAGAAAAACATTACACACTTAGTATTTCTTGCAGTGTTTGATTTTCAAACTGTCGCTTTTTCGCTTTTTTTTTCAATAGTTATTCAGTGGCGTGTCTTTATCTAATGGGTTAGTCACTGCCACTAACCCTCCTTGGTATCACTTCTTTATTGTTTAATCGAGTGCAGTATAAGTTAGCATAAATTAAAATATTCTATATGAATGATAAAAAGAAATTTCCAATTAGAAGTGTTTTTATTTCTAGAGAAGAAGTCTTTTTTCAATTTCCATTTTTCATCGCGATTTCAATTATGACATCAATTTTGTATTCCAGCTAGACTTGTGCCACTTTTTGAGCCCCAATTTTTTAATGATTTCCATTTTCAAAAGTCACTAATGATTTTCTTTTGTACTGCTTTTGTTAGTGAGCATTGACAAAAATAAAAACAGAATATCCAATGCTTTCGACTCTTGAAATGTTTTCGTTGTGTGTATCTGATGTTATAATTTTCTGTTATTGCAGATAATCTATGCAGAGGTCGCATTTCTAGGTAAGATTTTCCTATAACTGCTAGTCCTCGAATTGTCTCCATCCTCGTATAATCCTTGCATTACTATGCACTTTTTTACAATGCATTATTTGAATAAAGTGATAACTTCCCATTTTTAACTGTTTCTTTCCTTCAAGCCTCCAACTTCGAACTAACCCCAATCAAATATCTTGTCAATAAAGGCACAATAGTGCGTGTTTAATTCAAACTGCAAATATATTGTGTCTCTTTGTACTCAAGTGATTGTTAAATTGAATTTTCAAATTTCAGATATATATTGCGCAAGCTGGGTGCTGTATTTGTTTGCGAAAATGGCAAAAGGATTTCCGACGAGGCAAATCACATAATGTTGCAAAAGGTAGTTTTGCTTGTATATATTCCCAGTAAATGCTTTTCAAAGAAATAGGCTAGCAGGACATTAGCAAAACGAAATCAGTTCCTGTTTGCAAAGGGGGTTATGGTTACTTGACAAATAGTCTTATGTCAGAAAGTCATAATCAAGTGTGTGGTCAATAAAGCCCGGTGCGTTGATATAATCTTTATTACCTTGCTGCACTGGATGTTAAGGTGGATCTTTGACGGTGTTATTATACTATTGCAGAACTTGAAAGGTTTTTATGTAAAACATTTGGAAGTCACTTTACACTCAATTTTCAAAAAAGCAAACAGTACAGACTGATTTCTCTCATTACTTGATTTATCAGTGTTGTCCAATCATAAACATATTTGCAATCTGCTTTTTTACAGAATGTTGAAGAACTTCTAATAAAGAACCAATCCATTCAAATTGCAGTTGGTAAGTGGTGAGATTCTTAGTTTGGTACGACATCAGCTTCCATGTTTATGGCCTAAGTTATTTGCTTCAATGCAATAGCTCTATTTTTGTTGGAGCTCTTACTTAGCCTTTTAATCACATTATAGACCGACTATAGATCGTCTCATTCGTTATGTTTGAATATCATCTTTCATTTTCCATTTATTTATTAATTTATATTTACAAAGAAAACAAGAAAATTGGAAAATATCATTAACCTATTCCAAGGACTGCGATATGTTTCGAAATGTGGGGGAGGTGGGGCTTTATTTTCGCCATTGTATAGATCATTGAGATTCTCAATTTTATCTTTTATAAAATATGTATCATTCAAAATTCTGTGGGAAAGGGCTCAAGTCCCATAGCCCCCCTCCCCCCCCGCTATCTAAGCCCTTGACTCATTTGCTAGTTTTCTTATTCCTTAAAAAATTCATGTGCGTCAGCTATGTCTCTTCTTCAAATATAATGCTGTTTTTTGTTTTCAAGGCAGTACAGATGACTTTACTAGCAGTGTTGCCTCGAATTTGTTGTCCGTTGTAACACACGCGGTAGCTGAAGGTATTTTTTGCTGAAATATGAAATATTTTCTCAACACCCTCCAAAAATGCAGACTTTTACCCTCTAAAATTATTCCGAGAACAGTTAGATATTTTAAGTTATTTCTATCTTCAACAAAGTAACAGTAACCCGTTGGCAAACTTTGGAACTTTCATTGATCATATCTCATCCGATTTGTGAAATTTTTTACTGTTTTTGCTTGTTTAGAAGTATTTCTTTGTGTTCTTTCAGGTTATGTGGTCAAAATTCAAAGTTTTAAAATCATAGTTTTATAGCGTCACACTTAGGAACTCTATACTCATGATGTAGCAAATTTTTTGTCTTGAAACTGACAATTCACAGTTGTAGTGATGAAGTTTCTATCGAAAATATGATTGATGAAGAAGTTTAATAACTTAATTTTCAATGTTTGCTAGCATGTTTCTTGTCCCAAATTCGTCCATTCACCGAGGTGTTATCGGTTTAATTCTATGACTCACAGTTGCGTTTAATTACCTGTTTTCTGGAAAAACTTTGTTTCAAGAAACTCCGTAGAACTGAAGTAAAATCATTGTTGAGCCACTAAGATAAGCAAGTAGTTGCTGCTTGATTTTTGAATGCCAAAATTATGAATCCTCGATAACCGTAAAGTGGAAATATATTTTGTGTTGATTCAGGTGCTGTTGATGACGTAATCATTGTTCCAGTCAACGTTTGCTATGAAAGGGTACGTCACAGTATTTGGATCATATTTGCTCCACTTTTGCAGATGTCCGGAGAGCATATAGATATCAATCTTGAACCACCGATCACGACAATACAGGCGCAATTTATTGCCAAAAGCTTCAATACTTCAATCATCATCATCATGGACTACATTCTCTAATGACTGGCGTTACTCTCAATTTAATTACAGTATTATTTTCTTAGCGAATTCAGACGAATCTCGAAGCACATTAGCCTGTGCAGCTCTGTCTTTAAGGTATCAAGCACTCTGCAACATATCGACGTACACGTATTATAAGCCTGTGTTTATCATACATTTAATTTCCATATGTATTAAAGCTTCTAGGAGAGATTTTCATTTTGTAGCAAGTAAAGTCAATAGCAACATGGAATATCTTCAAATCCTTATGGTTTGGATTTAGAAGCCGACTGAATGGAATGGTCCATGTTTGTTTTGGCGTACCATTTTCGTTGCAGGTAGATGGTTTTGTATATAAAATGCAGTATCTCTTATTTCCAATTTACTTCGTTTCCTTATTCTTTTTAGCATCAGTTTTTTATGCTGTGTTTACTTTAATACGAGTCAACATATTTTATCATCAACTTGACATTTCAATACAAGATAAAATAAATTGTTGATTTATCTTTTCGTATTCAACGATTTATATTACTGTGGCTCCTTACTGAAATGTAAATATTGAGTACGTATAGGGCTATCATGCCTAGAAACGAAGAACGTTTTTCGGGGGTCTAGACAAATAGCTTTTTTCCTAAAAAGTTTTCAAGCTCTATCTATTGATGTTTTTCTTGGATTTCACCTTTTTTGAACTATACCCCTACAAGAGAATTGAGAGAAAATTCCAAATGGTTTTGTCAAGGTCTTTAAGATGCGAGTCTGTGTTTGATATTAGTTTTGTGTCTTGTCTGTTATCTTATTCACGCTTTTCAACGATGAAATTACGCTGTTTGTTTAGCTTATGAAATATCAAAGAGGCTCTGCTCCTTGTGTCAAAGCTAGATTATACCAAATTTGATGTCTCCTTGTGAATTATTTGTTTGGTTGGTTTTCAGGATTTTTGTACGAGAGAAGCCAGATTCCCATCGAGAAATAGCAATTTACCCAAAGAGAGTATGCCTGATTATAATGGCTTGCATACAGCCACGTCAACAAAAGAAGTGACTGATTCTCTAACTCAGCATGTTGTTGCCGGTAATGTTAACGCGATTAGCTCGAAACAATACGTATCTTTACCCACCCAGAATCTATAATTCTGTATTTCTGGCAAGAAATATAATGTAGAATGCCAGAGCCATCATCTTTTTAAAGGCATTTTACATGAATAAGTACAGCGAATCCAAAAATAACTTAGGCCAAATTGATCAAAGCACGCGCACAAGAAATGAATTGGAAACTGCTCACATGAAACCGCTGCGCGCTGCTCTAGGATTTCACCGATTTTCAGAAAGGCGGAAACTGTTCACGTTTTTTCTCTGTGCGCAATTTCATTTGGTCAACCGCTCGTGGTCGAGTGGCTGTTAGCCACTTTTACCTGTGTCAAATGCCTTTAAGGACTAAATCTACGAATCCCTGAATTCTTTCCCCGCTACTTTAAATATAGAGCTAGGGGCGCTGTCCAGTTTATCAAAGCTACGCCTAATACGTCCCTTTTGGTTGCTATAAATGATTTACATTGCACCCAGTGCCTGTTGTTATCTGCGTACAGCTTTTCCATAAATCTATATAATCAACTTTTCGCCGTAGATTGCAACCGTGTTGTCTCTTTCTGCTGCACAAGCCTTGTCAGTTTTCTTCTCATCACCAAGCATAAATCTGGTGCTTCAATCGAAGCTTTGGAAAATTCTTTCGAAATGCTGAGAAATGAGATTATTGATTGGAAAAGGTTTATAAGTCAATGACATATTTTAAGTAAATTGCATGCTTGAATTATTTATGCTTTTCTGTCATGGACCTCCCCTTTTCGCTGCCATAGTATTTTAGATCTATTACTTTGACCTCCAAAGACTAGTTTTCATTGAAGTGTTTCTGTTCGCCGTGGGAAACTTGCTCCGTAGTTGGATTCTGCGATTTCTAATTAACTGATGAAATCTGTGTTATGTTTTCTCTTTGACCAATCTTTAAAGAATAAACTGTTTTTATAAATTCGTAACAAAGCATTCAGAATTTCAGGCTATTTATTGACATCTTTATTGTTGATATTTCATTTGTAACGATAAGATAATTGAACCAATGGGCTAGGCTAATCCAACGGGCCTAAGCTCCAAATAGATAGAACACAAGAGATACTCCTTCGTAGATTTTTCGCCAAACAAACATGTGACATTAACACCCAACAGAATCAAAGAATATATCTTAACATGGTGGTAATAGTAATAATAATATAATAGTAACTGAAGATTACAAATCCTAAAACGTTACACATTGTTGGTTAATAGCTTGCTCGAAACTGCTTCAAAGCAAATAACTATGTTTGTCTTTTTAGATATCTTGCATTTGATGGACTGACATCAGATGTTGTCAGTTATTCCTTGCGCATGCTTCAAAACCAAGGCCTTATTGAAATGAATACTGCAGCCGAAGGATCAAACACTCTAACTACGATCAAAGCTATTGATTGCCCAGAAAGGCGTCAATGCCTGATTGACTATTCACGTGAGGTGCTTAATTCTCATAACTTACATTTTTCATGTTTTCTTTTACGAGGCTGCTTGTGTGTTGTGTTACGAGGCTGCTTGCTGTTGTGTTAGGGTACTGCTAGTCATTGATGGGGATTTTCCTCCCATGTGGTAGAACATGGTAAATTGGAATGAGCAATGAATGACGTTTCAAAATATTATTCAAAGTTTCTATTTCCGTTTTGTTTCTAACTCCGCTCTTTGGTTACTCTAGGTGATGATGCTGCACATCTTGAAGGCCATAATGGGTAGGGATTTTTCTATGCATCTGTGATTCATGTTAGTTATTGAATAAGGTTACGACAAAGGCTTTTTGAAGAATCATTCATTTAGAGGTATATCTTTGCCAGTATGCATTCAAAGGCCTATCGATAGATGCTGGGAGATGGTTTGTCAAAATATATGAAACATCCCAAAGTTCAAGATCAAACCAAAGGGTTTTTTATGAGATTTTTTTGGAAAAAATATGCAAATAGTTGCAAATAGTAGTTAACTGAAACGTGTTCAGTTTTAGTTACTCATACATGTTTTCTTATTTTTGGCTAGTTTCCATTCCTGGTATCAATATGAGGTCTTTTCTTTTAGCTTCTTCTATTATTGGTGTCTGTGGTGGAGTAGATTTTATCCGAACTGATCAACGTTTGCCAGAGAGTGTTTCAAGAATTGAGGTAACTTCTATAGCGTTTTATTGTTATTTACTGTAACTGAGAAAATGAACCTTTCTTAGTGAAAGACATTAATGAAGAGTTCGTGACATTAATGATGAAATAAATATAATGATATTTAAGCTGAGTGTGTCCAAAAAGTTTGTCCAAGTACTGTTTTTGCTACTGAACATTCAATCCATACAGCTAAATTTCCCAGCAGAGTGAATGAAATCCAAACTGATTTTTTATCGGCCTATTGCAGGCCTAGAAAACCTCGATTAAACTGGCTGTACGAAAGAATGTTTGCTACTGTATTCCGTTTTTCCTATATTTCGTGCAAGTGTGGCCCGGTTCGAGTGCAAATCAATTAGCTTCAAGCAATAAACACACAAAACACGACATAGTTTTCCAACGCAAACCTTTATAAAAAACCAAATACTCTTTACAACTCCTTAACTTGATTCGAACAGTCCCTCTCTCTAACTAAAACTAACTAAAAAGTCCTCTTCCCGGGGGTAAGTCAGTTCTTGTAATAATGGTTAAAAGGGGGGTCTTCGGAGAGGTCCTCACACTCTCCCCCCACAAAATGAATGTCTTCTGGACATTTCAGTCTCCGAGATGTAAAGTTCTTGTGGAGACACATTGATAACAACGTTCACCGTTCAATCTCTTATGCTCTGACAGAGAATAGTGATTACTAGGACAATTCGACGTCTCGATGAGCCCTGAATTACATAATCAATGTCCTTTGAGCTGAATCCTAATTGAGTCCTGATTACATCCACAAGATCAGCAATAATGTATGATTGTTCGACTGGATATAGACTTTTTCTTTGCTGCGCAGCGAAACTTATCTTGCACTGTGATTGAACAGTAGTAGCGATTATGAAAAATCATGTTAGGCATATAGACCCTCTTATTTGCGTAGTTTGGATGTTTTTTTTTTAAGTGTTGGTTATTTTTAATTTGATATCATAAACGATAGTCAACACCGTATAAGTCTTACTAATAGTAAACAATAGGTCCGCATGGTGTGAAACACTGGACTGGTCGAAACATATTTTGTCTTTGTGGTGGTACAAGCGGTTGCCTCTGTCCAGCAAATGACGGATGCATAAATGGCACAAAGTTAGTCTGCGGTGTTAATGCAAGTGGATATATTGAGAAGATTCCTGCTTGATTGTCCACTGGTGTTCCTAACCCATAATACGACAATTTTGTTGGCGGGTTTCTAGTTCTTCTTGGGCGTTCTCGCTCAGGAGGTGGACTAGCAGAAACTGATTGATCCGGTAACCGCACTTCACTGTCTGGTACTTTCCCTTGTCTGCCCTGATTACTTTCAGCCATGGTGGTGGGCCCCTGTCCCACATCCCTGTGGCTATCCCCGTCCTGGAGCTGTGATGTATCACCTTCATTGTTCCCTATCAACTCTCTATTTAATGGTTCCTCTAAATAATGGCTCGCTTGTTCCAACTGATTTGGTGAAAATGTTGGAAATTGTTCCTCGTCATCGTCTTGGATGTTGACCTCGGGGAATGACGATTCTGGGCTTTTAGATGGCACGTGTTCGATCTCTGCAGCATTATTTGCTTTTCTTCTTGTGTGACCTTTTCTTGTGTCCTGTGGGGTTCCTACATGGGGAAGGAAGGGGCAAGGCATTAAAAGGTTTCTGTGCAGAACCCTTGTCCTTCCATCTTGATTTTCTGGACGCACCTCATAAACAGCAGCATTGGGACCTTTTCTGTTTAGAACGATATAAATCTTTTCCTCCCAAAATGAGCGCAACTTTCCAGGGCCTCCTCGTTCTATTACGTTTTTTACAAGTACTCGGTCCCCAGGCTTTAGGTCAGAGCTTCTTGCTTTTCTGTTATATTCCTCCCGACCATGTGCTGTACACTGTCCAGTTTTCTCTGCAGCAATACGGTAAGCATCTGTCATCGCATTCTTCCATTGCTTAAGGTATTCTGGATATCCTTTCACTGCTGTTACTTTAGTATTTCCGAAAATAATGTCAATAGGTAATCGTGGCTTTCTACCAAATAAAAGCTCAAAGGGTGAGAAACCTGTACTATCGTGACGTGTGCAATTGTATGCGAATGTCATTTTATTCACATGATCCTTCCAGCGTGTTTTCTTTTGTTCGCTCATTGATCTCAACATGGCTAAGAGAGTTTGGTTGAATCAATTCAGCATCTGTAACATCTGGGCGTTGTAGGTGTGGTCTCATCCTCGTTCTGAGAGTATTGCTAAGAAGTCCAGTCTCGATTGCATGCAGAAACATGGACTGACACTGACTTGTATCATATTTTAATTTGCTCCCCTCCTGCTTTGATGCAAAAATTATCTTTTCCCGCAAATTTAGGGCACGTAGTAGAAAATTTTGAGGATCTTCTGTTGGTGACTGGGCCAAATTTGCGAGGCTAGCATATAGTTCACTAGCATTTTTCTCTTGATAGTGGGCGCGAATAATTTTCATTAGAGTTTCCAACCCCATTTCTCGCATCGCCTCTAAATAATCTTTGAGGGGTATTCCCGGCAGAATGCATTTTATGAGCCCGTCAACCAATTCCTTTTCGGAATAACCGCGCTCTTTGCCACTTTCCACTTGTCTACTGAGGCTCAAATAGGACAACTGTTCTTTTTGCCCCTGGGCCCCCACTGTCCCGACAATTCTGAATTCCCTTTTTAGAATTGCTTGCAAGCCCCTGTAATTTGTTTCAGATGTCGCCTGTCCATTCAAATCATTATCTATATGAACGTCGCCCCCTGCCCTCATTTTGACAGCACTCAATTTATCAGTCAACGCTTCCATCTCTTTTTGTTGTTTTTCCTTTAACAGTGTTACTTCCTTCTCTAAATCCTGTCTAACGGAAGCCAGTGTCTGTTGCTTATCTCCCCCGCTCGCAATTGCGCTCCTTACCTCAGTAATTTGTTTCAGAATATCCTTGAGAAATGCTGCCTTTTCTGTTTCTTTGCATTTCTCCGTTAGTTTTTCAATTTCCTCGAAAATCAATTTTACGGTTGCGAAACGGCTTTTGTCCAAATAGGTCGACTCTGAGATTGTCCCTAATTTATCGCAAAATTCATGAAGTGTCTCCTTGCGCATCCCTGTCAGTAGACCATGACATTCCAATAATAAATCATCGATTTCTTCCCCAGTTAGTGCCATTTTGATACTACTAAAATACACGAAAACAGTCTCGACTATCCGCAATGGCACAATTTTAACGGGCCTAACGTAAACAAACGCAACTGAGAGATCGAGAAAGACACAAGAAAATCAGACTCAAGCCTCGCCAACAAAGCACGAAAATAATCATAAGAGAAAAACAACAAATCTTGATACGATATTGCCAAATAATTGCATCATTTCAACTTCTGTGTTCTTCTGGGTGGCTTCTTCTTGAGAACATCAATTTTGAAAGAAAAAATTGAAAAGATTTGCACTTACAGTTACTTGTCACGTCGTGGTCACCAGAAATGTGGCCCGGTTCGAGTGCAAATCAATTAGCTTCAAGCAATAAACACACAAAACACGACATAGTTTTCCAACGCAAACCTTTATAAAAAACCAAATACTCTTTACAACTCCTTAACTTGATTCGAACAGTCCCTCTCTCTAACTAAAACTAACTAAAAAGTCCTCTTCCCGGGGGTAAGTCAGTTCTTGTAATAATGGTTAAAAGGGGGGTCTTCGGAGAGGTCCTCACACAAGCGAGAAGGGAGGAACATTGAAGAAGCCATCAATGGCACAGATAGATGGATATTTGTCTTGTTTGACTTGCTGAGGATAAAGTTGCAACGTTTTTCTAGCTTGATGCTTCTGAAACCTTAACAAATTTATGTTGGTTTACCTTGTTCAACCGATGAAGGTTTTATTTGGAGCGCAAATCAGCACGTCTAGTGAGCAAAGAGTTTATTAGCTGAATTGCAAAAGCTCAATCTTTTTGCTGGTGCATATCCTCTTTTCATCAAGTATGAGATTAATATTTTATACATCAATTTGCGATTCTTCTAAAAAAAGTTGTACGGGGAAGAGACGAACTGATTGTGAAATGCATTGCGAATGTAAACAGTAGCAAACTGCAATAGCGTTGAAAGGAGATAATGCAAACAATGAGGAGAGAAACTCTATTGAAGAAACTGGCGAAAGTGATGAGTTTCAACATGTGACATGACGCCAATGAAAAAAATAGAGATTGTTACAAAAAGAACTGCAGAAATTTGAAGTCTACCGATGGTACTCAAAACGAGCAGCTAAAAAGTACAGCAATGAGATAATGGACATCTGCTCATTGCGTGCTTTCAAGCAGTTGGGCAGTTATAATACAATTGAGAGCAGGCAATCTTGTTTTCTGTCAAACGGCACATTTATTTTTAAACAATGTTGGTAAAATTCAATTGACCCGAGCGTGTACGTGCTTTTTTGTCTTGGTGAAGGTCTTGATTTCCTGCCTTCTTAGCGATTAAGTTGTTAGTGAGGTCCTATCTTAGATTAAATCACTTTAGTTTGCGGTTAGTTATTTCCTTTAGATAAAGACAAAATTTATTGTTTATCGTTATTTCTTATCTTATTTTCGCCAGCTTTATCTACTTTCTACATATGGATTTGTAAAAAGTAATTTTTACTTTCGCAGCTAGTAGGTTGCTAATAAAGACGACTGGCCCCGTTTTTATTTCGATTACACCTGAAGCTTTCATCTGTAAACTGACTCGCTGGATGTCGTCTGATTTCGTTACTGTTGTTGTTAATATGTCTGTATTCCAGTTGTAAGCAAATAAATGAAAGTACTTTATGTCCTTGGAAACTAAGAATAGATTCTCCTGAGTTTATGCATTTAATATGTCATGAAAATGTGAAAGCTGTAGACAGCATGCGTGCCAAAAATCGCGCAGCAATGACTAAAATCTGCAGGTTTTTTGCTATTGAATGATATGGCGTGATGTATTTGATTTGCTCCTTTTACTTCCATTTCATAAAAATGACAGCAGTTCTTTATATGGTCCCTACAAGTATCTTGTATAGGGCCTGGAAAAGCAATCTCTGTTTGCAAAGTTACGAAAATATGCTTTCAATTTTCGAAAGTCTCCATTTAAAACGTTATATTTTCTTGCATTACCTTCCAATTTGCCGTATTTTTATCTGACACCCACTACCTGTTTAAATCAAGGTTCTTTCACTGGCAGAATGTCTCTGTCAGCTTGCCACGAAAGAGTACACGTTCATTGCGGTAAGTTCAAGTTCTTCTTTTGTTGCTTGCAACGTCGCTTCTAATTTGAGTCGTTTTCTTTGAAAAATATTAAAGCACAATTGTAAACAAGACTATGCATTGTTGTAGCCCCCTTTCCAATGCTGTGGCAAACTGAAATAAACTCTTCATGAATTTTTAAGCAGTTCCTGTGGATAAAACCATTTATTTTTTTCCTGTCCAGCTTTCTTTGGCAAAGATTGGTACCTTTTATAACGCCTTTGAACAATTACTCCACTAAAGAAATGTGGCATTATGGCCATGCTTAACGAAATCTAGCTTTTCAACATAGTTATCTGCATCATTACTTTGAAATTTGTTTCATTAATGAATTGAATTGGGTTGATTGAATTGAGTTGAATTTGTCTCTTTCTTGCCGCAGTTCATTTCATTTGTCAGTTCACCGCTTGTGATTGGCAATTTATGTTAAACAACTTTCTGTATATTTAGCTTAACCACTCTCTGTCGATCACGTTGTAACAAAAACCATGTTCTACAATTTCAGCCATGTTGTGACATTCCATCCATGCTATCCGACGCGCTGGATTCTCTCATTGCGTCGGGACTGTTAGTGATCGTCAAGGTACGAGTTGCGAAACCTCAATTGTTTTCCTCTGTTTTAGTTTGCTTTTAATACCTTCCTTTACTCTAGAAATGTCTTAATACTCTTGTTTATACAGCTTTCTTTCGTAAAAAAACATTTATAATTCTATGCCCTTGTGGCTTGTTTTCAGAATTATTCCTCGGTTATGAATAAGTAAAATATTTTTACTCTGCTATTTGGAATGTTTTTGCTTAAGATCGCATGTGCAAAGAAGAACTTTTTACTCGAATATAAATTTTCCGAGCAGAATATTTGTTAGGCAAAATCAGTTCCTTTCAAGGTTCTCACAAGTGTCCGTTATTTGTCTCCTTCTGCTCTCAATTCGTAAAATGTTTCGCAACCTTTTTAAATCTCACTTAACGGGTGTATCTCAACATTAATCATGTCATTTTTTGACAGGATACCACAGCGATTGATACGAGGAACCATTTTGATTTTGAGGAGGAATATGATGACGGCGTCTACAATGGCTGGTACGAAACGAAGACCGATGTTTCCTATGAGGTGATTCACTTCCTTTGATTTCCTCTGACATTAATCAAACACCGATGAATTTATGGTAACGAAGAGGGACGCAATTTAAGTATACATTTGAAACAAATATTTCAATACTAATATTTCCTTCTGGTCAGTCTGGACTAGACTGAGATTTTCATCGCTTTGTTCGATTTTTGTCAGACGGCTAGAGCCGAGGCTCAGCCCGTGAATTATACTCTCATCCCACGCTCATCAAACAGCTAATTGGTAATCGGCGGAACAACGGGGGATAAGGGTCCAAGCCACGAAGTTTAACGTGAGGGGGGGGGGTCATGGCCACCCCGGCACTCCAGTAACGTGGGCCTTGGAATGTGAAAGGTAATAAGGTAAGGCCGCCATAACTTATGGAGCTGATGGCCCATGACAGTTCTCTCTTTAGCACTGACTTCTCTTACGTTTTGATCGTATAAGGGGCTCTGTTGTACCTTTTCTAGTGACTAAAAGTGTATTATGAAACTGAGTTAATACCATCTTCAATAAGATTTTGTCAATAATTTCGAACCTCTGACCTGTCTACCCCTGTCAAAATGAATTTTTCTACAGTTTGAATAAAGCACTCACATCTTGACAACTATTACTCCATAGGTCAACCTTCTAGACGACAGAAAGGAGGATATTCTTTTTCTGCAATCATTATTTGCCCCATTTTTAGAAGCAGCTTGGTTTGTCGTAGTCTCTTTGCCTGATATATTGAAAGAAGACAGATCTTGTGAGTTGCTCATTTGCACCTGGTTTTCTTTCTTGTGGTGATTCATAAAACCACGTAGAGAATCCACCGAGGCACTACTATTGCGGCCTTACTGGTGAGGTAAACAATGGATGTAATAGAAAGGGGCGGGTCCAACGGGTGCCAACGCTGCAGTTACCGCTGTCAGTTTTATAGTGAATGAATTATGTCAGTTGCTTGTGATGAATTTTGATAATCAAGTTCCATGTTTGCGTAATATTCAACTTTTATTTTCTTCCATCGGTAGTAGTTTCAGCAATGACAGTTTCATCAACTGCAATTTCTGCTCCCTGAAATCGACAGTCAATAGCGATATTTCTTGCAAGGAACATAGGCAATCAGCCACTCAAACAACAAATAGATTTATGAAGCAATCTCACTGGAGTTTCCACGGCTTTTTGCTCATCATTGATAGATGAGGTTTTTTTTAAAGACACGATAAAACGAAACATGAATTTATTAACTGGATGAAACAAATAGGCACGTTCTTATGGTGACCCCAGCATGGCTACATCAATACATGATTCATCAAACCCAGTTGGCTCTGGCCTAGCGCGTTGCTGTTCTATCCAATGGAAGATTCTCTGCTAATGGATCAATCTGATTAGGGCGAGAACCGCATCACCGTTTTCAAAATTATTTCTGACCATACAGATAAATAAAAAGAAGTGACGTTCAAAAATTGTACTCCAAAAATTGTACTGTCGGGTGAAACAAGAATTGCCCTGACAAATAACCACATTGTGGCATCGACTTCAATGCGTCTTGGTTCTGAACTTAATGATGATATCAAAAAAAGGGAAAAGAGGTTAATTTCTTGAACTAATTTTCGAGAAAGTACTAAAGGTTTGTCAACTGCGCAAGGCTAACCCTACAAAAAATCGCTTTATCTGCTTTCAAACGTTATATAAAGGGTGCGTTGATTTCCTTTTGATCGTCTTTTGACTTTAGCCATAATAACATACCTATACAACGAAAGTAACATGTTGAGGACGAGTCTAGCTTCTCCTTGTTACGGCCTATTATTTTTTCCATTTTTCTGATTCAAATAGAATGTGCATTATATGAACATGCGTATTTGGGCGAAGGCTTATGGAAAAAATTTACATCTCTTTGCGCTTCATAGCATTTAATCAAAACTATTATATATTAAAACTGCATCATGGAAAGAAGAATTTTGTTCTCACCTTTCTCATGACACCATTTTTTCCAAATTTTCTTTTTCTTTTGATTCGAGACAGCCTCATTCCCATAACAGCCTCGAATGCTCATACCGCTGAATACATTACACGGTTTGAAAATAATGCCATCGATTTAACTGCGCGTGCGCATTTGATGCATAATTTTGGTTCAATAGGCATAGAATCATGACGTCATAAACCAACAACAACATGGTACTCATCCGCTGAATGATTTAATTTTTACTTTTTGTTTATTGCCTTGTAAAAATTGGTAATTTCTGCAGCAGACTTAATAGGAATTTATTGGGAATTTTGCAGCAGAATCTCTTTGCAAAGCAAAGTATCCCTTTTTTATTTATTAATAACAGGGAAACGGCGATCATGTTCATCAAATATAGTTTCAAAAACCCCGTGGTCATCAAAGTATTAGCTACCTCACAGACTTGTGAATTTCCGTAATACTTATGATATTTTGGATTGAAATTTCCCGTAATAAGTTCCTTTGTCAGCTTGATACTGTTTTTTGCAATTTCTTCTGAACATATTTGTTGTCTTATCTAGGTAGAAAGGCTCTTTCTCTTATAATAAATTATTTTCTCCATTATAAAAATATTTTTATACGCCTGATATAAATTCTTTCGCAGGTATTGATGCTGCCAATGAGCTGTATGATAGATTTTGTTTGAGAATCAAGCAAAACCTTACTGTCCATGGTAAGCGATTTATCAAATTAGCAGAATGTCTTTTTAATATGTCTGTTTTATATTTCAGGTTCATAATTCCAGAATAGGCTAAATTTTGATTTTTGAGATGAGTTTTAATTGTATCGAATTCTTTAAGGTGATAGTGCAAAGAGGTTTGGGGAGACGTGAATGTACTTGTGGCAAAGCTTCATTTCTAGTGGCATAATTTTGGAAGTATTCTCTGTCATAGCATTTCCAACAAGAGTTGTAAGCCCCATAGAAGAAATGACCCGATCTTGTAAAAACCTATATGACCATTTCTTATCCAAATATAGATTATCATTTACTTTTACTTAAATGTTCTTCGATGAACGGTTAACAGCAAAATCCAGAAATGTACCTTGAACTTTGCTTTAACTCACAGTGTGGACCCAACTTTTGTAGAAACACTTACTGACCTGCATTGGTATGTTATATGAATTAGCTAATTCTTTTTTCAGGTGAAAATGTCTCATTCAAAGGACTAATCCATGTCATTGAAGCCTTGCTTGATATGAAAGTCTTAGTTATGCAAGGTGAAGATACCAGAACTGCCAAATTGACAATTTCACCTGATTATCTGAATACTGGTCGGTTTACAGAACTTGTTTACAAACTCGATAATTGCAGGTAGCTGTTGTCTTTTCCTGCTAATGCGGTTGAAAATACTGTTTTTCCCTTGCTGATTTTGTTCTGATGCTACTTGCAGTTATTACGATTCAAGTTGTTCACTATCATAGATTTATGGATAAATAGATATGTGGATACATGAATTGTCTAATCATTTTATTATTTTTAAAGTTATCTGTCAGATCAGTTAGTTAACTAGTTATTTTTTATTGTTTTCTTCTCAAATGTTCATATTTGTAGTCGAAATTGTAGAGAATCATGCTTTCCATTTGCTTCCCAACTGTTAATAACTATAGCATGCATGTGTTTATATCATTTTATCAGGAAAAGTATCACCGCTGTATTACACTTATATTGATCAGTCCCACAATTGTTCGTTCAATGTTGATATTTTTATTACGTAAAGTTGCTGTTATTAGAAATCTATTGGAATGTATCCTAATAGCAAAGCAAGTTTTTAACTCTAAAAATTGTGACCGGCTTTATTTCAAATGGATTGAAGGCCACAGCTGACAGGATAACATTATCCGAATCAAACTGCAATTTACGACATCAAAAGCACAGATCATCCCACTAATCCAAACGACTCAATTATGTGAGCGGTGACTTCTGAAACTTCCCCCTGGAGATCTTCACCGTAGCCAAGGCTGTTGATTCTTCTGTTTGGATCGTTATACCTTGTGAGAGCCATGTAGCCCTGTATGTTTATTCAATAGGCCATGGCTGACAGGGCAACATTATCCGAATCAAACTGCAATTTACGACATCAAAAGCACAGATCATTTCACTAATCCAAACGACTCAATTATGTGAGCGGTGACTTTTGAAACTTCCCCCTGGAGATCTTCACCGTAGCCAAGGCAGTTGATTCTTCTGTTCGGTTCTGTATACCTTGTGAGAGCCATGTAGCCCTGTATGTTTATTCAATAGGCCATGGCTGACAGGGCAACATTATCCGAATCAAACTGCAATTTACGACATCAAAAGCACAGATCATTTCACTAAGCCAAACGACTCAATTATGTGAGCGGTGACTTTTGAAACTTCCCCCTGGAGATCTTCACCGTAGCCAAGGCAGTTGATTCTTCTGTTCGGTTCTGTATACCTTGTGAGAGCCATGTAGCCTTGTATGTTTGTTCAATAGGCCATGGCTGACAGGGCAACATTATCGGGACCAAACTGCAGTTTACGACATCAAAAGCACAGATCATCCCACTAATCCAAACGACTCAATTATGTGAGCGGTGACTTTTGAAACTTCCCCCTGGAGATCTTCACCGTAGCCAAGGCAGTTGATTCTTCTGTTCGGTTCTGTATACCTTGTGAGAGCCATGTAGCCTTGTATGTTTGTTCAATAGGCCATGGCTGACAGGGCAACATTATCCGAATCAAACTGCAATTTACGACATCAAAAGCACAGATCATCCCACTAATCCAAACGAAACAATTATGTGAGCGGTGACTTTTGAAACTTCCCCCTGGAGATCTTCACCGTAGCCAAGGCAGTTGATTCTTCTGTTCGGTTCTGTATACCTTGTGAGAGCCATGTAGCCTTGTATGTTTGTTCAATAGGCCATGGCTGACAGGGCAACATTATCGGGACCAAACTGCAATTTACGACATCAAAAGCACAGATCATTTCACTAAGCCAAACGACTCAATTATGTGAGCGGTGACTTTTGAAACTTCCCCCTGGAGATCTTCACCGTAGCCAAGGCAGTTGATTCTTCTGTTCGGTTCTGTATACCTTGTGAGAGCCATGTAGCCTTGTATGTTTGTTCAATAGGCCATGGCTGACAGGGCAACATTATCGGGACCAAACTGCAATTTACGACATCAAAAGCACAGATCATTTCACTAAGCCAAACGACTCAATTATGTGAGCGGTGACTTTTGAAACTTCCCCCTGGAGATCTTCACCGTAGCCAAGGCAGTTGATTCTAATGTTCGGTTCTGTATACCTTGCGAGAGCCATGTAGCCCTGTATGTTTATTCAATAGGCCATGGCTGACAGGGCAACATTATCGGGACCAAACTGCAATTTACGACATCAAAAGCACAGATCATTTCACTAAGCCAAACGACTCAATTATGTGAGCGGTGACTTTTGAAACTTCCCCCTGGAGATCTTCACCGTAGCCAAGGCAGTTGATTCTAATGTTCGGTTCTGTATACCTTGCGAGAGCCATGTAGCCCTGTATGTTTATTCAATAGGCCATGGCTGACAGGGCAACATTATCGGGATCAAACTGCAGTTTACGACATCAAAAGCAAAGATCATTTCACTGAGCCAAACGACTTACTGAAATGAGCTTGTATATATTTTAGGATTCAATCATCGCACGTATGAAGTTCAATAGAAATTTTTTTATAAGAAACTAAGAATTTAAGCAAGTTTGGTACTGAAAATTTCTTAACAATTCACATTTTCAGTGCTCAAAGATTCTTGCAAATTTCTCAAGTTTTCAATAACAAAGGTACAGAATCCACCTTTAGCAGACGTACCAACATCGTGGTTGTGCCAAGAAAGAAAGGCGAGCACAGAAGCATGATCCGAAACAGAAGTTTCTCATGTTGAGAGTGTTGCCTAAAGAAAAGAAGTCATGGCGGAAAGAATCAAACGATAATAAGAATGTTGAGACGGTGGCATTGTTTGAAGCCTAGCGCACACCAGCGATTTTTGTCGCCAGCGACGGCGATTCTTGTTGTTTGCGACTGAATTTCTTTGCCCGCACTTTTTTGCGCTGGTCCGTTATATTTTGGTCTTGATTTCATACCGAGCATTGATTGAACAGAACGGAAAACCCACAGTAGCATTTTGCCACACGGGAAAGACAGGCAAAGTGAGACAAATGAGACTGGGAGTGCTGCAGACCCTTTAATCAGGCAGGATTTGTCGCATTTCAGGCCCAATTTGGTCAGCTTTTCTCAATAAAGCAAGAACATGCGGGTAAAGTCCATACAAACCCCCTCTGAATGTTTAGCACCCGCGACACGCGTGTTCTCTGGTAGTAGAAGCATAGGAAATTGTAAAGCGAAACATATGCAAGGATTGGCAGACTTTATTATAATTCGAAGAAGGAAACGAATAAGAAGAAATATGATCATTTTTTTACTTTCTTTTTGAGCTGGTAAACGTACACTACTAGCTATACTAAACCAAATAAAACCAACTAAATATATTAACAATTACCGAATTTAAGAACGCAACAAGATTATAGCCTACTTGTCCTATAAATGGTTTACAAATGCGGCATGAGCAAAATATCACTGACATAGTTTCGATACTTGCTTAAAAGGTTTTTATATTTGAGCTTGAGGTGATTTCTGTGGGAATTGAGTTCCATGCTTCTTGACATCTAAAGGTTACAGTGTCTAATCCGTATGCTATAGTGTTTGGTTTTGTATGCTATGTGGGATTAGTTTTGGATTGATCGAAGAAAATTGCTGCGACCTCCCTCTTGGCAAATTGAACAACTGTTTCTATGTGTCTTGAAAACAATTTATGACCGACAAATCAAGCAGAATTTGTTTTCTTGCCCCGAAAGCTTGCTATTTTCTGCTTTTAGTCGCTGGCGGCGAACAAAATTATGTCTTTACAGTCTTTAAGACTGCAATCAAGTTCTTCAGATTGGGGGAATGGGTCTTGAACAAGAACACTTAGTAAATTGCTTATTGCAATATTGAGCGATCATCGATCATGGGACTACCATGTAGCCAATGTAACAGCTTCATGGATCTAAACCACGTCCGTACTAGTATAAATCGGGAAAGAGTCCTGACCTTCTCGTTACGTCCAATGTGGACTATACTGGCGTTCTTTTTCGACCTCTTCCGTTGAGACACTTCAAAGGTTTGCAAAAGGTTTAAAGGTAATGTGTCCAGCTAAAGCAAGCGTCTCTGCGGGGGTTTTTAGAAACATGTGATTTTTCATGTCATCGCCACAGCCATTACGGTCGTTTTGTTTATCTATACTGCTGCGAGGTCAGCTTTTCATGTGAGCAGTTTTGCATTGCAAGAACACTAACCATTCGCAAACCGTTATTTTGATGGGTGGCTTGACAAGTTGGGTATACGCAGTCCTTTTATATGGACACATTACCTTAAACAATTCTGCTTCAGGTATTCTGCTCGGCCGCTACGCCAAAGAGAAAAAAGTGCTAGAATTGACTGGTTGCCAATGATGGAACGTAGAGACTGGCATCTGATGAAGCTTTCATTTAACTACATACATGATCAGCAAAATCCCAAGTACATTGACATATGGCTTAAAGAAAATGCTAGAAACGTAACAAACAGTTCTGCCCCTCTTATTGCATCATCTTGTGCTTCCAGATAGTTCCAGGAAAGATGTGGCAGACTCCTCGACAAAACTGCCGGCAGGAATTAGGGAGGCTGCAATGGAATTTTCAAAACCAACAAGCACGTACTTATGCATGAAGCCAAGAGAAGACTTTTAGCTCAACACTGGAATGAAATTAGCTTTCATAATATAAATAATTTAAACTAAATAATCCAGTTTCAATACTTGTAAAAAAGCTTGCAACGATCAGGTATAGTGTCGCTCCATTAAGGAACTGCTTTATCGTCATTGCTATCGCACCACACAAGTGCATTATGATTATTATGATGACTTATTAGCGTCAAGCATAGTCAAATAATGCTGAAAAGCATGAAAAATATTTGGATCAGCATATTTTCAGCGCATTTGCAGTGAATTCCAACTCATTTATTTATCAGCACAAAGGTTGTGCCAAATTTGGGAGAATCCACTAATGACGTCACAAAATAAACAAACGTCTGTAAACTAAAGTGAATTAATTGAAAGCTCTTGAAATACACATTCATAAAATACACACAATTGCTAAACAGCAGATTTATGACTATTTTTGCCGTTATAGATTACTTCATCAATAACGTGATACTAAGGCAAAATCTTTTGGTCCTATCTTGGATTCTGAGTCTACATACTCGAAAGTATATAAAACCATCGAGACCATCTCGTTTAGGTGAGAAATCAGATTTCCACAGCCGCTACCCTGCCTAAGAAACAAGATGACGAATGAGAAAGCCATTTCTGGTAGTTGCGTGTCATCGACCACCTGGCTGCCCTGTTGGTTCCTTCGATAAGCTGGAAAAAGTCCTTGCCTACTTAGAAAAAGAAGGAAAGGAAATGATTATCTTTGGTGAAACAAATTGTGAGATAACAATGCAAAACACATGGCAAAGATAACAATGCTAAACACATGACAAGTTTATGTAAGCTGTTTAGTTTCGAGCAGCTTTAAGAGGAGCCAATAAGGGTCACCTTTGAAACAGCAACAATCATTCATCACATTGCCACTACATGTGCTGGGAACATTGTTTAAGCAGAGGTTCATGAAGCTTCTCTAAATGATTATTTTATGGATTACTGTATTCGTAAATTCGACGGCGCAGTAAAAAAGAAACTAACAGATAAAACCTCGAAGCATGAGAAACCTTTAAAAAGCAAGATATCTGTCCGATCTCTCTGACATGTGTTGGGAGCATGGGTTCCAACTAAGCAATAATATAAATGCACTTGCCAATGATTAGACATTTATGTTTTTTTATTAAAAACACTTTCAGATAAATACTGCCCTTGCAATAACAAACATCTCAAGGCTCTGATGATTAACAGGGACAGACTGAAAAGTGCTGCTCTTAAAAGAAAGTCACCAAATCTTATGGACTCATACAGACAAGCTCGAAATAAAGTGAACTCCCTGAATATTCAGCTTAAGAAGCAAAACTTTGCAACAAACATTTCTGAATAAAAAGGAAACTTGGAAAACAATTAATGAACTCCTGAACAAAAAATCACAATCTAGTAATATTGATTGTATCAAAGATTCAGGCAATGCAATTACTAACATAAAAGAAATCTCAGATTTGAAAAATTGTTTGCTGTACAATTGGTGAAAATTTCGAAGCTTTTCCTTATCCACTTTTTTGTAGGAACTTCGATAATACTAATAACAAGGTCAAGGTTAAGATGATAGAAGTGCAGGAAATTAGGGATGCAATTGCTAAAACTTCAAGAAGCTTTGGGAATGACAATATCTCCTGCTATTTCCTAAAGCTGCCTTACCTCTCATCGAGAACGCTTTGTCCTGTTAATTCATGTTCAAACAGTAAATTTTTTCCAGACTCATGGAAATTGGCAAGGGTTGCCTCAATTTTCAAAGAAGGAACAAAACTGAAGTCTTACTATCGCTCTACATCAGTTTTACCCGACATCTCAAGGCCTCTTGAAAGACTTGTGACCAACCAATTGTACCAGCACATAATTGATATGGATAATTTTCCCCAGAGCACTGATAAACTGGTATAAAGGACAAGACCTAGGAAATCTACTGGCACTATATTTTATTGACCTGAAAAAGGCATTTGACACGGCTGACCATGGCACACTATGTAAAGAGCTAGAGCTTTATGGTGGTTAGCAGCAGCCGTAAGAATGGTTTAAATCATACCTTCACAACGAGATGCAATAAGTGTTGGTGTACCCCAAGGCTCATGTCTTTGACCCTTTCTATTTCAAATTTATATCAATGCCCTCCCACTAGCAGTACAGAAAGCGTGTCTATGCATGCTGATGACACGTGTCTTTGCCATCAATCGCATGATATCACTCAGCTGTATGAGGCCATCAATAATGACCATGCACACGATGAAAAATAGCTTTATGGCAGGAGTGTTTATTACTAAAGATGTGCCATAAAACCTTCGTGACATTAATAATCCTGTTTTGCCCGAAACTAGGATGAATTTATATGGCATTGATACTATCATGTTTGTTGGTTTGTTGGACTCTGCCATGAGGAATCAAAGAGTCCCAATCATTAGCGAATTTTAAAGGAAAGATTAAGTCCATCAATACTTTTGACTGCACCTGTAAACTGTGTAAAATTTCATTCAAAACTTGTTTTTTTGCAATCAGACTTTTTGATACATTTTGTATAGTTGGCCTTGACTAGTTTATCGCTATTGTCTCTGCCAACTTTAAATAGATTGTTTACTATTATTATTTTTGTTGTTATTACCTAAGCATAAACCATTAAAAAATCAAGACAAAACTTTTAAGAAAAAATTCAGAATAATGAGTTGGAAGTTGTTCATAAAACCAAATTTCTTGGTATACAGATTGATAAAAAGTTGAAGTGGAAGAAACCTTTTCTTCCAAGTTCTCCAGCAGAATTGGCTTTTTGAAGCATGCACAATCCTTTCTGCCAGAAGAAACTCTGAAGACATTGTACATAAGTATCGTGAAGCCACACTTTCACTATTATTGTTCAGTATTGAGCTGTTGTGGTCTGACCGAGATCAAACGCTCACAAAAACTACAAAACCTTGCTGCTCGTATTGTAACTGGCAGCAGTTTTGATGCACCGGGACAGCATCTCATAAGGAAGCTTGGCTGGAGGGCCATAGATGAGCTTATTACTAGTGACTCTAATATAGTGGGTCTATTACTAGTGTAGTGGCTCAACAATACATGTGTAATCTTTTTAAAGAAATCCAAGTTAACTTCTAGGAATTTTAGGAATGTGTCAACTGACCTAAGACTACTTGAGAAAAACGCGAACAACGGACCGAAATGCATCTCATTTAAAGGTGCTAGGTCTTGGAAAGGCCTCTCAGCTAAGTGCAAACAGGCATCTTCCCTGAGCAACTGTTATTATCTCTTGCTCAACTGTAAAAAGGCTTTAACCATTTGATCTTTTTATTGTTGATGTTTATTTGAAATTACTAAATTCAGATTAAATTAGGGTTATCGTAATTTGTAGCTTTTATTAATTTAATTGAAACTAGGTTAATCTATTTTTCCTTCATGGTCAGATCTACATAATTACTGCGCTCCTACAGATTAATATACAACTCATCTTGCAGACAACTACTCACTTTAAAAGGCGTACGAGTGAATTTATTTTCGAAAAATACCGACGGTTTAAAAAATCGATAACCTAGATGCTTCTGGATTAGACCAGGCAGAACGCGGAAATGGTGAAAGAATTCTTCAAACAATGTCAAACGCAAAACTAGGCAATAACTAAAACATCGGCAATTGTTTGACTGAAGCGTCACGATACCATGCCGGTATAGTGTAAATAGGGCTAAAAAAGCTAAGGATTCAGCCATACCGACATCATGTAAACGTGGCCTAAAAATGAATTTGCTAATAAAGTTTGAAAGTTTATAACACATGCATAACATGAGGCTAAATTGTTGACTGCCTCTGCACTTTCCTGGTCATCAAGGGTCGTGACATCTGGGATTGGCAATTCGATGTTAAAGCACAATTTCAACCGTATGTGGCATCAATCCCACCAGGTTCCCCAAAGCTTATGCTTCCATGGACAGCACACAAAATGAAAACGAATTCATGCTCATCAAAACATCTGAAAGAGAAAGCGAAGAATTCTTCCGATGTGTTTGTCTTGGCTTTGGAAACAATTGGTTTTGATGAATTTGCGCAAGCCACTTGTCAACAGATTGAGGAACAAATAATGTCAGAAAGCATAAAATCTTTTGGAAGCTCAAAGACAATGAAAGGGAAAAGACTAGATTCAATTTCCAATGCTAAAAGCAGTCTGAGTTGCTCACTTTTCTGTACAAGCATTCAAATACGTCTGTTAAGTGGTGAGAATTTGATACAGTGTTAAGAAACCTTCCTGGCATATCAACATTTTTTCATGCATTAGCTGCACGCACAACCGCGTTCGAAGACCATTCATTTCGTATTTTGAAAAATCTGGAGAGGAACATGCCAAAAGATTTGGAAAAACTTCTATCAAACAAAGATAACTTGGGGCTCCTATGCTTTCTTGGTGATGATGTGTTGTTTTTGCTAAAGATCCCAGAAAAAGCTTCAAGCAGACGATATCACTATATTAGATGTAGTTCCAGAAACTACAATGTTCATATAATAGCTTTGAAAGCTGCACGAACGCTCCATTTTCGGTGGTTAGGAAGAAACATTCAAGAAAGGTTTTAATGAAGAGAAGGGTTCATTCTTCAAGAATGTGCTCTCATTCTTCAATCTATGGGATGATTGAGGTGTGGGATAAAAATGCAATATGCTTTTTGTGGAAGTGGTTCCAGTTTTTCAAGCAGTGGTTTCATTGTGTTTTCGAGCCGTTTTGCTCTTTCGGGGTGTCGCAAAATCTTCCAAACTGTCAAGCCGGAAAAGCCTTCAAACCTGTCATGTGGTCATGTCATCCAAACGAGAGACTTAATTTGATATATCGAGAGGAACAATTTGATATATCTATATAATGCTTTCAAGGCACAGGAGAAATGTCCAGACCTTATTCAGAAATTCAGTAGTTTAATCTAGTCTGGCTAGTAGTCAGGTGTCTCACTGACGTAAAAGAACTCAGAAGGTTACGTGTGAACGAGTGTGTGCAGTTTGCAAGCAGTGTATGAAATGAGAAGCTCGCAAAAGGAGGCACCTTTTTTGCTCTGTCGCTTAGCCCGATGTGTGTCAATTCCCAAGGTAAGACCATAGCTTTCAAGCTATTCACCTGTTTTTTGACTAGCTTTTCTCTTTGGCGTTTTAATGCACGTTTCACGCCTGTCCCTCTAAAAAGCTATATAAATATTTATTTGCTTCAGAATCCTTTTCTTTAATAATTCTAAGGTAAATGCTTTGTTAATTATTTAAGAAGTCTTTTTTGAGCTTTCATCGCATTGCTTATTAAAACTCGGGTTTATAGAAAGATTCATAATCTCCTTAGATATAAAACATACGGTTCAGTCTCACCGGGTATATATTGTAAGTGTTTGTGCATAGAAGTGAGTAAGCAACAATTTAATATCTGAGTTTCTTTGGGAAGATCAAACACACATTTTGTTTTTGTCTTAGTTTACGACATACAAAAAAGGTAATACATTTTTATACACTTAAATTGATTTGCATGATTGTTATTGCCTCTCCACTCATTTGATTGTTGTATTTTCATGTGGTCTCCGTCTTTGTGCGTTTTTACTCAAGCATTTTGTGTCTTCAATTGAGCAGATTGCTCTCTCTTGTCAAGAGAAAAATTTTAAATACGAACTTTTCTCATCTTACAATTAATAACAAATAACACGAATCTTAAATTTGAAATCATTGAAACTATAAAAGTCAATTGTTTGGCATTGAGTAACACATTAAGATAGCGAAGACCGCTGCTTTCGACAATATTCCTGTGTTCAAAGTTAAACGCAAAGCAACTTGCTCTCCCAGCTAGTAACTCTACTTGCTTTACTGCATTTACTGGAAGCGTTTTTACTAAATTATCCCCCAAAAAAGTTCTTAAGAAATATTTTATCAGACTCTGCAAATTTCTCCGCATCAACTTGTTCGTGAAAACCTATTTATTATCCTTGTTAAAATGTTTTGCGGCATTATTGTTAGCTTCTTGTAAGAATATTTCTTCAAAAGCTAGAAGGTAAACATAAAATCATTCGCTATTTTCTAGCCACATAAATTTATTTTATAAACTAAGAATATATGTACTCACATCAAGATATTATTCACATTAGTTAAACTGGACTAGTTTTTGAAGCCTTTGTATTTTGATGTAGTGGCCTGTGCGCTATTTGCTTCCTATCGCTACTTCGATACTCTAAGTGAACAAGATATGAAATGCTACATATTCATGCAGCCATTATCATCGCAAAGCTGTTGTTGAAGTTTCTATGATCTGCTTGAGTTTTGCAAACTAACATTAAAATTTCTAATTGTACTATTTGTCAAAAAAAAGTCAAATGAAATTTTCAGAACAATTAAAAGCTCCGTTGAGTCAATGGTCTCCTCTGTTAGTGCACCTGCAACTTGACCCTGTCTTTGCTTTGTTCATGAAAAATATCGAAAAACTTCCTAAACCGGTCGATTTAAACTTTAATTTATAATACTCTAAACTCTAAAAAAATTTTAATAAGATTGCATTGCTTCGTGAAAAAATTCTTAACTAAATTTCTAAAACTATTAAGATCTTTAAAAATAAATCTTTTACTACAAATCTCTCATTCTTGTATTACTATAATGATAAAAAGAATGGACAAATATTGATAAAAATTATCCTATAGTCTTGACATCCACTTGAAAGATCTCTCGATACAGGTTTTCAGTGATACATTGCTTCTTGGACGATTGGTAACACTATCCAGCATCTGCTCTGACACGACATTGCCCTAGTGGTGCGGGGGCAGCAATGCCCTTTTCAAGAAATTGATTTCAAGACAATGATTCATATAAATATTTTGAATGCTAATAAAATCTAGGTTTCAACTATCTCTTGATACCTACATGCAAGACAAAAGTCAAAATTTTCCGATTTGATGAGAACTGAAAATCAATTTGCAAAGCAATTCGACCAACAAAAATATTTTCGTTGATAAGTCCTCTTAAACTTTCATGATCATGCTGAACAGATTTCAGATTGCTACCAACGTTGGCTCGCATATGTTTGATATATCAGTCAAGGCATCAATGATATCATAAATTCAAGCAAAGGCTTAGGAACCGGGAGGCAAAGTGGGCACGTATCCCCCTTTTTTCCAAAATTCAGTTTACCTGCCCCTTAGCAGCTAATCGAGTTGCTCTTTTTGCCAACTGTATCAGTGGCAGAAATTCAGGCTTTCATTTGGGGGGGCCCAGGCCTACGATAGGTAAAAGGTAGACCGATAACACTCTTGACAAATCGTACGTTCATTTTATGCATTTTATCTTGTTTTCGTCAGTGAGAAATACGTTTGAAAATAATTTTTGTTCAGAAGAATCCGATAGAAATTTTGGCTGATCTTTACGGAATTGAAATTAAATACACAATTCACAAGCAGTTTTGATTTTGGTCATATATTGTTTGATTGATTATTTGGTAATTGCTAATATTTTATCAGCTATGCTATGTTCAAATTTTGCAAAAAGGGCACAAAGAGGTTATAAAGGCCCTTGAGGTAAAAAAGGAAACGGGAATCACCTGCGAGCGAAGCGAGCAGAAAATTTGGCAATTACGTCCCTTAGATAAGCTTAAAATTCCTTTTCAGAACGATTTCTTGGAATAATTTCGACACGTTAAACGGTTGTCAATAATCCGATGAAAGCCCGAATTTTCCGACGACGTCGCTGATTGGGGGGGGGGGGCGAGCCCCTCAAACCCCCATAATTTCCGCCACTGAACTGTATAACTAAAAAGTGTCCTTAAATTGCTTAGGTGCTATACGAAATGAGGAAAGGGGTGACCTTATGGGGCGACGATCCAAAATGTTTCTTTTCGATTTGCTTTTAAAAACACCAAAATACAAGCTCACAACAAGGGTTACTGAAAGGTGGTGGCGACTGAAAATTGGCCATGGGCCTTGAGGTTTAGGGCGCTTGCAAGGTTTCCACATGTGAAAACAATTTTTAAGACATAACAAAATTGTTCAATTTTTGACTGATTGCAAGAAGGTGACTGCAAAAAATTTTCTGAAATACATTTATAGGTAACCTAAACGGAAAAGAAGCCAAAATTTTTCTGGCATCAGTTGTCAACGCGGCATGAAAGACCAAGGCTTGACCTAAATACCTTTGCTCTTTGATTAGGTGTCGCAAAAACAGCTTGTATACTTAGACTTGCTGCAACTTGCTTGCTGCAAAATGCTGCAACAATATTTCTTCTTTTCTTCAGGAACTTTACAACTGGATTTATAATGACGACTCAGTTCCAATACTGCAAACTTCCCACTGCTATTTTGTCATTTCTTGCAACCCTGTGTAACATTTCTATGGTGTGGTATATCTGGTACAACAAATCACTAAAAGGTCCTATGAAAACTCTGGTAACAAACTTGGCAAGTGTCGATGCGCTGTTGTCTTTTACTATTTGCATACGCTCGTTCTATGGCTTTTTCCATAGCCGACGGCAACAGATTTCTGAGAAAAGTGAAGCAGTTATCATGTCATATGGCTGCTTTTTGACTCTCGTTCAACTCGGAAGTCAGTTATCTATGTCGTTGGAGAGGTTGTGCGTCGTACGATACCCTCTCAAATATCGCACGATTTACTCAAAGTCAAGTCGCAAGCCTTTTGTCATCGCCATTTGGGCATGTTCCGTCGCAATCGGCACAGGCATTGGCGTGTCAAGTACCATTTTCAACATCCCAAAAATGCTTCCTGCTACAACTTGGCTTTTCTTCTCACTCACTTTGCTTATTCAAGTTATCACATATGTCTTCATAATCAAAGAAATCAAAAACGGTCACCGTGTTGTCGATGAAGCTGTAAGTGCCAACACAGGCATGACTAATTCAATGAGAATAATGGAGCAAAGAAGTCTCAAACAAGAGAGGAAACTGCATGTCCTAGCTGTTGGAATCACTTCCAGCTTTTTTATTGGAATCACCCCGTTCATGGTATATGTTGGTATATATGATGTAAAGATGGAGACGTTAGGTTGCGACCTATTGGAAAATATCTTATACACGGGCTCCCTCTTCTTCATTTGTCTCAATATGCTCTTCGATCCCCTGTGGTATTTTGCGTTTAGTTACCGATCGACAAGACAGAAACAAACAGATCCATCGAAATCATCCAGTGTACCGAACTGAGCCTACTGTTGTTGAACTGGCCACTGGAGACAAGGCTTTGGGTAAAACAAATAACTAATTGGTGCTGGTTTGATATCAACTTGACTAGAGAAGCTAAAACTGGACAATTGATGTTAGTGAATTCTCTTGAATATTGCACTTTCGAGGTTTTTACTTCTATGCCTAAGTCTCATATGCTTCTCTTTGTACTTTAACATTTCCTGGAGACTTTGTGTTGTCAATTCTGTGCTTAATTTAGTCAAATCGAGTTAAAAACTGAAGAGCATCTAAGTTCTTTTCCTGTCAAACATCATTTAGAATGATCTGCCAAATGTGCTTTCCAAGATATCAAGTTGTTAACCAAAAGGGTTGATGATTGCAAACATACTTAATTTCTTAATTTCATTGCTTAATTTCATTTTTCATTGAGGGCGCAAAGTTAATACTCAACCAACATGAAGGTGAAGTTAGGTATGAGAATACCTCATGCAATGTATGCATATACCTGGCTGTATGACACCGATGTTACTTTTAAAAACACTTGCAGATATACCAATCAGTGGATTACGTCACAGTCAGCCAACTAAAAGATAGTTGATAAACGATGTGACCAGCTTGACTACAGTCTTTCACTCTGAAACATGTTATATTGATAACAAAAGCCAATGCAAAGTTCAGTCAAAAAATTCCAAATTTTAAATATTTGCAAGTGAATTTTTAGATAAGATGAGATCTGCTTGGCCACCAGCCATCCCTTTCCTGCAGTTTTTGATCAGGAAAGAAAGGTTCTCTTGGGAGCTGATCTTAAAAAGTGAAAGTGGATTTTTATGGGCTGACTGCAAGTGGATGACTAACTTCAGTCTTGTTAATGAAGAAAGGGCTATGGGTACTCATAAATGCATTGTTCAATGCATCGACCAATTCATATCACAAAAAATAAAAATAACTTTATTTCTGCCCAAGCTAGGCTTCTAAATTATAAATTATTATTGTTATTGACGTCATTATTTCTAGAACTACAATATCTACTCCATGGCAGGCTCTAACACGCAAACCTAGCAGACTTCTTTAAATTATCAATTGTAGACCTGACCTATGATTGATTGGGAATTAATTCGGAATTAATTAATTCGATTCGGGATTAAAGTAAAACTATTCATTAGCTTTGATTTTTGTTATGCTGACCTAATTTTTCCCTTAAAGAAATAATGTGTGTACTGGAATGTGTTGGGGTAAGTTACCAGCCCTTAAATGTGATCGCCTCTCTTCTTATCCCCCTTTTCATTTTCTCACTGTCAGTGGTACTTTCGACCTGTCACTTCCATTTGATAGTGGATTTTCTTACTCACAGAAAAGCGCGTTGTGTGTGCAATACCGTTCCAGTCTGACCATTTTGCTCTAACAATCATTAAAGCACGATAAAAGTATTTCAAAAGCGATTACTTCAGGGCCGGCGAAACCAGGAGGGCCGGTGGGGTCATGGCCCCCCCACTTGCCTGCGGAGCTAAAGAAAAATTTTAGGCAAAAGTGGGAATAAATGTAGTATATGATTCTGTAAGTAACTTTGCCTTATATTCCTTATAAATGCGTCTATACCTGGGTTGCTATGTTTTTACCATAGAAGACATACATAAAATTGAAAATGGGAATTAGATCGAAGAAATCGGTCATTGTCTAAGTTTTACAAAAAGTAACAGCTTGGCTTAGCAAATAAATCGAGAAACCTAGTCCAGAATAACTTGGTGCCAGCACAAATTGACGGAGTTTCGTTTTTTCCATTGCCTAAACTTGGCACACAATGTCTATTTGTTAACGAAAACTTTCTCAGAACCATCACAAAAAGAGAGAAATCAGCTGTTGAAGGAAAAGAAACAGCTGGAAAGAACTTTTTTGAGGATATGAGGAATAAAGTATGGGTAGATTTGTTCTTAAAAAGTATCATCAACAAAACTTCAGGGTTTGATCGTTTGGATAATCCATTCTTACTAAGAGAGAGAAAATATCGACACAATTATAAATTCTATTTAAACTCATTTTGACAAGCCCAGTTTGAAGGTTTTTCAAATTTTTTCTAACGCACTTAATTTCCGGAAAATTTAAGAACAGATGTTACAAAGTTATATCTTAACTGTACAAAATTGCTTAATTTTTTATTTTTAGTTGATAGTTCTTCTGTTGATATTTCAACGTTAATGCTTTTATTAATCCGTGTTTCATTTATTTTTCTCCCCCATCTTATTTCGGGTACTTTTAAAATCTAAAAAAAGGTTTCATTACGAGCTCTATGATAGTGGTTATTCTAAAACTTTGCAAAACTTTTCTATTTCAAGTCAACTTCACAATAGACGCGACTATGCGACACCTTCAGTCAAATTCATTTTAGATACAGTTTATGGCCATCCCTAAGACAACATAATTCTAAAAAATTTCTTGCCACCAACCATGGTGGCGGCCTTTCCTAAACCCTTTCAAGACTTTGATATTTTGGTCCCCCCACTTTCAAATACATTTCGCCCCCCCCCCTGTACTTTTGATGCATTAATCAGAGGGTAAAGAAATTCAAGAATCTTTTGCCCTAGCAATAAAAAAAAATTATCTTCAAATTCCTTAGGATTTTTTAGAGTTGCTTTATGATATATTGCTTAAGATTCTAAGAACACCTGTTTCTTTTCTAATGCTCAGATGAAAACAGTTATCTCATTCTATTTAACTGAATTAGCTATATCCAGAACTTAGTTACCTTAAAAGAACGATGAAACCTTACTGGTGCTTTTTTGCAAAGCTGAAAGTAAAATAATATCTACCTAGCAAACTGGATCAAAAAAAGCTTTCTGATTTGAAGACAAGGGTCTTAGAGGAAGGTGGGGCAGGAAGGTGACATCGAAAGTTCATGACACTGGCCTTCTCCATGTAACGAATACTGTTTTTATCAGCATTCAGCTCTGCTGGAAGTTACGTACTACAATACAAAGGCTTCATTTAGGAAAGGCTGCATTTCTATAAGCCTTTAGTGTAAAACAACAAAACACATCCTTTGCCAAGCATTTATTCGCTAGGCAGTTACAATAACTGACGGTTTTGAATAAGCTCGAGCTCTGTTAGTTTCATTTCATTCATGGCTCAGAACCAATAGAGAAGATTTCATTGAAAACACCACCAACTGCTGCATTTCATTAGAAAATGCATCGAACTCATAGCAAAGCTGCGTTTAGAACAGAGTGTAGGACGCCAGCTGTGATGAATTACCTAGGCTGACTTAGATGTTGTTTTTCAAGTACTTTTGCGCTTTTTGCAAGCAAAACAATTCGTTTTGCAGAGTTTATGCAAAACAAGAGAAGAACGTAACAGGTGATAACTGCTTTTTTGCTCTTACTTATTTCCCAGTTCTCAAGCCTCAACATATTTTCTCTTTGGATCTTTTACATTAGATCAATAAAAGTAGAGAAAAAAGGCTAGAAAAAGTGTCCAAGTGTTTTGCCTTGAAAGTAAAGGTGCAAAAGTTATGAGAGTGTTTCTCATAAATCAATGTCAGAGGGCACGCAAAATTTTAGGTCAAAGATTTGAAAATTTCAATATCTGGTCTAAACAGATTTGAACCTTCATTAAATCATCAGTAAGACCTTTTGAAATGGCTTCAGTTTTTAGTTGACTGCGAACAATTCTGAAGCTATAGGCGTGGCAAAGTGTGCAAAAGTCTGGAGAGATTAATCAATAGTGTAGCGTAAAATTCATAAACAAAACCAACGCTTTGCTATCTTTTCACTTCAGAAATATAAATATGAAGATCCAAAGAGCATAAACATTGCTTCTGTTTCTGTATCGTGCAATCACGATAGAACCTCTGAACTACAAGCCTAACATAAAAAGGTATGTGTTCCCAATAAAATGGCTACATATATTTTGTTCAGGCAGTTGAAGTCTGTGTCTTTCATGTGAATGGTGGGGGGGGGGGAATTGTATAATGTGCAGCTAGTGTCAATGATGATGTGCAGTCCTCCAGCTAAAAGTCGTCCTTGGTACAATTTAGGGCTCCCCGGTTTCAAATTTGACCATCATTTTCCCCACTGAAAAGTGAACGCCACCCCGGCGAAAAATCTAACCTCTCACCAGGGCACTTTGAGGTGTTGAGCAAGAAGAATACATAGAAAACATACAAGAAATAACAGAAAACTCGCAGATACAATCATTAAGTGCGCACTTGAAGAAGTAGGTAAGATTATCAGAGACAGAAAGAAAACCCGATAGAGAAATGGAGAGACAAAGGAGAGAAACGAAAGAAAAACAAAAACCAGCAAGAGAGAAGTTTGAATGCACCGAGCTGTGCAAAACAATTAGAGAAGGGCCGTCGCAAGCGGGGCTTGGGGGGGGGGGGCTGCAGAGAAAAAGTTGAAATGTTACTTGAACAAGCTAAAAAATTGAAGGCACAAGAAGACGAATCGAAAAACATGTCGATAATTCTTCCAATGGATAACAGGGCCGTCGGAAGCGGGGCCAGGGGCTGGAGCTTTACTAATAATTGCCAACTAGACAAGGATTGTTCATTAGTTGTAAATGCCCCAATAGAAGCTAAACAAGAAAGGTCCAATTTTTAGTCACTTACAAAGACCAACTTAGGAATCCTATCTTTAAGGACACTGATTGCTCGCACTGACCCCCTCTCTTTATGGTAGGGATGCCTGGCAAGAGGGGTCTTGAGAGAGGTAATGTTCTACTACGAAGGGTTATGCTGTTTGTATTATGACGCATTTATAGTTATAGTTGCTATATAGCGCTGTACACAGTTTACATGCCAGTATGAAGAGCTTTGCATTGCATGCAGAAAACATGGCTGCGATAACTTTGCACGCGCAAGATCTCTTCGAGGACTTTCGTATTCTGCAGACTCAGACACAGTTGAACGGCCATTCGACTTCTTTCGGTGTGGAGATACTGCAGTAAAAACAGACAACTGGCATTGAAAAACGAAAAAGGTAAACTCAAGCAACAGAAATGCAGCCATTCTACATCTGTGGCTTATCTAAATTTTATAAAAGGAAAAACCCACAAGGAAATCATTTTAGATTTTGGGGCTTGTGATGCCTTGCAAATTGTATCCATCTCGCTGTATCATCGTTTGCATTTGCCTAGTAACCAAATCTGTAAAGATATTTCGCAAATTTAAGAATCTATTGCTTACAAGATATACTTTTTTGATTTGCTGAGAGCATATTTGTAGCATAATTTTCCCCGTCTTCAATACCACTTTTCATCATAACAATTGTATGACTGTTGAGGTCTTGCAAACTATAGGTTAAATGTACAAATTCCACAGGTTGCAGGCTGTAGGTAAAATGGAAAATTTCAAAATTGGTGACATCATTTGTTGATTGACAAGAGATAGTAATGCACAATGATAGCAAAAATTGTTTTATGGTGTTGGTCCAATGGGTATCAAACTTGGAACATATAGAGGTGGACAAATGGAAAGCCCTGTAACAATTTTATAAAGCCACCCTGGGATGCCAAAAGTTTAATTTTTTATTATTTTGGAGATGAAATATTCACAGCACAGGTAATGGTATTTTGAAAAATTGTGTGCTCACTCTCTGCTGCATTATCATCAATGTTTCAAGGTGTTATGTTATTGAGATTAAAAAAAGCTTATCTGGGCTGGGCAAACATAAAGGAAGAACAAAAAAATTTCAATTTGTAAGTACTTTCAAGAAGCTGACATGCTTATCAACTGAATTCTAAATCACTCTACAATATCATCCATATCAAATGTATCTGTTTCAATTGTAAGCTCAGATATCATGCTATTTGCTTGCCTATTCAAAATGGCTAACTTCAGGTCATCTAAAATGCCAATGGGAGGTTCAAACGTTCTATCATTTGAAAACTCATTACTCTTTTCTATTCCAATTCCAGAGTAGCTATCTGGATATTTTTCTTGGTTCTCCTCATCTTGTTCACAACTGTCTTCTACTTCTTCTTTCTCAGTTGCAATATTTTGACTATCAAAATCATTAACATTATCTATGCTACTTTGGGTACCTTCATTTGAATGAGATGTTGATCTCTTTTTTACAAGATCAAATGGTAACAATCCAACTGGATCTTTTTTATAAGAAAAAATTCTTTTCAGTTCACTCATTAACATTTTGCTTTCCCTTATCTGTTGGTTGCACTGTTCTTCTTCAAAGCGCAACATGTTATCTTCCGTCGAATTTCTTCCATAGGTTGGGTCACTGATAGCCTCCAGGAACAGATCACCTTCAGGTTCCACTAATGCTAAGTTTGGTGAAATAGTCAAAATATTTGAGTTGGATGGAGCAAATGTATCTATGTCATTTTTACCACATTCATCATTTTTTACAAAGCTGGCCATATGGAATAATCCTTCTATCTCATCAATACAACTTCTTGCTCCTTCGAGGTCACATTTGACATTGTCTAATAAATGCTTCATCATTGATTTTTGGCTTTCGTCCATGTTTGCAACAACATCTGCATCTAGAGATACTTCTTCAGAACTATCTGCTTTGAAAATGTTCTCTATTTGCTGAAGAGTACCAGTGGCTGATTTCAAATGAAGAAATGAACTATCAATTTTTACACCCCAAAGAAATCTTTGAGAAGGTAGCATTGTCTTCTTTATGTATTTCTTTTCCATAAACTCGTTTTCCTTGGTAAACATGAATACTGACTCCATATCTTTTAACACACTCTCAGATCTAGTTATAGCCATTTTAAGAGGTTTCATTACACTCTCTATGGATGACAATAACTGTTTTTCCTCTTTATACTTTTCAGTTTCAAGAAACCTTTGCAGCACTTGCCTTATAATTTGAAACATTTCAAAAAGTTGTGACCTTGTCAAACAGATCAAGCTTTTGATCATAGCTGATGTTAAGGCACCTTCATCTAAATAAGAGTCTTCATCAAATGAAGACATTATATCCTCAACTGCAATACTGCAAATTCCATCTTTAAGATGCAAAAGTTTAAGATGATCTGGCAAATGATTAATTAAATGTAAAACCAATTTTTTCATACTTTCAAAGTAAATTAAAGAATTTTTTGCCATACATTTCCTCAGAGCTATACACATCCCTCTTTTCCTTGGAGCAATCTTTAATACAGGCATACTTGGATGATAGAAAGTGGAGCCCATGGAAATCACTTCGCATTCTCTTATCAATAGAAAACATTTGTCAAAGCATTTGCAAATTGATTCCGAACTGTGAGTGAACATGTCAGTGGTATTGATAGCATCATTACAAATGAATGTGAACTGTTTTGAAATATAAAACTGGTACAAAAGATGACATATGGTGATGACCAAAATCAGTGCATTCAACAATGACAGAACAAGAATTTGGGATGATAGTAAGTTCGAATGAGCTGCACATCCTAATGCAATGCTAAACTGAAGAATCATTAGGGTCATTTGCTTCAAGGATGGTCTTAGATGCTTTTTTTCATCATCTTTAACTACAGTGGTGACTTCAGATCTTTCTTGATTGCTGTCCTTGTCCTCTTCCAAGTAATTTCCACTCACAACACTTGCAGAATCAGCCATTTTCTTATCAATCGTCTTTATGGTAGTCTTTAACTCTGTCTCTGAGAAATAGTTTGTTACGAGTGATTTTCGCAAATACTGCCTAAATTTTGTGAAAAAGTTAGTTAATGAAATATCAGGAACAATCGTGTTTGTGTCTGACAAGGGTAACTTTTCCAGATCCTGCCTTGTTTCAGAGCAGACAGGAACTGAATCTGATGTGTAGGAGCAAAAGTCGTCATTTCCAATTTGCTGCAAGTACATGGATAAAGGTGATCCTTCAAAAACCAGGTCTTCGCAATCATTTCCAGCTTCAAAATTGTCTGCCATCATTTTGGAATACAGGATGCATGTATTCGTAGAAAAGACAGATTGGAGATTGGCCGGTACGAAGGAGCTCGGTCGAAAACGAGGCACTGATACCTTTCAAAACAATAAATAAGTAGTTGTTTCTCTGGTGCGAAATGTTAGGGTGCGGATTGCTCGAGAAAACCATTGTTCTCGAGAAAATCAACCACAGTATTTGCAGACAGAAAGGTATGTTGTATACTTTGCCTCATTATTGTCAAGGCAAATCTAACAATTTCAAATTACGAAGCTGTGCAGACTGAACTCTCGCATATTTTATCCCGTGGTCAGTTAATTCCTAGCACTTGCTGTACTGATTCAGTCATGTGTAGTTTGCAGAAAGGTTTCCCGAGGAAACTTACGATTGAAAAACTGAGCCAGACACAGGAACTGACTCTCCCCTTGTTTTTTTTATTCTTATTGCGAAAGTTCGTCAGTGCCTCCTGCCTCAGTACAAAAAATGACCTGTCCACTTGATCGAAAACCCCTGTAGACTAGAGCCTTGTTTTTACTGTCATTACAAGCTGATCCATATAGGCTGGAGATCTTTTGTCTGTGCTAAAAAACCTTTATCTAGTCAGTGGATATTTATTGTTAGGATAAAAGCAATATCTGGAGTTTTCAGAAATTTTAACTCATTGTAAAATTTCTAGATGTAAGATGTAAATTATCCAGTTTTATCTCGCTAAATTTTATGGGAATATTTCTTGGTAGTCATATAAATAATTACTCACTAATTACTTTGAAATCTTAAAATAAGAAAAAAACAGTTGGACTGCATGGCAAGAGAGAGACAAAAATTTAAAGACCTAACCACATGATAATTGGTTCCTGGGGAGAACAAGATTAAAGAAAACTAGGCCATGACATTTTTAGTAGAAAGAAACACCCTGTTACAAACAGGGAAGGCCATAACATTAGGGAATGCCCATGACTGGCTTTTAGATACATAAAGGCAGTTTCACAATCACACAACAATAGAATAGTTTTCCAATTAGTCCCCTCCCCCCCCCCCAAGTTTCTTTAACCAAGTTTAGAGGAAATAAAAATTTGATCCTGCCAAGTAATAGGTGGGAATGTGTCCCCCTGCTCCATCTTTAGATAATTCAACCAGTAAGAATCTAACACTTTACATTGATTTCTACATATAAATGCTTACAACAGCATCCTCATAGAGTCATTAATTAACCATCTAGATTCAATTTACCTACCTACCACCATTAATGCATTTAATAAAAACACTGTCAATTTCTGCTTCCTCTTGATTTAGCATAAGGATCTTTGTCAATAAGTCACATGGCAGAAAACAAGAAAAGTTATCTTTACTAAACAGTGCAACTGGGCCTGTCCTTTGTAATCTTACTTTTGACTGTTCATTTTGTTTTGGAAATCGAACAGTAATATTAATAGTTTCTCTGCAACTTATAAAACACTGGGTTTTTTTTTAAATTGTGCTTTTTATAAATGAGAAAGATGTTTTTGCTCCTAGACACTTTTCAAAAGTTTTATGTTATAGTAGATTATGTGATCTATAGAGTTATTATTTTTTTTATTCTAGCTACTACTACCTAGGAACATTAATCATTGGTCACCAGATGGAGTTCTTGAAATTCCAGAAGCTTCTGATGATTTTATCATCTTTCATATTGGGAAAAACAAGTAATTTTACTAAGTTGACAACTAAATATTCCTTCACCTAAGGTCAGGTGTGATGTCACCATATTTTGTTGTGTATAATATGCACCATTTTTTGTTTACTACTGCTTTTTGAGGGTGTTGTTTATATGATGGTGTTGACCTCCCCATTATTTACTGGACTCTGGTCTGGGCTCTTAAATCAAAATCGGACTTTTATGCAAAAAATTTTCCTCACATATGGGGGAGGTGGAGGAGTACATTGTACATTTCTGGACAATAGTGAAAATGCCACCAAATAACAAATGATAGATAGGAATGGAGAGGCCAGGAGATAATTTTTTGGAATGAAGGAAGCAAGCATTTAAAGAAAATTTCATGGATTCTAAACCTGTCATTTGTCATTAAAAGGCTTGTCCTGCCTAGCAGCGGCACTAGAGAAAAAAGCGTACAAGGATACCAATACAAGATAAGCTTTGAAAGGATGCGCTATTAGAGCAGATTCGTGGGCTGCAAATGTAGAACGTCACCTTCAAGGCTGCATTGATCTTGTAGCAGCAGAAGCTATATATCATCCTGCATCATGACTACTGCTTTTCATGGTAAATGCTGGGCAAAGAATTACAAAGACAGAATTGATGTTTTTGTGAAATTGTTGAATAATTAGTACTCTCATTTACAAGCAAGAATTTTCAAAATTTTTGGCAGGTTAACAATGAGACTTGGTTAGTTTGCTAGTGTTCAACCTATACTCAATTTTATTTCTCAATTGTCCACTCAAATACCTGTTTAGCTTCTAGCTTCAGAATTTGTGCTTTGAATTGTTGCAAGCTATTCATATTTTACAGAATCCATCGGCATATGGATTTGCACCAGTCACTCCTAAGCATGGCCTATAATAATTACTTTTGATTGCACTATTGCAACTTTTCAATGATTTTATATTTTTGCAAAAGCCTGTCTAGTGACAAAAAGCAAAAATTCTCCTAGAAAAAGTGTGTGATGAAAAGGGAATGATCAATCATCTTTCCCATTTTGGTGGTAGTCAGTTTTTGACTAGATCCATCAATGAGAAAGGCTTTTGCCTTCCCATAGTTTGCCTGTTATGGAGCAAACATAATGATCACCTTGGTTATATAGAAAACATATGCTCTCATAACTTTTTGTTTTGATTTGATACAATTTTCATTGTAATTAAGACTTAAATAAAGGAAGTTGCATGTCCCTGTCTTCTGAATGTGAACATCATGAAATATTTATATTTTTATATATTTTAATGTTTATAGCTGCAGAAACGAATTATTCAGCTAACTTCACTACACTAACACCAAATACAGGACTGCTAACAGAATTGACTACAGGAAATTTTAGTCACTGTAAGTCTTTTACTTTTCTTTTCGTTCACAAGAACTCTTGTCAATTTTTCAAATTTTTCCATTGCAGCCTATTACTGAAACTAACAAGCTTATCATGTTCAAGTCACTGTTGTCTACCCCTATCATTTGTGTCACCATTGATCTACACAATGGCCTGTTTTTAATGAATTTACTAAATGTTTACTTTTTTCAAAGCCATTTTCAAGTTTTGTACCACCAAAAGATTGTTTTAATTTAGCTTCAAGAAATTAGAGCAGAGTGTGCTGTGTCTGCAGCTTCTGTAAGGCAGTTTTGAATTGAGAACTTTGATTATTCCTTTTTGCTATGATTTTTGCTTTGTTTATGATATTCAGGGTATATTTTATTTTAGATCTACAGTTCAAAAACGAAAAGGTGTCAAGTGTTGTTAAGCTTGAAGTAAGAACTGGGGAAACAGTTGTTTTAGACTGTGAAGCTGATGGGGAGATTCCTCTTGCTATTAAATGGACAAAATATGGTAAGCCACTTCAAGATGTTTCCTATAGGATGGCAGGAACAAAGGACACAAATCTTTGGATTCTTAAACTGAAATGGATACTTTTGGCTGATGCTGGAAATTATTCTTGTTTGGTCAAAAATAATCAGACAACCATTACACGAACCTTCATGTTATCTGTATCAGGTAAGAAACAAAACTTTCCAGTTGTTTTCATGAAAAAAATTTCTTCATTTTCTAGTCACTAGATGATTGTAAGAAATTACCCAAAAAGAAAGCAGTATATCTAATTTTACCGCAGCTCATACAATAAGCTGTTATAAGCTTGTGTCTAGAAAAGTAAAATAAAAACAGAAGAAAAAACAAGACTAGGCTCTGCAAAGCGTTTGGTAACCATGCAAATGAACGTTTTGGCAAAGGGAGAAGATGATACATGAAGTAGTTCTTCAACGCAATTATTGCAACAGTGAAGCATAATTGTTGACACATGTCAATGATTTGTATTTTAATCGAAAATTTATATTCATCAAAGTGAAGCGAACAGAAAACAAGACTGCAATGTGTCACCACAATTGTAAAACTATATTTCACATACAACGTTTTGATAGTTTATGCAGGTTGTTCCTTGTAAATTCCTACCTCCTCATTGTTGTTTAAGTGTAGCACCTAACGTCTAAATAGAAACCTTTTAAAAAGTTCTGGGTCTTTGATACTCTTCTGTTTTCCTGTCAGCAGTTTTTCCTAGCTATTTAGATTCAATGCTTAAACGCCTTTGATGTGGATTGCTGACTATTTCTCTGAATGTAATGTTCAATAACGTCTCGGGCTATTTCATAATATCTTCATTTTTAAACAGTCAAGGTAAAAGCATCAGTTTGTGTATTGTTGAAACCGCTAGTTTTCTGAATTTATTTCGCATTGCAAATTTGACTGCATTTTTGTTTTCACTTCTTTACCTAGAAAAGAAAGAGACTTTAAAACCGAGGATCGCAGATTTTTCACCGCGCAATCTCACCGTAACTGTTGGTAGCAGAGTTCACTTGCAGTGTCATGTCGAGAGCCAGTTCATTGACACTGCCCCATACATCAAGCTTGTGAAGCATCTGAAGATTTTCAAAGGAAATGAAACGAATGGTACAATATTTTTGAACGCAAAAAATAGCACAGTGGATAGAGAAGCTTACAAAAAGATCGATAGATTTTACGAAGTTACTGAAAAGAGAGATTATTTTGAGGTAATAGAAACCAAAAAAATAGAGAGAGCGTTTTCTTCCGAATTGGTGTTAAATCGTGTTGAATTGAATGATGACGCAACCTATACCTGCATAACCTTCAACGATGTTGGATATTCAAAGGAGAACATGTATCTTCATGTAATTCCAGGTGTGTATTCGAACATTCTTAAGCAGATGTTACACAATTTCTCGTCGGTTTAGCTTTATTCTAATCTAGCTAGCTTAAAGTCTGTCGGAAAGCCCTATTTTTTTGCATGTGTTGTGCGATATCTGTATCAGAAAGGTTCACTCAGCATGGAACTAGTAAATCCGTTCTTAACTTTCAGCAGTTTTAATTTTTTCCTGATCTGGTTCCATTTGTTAGAATCTCAAACCGACTCCTCATTCGAACCCTTTGTTCACGCCGTTTCCTCGGCAGCTTCGGCTCGTTTTTTGCAGCAGCACGACAAGTAGCTGTAGTTGTGACCTTCGAAATATATTTATTTGTATGTGTATGTGAAATATGTATACTTCACAGAGGTTATTGCGTTGGTGCGATTAAATAATATCGTGATATTTTTGCGTGTACATTTGTACATACAGGCTTTGTGTTTAAGCACATTTTGAAATTCAGACCAACGAAGCATAATACAGGATACAAATCAGTCTTTCACAGACATAAAAAATTTCAATCAAACACGGATATAATACGAACATTTTAGCCTGGTTTGTCTATGTTTGTATTTTCTCTTTGACGTAAATTACAGGACTAAGTAGTATTACTTGTTTTAAGCCTGTTTCAAAACGGAAAACAATTTAAACAAGTAATGTAATTATGCTAACGATTAAGCAAGTTGTTAAAAGATCGATTGTAAGTACAGTTTAAATTTTTGCAAAAGAAGAGATTTTCGAAACGCAGCTCAGAAAAAATCGCCTGAATCAAATATTAAATATACTTCAGTTGCTTCGAAATCTTGCAGATTCTAGTACAGCTGCTTATAAGTTGGTTTTCCTAAATTATTCTAATGTGCCAGTATGCTGGCTTTTTGTGGCGAGATTTTGCCTGCATCTATAGGAAGTTGTGGTTATAGGAAGAAAGAAAAAATTCATCGACTCAAATTGAAGATGTTGTTCAAGGTTTACCATGTATTACCAATGTTTAGTAGCCAAATTTAGTGAAAAGCTGGAAGCCAAACCTAAACTGAAACCTTTTACGATTCAAAGATTTTTGTAAAACGCAACAGAAAATCCTTTTACTATATGAATTTTTGTTAATTGACGGAGAGATTTGCTGTTTTTTGGAATTCTGCTTTGATTATGGAAGAAAATTGATGCTACCAAATTGATAGTGAGTTTTTATGGCCTAGGAATACCCATTCATCTCAAGTTCGTAAATACAGATGCGTAAAATAGAGTGTTCTGTATTATGAAAGAAAATTGCATCTTCCTGCTCTGAATTAGATGACTGTGTTTCTCGTGCGCAAGAGTTTTGTTCTATTGATACTTGGGTTTTGTAAAAGTGTTTTATTAAAGGAAGAAACTACATCATTTACAATCGGTAGCCTCTGGTGTTGATAAGGACACCCTACTATGAGTTTAGGTCATCATGAGGAGTGTTCTATGTGTTGTTAACGCGCACTGACTGTTGTCAATGTTTCTAGTAAGAATAGATAAAGACTTTCAACGAGACAAGACGGTCACCCAACATTATCTTTATCAAGGTTTCTTTTCAATTCCTCGACCATTCTTATCAGGAAAGGTTATGTATGTGCTATCAATTGTCCAGATGCCGCCGTAAACTTTGAAGACAGTATTCAACACGACGAATGGGTATATTTGAATATGTTTCCATAAATTTTCGAATACATGTACGACACACTGATAGGATGAGTTCTTCTCCGTCATTGTAATGGGGCTACAGCTGTACCTTTTTCTTTATATGGCTTTGAAAAAAGCAAACATTTGAGTAAACTAAAGCTTTTCGTCTGACACCCTTCAGAGTTTAAAACGTCAGAACATAGATCGAAAACTCTACGCTAGGAAATATATATACCCAGTTGTGGATCAAAATAGGCCAATCAGAAAAGCAAGCACATGACTGTTGGTTTATCTGAAAACAGCAGCAAAAGTTTGATTTAGGTGTACTTTGATTCTCTCATGTTAGCCTATTGAAATTTGTCATAAGTCTTGCCAGCAGTCGCTACTGCAAGAAAACTTACGTGCCTCTGATTACTGAATGAACATCACCCACCCCCAGGTCATTGGTAGAAGTAACGTCACCTAAATACGTTCAATTCCTTTGTTCGTAAATAAAGCTTCAGACCCCGTTTACACTGTCCCGTGCAAGTTTGGAAACTGTCACGGTTCACCCTTCCGTTTACACTTGTGGAACCGAGACGATTTTGCTCTGCTATCTGGAACAGTTTTTGACCCTGCTTTGAAAGCGAACGAATTTCGTACCGTCACGGTTCCGTTCTTGAACGGGACAGTGTAAACACCTATCCGAGACGATATTGTCACGGATTCACAAAGAGGTCTTTTGTATGGCTGTTTCAGGTTATCGAGTTTTTGATTGTGGCGTAACTATGTTGTTAAGTTCTGAAGGAAAGGACATTCTGAAGACAAGGCGACGACAGAAAAAGCTTGTATTGTTTCCCAGTCCAAGCCTTCATTGGACTTTGCAGTTTTGTAGTCTAAAATAACACTGAAAATTAAAGCCACCTTGTCGTCCGTCCAAGTAAAGTTTTTATCGGCCTTCCGCTCCATTTTAGCTCTCAATAAAATTTAGATTGTTGACTTCGGCGGCAAAATAAAAGCCTCGGTTGACTAAATACAGCTTCTTCTAAACATTGTTCTACCATTCAATTAAGGTCATACCGGCACAGTGTAAACGGAACGGCTAAACGGAACAATTTGGAACCGCGACAGTGTAAACACTTGCGAACCGTAACGGTGCAAAATTGTCCCGGGACAGTGTAAACGGGGTCTCAGTTTGATGAACTTACTCATTTACGTTAAGTTGGAATACTTTAACCTGTTTTACATACATATTATTTGTTCGTAGAGCCAAGGCCTTCCATCTATGAGCTTGCCCTTGCTTATGCTGCCAAATATGGACAACCGGACACACCTCCACAGCTACCACTTTCTGTCACTGTCGCGCTGCCTATAAGTCTGCTCGTTATACTGACCATTGGTTTCATTTGGTGGAGAGAGAATGTAAAGCGAAAGTTGGATCAGGAAAAGATCAGTCTTATCAACATAAAAAAGCTTCGAGAACTAGACAATTTCAGCAGTTTAGAGCACATGGACAAGTTTTCATCAAGGCTTGGCACAAAGGCAAGTGAACCTTAGCAATTTTATGTTTTGAGATTTACAGCTCATATAATTATAAAGCGCCTAGATTAGCTATGACAAATATAATTTAAAGCACAGGGTTGTACGTTAAGTTTGTAAGCAGCGAATTTTTCTTTAACTGTCCAGGTATCCATATGCTTAGGTTTCGCGGTCTCTGTGATTACATCTAGTGCAAAGATAAAAAATAGTTCTATTATTTTACCTTGTAATACCAATAAATATTTTGATGGGCAACAGGAATGGCAAGGTTCGATTAATTTAAATTGGTATTCAAATTAAAACTGCTTGAGAATGTCTTGAAAATAACTACATTAATTCCAACCTTAGCCTTCATCATACATAAGTGGAGACACCCATAGCAGAGTTGCTCTTGATCACCATGACGACCTTGACGATGACGACATCGATGATCGAGAACACGATCTTCTGATCAGCAATGGCCATCCGTTTGTACACGCTCTTCAGCCAAAGTCAGCGTCGCCACGAGTGTCCGAGATGATTCCTCTTCGTGAAATGGACAATGCATTGTCCGAAACGCCTGTTACTGGTCGCAGCAGTGGATTGGATAGCCAATCTGAACTGGAATGGGAGCCTGTGGATCTGAAGCTCAATATATCGTTGTCAAGAACTAGCGAACTTTCGCAAATCCTTGATACGTCAGCTTAATTCTTTGTATAGGTATTATAACTAAAATTCATTTTATATGAAAGAAGAGAGATTCAAGCAGGGGAAAATTGATGATGAATGGTTAGTTGTTAATAGCTAGTTAAATGTTATCATTAGTATATCAGAATGACGAGTGGGGTAAGAATTTCAATTCATAAGTAATTGCCAACACAGGCTGTCGCTTGCATATTTTTCATGTCAAAGATATTGAAAATGAATGGTTGCCACATCTCTAGCCTGGTTTTCCATACAAAACACGAATTTTTTTTACGTTAGGCACAATATATACGCAGAAATATCGTTTTAGTTGCAATAATGTTTCATTAGACGAATTTTTCATGAAAAATATCACTTATTCATAATAGATTATGGTGTTTTCGGATGAGGATAAGGATGTAATATGGTCATAGCTGTAACGAATCAATCCAGAGCTGGTTGATAGGCGAATTTGATGGCGTACTTAAAATTTGCCAGGGCAGTTACAGAGTTTTCGCAGAACCATTTCCTACCATTTATGAATTGTATATTTTTATGAACATGGATTTGTATATGGTATTTTTTAACTTAAACCTGCTTGCCAGGGGGTGCCGCATAAAACTTTGCAAAGAAGTTTGGTAAACTAGCCATTTTTTCCAGATTGCTAGTATTGGAAGCAAATTGAGACCAAATGTTCTTCTGATCGTGTGTGTGTGAAAGCTTCGTGTCGTGCAAATGAAATTTAAATGAAAAAATGCTTGAAAGAGACCAAAATTTCGTATGGGAGAAATAATAAAATTCAGTTTACATAATTACTGCACTCGCAGTATTTTAATTTTGTTTATAGTTGAAATACGGATAATGTTTTGTTAAAATTTATAATAGATGTCGCATAGTATGATAAATGTTTGAATTAAGGCTCCATTGTAGTACCTAATATCACCCGAATAATACAGTATTGATGTAAATAGAACAATAGATTATACTATTTGATTGCCAATTCATTTAAATATGTCTTTAATGTGTAGCCAGTTGTGAGAGCCGGCTTCAAAGTTGTCTACCTGCTTTTTTCTCTCTTTCCCATCGTGGTAGATAATTCTGCACCTGAACAACTGCACTGTTTTCGAAAGATATCGGAAAAAGGCAAAGGGGAGCTTCACTGTATCAAAAAGAATAAACTCAGAATTCTTTAGGAGCAATGACTCTAAATAATGGAGCACAAAAGGGAATCCTGTCCGTTACCCAGCAGTATTATATCTATTTTCAAGGACAGGCGTATGACTTCAAAGAATCATTTCGGCTAATATCTCTTTAATCTTGGTTAGAGATATGTCAAAGAGATAGGCGAACATTTCCGAAAAGAGAACTGCCTAGAGGTAGTTGCGAAACTAGAATGCTCAAATAAGATTTAATTCGGCCAAAACTCAGTATCCAAATTGCTTCAAAAACTTAAAGTGAAGATATTTTGATAATAAATGGGCAAGCTACAATGCCTGCCAAAGGTGTTGGTATACGAACGATAGTTTGCAAAAAAAAATTCAACACTTCCACTTCCCTTCCTTTGAGCAATGTTGTTTTACTACGAAATGACGTAGGAAATTAAAAAGTAAGTTTCTCCTGTGATTTGTACGATATTTGCATGAGCTATCAACATTGTTTCTGGGGAAAGTGGGGATAGCGGGAGTAAAGTATTCCGAAAAGAATTGAGAAGCATGAAGACACAGCGCAAATTGTTCACTGTTACAAGAAACTTCGCCCTCACATTCAGGTCTTCGTAAATCTGTCTACACCAGAATAAAGGAACCTGACTTGTGTAAGGAGAAAGAATTAATTTGCTCTTGAAGACTCTTTGACTAGGTGAGGGGACAGCGCTCGCCGTTTAACCAAAAAGGAGCCAATCAAACGCGTTATTCTCCTTCGTTCTGTTTACTTTTAGTTATTATCCGGCGATTGTACACCTGAGGCTCCGCTTTCTTGTGCCATCATCAAAAGAACCGATCGGTGACAAGAACGATACTGCGACGATACGAGCCAATCATTAATGGGCTATGTTTTTCATTGCTTTCTATCAACTTTGTTCAGCTAACCGTTTTTGATTAAAGTTTATATCGTCTTGACTTTCTAGGCATGTCCCTACAACTAACGGCACATTTCTTAACTATGAAATTTTGAAGATAAGCATTCATAGGTGTGTTTTGTTCTAATTTTGAATACATTACTTTGAATAAACATCCCATAAAATTTGTTTCAGAAAGTTTCATTTTGAAGTAAGGGCTCAACATCCCCTCAAAATTAAAAATTTGAATTTTGCAAAGATATTTCATTAAGTGCAGTGCAATAGGTCATGAAAGCAGTCCGTTTAAAAGGGAACATCATGTTTTTAACAAAAGTATAATTACTTTGTTCGTTTTATTTTGCCAAGGTAGAATGGGTGGGTGGTAGAGAATAATCTAGAGGTTACACACAAGGAGTTTAGCCAAGTTTGAATTAAACGGCTTCTAGACCTTTTATGTAGCACAGTGTCCGACTAATTTTGGCTGTTTCCTCAATACGGAAAATACAGTTGATATCCGTTACCTCAACTGTTCACTTTCTAGAACTTTGCTATCTCAAAGTTATTCCAATTCCCCTCGTTTTGAAACATATAAAAATAATTTCTTCGAATGGCTGTTCTTTCGAATATTTGATAACCACCTCTTTAAAGACCTCACTAAGATATGTAAAAACAGAAAAGGAGGGTTGAGAAACTTTTCAAACCAAGCAAAAGTGCTGATATTGTCCTAAATGCTGCAACTAATTAATAACAACATAAACTGTCTATGCAACATCTAACCGTGGCTGTAGATCCCTCTAGCTAGGTTCGCTTCTGCATCTCAATCTTCCCACCCTGACTGCATGTCTGAGAGTTACCAACATATTCAAGAGTCTTGGCATAGGATTTTGTGATATGATGCATGCCAGCTTAGCTAGACGTCACGAATTTTAAAATCAAATGTAAATTTAGGAACAGTGCATATAAAATAGCTAAATTGTTATTAAATCAGCTAAAAATGAAATGCACTAGACGTAAATTGCACTTGGCTCTATACAGAGTAGTATTAACTGTATCCATTACAAGATAGATATATCAATCTGCATTGAAAAAGTGGTTCGTTTCAAATTGGAACTTAGATCTTCAAAACGACAAATCAAGCTGTCAAGTTGCCCTCGTTAGAAATTTCATGCGTAGCTAGTAGATCCAAAGATATTAGACTGGCTTCAGATAACCGAACATTGAACGTTATTTTCTAGCTTCTGAGTGTGCAAAATATTTTGCTTCGTGATATGCTAGAATCACAATATTAGATATAAGACGTAACAAAAATTATCGTTAAAAAATGACCTCCAGCTTTAAATGAGGCTGCAATGCTACAGTGTAACTATAGTTCAAATCAGCTTTTATCTTTTTCCAAAACTTTTATGTTAACTATTGAACCGCGACGGGACTTTTCAGTCCTTGGGATGGAACGTATTTTTGTAAATGTTCTTTGCCATGCCTCACTTCCACTGCTTTTCTGCACACGGCGTGCTTCGTTCTGATTTCCATCAAGAAGCGCATCTTGAGATTCTGTCTTGACTCCTTTCACTCGATGCACATCATTCAGAAGGGCCTGACTCATATTCACGCGAACATCAATTCCATTGTGAATCTCCCGTTCGTTATTGCCACTTTGGACAGCGTCGTAACGTGCAAATCCATTTTCTGTTACTTTCTGGCTGTTTTCTTCAAAATCAGGCTCTGTTGTAGTGGTGATAGATGTCTTTCTAGTAACTGCCTCACTAGTAGAAATGTCGCCTTTACTCTTCATACCAGAAACGTTCCTATTGTTTGTGATAGATGACTTTCTGTAAGAATCGCTTTTTGATTTTTCTGCAGACGAATCATTCGCTATATCAGCTGCCACGGAAGATTCTCTTCGTGATTCGTTTTGGGAGCTCTTCTTTCCATTGTAGTTTACAGATGATTTTTGTTGATTTGAAATCGATCCTTTGTCACCTTGAGAAAAGCCATTGGCATGGTACATACTGTCCTTTACATTCCTGTTGCTGTTTTCGCTAACGACTGAGGCTTTCCTGTCGATAATATCCCCTTTGACAGTGTCCCTACTTATTTCATCATCACCAACCTCTCTTTGCTCTTTCCAATTCTCATCAACTGAAGCATTTTTATTTACGGTGATGCCCCTAGCTGCACTGTTCCCCAATATTTCTGTTTCAAATCTTTCGAATTCATCAAGAGAAGGTGCACGCTCCAAGTTCTGAATCTCAGCTGACATTGAACCATCCTCATTTGCAACCTCTTTTTCAGAATAATCTATAGCTTTTTCTCTTTCGTTAGAAGATTGGTTGCAAAGATTGATATCATCGAAACAGTATGCCGGTGCATGTTCCAAATCTTCCTTTTCAAATACTGGAAGTATTTCACCTTCTTCAACTATCTCCTTTGCTATTACGAGAGATCTCTTTCCGGTATCGCCATTAGTATTTTCTATAGCTGACTTTCCTGTTTCATTTGGCAAGTTTTTCAAATGACTTTGAAGTTGATTTTCTTTATTTGTCGTAACAACCCCTCCATTTCTTTTTTGTCTGCTTTCAAACATCTGACTTCTGGAAAATGTTGGACCCAAATTCAAAACATTTTCAGCCTCGTTATCAAGTTGGCTAGCAGCATCTTGTTTCAATCCAGTCTTTTCTTCATCTAACAAATTCTTTTCGTTTGCCATATCAATATCAAATTCAGGCATGTTTTCCAAATTTTGCTCACTGATCTCAACAATCTCGTCATCATTCACATAATCATCAACGTTATTGTTGACTTCATTTTTCCCCATTGATAATTGCTCGTTTTCTTTATTTTCGTCTTTAATGGTTTTCTTAATGTCAGAAGACCTTTTGACGTTTTCTTTTGATAAAGCGCTCTTCTTGAGAACATTTGCTTTACTTTTACTCGCTATTCTTCCATCCTCTGCACCATTAACAGAATGACTTGACGATTGGTCCGAGGTACTTACTTTTCGATTACTAGACAACTCTTTTTTATCAGAAGCAGCTCTCCCCGAGCCTGATGACTTAATTTCGCTGGAAGAAACTTTATCCATCTGAGAACTTCCAACTGATGATTTGTTTCCTTTCTTGAATGCAGCAACAGCAGCAAGCTTGCTATTTGATCTGAGTGCTTTCTCATTTTGTTGCCCGGATCTGTTGCTTTTTTCCATTGCTATAGAACTCATTTTCGCTCCCACGGGCTTTTCAGAAGATACTGTTCTTGTATGCCTGGATTGAAGTCTACCAGCTTGTGATAAGCCATCATGACGCAGCTCTTTACCGGGGCTTTCTGTTCCAGACTCGGCAGCCGAATGAATTGGACTCATCACAGGCATTTTAAATGAACTCTTCAGTCGATTTGCCGAAGTCGTCTGCTTCTTCTCATCCTGGGCTTGGCTAGACCCCACAGGTCCATTTTGCTGGGACGAAGCTGAAGTTTCACTTGCCTGTCCTTTCTTTGCCGATGCCTTCCCACTTGAGTCAGCTAGTGCTAGTTGTTCATTTGCAGTGGTCTCTTTGATTACCACATTCTCGTTTCCAGTATCTCTGCCCTCAGGTTCATTAGATGCATTTATGCCCCCGCCCTGGCTTTTTATTTTCAATGCTCCTTTGCGACGAACATTGCCAATACCAGCGGCAATCATTGCGGCTTCCTTCATATCAATCTTGCCCTGGGACGCTGTCTTTCGAACAGAAGGCCGCTTTGCAGGAGACTTTCTCGGAGAAGGCCCTTGCCCTTCTAACTGTCCTGTTGCTGAAGCAGGACTCGCGAGAGTTTTGTTCTGAATGTTGGAATGTGACGCCGCTTTACGAACAGAAGGCCTGGCGCTTTTAATCTCTGTTTGACGTGGAGTGTTTCCTTTGGACCAAAGTCCAGCTTCGCTGGATCTTGGAGTAGGAGTTGAGGCTAAAACTCTGGGTTGCCGATCAGCCTTAGTGGCGGTGTACAGATTAGTTTCGCTGGCTCTTCGACTGGATAATCTACTTGGAGAAAGGCTGTTGGCATCTTCATAATAACCACTTTGGAGCAGGTCAATTGATCTTGACATTTGTAACTTCTCGTCACCTGCAAGTTGAAAGTAAAATGAGTCAATGATTGAATTAGCGGACGAACAAATTGAAAACATTATGTACACTGATACTTCAATTTGTCTAAATAAATAGTGAGTCGAAACAACTGCAATGTGTTGGTAGAAATCGTAAAATTACAGCAGTAATAGGACTGGTATGATTCTAGATTTGATATTTTTTGTAATATCTGCAGTAATAGGTTTGATATTTTTTGCCATTAGCTGAAGCTACCGTCTTCTCAAGAACGCAAAAATCGTTTCTCGTTAAATCTACTGATTCGACAAATACAAAAAGTTTAAGCAAACGAATTTCATATTATAGGCTAAAAACCGAAGTTCATTTCAACGATGCATTGGGTAAACAGAGCCGTCTTTCTCTACAAACTTAAGAGGGAAATACCATCGTGAATGATATGCATCACAAAATATTATTGTAAGGTCAGTGTACCAATGAATGAGTCTTCGCTGTCGTATTGCGGTGTTTGCCTAGGGGTGGATTCCACACTGTGTTGTCGGCGGTTCTTCCTAGCCAATGCATTGATGTATTGGACTGACGGGCGTTTGCCTTCATGCGGCATTCGCATGAAAATGTCAGCAATGTCTTCCAGTCTTCGTCGATCAACTTCGTTCAGGCGTCCCTTTCTTGCAGCAATCGGATCTTTAAAACAAGAAGTAAAGATCAGTTATTAAAAGTGGAATAATCGTCGACTTAAGTCATCATTGTTTCGAATACCGTCCTCTTTGTAACCACAGTAAGAACTATAGTCAAGGAAAAAAATCTCATTGCTAAAGGAAACCCTTCTTATGGTAGTGGATACCGCGAAGTTAAATCATTTGATAGGAGTACCATAAATGAAGAGGGAATAATTCCAGAGTTTGATGAGACGGTTCACAAATGTATGATTAGTCAAAGTTTAACAGACACAAACACCTTACCTACTGTTACAGACACGTCTAGTTTCAGATCCTCTTCAGTGAGCCGTCTTTCAACCAAATAATCTTTAGTTATTCCAATCACGATTGGCAAATCAACGTGGATTTCGTCACGAAACAACTGATACATTCCCACACGCAGGAAGAAATCGACGTTAACACGGTTGCTCTTCGTAATGGTCGGACCAACCTGTGGAATCTTGAACTTGAGATTCTCCCAATTAACACTGTTCCTTGGCAATATTCGATCACCGAAATATTCAGCAACGATATCTAGATATGTTTTTGTCTCTCTTTTACTTCGGTATCGAGTCCGCTTGAAGAGTTTTGCATACACGCTTGTCATAATACGGTTGGAATCATTTTCAGCCTCACAAGATATCAGTATATTGTCCCCTTGGTTATAACATATATTATCAACATAAGCTTCAAGGGATAGAATTCCATCTGAAATACATGTGCCTAATTCCTTTTGCGTTTGGCATCCTGGCCTATAAGAATACTCCGGTAACGTCGTGTCGATAACTTCGCTTACAGTGATTGGTACTTGCTTCGTCACGTTTGTCTTCCATGGCCGCGTTATCGTAGCTTCAACAAAATAATGTATGAAAGCAAGGCCCCGCTGACGTTCCTTCGGGCTTTCAAACGAACATGGAAGGTATTTAGGCACCATGAACTGAAAGTCGTATCTGTAAATGCCGTGTGGATGCGTAGGTATAGTTTCGACAGACTCCCCGTCCTTATAGCCAAACAAGACCTTTTTCAGATTTACAACGCTTTCCTTTTTTTTGCTTTTCTGTTTGTTATAGATGCCCTGGACATTGTTAGGCTGACTAAATGCTTCACCATAAAAACGTACTTGGATATTTTGGATTTCTACCTCGTCTTCAAAATCAGTTGTGATACTGCCTCTCATGATCTCTCCTCCGCAGAAGCTTTTTCTGCCATTTTCAAAAGCCAATTCGAAGTTCTTTAGGTTTTTCATAATTGTTGCCAACTGCCCTCTGGCCCAGAAATCGTCGCTCTATTTAAAAAAAAATCAAGCGAGTCAGCGAACTTATTCGGCTGCATTATAGTAGAAATAGGATAGAAATAGTAGAGTGATAGACAACATTTTTAATCGCTTTACCCATTCGTAGCTCAATTCAATTATTTCAATAACGAAGCATTCAACGAAGAAATAGAAACCAATCGGTCACAGCTTTAAAGAAGCTTGGTTAGATTAGCTGTTCAAACTGTTAGAAGGCTTAAGAAACAGCGGTGGTATTTGGCCAAGGTTAAAACACCGCTTTTTTAGGAACTTTTTTCATGATGTCATAAAATCTATAAATGCTGAACACTTTTTATAGATCGGCTCTCCTAGAACTTTCTATGGAGGTTAAATAAGGGTCAGCAACATTTGAATGGAAAAAATGAAAGAGTGGACCAGGATTTGTTCCAACCCTGGGGGTCTACTAAATAACCTGATCCCCCGGGGGATGTGCCTGCTAACTGGGTCTCATTTTCAGCAGAAAATGCTGGGACAGGATTCATTTATCCTTTGACTTGATTCCAGTACAGGTAGGAAGATTTTTTCAAGTAAAGGTCAAACTTGTCATGAAAGTGTTGTCCTCTTCATTGAGTTACTAAGATTAACTTTCCATACGAATTCACACAATGTATCAATAAAATCACTTTACACGAACCATCGGTTACTGAATTCAAAGAAAGGTATCATGTTTTCAGAATTCTATCCTAGGAAAGGCCATAAAATGTTTGCTGACAGGTACATCCAGGTAACGTTTCTCCAAGGTAGACCCTTCCCACGCTCCGCGGTTCCGACCAACACAATATATGCTAAAAATATCCCATACGGCCGCAAAAATTAGGGAAAAGAACAAAAATACGAGCAAACTTTATTAGGTTATTCTGATCTACTGTTATTTGAGCAACTTTTCTCCCTAAGACAGGCACAAAACTGTTTGAAATCCTGAAAACCCCGTTTGGAAACCTTTGCTTCCACAATCGGGATTTATTTGTCGGAAATTAGAACCAGGTCGCTTGTAACTGTAGCAAGGTTCACACATGACTGATATGACTATGCTGTTTTTTAATTCTAAAGAATCAAATTGTAATTGACATTCAATAAACCTTAAGTTGTAAACAGATGGAAGTTGCGTATAATGAAAACTTCATAAGACACCGAGCCGGACAACCGTTGTCTGCCGTCTCTCGGTGTCCTACACAATACACAAACATATCACTAGTCATATCAAACTAAATTATTGTAATTGTAATTATTAATTATTGTAATAGACTTTGAATATCATTGTAATTGATGTTGTGGAAACATGAATTAGAATTGGAATATTTGGTTTTGCCTTAAAAACACTTTTTCTTCTGAATAAATTAATGTCCTGCAATAACATTCACTGCATCTTATGTTTTGTAGCGCATTTTGCTAATGAGCGCATTTTCCATCTTTATAATAATAATAATAATAATAAATCGAATATTTTAACAGGATAACCTATCAGTACAATATGTACTGTTGTCATTAGGGTCCTGATGTAGTTTCCAAAAAACAAGTCTGCATGCATGCTTGCTTCGGTTTGCTTGGGCAAAATTGTAGAAATCATTAATGACAACTGGATGGTTGTAGCGGGACCGTGAACAAATCATACCTACGTAAGTGATTCATATCTGTGAAAGAGAACGCCATGTCAAACTGCCCGTGAAATACATCCAAAAAAGTGCCGACCTAAGCATAAACCTCACAGCTAATGGCATTTGGTCACAGATGTTGAAACCAAAATAACAATAAAATATAATGTAGAATCGCATTGAGAAGACTTACCCGAGAGGGATGGCCTTAGTGCTTCATAAAGGCTAGCTTAATATCGAAATCTGGCGTTACTGCGCAATATAGCAACTGCTTCACGATTTCACAAGGACGAATATGTAGCAAGACTTTCTGCTTTGCATTATTGATTAGTGGTTCACAATTGAAGGAAAAATCTTCTAGCATCCATTGATAGTGTCATGGTGCTCACATTCACCCACCAATTGAATCAAGTAATTTCGCAGGAGGATGTTATTATAAGATAAAACTGGTTATATCTTACATGAAGGGGAGGATCTAGCCTTGCCAGTATTGACCACAATAAACTTTATTTTCATTGGTGATTGTCTGAAACAAAGGAGAGCTGGCATAGCGCGAGTTTGACGAATCAAAGACAATAGGCTACAGGTATGCATGATGCTGTAGTTGGATTGTGTGGGAAATCTGAAGATCATGCTTGCAAGATGGCTGAATACGCGGAAGTTGAACGAAGAACAAATGACACCTTCTGGAAAAAACTGAGTTGTGTGTAATTCTATAAAGGAGGGAAAGTGTTGTAAAAATTTGCAAAAGAATCTAGGCCTTTAAGAGGATTCTTTTGAAACAGATAGGAGAAAACCAGCTTTCTACTGTAAACAGGGAGGCACATGTCAAATATATTAGTCTGAAAAGCTAATCAAAATGTCTTTTGGAAAAAGGAAGTGGCATCTTATCTAATACCAATGTCACATTATCAAAATCTGGTTTGATAAACATTGCTAAGGAGGAGGACATAAGTCAATGTTCTAGGCATACGAACAAATAGAAAACAGAGTGGAAGCAATTTCTAGCAATTAATATTGGAAACAAAAACTGGCAATGGCTTGTACAAAACTTGAAGAAGATTTCTAGACTATGCTGAACCATTAGAACATATCTAAAAATATGCTTCTGTGACATTTCTTTGTACGTCAATAGACTATAAAAGTCTTTGAGAGAACTGAGGATGTTTTAGGGTCTGATCTGCAGAATAAATAATGCCAAAAATAGTCTTCCAGTCGCTATGCAAGAAATATGACAATGAGTTATAGACGCTGATAAAGATATTAAAAAGTAGCTCCTCGCTATATCTGTGGCCTCTCGGTCTGAAGGTTGCAAAACAAAAATTGACAAACACACTAATTTAACTTTCAACTTTGAACAACGGTTATGTACAACATAAAAAGCGAACTTATACAGAGAAAACTTTTAAAATGCTGGGAGAAGATCATTTCTCCGTGGTATCGTCCTCTACAAAGTCTTTGGCTTGCTCTTTGGTAATCGACAGAATATGGCTGACTTTATTTTTGAATTGTACCCCATAAAATTTGTCTGCTGATTCCAGAAGCTCCGGCCTAAAGGTGGTTGTGATGAATTGTGCTTTAGCGGCCAATTTGTGAATCATAACTAAAGGAAAAAAAACATTTGTTCATTCTCTGTTAAAATATCCATAGCGATAGATGGGGGAAGCGGGGGCTGAAGGGTGGGGGAGGCGTTGGCTTGGTTGATGGGGCAAACTCAATAAACTTATTTTGAAATGCAAAAGTGGTAATTTAAGGTATTATGTGTGGCCCCGAAGCAAGCAAACCAACATTACACAGACACCAAAGTTGGAAACATTTATGTATTTATTGGAAACAAACTGTATTGTATTTGCAACGGATTAACACAATGCGATTGTTACTCTATGTCTTATTGTCGTCAGACATGCTTGTTCAAGAGCATTGGTTTACAAGGTGGATGGTTTATGTGTTGCAAAATTAGCCTGGGCAAGCAAACAAACGTGCCCGGGGTCGATCAATCAAAGAATCATTAAACGAAGAACTTTCCACATACCTGCAACGGCGCTACGATACTGAGGGTCTAAAGCTTGATCGATCTCATCGAATAAGTAAAATGGTGCCGGGTCACACTTCTGAATTGCGAAAATAAGGGTTAAGGCGACTAGGGTCTTCTGTCCACCAGAGAGCTGATTCATCTCCAACGTTTCTGCACTTTTACCCGTGAACGATATCTAGCCAAAAGCAAATAAAGGTAGATAAAAGGATGAAGTAATATCAAATGCTAAAAGAGCTGCAAAAAGTATGAAATAAACTCAACATTTACTATGAAAGTTAGGAAAATATGACTGCAAATCAAAATTTCTTGATCATTTACGAGTTTTTGCTGGGTAAACCTTTTTTGATCAATTAAAGACCGTACCTTGATAGAAATGCCAGTGAATTCGTCGATCGGCTTCATTGATCGCTGGCTTGATGACGACCGCTGCGATGAAGCAACACTCTCTTCATCTTCCTAGAAGGTTTAAATGAAATTCGATCATAGTACACTTGCCATTCCCTAAGAGAAAATGTCACATTATGCAGCAGGCACAGAGAAATATCAAGATCAAGGCCTACAAAGTCAATGATACTGTTGTGAATTTACCTTTAAAACAAAATGGACCGTAATATAATATTTTGTAAATAAAAATAAACTTTTTCAAATCTAGTTGCATTGCAAATACGGAAATACTGTTAGGTTATCTGGTTCAAATATTTTAGCATGATTGCAATAATTAAATAGCTAAAAAATGACCCTTGGAAAAATGGGCTAAAACATCGTCATCTTGAAAATCCACTTTTAAAAGAGAGGATAACGATGAAACTGAATAAAACGGGCAATAAAAGCTGTTAACAGAAATGCATTTTCTATCAAAGAGGCAAAAGAGTGGTATGAAACCTATGTTTTGGAAAACAGGACACTTAAAGACCAGCAGAAATGTGTGTAGCCCAAACGATGCTTTGGAGCGTTTCAAAATGAAATTCACTTCTATGATGATTTTAACAGACACAGGGCGAGACGTCTGCTTGTATAAATTGATAAACTGTTTTTATGTCTGCTTTGACATGATCTGCTTTGACACCACAGGAAAGTCATCTGACAAAACAGACAGCAAAGAAAAATAAGAGCAATGATTGGTGAATCATGCTCAACCAATGACAGCTTAAAAATATATCGGTGACAGCATGAATAGCAGCCCACCTGTGAGTCAGCGGCATCTGTTTTCATGATCAAGGTTGCTTTACCACTGGGAACCAGCTGTTTGAATATTTCAGAAAAATGATGCGACACCTGGAATTGACAGAGCAGGTCCTTGGATAAACTTTGAAAAAAATTTATCAACATAAGGGCAATCATTTTGCAGGGAAATGTCATCAATTTCCACGCAGTTTGGACAAGCAATCAACAAATGACAGCCGTAGAAGAAAACTTGTAGCCATCATATTTAATTAAAAACCACCATTTATTAATAAATCGTCAGAAAGCATATGATGTGCAGAGCCGGACGGAAATACATGTGACATGAAACGTGACCCAATGATTTTCGTTAGTTCGACAAGAAAAATATTCAGTCTGCAACATCTACTTACTAATTTCTATTGGATAACAATAGTGGATAACAAGACTTGAAAATTCTCAAAGCAAAGAAAACTTGATATTCAAGAAAATCGCTAATTAAAAATTGTAAAGTGCAGGAAACATCTAACCATAAAAACATGGCTATATCAGCTATGAATTATCGGATTGCTCAGCATTGTCAGACTTCGCAATAACAATTTGACAATGGATGTTTCAAATAAAATGCATTGAAAAACCGTCTGTTTTCTCACTTAAACTATACAAGGGGTTAGTGTGCACCGATTAGTCGAAATAAGAAACCAATAAATAGCGTTAATCCACTTCTCGCATCTTTCGACGATTTCAATCTACCTTTCCCAGATTTGAATTTCCAGATGCAGATCGAAATTTGAAGTTCTATTTTTTTGGCAATAATCAAACATTTCATACACTCAGAGTGTCGGGTAAAAGTGGCAATATAGCATACTGGAAATCTTTCAGGGAAATTCATACAATTTTATTAGGCCTTCGACAACAAAGCGTTTATCAAGAAAAGTATGTTGAAAATGCTTATAAATGAGTTACAATTTCACGACTTTGCAAATTGACTATTAGCGGGTAAATTCACTGTACGGTTCTCGATGACTTGTAAAATTCATGGCATGAAATTTAATTTGTAAAAACTAAATATGATGGGAATTTTATGTCACCTGCTTGAAGGTGAACAAGATTGCTTCGTGTTTTCGTTGCTCCAAGACTTCCATTAGGTCTTCGATGGCCTAGAAAGATTTTCAAAATTCATTAATAATATTTCTTTGTAATAAATAGTTCACATGGATAGTTTTTGTACACTCATTTTTTTTATAAGAAACTGGCTATAAGAAACGAGTACTGGACAATCAGAAAAAATTAAGAAACTTCAGTACTCAAAGCAAAAAATTAAGAAACTATTAAATCGTGATAAAACTGAGAACAACGAAATTTTGTAAAATCCAAAAACATGATTGTTCTGTTGGCCTAGAACTTGAGACACAAGGGATAAAAATATACTTCCCACATCTAAATACAGCATCAGGATGGAAGCGAATCTCTTGACGCGACAAAAAGGTCACAAAAATTTCATAACATCATTCATGACATCATAATTAAGAAGCTCTTAAGAAACAATGAGTATTGAAATTTCCATAACATTATGGAACTGGAGTACTCATCAACGACCATTGTTTCTTATAAAAAAATGAATGTATATGATCTGTAAAAGGCGCTAGATCAGTAACTCCTTTTTAAGAATTCTTTAACAATCTCATTGAAGTAAAACTCAAAAAATAATTAAAAGAACGAAAATTCTTCAAATACCCTGATTGTATATGGAAATGAAATTCCCTCTTCTACAAGGCTATCTATGCATAATTAATCCGAGTCTGCCGTTCGCTAACATCGTAAAGGTTAAAGATGTGGTTGAAAAACTGTTATCAATGGAAAACTGCTGGGATATTTAGGAACTGTAAGATGTTAAAATAAATAGGAACTGAACGAAAGATTAAAACTCGCACCTCGTGTGCTTTGTCAAGCTCTTCCTTCCTTTTGATAAACTTTTCCTTTTCCTCAGAAAAACTGACAAATTGATCCATGGCTTTTTTGTTAACATGACTGTATTTTTTCAAATCTGCGTTGCATTTGTCAAGTTTTTTCCAAAGCTTGGATGTAAAACAAAATACCAGTCAGGTATGCTATGTATAAAGACATCAATGCAAGTGGTGGCAGGAATACAGTGCAACAGAGATTGAAGTTAATTCAGAGGAACCAAGAAAATGGCTCTGTATACATGCATGTCCTTATACGAAGAAGTATTTGCAGCTAACTGAAGTAAGGTCTATTTCTTTCTCAAGTAGGGAGATTTTAAGGGCCGTGTTTAATTTTTCCAGTTCATCATAATAAGGGTTCCTCTGAATCGAAATGGTTGCAAAAACTAGCACTGAATTTTCTGACATATTATTTGGTTGCAAAAATGAGCACCAAAGAGTTTTCTAGAAAACACAATTGTTAAGATGGATCGGTTTCCGTAATAATTAAATATTTCAATCTCTTTCAGCTACCTATAACCAAAGATAACGGAGTGTATATTAATTTTTTTGAAGCTGAAGTCTTCACGAGTGCTGTTCAAATTCTTATAACATCAATAGATGACAAATAATTAGCAAAATCTATAACTAATTTCGTTCAAATGCTTCAAATTCTAGAACAACAAACTAAAGGCTTAATCCTTTATTGCCAACCGTCCAAGACGAGTTCTATTGGCAAAAAATTATTGAAAAATTAAGATCGCCAAATTTGATGAAAATTGGTGATAACTATTTACGTGCAGAACAGTTTTATCTCTTTTGCATTAAATATCTTTTTCTCAATGTTGGGGCATCAAATGATTTCGCAAATAGTGTTTTGGCACAAACTGGAATTGGTGTTATTAACAGAAAACTTACTGCAAACTCAGGTTAATCTATTTGAACTTTGAAATTACAAACTTCGAAATCTGTTACAATAGCATCTATAAACTTTGCGCACCTGCTTAACGTTGACTTTGCGGTACTTCTCAAAAGCTTCAGCTGGCAGGCTTCCAAGATCTCGAATTTTCTTCATGCACTCTTCTTTCTGCAAACAAAAAGATAAAACAACAGTGATATCTTCTTGTAAAAGAAAGAATAGACAGTCTTTATTACGTTTACAAACACTGAGCACTATACCGATACTGTTGCACGACTGTTTAAAAAAACCGGTAAGACTTTTTTAAGAAACCTGACTTGTTAACTTAACTGGCGCTAACCACATTAATCTAGAAGCAAAATTACCTTTTTTATTAGCAAACTGCGTTTGTTAGCCGCCTTTTCCATCAATTTAGAGTCTTCTTGGATTGCGTCACTTTTCTCTTTTTCTTCAATCTTAAAGAAAATTCAGGAATGTAGCAGGAATTTTACAAATAAATGAAACTTTAATCTTTTTGGGAATCGTTGAAATGACAGTCAAAACATGGTAAGATGAAGCGAAGGTAGTGTGGCACAATGGAAGAGGAAGTCAATAGTCAGGCTGACTAGGTATCAAAGTCTTAAATAGGCTGCAAGGCTGTGTACCGTGGAAAAACATGTCAAGTTAAATAGATGTACAGGCTGCTCCAAAAAGTTATCCAAACTATGCATAGAAATGCTGTTATGTATGACCTTACATATATATATCCTGAGAGAAACATGATTGTTTAACAAAACAGTTGCAAAAGATGCAACGAAACATCGTAATTACAATTGAGTTTTGTCAAAATACTCGAATCATGCTAGATAAAATTCAAATTTTTAGCGAAAAGTAGGCAACCAAAAAACACTTTTCTGCCTCGTCACAAAGCAAACAAAAAGCGAAAGACGATACATTCTAGTGGCTCACCCAATAAAAAATAACTCTGAATTTAAGTAAATAGTACTAGGAATAAAAATAGATTATTAATTCCTAGTAAAATTTACTTCAATTCAAAGTTATTTTCTATTGTATTGTACAGCACGCAATCTTGTATATTTATGTTCATCCAACAAGCTTATCAAGACTCAAGAAACTTTTGCGACGGTTAGAAATCATTTTACAAATCACGTTGTTGACCATTATATTCAACAGAGACATACAAATATAATAAACTGAATGCTTTTACGCTTTAGCGTTATAAAAACAGTTATAAAACGATCGTTGGTTCTACCTTACGTAGTAAAATATTGTCTAATGCTATGAAAAGAAGGCCAGTTTAACCCTGCATATCATGTAGCTATCACTCACAATAACAGTATCTAGGTTAAGATATATCTACATTTGGCATTTCCTTTTTCTTGTTCTTGACATTTTGCTATGTATGCTTTTACTACCCATTCGCTCAGCAAATTATATAGATTATACATGTATACTTATAAATTAAAAATCTACATATGTTGCACTACCACTGCATGTGGAAAAGAATCAAACTCCTTTAATCTTCAGTCATCGCTTGCATTGAGGCATAATTCAATCTGGCTTCTAATATCTGGAAGTTACAGTGAACAGTGGTTTGTCCATAGCCTCGTACAATACGGGCTTAAATAATATAAATGTTTGATTTAAGCCAGCCGCTCAAAGTTCTTAGTAACAGAATATGACAATAAAGTTCCCTATTTTTACCTCTATGCTTTTGCATAGAATTTCAACAAAAGGTTAATATCAATTGAAGCCATTGTCACACTCTTTCAAATTAACTATATTTCTTGGAAGACATTCAGCCGAAATACCAAAATTATATGTTTTAAAATAAGATAAAGGTGCAGTTTAAACAAGTAGTCTGCGAAAATAGAAAAGTAATTTGATTCTTCAGATATCGAATGATCTCAAAAAAATACAGCAAGAGTGTATGTTTAAAATACAAGTGAAAGGACTTTCACGACGTTGTAGAGGATAGCAACTAAAAACTTTAAGAAAGTTAAGCTAAGTTTACCTTCCAGTGCTCTAGAGACTTTTGCTGCTGTTGAAGTTCTTTCTTGATTATATCGAGATTAGAATCCAAATCTAAAGAAAATAAAGACATTTTACTAGTGTGATATGAAAAATCTTCCGCTTAAAAAAATTCTGAAAGTAATGAATGGACTTTAATTTCAAATTTTGAAAGAAGTTTAGCTTCCTTATTAGCTTCAAACTTTGAAAGAAGTTTAGCTTCCTGATTAGCTTCCAACTTTGAAAGAAGTTTACCTTCCTAATTAGCTTCAGACTTTGAAAGAGGTTTACCTTCCTAATTAGCTTCAAACTTTGAAAGAAGTTCAGTTTCTTATATATGCATCACGCTAATGTCTAAACAGTTGCCAGTAAGGTTGAGAGTTTGACATTATAACAGACTTCCGAATCGTTACAAGAACTTAAGGTAGATCCAGCGTTCAAGATAGATTAAAGATTAGATATGCCTAATCAGTGGCTTCAGGCGTAAAAAGCAGTACACCTGGGACAATTCCATGTGGCTTTACAGGATTTAAACAGCAGATGTTTGTAAAGACGATTGTTCGTTAAGTTATCGCAGAAACAGCTCTCAAGACCTATATTTGTTCTCTTTAAGGTTTCCTTTACATTCTTACAATGCTGCGAAATGACAATCCCTAGATTCCCCTTTCTAATTTTAGGCCTTGAACCACTCAATTTGCTTTTCTTCAAAGAGAAGTGTTTAGAAACACCACCAAATCGTTCTAGAAGCCTGTTGAAAAGCAAATGATGTGGCAATCAGCTATAAAACATTACCTTGAGCTCTTGTTGATGTTCTTTCTAGGGTTTTATTGCATCTGTCGAGCTCTTCGTTTTTGGAATCCAAATGCCATTGTCGCTCCGCTGAATTCACCTCTTCCATGCTCTTTTAAAAGCATTTCAAAATATGTTAGATAAAAAACAAAACTGAGTCTATACTGGAATTTAGAATAAGGTTTGGCAAGAACAAGAAATCTGTCATTATCAAAATTAAACTTCCATTTACTTTTATTGGTATCTCATTGGTTTATTTGCAAAAAAAATTTATCTTCGTCGATAACAATAAACCATACGAAAAGATGCAAAAAAGGGTTTTCAAAGATCAGCAGCAATATTGATATGGATGGAGTTAAAGATCTTACCGCTTTCAGCTCTTCCTGTTTCTTGTACAAATTTGTATGAAGCATGTTTTCCAGCGCTTCTTTCTGTGCTTCAAGCTGGTAAGAAACCATTCAAGTATTTAAACCTTATGAACACTGCAAGACGAATTATAGTAAAGCAAAAATTGTGGTTGGAGAAGACTAGACAGCAAGTTTCTTTGCAATATAAAATTTAACAATACCTCTGTTCGTCGTGAGAAGGCTGTTTTAATCTGGTCTTGCAAATGAAGAATTTCATCATTGAGACGCTCAACCTGAAACATTAACGTGACAGCAAATTTTGATGTGAGTTAAAAACAAAACTGTTGCTTCCAAAGAAGTAACTGAGCAGCGGCTTCAAGATTACAAAAATGTTTTATAAGCAAAAGAGAAAGGAAGATGATAACAATTGATTACTCTTTGCATAAAATTTGCGAACTGTAAAGGATGGAAAAGAAGTTTGTTACCTCTTGCTGGTCTTCAAGGTCAAGCTGAGAGAGCAATTCAGATCCGAGTTCTTCATTTAAAGACTGCGCTTGCTTTTCGTATCTTGATAAATCAGCTTGTAATGAGTGCAAAACGTTCTCCTATAAAAAAACCATTCAATTATAATAAGGAAGTATTTTTGTTACATCTTCATAAGAGTTCTTGCTCTGCTTCTATAGCAAATAAGTAAATATACAAAATTGATTTTAATAAAATTTTGCTATCATAAGGTCGAATCGAAATTGCCTGGTTTTCTGAAACATGAAAGAAAAAAACTTAGCATTGTTACTTTGTTTTGAAGTGAGCGTTCAAGTCCTTCCTTCTCACTGGTCAAATGTCTGACATCTTCCTTTTGCCTTTCGTAGGTTTTCCTACCGAAAAAAGATATTAGTTCAAATTGTCTAATGCAAATGATATTTATATTTTAAATGAATGGGTATCAAAAACGAAAACTGACATTTAGGACATCGGGTATGATAATGAAATGATAACAGCAAGGAATACCTAAGTTGGTCCTGCTTTGTTTCCACCTTTTGCAACTCATTTACGATTGACGTCACCTCAGCTTCTTCAGGTAAACGGGCGTCAAGGAAAAGACTTGTGCTGGACTTAAACACTAAATCACGGAACAGAGACAAAACAAGGTTCTGTGGGGCTAAAACGTTACAAGCAGCAAGGCTTTGAGTTTATTTTAAGTTCAATTCGGTAATAACTTACTGGATTACGCGTGTTTTTGAGAATCAAAAAACCAATTGGCATGTCAAAACTCATCCACCAATTAAAGTAGGCATGATAGAACCTCGAAATCTGCCTTTGGAAAGGTGAACCGAGCTATTTCAAAACACGTTTTTAAGAAATAAAACCTTTTGGCTTTACATTAACACTGAAAATGAAACAGCTCTCTTTTATACAAGCTGATTAAATAAAACGTAATAAATTACGATAAACTGGAAAAATAAATAAATTCTTGTTTCACACGTGTACGAAAGGATATCAGTTATTTTCTCTTTAAGAAGTTTGAGCTGCTGATCTTGTTCTTCGAGCTTCTTCTTTGCCTCTCCCAGCTTTCTTTGCAAATCCAGTCGAGATTTTTGGGAATCATAGAAACCGCCCGTCAGAGCACCTCGCCGGCTGTGCTGATCACCTTGCAAAAAACAAACGCAAATTCATCACCTAGGGTAGCTAACGTCATAGAGAAATTGAATGGACGACAAGTCAAAATACCTACTTGTAATGACTTCAGCTATAGGGATATTCTCAAGGTCAGAATAAAATTCTCCCGTCTTTTAGCTTTCGAAAAGATACAGCCATTAAATATTGAAATATAAATTTCATTAAATTTCAGACCCCTTCGGTTTATTATTTTCAAGCCAAGTTTGTTAATAATTGGTAAGGTGCAGACAACAAAGCTCGTTGTAGCATAAGGAAGCGCATCGATAACAAAAAGAATGAAAAATTAATTTAAAACATAATGTCTTTATTATGCTGTTATGTTATGATTACAATATTTCTATTTTAAGAAACAAGTATATTGATTCTGATTTCAATTCAAGGAAATGCTAGCCTATTTGGGATATTTTCCATCAATTTCGCTTATACCTGACCCCGTTTATTGGAATTCGGTAAATTTGCACCCACCCCGTTAATTCCTGCCCCCACCGCCTATTCAAGACTTTAGTGTATCTGCTGGTACTTGGTGCTAGGTGTGCTTTTCCCACCTAAAACGCTCGTCAAAAGAACTTGAAACACCCAAACAGTTTCAATCGATTCTAGCTGTCATTTCAATTCACGACTATAAAATTAGCTAATTTGCCCTCCCCCTAAAAAAATGTTGCACGATCTTAGCTTAAAAAGTACAGATTACGTTCATAGGAGAACCTGTAATAGATTTCCAATAAAAACTTTTTTCTCAGCACAAACTTGTAAGATTTCATTAAGACGAACTCGGAGATATTCACTTTCAGCTCGGGTGCCCAAAACTGTTAATTTTACTAAGTGATATTGAAAAATTTCTCTAAAGTTTTGGTCACACGTTTTTTGAAGTACAACGGGCCTAATTTCGAAGACAATTTCGTAGCATCTTACAAAAGAATTTAATCGATAAAATATGTAACTAGTCTTTAATTTCATGTTTGCCACTCGATTGTGATGTTATTTAGAGAACAAATAATGCTGTTTATCGCCCAAAACAACATCTCATCTCCTCGTTGAATACCAAACTTTCTGCGATTAACAGTCGCAAACAGAGACAAGCAAGCGTCTCAATGGCATTGAAAGAGTCCTCATTAAAAAACGGTCATAAAAGTGTCACCTGCAAAATTCAAGGCTAGTAATGATAAACTGTGATCTCAGACATCTGAATGCGATCTTGCGAATGTTTTTTCAAACTCATGTGACATATAAAAGAGCCTGCCTCAAAAGCTTTTGATAAAATTTAGCAGGTCGTACAAGGGTTCCAAAGCTTCGAGACTGTCTAATAAAAAATTTGAATTTTTGATATTCTAAGAAAATTTGTTTTCTCAAAATTTCAACATTACATGTTGCCAATATTTTAAAGTTATATTTGCGTGGCTTTGAATTTTTAAATGATGTCTAATTGCTTCACAAAAGTGGTTTGAATTTCGCAGGTGATATTGTCGCCTGCGTCGCCATAACTCCGTTGCCATTACTCGTTCGTTGAATTGGTGCAATACTTTTCGAACATAAGTGTAAAATAGGAATATAAAATGGGAATAAACATTGGATAAATAAATTATATTACAGGTATCTCAATGCACATCATAACCAAACCGATGCGATAAACATCACAACAAAAACAGATTTTATGAGTGGATTTTAGACTTCGAAACAGGAGAAAAAGTGAAGTGGCCAAACATGCGTTTAAATGCTGACCTTCCATTGTTACGCAATCCAAGTCTGCACTTTTGGAGAACTGCGAGGCAGTTTCCATGTTCCTGCAAATGAGGGTTTTTCCAAACGCCAATTGCATTGCAGGCTTGAACATCGGATGGAATTTCACTTTGCTTATCATTGGAATAACATCCTAGATAGAATTTGATGCGTAATTAAAGTCAAGCAGATGAATTAACAAATGATCCAGCATAAAAGAGATGGAAAATAAAAAACAAAGTCACAAAAATATATCACACGCCTTGAGCTGCATTTTAGCGGTTTATGTCTTGAAGAAACTTTGATTTTAATTTTTGCGATATGTTTTGCATATTCTAGCATAGGTAACATTGGTAAAAAGGTGCTACCATTGGTAACAAAGATTAAATGAAAAGAAAAATTACATATCTTGCTTGGGAAATAATCCTGAAATTTTCAAAACAGCAGGAAGATGAAGAACATAACATACCAAAATATTATTATTTGCTGTTTGTTATCCAGTTGAGTGTCAGACGAAGAGTAATTTGGTTTAGTTTTTCCCTGCTATTATGAAATTTCGTATTACCAGATAATTATTTCGATATCTAAATCCCAGGAATATGAATAAAGTGACATCTTTTTGTTTTTTATTCATGGTAACAGTTTTGTTACTTCGAACTACAATTAGTAATTTATTTCAGAAAAGGCGAGAAAAAATGTCTTACTGCCGATTGAGGATAATCAATATCTTTGAACTTCAACCGATTCAGCGGCATGAAGGTGACTTCACCAGGCAGTTTCTGTTTGTTCATGATTGACAAAACTTGTGCACCAATCTTGTCATTGTCGACAATAATGTTAAAAAGCCTGAAAAACAATGAAAAGTGGTCAAAACAGTGTCAATGGTGTACTTAAAATGATCAACAGAATAATGAGATAATCGAAGTTTAAAAAAAGATTTCATTCTGTGCAGTGATCCACTGAGCATACGCAAGGTGTATACATTACACATGCAGTGGGGCCCTCTGAACAAGGCTAAACTTGATTTAAACTTGATTTAAAGACAGTGAAATTAACACATATCAGTCAATGATTAACACATATCCAACATTCAAATTAACACATACCGTGCATAAATAATTTTAAAATGAAAAAAATGAATGAAAAAAATGAATGAATCGAATGCAACTGGCTAAAGGCGGGTGAAGGTCACCTGTCCTGAGTAGGCAAATATTGGAAATATGAAACAAATCTATGAATTAAATCTGGACAATTACTGACCCAGTAAGCATCAGCTATCGCCAAAGCGACTTAAATAATGATTGTACTTGCAGCATTTCAACAAGCAGTAAATGAGAAGATACATACTTATTTCCAGCTGTCACCTCGATAGCAGTAAAGAACTTGTCTTCGCATGTGAAGTTATCGATCAGAGGACCATAAACACCATCGATATTCTTCTCTGCAATGACTTTGAGCACACTGTCGATACCATTAGCAACTGCCTATTCAAGAAAGGATTGGGTGATAAATTAATACGTGAGGAAATTCACAAAGTTATTTTTTACATCAATTTATTGAGAACATGATACATGGAATGTGGTGACTTGTGTAGCAATCTGTGTAGTAATCTTTAGACGGCTGACACTTTATCGCCTCTAACTTTGAAACAACAAAGCAGTTGATGGTTAAATAAATTCCTGTAAATGCATAAACAACACATAAACAAACAGAGCAGTACCTTGCTCATTGTGGATCTATAATTCCTCTCTGATCTTCCTAGTTCTTCTTTAGTCGTCTGCAAACTCTGCTCCATCGCATTCTCTTCCCTCCACAACTCCCTGAAAACAAGGCGTAAAATCAATACTTTAGTAAATGAACCTACTTTGAAGTAAAACATGCTGCTAAGCTAGCAGGAAAGACTCAACATTGTGTAATTCTTTCTCATTCTTAACTCATTCTATGTAATCTCTTTTTCATTCTATGTAATTCTTAACTCTTTCTTTCTGTGAGTCTAACCCAGAGGGAAAGACTCAACATAAAGAACGAATTTCAGTCTTTAATTTTCAACTAGGTTATTTTACCTTGGAGAAGAAAAAATACGCATTTGTGAGCAAAGAATGCATTGATTAAAGTGATAGGTGATATTAGAGCTTACTAACTTTCTTCTGTTGTTATGCTCATCTCTTTTCGTTCGCAAAATCCGAAAATGGGCGTTAGCATCTTCCATCTGTGATTTGCGTTCCTCCAAATTATCACTTCTTTCCTTTAAAAGAAGATTTATAAGAAACAATAAAAACCTTATACAAGCTTCTTGGTTAGACTGTTTCTGCAGATGGCAAATATCTCTATGAATGCAATAACCTTCCTTTCAAATGAACCTTCTTAGTCCTTAACTTAACGTTTGCAATTTGGATAGTCAATTTTGAAAATTAAGACGCTACTTCATCAAATTCAATTTATGATGTTTGGTTAATAATTGACTAAAACCAATGTAAAATTTATTTTGCAGACCCTATTTTCTTCTTCGATTTGCTGCAAACGATCCCTGGCTTTCTTTACTTCATCGGTTATCCGCGCAACCTAGAAAGAAAAAAATAGGAATTTTTAGGACAAAAAAGAAAAAATTATATCTACACTGCAGTAAATAACTCGACTGAAAAAAGGATCTAGATTAACTGTAAACAAACCATGAATTCTTCAAGAATTCAATTTTTAGCATTCATTTACCTTTATGTCCTTCATCTTTCAAATTTCATGACTAAATACCAACTAGTTCATCAGTACACGTGTCTTAAAAATAAATTTTAAATGTAGAAAGACGGCTTTCAACACAATAAAATCCAATGGCAAACTGTTACAAGATCACTAAATTATCCAACAGTTCTGAATTTCAATGCTGCTTATATTTCATCACTCTGGTAAAGAATCAGGAATGAAGGCTCAAAGGCTCCAAACTCGTTCCTTCTTTTTTGCTTCTAAATTGTTGAATAAAGTCAAGAGAACAGCCACCTCGGTCTTGCAAAGCTAAAATTAGAACTAAAACCTGCGATTCTGCTATCGAGCAGCATTTACTAGGAAACCCAGATTGTGCAAAAAACTATAATGGCGACATGTTTCAGATTATTGGTAAAGCCCGATCGTCGTTCCACCTAGCAGTTTTGGAATCTATCTACATAAGCACGAAAAAACCGCTACTGTGTAGACAAAAGGAGTTCGTTTTCACCTTAGGACTCCATTGGTAACATTCTCAATAGGCAAGCGGCACTGATTGGTCAACCTTTACAGTCATGTGCTCGTGTTTCTGATTGGCCTATTTCGATCCACAACTGGGTATATATATTTCCTACCGTAGAGTTTTCGATCTATGTTCTGATGTTTTAAACTCTGAAGAGTGTCAGACGAAAAGCTTTAGTTTACTAAATGTTTGCTTTTTTCAAAGCCATTTAAAAGTCAAGATAATTATAAAGTGAATTCTGTGCAAGCTAAAAACCTTTTGTTGCTTCGTCTTGATTGTCTTTGATAGAGAGCTTAGCTCCTGAAACACAAAAAATTAATGGTTAGTCCTAGCTTTTCCAAGGATAGGGCAAACAACAATCGAAAGAAATAATGATATAGGGGAAACTCATGACAAGCTTAGAAATACCTTCTTTATCCACTGATCTCTGTCTTCTTTGGTTCTGAATTCAGAGCCTCTTCCTTGCTTAGCATAGAGATCCTCGCGTCTTTGTTCTTTGGAGTTCATTCTGTGGCGCAATAAAAAAACTTAATCAAGAACGAATTTCAGTCTTAAATTTCCAACCAATCAAAACTAAATACATTACAAAATGGTTACAGCACAACCTTTCAACCTAGACACAAGATATTAACTGAAATACTTGCAACAAGACTCTTTCTCTATCAAACAGAACTATGATGAAAACCAAGGTTCAAAATAAAAAGATGCTCAACTTTTTTCACGATCCACAGTGCCATGATCATTTTCATGATTCACATTGTCCATGTGTAACACAGACTCTAAGCAAAGGATAGTTGACAACCTCTGATTTCTTACCGGCTTTGGCAGTCCTCTTCAGTTGCTTTCTTCTCACTATACTCCGGCAGAATTTCCTCAAGTTCTGCTTCTTTGTTTCTTATAAGTTCTTCAAGCTTCTTCAGGTCTCGAGAATTCTTTTTCTGTAGAAAAAACAATTTAGGTATATGAGCAAATCAAACAAAGTCAACAATCAGACATGGGTAAACTTATGATGATGACTACATCAGTTAATATGAAGAGCATATGAGCAATTTTTGTGAAAAACAATTTCCAACCAACCCTTTGGGGCAGTTAATACAGTTTTATTAATAATGCTGGAGAATATCTCTCAGGAAAGAAACGATCCTTTGAAATCTTGATTCCAGATAATACTCGTGCACTAAAAAGATGTAATCAAGATCTGTCAAATCGCAAAGTGAACGGATTTAAATCAAGGAAATGGCAAAAAGAGGTGGCTATGTTACCCTTGTGTTGATGTCTTCGTTGACTCCCTCTTCAAGATCACGAATATCGAGTTCAAGCTTTGTTTTAGTTTTGATCAGATCACCTTTCTCGTCCATAACTTGCTGTTTATCAACCTCTGTCATGTTTTTCTGGTCACTCAGTTCTTTAATTTTTTTATTAATTTCCTGGAACGCAAGACAAATGAATTTGCTTTAATCCTTACAACGACGAGGCAAAGCGTCTATCCCCGTCTTACATGGCGACATACATAGTTCAATGTTGTGTACAGCTGTCTTGTTTGAAAAATTATGCTGGTTTTGATTAAGATATATAATAAAACTTTTTTTATATAAAAGTTAGCTGTCATTGCCATAAATATGATGGTTTGAGCTCAAGATCAAGTATTTGTGCACTGGCGGACGAGAAAATATGAAATCTAGAAACAGAAGAAAAAATAACTCTTACCAAGGAATGCCAGTTCAAAACAGATATTATTTTTGAAAAAATAACCTCATTGTCAACTTACCTCGATTTTGTCAGTTGCTTGACGTACAAGGTCATGAAGTTCTCGGCCTCTGTCGGTATTCCCTTGGCGATTCCTGTCAAGCTAAAAGGAAGAAAAGATTATAACGTGAAGACATGTAGAAACTAAAACAAACTAATGAATTGTTTATCAAGTGCTTGTTCACTAGAAAACGCCAAATTACCATTTCAGTTTAGTCGTTCTCTGCAGAAAAAGCAATTGGAAGGTAAAAGTGAGAAGGTATGACCTTCAATTTTTGCCAAGGTTTTTTGCGACCAATCCAGCTATAAAAAAGCTATTTGGACAAAATATTTTGGACTCAAATACAGCAAGTAAATAATGTCGAAACTGAAAAGCAAAATAAACATACGTCCTCCAGCTTATCCTTGGTTTCTTTAAGCTCCTTATCATGAATTGTATACTCAAGGCATCTGTATCAAACAAAGTATCAAACAAGATAGTTAAGAGGCTAGCAAATCACAACACAGAAAACTATTAAAAGGAACATTTACAATTTGCAATCTCTAACAGTAGCTTTAAGGCGCTTTTTAGAGCAAAAAACAGTTCATCAAGTAGGTCCTTATTTATTTTGTCTGTTTCCCACTTAAAAATGCGCAACGATTAGGCAAAAAAGTAAGATTTTCTGAAGCTACGAAACAAATTATAGACACCCCCAATACAAGTGTTCTGGTCTGCCTCACCTCGAAAGCTTTTTCATTTTAAGTGGCACAAAAGTATCAAGATAAGAACTGAGGGATAACAAAAGATTGCTTGAAGAGAAAAGAGCATTTGTGATACTTTAAAAGAATTTGCATGATGTAAATGGTTACTTGATATCAATCGCTTTTCATTCTTTCTTACTGCGACAAAACAGTGAGAAAACTGTCTCTGCTCCAATCTTATGTTTATTGCAATCCTTCATTTTTACATTAGGTTTCAGGGAACCTATACATTATGCGACAGGAGTAAAACACATTTACGAGTCTATCATCAATAAAATAACCACATTCTAGGATACAAAATTTGTAGTCACGACCTTTAGTCAAGTAAGCCATTTCACGTTTTCTGTTGCGCAAACCAATAAAGCAAAATTGTGAAATGAATTTTTTACACCAATGAATAACCATATTTTTATCAATCACGCTATCAAAATGGGTTTTTGCTTCGAAGTCTTTGATATTTTTAAAAAGATCGCTGATATACAAATAATGAAGTATTTGAGTTATTAATTTTTATCCTATGATTGGGAAAGTAATCAAATGGTTTACTACATGATATAACAAAATGAACAACTATATACGTATCTATCATAAGTGTTTAAAATATGTTTGTCTTCTTCGGCCCCACTATATAATAAATTCGTATTTGCCCTAGTGTCCAAATTAAAGGTTAGTTAACATAAAAGGAATGTCTACTAGGCTTGTGTTATCCACTACATACATAATCACTTCATATAAACTGTGAGACACAAGATTAAGAAGTCATCCAATGTGAAAATTTAATATAGAACTTATTGTATCTGATCATACGCAATGGCCGAGAAAAAATAATAATAATAATAATCAAAATAGCCCAGAAATTTAAAGTGATACGAGAGAAGAAGGAATCCTTTGCTGGCAAAATGAAGGAATTGAAAATTCTATTCAAATAAAATGGCAACAGGAGTCTTGATGTTTGAATTCTGCACGATAAAATGTAAACATAAATGGAAAATATAAACAAAAATATAACCTCCTGTCTTTATCCAGCTTCTGGTATTCTTTCAGTTCCTCTTTCTCAGTTTCAAGAGTTTCCAGTCTTCCTTCTATGTAGCTCAGCATCTCAGAGATTTTATCACGATTACCCTCTAAAAAAAACAGGCAACTTGAAATAAAAAGATGAAACAGTTTGACACAAACGACATCAGAAAAGCCTAAACTCTGATCCTGATTATAGATTAAAAATACAAAAAGGAATATGTGCAGTAAAGTTGTTCAAAGGTGACCACAGCTGAATAATATATACCCAGATTTCTACACAAAGAACACAATTTCATTTCAGTGCATCAGACTTTCTCGCTCTCTGTCTTCCTTCTTAGAAGTACAGAGCAAATACTGTCTTCATAGTTGCCCACCAAATCAAGAAGCCACCATTTCAAGAAGAGTCATAAATGATCCAAATTTCACATTTATTAATGAAAAATAAATTCAAATTTTGAAGGAGCTCAAAACAGAGCTATCATCTCAAAATCAAAGTATTGCAAAAATTGTTGACCAAAGTGTAGCTGAGTATATAATGGAATAAAGTGGCAATGTTTTGGTATACCATACCTGATTCCTTGAGTATGGATTTGCTTTGCTCTTTCTTCTCATCATAAACACGTGTACCTGCAACTTCCCTAAGCAGCTTCAGTCTTTCATGGTCTTTAGCCACTGCAAGCTGCATTATCTTTAAAATGAAAAGCACAAATATTTTATGAGGCAATTTATTGCTTAGATTCACTGATGGATAAAATAAGTCAATGAAGAATTATACTTGCTTGGTGTGGAAAATTTGACACTCTGTAAGTAATGTACAATTATCATGAAACAAATAAGGGTGAAAATATTACAAGTACCATCAAATTAACAAAGTGAAAGATGAGCACTTAATCGCAATGTGCAGAGCTGGACTTTTTATCAACAGCAAATTCTTTACCTTGGGTGGACTTCCCAAAATAAACAAAAAAAATTTAAAATAGCTTTCATAAATGTCTTTCATCCAAGTTTTTGTTTCTAGCAGTGAAAGCCTTGAGATATGTTAATTTGATTTACAACACTGATTGTCAGAATTGATCTTCATCTACTTATGTTTAATGAGAAGGCAGCCTCTGAGGCTTCCAACTTCACCTAACAACAAATGCCGAAATACATACTTGAAGCATTGAAAGAGCAAACAAGTTTTACAATAAGTTTCAATATTTTGACTAAATAATAATCTACTTATGTTGTCAAAAAATAAAACCATTGGGAATAAATGCAATACTATTTCAACACAACTATTCAGTTAAACACTGCAACTTACCCTGCCTTGTTTCACAATGTAATATGGATTACTACGAGAGAAACCAGCACTTTCAAGCAGATTCATGACATCTGCCTTGGTCACATTTTTCTTGTCAAGGAAATACTGATCTTTCTTGGAGCCAATCACTCTCCTTAAAGAAACTTCCTCTTTCTCTATCTTTTATAGAAAAAAGATTTGATTAGAGGTGATCTAAATGCAATAAACTGGGATAGTAGAAATGCATTTTTTTCAGATACATATTGATATAAATATATATAGCTCACTTTGGTGCATAGAGTATTTTCCAACCTAAGTATTTGACAAGGCAATTTTCCAAAAACCAGGCAAGTTTTGTCCTCATGATTGCTTATACCAACAGCACATGATCAGCAATTAGAATTTGAAAATTACGCTTTACAATCTAAATTTTAAATAATATCAAGGCATGAAAATTGACTCACTGGTATTCTGTTATCAGCATTGTCAAAAATAATTTCCACATATGCAGAAACAACTCTTGGTCCAGTTCCTTCCTGAAAAACACAAAACTCCATCTTTAGCCAAGAGATATCAAGAATAAGTTTTCTAAATGAATAAAGATCATAAGCAATTTACAGAAGAAGAACTGGGGGAAAAACTTTATTTTGCTTGGAAGACGTTTTGAAGATAGAGTTTTGAAGCTGCTACTCAAAAGTTACTGCCAGTTTCTTCATTTGATATTCTAAAATTAAGGTGAATTCAGTTTTTTGTCTACAAGTTCCTACAGTTCCATATCCAGACATGTCTATTTACATCTAGAATAAGGATAATTCACCTCTCCAGAAAGATAAAGATTATGAGAAAAATACAAATAAAATTGCAATCAATACCAAGTCAATAATACATTTATTAAAAGGTTAGAAACGTACATGAAGTAGCTGTTGTCTTTCTTCTTGACCCATGTGACTAAATTCATCACTGAGGACAAACTGGATTGCTAAAATAAAATAGGTATGATAAAAAAGCATGGGGTTAATAATACAAATAACAAAAACAATCACATCATATAAGTAGCTTATCAACTATATTCAACCTTAACCCAATGGAAGTATATAACAATTGTTTTACATTTCTATAAAAATCTTTGTAGAAAACAACAAAGAAGATGAAACCAATAAAGAGGAAACGCAGCCTACCAAGAAAGAAGTTACTTTTTCCTGAACCATTTCTTCCCACTAGAAAACAATGAAAACCCAATAAGTCAGGTTCAAATGAATCAGTTTACATTATATTATAATATACATTTCGTCAATGGATGTCTTTAAGTTTCATTTAAAACCATAGCCTAAAGGTTACTTGAATGAAAACAAATGTCAAATGAAAACATAACAGAGGACAAACTAATATTTAATGAAGTTTTCTGAAAATCCCATAGATCCTCAAAAGAAAAAAACTTATTTGCTTTGTAAAAAAAGATTTCTAGCTGAGGCACTGAGTAACATACAACCCTATATTCACCACTTTAAAAACAAACCCCAAAACTCACCAACTACATTGTGTCTGGGACTGAATGGGTCAATAATTGTTTGGTCTCTGTAGCTTCTGAAACCTTGAATTATAACCTAAGAAAAATTATGTAGTATTTATGGTCAGTGTGGGGAAAAATACACATGGCGATTTTGGGAATAAAAAATGTGCACCTGTTTCTACAGTGCTGTAGAGGAGTAACCAACAGTTTCCGATATGGCATGATAAACCAAACCTTTGATGATAGTTTCAATGAATACCAAATCCAAAAATAGTGCGCTTTTGTTTTTGTGATGCTCCAACTTATGATCACATCGAGTTTTCCATGACAATGGTAAACTTTTCAATTTCTCAGCTCATTGACTACATTATATTACAGCATTACATCACAGCATTACATTACTTCAGTGTTGAGGTCATTGCTCGTAAACAAATATTGCTGCTCCTCCCATGTGGCATCTTTGGAGGGGCCTGCACATTTTTTAACCGTTAGGGGGAAAAATGCGTACCATAAAATTGTTTTTCCTTAGAAAAAAGACTTGCTTTCTAAAAGACCCCAACTCTTTAGAGCCATATTAGAGCAAATTGCCTTTTCTAAAAATTCCTTTAAAAATACATATCAAAAGACGACTTTCATGGAACATACTAATGAGTTAACTAGATTAATGATTCAATTTAATTTAGTTACGCCAATTAAACAGGAGGGGGGAAAACCGAAGAAAGTAGCTATCGGAAAAAGAAGTAAACTAAGTAATTTCTTATGATGAAGATATTTCTGAGAGTTCAATGGATTCTAACAGCGATATAAAATAAATAAATGATAATGGGGGAAAAGTTGAAGAAATTCAAGGAGCTAGAAAGCTGAGGTGAAGAAAGATATTATCTATAGTGTGTACTATGGAGATCAGTTTTATTGAGAAAAGGTATAGAAAGACATTGGCACAGATCTTGATGAAAATTGTAACACAGTGGGGATGAGATACCTCCGTGGATTTTGGGATATTGGGAGCTTGTAATTCAACAAAGCTCTGCACAATCATGATTCAGTACAATACGGAAACATGACCTCTGTGGATGTTGCATCTATTGTTATTAGCCATATTTATACCGTATTGACCGTTCTATTCTCTTTGTAATAATGATGTATTTTAATTTTAGAAATCATTTTGAACAAGTATTAACCAATTTATTGAATCAAATTAACATTGCATATGCATTCCCTTTGCAGTAACTTCTACCCTCATTATTTTGCACATTTTGCACGTCTTTCATTGATTTCCACACACAATATTTGCTTATCTTGTCATGTTCCCTGAGAATATTTCATCATTTAACTTCTGACTTCCCATTACAATAAGAAAAAATAATACAAGCTTTCTTTGAAAGCCTCTGCACTTAAACAAATATTCTTCTTGCATCAGCACACAAAGCTAACAAAAGGGTAAAAGAAGCTGCTTTATATTTTCAGTGCCAATAATTGGGCATTTTCCTCCAGGTTGGCTTGCAACACTGGGTAAAACTCGTCACTTTATTCCTTCCAGTGTACTTCATTGTTTTATAGGTGTCGAATCAAATTTCTTTTGTGCACTTTTCATTTTCTTCCTTTTTTTCTAATTTTCATCTACCAATCAAGCAAAAACGTAACCCGCATTTAAATGTTTTTATTTTCTGCTATAGACCTTAGACTTTAAGGCTCGTTTAAGTAGTTTGAATAAAGTCATGAAAATAAGATTTAAGAACAAAAATGTAACTTTTATGTTGGCTGCTGCATCTAAAAGAGAAAGTGACAAGGTTCGATTGTGTCTGTCGATGATGTGTTTATAAAATAATGGCCTACCATCAAAAATTAACTTTAGTAAGAGCGAACTGACCTGTGGTAACATCAATGTGTTAAAAACTTATGCAAACCTGTTTTATATACATGCTTCACGTAAAATATGTCCTTTAAAGGTGAACAGATTGAGTCAAAGTCCTTTTTTCTAGTGCATCTGTGTCCAAAGCGTTCTTCATTCAAAATGGCCGCTACAGCTGGCTTGCAATCGAATGGAGCATAGATTTGGCGGGAAGGTAAATTCCTTCGCAGAGGTAACGCCTGCCTTGCCACTAAATTTGGAATCGAGAAAAAGGTTCTTCATTCAGTGACTTCGCCTTTGGAGAAGTGGAACCGTGGGGGTGGGGGGGAGGGGGTGCTCAGTTTCTTGCAAAAATTCAGATTTTAGGTTTTAGGGGTGATTTCAGAAGAGATTTTAGCCTCCATTAACAAGCGAGTTGATATTTGGCTGAAAGAATTCTGAATTGGCATCCATTATGTTTATCTAGATTTCTAAATATACTATAGATGAGCAATTTCTTATCAGCGGAGAGCCTCTATCACAGATGGACAGTCTGTGTTTAGGGTGTCCGGACTCATGCTCCCCTTCCAGGAAAAATTTTGACTTTCGATGAGTCTCTTTGGCTCTGCTGGCCTTCAGAGACCTGCTCATGTGGTGGTCAGTAGATTTTGTCTCATTGCTTCATTTTTCATGAAAGGACCAATTTGTCTCGACAATACAAAGATGGATGGATTCTTTTCCCCCCCAAGGCGAAAAGGGCCAGGCCGCAATGTTGGTTTTTTGGAAAATAACCAAGAAACAGCAATATAAATGAGTAGAAATAAGCATATCATCAATGCCTGTGGGGGGGGGGGGCTGGGGAGTGATTTTTTTCAAAAAGGCTACAACTTGCCAGCTAGTCCAATGACTTTTGGCCAAGATTGTAGCAAAGAAAAACCGTTACGTTTGTTAAATTAGAGGAAAAAATCGTTAACTTATGAAGGAAAAATCGCTAATTCGGACTTGAACTACTGCTTGAATTTTTAAATGACTTTTGAAAGCATTGTTTTTGAAAATAATAAAGTTTGGTTTCCCATTGCACTAGCCTCTCTTTAGTTTTTTTAGGTCGTTCTGAAATCGAGGCCCTGGAACAACAACAAGCATGTCTGCAAAAAAGGGGCTCGCACCTGCATGCAGCAAGCCAGTAACTACGTGAAACCAGATGCTGTCCGTTATAGTTTATGAGTAACATTGTGAAAATAAGACGGGAAAATATGCCGCCAGATGATGATAATGGAATAAAGCTCAATCAAGAGCGAGCATATTATAATTCAAAGCTTGGAAACTTAGCTGTTTATGCTAGTAAGTTTGGAGTTACAAAGATTGAGTTTGCAGGGGAAATTGTAAAAGAAGAACATGTGTATGAGTCCGGATCGTTGCTGCAGATAGATGAAGTAACAAATCCAAGCACCAATCCTGTAAACAGGCATATCGCCGTATGCATGAGATGGCTTCACCAATATTTCAGTGATCCAAGTAAAATCGATGATGTAGAAGTGCCGAGGTTAGACGTCAGCCCTCATCAGAGTAGGCAGTTCCTTGTCAAGGTTTGGCAGATATTGCGTGCCAGAACTCAGCCAGGGCAAACCGTAACATATGGTAAGCTTGCTGCCATGGCAGGAAACTCAAAAGCTGGCAGGTCTGTTGGACTTGCCATGAGACGAAATCCATTTCCTATTGTTGTTCCATGTCACAGGGTGATAAAGTCAAATGCAAAAATTGGACATTACAGCGGATTAAATGGCACTGAAACGAAAAAATGGCTTCTTGACCATGAGAAGGCATTTTGCAGCAAAAAATTGACAACATCCCAAAAGCTTGAATAGTTGAATCATAGGCCAGTTTGCCACTGGCAGATAGGTAATCTTGGTGAATCCAGATTGTATTCCTTGTTCTCCCTCCCCTGAATGTTCCTGCAATGATGGCTGTGCTTTGTACAGTAATAAAGTATACACTGCCAGCCCAACAGACACCCAGGTAATGTTTTTCAATAATGCTGAAAATTCCCAAGCAGGATTCCATCGAAAACAGCTCTCTGTCAAAACATTTGGTATAGCAAAACTTGTGTGTGGCTGTCTGCTGTGTAACTCTAATCGGAGGTTTTTGGAATGCAAACTGGAGCTGCATGCCAAGATATTAGCCACGGAACTTTTTGACACACCAAGCTTTTTATTTTCTGCTTTTGCTGCAAAAATGTTATTATGAATAGCTGGCAACATATTTGTATTGTAAATACATTGGAAATAATTTGTTATAATAATTTGAAAATAATTGTATTATGCTGTTGTCAAAATGTAACCCAACTTTATGTTTTCATAATCTGATTTAATGCTGGGGCCTGAACCTCATCAAACAAGCGATGTTTTTCAACAGGCAAACCAGATGAAGTCATCTCATTTGTAATTTTCTACCTAATCCTCATGCATCTTTTGCATTTATAAATGTTTATTAAGTCTTTGCATATAATTTATAGAAGAAACTTATAAGAAGATATTCAGAAATCTGCAGTATACTGGGTACATTTGGAAGACCTAACCCTTTTTAAGATCTGTTTTAGGACTTTAGTAGCTTCAGAGTTGAAGGATTAGATGTTTTTAAAATTGTTGTTTCTTAAAGGATTTCTGTTTTTGTTTTCATAATGTTGCTGCTTCTAAAGGATGTTGCTCTAATTGTCCATATGGTTTATTTGCTACTCTAAATTTTTTTTAACATATTAAAAATATGTTTTCGATTATAAGGTGTGTTATGCAACACTAGAAAATGTGTTCAACATGTCCTTTTGTTACAGTATTGCTGATAGCAGAATAGCAATTTGAAGAAAGCACAAAATGTTTTCTGGATTGCACTTTGGGCATATAATTTGTGTAATTTCTGTCTTGCCCATGGCTAGCTCTTTTATACACTAGATAAAAGATTATAGCCTAATGCAGACACAATACTGTAGGAATTAATATTATTTACAACCACTGTACAATCTTACTATGTTAAATAAAAATTTACCATTAAAGATTTACCAATAAAGGCTGTGCAAAAAGATTTACAAAATCATATATATAGCAAATATTTGAAAGCGGGCTTTATGAAGTCTTAATATATTACAGAGAATTTGAATGTAAATTGTATTCACTATAATATTTCATTTGACTATATGATTGGATCATTCATTTGATTGAAGTTTTTCAAATATCAGATTACAGGTGAAAATCCAGGTAGAATAATTGAATGAATCCCTGTTAGTTACCCAAAAGCATTCTCATTATATGTATTTAGTTTTTACACTACTCTATGTCAGTATGCAAAATGCTGAACCATTATTCTTTTTTAAAATTCTGTTTTCAGGAATCTTCTCCTCGCTCTCCTTTTGTTGTTGTAGATTGGGATAATTCACCTTTGAATTTGTGTCATCTTTGGTGTCATCAGCAGTGCTCTTGAGGCTATCTTTTTCTTCCTCTACGCTAATTTCTGTAATAGATTTATGTTGTTATTTATTGGTATGAGCCCATCTTTTGCAATATCATTCAAATCAATAACATAAAAACAAAACGTGAACGCTTGTTTCCTGCCTTTCAAAGGAGTAAGAAAACATTAAAAAGTGCCGATTAAAACATCAGTGATAACAGACAAAAGTTAAGCTAGTTTTTTTTAAAAATTATTTTTGATCATAGCAAGAAATTTGCTTAACTGGATAAAGGACTTTCAAAAGGCGGTACAAGTGCCGTTCAGTGCAAAGAAAATTATACAAATACTGTCATTTTCTGTGCACACAAAAAGGGTGATAGCATCTTAAAAGAGGCCAGGCTTTTAAAACAGGCCTATCTTGTGATTCGTTTTTTTGTCAGAAGAAATGCTATGTTAAAAATTGAGATGCCCTCGAAATCTTTAGAACGAATTATTTACCCTGAATATATTTCAGAGGCTGCACTTTGGTAAAACAAGGGTGACTACGACAAGGATAATAAAGACAGTCACGCGGAGCACTGATAACGACTGTTTACCGTTCTGTCTTTAAAAATTGTAAATGTCGTTAAGACATAGATCAAACTTGACTCGTATGCCTTTTGATAAAGATCACGTAACGGCAGAGACCGGTATTTCCGTGGAACAAAAAGGTCTTCTTGCAAGGTTTGAGCGATTAAATTGAAATTTTTCGATAATTACCTTCTTCAACATTATTGTCAGCAAGACTTTGCCACTTGCTTTTGTTACCAACGATTCCATCAAGCAAAGGCTGGAGGTTTTGGTTCACTTTTGGAAGGAGCTAGAAGTTAGAGAGATTAAGTTTGGCTTGGTTCTAGCAAATCTCAATTTGACTTGATCAGTTTTTCGTTTTAGGACGGACACAATATTAAACCAGCAGTCTAGATAGCTGCTTGGCGTTGAAAAGACCCAGGTCACAGCAATTAGAAAATTCGAAAGAGCACCATTTAATTGAAAAATTAAGTTAACAGGATAAACGACAAGCAACACCAGTACTAAGGAGTGCTAGATACAATATTATAATATAGAGGCATTCTAGACAGTAGTGTCACAGAGGCATCTGGGTTCCTAGGAAGAAACTCTGAGACGGGGCCCCTACTTACGGACTGAAAATTAAGTCCCATCAAACGCCGAAGAACACATAAAACACGGTAACAAGATGAGAGCATTTTCTCGTTAATAAAGGAGAGCTAAGTTATAGAAACTTCAGTTGATGAACTTTGATGAATTTGAGTGAAGCCTTAACAACATCGATATGAAAAATTTGGGGCCTGTTTTGGTCGAATGCCCCACGTTGTCGAACTATGGTGCCCTAACCTGCGTAATCCCTCTGGTTCTAGGGCAAAAGCTCAATAAGTTTGATGAAGGTTGAATGTATGTCTACTGAGACCAATAAGAATTACTTTCTATCATAGTCAATTCGTATATGAAACGACTGAGGGAGTAAAACCCCTTGAGAAAACCGATTGAGGAAAAGCTGATTTCAAATATAGCGGTAAAATAAGCCCCCGATTCTGTGTTATAGCTGTAGAATAGACAGACGTTTATCTTTTCCAATACAAAAACTGTTGCATATATGAAGAAGTTCAAAAGCTGATAACGAACCTCGTAAAGGGGCATGCAAACATAATTTATGAAGCCAACTTGCATCTTGGGTAGCTCATCCTTCTTTTCTCTGTTCATCATAGGCTTCAAATAAATGCAGATGTACTCAATAAACTAGTTTTGCGTAAACCATGTCATAGGTGATTTTGTGTGCTGAACCTAGATTTTTGAATTAAATGATATTTTCACTACGTATTGATAAACAAATCTAAGTATATTTTCGCTAAAATGATCCTCCGCTTCAAATAATATATACAACATATTATTTAAAAGAAACTCACAACAGGTTCTAATTTTAACTGTGATCTTTCCATGTCTCCTTGTTCAAAGAATTCACTGGCAACCATCTCTGCAACCTTAAATTAAAAGTCGGATAAATTTTCGAAAGTGCAATATTTAAAGGAGTATGAAAAATTGAGAAGAAATAGAAAACACAGTCGTTTAATGTACATTTAACAAGCATTAACTCTGGTAAAAGTTTACAGACATATGATAAATACGCTACCCAAAGAATATGCTACACACAGCACTAATTCGATGCCACAAGTTAAAGACCATTTCTACTGTTACACTGAAATTGAACAACTTAAAATGAACAAAAATATTAAGCATATAAAGACAGAGAAGAAAAGAAAATCTATTTTGAGCAAATTACAATTTGATGCGGGGTCATGTTTACATAATGGTGGCTGAAATGTCTTGATCGCAAGGAATTTTCACGTAAATCGTTTAAATCAAAACATTGAATTTAAATCCCTTTAGCCTGTTGCTTCAATAAAACGTAGAATTAATACGAAAATGAAACGTAGTATGTTCCTGTTAACAATATTTTGGTAAGACATTATTACCATACAACAAGAGTAAATTTGCAATTTCATTTGGAATATTATTCAGTCCCAACAGTCGTTAAAATTTAAAATCTCCAGAAATGGATCTCGCTCTTGTATGTCAAAGATGGGCAATGCAACATTTGCTCGGTTTCCTCGACTTTATTGCTGGTTGGGCGCATTGATCTTTGAAATGTTTTTTATTTGACTTCCGTAACGGAAGGAATGTTGTATAATCTTTCCATTCAACTATAAGTGAGAAACGTGGGAAATTATTACAGGGGCAACTTTTAGCCTCCAATCTAGGCTTCTAATAACCTTAATAACCTGCCGGCAAGTTTTATGTTGATGTCCAATTGCATCCAAGGGCATAGGCAAGTGGTATTGGCATGCGAAAAACTGAAGTACCAATTCCACTTTTACATAGGCATATTTGACAGAAACCCTTGGTTGCAGTGCCTCAGTTAAAGGGGTGGTCTCTAAAAAAGTGGGTCGTCGGTTGGACCCATCCCTTTACCAAGCCCTGGTATCCAATAATAATAATGATATAGCATACCCATACTTGAAAATGTTTACTGCTATCACTAAGGGTCCTGTTAAAATTCAAGTGTGCAAAGTAAAGGATGACGCTTACAAGTGCCCAGGGAAAAAACAGTAAAAATCTTATAATTAATCAGGTTGAAAAAAATAAAGTCTGTTTGTTTTTCTTTTGAGTTTGGAAAGAAATATATTATTTTTTATATCTTTCGGTAAAATTTTAAAAATCACTGCTCTTGAAAAGCAAAAGCTTTTCTTTCCGACACACACCTCACAAAGCCTGGCAAACTTTTCTACCAGAGTAATCTGTTGTGCCTTCAAATTTCTTGAAACTTCCAATCCTTAATTTGTTGAACATGGCAATTGCTTTCAGAGCTATGCAATTGAATTCCATTGGTAGTTGTGACACACTAAGCTCTAAGAATTGAGGACCACAGGTTACGCCGTTGGAGCAAATGGTGCCCCTCTGTTTGAAAATCGGAACCTCTCTTTTGAATTTCTACCTAAGTTCAAGGAATCTATGAAAGACCTACGTACCCGTACTTGAACATTCCAAGGCTTCGTAATTGCGGACAAATCACATGCAGTCATCAGCATCGCCCTAGCAAGAAACAGCAACGATCAAGCTTGGACTAAACAAGGTTTCATCATAAAATATAAAAAAATATAAATATAAAATATAAAATATTATATGCGAAGTTTGTTTTGTTTTCACCTACTGCATATCTAGGCTGAGAAAAGTATCAAATTAGAGAGCTATGAAGCTAGATTTACATATAGAAAACTTTAATGAGTCGATTCCTTTTTTATGTTTCGTTAGTATTACGTTAGTATTAGTAGTACTCCCTGCAGATTTCTTTTCCTAAAAAATTGATATCTTATGGAACAAACACAGCAATTACGCAGTTGTCCTCAGCTTAGACACAGAAATCCCATATTTTTGCTGCCCCCACTTGCCTACCTTAAAATTTTTCCGTTGCTCGTATCTCTCCAGTCTATTTCATTTGATTCTATCCGTCGTTTGAAATCATCTCGTTGTCTGTAAAAGTGAACAAAAAATGATGCCAGTGGCGAGAATTGTCTGATTTATCTCATACAGATGCCATTTTATTCAAAATTTCAAGGACAAAAACATAACATACAGGCTTAAAAAAGACAATACAGAAATTCAGTATGGACAAAATAGATATAAAATGCACTCTCAATGATCTGAAAATGATCTGTCATAAAAAATACTGCACTCACTTGAAGTAAAGAGCGAGGTCTGTAGATAGTATTGCATGCTCAAGAACAGCCATAGCCTCCTTGTATTGTTCTCGATCAAGAGACCCAAACAGGTTATTTCCCTAAAATTGCGTTTTTTAACACTTTTGAATGCAAATTTATTCGAAAGGAGAGTGCAAAAAGGGCTAGATGTATTTGAAGGTTGATATGAAGATATTTCATAGATCTTAAAAGTTACCATTCGATGTTTACATGGCTAGAGTTATTAAAGTGACGTTGACAAAAAATTATAAAGCCTTAAAACACAACGAATCATCTAAATGTGAAAAGTCCACTGAAGCTGTTGAAAATAAGCTGAGATACGGCTAGTTAAGAGACGAAGTTTGCTAACGATCTGCTGTTTTTCGCCTTGTTTATAACATTTAAAAGCTAGAGTAAGTTAGAGTGACTTAATTGGGAAAGTGTTCAGTGCTCGGACACCACACTTCGGTTACTTAGTAACAGATTTAATTGATTTTCTAAATTTAAAGGTTTATAATAGTATTCCTTATGGTTATATTGTCCAAATTCAAAAATATCTAAAAACGTTTAATAATGGCGTCATTAAGCCTTAAATGATCCTTTCGCTAAACTCAACGATGATTTGATGTTGAAATCAAGCAAGATTCTTGTTAACATCAACACATTCTATCCAGCTAACTGATTTCTGTATTGTAAAATAAACAAAAATGCTCCCCGTAGTAAGATGTTAATCTTTTCTATCACCTGGTACAAATATGGATGATTTATGTAATGAAGACGAGTCTGGCTAAAGGAAATTTTCCAGGATGATTATCATTATTGAAAACCCGACGCACCTCACTGTTTAAAATCATAACTGATTGGTCAAAATGGTGATGCTCCATAGTGGACGTAGAGTACAACCGTGCAATTGGTGAGTCAGCTCTAGAAAATAAATCAAGACTAATTTCAATAAAGGATTGCGATAAATTGATGCAAAGAAACTTTTTATTGACTTTAAGAAATGGAAAATTTTAAAGTTTGTTTGTCAATATCTCGGCCTCAACGGTTTGGTCAACGTCACACATACACTCTGCGAATCAGTATATATTCAAACGACATTCATTGTTGTTTACAAAAAACAGTGTGTCTACTTTGTTTGGAAACTGTTGTTTGTCCCACGATGATCAAGGTCATGGCAAAAACAAGCAACCAGAAGCACCAAGATTTCTAAGTCAGAAAACCAGCTCCCCATCTTGCCACTCTGCGGAAATATAAAGAAAGTCTAGAAAAGGATCTCGAGTTGACAAGGCATTACATAATTCTTGCAAAGATGTGTAGTTTAGGTCAAGTACTAAGTTTAAAATTTTCAGAAACAACTTTGATAAACCAAAGATAGACCAACCATAAAATAATACCATCGTCGATTAACAAAAAATCTACCAAAAGAGTTTTGATCATGTTACATTTGAAATAATAGGATATTCTATCTTTACAGTAAAATATGATGTAAAAATTATCGAGCAAAATATTTCATTATAAAGTTAATGAACGAGGCAGAAAAAAAAGCGAATTTGTTTCGTTCTTAGGAACAAGTATCTCAGTATTTTGATAACAAAGAATAAATAGCAAGAATTGCTCTGCTTACCGTAAAAATTGCATACATTGTCTGCGCTACGTTGAAAGCGTGCCTCCAGTTATGATATATTACTGGCCGATAATTTCTTTTTACTGTTAAAACCCATCTACATACTACCTGAAAATGAAATAAAATTGACTCACATCTTAACGGACAATAGACTATCAGAAACTTTTGAAAAAATGATAATCTAATGTAGTAAGAAATTGATAAAGGTAACATTTCCAAAACAAAAATTCTGTATGCAACAAAATGTTGATATCATACAACAAGCCAAACATGGTGGCGCTGCTTTGGATGAAAGTGCAGTAGAAGGCAACTAGCTATGTAAGTGCACTGTTTAAATTTGACGTGAAAAAGCACAAACCATCAAGACTGTTAAGGCAAAAAAAACAATGAATTGTTAAGAATGACAGTAAGACACAACGTAGACGTTTCTCCCTTCGAGCCCTTTGAAGGGTATTGTTCATGTAGTCAGGCCCACGGAGAGCACCATTCTCTAAAGCTCTCTGTATTTTTATAGCAGTTCAAAAGTGTATCTTCAGGGAAAAATTCTGCTGAGCTTCCAAATGGAATGCAGTCTCGACAGAAAGAAACTTTCAACACCAAATTCTAGGCTTCTACGGCATTTTATGCCAAAAGAATGGAAAAAACACTAACAAAAGTTGGCATGCACATTTATTAAGTTATCTTACTTACTTTGTAAGGTATCTTGAACTTGGAAATAATTTCAAGATCCATAAACATTCTTATGGCTGCGAGGCACGTCTCATCGTCGGTCAAATTTAGGTCATCAAGAGAAAATGATGTCAACGCTAATCTGTCTCTCGCTGGAACTTCCATGGCCTTTATTAAGATATATTTCAAATTAATGATTTAAGTTTTACCATTTTCTAAAAAGCCACGTTTAAATAATTCATAGTTATTTAATTTTGTGATCGTTATTTAAAAAACACAATCTGACTTGTCTAAGTCATTATTTCACACAACTTTGGAGCGCCGTTGGAGTTTCGTTTAAAGTTGGCAAATAGGTGGAATCTTACCAATAAAATTCCTAAATCAAAGTTAATACTTTTGGTTTCAACTGAAATTATCTTTGTTGGCGTTTTGATTTTCCCGATGACTCCTAAAGATGCATGCCATGAAACTTTTTAATATTTAAGCCCTTTCATCTCGTATTATTGAACGATAATTTACAACTTGATACTTTGTGTTCCCTGACACTTCACACAGCATTCGCGATAGACAGTTGACTGTATTCTAGGGAATGGAGAAGAATTAAGATGACAATCTTTAGCCTATTGATTATGTACCTGGATCCGTTTGGTCTCTTCCAGTGGAGCGCTTGCATGATATGACAACAGCTGCAAGAATAATTTTAATGTATAAGTTAACTTACTTAAAATGTAATAATGAATGGCAGTAATTCCTCTCGTTTGAAATCTTAAGAACTCAAAATGATAAAAATAGACAACATTGGGATTTCATGAGGGTCAAAAGTATTATCAACGAAAGAGAGAAAATTGAAATAAAAGAAAAAAGACAAGAAAAATTGTAAAAGTAGTTGCAAACAAAAGAGATTAAATAAGATAAATTGTAAAGGGAATTGAACTAAGGACATATTGTGAGGAGTTCAAAAAAGATAAAAATCTTCTGTTTTGTATGGAACTGCATAACAAAATATGCATATTGTAGCTTCATTAAAAGTATTGAAGATTTAAAAAGCTTAAAAATGTCACAGACATTATTGGCTATAATTCAAAACCTAAAGCCCTAAGCAGGCATGCGAGCTAGCAGATTACCAAAAACAAAAAAGTACTGTTTATATCAATGAATCAAATTGCAAAATTTCTAATTTTTGAATCTACTTCATGGAATTACTTCTGTACGTTAATAATTACATGAACAATTTAAATTGCTAAATTAACGAGGACTTGCATTAGATTAGATTTGTAATTAAATGTTATTTAAGGAAGCAGGGGAAAAACACAATCGTATTGCTTACCTCTATTGCTAGACTCTGTTTAGTTAGCAGATGAAATACTTTTTCATACATCTGGGTGTTAAAGATGCCCAGTCCACAAAAAATAGCAAATGCCTGTGCACAGTGAGAAATTGCATATCAAATGTACAGTAAAAGCAAACAAAGTACGACAAACAAGTTAAAAAAGAAATATGATATTATGAAGAGATTATTGCTTGAAAATGGCTTTGAAAAAGCAAACATTTAGTAAACTAAAGCTTTTTGTCTGACACTCTTCAGAGTTTAAAACGTCAGAACATAGACCGAAAAGTTTTCTTTGCTTTTTTCAAAGCCATTTTCAAGTTTTGTACCAACAATAGATTGTTGCTATTAGTCCATATCTTTTGATTGAAAACCATGATACAGGAAGGAAATAAGCGGTAACGAAACGAGTGTACAGTTGTCGTTTTATTGAATTAAAAATTTTACATAGCACAGTAGGATAAAAAAGTGATGTATTTTACCGACTTTCTTCAAGAAAACGATCGACGAAAAACACGATATTTGTTGAGAACAGGTACCAGAGACTTGATATCGACTTATATGATTCGAAAATACCGCCAAAGTATTTGATTTTAGTTTACTTAAATACATTCAGCATTTCAATATAGTTTTTAAGACATCTTCTATAGGCACTGTTCTTGAAATTACGATTTAGAATCTGATTTCAAAGTTTCATAGCTAGATTAATTTTGTTTCAGACTTTCAGTCGCTACATTTTTTTCCAAACTCTGAACTTTTGTTGACTTTTATAACGTTCTATTTTTTTAAATTTCAACAAATCTCATTGGCTTTAAGAAAAATCAAACATTCTTGGAGGACAAAAAGCTCTTTCTTAATAACTGAAAACCAAATCTGTGCTCCATAAAGTTAGCCAGTGGCGGGCAAGGAGGAAAAAGATCACAATAGCCTTAAATAGACAATAACTTAGTGGAAATTTCTGCTAGTCTGCTTTCCAGAGAAATTCAAATAGGTCTTAGATATGCAAGAATATTATCACCTAGTAAAAGTTTTTCAAAGGGATTGTTTTCCTCTAATTAGTTATCTTCCAACTGAGACCCCGTTGATACTGTGCTAGATAAATTTTATCAGCATCAAAATTAGTTCAGATGGGCGTCGCGTTTTACACTAGACCCACGCTATCCGCACGATTTTTAGAGCGGTTATCCGAACAAAATTAGTTCACCTAGGAATATGGATTAATTTAGTTTGAATAGCTATAAGGTACAGTGTGAACGCTTTTATCCGGATAAGTTTATCCACATCGTATCCTGCTCTTGTCGATCCAGTAAACTTTGAAATAATTATATAACCTTAATCTGCCTGACAAGATTGAATCCCTTTTTATGGTAGATGTAAGATTTCGTCACGTTCAATCAGCACAGACCTTTCGCTTAACAAATTCTTTCAAACTGACTTTTTTTGGAGCGATAGCTCACCAGAAAGAAGCTGTAAGAACATTTAATGTACCATTCAACATTCTAAGAAAATTTTTAAAATTTTTCAGGGTTGTAAAAAGTAAGATCCACCTGAAATAAGCCATCATCATTGTCGGTAAATGGGTGTCCATTTTGTTTATTCATCAACTGAGCCACACCTAGAAAAATCAAGCAACAATTATGGCACCAGAGGGTATGTTAAAACTTGCAGTAGATTATTTTTCTAAATTATTCGAAATGTTTGGACAGAGAGACATAACAGAGATCAAACAACATTCAAGTTAAAACCGAAACTTCAATACGTGTTTCTATGTATAAAAGATTAAAAAGTTGGTATTTCCTTTGAAACAATGTCATTTCACAAGACAGGTATTCTTCTCTCAAAATAGGGCATAAATTCATTTCGTTTTTTCAGTATGCATGACCTCTCGTAAGCCAGCATTGTTGAATGGGCTACAATGCTTAAATATATGATGTTATGATTTGATAAGATACTTTTTCAAAAGATAGGCTAAAGGAACAGCTTGGATTGAGAATTTGAGATTAAAGTCAGTAAATATTCATTTTACTTATTTGCAACTCCTGGCCGGTAAAATTATCGTTAGCATATACAAATTTACTTATAAGAATATTGCCGGCAAGAAATTGTTAATTATCAGTTACCAATCACTTTGTTTTCCTTATTGAAAATCGGAGTGCATAGCATTGATCTGATGTTTTTTGAAGAGCATGTTTCATTGTCCTGAAATTGAAAAAAGGGAGCTCTAGAAGTGTACTTATACGATTGCATAAGAGTATGCATTTAGATGGATTGCTAAGTGTTTGACAAGTAACTGCAAAAGTATCTTTTGAACCAAGGTAGAAAAGAAGCCAAAAATAATGCAGAGTCCAGAAAACATGGCGGTTCCTCAGCTGTGAGCCGGAGGAAGATTATCCAGCGATGCAGTAGTTTTGAGAAAGGCCAATGCAACTTCAATTCCAGTTCAAAGAAACGTTTTTACAAAAGATACAAGGAAAAATTAGAGGAAAGCAAATAGGGCAGAATTTCATCCGAAGGAAGTTTGAAGCATTTTCTGAACTCTTAAATAATGCTTTTAAAAAGTAAGGGAAATGGATAGTTTGGAGCAAAAAGACTGATCATTTCTTGGAAAACACAGTCAATGCTCAATTAGGTTTTAAGGTGAAGATGTTCGAAATTCTGCAAATGATTTAGCGCCTCTACGTGTCAGGACACAAAAATGTTGTTAAAATGTCTTTACTTACTTGCACATGTCTCCTAAAATTTGTCAAATTTATGAATAATTTAAACATCTATTCTATAAAAGCAGGCATGTACGCAATCGGCTTCTGCAACAAAAAGAAAGAAAGACTGATTCGTACGAGGTCTATCTTGAATTCTCCAGCTGTTGATTCCATATCTGTGATGTTCATCGCCTGTTGAAAACAAGCGATAGTGATCTGACTAGAAGAATAGTTACCGATTACAAGAAAAAATTTAGGCCACATGTAGACACAAACGTCTTTTAAGGAAATGCGCTACAGGACACTCGTCTTTGAAAATGCAGGATTCAAATTTGGGTTACAAACAACTAGTTTTCTGCTAGAAATGTCGACAGTTAACTCTACTAATTTACTTGCGGAGATATTTCAAACCTCTTAAAACAATTAACAATTGGATGGAAGATCAAAATAAGATTGGTGCCTTAAAAGCAAAAAATTGAAATTTTGGGCAACAAGCAAATACTTTTCAAGAAAAACTAAATACACAGTGAAGCAAGCTCCAAGACTTTTGTACTTTTTTAGAAACAGACACAAAAAAATCTCCATTTACTTGCTTGATGTAGCTTCTCAAGCAAATTCTAAAAAAAGAGGCGCATTTTTATGCTGTGAAAGTCTGTAGAGATTTCTTCAAAATGTGCTCGGTCTTGTTGAAAGATTTTTCATCAACTAGTTTACATCAGAAGGTTATCCTTTAACAAGAAACAGCTTCTTTTTAGCTGACTTGGCTTTTCACTTTATGAGCTAGGCGATAAAAATGTAATTAATAACACATTAATAACACATTAATGTGTTATTAATAACAGATTAACATATTAATAACATATTAATCAGGTATTATCTTGATCCCATTGCAAAGCAAATAGAAAAAATGTCAACGGTTTGGAAAAAGAGCTCACTTTATTGGACATGATAATTTGAACTTAGGTGTAAAAGTTGATATCCCTGAGAACATTCGAATGGAAAACACAAAGGGAAATTCTCTTTGATCATCAATACCTCTCGAGAGTTCACCACATGCATAGCTAAGCCTTGATATACGCTGTTCAAGCTAGAAATAAAAACCAATATATGTTCAGTGTATGTTAACACATATGGTAGATATTTGAAACAACCATTCACAAGGGTCACTACGCTTTACTTTGTAACTTGTCTGGGATATTTTAAATATGTTTTTAACAGTGAGCAATGTAAAACGATCTTCTTGAAAATTAATCGATTTTGACATTGATATGCGACAAAAACAAACCTTTCAACTTTAGTTTCGCTCCCTTCAGTTGAACTGAGATTGAATATTTGACCAAAGACAATACCCTGTCAATCAGGAATGTTAGTGAAATTCAAGATTCATTTGTTAGTTAGGTCAAGACAAACATTTTGCATTGTGGCCGATAACGGCCAAGTTGAGGTTTTTTAGGAATAACAGAAGAGAACCTTTGAAGCGAATGTCAGGCTGATGAGGACTAGATCTAGAGCATTCACCAATAGAACGGGATCTTGAAGAGTCACAAGAACACCGCATTTGCGAAGCAGTTACGAGATTTTAAGGGAAATTTGCTCTGAGGGACTTCTACGTTAGATACTAACGTCATATCCTGGCAATGTTAGAGGGCAAGAATCTACGAAACAAAGTTCAAGAATTAGACTGGATTTGTCTGATGATCAAAATATGGCCACCGGGGATCAGATATCAAAGATTTTATGAATCGTTGAAAATTACATATAGAATCCTACGAAATACTATGAAAAAAACCACATTAGCCTAGTAACTCTCATTCACATAGATCTAGAATTTAACACAAGCATTACAATATATATTACACAAGCCAAAAAGTCTTTCCCGCCAACCTCGTTTTCAGCAGCCTCGGTATCCACGAGATAGACAGTACAGCGCTCACAGTTGAGAAGCTCCAGTGCTTGTGTCATGATTCTTTTGACCACATCCGTCACAACCTCTGTTGTTTCAAAAATATTTTTTGCCAAGGTGACGAGGGCCTAAATGCCATAACTTTGATTAATATTTTATATCATATAGCAACAGAATATTTTTACATAACTGGATCCAGAATTATTGTAAATAAATTTGGAACAAACGATAAAAAACATGGCACCTCTCAGACTCCTGGTAATAGCAGAATTCTTGTCGAATAGACTGATCCAAGTCTTTAGATTCACAAAGGACTTTAGGTTAGAAACTAATTGAGATTTTTTAGCTAACTTGAGGGAACTAAGTTAAGCAACGGTAATAGCAGAATTCTCGTTGAATAGACTGATCCAAGTCTTTAGATTCACAAAGGACTTTAGGTTAGAAACTAATTGAGATTTTTTAGCTAGCTTGAAAGAACTAAGTTAAATAGAGTTTTGTGAAACCGTTTACATGTTTTATACAGATGTTTATGATTATGTTTCGATTAACCTTTTAGCAATAAGGCTCAAAAGATGTTTCATTAACAATCTTAAATCCACAAGAAACAAACCTGATTTCGTTTGAATTCCTCTACTGATAATTCAAAAAGTTGTGCATTAGTAATTCCAATGCCACAAAATGTCAAGTAATCACGAAATACCTGGAGAAAAAGTAGATGTGATAATGAAGAAACTCAAAGCTTTATTATGCAAGGATCTTTACAATTTAGTAATCAATTTATTTGCAAGATATGAAGAAGAAAAGGTTTAAGGACATTTCATAGAAAAAAGCAATTTATTATGAAATGAGATAAATCGCATCTCATGGAGATAAGACCCCCTATACACTGTCCCGTGCAAGTTTGGAACCGTGACAAAAACTGTCACGGTTCGCCCTTCCGTTTACACTAGCACTGTGGAACCGAGACGATTTTGCTCTGCTATCTGGAACAATTTTGACCCTTCTTTGAAAGCGAACGAATTTTGTACCGTCACGGTTCCGTTTTTAAACGGGACAGTGCAAACACCTATCCGAGACGACTTTGTCACGGATTCACAAAGAGGTTTTTTGTATGACTGTTTCAGGTAATCGAGTTTTTGATTGTGGCGTAACTATGTTGTTAAGTTCTGAAGAGAAGACGATGACAGAAAAGGCTTGATTGGACTTAGCAGTTATGTGATCCAAAGTAACACTGAAAATTAAAGCCACCTCGACATCCGTCCAAGTAAAGTTATTATCAGCCTTCCGCTCCATTTTAGCTCTCAATGAAGTTTCGATTGTTGACTTCGGCGGCAAAATAAAAGCCTCAGTTGACTAAATACAGCTTCTTTTAAACAATGTTCTACCATTAAATTAAGGTCGTACCGGTACAGTGTAAACGGAACGGCTAAACAGAACAATTTGGAACCGCGACAATGTAAACACTTGCGAACCGTAACGGTACAAAATTGCCCCGGGACAGTGTAAACGGGGTCTAAGGGTGTGGCCAAAGAAGTTTTCCAGAGGCTTTGACCCCGGCCTCTCCTGCCCCGCTTTTTGTTGGCTGATGCCGCCTCTAACTGGATTCGTGAAAAGCCAATGAGAATAAATAAATGCGATTTCCAGTCAACTCTAAGTCAACGATAATAAATCAAGCGCTTCAATAATTTTCAATCAAACTGTATAAATATTTAACTGATCCTTTTTCTAAGGGAATAAAAACCAAATTCACTAGCATTTAAATGTTTCCGTCGTACTTTTGACATTTGTAAGCAAATGCATAACATTGGTTACGTTTGATATATATTCACAAAACTAAAAAATTGAGGCCACACCCTTTTTACCACAAGAAAACGCCCTTTTCCCAATTAGGAACGCCAATTATTAACTTTAAGTTACGTTAAGGCAATTTGAAAATCAAAGGATTACACCACAAGAAGTACGTTGTCAGCATTCTCAAATGTTCTAAAAATATTTGAATCTGTCAAGAAATTGAAATCCTAATAAATGTCTAAAAAGATCCATTAAATTATTTCATAAACAGCAAAAGTTGAAACAAATCAATTAGATGTCTAGAAACCCAGACAGCATTTCTTTTTTGAGCCTTCACTGCTCCTCTGATGCTTTGAATTATGTTAATAAATTTGCCATCAATACCTAGTTCTTGCTCAAATAAATAAATTCTGCGGTGCCTTCTCTGATTTATTTCCACAAAATAGAAGAATCTATTCAAAACAACGCGCTACAAAACTAAACTGGAGGCCTATTTTGTCAGTTTGGCTCAATAAAAAATGACAAGGAAATAGCAAGGAAAAAATATACGGCGGTATCTAAATTAATGACAATATAGCTTTAGTCGTCGGATTTCATGTGAGAGCAAATTCAATGAAATTTGCTTAAAAACAAAATCTTGGGCTAAAGTTTGAAGGTTTCCAGGAAACACAACAGCTTTCATTATTTCAATTTATGTATTGAGACGATTATTTTGAAAGAGGATTAAACAGTAACAGCAAATAGAAGGAAGGTTAAGTACTCAAAAGAGCCCTGACAATGGTTTAAGCATAATCAATAATTTATACATAATCAATGGATAGCAGCGACTGATCTGCGTCTGTCGTGCTTCCCTAATACATAAAACGCTAAATGTTTTTTAAATGTAGGAGGGCGAGGAGCGTTCTCTTTGGTTTGTTCCCTGAGGCCTTACTTTTGAATCTGAAAAGTAGCTTTAAGAAAGTAGGGGTTGAATCCAGACTGCTTCTAGTGCAAAGCTGATAATGATGGGTGTTAGAAACCTCTAGAAACCTCTTTTTCTAGCATGGAGGATTGGCAGAAGGGCGGTAGTATAATCAGCGTAGAGCGTTATGAAGTTTCACTGAGCGGCATTGAGAATGCCAATGATTAAATTTTGGGTAGGCGGTTTGGGAATTGTTTAGGCAGTTTTAAAATCATAGGATCATATCACAAAGAATACATTGCCAAAATATTTCCCCTTCCACAACATATTTGCATCGACTTTAGGCGTAATTCAGAATTGATCCCGCTGGAAGGAGGGGGGAGGAGGGATTGATATTTCCCCTTTGTCCCCCGTGATGTAAGCATTGGTCATCTTAATGACTGCTTCCCACACCCTCTTGTCACCAGTTTTGATTTTCAAAACTTAACGTATCTATGACCCCAAGTTTATTGTTAAATTTCATGGTTGTCGAGATGGGAGGGGCTTTTAATTCGCAAAGATGCTGCAAGTCAAAGGGTATCTTACAAAGGCTTTCGAACACCTTCATAAATCATACTTGTGGAAGTGCATATAGGTAACATTGAAATTCTTGAATATTGAAAGCTATGCAGGCTATACCTCCTCATCTTTCTCGGTAAACTGGTGACCACCACTTCGTTTGTTTATAATCTGCGCTATGCCAATAACCTAAAAGATTTGAAGGGGTTGTTTATGCCAGCTGCTTATAGATGAAATGGCCAAGCAAAAAGAAAGATAGAAGATTTTTGAAGAAAATTCAAAATCTTTCCTTTTTAAAGATAAAATAAAATAACACAATGAAAGTCTTTTTAAATTCTGTAGGTTTTTACTTCCTCCTAAAAACATTTGGTATTATGGTCAGAGGTACTTATTCATGTAACAACAGAAAACATTTAGCTTGGAAATGAATTATACATCAGATGTAAATCAATAATAAATAATTTAAAAACAACATTGGGTGGAATTAGTTGCTAAATCCTATTTCAAGAAATGCAAGAAAATAGAATATTCAATTTTTCACTTCTTACCATTCCATCTGGACTTTTTATTGGCATACAAAGAATGCTGTGAGTTGTATAACCAGTTTGTTTGTCAATTTTTCTATTGAATCTTGGGTCCTTGAAGTTGAAAACGTACATCAGCAACAAAAAAGTAAAAGCTTCTTAAAAGCAGCAAATGAATATCATTATTGCCAGCATTAGTTTAGTTTACGTAATCTCAAAAATAACATTTTTTGGTTCAATGAGAGAGAAAAGAGGAGGGAATTGGGCATAGGTGTTTTCCCTTCCTTTGATTTGCATCATCGAAAATTTTCTCAGTTGGAATATGGATAATAAGATGCAGGACTTTGTCATTTATTCTAACTGAAATAATATTGCATCTAGATTACTCTGCATTACCAAAAGTAGATGATGGCCCATCAGTTCTTCCCCTTTCACTTCTAAAAATAATGGGAGGGTCGTTTTGATTATCGAGGGCAATAGAAAAAGAAGGTTAATGATTTATACAGCTTTTCGCGTACTTTTTGTTAGATTTTACTACATCGAAGAAAATGAACTTAAAGTTTTAATTTTCTTTGACTAAATCAAATACATTGTATACATACTTCAAATAATGCACCTAGCAAAATTCTTAAAATTTGTGAAATACTTCTGTATATTTAGGTGAGTTGGTCACTTTGAACAAAAGAGGCTACTTGTACATTTTGCCTGAGAAAACCATACGAAGAAGGCAATCACCTAACAGGTTTGGCTCAAGCATTTAAAGACAAGGGAAGCAAAGGATGATATCTACAGAGTTTTATGAACTTAAATGCTCGAATGCACCTTTCCATTAGGGGTAATGGAGTTTATTTCCAAAATTTATACAGCAGTTCAAAGATTAAATACACTTATATACTGAACTTTTTTAGCACATACATATCAAGAAAACTCTACTCCCAAGAAATATAGATGCTAGGATTCATCAAATCCTTCCTTTTTTGGCCTTCGATTCCTGATATTGATCGAAGATAAGGCAAACTGGAAGATGGTATTTGTTACTTGAGTTTCTTTTAGACTAAGATGAACAGTTTTTTGGCGGCACAGAACTGGAAAATGGCTTTGAAAGAAGCAAACATTTCATATCATACTGGCTAAAAGCTTTTTCTTCCGACACTCCTCAGAGCATTGCGTTTTTCTGATTGGACTATTTCGATCCACAACTGGGTATATATTTTTCATCGTGTTCTTTCGGAACCTTATTCTGACGTTTTATGCTCTGAGGAGTGTCAGACGAAAAAGCTTTTATCGATATAATATGCTATAAAATGTTTGATTTTTGAAAACTTTAGACTAAGGTATTCAATGACGTCAGAATCGTTCTTTGTGGAGAATCAGTTTCAAACAGCAAATTCACTTGAATTTTATGTAAATAAATGTAAGCTATCAATTCCTACCCATTAAACAAGGCTTCTTTGGTTAACTAAATTCGCAGTTAAGTCGTTAATCCTTGCTCGTATCTCTCGAGTTACACAAAGGTTTATGAATGTGAATTGTATGGTGCACGGTTGTTTGTTGTTGTATTATAAATTTCAAAAGGACTTTCAAAAGATATGTTTTCAAGCGGAAAAAGTAGATTTCTGGGCTGCAATGATATTGAATGAAATTACTTTTTTGCATTTGAAAGAATGAATCATTCTACTAAGATAATATCTAAATTGAACTTGCCTTGTACACCTGCAATTGTTGAGTACTAAATAGATTGAAATTCTAAATATTGACAAAACATATGAAACCTCATAAGCCTCTTTGATATTGATGCATTCGCCAGTCAGTGCTGTTGTTCCCGCAATTCCAACTCCGATTGGTATAATTATTTCTTTTCCTTCGGGTCGCAAAGACTCCTCCAGCGTCGAAGTCGAGGTGACATCGAACAATCTTGACACTAGATACCTTTTGCTCGATTCTCCTTTAACGAGAAATAACGAGCACCTGTCTCCATTTGTGAGCAGGCTAACATTAACAAGAATCTTGTGTGAGAGTTTGTTGATATCGAGTTCGTTGGCAATATCTCGTATCAACTGCATAAAAAGATCTTTCTCGCTTAGCGACTCAGTTCCTTCATGCTCATTTTTGGATTCTCCACTATCCTGTTGATAATGGCCATCCACTACCTCTTCAGTTTCTGAATCCGAGTCAGTCCCACCTGATCCGTACAATCGAACAAGATTCGATCGGTTTGTAGGTGATTTAGATAAGGGATAAACATTTCGTAAGGGTCGTAGAATGCTATCCGCAGAAGAAGTTGAAAGTTTTTGTAGATTTGTCACTGGCTGGATTGATGGGCGATGAGATCGTCTCCCTAGCCACTCGTCCACCCAGCTTGACCGTGCATTTTGAACAAAGTATTTTTTTGCAAACTCAGGATTTTCGTCTAAGTATTTTTCGAGATCAACTTCGTCGATATTGTCTTGGGTCATATTGCAGATAAATAGGTACCATCTATCGCCCTTTGAATACTTTGATATACATCGGTTTGATACAAGTCCGAGGCAATGCAAAACTTCAGATGGAATCCATTTTCATAGTATCACTTCGGCGTCTCAGAGTCAATAAAGTGTAGTTGGTGTATAACGAGACTGCAACAGAGTGTCAAATACACCTGCAAGGCCAGTTCTTTTCGAGAAATGAGATTGAACAGATATAATTTTTTTGTCGACGGAGAGTCTTAACTCGATCAAGATTTGTTCATTTGATCGCCAAATCTTGAAAGCTTCAAATGTAGAAATGTGGTTTCACTACGACTGACGTGTTTGTTTGATCAAGAGCTCTCTTTAACGCCGCAAAAGAATCCCTGCAAGACGTATCCAGGGTGATAATATTGACACTTCTTTCATACACAAAACACACCGTTTGCTCGACTGTTATCATACAACGTAGAATCCGCACAGGCAGGTGACTTGCCTTTAACATTGTGCGCTTGTACTGAGATTCGTTACCGGGAGACGAATATCGAAGGCAAATGGCCGTCTCCTTTCAAGTATAGAACGATGTTTTGGCTTTCTAAGCAGCAAGAAGAAAAGGGAAGCAGTCACGCGATTCGAATGGATGTAAATAAAACAACAAAATACGGCACAAAACAATGATTGGAGTGTGCTGCTTTTGAAATTCTTTTTGGATATTTAACTAGATTAGATTAAACCGAAGCTCCACAGGCAAACTAAACTAGATGAGAGGCAAATAAACAACAATAAAAAGTAGCTTGATAACAAATGAATTTTCCAATAACAATGATTTGCTTTAGTATGAACTAGAAAAATTAACGACATACAGTAAAAATGCACACCGCTAATGAGTTTATTTAAAAAGTCGAAGAAAATGTACATAAAATTTAAGTAAATTAAGGTAAGAGAGTTAAAAAGCGCAAATACGATTCCAAGACTTGCTGGTAAAAATCTACTTTAAAGCTGATTCGAGGATAAAGGTCTGATGTAACAGAACAAAAGGCCTGGTGATCAAAACTTTAAAAAAAATTTAGCTAGATTGCAAGAATAAACTTTCCTTCAAGATGTAATTGTGAAAACTGTTTCAGTTATGAACTAAAAAGGTAGCATCACCAAAAATTATTTGCTTTACTGACGTCCTACGCACCACCAGCAGCCACCCTTAGCTAAACCATCTTTTTTATTCTAAATCTGTTCATTTGATTCTCAATACCAGCTTGATAAAGAATTAAAAAGTTTTTACTTGAAGTGTAATGTCACTAAAACGAGTTCAGCTCACAGTAGACAAGTTACCAGCAAAGACGTCAATGCTCTTGCCCATTCGTATCGTTATCTCACTATTCAAAGTAAGCTTATTCAAAGTAAGCTTATTCAAAGTAAGATACTTACTCAAAAATGTAACTAAATAGTCCTAATGTATTCACTTCTATCAAAACCCAGAATTCATTAAAAAATACTTACAGATGCAAAAAAATTTCACTAGGGTAAAATGACCTTGTCAATGACATGAAGAACACCATTATTAGTCATGATGTCTCCAATTAATATTTTGCTATCTGAATTGATAGTTACTTTGCCTGATGCATTCTTTAATATGCGCAATAATTTGCCGTCCATTGGTCGCAATCCATACTCAACACCAGACTGCAAATTGGTGGTTAGCAAGAGCCCTTTGTGGGTATGCTGAAGAATAAAGCGTTTCAGCTTATTGGGGTTGAGGAGCAAAGAATTCTTCATTTCAGTCGGTAGCGCATCGAATGCAGCATTGCTCGGAGCGAAAATGGTGACTTGCTGGCCACCTTCAAAATATGATCTCAAGCATGATCTGCATAAATACTTATCGAAGGTTTGTAGCTGTGGGATTGCCTTGACGAGATCATAGAACGGCCTTTTGTCAACGAGCAAAAGACCATTTATGACATGTATGACACTGTCTCCTGCAGCATGGTCGCCCGATACGACAACGGCTGTATCAAAACTCTTGACCTGGAAAGAGAAAAGGATAAAATTTTTTTAGGAATCATTGCTTCCACAGAATTAATAATAAAAGATTTTAAAAACGTGAGATAAAAATCAATCTTAAAAAAGTCATTATTACTTTACATTTCTTCACAGGAACCAAAATACTTTGCCGCCCCCATAAAAGGACATATAAAATCCTGTTAAAACATTTTTGTATATGGTGGACATAAAGGGTTATGTCAGTACTATTGTCACTAATTAACGATAATCAATAAATTCTTGTCAATTTGAAGCAAAATCTAAATCTTTTCTTTAATGTTATACAAACTATGGCAACCTAATGCATGAGTGGTAGTATGACGTCATGGCATTCCAACCATTTGATGAAAAACTTTATTGCAAGTGGCATGAAATTCAATTCCTATGTCAACTGCCAATACCTCAGCTAAGTCAATGTTCTGAACACTAAACTTTGAAAAATGAGACTGACGCAATGCTTCTAAAAGGCCCTTTAGGCTTGATTACAGCAAATTTTGTAGGGGAACTCTCTTTAAAACGCTTAATAATGTTCTTATGCGGCAAAACCAGTTATCTGAAATTTTAGCACGGCTTCATACATAATTACCAATGGTAGTTACTCTAACTCAAGCGAAAACGTAAAAGAGAGTTTTCTTAGCTGCACTGCATACACGTAAAAGAGAGTTTTCTTAGCTGCAGTCCTTGGTTTCAAAGGTGTATGACGTCATGTAGGTTAGCTGACTATGATCTAGTGCCGACCGGGTACCAGACTCACTCTATATAAAATAAGAGAGAGTGTGGTTCAGCGCGCCCTTGTTCTCGTTCTGGTATGCCGATATTTACCAATCAGGAGCAAATGTACAGATTTCTGTACGTTCCAAGGTCACAGCGAAACAATAAACGTACTTCTGGTGTAAAATGTTGAACAGAACACAACATAAATTAATGCTGGCGACCGTAACGATTGAGTTTGAAGAAGCTGTTGAACTGTACTCAAAGATGACACAGAACAGTTAACAGCATTGAAAGCATTGTCTATAGAGAGGAGGGATACCTTCGCCATATTGCCAACTGGCTTTACAAAGTCTCTGATATTTCAGGCAGTGCCGATCATTGCAAAGAAACAAGGCCTTGTAGCGAAATGTAGTAAAAAAGGAACAGGAACACCGCAAGGTACCGAGAACAAACAACAAAAAAGACACGTAAATCAGTTATAGCTAAAATTTCGCCCCGGCATACGGGGTTTCACTTGTCGTATGGGCCATATTTTCTGTGATGAACTTCCAACGTGCTGATGCCGCGGTGTCCAAGGGTGCTACCTTCACAGTGAGAAAGTGGACTTTAAAAGTACACATAATTTATAAAGAAAATTAAAAAAACTTATTTTGAGTTTTGTATGAAATTTATTAATCATTTACATTTTATAATTGCATTGTGCTAACATTAATTTCATGCTCCGCACATGTTTTTGTTGCCAAATGGCGTTTTACATCTGATTTGACTTTACAGAACTACATAAAAAAAAATTTGCGTTAAGATTTCTAAAACCTCCATGACTACTGAGTACCGTTGTTATTTATCCGACAGTCTGGTTTACAGGCCTAGTTTCCAGTCTGTTATCACTAAAGGTCTTTCAAATAAATCCACCGGAACGAGGTAAGGGCGCACTGAACCAGACTCTCCTATTTTATATAAAGTGAGTCTGGTACCCAGGGTATTTACACAGTGACAGGAATTCAGGCTTTTATTTAGGGGGGTCTAGGCCTACAATTTTCTGACAAGATAGCATCTTGTGTCATGTCTAATCTTAAGGAAACTGCACAGTTTGATGAAAATAGGTGAATTTTGGGGCGGGACTCTTTAGAAATCTTTGCTGACCATGTTATATTTAGAAAGCAAGCAGAGCAATCCATTTATGATTTTTGATATCAAAATCGATATCTCATCAGGCAATTGGTGATACAAGAAGTCGACGATTACACTTTTGACAAGTCGTTCATGATAACATCATGACTGTGGCTGTAACGTTCATTTTCTGCATTTTATCTTGTTTTCTTCAGTTTATTTTCTTCAGTTCATTTCAGTGCATTTTATCTTGTTTTCTTTTATTGTAACGTTCATTTTCTGCATTTTATACGTTTGAAAATAACTTTTGTTTAGAAGATAACTTTACAGAATTGAAATTAAATGTACAGTTCGCAAGAAGTTTTGATTTTTGTCATTCATTTTGTTTTGTTTGATTACTTAGTACAAAAAAATGATTATAACTTATCAGCTATGTTCAAATTTTGCAAAAAGGGTACAGAGTTGTTGTAGAGGTCCCTGGGGTAGAAAGGGAAACCGCCGATCGCCTGGGAGCAAAGCAAGCAGAAAATTTGGCAAACACGCCCCTTAGATCAGTCTAGGTCACGGCCTTTGTATTGTCAGGAAACACCATTTTACCAACAAGGAAAGCTCATTTTACCAATCGTGAACGCTCCGGGCTAAACTCTGGTTACAAAAAGGAAGATTCAAAATCAAAGAGCTACGACACGTTTCCAAAATATTTCCATTTTCCCAACATTTTCTCATCGAATTTAGACAAAATCGCTTCTTCCACCCGTGGCGCCGCTACCGACTCGTATACCCGTTGACCAACGTATTAAGTTAACCGGAAATGGATATGGATGGAGATGACATTTAATACTTTTAAGGCACAATTTGTCTTTCCCAAATGATGCCCACAAAAACAGCTCTAACAATACTCCTACTCTAAACAAGCAAACCTTGAATAAATTTTAAATGGGAAGGAGCTTTCATCTCACCTTTCCGAGTTGAAAGAACGTCACTGGCTTATTGTTAAGTGTATTCAAAACTTCTCGATCTTTCAGCGTCTTCAACTTTTGGGTTCCTTTGAGAAAATGATGGCGAATAACTCTTCTCAAGAAGCATTGATCCTTAAGTCGGTCTTTTGTTTCGGTGTTCAATTTGACAAACACATCATTTGTTGGCAATAGCAGTGTCAATTGCTCATCCTTTTGCAAAATTTCATCCGCCATGTCGAGTGCGTATATCAGATTTATAAAACTAGTGGCATTCAAAGCCAAAGCTTTCCCCAACAAACCAGTTTGTCCTAGAAAGATAGAAAAAAACTATTTCCTATAAATCTGAAGAAGAGCAAAAAATTTAAGCTGGAGCCTTGGTCCACATTTTTGGTTTTATATTTTTCGTTTCATTTCCCAAAAACTACTACTTTTGCTACGATGAGTGTTGTCACGGGGAGAGGTTTCGGCTGGGATTAACTTCAAGAAAGAGTTGAGCGGAGGAGTCAAAAGACTGCAGAAAAGGGGCTGGGGGAGAAAAGCTACGGGAATATGCAAGAAAGTGAACAGAACAATGAATTTTTAAGATTATTTTTAAGGGAACATCTATTTGTTGTTTATCGTTAAGTATAAAGCAAAAGTATTGAAAATATTTGCTTGCTAACTTGCAATGTTACAAACTCTACTTCGGTCATAAAAAGCTGATTTAAATAGAAAATTCAGTAAAATTTTATCTTGCCAATATAGGCTGTAATATTATTTAGTGCTGAAAATTTAAATTAGCAGCAATCACGATATGTTAAGGCCGGTTTTCAATTGATTCGCACTGGTCGCGCTATTGAGGGAAAGCACTTTTGGGCATGCGCAAGACTCAACTTCCTTTATCGCTGCGAATGCGCGACCATTCGCCAAGTAGTTCAACTCAGTTAAACTACTTGGCAACTGGGCAACTGGTCGCATTTGTCGATTCGCTGATTTGTAAATTCGTTTTGGCCAAAATTGCGCGCCCAGAGCAAATTACCATAAAAGCTCTATTATGCCCCGGGGTCTTACTTACTTTTTCTGTCCTAGAGAGGGGCTTAAAAAGAGGAGGACCTATTAGAGAGAGAGGCTTATTAATAATTCAATGCAAAAAATGTTATGAAACTGCCTTATGCATATTATGTTTTGAAAATGCCATACAAATGGTCTCAACAACATTGCAAGCAGCTTCGAAAGTTTCTTAAAATCAATCAATTGTACTATCCTCATCTCCCTCAGGGTCACCAGGATCAATTGATAAAACCTGAGACATGTTCTAAACCAATTTTGACTCACCTTTTTGGCGCACAAGTAAATCTTTTCATGGGCCGTATTTAGTGCACATGATCTTACCGTCATCACACCCGTCAAGAGACCGACTAAATGCGCATCTTTTCTTTGATTGACAGCGAAGGCTAACAAAGGGGGGCTTAATATAACGGGGTTAAAAGAGAAGGGGGCTTAATAGAGCTTTTACGGTAAGTGGAAACCGGACTTTAGACCTGCTTTTAACTCAAATGTAGATTTAAGGAGCAATTGTAGACGACGTCTTTCCGCGCAAATAATCGGCAAATAAACGTCAATGTAAACATTACTTAAAATGTAAGCATAACGCACCTTGTGTTTTCCCATTAAATGCCAGATCTAATGCATTTTCCGCTTTCTTGGTTATACTGCACATCTGCGTTTCCTGCTTTGGAGCAGAAATTTGGTCCCAGAGTTTGTTTATCTTTGATAATGTCTTCAACAGGCTCTGCGTGTGAAATTTCTATCAAATATCATGACAGGTTGTGGATTTTGAAAACAACTTTAGGAAATGAGTGTATTTGCAAATAAAGCTCGACTTAATGAAATTTAACCACGTTTAATATGTGACAGGGTACACAGTTTAGGTGCCCCCTGGGCTTTTGTTTTGGACACAGATTGCACGATTATGGAGTTTGTGTTTATTGTAGCAGTGCTCAAGTATGCATTACATTGTGTTTTTTATACGGCTAAAGCAACAAGCGTGCAAGTGTGCATTGGCCTTGGGTATATAAACTTTGTCTTGGTATAGTTTTACTCTCACACGCTACAAGATAACCTGAAGTTAGACGTAAGGACGAAAGGTTTTTCCTTTGCGACCCTGCCCACCCTACCCATATCTAGGTATTTTCAGGTGTTTGCAGGCATGTTAAATTTATCTTTCTTTTCTTCGTACATTAGTTAATGGCCGTATGGCATGCAAATTTTGCATGAACAAGGTGTTGCTAGTCGGCGGAAGAAGGCCATTGTTCTTCTTCTCAACCCCCTGAAAAATGGTTGGGTTTCTATTTATGGCCGTCTTTGCGATTGGCGCACCGACAGCCCAAAAATAAATGGTCCAAATGATGAGAGAACGCCACCTTCAGTCTTATGATTGATAATTGGTAAAATATTCTGAGGACCATCTTACTCTTATTTGCTAACGGTTCTTTTGGTAACCTGGAACAAATATTTATTTGCATTTAACGGAGACCATAATTTAATATCAACCACTACTGTGGAAGGTGGGTGAAAATTTGATAGCACTGAATATTTACATCAAAAAAATAATGCCTCTTTTGACATTCTTTATCTAGAAAACTATTCTCTGGAATACTTTGACGAGAAAAGAAAATATAACCTTGTGTAAGAATAAAAAACAAACATTCATAAAACTGGTGGATTAAAAGCTGAAATCTTACCTTCATGTTAAGTGGGCTTGTTGGTCCTAAAAATGAAAAATATTCATTTCAGATAAAAAAAAGTTTTTAAAATTTGGTAAAATGAAAACACTCTTTTTTATAAACCACGTTAAGTTCATATTGCAATGAAAGAGCAAAATTTTTGGCGCTTCGTTCAAGAGCATTTAGGTTGGTTTCGGTGCACAGGGACACAGCAAACTTTTAAGTTGAGTGCAAAATCTTCTCAAATTTTCACATATTTCACTTTAGGCAAAAGATAGCTTTGCTTACTTTCATATCACTTATAAAATGTTTTGACAACGAATAATATGTTTGACCAACGTTTTCTGCTAACAATAAAAACGTTTGAAATAATACAGCACACAGTGTTAAGTATACTGAGACAAAGTCAAGTAAACCTCAAAGAAAATTAGCTAATAAAACGTCAATTAGTAACAAAGAATTGGCCTGAATGTAATTCTATTGATGTTCAACAAAAGATAAAAAATGATACATTGAAAAATGCCAAAATAAAAAGAATAGTATACCTATTGTCCTGTCCGTTTGAGGTCTTCGTGCAGCTTCTAAAAAGTTTAGTACAAGGATATCAGAAGACATAAAAAAACTACATTTTAGGGGTGTTTCTAGTACCCTTAAACCTCTGGCATTCATCAAAAGAATACTAATGCTTTATTTACCTTGATAATTTAAAGTGTATCTGTCCAATGTAAAATATAGTTTTGAATCAATGTAATTGCAGAGTCCAGAAATGTTGTTTACCTTCCTCCAGACAAAAACATCCCAGAAGGCAAAGCTTCCTCACAAAACAATAGAAAGTGGGCGTGACATTGGTGTGTCATATGAGCTTCTATTGTTTTTCGTGGACCTTCCTCCGGTCAGTGACCGTGCGACCGTAATGTTTTCCTGACTCTGTGTAATTGAATTCCTCTCAACATAGGAAATTGTGTATCTTGAGATATATTAGATACTTACGGATATGTTTGCAAGTTTGAGCGACCACATGCTGCGAAACTTGTTGTTCTTCAAAGGATTTTATATTCTTTATGATAAATACATTATCTTCACTGCCTGCAATTTTTACAACATCCTTTTTATTCACTGCTGTACCGACACCAATCACAAATATCGGTATATTCATTTTTGTCAACTCGTTTACTGCTGATAGTGGAGATGTACCAAGTGGGCCAATATGAGCGTTGTCTGTGACAACAAAAATTGCTCGTGATGCATTTCTACGCGCTTCGCTGGTATACCCTGTGAATAAAAGGACAACAGTGTGACTGTTTATGATCTAAGATATATAGCTCTTTAGCTGATTAAAGCAAAAATTATCATTATCCCGAAGAAGAAGATGAAGAACAAGAAAGAAAAAGAAGAAGGATAAGAAGAAGAAAAAGAAGAAGGAGAAGAAGGAGAAGAAGAAGAAGGAGGAGAAGAAGACAAAGCAAAAGAAAAGAGAGAAGATATTTTCATATAAAAAAATGATAATCCTACTCAGAGATCAGCAATGGTTTACTTGAAAAAAATTAAAGCATGTTTTACTTCTACAACAAATAATTTATTTAGAAGAAAATAAATGTTTGATTTAAAATTTGTATTTTTACTTTGGACACAAATGTTAACACCTTTGTAAAATGGTTGTAAAATGGATCTATTTGGCAATTATCCACTTACAGTGATTACATTATCATAAGATATGTAAGCAAAGTAAGATAAGCTTCTGGCTATCAAAAACTATATCTCAAAGAATTTATTTGATTAAATAGTAATTAAAAAGTAAGTCGGAAAAACTATTTTTCTTAGGAACTACTCCAAATGATACTACATTGGTAGAAAAAGAAATAAATATACCCTTAAAGATATGCTGAGCTCTACGTAGACCGAGGTCAAGCCTGCTTTGGCCTCCAACGAAAGGAGAATCCTGAAGAGCGTTCTTCAATGCAAAAACTGATTGCGAGTCTTTAAACGATATCACGGTCTTCGCTTGGGATCCGAACAGAACAATCGCTGCTTGTGTCCTTCCAGTTCCAATGTTGAATTGGTCCAAAATCGCTCCGACTAAATCTTTCTGAGACTTGTAATCGTATTCCATACTTTCTGACGAGTCCAACAGAAATAAAAGATCTGCAGCGGTGTTGCATTTGACGTTGTTTAGCTCTGTGTGACAAGATCATTACAATTAAAAAGGACCCATCAAAACGTACTCTAACCTTTCTCACAATAAAAGTAATATACACTTATTTGAGGTGATAATTCGGTTTGATAACAAATTCGAGTAGCCCCTTAATTAACATGTTTAATTTTCAAATCAGCTAAATCCCGAAGTAAAAACGTACGAACACTAGAAAAATAAGGTGATTTATAAGATGCTATAAGATTATAGACAAAACTTTAAATATTTCAATTTCCCATACACAGAGGATGCCCGTTTAGCTTCGATTGATGGGTTAGTCAGGCCTAAGGCTCATTAGAAGAAAAGCACGTCTGTCCTATTGCTGTTTTTAGGTAGCAAATTCGAATATCAAAACATGAAAATGGCTTTCTGCTCGTGTTTCTGATTGGCCTATTTCGATCCACAACTGGGTATATATATTTCCTAGCGTAGATTTTCGGTCTATGTTCTGACGTTGAAACTCTGAAGAGTGTCAGACGAAAAGCTTTAGTTTACTAAATGTTTGTTTTTTTCAAAGCCATTTTCAAGTTTTGTACCACCAAAAGATTGTTTGAATATTAAAACACGTCAAATTATGCATAAAAGGACAAATCATATACCTGAATGCAGCTGGTCGCAGATATTTCGAAGTACTGAACTGACAAAGTTGTCAACTTTCTGAGCTGGTGCTGCTTTGAAAGCGTTATCGGGGCTTATCTTTCTTAACAGACTGTAGGGAGTAAATTCTGTGCCAATAGCTATTATTTTAACACCGAGATCTTTCAAGGCTCTAGCTGCATCCTCAGGCTTAATGACTTCTCTTTGGATAGTTGGATGTGGTCCTGTTGTGAACATAACGAGCAATCTAACGGAGCTCATTGATTTGGTTCCTTTGGCCTTAAAGTAGTTAGATGCAGCCACCAGTCCTCGGTCTATTCGTCTTTGACTAGTGAATTGGGGCAAGAAATCGATTACGTCATTGACTTGCTCGATTCTGTCATTTTGACTAAAGTGACCTGATGATGTGGACATAGTGCCGTAGAGGATTAGTTCAATGGAGTAGCTGGGTACAACAGATGTCATTTTTTGTATAAACAGCTTTGCAATTGCTTTTTGCTTTTGGAATGAAGCTTTGTCTGCTTTTGAAGAGTCTATTGCTATTACCAGATCCACATGATTCCCACAGTGCTTCACTAAAAAGCAATGAGATTATGCTTCTTAGAACAGAGATTTTCATAAAAGATTGAACGTCATTTGAATCAGACTGCATACCTTGCTTTTACCTTTATTGCCTTTCGAATAAGAAGTATTCCGCTTGGTGTCAAGAAAAACCTTATATCACATATTGTAGTGCACTGAATGAGTTAAAATAACTTATACCAAGAAAAACACACAAACAAACAAAATTAAAAAGAAGGATCTTCTGTGCAGGATTTCAGATTTAATCTTACCTGGTTCTTTTGCTAAATTTGAACTCATGTCACTGAGTAAGCCGAAGCTTGTTGCCTTGGATCGAGCTAAAACAAACAATAACATAAGTAAGTAAAATAATTTCTTTAAATCATGACATAGGGACTTTTCAGACTTGTTGATCTACTTGATGCAATTTTTATAATTTACTCCATACATCACTACATTTTATACAATACAAGACAACTTCAAGTTTAGAATAAAGGACTACTTACATCCAACTTGGCAAAGTGATATTGCAACTGATGACGTCTGCTCTTCATCAAGCAGATTTTCAAATCTTTCCAATACTAGCACTTCGTCTTGGTAATCTGTTAAAAGCCTCAAAAGGTCTACTTTTCTTTTCTTTCCGATCGACAATATCAATAGCTTCACGTTATTGATTTCAAATTCTCTTTTTATCAACGGGGCAAAGATGTCCATGTTATCAAGATCAACTTCCTCTGCATCCAAGATCATCAATATAACTTTGCTTCTTGCTGCTAATGTGTTTGAGGCCATACGGAGAATAACTTCTTCTATTGAAGACACTATCTCTGTGGAGCTCACTTTACCCTGATAATGGTGCAATGAATCCAATTTGTTACCAAGTTCTGCAACGGTGTTTACCATAAACAGGCCTGAGTCTATCGTTGTATTCAATGTTGCTACTCCAGCTTTGCTCCCAGATCCCTCAAACACTTTAAATAACTTTTGTAGAAAGACTTTTCCCATGGTTAATCTACGCTCTTTGTCCTTCGATGTCCCAATAATAAATCCAAAGTCAAATGCTCTCGAACATGGTTGTTGCAGTACTATATCTGAGATGAGATTTGAAAACCGTCATTGAATACCGTTACAGTTTAAAACCTATTTAATACATCATCTCAAAACCCCACCGTTTATCCTAAACTTTTCGCAACTTACAGAGTTTGAAAGTAAAAGTGGATAGCAGAGATATAATTTTTTTAATTGCTTTCCCACAATAAAATTCTTTTAAAGAATCTTCTAGGTTGAATGATGAATATTGTGATTTAAAAATGCAGGGAAGATGGCTTACCAGCAAGTAGCATTGATTTATCTGCGATCGCTTTTAAGTATCTAGGCTGTAATGCCTCCTTCACACTACCCACCAAGTAAACATCTTTTGGGCTTTTAACAATCCTCGTTATGTAAGGAAAGTTGTTGGTTTTACCAAATACAGCAATTATAACTCTTATACCAGCCTGTTCCAGTGGTGCCATGGCAGCTGTAACTGACGTATCATTGATGTTTCGTAGAGAATTTTCATGGGTGAGAAGAACGACAATCTTTGGCATATCAATCCTTGACCCGGTTCGAGGTGCAAAAAGCTTCTTTTTGATCAATGCTAACTTCTCTTCAAGTGTATTCAAGTTGTTCATTAGTTGATAACTTTTCAAGTTCTTTTCGAATTCAGGGCCTTTGAAGTACTTGTCAAGTGGAATCGTTATCCATTTTTCGTTACTAAAGAGTAGCGCGCCAACTCTGTTTGTATTTTGTGATATATTGTATTCTTGCGCTAAGCTTCCTGCAAAATCTTGCAATCCCGAGAAATCATCCGCAAGAAAATGTACGGATGTGTCCATAACTAAGCCTATATCGACTCCCTTCGGCCCACGAACTGAAAACAGAGAATGCATAATCTTACAAAAGAAAACCAGAGATGACCAGGGAGAGAATTATCAAGACTAAAAAACATTGAAATCCTAGAAAATAAGTAGACGCAAAATTCAGAAAAGCTTAAGATAACAACGACTAGATGGAAGAGAAACGATGCAATGTTGTTTCCATATAGACTGTCAAGAATTAAGAATATATTCATGTACAGCAATATGTTTTCTTAAGACTCTAAATATGAATCGATTTTGTTTTGCTGACGTCGATGAGATTTTTGTTGGTCCTTATCCCTTAGAAAAACTTACCAGGTTTTGTGCATGAATCAAAAGTGAGATTTTTCATAAAATCTTTTGACAGAAGTTCGTCGAAATCTTTTGCATGATAAAAATGTTTTCTGTCGGTGACCAGGCTTATCAACTCATCCTTATCAACCTTGGGTCCAATTCCAATTACTATAACTTTGATCCCTTCTTCGTGGAATGGTCTCATTGCCTCATATGGAGATGCTATATCGGAATCGGGAGACTGCTTCCCGTCAGTTAGCAAGACAAGCAACTTGCTTGCGCGTGGTCGCATACCATTATCAACTGAAAAAAGGTCGCTAAAAGCTTTCTTTAGGCCCATGTCAATTCGTGTAGTGCCACCTAGAAGTGGTAGATCATCAACTGCTCTGTTGAAAAATTGTGAAGATACAAAGTCTGATAGTTTGATCATTAATCTTGCTCTGTCGCTAAATATCACAGCTCCAGCCCGATTACCAGCTTTTGTAATTTCAAGAAGACTGACAAAACTCTTTACAAATTCTTTTTCCTTTTGATAATCTCGGAACAGGCTCGCAGACGAATCGATTACAAATCCAACCTCAAGTTCACTTCGACACTTTTCCAACGCTAAAAGATAATTTGTGTATTATGATATACCAAACACACTTCAAATGGTCCTAAAAACAACACACCAGGGTGGAAAATTTGTCAGATAGCTCCAGAATGACTTTTAAAACAAATAAACAGTCATCCCGTTTACATGGTAGAGGATTATACGTGACATAGTAATGATGAAGAGATGCAAAGTGAAAGGCTAAATTGGTGACTGTAACCAATAATATGTTATTGATTGTCTCCCAGTCTACATCTTTCCATATTAGGCTTATTTATAGTGCTTGACGACCTTAACTAGAAGCATAATTTTCTTTATACGCCTAGGCGAAGAATTTTATCAGGCTTTTGGTAATTCTTAAAGAATTTGTTGACTGCTTCAAAATTTTCCAATTTTGGGGCCTTTATTTAAAGCAATGACAATTTTGAAGTGCATATTTGACACATGGCATTAAGCAGAATCTTGTATGAGAGAGCATGCTAATAAATAATGCAGATTAACTTGCCTATCATGGTAAGCAGTAGTTTTATAACAATGCTACATACGAATTTTACCCTAATTCATCCGTACAAAAAATGTCTGGTAACGTGTAATCGGGAGAAACTATAAACAAAAATCCTCGCTAATGTAAATTGATTAGAAAAAGGTTCCATCAACAAACCTATCTCGCAAAAATGGCCAACAACACTCCTAACAAAAGGGACTGACTTCACATGCTTAAAGTTCTTTGCATGGAGAAAAAGTGATGAATTCCCTGCAATTTCAAGAAGTTCCTCTCTGTTTACTCTTGCTCCTATTCCAATGACAATGATTTTGACATTTTGCTTCTCACGAATCTCCGAAGCAATTGTGGCTGGGTCAACGGCATCTTGATCTCTTGTTTGTTGACCATCTGTTAGCAAGAAAATGATTTTCGGCAAAACACGACCAGCGCTTGTAGACTGCTGGAAAAGTTTGTCTTTGGCCAGTGTGAGAGCTTTGTCAATCCTAGTCGTGTAACCCATAAACGGAAGTTTATCTACAATCTCCTTGAACTGTGCAGAAGTTCTAAAATCTGATAGTTTGAGACTAAGCTCAGCATCGTAGCTGAATGTGATAATGCCGGCTCTGCTTCCACCTTCTTTGATTCCTACAGAGTCGGCTAGAATTTTCACAAACTCTTTCTCTTTGCCGTAGTCTCTCCTCAGGCTTCCAGACGAGTCGACAATGAATCCAATTTCGGCAGCATTGATGCAAGGCTCAACTACAAAACAAATCGTATGCCATTCAGAATTTGCAATGAAAGTGAGAAGAAAAAAATGGCAACTGTATCTTGAGCACATTTAACGATGTCCAGCCTTTCATCAAAGTTTTGTGTAGCTTTCAAAGTTTCAGCAAACCCGATGGACACATCATAACAGGTTTGACAAATCAAATGGGCTTTTAACCGTCAGCTATGAGAGTTATACCGACCCAATTCAATAATAATATGCCTTTTGCTGGTATTGAAAAACAGGACACACTGTATTCAAGGCTTGCTCAAACGCTAACACAATATTTGACATATTATTTGCATAGAGAAACTCACTGGTTTGCAGGCAAGCAGATCCGGTAATGCCGTCAACAAACTCTGTAGATTTCAGCTGCTCAAAGTCTTTGGCTAAGTACAAGTCGTCTTGTGATTTTACCAAGGTGCGCAGCTCAGCTGGGTTAACACCTCCGCCAATACCGACAACGATTACCTTGATATCGGCATCGTGGAATTTTTGAATGATTTGCGAAGGTGACACCGCATCAGCATCTTTAGTCTGCTCACCATCAGTAAGTAGAACAAGTATCTTTGGAACTTTAATCCTCATTCCATTTCTTTCGCTAAACATTTCATTGTAAGCCGTCCTCAATGCTTTGTCGATACGAGTAGTGCTTTTCATTAGAGGCAGATTATCAACAGCTCTACCGAAACCATCTGCATTGTTGTAATCCGAGAACTTGATACTCAGATCAGAATGATAACTGAACAACACCACTGCGACATGACTACCTCTGTCAGAAACATCAAGGTTTCTTGCAACGAGCTTTACAAACTCTTTCTCTTTTGCGTAATGACGGGCCAGACTGCCTGACGAGTCGACAATGAAGCCAACATCGGCTACAGCTTTACATTCTACACGATCCTCAGCTGGAAAACAAAGAAAAAATTACATTCATGCAACATGCATAACATGCTATTGAATATGTGAAGAGAGCAGGTTAAAGTGTAGCAATAAGTTCTTTTCATAACCAAATGCAACATTCGCGAATAAACGAATAAAGACATATGACAGAGGATGCTTTATTGCAGTCAACTGACTTATGTACTTGCGTATGTTAAGGAAACTTGCCTTTCTTGCAACCCTCACTAGAGACATTTTGAACAAACGAGCTTGACTTGAGCTTATCAAAATCCGCTGCAAAGAAGAGATTGCTTTCAATTCCTGCTATTCTTTTTAGTTCATCTGGCTTTACACCTCTGCCGATTCCAATGACAACCAGTCTTATTCCTTGGTCGCGCAGCTCTTTTGCAATAGTATCTGGATTTTCAGCACCAGCGTCTTGAGTTTGCGAACCATCAGTTAGAAGGAACACCAATTTGGGCGCGTCTTCTCGAGCACCAACCATGAGCTTTTCCTTGGCAAGGCGAAGAGCCTTATCGATTCTCGTTGTATAACCCATGAGTGGAATACTATCGATCGCCTTATTGAAGTCATCTATATTCTTGAATTTGTCAACGGGGATGCTCAGCTCTGCATGGTAACTAAACGTAATCACACCGGCACGGCTTCCTGCTTCTGATATACCGAATGATTTTGCAAGTTCTTTGACAAATTCCTTTTCTTTGTCATATTCACGGCGCAGACTTCCGGAAGAGTCGAGAATGAAACCAACATTTGCGACGTTCTTGCATTTAACAACTAAACGAATAAAACAAAAAGAAACGGTTGTTTAAATAATATTTTAAAAGGCTTCCAGTGTCGATTGAAATACAAAATTCGACAAAGCATAGGTATACCCCTAAAATAAATGGCTGAATTCGCCATTCTTACCACTTTCTTTACATGCACTCTTTGCTATGGCCTCTACAAGCGTTCTCTCTCTCAGTTCATCGAATCGCTCCACATAGAATATGTCAGTTGGTGACTGAACTAATTTGTTTAGAAGCTCTTTATTTGCGTCTTTGCCTGCTACCAAAACAAGTAATTTAATTCCGGCTTCATGGTAGCGACTTGCTGCTAAAGCTAGAGAATTGCCATCAGCCTTGTCCAAATACATTGCAGTCGTTATCACCGTCAGGATCTGAGGAACGTCCAGCCTGGCCCCGTTCGAATCGTTAAACAGTTCGTCATACGCTGCCAACAAAGCCTTATCTAGTCGATTTTTGCCCCCCACGGCTGTCATTTTGTCTACAGCAGCCTCGAAGTTTGTCATACTTTCGTGCTCTCCCAGCCGTATAGCTAGTTTTGGCACATTTCCTGTTACAATAATACCTGCGTGAGCGTTCTCCTTGCTGACTTTGAAGCTGCCAACAACAGCATTAACGAAAGCCTTTTGCCTGCTTTTCGCTGAATCATCAATGCTTTCCGAGCCATCAAAGACAAAGCCAAGATCAGCACGTATTTCACATGCAAACGGCTTTGCAGCTGAAAAAGAAGCAGCAAAGGAAAACGTCAACTTCATCGATGTAGTTTACAATTTTCACCAACAAAAGGAAATACTGCAACATATTTGACAATGGAATAACACAATGAAGCAAACAGATCGGTTAGAATTAAGTACTAGACGTGTTCAGGGAGTCAATCAAGCAAACAAAGTCAAATTTTATTTTAACAGTGCTAAAATTTCGCAAAGTCGAAGCAGAGTGTGTGATTCATCGTACACATTAAGCAACTCCTGTTGAAAGAGAATGCAACAACTAATTACAAATTTTAGGCTAAATATATATATATATATATTAATGTATGTATAAACGTATAAATACTGTTTATTAAAAAAAATTTGAAATGGTAGATTCAGTGGACTTACCCTGCTCACAGCTGCTTTTTGAGACACCATCTATGAACTTGTTGGACATGAGCTCGTCAAAGTTTGATGCCTGATAAACATTAGATGCCTTACCAGCCAAGCTTAGCAATTCTTGCTCGTTTACTTCCTTCCCAATTCCTATTACAATCAATATTACCCCACTGTTTCTTATTTGGTCAGCTATAAGTGCGGGATCTACCGCATCAGCGTCTTTGGTCTGTGACCCGTCTGTGAGGAGAACGAGAAGCTTGGGAATGCCATCGCGGCCACCGTTTCCTTTGCTGAACATTTCGTCCCTTGCCATCTTCAAGGCTTTGTCGATCCTCGTCGTTCGGCCAAACATTGGGAGACTATCAACTGCATTCATGAACGTACGCGCATCCTGGTGCTCATTCAGCTTGACACTATGCTCTGTGTGCCAGCTAAATGTGATGATGCCAGCTCTACTTCCATTTGGTGATATATCTAAGCTTTCGGCAAGCCTTTTTACGAATTCTTTCTCTTTGTGGTATTCGCGCCTCAGACTACCAGACGAATCGACGACGAAACCTACGTCCACTAGATTCTTGCATACTGGACCTACAGGCAAAACAAGACAAACAATAATGAACAGTGCACTTTGCTGAACACTAACACTAAGATATTGGCAAAAGAAGGGCATGGTTGTTTGCAATGGTTGCCGCCTACAAGCTCTTTTCGTTGCCTTTACTCACTTAATTTATAAACGTACGTACTCTCAAGTAGAGGGCATGGCTGAATGTCTGGTCAAGCAACTCAAGCAACTTGAAAACTACATTTTACATCAAAAATAACATCATACCCTTTATGCATGAAGCAGTAGCAACTGCATCGACGAAGGCTCCTGAAGAAAGCTGATCAAAATCGTTTGCAATGTAAATATCATTTTCAGATTTGACAGCTCTCAGCAACTCCTCCTTTTTCACATTTCCTCCCACCCCCACAGCTAGAACCTTGATCTTTGATTCGTGCAGGGGCAGAGCTGCCTGCAGGAGTGCCTGTGCTCCAGCATCTTTAGACTGCACTCCGTCTGTCAGCAAAACTATCACTTGTGCTGCTTCAGGTCTCATACCATGTTCTGGCTTGAAAATACCGTCGAAAGCAAGCTCAAGCGCTTTGTCCATTCTCCTATCTCCACCAAGCAGCACAAGGTTGTCTACAGTCTCTTCAAAGTCTTCAAGTCTCTTTGTGTCAGAAAACTTCATGCTCACTCGACTGGAGTTGCCAAAAACAACGATACCTGCACGAGTTCCGTCTGCAGACAGATCGAAGCTTCTTGCCATCTCCTTTACGAAAAGTTTTGCCTCATCATAGTGCGTTGCCATACTTTTTGACGAGTCGACTACGAAAGCAATGTCTACCCTCGACTTACACATGTTCAACCCAGGATCCGCTAATGGTACAGCTGTCGAAAAGGAAAGTAAAAATATTATACCTGGCTGTATTTGAGTACAAATTGCGTATTCTGCTCTAGTTACGAGCTTCAATGGAAACATGTACAAAGTATGTATCACAAGTTCAAGGTAACAATGCCAACTAACAAGGTAATTGCCATTCGAAACAGTTTCTCGACTAGATATGAAAGACAATCTCCTATCTACAATCTACAATTCAAATTTCAGTTACACTAAAAACAGGCTGCACCCTTAGTTACACACCTGAACGGCAAAACATGTCAGCGACCTTGTTTACGAACGGAGCAGAATTGAGTTGTTTGAAGCCCTTAGCAAGGAAGACGTTGGAACTATCTCCTGCAATTTGATTTAACTCAGGTGGGTCTACTCTTCTTCCTATGCCAATGACAAACGTCTTAGCGCCAAACTGCATGCGAATCTCCGAAGCAATTGTGGCTGGGTCAACGGCATCTTGATCTCTTGTTTGTCGACCATCTGTTAGCAAGAAAATGATTTTCGGCAAAACACGACCAGCGCTTGTAGACTGCTGGAAAAGTTTGTCTTTGGCCAGTGTGAGAGCTTTATCAATCCTAGTCGTGTAACCCATAAACGGAAGTTTATCTACAATCTCATTGAACTGTGCAGTAGTTCTAAAATCTGATAGTTTGACACTGAGCTCAGCATCGTAGCTGAATGTGATAATGCCGGCTCTGCTTCCACCTTCTTCGATTCCTACAGAGTCGGCTAGAATTTTCACAAACTCTTTCTCTTTGCCGTAGTCTCTCCTCAGGCTTCCAGACGAGTCGACAATGAATCCAATTTCGGCAGCATTGATGCAAGGCTCAACTACAAAACAAATCGTATGCCATTCAGAATTTGCAATGAAAGTGAGAAGAAAAAAATGGCAACTGTATCTTGAGCACATTTAACGATGTCCAGCCTTTCATCAAAGTTTTGTGTAACTTTCAAAGTTTCAGCAAACCCGATGGACACATCATAACAGGTTTGACAAATCAAATGGGCTTTTAACCGTCAGCTATGAGAGTTATACCGACCCAATTTAATAATAATATGCCTTTTGCTGGTATTGAAAAACAGGACACACTGTATTCAAGGCTTGCTCAAACGCTAACACAATATTTGACATATTATTTGCATAGAGAAACTCACTGGTTTGCAGGCAAGCAGATCCGGTAATGCCGTCAACAAACTCTGTAGATTTCAGCTGCTCAAAGTCTTTGGCTAAGTACAAGTCGTCTTGTGATTTTACCAAGGTGCGCAGCTCAGCTGGGTTAACACCTCCGCCAATACCGACAACGATTACCTTGATATCGGCATCGTGGAATTTTTGAATGATTTGCGAAGGTGACACCGCATCAGCATCTTTAGTCTGCTCACCATCAGTAAGTAGAACAAGTATCTTTGGAACTTTAATCCTCATTCCATTTCTTTCGCTAAACATTTCATTGTAAGCCGTCCTCAATGCTTTGTCGATACGAGTAGTGCTTTTCATTAGAGGCAGATTATCAACAGCTCTACCGAAACCATCTGCATTGTTGTAATCCGAGAACTTGATACTCAGATCAGAATGATAACTGAACAACACCACTGCGACATGACTACCTCTGTCAGAAACATCAAGGTTTCTTGCAACGAGCTTTACAAACTCTTTCTCTTTTGCGTAATGACGGGCCAGACTGCCTGACGAGTCGACAATGAAGCCAACATCGGCTACAGCTTTACATTCTACACGATCCTCAGCTGGAAAACAAAGAAAAAATTACATTCATGCAACATGCATAACATGCTATTGAATATGTGAAGAGAGCAGGTTAAAGTGTAGCAATAAGTTCTTTTCATAACCAAATGCAACATTCACGAATAAACGAATAAAGACATATGACAGAGGATGCTTTATTGCAGTCAACTGACTTATGTACTTGCGCATGTTAAGGAAACTTGCCTTTCTTGCAACCCTCACTAGAGACATTTTGAACAAACGAGCTTGACTTGAGCTTATCAAAATCCGCTGCAAGGAAGAGATTGCTTTCAATTCCTGCTATTCTTTTTAGTTCATCTGGCTTTACACCTCTGCCGATTCCAATGACAACCAGTCTTATTCCTTGGTCGCGCAGCTCTTTTGCAATAGTATCTGGATTTTCAGCACCAGCGTCTTGAGTTTGCGAACCATCAGTTAGAAGGAACACCAATTTGGGCGCGTCTTCTCGAGCACCAACCATGAGCTTTTCCTTGGCAAGGCGAAGAGCCTTATCGATTCTCGTTGTATAACCCATGAGTGGAATACTATCGATCGCCTTATTGAAGTCATCTATATTCTTGAATTTGTCGACGGGGATGCTCAGCTCTGCATGGTAACTAAACGTAATCACACCGGCACGGCTTCCTGCTTCTGATATACCGAATGATTTTGCAAGTTCTTTGACAAATTCCTTTTCTTTGTCATATTCACGGCGCAGACTTCCGGAAGAGTCGAGAATGAAACCAACATTTGCGACGTTCTTGCATTTAACAACTAAACGAATAAAACAAAAAGAAACGGTTGTTTAAATAATATTTTAAAAGGCTTCCAGTGTCGATTGAAATACAAAATTCGACAAAGCATAGGTATACCCCTAAAATAAATGGCTGAATTCGCCATTCTTACCACTTTCTTTACATGCACTCTTTGCTATGGCCTCTACAAGCGTTCTCTCTCTCAGTTCATCGAATCGCTCCACATAAAATATGTCAGTTGGTGACTGAACTAATTTGTTTAGAAGCTCTTTATTTGCGTCTTTGCCTGCTACCAAAACAAGTAATTTAATTCCGGCTTCATGGTAGCGACTTGCTGCTAAAGCTAGAGAATTGCCATCAGCCTTGTCCAAATACATTGCAGTCGTTATCACCGTCAGGATCTGAGGAACGTCCAGCCTGGCCCCGTTCGAATCGTTAAACAGTTCGTCATACGCTGCCAACAAAGCCTTATCTAGTCGATTTTTGCCCCCCACGGCTGTCATTTTGTCTACAGCAGCCTCGAAGTTTGTCATATTCTCGTGCTCTCCCAGCCGTATAGCTAGTTTTGGCACATTTCCTGTTACAATAATACCTGCGTGAGCGTTCTCCTTGCTGACTTTGAAGCTGCCAACAACAGCATTAACGAAAGCCTTTTGCCTGCTTTTCGCTGAATCATCAATGCTTTCCGAGCCATCAAAGACAAAGCCAAGATCAGCACGTATTTCACATGCAAACGGCTTTGCAGCTGAAAAAGAAGCAGCAAAGGAAAACGTCAACTTCATCGATGTAGTTTACAATTTTCACCAACAAAAGGAAATACTGCAACATATTTGACAATGGAATAACACAATGAAGCAAACAGATCGGTTAGAATTAAGTACTAGACGTGTTCAGGGAGTCAATCAAGCAAACAAAGTCAAATTTTATTTTAACAGTGCTAAAATTTCTCAAAGTCGAAGCAGAGTGTGTGATTCATCGTACACATTAAGCAACTCCTGTTGAAAGAGAATGCAACAACTAATTATAAATTTTAGGCTAAATATATATATATATATATATATATTAATGTATGTATAAACGTATAAATACTGTTTATTAAAAAAAATTTGAAATGGTAGATTCAGTGGACTTACCCTGCTCACAGCTGCTTTTTGAGACACCATCTATGAACTTGTTGGACATGAGCACGTCAAAGTTTGATGCCTGATAAACATTAGATGCCTTACCAGCCAAGCTTAGCAATTCTTGCTCGTTTACTTCCTTCCCAATTCCTATTACAATCAATATTACCCCACTGTTTCTTATTTGGTCAGCTATAAGTGCGGGATCTACCGCATCAGCGTCTTTGGTCTGTGACCCGTCTGTGAGGAGAACGAGAAGCTTGGGAATGCCATCGCGGCCACCGTTTCCTTTGCTGAACATTTCGTCCCTTGCCATCTTCAAGGCTTTGTCGATCCTCGTCGTTCGGCCAAACATTGGGAGACTATCAACTGCATTCATGAACGCACGCGCATCCTGGTGCTCATTCAGCTTGACACTATGCTCTGTGTGCCAGCTAAATGTGATGATGCCAGCTCTACTTCCATTTGGTGATATATCTAAGCTTTCGGCAAGCCTCTTTACGAATTCTTTCTCTTTGTGGTATTCGCGCCTCAGACTACCAGACGAATCGACGACGAAACCTACGTCCACTAGATTCTTGCATACTGGACCTACAGGCAAAACAAGACAAACAATAATGAACAGTGCACTTTGCTGAACACTAACACTAAGATATTGGCAAAAGAAGGGCATGGTTGTTTGCAATGGTTGCCGCCTACAAGCTCTTTTCGTTGCCTTTACTCACTTAATTTATAAACGTACGTACTCTCAAGTAGAGGGCATGGCTGAATGTCTGGTCAAGCAACTCAAGCAACTTGAAAACTACATTTTACATCAAAAATAACATCATACCCTTTATGCATGAAGCAGTAGCAACTGCATCGACGAAGGCTCCTGAAGAAAGCTGATCAAAATCGTTTGCAATGTAAATATCATTTTCAGATTTGACAGCTCTCAGCAACTCCTCCTTTTTCACATTTCCTCCCACCCCCACAGCTAGAACCTTGATCTTTGATTCGTGCAGGGGCAGAGCTGCCTGCAGGAGTGCCTGTGCTCCAGCATCTTTAGACTGCACTCCGTCTGTCAGCAAAACTATCACTTGTGCTGCTTCAGGTCTCATACCATGTTCTGGCTTGAAAATACCGTCGAAAGCAAGCTCAAGCGCTTTGTCCATTCTCCTATCTCCACCAAGCAGCACAAGGTTGTCTACAGTCTCTTCAAAGTCTTCAAGTCTGTTTGTGTCTGAAAACTTCATGCTCACTCGACTGGAGTTGCCAAAAACAACGATACCTGCACGAGTTCCGTCTGCAGACAGATCGAAGCTTCTTGCCATCTCCTTTACGAAAAGTTTTGCCTCATCATAGTGCGTTGCCATACTTTTTGACGAGTCGACTACGAAAGCAATGTCTACCCTCGACTTACACATGTTCAACCCAGGATCCGCTAATGGTACAGCTGTCGAAAAGGAAAGTAAAAATATTATACCTGGCTGTATTTGAGTACAAATTGCGTATTCTGCTCTAGTTACGAGCTTCAATGGAAACATGTACAAAGTATGTATCACAAGTTCAAGGTAACAATGCCAACTAACAAGGTAATTGCCATTCGAAACAGTTTCTCGACTAGATATGAAAGACAATCTCCTATCTACAATCTACAATTCAAATTTCAGTTACACTAAAAACAGGCTGCACCCTTAGTTACACACCTGAACGGCAAAACATTTCAGCGACCTTGTTTACGAACGGAGCAGAATTGAGTTGTTTGAAGCCCTTAGCAAGGAAGACGTTGGAACTATCTCCTGCAATTTGATTTAACTCGGGTGGGTCTACTCTTCTTCCTATGCCAATGACAAACGTCTTAGCGCCAAACTGCATGCGAATCTCCGAAGCAATTGTGGCTGGGTCAACGGCATCTTGATCTCTTGTTTGTCGACCATCTGTTAGCAAGAAAATGATTTTCGGCAAAACACGACCAGCGCTTGTAGACTGCTGGAAAAGTTTGTCTTTGGCCAGTGTGAGAGCTTTGTCAATCCTAGTCGTGTAACCCATAAACGGAAGTTTATCTACAATCTCATTGAACTGTGCAGTAGTTCTAAAATCTGATAGTTTGACACTGAGCTCAGCATCGTAGCTGAATGTGATAATGCCGGCTCTGCTTCCACCTTCTTCGATTCCTACAGAGTCGGCTAGAATTTTCACAAACTCTTTCTCTTTGCCGTAGTCTCTCCTCAGGCTTCCAGACGAGTCGACAATGAATCCAATTTCGGCAGCATTGATGCAAGGCTCAACTACAAAACAAATCGTATGCCATTCAGAATTTGCAATGAAAGTGAGAAGAAAAAAATGGCAACTGTATCTTGAGCACATTTAACGATGTCCAGCCTTTCATCAAAGTTTTGTGTAGCTTTCAAAGTTTCAGCAAACCCGATGGACACATCATAACAGGTTTGACAAATCAAATGGGCTTTTAACCGTCAGCTATGAGAGTTATACCGACCCAATTTAATAATAATATGCCTTTTGCTGGTATTGAAAAACAGGACACACTGTATTCAAGGCTTGCTCAAACGCTAACACAATATTTGACATATTATTTGCATAGAGAAACTCACTGGTTTGCAGGCAAGCAGATCCGGTAATGCCGTCAACAAACTCTGTAGATTTCAGCTGCTCAAAGTCTTTGGCTAAGTACAAGTCGTCTTGAGATTTTACCAAGGTGCGCAGCTCAGCTGGGTTAACACCTCCGCCAATACCGACAACGATTACCTTGATATCGGCATCGTGGAATTTTTGAATGATTTGCGAAGGTGACACCGCATCAGCATCTTTAGTCTGCTCACCATCAGTAAGTAGAACAAGTATCTTTGGAACTTTAATCCTCATTCCATTTCTTTCGCTAAACATTTCATTGTAAGCCGTCCTCAATGCTTTGTCGATACGAGTAGTGCTTTTCATTAGAGGCAGATTATCAACAGCTCTACCGAAACCATCTGCATTGTTGTAATCCGAGAACTTGATACTCAGATCAGAATGATAACTGAACAACACCACTGCGACATGACTACCTCTGTCAGAAACATCAAGGTTTCTTGCAACGAGCTTTACAAACTCTTTCTCTTTTGCGTAATGACGGGCCAGACTGCCTGACGAGTCGACAATGAAGCCAACATCGGCTACAGCTTTACATTCTACACGATCCTCAGCTGGAAAACAAAGAAAAAATTACATTCATGCAACATGCATCACATGCTATTGAATATGTGAAGAGAGCAGGTTAAAGTGTAGCAATAAGTTCTTTTCATAACCAAATGCAACATTCACGAATAAACGAATAAAGACATATGACAGAGGATGCTTTATTGCAGTCAACTGACTTATGTACTTGCGTATGTTAAGGAAACTTGCCTTTCTTGCAACCCTCACTAGAGACATTTTGAACAAACGAGCTTGACTTGAGCTTATCAAAATCCGCTGCAAAGAAGAGATTGCTTTCAATTCCTGCTATTCTTCTTAGTTCATCTGGCTTTACACCTCTGCCGATTCCAATGACAACCAGTCTTATTCCTTGGTCGCGCAGCTCTTTTGCAATAGTATCTGGATTTTCAGCACCAGCGTCTTGAGTTTGCGAACCATCAGTTAGAAGGAACACCAATTTGGGCGCGTCTTCTCGAGCACCAACCATGAGCTTTTCCTTGGCAAGGCGAAGAGCCTTATCGATTCTCGTTGTATAACCCATGAGTGGAATACTATCGATCGCCTTATTGAAGTCATCTATATTCTTGAATTTGTCAACGGGGATGCTCAGCTCTGCATGGTAACTAAACGTAATCACACCGGCACGGCTTCCTGCTTCTGATATACCGAATGATTTTGCAAGTTCTTTGACAAATTCCTTTTCTTTGTCATATTCACGGCGCAGACTTCCGGAAGAGTCGAGAATGAAACCAACATTTGCGACGTTCTTGCATTTAACAACTAAACGAATAAAACAAAAAGAAACGGTTGTTTAAATAATATTTTAAAAGGCTTCCAGTGTCGATTGAAATACAAAATTCGACAAAGCATAGGTATACCCCTAAAATAAATGGCTGAATTCGCCATTCTTACCACTTTCTTTACATGCACTCTTTGCTATGGCCTCTACAAGCGTTCTCTCTCTCAGTTCATCGAATCGCTCCACATAAAATATGTCAGTTGGTGACTGAACTAATTTGTTTAGAAGCTCTTTATTTGCGTCTTTGCCTGCTACCAAAACAAGTAATTTAATTCCGGCTTCATGGTAGCGACTTGCTGCTAAAGCTAGAGAATTGCCATCAGCCTTGTCCAAATACATTGCAGTCGTTATCACCGTCAGGATCTGAGGAACGTCCAGCCTGGCCCCGTTCGAATCGTTAAACAGTTCGTCATACGCTGCCAACAAAGCCTTATCTAGTCGATTTTTGCCCCCCACGGCTGTCATTTTGTCTACAGCAGCCTCGAAGTTTGTCATATTCTCGTGCTCTCCCAGCCGTATAGCTAGTTTTGGCACATTTCCTGTTACAATAATACCTGCGTGAGCGTTCTCCTTGCTGACTTTGAAGCTGCCAACAACAGCATTAACGAAAGCCTTTTGCCTGCTTTTCGCTGAATCATCAATGCTTTCCGAGCCATCAAAGACAAAGCCAAGATCAGCACGTATTTCACATGCAAACGGCTTTGCAGCTGAAAAAGAAGCAGCAAAGGAAAACGTCAACTTCATCGATGTAGTTTACAATTTTCACCAACAAAAGGAAATACTGCAACATATTTGACAATGGAATAACACAATGAAGCAAACAGATCGGTTAGAATTAAGTACTAGACGTGTTCAGGGAGTCAATCAAGCAAACAAAGTCAAATTTTATTTTAACAGTGCTAAAATTTCTCAAAGTCGAAGCAGAGTGTGTGATTCATCGTACACATTAAGCAACTCCTGTTGAAAGAGAATGCAACAACTAATTATAAATTTTAGGCTAAATATATATATATATATATATATATATATATATATATATATATTAATGTATGTATAAACGTATAAATACTGTTTATTAAAAATTTGAAATGGTAGATTCAGTGGACTTACCCTGCTCACAGCTGCTTTTTGAGACACCATCTATGAATTTGTTGGACATGAGCTCGTCAAAGTTTGATGCCTGATAAACATTAGATGCCTTACCAGCCAAGCTTAGCAATTCTTGCTCGTTTACTTCCTTCCCAATTCCTATTACAATCAATATTACCCCACTGTTTCTTATTTGGTCAGCTATAAGTGCGGGATCTACCGCATCAGCGTCTTTGGTCTGTGACCCGTCTGTGAGGAGAACGAGAAGCTTGGGAATGCCATCGCGGCCACCGTTTCCTTTGCTGAACATTTCGTCCCTTGCCATCTTCAAGGCTTTGTCGATCCTCGTCGTTCGGCCAAACATTGGGAGACTATCAACTGCATTCATGAACGCACGCGCATCCTGGTGCTCATTCAGCTTGACACTATGCTCTGTGTGCCAGCTAAATGTGATGATGCCAGCTCTACTTCCATTTGGTGATATATCTAAGCTTTCGGCAAGCCTCTTTACGAATTCTTTCTCTTTGTGGTATTCGCGCCTCAGACTACCAGACGAATCGACGACGAAACCTACGTCCACTAGATTCTTGCATACTGGACCTACAGGCAAAACAAGACAAACAATAATGAACAGTGCACTTTGCTGAACACTAACACTAAGATATTGGCAAAAGAAGGGCATGGTTGTTTGCAATGGTTGCCGCCTACAAGCTCTTTTCGTTGCATTTACTCACTTAATTTATAAACGTACGTACTCTCAAGTAGAGGGCATGGCTGAATGTCTGGTCAAGCAACTCAAGCAACTTGAAAACTACATTTTACATCAAAAATAACATCATACCCTTTATGCATGAAGCAGTAGCAACTGCATCGACGAAGGCTCCTGAAGAAAGCTGATCAAAATCGTTTGCAATGTAAATATCATTTTCAGATTTGACAGCTCTCAGCAACTCCTCCTTTTTCACATTTCCTCCCACTCCCACAGCTAGAACCTTGATCTTTGATTCGTGCAGGGGCAGAGCTGCCTGCAGGAGTGCCTGTGCTCCAGCATCTTTAGACTGCACTCCGTCTGTCAGCAAAACTATCACTTGTGCTGCTTCAGGTCTCATACCATGTTCTGGCTTGAAAATACCGTCGAAAGCAAGCTCAAGCGCTTTGTCCATTCTCCTATCTCCACCAAGCAGCACAAGGTTGTCTACAGTCTCTTCAAAGTCTTCAAGTCTGTTTGTGTCAGAAAACTTCATGCTCACTCGACTGGAGTTGCCAAAAACAACGATACCTGCACGAGTTCCGTCTGCAGACAGATCGAAGCTTCTTGCCATCTCCTTTACGAAAAGTTTTGCCTCATCATAGTGCGTTGCCATACTTTTTGACGAGTCGACTACGAAAGCAATGTCTACCCTCGACTTACACATGTTCAACCCAGGATCCGCTAATGGTACAGCTGTCGAAAAGGAAAGTAAAAATATTATACCTGGCTGTATTTGAGTACAAATTGCGTATTCTGCTCTAGTTACGAGCTTCAATGGAAACATGTACAAAGTATGTATCACAAGTTCAAGGTAACAATGCCAACTAACAAGGTAATTGCCATTCGAAACAGTTTCTCGACTAGATATGAAAGACAATCTCCTATCTACAATCTACAATTCAAATTTCAGTTACACTAAAAACAGGCTGCACCCTTAGTTACACACCTGAACGGCAAAACATTTCAGCGACCTTGTTTACGAACGGAGCAGAATTGAGTTGTTTGAAGCCCTTAGCAAGGAAGACGTTGGAACTATCTCCTGCAATTTGATTTAACTCGGGTGGGTCTACTCTTCTTCCTATGCCAATGACAAACGTCTTAGCGCCAAACTGCATGCGAATCTCCGAAGCAATTGTGGCTGGGTCAACGGCATCTTGATCTCTTGTTTGTCGACCATCTGTTAGCAAGAAAATGATTTTCGGCAAAACACGACCAGCGCTTGTAGACTGCTGGAAAAGTTTGTCTTTGGCCAGTGTGAGAGCTTTGTCAATCCTAGTCGTGTAACCCATAAACGGAAGTTTATCTACAATCTCATTGAACTGTGCAGTAGTTCTAAAATCTGATAGTTTGACACTGAGCTCAGCATCGTAGCTGAATGTGATAATACCGGCTCTGCTTCCACCTTCTTCGATTCCTACAGAGTCGGCTAGAATTTTCACAAACTCTTTCTCTTTGCCGTAGTCTCTCCTCAGGCTTCCAGACGAGTCGACAATGAATCCAATTTCGGCAGCATTGATGCAAGGCTCAACTACAAAACAAATCGTATGCCATTCAGAATTTGCAATGAAAGTGAGAAGAAAAAAATGGCAACTGTATCTTGAGCACATTTAACGATGTCCAGCCTTTCATCAAAGTTTTGTGTAGCTTTCAAAGTTTCAGCAAACCCGATGGACACATCATAACAGTTTTGACAAATCAAATGGGCTTTTAACCGTCAGCTATGAGAGTTATACCGACCCAATTTAATAATAATATGCCTTTTGCTGGTATTGAAAAACAGGACACACTGTATTCAAGGCTTGCTCAAACGCTAACACAATATTTGACATATTATTTGCATAGAGAAACTCACTGGTTTGCAGGCAAGCAGATCCGGTAATGCCGTCAACAAACTCTGTAGATTTCAGCTGCTCAAAGTCTTTGGCTAAGTACAAGTCGTCTTGTGATTTTACCAAGGTGCGCAGCTCAGCTGGGTTAACACCTCCGCCAATACCGACAACGATTACCTTGATATCGGCATCGTGGAATTTTTGAATGATTTGCGAAGGTGACACCGCATCAGCATCTTTAGTCTGCTCACCATCAGTAAGTAGAACAAGTATCTTTGGAACTTTAATCCTCATTCCATTTCTTTCGCTAAACATTTCATTGTAAGCCGTCCTCAATGCTTTGTCGATACGAGTAGTGCTTTTCATTAGAGGCAGATTATCAACAGCTCTACCGAAACCATCTGCATTGTTGTAATCCGAGAACTTGATACTCAGATCAGAATGATAACTGAACAACACCACTGCGACATGACTACCTCTGTCAGAAACATCAAGGTTTCTTGCAACGAGCTTTACAAACTCTTTCTCTTTTGCGTAATGACGGGCCAGACTGCCTGACGAGTCGACAATGAAGCCAACATCGGCTACAGCTTTACATTCTACACGATCCTCAGCTGGAAAACAAAGAAAAAATTACATTCATGCAACATGCATCACATGCTATTGAATATGTGAAGAGAGCAGGTTAAAGTGTAGCAATAAGTTCTTTTCGTAACCAAATGCAACATTCACGAATAAACGAATAAAGACATATGACAGAGGATGCTTTATTGCAGTCAACTGACTTATGTACTTGCGTATGTTAAGGAAACTTGCCTTTCTTGCAACCCTCACTAGAGACATTTTGAACAAACGAGCTTGACTTGAGCTTATCAAAATCCGCTGCAAAGAAGAGATTGCTTTCAATTCCTGCTATTCTTCTTAGTTCATCTGGCTTTACACCTCTGCCGATTCCAATGACAACCAGTCTTATTCCTTGGTCGCGCAGCTCTTTTGCAATAGTATCTGGATTTTCAGCACCAGCGTCTTGAGTTTGCGAACCATCAGTTAGAAGGAACACCAATTTGGGCGCGTCTTCTCGAGCACCAACCATGAGCTTTTCCTTGGCAAGGCGAAGAGCCTTATCGATTCTCGTTGTATAACCCATGAGTGGAATACTATCGATCGCCTTATTGAAGTCATCTATATTCTTGAATTTGTCAACGGGGATGCTCAGCTCTGCATGGTAACTAAACGTAATCACACCGGCACGGCTTCCTGCTTCTGATATACCGAATGATTTTGCAAGTTCTTTGACAAATTCCTTTTCTTTGTCATATTCACGGCGCAGACTTCCGGAAGAGTCGAGAATGAAACCAACATTTGCGACGTTCTTGCATTTAACAACTAAACGAATAAAACAAAAAGAAACGGTTGTTTAAATAATATTTTAAAAGGCTTCCAGTGTCGATTGAAATACAAAATTCGACAAAGCATAGGTATACCCCTAAAATAAATGGCTGAATTCGCCATTCTTACCACTTTCTTTACATGCACTCTTTGCTATGGCCTCTACAAGCGTTCTCTCTCTCAGTTCATCGAATCGCTCCACATAAAATATGTCAGTTGGTGACTGAACTAATTTGTTTAGAAGCTCTTTATTTGCGTCTTTGCCTGCTACCAAAACAAGTAATTTAATTCCGGCTTCATGGTAGCGACTTGCTGCTAAAGCTAGAGAATTGCCATCAGCCTTGTCCAAATACATTGCAGTCGTTATCACCGTCAGGATCTGAGGAACGTCCAGCCTGGCCCCGTTCGAATCGTTAAACAGTTCGTCATACGCTGCCAACAAAGCCTTATCTAGTCGATTTTTGCCCCCCACGGCTGTCATTTTGTCTACAGCAGCCTCGAAGTTTGTCATATTTTTGTGCTCTCCCAGCCGTATAGCTAGTTTTGGCACATTTCCTGTTACAATAATACCTGCGTGAGCGTTCTCCTTGCTGACTTTGAAGCTGCCAACAACAGCATTAACGAAAGCCTTTTGCCTGCTTTTCGCTGAATCATCAATGCTTTCCGAGCCATCAAAGACAAAGCCAAGATCAGCACGTATTTCACATGCAAACGGCTTTGCAGCTGAAAAAGAAGCAGCAAAGGAAAACGTCAACTTCATCGATGTAGTTTACAATTTTCACCAACAAAAGGAAATACTGCAACATATTTGACAATGGAATAACACAATGAAGCAAACAGATCGGTTAAAATTAAGTACTAGACGTGTTCAGGGAGTCAATCAAGCAAACAAAGTCAAATTTTATTTTAACAGTGCTAAAATTTCTCAAAGTCGAAGCAGAGTGTGTGATTCATCGTACACATTAAGCAACTCCTGTTTAAAGAGAATGCAACAACTAATTACAAATTTTAGGCTAAATATATATATATATATATATATATATATTAATGTATGTATAAACGTATAAATACTGTTTATTAAAAAAAATTTGAAATGGTAGATTCAGTGGACTTACCCTGCTCACAGCTGCTTTTTGAGACACCATCTATGAACTTGTTGGACATGAGCTCGTCAAAGTTTGATGCCTGATAAACATTAGATGCCTTACCAGCCAAGCTTAGCAATTCTTGCTCGTTTACTTCCTTCCCAATTCCTATTACAATCAATATTACCCCACTGTTTCTTATTTGGTCAGCTATAAGTGCGGGATCTACCGCATCAGCGTCTTTGGTCTGTGACCCGTCTGTGAGGAGAACGAGAAGCTTGGGAATGCCATCGCGGCCACCGTTTCCTTTGCTGAACATTTCATCCCTTGCCATCTTCAAGGCTTTGTCGATCCTCGTCGTTCGGCCAAACATTGGGAGACTATCAACTGCATTCATGAACGCACGCGCATCCTGGTGCTCATTCAGCTTGACACTATGCTCTGTGTGCCAGCTAAATGTGATGATGCCAGCTCTACTTCCATTTGGTGATATATCTAAGCTTTCGGCAAGCCTCTTTACGAATTCTTTCTCTTTGTGGTATTCGCGCCTCAGACTACCAGACGAATCGACGACGAAACCTACGTCCACTAGATTCTTGCATACTGGACCTACAGGCAAAACAAGACAAACAATAATGAACAGTGCACTTTGCTGAACACTAACACTAAGATATTGGCAAAAGAAGGGCATGGTTGTTTGCAATGGTTGCCGCCTACAAGCTCTTTTCGTTGCCTTTACTCACTTAATTTATAAACGTACGTACTCTCAAGTAGAGGGCATGGCTGAATGTCTGGTCAAGCAACTCAAGCAACTTGAAAACTACATTTTACATCAAAAATAACATCATACCCTTTATGCATGAAGCAGTAGCAACTGCATCGACGAAGGCTCCTGAAGAAAGCTGATCAAAATCGTTTGCAATGTAAATATCATTTTCAGATTTGACAGCTCTCAGCAACTCCTCCTTTTTCACATTTCCTCCCACCCCCACAGCTAGAACCTTGATCTTTGATTCGTGCAGGGGCAGAGCTGCCTGCAGGAGTGCCTGTGCTCCAGCATCTTTAGACTGCACTCCGTCTGTCAGCAAAACTATCACTTGTGCTGCTTCAGGTCTCATACCATGTTCTGGCTTGAAAATACCGTCGAAAGCAAGCTCAAGCGCTTTGTCCATTCTCCTATCTCCACCAAGCAGCACAAGGTTGTCTACAGTCTCTTCAAAGTCTTCAAGTCTCTTTGTGTCAGAAAACTTCATGCTCACTCGACTGGAGTTGCCAAAAACAACGATACCTGCACGAGTTCCGTCTGCAGACAGATCGAAGCTTCTTGCCATCTCCTTTACGAAAAGTTTTGCCTCATCATAGTGCGTTGCCATACTTTTTGACGAGTCGACTACGAAAGCAATGTCTACCCTCGACTTACACATGTTCAACCCAGGATCCGCTAATGGTACAGCTGTCGAAAAGGAAAGTAAAAATATTATACCTGGCTGTATTTGAGTACAAATTGCGTATTCTGCTCTAGTTACGAGCTTCAATGGAAACATGTACAAAGTATGTATCACAAGTTCAAGGTAACAATGCCAACTAACAAGGTAATTGTCATTCGAAACAGTTTCTCGACTAGATATGAAAGACAATCTCCTATCTACAATCTACAATTCAAATTTCAGTTACACTAAAAACAGGCTGCACCCTTAGTTACACACCTGAACGGCAAAACATGTCAGCGACCTTGTTTACGAACGGAGCAGAATTGAGTTGTTTGAAGCCCTTAGCAAGGAAGACGTTGGAACTATCTCCTGCAATTTGATTTAACTCGGGTGGGTCTACTCTTCTTCCTATGCCAATGACAAACGTCTTAGCGCCAAACTGCATGCGAATCTCCGAAGCAATTGTGGCTGGGTCAACGGCATCTTGATCTCTTGTTTGTCGACCATCTGTTAGCAAGAAAATGATTTTCGGCAAAACACGACCAGCGCTTGTAGACTGCTGGAAAAGTTTGTCTTTGGCCAGTGTGAGAGCTTTGTCAATCCTAGTCGTGTAACCCATAAACGGAAGTTTATCTACAATCTCATTGAACTGTGCAGTAGTTCTAAAATCTGATAGTTTGACACTGAGCTCAGCATCGTAGCTGAATGTGATAATGCCGGCTCTGCTTCCACCTTCTTCGATTCCTACAGAGTCGGCTAGAATTTTCACAAACTCTTTCTCTTTGCCGTAGTCTCTCCTCAGGCTTCCAGACGAGTCGACAATGAATCCAATTTCGGCAGCATTGATGCAAGGCTCAACTACAAAACAAATCGTATGCCATTCAGAATTTGCAATGAAAGTGAGAAGAAAAAAATGGCAACTGTATCTTGAGCACATTTAACGATGTCCAGCCTTTCATCAAAGTTTTGTGTAGCTTTCAAAGTTTCAGCAAACCCGATGGACACATCATAACAGGTTTGACAAATCAAATGGGCTTTTAACCGTCAGCTATGAGAGTTATACCGACCCAATTTAATAATAATATGCCTTTTGCTGGTATTGAAAAACAGGACACACTGTATTCAAGGCTTGCTCAAACGCTAACACAATATTTGACATATTATTTGCATAGAGAAACTCACTGGTTTGCAGGCAAGCAGATCCGGTAATGCCGTCAACAAACTCTGTAGATTTCAGCTGCTCAAAGTCTTTGGCTAAGTACAAGTCGTCTTGTGATTTTACCAAGGTGCGCAGCTCAGCTGGGTTAACACCTCTGCCAATACCGACAACGATTACCTTGATATCGGCATCGTGGAATTTTTGAATGATTTGCGAAGGTGACACCGCATCAGCATCTTTAGTCTGCTCACCATCAGTAAGTAGAACAAGTATCTTTGGAACTTTAATCCTCATTCCATTTCTTTCGCTAAACATTTCATTGTAAGCCGTTCTCAATGCTTTGTCGATACGAGTAGTGCTTTTCATTAGAGGCAGATTATCAACAGCTCTACCGAAACCATCTGCATTGTTGTAATCCGAGAACTTGATACTCAGATCAGAATGATAACTGAACAACACCACTGCGACATGACTACCTCTGTCAGAAACATCAAGGTTTCTTGCAACGAGCTTTACAAACTCTTTCTCTTTTGCGTAATGACGGGCCAGACTGCCTGACGAGTCGACAATGAAGCCAACATCGGCTACAGCTTTACATTCTACACGATCCTCAGCTGGAAAACAAAGAAAAAATTACATTCATGCAACATGCATAACATGCTATTGAATATGTGAAGAGAGCAGGTTAAAGTGTAGCAATAAGTTCTTTTCATAACCAAATGCAACATTCACGAATAAACGAATAAAGACATATGACAGAGGATGCTTTATTGCAGTCAACTGACTTATGTACTTGCGTATGTTAAGGAAACTTGCCTTTCTTGCAACCCTCACTAGAGACATTTTGAACAAACGAGCTTGACTTGAGCTTATCAAAATCCGCTGCAAGGAAGAGATTGCTTTCAATTCCTGCTATTCTTTTTAGTTCATCTGGCTTTACACCTCTGCCGATTCCAATGACAACCAGTCTTATTCCTTGGTCGCGCAGCTCTTTTGCAATAGTATCTGGATTTTCAGCACCAGCGTCTTGAGTTTGCGAACCATCAGTTAGAAGGAACACCAATTTGGGCGCGTCTTCTCGAGCACCAACCATGAGCTTTTCCTTGGCAAGGCGAAGAGCCTTATCGATTCTCGTTGTATAACCCATGAGAGGAATACTATCGATCGCCTTATTGAAGTCATCTATATTCTTGAATTTGTCGACGGGGATGCTCAGCTCTGCATGGTAACTAAACGTAATCACACCGGCACGGCTTCCTGCTTCTGATATACCGAATGATTTTGCAAGTTCTTTGACAAATTCCTTTTCTTTGTCATATTCACGGCGCAGACTTCCGGAAGAGTCGAGAATGAAACCAACATTTGCGACGTTCTTGCATTTAACAACTAAACGAATAAAACAAAAAGAAACGGTTGTTTAAATAATATTTTAAAAGGCTTCCAGTGTCGATTGAAATACAAAATTCGACAAAGCATAGGTATACCCCTAAAATAAATGGCTGAATTCGCCATTCTTACCACTTTCTTTACATGCACTCTTTGCTATGGCCTCTACAAGCGTTCTCTCTCTCAGTTCATCGAATCGCTCCACATAGAATATGTCAGTTGGTGACTGAACTAATTTGTTTAGAAGCTCTTTATTTGCGTCTTTGCCTGCTACCAAAACAAGTAATTTAATTCCGGCTTCATGGTAGCGACTTGCTGCTAAAGCTAGAGAATTGCCATCAGCCTTGTCCAAATACATTGCAGTCGTTATCACCGTCAGGATCTGAGGAACGTCCAGCCTGGCCCCGTTCGAATCGTTAAACAGTTCGTCATACGCTGCCAACAAAGCCTTATCTAGTCGATTTTTGCCCCCCACGGCTGTCATTTTGTCTACAGCAGCCTCGAAGTTTGTCATATTCTCGTGCTCTCCCAGCCGTATAGCTAGTTTTGGCACATTTCCTGTTACAATAATACCTGCGTGAGCGTTCTCCTTGCTGACTTTGAAGCTGCCAACAACAGCATTAACGAAAGCCTTTTGCCTGCTTTTCGCTGAATCATCAATGCTTTCCGAGCCATCAAAGACAAAGCCAAGATCAGCACGTATTTCACATGCAAACGGCTTTGCAGCTGAAAAAGAAGCAGCAAAGGAAAACGTCAACTTCATCGATGTAGTTTACAATTTTCACCAACAAAAGGAAATACTGCAACATATTTGACAATGGAATAACACAATGAAGCAAACAGATCGGTTAGAATTAAGTACTAGACGTGTTCAGGGAGTCAATCAAGCAAACAAAGTCAAATTTTATTTTAACAGTGCTAAAATTTCTCAAATTCTAAGCAGAGTGTGTGATTCATCGTACACATTAAGCAACTCCTGTTGAAAGAGAATGCAACAACTAATTACAAATTTTAGGCTAAATATATATATATATATAAATTAATGTATGTATAAACGTATAAATACTGTTTATTAAAAAAAATTTGAAATGGTAGATTCAGTGGACTTACCCTGCTCACAGCTGCTTTTTGAGACACCATCTATGAACTTGTTGGACATGAGCTCGTCAAAGTTTGATGCCTGATAAACATTAGATGCCTTACCAGCCAAGCTTAGCAATTCTTGCTCGTTTACTTCCTTCTCAATTCCTATTACAATCAATATTACCCCACTGTTTCTTATTTGGTCAGCTATAAGTGCGGGATCTACCGCATCAGCGTCTTTGGTCTGTGACCCGTCTGTGAGGAGAACGAGAAGCTTGGGAATGCCATCGCGGCCACCGTTTCCTTTGCTGAACATTTCGTCCCTTGCCATCTTCAAGGCTTTGTCGATCCTCGTCGTTCGGCCAAACATTGGGAGACTATCAACTGCATTCATGAACGTACGCGCATCCTGGTGCTCATTCAGCTTGACACTATGCTCTGTGTGCCAGCTAAATGTGATGATGCCAGCTCTACTTCCATTTGGTGATATATCTAAGCTTTCGGCAAGCCTCTTTACGAATTCTTTCTCTTTGTGGTATTCGCGCCTCAGACTACCAGACGAATCGACGACGAAACCTACGTCCACTAGATTCTTGCATACTGGACCTACAGGCAAAACAAGACAAACAATAATGAACAGTGCACTTTGCTGAACACTAACACTAAGATATTGGCAAAAGAAGGGCATGGTTGTTTGCAATGGTTGCCGCCTACAAGCTCTTTTCGTTGCCTTTACTCACTTAATTTATAAACGTACGTACTCTCAAGTAGAGGGCATGGCTGAATGTCTGGTCAAGCAACTCAAGCAACTTGAAAACTACATTTTACATCAAAAATAACATCATACCCTTTATGCATGAAGCTGTAGCAACTGCATCGACGAAGGCTCCTGAAGAAAGCTGATCAAAATCGTTTGCAATGTAAATATCATTTTCAGATTTGACAGCTCTCAGCAACTCCTCCTTTTTCACATTTCCTCCCACCCCCACAGCTAGAACCTTGATCTTTGATTCGTGCAGGGGCAGAGCTGCCTGCAGGAGTGCCTGTGCTCCAGCATCTTTAGACTGCACTCCGTCTGTCAGCAAAACTATCACTTGTGCTGCTTCAGGTCTCATACCATGTTCTGGCTTGAAAATACCGTCGAAAGCAAGCTCAAGCGCTTTGTCCATTCTCCTATCTCCACCAAGCAGCACAAGGTTGTCTACAGTCTCTTCAAAGTCTTCAAGTCTCTTTGTGTCAGAAAACTTCATGCTCACTCGACTGGAGTTGCCAAAAACAACGATACCTGCACGAGTTCCGTCTGCAGACAGATCGAAGCTTCTTGCCATCTCCTTTACGAAAAGTTTTGCCTCATCATAGTGCGTTGCCATACTTTTTGACGAGTCGACTACGAAAGCAATGTCTACTCTCGACTTACACATGTTCAACCCAGGATCCGCTAATGGTACAGCTGTCGAAAAGGAAAGTAAAAATATTATACCTGGCTGTATTTGAGTACAAATTGCGTATTCTGCTCTAGTTACGAGCTTCAATGGAAACATGTACAAAGTATGTATCACAAGTTCAAGGTAACAATGCCAACTAACAAGGTAATTGCCATTCGAAACAGTTTCTCGACTAGATATGAAAGACAATCTCCTATCTACAATCTACAATTCAAATTTCAGTTACACTAAAAACAGGCTGCACCCTTAGCTACACACCTGAACGGCAAAACATGTCAGCGACCTTGTTTACGAACGGAGCAGAATTGAGTTGTTTGAAGCCCTTAGCAAGGAAGACGTTGGAACTATCTCCTGCAATTTGATTTAACTCGGGTGGGTCTACTCTTCTTCCTATGCCAATGACAAACGTCTTAGCGCCAAACTGCATGCGAATCTCCGAAGCAATTGTGGCTGGGTCAACGGCATCTTGATCTCTTGTTTGTCGACCATCTGTTAGCAAGAAAATGATTTTCGGCAAAACACGACCAGCGCTTGTAGACTGCTGGAAAAGTTTGTCTTTGGCCAGTGTGAGAGCTTTGTCAATCCTAGTCGTGTAACCCATCAACGGAAGTTTATCTACAATCTCATTGAACTGTGCAGTAGTTCTAAAATCTGATAGTTTGACACTGAGCTCAGCATCGTAGCTGAATGTGATAATGCCGGCTCTGCTTCCACCTTCTTCGATTCCTACAGAGTCGGCTAGAATTTTCACAAACTCTTTCTCTTTGCCGTAGTCTCTCCTCAGGCTTCCAGACGAGTCGACAATGAATCCAATTTCGGCAGCATTGATGCAAGGCTCAACTACAAAACAAATCGTATGCCATTCAGAATTTGCAATGAAAGTGAGAAGAAAAAAATGGCAACTGTATCTTGAGCACATTTAACGATGTCCAGCCTTTCATCAAAGTTTTGTGTAGCTTTCAAAGTTTCAGCAAACCCGATGGACACATCATAACAGGTTTGACAAATCAAATGGGCTTTTAACCGTCAGCTATGAGAGTTATACCGACCCAATTTAATAATAATATGCCTTTTGCTGGTATTGAAAAACAGGACACACTGTATTCAAGGCTTGCTCAAACGCTAACACAATATTTGACATATTATTTGCATAGAGAAACTCACTGGTTTGCAGGCAAGCAGATCCGGTAATGCCGTCAACAAACTCTGTAGATTTCAGCTGCTCAAAGTCTTTGGCTAAGTACAAGTCGTCTTGTGATTTTACCAAGGTGCGCAGCTCAGCTGGGTTAACACCTCTGCCAATACCGACAACGATTACCTTGATATCGGCATCGTGGAATTTTTGAATGATTTGCGAAGGTGACACCGCATCAGCATCTTTAGTCTGCTCACCATCAGTAAGTAGAACAAGTATCTTTGGAACTTTAATCCTCATTCCATTTCTTTCGCTAAACATTTCATTGTAAGCCGTCCTCAATGCTTTGTCGATACGAGTAGTGCTTTTCATTAGAGGCAGATTATCAACAGCTCTACCGAAACCATCTGCATTGTTGTAATCCGAGAACTTGATACTCAGATCAGAATGATAACTGAACAACACCACTGCGACATGACTACCTCTGTCAGAAACATCAAGGTTTCTTGCAACGAGCTTTACAAACTCTTTCTCTTTTGCGTAATGACGGGCCAGACTGCCTGACGAGTCGACAATGAAGCCAACATCGGCTACAGCTTTACATTCTACACGATCCTCAGCTGGAAAACAAAGAAAAAATTACATTCATGCAACATGCATAACATGCTATTGAATATGTGAAGAGAGCAGGTTAAAGTGTAGCAATAAGTTCTTTTCATAACCAAATGCAACATTCACGAATAAACGAATAAAGACATATGACAGAGGATGCTTTATTGCAGTCAACTGACTTATGTACTTGCGTATGTTAAGGAAACTTGCCTTTCTTGCAACCCTCACTAGAGACATTTTGAACAAACGAGCTTGACTTGAGCTTATCAAAATCCGCTGCAAAGAAGAGATTGCTTTCAATTCCTGCTATTCTTTTTAGTTCATCTGGCTTTACACCTCTGCCGATTCCAATGACAACCAGTCTTATTCCTTGGTCGCGCAGCTCTTTTGCAATAGTATCTGGATTTTCAGCACCAGCGTCTTGAGTTTGCGAACCATCAGTTAGAAGGAACACCAATTTGGGCGCGTCTTCTCGAGCACCAACCATGAGCTTTTCCTTGGCAAGGCGAAGAGCCTTATCGATTCTCGTTGTATAACCCATGAGTGGAATACTATCGATCGCCTTATTGAAGTCATCTATATTCTTGAATTTGTCAACGGGGATGCTCAGCTCTGCATGGTAACTAAACGTAATCACACCGGCACGGCTTCCTGCTTCTGATATACCGAATGATTTTGCAAGTTCTTTGACAAATTCCTTTTCTTTGTCATATTCACGGCGCAGACTTCCGGAAGAGTCGAGAATGAAACCAACATTTGCGACGTTCTTGCATTTAACAACTAAACGAATAAAACAAAAAGAAACGGTTGTTTAAATAATATTTTAAAAGGCTTCCAGTGTCGATTGAAATACAAAATTCGACAAAGCATAGGTATACCCCTAAAATAAATGGCTGAATTCGCCATTCTTACCACTTTCTTTACATGCACTCTTTGCTATGGCCTCTACAAGCGTTCTCTCTCTCAGTTCATCGAATCGCTCCACATAAAATATGTCAGTTGGTGACTGAACTAATTTGTTTAGAAGCTCTTTATTTGCGTCTTTGCCTGCTACCAAAACAAGTAATTTAATTCCGGCTTCATGGTAGCGACTTGCTGCTAAAGCTAGAGAATTGCCATCAGCCTTGTCCAAATACATTGCAGTCGTTATCACCGTCAGGATCTGAGGAACGTCCAGCCTGGCCCCGTTCGAATCGTTAAACAGTTCGTCATACGCTGCCAACAAAGCCTTATCTAGTCGATTTTTGCCCCCCACGGCTGTCATTTTGTCTACAGCAGCCTCGAAGTTTGTCATACTTTCGTGCTCTCCCAGCCGTATAGCTAGTTTTGGCACATTTCCTGTTACAATAATACCTGCGTGAGCGTTCTCCTTGCTGACTTTGAAGCTGCCAACAACAGCATTAACGAAAGCCTTTTGCCTGCTTTTCGCTGAATCATCAATGCTTTCCGAGCCATCAAAGACAAAGCCAAGATCAGCACGTATTTCACATGCAAACGGCTTTGCAGCTGAAAAAGAAGCAGCAAAGGAAAACGTCAACTTCATCGATGTAGTTTACAATTTTCACCAACAAAAGGAAATACTGCAACATATTTGACAATGGAATAACACAATGAAGCAAACAGATCGGTTAGAATTAAGTACTAGACGTGTTCAGGGAGTCAATCAAGCAAACAAAGTCAAATTTTATTTTAACAGTGCTAAAATTTCTCAAAGTCGAAGAAGAGTGTGTGATTCATCGTACACATTAAGCAACTCCTGTTGAAAGAGAATGCAACAACTAATTACAAATTTCAGGCTAAATATATATATATATATATATATATTTATGTATGTATAAACGTATAAATACTGTTTATTAAAAAAAATTTGAAATGGTAGATTCAGTGGACTTACCCTGCTCACAGCTGCTTTTTGAGACACCATCTATGAACTTGTTGGACATGAGCTCGTCAAAGTTTGATGCCTGATAAACATTAGATGCCTTACCAGCCAAGCTTAGCAATTCTTGCTCGTTTACTTCCTTCCCAATTCCTATTACAATCAATATTACCCCACTGTTTCTTATTTGGTCAGCTATAAGTGCGGGATCTACCGCATCAGCGTCTTTGGTCTGTGACCCGTCTGTGAGGAGAACGAGAAGCTTGGGAATGCCATCGCGGCCACCGTTTCCTTTGCTGAACATTTCGTCCCTTGCCATCTTCAAGGCTTTGTCGATCCTCGTCGTTCGGCCAAACATTGGGAGACTATCAACTGCATTCATGAACGTACGCGCATCCTGGTGCTCATTCAGCTTGACACTATGCTCTGTGTGCCAGCTAAATGTGATGATGCCAGCTCTACTTCCATTTGGTGATATATCTAAGCTTTCGGCAAGCCTCTTTACGAATTCTTTCTCTTTGTGGTATTCGCGCCTCAGACTACCAGACGAATCGACGACGAAACCTACGTCCACTAGATTCTTGCATACTGGACCTACAGGCAAAACAAGACAAACAATAATGAACAGTGCACTTTGCTGAACACTAACACTAAGATATTGGCAAAAGAAGGGCATGGTTGTTTGCAATGGTTGCCGCCTACAAGCTCTTTTCGTTGCCTTTACTCACTTAATTTATAAACGTACGTACTCTCAAGTAGAGGGCATGGCTGAATGTCTGGTCAAGCAACTCAAGCAACTTGAAAACTACATTTTACATCAAAAATAACATCATACCCTTTATGCATGAAGCAGTAGCAACTGCATCGACGAAGGCTCCTGAAGAAAGCTGATCAAAATCGTTTGCAATGTAAATATCATTTTCAGATTTGACAGCTCTCAGCAACTCCTCCTTTTTCACATTTCCTCCCACCCCCACAGCTAGAACCTTGATCTTTGATTCGTGCAGGGGCAGAGCTGCCTGCAGGAGTGCCTGTGCTCCAGCATCTTTAGACTGCACTCCGTCTGTCAGCAAAACTATCACTTGTGCTGCTTCAGGTCTCATACCATGTTCTGGCTTGAAAATACCGTCGAAAGCAAGCTCAAGCGCTTTGTCCATTCTCCTATCTCCACCAAGCAGCACAAGGTTGTCTACAGTCTCTTCAAAGTCTTCAAGTCTCTTTGTGTCAGAAAACTTCATGCTCACTCGACTGGAGTTGCCAAAAACAACGATACCTGCACGAGTTCCGTCTGCAGACAGATCGAAGCTTCTTGCCATCTCCTTTACGAAAAGTTTTGCCTCATCATAGTGCGTTGCCATACTTTTTGACGAGTCGACTACGAAAGCAATGTCTACCCTCGACTTACACATGTTCAACCCAGGATCCGCTAATGGTACAGCTGTCGAAAAGGAAAGTAAAAATATTATACCTGGCTGTATTTGAGTACAAATTGCGTATTCTGCTCTAGTTACGAGCTTCAATGGAAACATGTACAAAGTATGTATCACAAGTTCAAGGTAACAATGCCAACTAACAAGGTAATTGCCATTCGAAACAGTTTCTCGACTAGATATGAAAGACAATCTCCTATCTACAATCTACAATTCAAATTTCAGTTACACTAAAAACAGGCTGCACCCTTAGTTACACACCTGAACGGCAAAACATTTCAGCGACCTTGTTTACGAACGGAGCAGAATTGAGTTGTTTGAAGCCCTTAGCAAGGAAGACGTTGGAACTATCTCCTGCAATTTGATTTAACTCGGGTGGGTCTACTCTTCTTCCTATGCCAATGACAAACGTCTTAGCGCCAAACTGCATGCGAATCTCCGAAGCAATTGTGGCTGGGTCAACGGCATCTTGATCTCTTGTTTGTCGACCATCTGTTAGCAAGAAAATGATTTTCGGCAAAACACGACCAGCGCTTGTAGACTGCTGGAAAAGTTTGTCTTTGGCCAGTGTGAGAGCTTTGTCAATCCTAGTCGTGTAACCCATAAACGGAAGTTTATCTACAATCTCATTGAACTGTGCAGTAGTTCTAAAATCTGATAGTTTGACACTGAGCTCAGCATCGTAGCTGAATGTGATAATACCGGCTCTGCTTCCACCTTCTTCGATTCCTACAGAGTCGGCTAGAATTTTCACAAACTCTTTCTCTTTGCCGTAGTCTCTCCTCAGGCTTCCAGACGAGTCGACAATGAATCCAATTTCGGCAGCATTGATGCAAGGCTCAACTACAAAACAAATCGTATGCCATTCAGAATTTGCAATGAAAGTGAGAAGAAAAAAATGGCAACTGTATCTTGAGCACATTTAACGATGTCCAGCCTTTCATCAAAGTTTTGTGTAGCTTTCAAAGTTTCAGCAAACCCGATGGACACATCATAACAGGTTTGACAAATCAAATGGGCTTTTAACCGTCAGCTATGAGAGTTATACCGACCCAATTTAATAATAATATGCCTTTTGCTGGTATTGAAAAACAGGACACACTGTATTCAAGGCTTGCTCAAACGCTAACACAATATTTGACATATTATTTGCATAGAGAAACTCACTGGTTTGCAGGCAAGCAGATCCGGTAATGCCGTCAACAAACTCTGTAGATTTCAGCTGCTCAAAGTCTTTGGCTAAGTACAAGTCGTCTTGTGATTTTACCAAGGTGCGCAGCTCAGCTGGGTTAACACCTCCGCCAATACCGACAACGATTACCTTGATATCGGCATCGTGGAATTTTTGAATGATTTGCGAAGGTGACACCGCATCAGCATCTTTAGTCTGCTCACCATCAGTAAGTAGAACAAGTATCTTTGGAACTTTAATCCTCATTCCATTTCTTTCGCTAAACATTTCATTGTAAGCCGTCCTCAATGCTTTGTCGATACGAGTAGTGCTTTTCATTAGAGGCAGATTATCAACAGCTCTACCGAAACCATCTGCATTGTTGTAATCCGAGAACTTGATACTCAGATCAGAATGATAACTGAACAACACCACTGCGACATGACTACCTCTGTCAGAAACATCAAGGTTTCTTGCAACGAGCTTTACAAACTCTTTCTCTTTTGCGTAATGACGGGCCAGACTGCCTGACGAGTCGACAATGAAGCCAACATCGGCTACAGCTTTACATTCTACACGATCCTCAGCTGGAAAACAAAGAAAAAATTACATTCATGCAACATGCATCACATGCTATTGAATATGTGAAGAGAGCAGGTTAAAGTGTAGCAATAAGTTCTTTTCGTAACCAAATGCAACATTCACGAATAAACGAATAAAGACATATGACAGAGGATGCTTTATTGCAGTCAACTGACTTATGTACTTGCGTATGTTAAGGAAACTTGCCTTTCTTGCAACCCTCACTAGAGACATTTTGAACAAACGAGCTTGACTTGAGCTTATCAAAATCCGCTGCAAAGAAGAGATTGCTTTCAATTCCTGCTATTCTTCTTAGTTCATCTGGCTTTACACCTCTGCCGATTCCAATGACAACCAGTCTTATTCCTTGGTCGCGCAGCTCTTTTGCAATAGTATCTGGATTTTCAGCACCAGCGTCTTGAGTTTGCGAACCATCAGTTAGAAGGAACACCAATTTGGGCGCGTCTTCTCGAGCACCAACCATGAGCTTTTCCTTGGCAAGGCGAAGAGCCTTATCGATTCTCGTTGTATAACCCATGAGTGGAATACTATCGATCGCCTTATTGAAGTCATCTATATTCTTGAATTTGTCGACGGGGATGCTCAGCTCTGCATGGTAACTAAACGTAATCACACCGGCACGGCTTCCTGCTTCTGATATACCGAATGATTTTGCAAGTTCTTTGACAAATTCCTTTTCTTTGTCATATTCACGGCGCAGACTTCCGGAAGAGTCGAGAATGAAACCAACATTTGCGACGTTCTTGCATTTAACAACTAAACGAATAAAACAAAAAGAAACGGTTGTTTAAATAATATTTTAAAAGGCTTCCAGTGTCGATTGAAATACAAAATTCGACAAAGCATAGGTATACCCCTAAAATAAATGGCTGAATTCGCCATTCTTACCACTTTCTTTACATGCACTCTTTGCTATGGCCTCTACAAGCGTTCTCTCTCTCAGTTCATCGAATCGCTCCACATAGAATATGTCAGTTGGTGACTGAACTAATTTGTTTAGAAGCTCTTTATTTGCGTCTTTGCCTGCTACCAAAACAAGTAATTTAATTCCGGCTTCATGGTAGCGACTTGCTGCTAAAGCTAGAGAATTGCCATCAGCCTTGTCCAAATACATTGCAGTCGTTATCACCGTCAGGATCTGAGGAACGTCCAGCCTGGCCCCGTTCGAATCGTTAAACAGTTCGTCATACGCTGCCAACAAAGCCTTATCTAGTCGATTTTTGCCCCCCACGGCTGTCATTTTGTCTACAGCAGCCTCGAAGTTTGTCATACTTTCGTGCTCTCCCAGCCGTATAGCTAGTTTTGGCACATTTCCTGTTACAATAATACCTGCGTGAGCGTTCTCCTTGCTGACTTTGAAGCTGCCAACAACAGCATTAACGAAAGCCTTTTGCCTGCTTTTCGCTGAATCATCAATGCTTTCCGAGCCATCAAAGACAAAGCCAAGATCAGCACGTATTTCACATGCAAACGGCTTTGCAGCTGAAAAAGAAGCAGCAAAGGAAAACGTCAACTTCATCGATGTAGTTTACAATTTTCACCAACAAAAGGAAATACTGCAACATATTTGACAATGGAATAACACAATGAAGCAAACAGATCGGTTAGAATTAAGTACTAGACGTGTTCAGGGAGTCAATCAAGCAAACAAAGTCAAATTTTATTTTAACAGTGCTAAAATTTCGCAAAGTCGAAGCAGAGTGTGTGATTCATCGTACACATTAAGCAACTCCTGTTGAAAGAGAATGCAACAACTAATTACAAATTTTAGGCTAAATATATATATATATATATATATATATATTAATGTATGTATAAACGTATAAATACTGTTTATTAAAAAAAATTTGAAATGGTAGATTCAGTGGACTTACCCTGCTCACAGCTGCTTTTTGAGACACCATCTATGAACTTGTTGGACATGAGCTCGTCAAAGTTTGATGCCTGATAAACATTAGATGCCTTACCAGCCAAGCTTAGCAATTCTTGCTCGTTTACTTCCTTCCCAATTCCTATTACAATCAATATTACCCCACTGTTTCTTATTTGGTCAGCTATAAGTGCGGGATCTACCGCATCAGCGTCTTTGGTCTGTGACCCGTCTGTGAGGAGAACGAGAAGCTTGGGAATGCCATCGCGGCCACCATTTCCTTTGCTGAACATTTCGTCCCTTGCCATCTTCAAGGCTTTGTCGATCCTCGTCGTTCGGCCAAACATTGGGAGACTATCAACTGCATTCATGAACGTACGCGCATCCTGGTGCTCATTCAGCTTGACACTATGCTCTGTGTGCCAGCTAAATGTGATGATGCCAGCTCTACTTCCATTTGGTGATATATCTAAGCTTTCGGCAAGCCTTTTTACGAATTCTTTCTCTTTGTGGTATTCGCGCCTCAGACTACCAGACGAATCGACGACGAAACCTACGTCCACTAGATTCTTGCATACTGGACCTACAGGCAAAACAAGACAAACAATAATGAACAGTGCACTTTGCTGAACACTAACACTAAGATATTGGCAAAAGAAGGGCATGGTTGTTTGCAATGGTTGCCGCCTACAAGCTCTTTTCGTTGCCTTTACTCACTTAATTTATAAACGTACGTACTCTCAAGTAGAGGGCATGGCTGAATGTCTGGTCAAGCAACTCAAGCAACTTGAAAACTACATTTTACATCAAAAATAACATCATACCCTTTATGCATGAAGCAGTAGCAACTGCATCGACGAAGGCTCCTGAAGAAAGCTGATCAAAATCGTTTGCAATGTAAATATCATTTTCAGATTTGACAGCTCTCAGCAACTCCTCCTTTTTCACATTTCCTCCCACCCCCACAGCTAGAACCTTGATCTTTGATTCGTGCAGGGGCAGAGCTGCCTGCAGGAGTGCCTGTGCTCCAGCATCTTTAGACTGCACTCCGTCTGTCAGCAAAACTATCACTTGTGCTGCTTCAGGTCTCATACCATGTTCTGGCTTGAAAATACCGTCGAAAGCAAGCTCAAGCGCTTTGTCCATTCTCCTATCTCCACCAAGCAGCACAAGGTTGTCTACAGTCTCTTCAAAGTCTTCAAGTCTCTTTGTGTCAGAAAACTTCATGCTCACTCGACTGGAGTTGCCAAAAACAACGATACCTGCACGAGTTCCGTCTGCAGACAGATCGAAGCTTCTTGCCATCTCCTTTACGAAAAGTTTTGCCTCATCATAGTGCGTTGCCATACTTTTTGACGAGTCGACTACGAAAGCAATGTCTACCCTCGACTTACACATGTTCAACCCAGGATCCGCTAATGGTACAGCTGTCGAAAAGGAAAGTAAAAATATTATACCTGGCTGTATTTGAGTACAAATTGCGTATTCTGCTCTAGTTACGAGCTTCAATGGAAACATGTACAAAGTATGTATCACAAGTTCAAGGTAACAATGCCAACTAACAAGGTAATTGCCATTCGAAACAGTTTCTCGACTAGATATGAAAGACAATCTCCTATCTACAATCTACAATTCAAATTTCAGTTACACTAAAAACAGGCTGCACCCTTAGTTACACACCTGAACGGCAAAACATGTCAGCGACCTTGTTTACGAACGGAGCAGAATTGAGTTGTTTGAAGCCCTTAGCAAGGAAGACGTTGGAACTATCTCCTGCAATTTGATTTAACTCAGGTGGGTCTACTCTTCTTCCTATGCCAATGACAAACGTCTTAGCGCCAAACTGCATGCGAATCTCCGAAGCAATTGTGGCTGGGTCAACGGCATCTTGATCTCTTGTTTGTCGACCATCTGTTAGCAAGAAAATGATTTTCGGCAAAACACGACCAGCGCTTGTAGACTGCTGGAAAAGTTTGTCTTTGGCCAGTGTGAGAGCTTTATCAATCCTAGTCGTGTAACCCATAAACGGAAGTTTATCTACAATCTCATTGAACTGTGCAGTAGTTCTAAAATCTGATAGTTTGACACTGAGCTCAGCATCGTAGCTGAATGTGATAATGCCGGCTCTGCTTCCACCTTCTTCGATTCCTACAGAGTCGGCTAGAATTTTCACAAACTCTTTCTCTTTGCCGTAGTCTCTCCTCAGGCTTCCAGACGAGTCGACAATGAATCCAATTTCGGCAGCATTGATGCAAGGCTCAACTACAAAACAAATCGTATGCCATTCAGAATTTGCAATGAAAGTGAGAAGAAAAAAATGGCAACTGTATCTTGAGCACATTTAACGATGTCCAGCCTTTCATCAAAGTTTTGTGTAACTTTCAAAGTTTCAGCAAACCCGATGGACACATCATAACAGGTTTGACAAATCAAATGGGCTTTTAACCGTCAGCTATGAGAGTTATACCGACCCAATTTAATAATAATATGCCTTTTGCTGGTATTGAAAAACAGGACACACTGTATTCAAGGCTTGCTCAAACGCTAACACAATATTTGACATATTATTTGCATAGAGAAACTCACTGGTTTGCAGGCAAGCAGATCCGGTAATGCCGTCAACAAACTCTGTAGATTTCAGCTGCTCAAAGTCTTTGGCTAAGTACAAGTCGTCTTGTGATTTTACCAAGGTGCGCAGCTCAGCTGGGTTAACACCTCCGCCAATACCGACAACGATTACCTTGATATCGGCATCGTGGAATTTTTGAATGATTTGCGAAGGTGACACCGCATCAGCATCTTTAGTCTGCTCACCATCAGTAAGTAGAACAAGTATCTTTGGAACTTTAATCCTCATTCCATTTCTTTCGCTAAACATTTCATTGTAAGCCGTCCTCAATGCTTTGTCGATACGAGTAGTGCTTTTCATTAGAGGCAGATTATCAACAGCTCTACCGAAACCATCTGCATTGTTGTAATCCGAGAACTTGATACTCAGATCAGAATGATAACTGAACAACACCACTGCGACATGACTACCTCTGTCAGAAACATCAAGGTTTCTTGCAACGAGCTTTACAAACTCTTTCTCTTTTGCGTAATGACGGGCCAGACTGCCTGACGAGTCGACAATGAAGCCAACATCGGCTACAGCTTTACATTCTACACGATCCTCAGCTGGAAAACAAAGAAAAAATTACATTCATGCAACATGCATAACATGCTATTGAATATGTGAAGAGAGCAGGTTAAAGTGTAGCAATAAGTTCTTTTCATAACCAAATGCAACATTCACGAATAAACGAATAAAGACATATGACAGAGGATGCTTTATTGCAGTCAACTGACTTATGTACTTGCGCATGTTAAGGAAACTTGCCTTTCTTGCAACCCTCACTAGAGACATTTTGAACAAACGAGCTTGACTTGAGCTTATCAAAATCCGCTGCAAGAAAGAGATTGCTTTCAATTCCTGCTATTCTTTTTAGTTCATCTGGCTTTACACCTCTGCCGATTCCAATGACAACCAGTCTTATTCCTTGGTCGCGCAGCTCTTTTGCAATAGTATCTGGATTTTCAGCACCAGCGTCTTGAGTTTGCGAACCATCAGTTAGAAGGAACACCAATTTGGGCGCGTCTTCTCGAGCACCAACCATGAGCTTTTCCTTGGCAAGGCGAAGAGCCTTATCGATTCTCGTTGTATAACCCATGAGTGGAATACTATCGATCGCCTTATTGAAGTCATCTATATTCTTGAATTTGTCAACGGGGATGCTCAGCTCTGCATGGTAACTAAACGTAATCACACCGGCACGGCTTCCTGCTTCTGATATACCGAATGATTTTGCAAGTTCTTTGACAAATTCCTTTTCTTTGTCATATTCACGGCGCAGACTTCCGGAAGAGTCGAGAATGAAACCAACATTTGCGACGTTCTTGCATTTAACAACTAAACGAATAAAACAAAAAGAAACGGTTGTTTAAATAATATTTTAAAAGGCTTCCAGTGTCGATTGAAATACAAAATTCGACAAAGCATAGGTATACCCCTAAAATAAATGGCTGAATTCGCCATTCTTACCACTTTCTTTACATGCACTCTTTGCTATGGCCTCTACAAGCGTTCTCTCTCTCAGTTCATCGAATCGCTCCACATAGAATATGTCAGTTGGTGACTGAACTAATTTGTTTAGAAGCTCTTTATTTGCGTCTTTGCCTGCTACCAAAACAAGTAATTTAATTCCGGCTTCATGGTAGCGACTTGCTGCTAAAGCTAGAGAATTGCCATCAGCCTTGTCCAAATACATTGCAGTCGTTATCACCGTCAGGATCTGAGGAACGTCCAGCCTGGCCCCGTTCGAATCGTTAAACAGTTCGTCATACGCTGCCAACAAAGCCTTATCTAGTCGATTTTTGCCCCCCACGGCTGTCATTTTGTCTACAGCAGCCTCGAAGTTTGTCATACTTTCGTGCTCTCCCAGCCGTATAGCTAGTTTTGGCACATTTCCTGTTACAATAATACCTGCGTGAGCGTTCTCCTTGCTGACTTTGAAGCTGCCAACAACAGCATTAACGAAAGCCTTTTGCCTGCTTTTCGCTGAATCATCAATGCTTTCCGAGCCATCAAAGACAAAGCCAAGATCAGCACGTATTTCACATGCAAACGGCTTTGCAGCTGAAAAAGAAGCAGCAAAGGAAAACGTCAACTTCATCGATGTAGTTTACAATTTTCACCAACAAAAGGAAATACTGCAACATATTTGACAATGGAATAACACAATGAAGCAAACAGATCGGTTAGAATTAAGTACTAGACGTGTTCAGGGAGTCAATCAAGCAAACAAAGTCAAATTTTATTTTAACAGTGCTAAAATTTCTCAAAGTCGAAGAAGAGTGTGTGATTCATCGTACACATTAAGCAACTCCTGTTGAAAGAGAATGCAACAACTAATTACAAATTTCAGGCTAAATATATATATATATATATATATATTTATGTATGTATAAACGTATAAATACTGTTTATTAAAAAAAATTTGAAATGGTAGATTCAGTGGACTTACCCTGCTCACAGCTGCTTTTTGAGACACCATCTATGAACTTGTTGGACATGAGCTCGTCAAAGTTTGATGCCTGATAAACATTAGATGCCTTACCAGCCAAGCTTAGCAATTCTTGCTCGTTTACTTCCTTCCCAATTCCTATTACAATCAATATTACCCCACTGTTTCTTATTTGGTCAGCTATAAGTGCGGGATCTACCGCATCAGCGTCTTTGGTCTGTGACCCGTCTGTGAGGAGAACGAGAAGCTTGGGAATGCCATCGCGGCCACCGTTTCCTTTGCTGAACATTTCGTCCCTTGCCATCTTCAAGGCTTTGTCGATCCTCGTCGTTCGGCCAAACATTGGGAGACTATCAACTGCATTCATGAACGTACGCGCATCCTGGTGCTCATTCAGCTTGACACTATGCTCTGTGTGCCAGCTAAATGTGATGATGCCAGCTCTACTTCCATTTGGTGATATATCTAAGCTTTCGGCAAGCCTCTTTACGAATTCTTTCTCTTTGTGGTATTCGCGCCTCAGACTACCAGACGAATCGACGACGAAACCTACGTCCACTAGATTCTTGCATACTGGACCTACAGGCAAAACAAGACAAACAATAATGAACAGTGCACTTTGCTGAACACTAACACTAAGATATTGGCAAAAGAAGGGCATGGTTGTTTGCAATGGTTGCCGCCTACAAGCTCTTTTCGTTGCCTTTACTCACTTAATTTATAAACGTACGTACTCTCAAGTAGAGGGCATGGCTGAATGTCTGGTCAAGCAACTCAAGCAACTTGAAAACTACATTTTACATCAAAAATAACATCATACCCTTTATGCATGAAGCAGTAGCAACTGCATCGACGAAGGCTCCTGAAGAAAGCTGATCAAAATCGTTTGCAATGTAAATATCATTTTCAGATTTGACAGCTCTCAGCAACTCCTCCTTTTTCACATTTCCTCCCACCCCCACAGCTAGAACCTTGATCTTTGATTCGTGCAGGGGCAGAGCTGCCTGCAGGAGTGCCTGTGCTCCAGCATCTTTAGACTGCACTCCGTCTGTCAGCAAAACTATCACTTGTGCTGCTTCAGGTCTCATACCATGTTCTGGCTTGAAAATACCGTCGAAAGCAAGCTCAAGCGCTTTGTCCATTCTCCTATCTCCACCAAGCAGCACAAGGTTGTCTACAGTCTCTTCAAAGTCTTCAAGTCTCTTTGTGTCAGAAAACTTCATGCTCACTCGACTGGAGTTGCCAAAAACAACGATACCTGCACGAGTTCCGTCTGCAGACAGATCGAAGCTTCTTGCCATCTCCTTTACGAAAAGTTTTGCCTCATCATAGTGCGTTGCCATACTTTTTGACGAGTCGACTACGAAAGCAATGTCTACCCTCGACTTACACATGTTCAACCCAGGATCCGCTAATGGTACAGCTGTCGAAAAGGAAAGTAAAAATATTATACCTGGCTGTATTTGAGTACAAATTGCGTATTCTGCTCTAGTTACGAGCTTCAATGGAAACATGTACAAAGTATGTATCACAAGTTCAAGGTAACAATGCCAACTAACAAGGTAATTGCCATTCGAAACAGTTTCTCGACTAGATATGAAAGACAATCTCCTATCTACAATCTACAATTCAAATTTCAGTTACACTAAAAACAGGCTGCACCCTTAGTTACACACCTGAACGGCAAAACATTTCAGCGACCTTGTTTACGAACGGAGCAGAATTGAGTTGTTTGAAGCCCTTAGCAAGGAAGACGTTGGAACTATCTCCTGCAATTTGATTTAACTCGGGTGGGTCTACTCTTCTTCCTATGCCAATGACAAACGTCTTAGCGCCAAACTGCATGCGAATCTCCGAAGCAATTGTGGCTGGGTCAACGGCATCTTGATCTCTTGTTTGTCGACCATCTGTTAGCAAGAAAATGATTTTCGGCAAAACACGACCAGCGCTTGTAGACTGCTGGAAAAGTTTGTCTTTGGCCAGTGTGAGAGCTTTGTCAATCCTAGTCGTGTAACCCATAAACGGAAGTTTATCTACAATCTCATTGAACTGTGCAGTAGTTCTAAAATCTGATAGTTTGACACTGAGCTCAGCATCGTAGCTGAATGTGATAATACCGGCTCTGCTTCCACCTTCTTCGATTCCTACAGAGTCGGCTAGAATTTTCACAAACTCTTTCTCTTTGCCGTAGTCTCTCCTCAGGCTTCCAGACGAGTCGACAATGAATCCAATTTCGGCAGCATTGATGCAAGGCTCAACTACAAAACAAATCGTATGCCATTCAGAATTTGCAATGAAAGTGAGAAGAAAAAAATGGCAACTGTATCTTGAGCACATTTAACGATGTCCAGCCTTTCATCAAAGTTTTGTGTAGCTTTCAAAGTTTCAGCAAACCCGATGGACACATCATAACAGGTTTGACAAATCAAATGGGCTTTTAACCGTCAGCTATGAGAGTTATACCGACCCAATTTAATAATAATATGCCTTTTGCTGGTATTGAAAAACAGGACACACTGTATTCAAGGCTTGCTCAAACGCTAACACAATATTTGACATATTATTTGCATAGAGAAACTCACTGGTTTGCAGGCAAGCAGATCCGGTAATGCCGTCAACAAACTCTGTAGATTTCAGCTGCTCAAAGTCTTTGGCTAAGTACAAGTCGTCTTGTGATTTTACCAAGGTGCGCAGCTCAGCTGGGTTAACACCTCCGCCAATACCGACAACGATTACCTTGATATCGGCATCGTGGAATTTTTGAATGATTTGCGAAGGTGACACCGCATCAGCATCTTTAGTCTGCTCACCATCAGTAAGTAGAACAAGTATCTTTGGAACTTTAATCCTCATTCCATTTCTTTCGCTAAACATTTCATTGTAAGCCGTCCTCAATGCTTTGTCGATACGAGTAGTGCTTTTCATTAGAGGCAGATTATCAACAGCTCTACCGAAACCATCTGCATTGTTGTAATCCGAGAACTTGATACTCAGATCAGAATGATAACTGAACAACACCACTGCGACATGACTACCTCTGTCAGAAACATCAAGGTTTCTTGCAACGAGCTTTACAAACTCTTTCTCTTTTGCGTAATGACGGGCCAGACTGCCTGACGAGTCGACAATGAAGCCAACATCGGCTACAGCTTTACATTCTACACGATCCTCAGCTGGAAAACAAAGAAAAAATTACATTCATGCAACATGCATCACATGCTATTGAATATGTGAAGAGAGCAGGTTAAAGTGTAGCAATAAGTTCTTTTCGTAACCAAATGCAACATTCACGAATAAACGAATAAAGACATATGACAGAGGATGCTTTATTGCAGTCAACTGACTTATGTACTTGCGTATGTTAAGGAAACTTGCCTTTCTTGCAACCCTCACTAGAGACATTTTGAACAAACGAGCTTGACTTGAGCTTATCAAAATCCGCTGCAAAGAAGAGATTGCTTTCAATTCCTGCTATTCTTCTTAGTTCATCTGGCTTTACACCTCTGCCGATTCCAATGACAACCAGTCTTATTCCTTGGTCGCGCAGCTCTTTTGCAATAGTATCTGGATTTTCAGCACCAGCGTCTTGAGTTTGCGAACCATCAGTTAGAAGGAACACCAATTTGGGCGCGTCTTCTCGAGCACCAACCATGAGCTTTTCCTTGGCAAGGCGAAGAGCCTTATCGATTCTCGTTGTATAACCCATGAGTGGAATACTATCGATCGCCTTATTGAAGTCATCTATATTCTTGAATTTGTCGACGGGGATGCTCAGCTCTGCATGGTAACTAAACGTAATCACACCGGCACGGCTTCCTGCTTCTGATATACCGAATGATTTTGCAAGTTCTTTGACAAATTCCTTTTCTTTGTCATATTCACGGCGCAGACTTCCGGAAGAGTCGAGAATGAAACCAACATTTGCGACGTTCTTGCATTTAACAACTAAACGAATAAAACAAAAAGAAACGGTTGTTTAAATAATATTTTAAAAGGCTTCCAGTGTCGATTGAAATACAAAATTCGACAAAGCATAGGTATACCCCTAAAATAAATGGCTGAATTCGCCATTCTTACCACTTTCTTTACATGCACTCTTTGCTATGGCCTCTACAAGCGTTCTCTCTCTCAGTTCATCGAATCGCTCCACATAGAATATGTCAGTTGGTGACTGAACTAATTTGTTTAGAAGCTCTTTATTTGCGTCTTTGCCTGCTACCAAAACAAGTAATTTAATTCCGGCTTCATGGTAGCGACTTGCTGCTAAAGCTAGAGAATTGCCATCAGCCTTGTCCAAATACATTGCAGTCGTTATCACCGTCAGGATCTGAGGAACGTCCAGCCTGGCCCCGTTCGAATCGTTAAACAGTTCGTCATACGCTGCCAACAAAGCCTTATCTAGTCGATTTTTGCCCCCCACGGCTGTCATTTTGTCTACAGCAGCCTCGAAGTTTGTCATATTCTCGTGCTCTCCCAGCCGTATAGCTAGTTTTGGCACATTTCCTGTTACAATAATACCTGCGTGAGCGTTCTCCTTGCTGACTTTGAAGCTGCCAACAACAGCATTAACGAAAGCCTTTTGCCTGCTTTTCGCTGAATCATCAATGCTTTCCGAGCCATCAAAGACAAAGCCAAGATCAGCACGTATTTCACATGCAAACGGCTTTGCAGCTGAAAAAGAAGCAGCAAAGGAAAACGTCAACTTCATCGATGTAGTTTACAATTTTCACCAACAAAAGGAAATACTGCAACATATTTGACAATGGAATAACACAATGAAGCAAACAGATCGGTTAGAATTAAGTACTAGACGTGTTCAGGGAGTCAATCAAGCAAACAAAGTCAAATTTTATTTTAACAGTGCTAAAATTTCTCAAATTCTAAGCAGAGTGTGTGATTCATCGTACACATTAAGCAACTCCTGTTGAAAGAGAATGCAACAACTAATTACAAATTTTAGGCTAAATATATATATATATATAAATTAATGTATGTATAAACGTATAAATACTGTTTATTAAAAAAAATTTGAAATGGTAGATTCAGTGGACTTACCCTGCTCACAGCTGCTTTTTGAGACACCATCTATGAACTTGTTGGACATGAGCTCGTCAAAGTTTGATGCCTGATAAACATTAGATGCCTTACCAGCCAAGCTTAGCAATTCTTGCTCGTTTACTTCCTTCTCAATTCCTATTACAATCAATATTACCCCACTGTTTCTTATTTGGTCAGCTATAAGTGCGGGATCTACCGCATCAGCGTCTTTGGTCTGTGACCCGTCTGTGAGGAGAACGAGAAGCTTGGGAATGCCATCGCGGCCACCGTTTCCTTTGCTGAACATTTCGTCCCTTGCCATCTTCAAGGCTTTGTCGATCCTCGTCGTTCGGCCAAACATTGGGAGACTATCAACTGCATTCATGAACGTACGCGCATCCTGGTGCTCATTCAGCTTGACACTATGCTCTGTGTGCCAGCTAAATGTGATGATGCCAGCTCTACTTCCATTTGGTGATATATCTAAGCTTTCGGCAAGCCTCTTTACGAATTCTTTCTCTTTGTGGTATTCGCGCCTCAGACTACCAGACGAATCGACGACGAAACCTACGTCCACTAGATTCTTGCATACTGGACCTACAGGCAAAACAAGACAAACAATAATGAACAGTGCACTTTGCTGAACACTAACACTAAGATATTGGCAAAAGAAGGGCATGGTTGTTTGCAATGGTTGCCGCCTACAAGCTCTTTTCGTTGCCTTTACTCACTTAATTTATAAACGTACGTACTCTCAAGTAGAGGGCATGGCTGAATGTCTGGTCAAGCAACTCAAGCAACTTGAAAACTACATTTTACATCAAAAATAACATCATACCCTTTATGCATGAAGCTGTAGCAACTGCATCGACGAAGGCTCCTGAAGAAAGCTGATCAAAATCGTTTGCAATGTAAATATCATTTTCAGATTTGACAGCTCTCAGCAACTCCTCCTTTTTCACATTTCCTCCCACCCCCACAGCTAGAACCTTGATCTTTGATTCGTGCAGGGGCAGAGCTGCCTGCAGGAGTGCCTGTGCTCCAGCATCTTTAGACTGCACTCCGTCTGTCAGCAAAACTATCACTTGTGCTGCTTCAGGTCTCATACCATGTTCTGGCTTGAAAATACCGTCGAAAGCAAGCTCAAGCGCTTTGTCCATTCTCCTATCTCCACCAAGCAGCACAAGGTTGTCTACAGTCTCTTCAAAGTCTTCAAGTCTCTTTGTGTCAGAAAACTTCATGCTCACTCGACTGGAGTTGCCAAAAACAACGATACCTGCACGAGTTCCGTCTGCAGACAGATCGAAGCTTCTTGCCATCTCCTTTACGAAAAGTTTTGCCTCATCATAGTGCGTTGCCATACTTTTTGACGAGTCGACTACGAAAGCAATGTCTACTCTCGACTTACACATGTTCAACCCAGGATCCGCTAATGGTACAGCTGTCGAAAAGGAAAGTAAAAATATTATACCTGGCTGTATTTGAGTACAAATTGCGTATTCTGCTCTAGTTACGAGCTTCAATGGAAACATGTACAAAGTATGTATCACAAGTTCAAGGTAACAATGCCAACTAACAAGGTAATTGCCATTCGAAACAGTTTCTCGACTAGATATGAAAGACAATCTCCTATCTACAATCTACAATTCAAATTTCAGTTACACTAAAAACAGGCTGCACCCTTAGCTACACACCTGAACGGCAAAACATGTCAGCGACCTTGTTTACGAACGGAGCAGAATTGAGTTGTTTGAAGCCCTTAGCAAGGAAGACGTTGGAACTATCTCCTGCAATTTGATTTAACTCGGGTGGGTCTACTCTTCTTCCTATGCCAATGACAAACGTCTTAGCGCCAAACTGCATGCGAATCTCCGAAGCAATTGTGGCTGGGTCAACGGCATCTTGATCTCTTGTTTGTCGACCATCTGTTAGCAAGAAAATGATTTTCGGCAAAACACGACCAGCGCTTGTAGACTGCTGGAAAAGTTTGTCTTTGGCCAGTGTGAGAGCTTTGTCAATCCTAGTCGTGTAACCCATAAACGGAAGTTTATCTACAATCTCATTGAACTGTGCAGTAGTTCTAAAATCTGATAGTTTGACACTGAGCTCAGCATCGTAGCTGAATGTGATAATGCCGGCTCTGCTTCCACCTTCTTCGATTCCTACAGAGTCGGCTAGAATTTTCACAAACTCTTTCTCTTTGCCGTAGTCTCTCCTCAGGCTTCCAGACGAGTCGACAATGAATCCAATTTCGGCAGCATTGATGCAAGGCTCAACTACAAAACAAATCGTATGCCATTCAGAATTTGCAATGAAAGTGAGAAGAAAAAAATGGCAACTGTATCTTGAGCACATTTAACGATGTCCAGCCTTTCATCAAAGTTTTGTGTAGCTTTCAAAGTTTCAGCAAACCCGATGGACACATCATAACAGGTTTGACAAATCAAATGGGCTTTTAACCGTCAGCTATGAGAGTTATACCGACCCAATTTAATAATAATATGCCTTTTGCTGGTATTGAAAAACAGGACACACTGTATTCAAGGCTTGCTCAAACGCTAACACAATATTTGACATATTATTTGCATAGAGAAACTCACTGGTTTGCAGGCAAGCAGATCCGGTAATGCCGTCAACAAACTCTGTAGATTTCAGCTGCTCAAAGTCTTTGGCTAAGTACAAGTCGTCTTGTGATTTTACCAAGGTGCGCAGCTCAGCTGGGTTAACACCTCTGCCAATACCGACAACGATTACCTTGATATCGGCATCGTGGAATTTTTGAATGATTTGCGAAGGTGACACCGCATCAGCATCTTTAGTCTGCTCACCATCAGTAAGTAGAACAAGTATCTTTGGAACTTTAATCCTCATTCCATTTCTTTCGCTAAACATTTCATTGTAAGCCGTCCTCAATGCTTTGTCGATACGAGTAGTGCTTTTCATTAGAGGCAGATTATCAACAGCTCTACCGAAACCATCTGCATTGTTGTAATCCGAGAACTTGATACTCAGATCAGAATGATAACTGAACAACACCACTGCGACATGACTACCTCTGTCAGAAACATCAAGGTTTCTTGCAACGAGCTTTACAAACTCTTTCTCTTTTGCGTAATGACGGGCCAGACTGCCTGACGAGTCGACAATGAAGCCAACATCGGCTACAGCTTTACATTCTACACGATCCTCAGCTGGAAAACAAAGAAAAAATTACATTCATGCAACATGCATAACATGCTATTGAATATGTGAAGAGAGCAGGTTAAAGTGTAGCAATAAGTTCTTTTCATAACCAAATGCAACATTCACGAATAAACGAATAAAGACATATGACAGAGGATGCTTTATTGCAGTCAACTGACTTATGTACTTGCGTATGTTAAGGAAACTTGCCTTTCTTGCAACCCTCACTAGAGACATTTTGAACAAACGAGCTTGACTTGAGCTTATCAAAATCCGCTGCAAAGAAGAGATTGCTTTCAATTCCTGCTATTCTTTTTAGTTCATCTGGCTTTACACCTCTGCCGATTCCAATGACAACCAGTCTTATTCCTTGGTCGCGCAGCTCTTTTGCAATAGTATCTGGATTTTCAGCACCAGCGTCTTGAGTTTGCGAACCATCAGTTAGAAGGAACACCAATTTGGGCGCGTCTTCTCGAGCACCAACCATGAGCTTTTCCTTGGCAAGGCGAAGAGCCTTATCGATTCTCGTTGTATAACCCATGAGTGGAATACTATCGATCGCCTTATTGAAGTCATCTATATTCTTGAATTTGTCAACGGGGATGCTCAGCTCTGCATGGTAACTAAACGTAATCACACCGGCACGGCTTCCTGCTTCTGATATACCGAATGATTTTGCAAGTTCTTTGACAAATTCCTTTTCTTTGTCATATTCACGGCGCAGACTTCCGGAAGAGTCGAGAATGAAACCAACATTTGCGACGTTCTTGCATTTAACAACTAAACGAATAAAACAAAAAGAAACGGTTGTTTAAATAATATTTTAAAAGGCTTCCAGTGTCGATTGAAATACAAAATTCGACAAAGCATAGGTATACCCCTAAAATAAATGGCTGAATTCGCCATTCTTACCACTTTCTTTACATGCACTCTTTGCTATGGCCTCTACAAGCGTTCTCTCTCTCAGTTCATCGAATCGCTCCACATAAAATATGTCAGTTGGTGACTGAACTAATTTGTTTAGAAGCTCTTTATTTGCGTCTTTGCCTGCTACCAAAACAAGTAATTTAATTCCGGCTTCATGGTAGCGACTTGCTGCTAAAGCTAGAGAATTGCCATCAGCCTTGTCCAAATACATTGCAGTCGTTATCACCGTCAGGATCTGAGGAACGTCCAGCCTGGCCCCGTTCGAATCGTTAAACAGTTCGTCATACGCTGCCAACAAAGCCTTATCTAGTCGATTTTTGCCCCCCACGGCTGTCATTTTGTCTACAGCAGCCTCGAAGTTTGTCATACTTTCGTGCTCTCCCAGCCGTATAGCTAGTTTTGGCACATTTCCTGTTACAATAATACCTGCGTGAGCGTTCTCCTTGCTGACTTTGAAGCTGCCAACAACAGCATTAACGAAAGCCTTTTGCCTGCTTTTCGCTGAATCATCAATGCTTTCCGAGCCATCAAAGACAAAGCCAAGATCAGCACGTATTTCACATGCAAACGGCTTTGCAGCTGAAAAAGAAGCAGCAAAGGAAAACGTCAACTTCATCGATGTAGTTTACAATTTTCACCAACAAAAGGAAATACTGCAACATATTTGACAATGGAATAACACAATGAAGCAAACAGATCGGTTAGAATTAAGTACTAGACGTGTTCAGGGAGTCAATCAAGCAAACAAAGTCAAATTTTATTTTAACAGTGCTAAAATTTCTCAAATTCTAAGCAGAGTGTGTGATTCATCGTACACATTAAGCAACTCCTGTTGAAAGAGAATGCAACAACTAATTACAAATTTTAGGCTAAATATATATATATATATATATTTATGTATGTATAAACGTATAAATACTGTTTATTAAAAAAAATTTGAAATGGTAGATTCAGTGGACTTACCCTGCTCACAGCTGCTTTTTGAGACACCATCTATGAACTTGTTGGACATGAGCTCGTCAAAGTTTGATGCCTGATAAACATTAGATGCCTTACCAGCCAAGCTTAGCAATTCTTGCTCGTTTACTTCCTTCCCAATTCCTATTACAATCAATATTACCCCACTGTTTCTTATTTGGTCAGCTATAAGTGCGGGATCTACCGCATCAGCGTCTTTGGTCTGTGACCCGTCTGTGAGGAGAACGAGAAGCTTGGGAATGCCATCGCGGCCACCGTTTCCTTTGCTGAACATTTCGTCCCTTGCCATCTTCAAGGCTTTGTCGATCCTCGTCGTTCGGCCAAACATTGGGAGACTATCAACTGCATTCATGAACGTACGCGCATCCTGGTGCTCATTCAGCTTGACACTATGCTCTGTGTGCCAGCTAAATGTGATGATGCCAGCTCTACTTCCATTTGGTGATATATCTAAGCTTTCGGCAAGCCTCTTTACGAATTCTTTCTCTTTGTGGTATTCGCGCCTCAGACTACCAGACGAATCGACGACGAAACCTACGTCCACTAGATTCTTGCATACTGGACCTACAGGCAAAACAAGACAAACAATAATGAACAGTGCACTTTGCTGAACACTAACACTAAGATATTGGCAAAAGAAGGGCATGGTTGTTTGCAATGGTTGCCGCCTACAAGCTCTTTTCGTTGCCTTTACTCACTTAATTTATAAACGTACGTACTCTCAAGTAGAGGGCATGGCTGAATGTCTGGTCAAGCAACTCAAGCAACTTGAAAACTACATTTTACATCAAAAATAACATCATACCCTTTATGCATGAAGCAGTAGCAACTGCATCGACGAAGGCTCCTGAAGAAAGCTGATCAAAATCGTTTGCAATGTAAATATCATTTTCAGATTTGACAGCTCTCAGCAACTCCTCCTTTTTCACATTTCCTCCCACCCCCACAGCTAGAACCTTGATCTTTGATTCGTGCAGGGGCAGAGCTGCCTGCAGGAGTGCCTGTGCTCCAGCATCTTTAGACTGCACTCCGTCTGTCAGCAAAACTATCACTTGTGCTGCTTCAGGTCTCATACCATGTTCTGGCTTGAAAATACCGTCGAAAGCAAGCTCAAGCGCTTTGTCCATTCTCCTATCTCCACCAAGCAGCACAAGGTTGTCTACAGTCTCTTCAAAGTCTTCAAGTCTCTTTGTGTCAGAAAACTTCATGCTCACTCGACTGGAGTTGCCAAAAACAACGATACCTGCACGAGTTCCGTCTGCAGACAGATCGAAGCTTCTTGCCATCTCCTTTACGAAAAGTTTTGCCTCATCATAGTGCGTTGCCATACTTTTTGACGAGTCGACTACGAAAGCAATGTCTACCCTCGACTTACACATGTTCAACCCAGGATCCGCTAATGGTACAGCTGTCGAAAAGGAAAGTAAAAATATTATACCTGGCTGTATTTGAGTACAAATTGCGTATTCTGCTCTAGTTACGAGCTTCAATGGAAACATGTACAAAGTATGTATCACAAGTTCAAGGTAACAATGCCAACTAACAAGGTAATTGCCATTCGAAACAGTTTCTCGACTAGATATGAAAGACAATCTCCTATCTACAATCTACAATTCAAATTTCAGTTACACTAAAAACAGGCTGCACCCTTAGTTACACACCTGAACGGCAAAACATTTCAGCGACCTTGTTTACGAACGGAGCAGAATTGAGTTGTTTGAAGCCCTTAGCAAGGAAGACGTTGGAACTATCTCCTGCAATTTGATTTAACTCGGGTGGGTCTACTCTTCTTCCTATGCCAATGACAAACGTCTTAGCGCCAAACTGCATGCGAATCTCCGAAGCAATTGTGGCTGGGTCAACGGCATCTTGATCTCTTGTTTGTCGACCATCTGTTAGCAAGAAAATGATTTTCGGCAAAACACGACCAGCGCTTGTAGACTGCTGGAAAAGTTTGTCTTTGGCCAGTGTGAGAGCTTTGTCAATCCTAGTCGTGTAACCCATAAACGGAAGTTTATCTACAATCTCATTGAACTGTGCAGTAGTTCTAAAATCTGATAGTTTGACACTGAGCTCAGCATCGTAGCTGAATGTGATAATACCGGCTCTGCTTCCACCTTCTTCGATTCCTACAGAGTCGGCTAGAATTTTCACAAACTCTTTCTCTTTGCCGTAGTCTCTCCTCAGGCTTCCAGACGAGTCGACAATGAATCCAATTTCGGCAGCATTGATGCAAGGCTCAACTACAAAACAAATCGTATGCCATTCAGAATTTGCAATGAAAGTGAGAAGAAAAAAATGGCAACTGTATCTTGAGCACATTTAACGATGTCCAGCCTTTCATCAAAGTTTTGTGTAGCTTTCAAAGTTTCAGCAAACCCGATGGACACATCATAACAGGTTTGACAAATCAAATGGGCTTTTAACCGTCAGCTATGAGAGTTATACCGACCCAATTTAATAATAATATGCCTTTTGCTGGTATTGAAAAACAGGACACACTGTATTCAAGGCTTGCTCAAACGCTAACACAATATTTGACATATTATTTGCATAGAGAAACTCACTGGTTTGCAGGCAAGCAGATCCGGTAATGCCGTCAACAAACTCTGTAGATTTCAGCTGCTCAAAGTCTTTGGCTAAGTACAAGTCGTCTTGTGATTTTACCAAGGTGCGCAGCTCAGCTGGGTTAACACCTCCGCCAATACCGACAACGATTACCTTGATATCGGCATCGTGGAATTTTTGAATGATTTGCGAAGGTGACACCGCATCAGCATCTTTAGTCTGCTCACCATCAGTAAGTAGAACAAGTATCTTTGGAACTTTAATCCTCATTCCATTTCTTTCGCTAAACATTTCATTGTAAGCCGTCCTCAATGCTTTGTCGATACGAGTAGTGCTTTTCATTAGAGGCAGATTATCAACAGCTCTACCGAAACCATCTGCATTGTTGTAATCCGAGAACTTGATACTCAGATCAGAATGATAACTGAACAACACCACTGCGACATGACTACCTCTGTCAGAAACATCAAGGTTTCTTGCAACGAGCTTTACAAACTCTTTCTCTTTTGCGTAATGACGGGCCAGACTGCCTGACGAGTCGACAATGAAGCCAACATCGGCTACAGCTTTACATTCTACACGATCCTCAGCTGGAAAACAAAGAAAAAATTACATTCATGCAACATGCATAACATGCTATTGAATATGTGAAGAGAGCAGGTTAAAGTGTAGCAATAAGTTCTTTTCATAACCAAATGCAACATTCACGAATAAACGAATAAAGACATATGACAGAGGATGCTTTATTGCAGTCAACTGACTTATGTACTTGCGCATGTTAAGGAAACTTGCCTTTCTTGCAACCCTCACTAGAGACATTTTGAACAAACGAGCTTGACTTGAGCTTATCAAAATCCGCTGCAAGAAAGAGATTGCTTTCAATTCCTGCTATTCTTTTTAGTTCATCTGGCTTTACACCTCTGCCGATTCCAATGACAACCAGTCTTATTCCTTGGTCGCGCAGCTCTTTTGCAATAGTATCTGGATTTTCAGCACCAGCGTCTTGAGTTTGCGAACCATCAGTTAGAAGGAACACCAATTTGGGCGCGTCTTCTCGAGCACCAACCATGAGCTTTTCCTTGGCAAGGCGAAGAGCCTTATCGATTCTCGTTGTATAACCCATGAGTGGAATACTATCGATCGCCTTATTGAAGTCATCTATATTCTTGAATTTGTCAACGGGGATGCTCAGCTCTGCATGGTAACTAAACGTAATCACACCGGCACGGCTTCCTGCTTCTGATATACCGAATGATTTTGCAAGTTCTTTGACAAATTCCTTTTCTTTGTCATATTCACGGCGCAGACTTCCGGAAGAGTCGAGAATGAAACCAACATTTGCGACGTTCTTGCATTTAACAACTAAACGAATAAAACAAAAAGAAACGGTTGTTTAAATAATATTTTAAAAGGCTTCCAGTGTCGATTGAAATACAAAATTCGACAAAGCATAGGTATACCCCTAAAATAAATGGCTGAATTCGCCATTCTTACCACTTTCTTTACATGCACTCTTTGCTATGGCCTCTACAAGCGTTCTCTCTCTCAGTTCATCGAATCGCTCCACATAGAATATGTCAGTTGGTGACTGAACTAATTTGTTTAGAAGCTCTTTATTTGCGTCTTTGCCTGCTACCAAAACAAGTAATTTAATTCCGGCTTCATGGTAGCGACTTGCTGCTAAAGCTAGAGAATTGCCATCAGCCTTGTCCAAATACATTGCAGTCGTTATCACCGTCAGGATCTGAGGAACGTCCAGCCTGGCCCCGTTCGAATCGTTAAACAGTTCGTCATACGCTGCCAACAAAGCCTTATCTAGTCGATTTTTGCCCCCCACGGCTGTCATTTTGTCTACAGCAGCCTCGAAGTTTGTCATACTTTCGTGCTCTCCCAGCCGTATAGCTAGTTTTGGCACATTTCCTGTTACAATAATACCTGCGTGAGCGTTCTCCTTGCTGACTTTGAAGCTGCCAACAACAGCATTAACGAAAGCCTTTTGCCTGCTTTTCGCTGAATCATCAATGCTTTCCGAGCCATCAAAGACAAAGCCAAGATCAGCACGTATTTCACATGCAAACGGCTTTGCAGCTGAAAAAGAAGCAGCAAAGGAAAACGTCAACTTCATCGATGTAGTTTACAATTTTCACCAACAAAAGGAAATACTGCAACATATTTGACAATGGAATAACACAATGAAGCAAACAGATCGGTTAGAATTAAGTACTAGACGTGTTCAGGGAGTCAATCAAGCAAACAAAGTCAAATTTTATTTTAACAGTGCTAAAATTTCGCAAAGTCGAAGCAGAGTGTGTGATTCATCGTACACATTAAGCAACTCCTGTTGAAAGAGAATGCAACAACTAATTACAAATTTTAGGCTAAATATATATATATATATATATATATATATTAATGTATGTATAAACGTATAAATACTGTTTATTAAAAAAAATTTGAAATGGTAGATTCAGTGGACTTACCCTGCTCACAGCTGCTTTTTGAGACACCATCTATGAACTTGTTGGACATGAGCTCGTCAAAGTTTGATGCCTGATAAACATTAGATGCCTTACCAGCCAAGCTTAGCAATTCTTGCTCGTTTACTTCCTTCCCAATTCCTATTACAATCAATATTACCCCACTGTTTCTTATTTGGTCAGCTATAAGTGCGGGATCTACCGCATCAGCGTCTTTGGTCTGTGACCCGTCTGTGAGGAGAACGAGAAGCTTGGGAATGCCATCGCGGCCACCATTTCCTTTGCTGAACATTTCGTCCCTTGCCATCTTCAAGGCTTTGTCGATCCTCGTCGTTCGGCCAAACATTGGGAGACTATCAACTGCATTCATGAACGTACGCGCATCCTGGTGCTCATTCAGCTTGACACTATGCTCTGTGTGCCAGCTAAATGTGATGATGCCAGCTCTACTTCCATTTGGTGATATATCTAAGCTTTCGGCAAGCCTTTTTACGAATTCTTTCTCTTTGTGGTATTCGCGCCTCAGACTACCAGACGAATCGACGACGAAACCTACGTCCACTAGATTCTTGCATACTGGACCTACAGGCAAAACAAGACAAACAATAATGAACAGTGCACTTTGCTGAACACTAACACTAAGATATTGGCAAAAGAAGGGCATGGTTGTTTGCAATGGTTGCCGCCTACAAGCTCTTTTCGTTGCCTTTACTCACTTAATTTATAAACGTACGTACTCTCAAGTAGAGGGCATGGCTGAATGTCTGGTCAAGCAACTCAAGCAACTTGAAAACTACATTTTACATCAAAAATAACATCATACCCTTTATGCATGAAGCAGTAGCAACTGCATCGACGAAGGCTCCTGAAGAAAGCTGATCAAAATCGTTTGCAATGTAAATATCATTTTCAGATTTGACAGCTCTCAGCAACTCCTCCTTTTTCACATTTCCTCCCACCCCCACAGCTAGAACCTTGATCTTTGATTCGTGCAGGGGCAGAGCTGCCTGCAGGAGTGCCTGTGCTCCAGCATCTTTAGACTGCACTCCGTCTGTCAGCAAAACTATCACTTGTGCTGCTTCAGGTCTCATACCATGTTCTGGCTTGAAAATACCGTCGAAAGCAAGCTCAAGCGCTTTGTCCATTCTCCTATCTCCACCAAGCAGCACAAGGTTGTCTACAGTCTCTTCAAAGTCTTCAAGTCTCTTTGTGTCAGAAAACTTCATGCTCACTCGACTGGAGTTGCCAAAAACAACGATACCTGCACGAGTTCCGTCTGCAGACAGATCGAAGCTTCTTGCCATCTCCTTTACGAAAAGTTTTGCCTCATCATAGTGCGTTGCCATACTTTTTGACGAGTCGACTACGAAAGCAATGTCTACCCTCGACTTACACATGTTCAACCCAGGATCCGCTAATGGTACAGCTGTCGAAAAGGAAAGTAAAAATATTATACCTGGCTGTATTTGAGTACAAATTGCGTATTCTGCTCTAGTTACGAGCTTCAATGGAAACATGTACAAAGTATGTATCACAAGTTCAAGGTAACAATGCCAACTAACAAGGTAATTGCCATTCGAAACAGTTTCTCGACTAGATATGAAAGACAATCTCCTATCTACAATCTACAATTCAAATTTCAGTTACACTAAAAACAGGCTGCACCCTTAGTTACACACCTGAACGGCAAAACATGTCAGCGACCTTGTTTACGAACGGAGCAGAATTGAGTTGTTTGAAGCCCTTAGCAAGGAAGACGTTGGAACTATCTCCTGCAATTTGATTTAACTCAGGTGGGTCTACTCTTCTTCCTATGCCAATGACAAACGTCTTAGCGCCAAACTGCATGCGAATCTCCGAAGCAATTGTGGCTGGGTCAACGGCATCTTGATCTCTTGTTTGTCGACCATCTGTTAGCAAGAAAATGATTTTCGGCAAAACACGACCAGCGCTTGTAGACTGCTGGAAAAGTTTGTCTTTGGCCAGTGTGAGAGCTTTATCAATCCTAGTCGTGTAACCCATAAACGGAAGTTTATCTACAATCTCATTGAACTGTGCAGTAGTTCTAAAATCTGATAGTTTGACACTGAGCTCAGCATCGTAGCTGAATGTGATAATGCCGGCTCTGCTTCCACCTTCTTCGATTCCTACAGAGTCGGCTAGAATTTTCACAAACTCTTTCTCTTTGCCGTAGTCTCTCCTCAGGCTTCCAGACGAGTCGACAATGAATCCAATTTCGGCAGCATTGATGCAAGGCTCAACTACAAAACAAATCGTATGCCATTCAGAATTTGCAATGAAAGTGAGAAGAAAAAAATGGCAACTGTATCTTGAGCACATTTAACGATGTCCAGCCTTTCATCAAAGTTTTGTGTAACTTTCAAAGTTTCAGCAAACCCGATGGACACATCATAACAGGTTTGACAAATCAAATGGGCTTTTAACCGTCAGCTATGAGAGTTATACCGACCCAATTTAATAATAATATGCCTTTTGCTGGTATTGAAAAACAGGACACACTGTATTCAAGGCTTGCTCAAACGCTAACACAATATTTGACATATTATTTGCATAGAGAAACTCACTGGTTTGCAGGCAAGCAGATCCGGTAATGCCGTCAACAAACTCTGTAGATTTCAGCTGCTCAAAGTCTTTGGCTAAGTACAAGTCGTCTTGTGATTTTACCAAGGTGCGCAGCTCAGCTGGGTTAACACCTCCGCCAATACCGACAACGATTACCTTGATATCGGCATCGTGGAATTTTTGAATGATTTGCGAAGGTGACACCGCATCAGCATCTTTAGTCTGCTCACCATCAGTAAGTAGAACAAGTATCTTTGGAACTTTAATCCTCATTCCATTTCTTTCGCTAAACATTTCATTGTAAGCCGTCCTCAATGCTTTGTCGATACGAGTAGTGCTTTTCATTAGAGGCAGATTATCAACAGCTCTACCGAAACCATCTGCATTGTTGTAATCCGAGAACTTGATACTCAGATCAGAATGATAACTGAACAACACCACTGCGACATGACTACCTCTGTCAGAAACATCAAGGTTTCTTGCAACGAGCTTTACAAACTCTTTCTCTTTTGCGTAATGACGGGCCAGACTGCCTGACGAGTCGACAATGAAGCCAACATCGGCTACAGCTTTACATTCTACACGATCCTCAGCTGGAAAACAAAGAAAAAATTACATTCATGCAACATGCATAACATGCTATTGAATATGTGAAGAGAGCAGGTTAAAGTGTAGCAATAAGTTCTTTTCATAACCAAATGCAACATTCACGAATAAACGAATAAAGACATATGACAGAGGATGCTTTATTGCAGTCAACTGACTTATGTACTTGCGCATGTTAAGGAAACTTGCCTTTCTTGCAACCCTCACTAGAGACATTTTGAACAAACGAGCTTGACTTGAGCTTATCAAAATCCGCTGCAAGAAGGAGATTGCTTTCAATTCCTGCTATTCTTTTTAGTTCATCTGGCTTTACACCTCTGCCGATTCCAATGACAACCAGTCTTATTCCTTGGTCGCGCAGCTCTTTTGCAATAGTATCTGGATTTTCAGCACCAGCGTCTTGAGTTTGCGAACCATCAGTTAGAAGGAACACCAATTTGGGCGCGTCTTCTCGAGCACCAACCATGAGCTTTTCCTTGGCAAGGCGAAGAGCCTTATCGATTCTCGTTGTATAACCCATGAGTGGAATACTATCGATCGCCTTATTGAAGTCATCTATATTCTTGAATTTGTCAACGGGGATGCTCAGCTCTGCATGGTAACTAAACGTAATCACACCGGCACGGCTTCCTGCTTCTGATATACCGAATGATTTTGCAAGTTCTTTGACAAATTCCTTTTCTTTGTCATATTCACGGCGCAGACTTCCGGAAGAGTCGAGAATGAAACCAACATTTGCGACGTTCTTGCATTTAACAACTAAACGAATAAAACAAAAAGAAACGGTTGTTTAAATAATATTTTAAAAGGCTTCCAGTGTCGATTGAAATACAAAATTCGACAAAGCATAGGTATACCCCTAAAATAAATGGCTGAATTCGCCATTCTTACCACTTTCTTTACATGCACTCTTTGCTATGGCCTCTACAAGCGTTCTCTCTCTCAGTTCATCGAATCGCTCCACATAGAATATGTCAGTTGGTGACTGAACTAATTTGTTTAGAAGCTCTTTATTTGCGTCTTTGCCTGCTACCAAAACAAGTAATTTAATTCCGGCTTCATGGTAGCGACTTGCTGCTAAAGCTAGAGAATTGCCATCAGCCTTGTCCAAATACATTGCAGTCGTTATCACCGTCAGGATCTGAGGAACGTCCAGCCTGGCCCCGTTCGAATCGTTAAACAGTTCGTCATACGCTGCCAACAAAGCCTTATCTAGTCGATTTTTGCCCCCCACGGCTGTCATTTTGTCTACAGCAGCCTCGAAGTTTGTCATACTTTCGTGCTCTCCCAGCCGTATAGCTAGTTTTGGCACATTTCCTGTTACAATAATACCTGCGTGAGCGTTCTCCTTGCTGACTTTGAAGCTGCCAACAACAGCATTAACGAAAGCCTTTTGCCTGCTTTTCGCTGAATCATCAATGCTTTCCGAGCCATCAAAGACAAAGCCAAGATCAGCACGTATTTCACATGCAAACGGCTTTGCAGCTGAAAAAGAAGCAGCAAAGGAAAACGTCAACTTCATCGATGTAGTTTACAATTTTCACCAACAAAAGGAAATACTGCAACATATTTGACAATGGAATAACACAATGAAGCAAACAGATCGGTTAGAATTAAGTACTAGACGTGTTCAGGGAGTCAATCAAGCAAACAAAGTCAAATTTTATTTTAACAGTGCTAAAATTTCTCAAAGTCGAAGAAGAGTGTGTGATTCATCGTACACATTAAGCAACTCCTGTTGAAAGAGAATGCAACAACTAATTACAAATTTCAGGCTAAATATATATATATATATATATATATTTATGTATGTATAAACGTATAAATACTGTTTATTAAAAAAAATTTGAAATGGTAGATTCAGTGGACTTACCCTGCTCACAGCTGCTTTTTGAGACACCATCTATGAACTTGTTGGACATGAGCTCGTCAAAGTTTGATGCCTGATAAACATTAGATGCCTTACCAGCCAAGCTTAGCAATTCTTGCTCGTTTACTTCCTTCCCAATTCCTATTACAATCAATATTACCCCACTGTTTCTTATTTGGTCAGCTATAAGTGCGGGATCTACCGCATCAGCGTCTTTGGTCTGTGACCCGTCTGTGAGGAGAACGAGAAGCTTGGGAATGCCATCGCGGCCACCGTTTCCTTTGCTGAACATTTCGTCCCTTGCCATCTTCAAGGCTTTGTCGATCCTCGTCGTTCGGCCAAACATTGGGAGACTATCAACTGCATTCATGAACGTACGCGCATCCTGGTGCTCATTCAGCTTGACACTATGCTCTGTGTGCCAGCTAAATGTGATGATGCCAGCTCTACTTCCATTTGGTGATATATCTAAGCTTTCGGCAAGCCTCTTTACGAATTCTTTCTCTTTGTGGTATTCGCGCCTCAGACTACCAGACGAATCGACGACGAAACCTACGTCCACTAGATTCTTGCATACTGGACCTACAGGCAAAACAAGACAAACAATAATGAACAGTGCACTTTGCTGAACACTAACACTAAGATATTGGCAAAAGAAGGGCATGGTTGTTTGCAATGGTTGCCGCCTACAAGCTCTTTTCGTTGCCTTTACTCACTTAATTTATAAACGTACGTACTCTCAAGTAGAGGGCATGGCTGAATGTCTGGTCAAGCAACTCAAGCAACTTGAAAACTACATTTTACATCAAAAATAACATCATACCCTTTATGCATGAAGCTGTAGCAACTGCATCGACGAAGGCTCCTGAAGAAAGCTGATCAAAATCGTTTGCAATGTAAATATCATTTTCAGATTTGACAGCTCTCAGCAACTCCTCCTTTTTCACATTTCCTCCCACCCCCACAGCTAGAACCTTGATCTTTGATTCGTGCAGGGGCAGAGCTGCCTGCAGGAGTGCCTGTGCTCCAGCATCTTTAGACTGCACTCCGTCTGTCAGCAAAACTATCACTTGTGCTGCTTCAGGTCTCATACCATGTTCTGGCTTGAAAATACCGTCGAAAGCAAGCTCAAGCGCTTTGTCCATTCTCCTATCTCCACCAAGCAGCACAAGGTTGTCTACAGTCTCTTCAAAGTCTTCAAGTCTCTTTGTGTCAGAAAACTTCATGCTCACTCGACTGGAGTTGCCAAAAACAACGATACCTGCACGAGTTCCGTCTGCAGACAGATCGAAGCTTCTTGCCATCTCCTTTACGAAAAGTTTTGCCTCATCATAGTGCGTTGCCATACTTTTTGACGAGTCGACTACGAAAGCAATGTCTACCCTCGACTTACACATGTTCAACCCAGGATCCGCTAATGGTACAGCTGTCGAAAAGGAAAGTAAAAATATTATACCTGGCTGTATTTGAGTACAAATTGCGTATTCTGCTCTAGTTACGAGCTTCAATGGAAACATGTACAAAGTATGTATCACAAGTTCAAGGTAACAATGCCAACTAACAAGGTAATTGCCATTCGAAACAGTTTCTCGACTAGATATGAAAGACAATCTCCTATCTACAATCTACAATTCAAATTTCAGTTACACTAAAAACAGGCTGCACCCTTAGCTACACACCTGAACGGCAAAACATGTCAGCGACCTTGTTTACGAACGGAGCAGAATTGAGTTGTTTGAAGCCCTTAGCAAGGAAGACGTTGGAACTATCTCCTGCAATTTGATTTAACTCGGGTGGGTCTACTCTTCTTCCTATGCCAATGACAAACGTCTTAGCGCCAAACTGCATGCGAATCTCCGAAGCAATTGTGGCTGGGTCAACGGCATCTTGATCTCTTGTTTGTCGACCATCTGTTAGCAAGAAAATGATTTTCGGCAAAACACGACCAGCGCTTGTAGACTGCTGGAAAAGTTTGTCTTTGGCCAGTGTGAGAGCTTTATCAATCCTAGTCGTGTAACCCATAAACGGAAGTTTATCTACAATCTCATTGAACTGTGCAGTAGTTCTAAAATCTGATAGTTTGACACTGAGCTCAGCATCGTAGCTGAATGTGATAATGCCGGCTCTGCTTCCACCTTCTTCGATTCCTACAGAGTCGGCTAGAATTTTCACAAACTCTTTCTCTTTGCCGTAGTCTCTCCTCAGGCTTCCAGACGAGTCGACAATGAATCCAATTTCGGCAGCATTGATGCAAGGCTCAACTACAAAACAAATCGTATGCCATTCAGAATTTGCAATGAAAGTGAGAAGAAAAAAATGGCAACTGTATCTTGAGCACATTTAACGATGTCCAGCCTTTCATCAAAGTTTTGTGTAGCTTTCAAAGTTTCAGCAAACCCGATGGACACATCATAACAGGTTTGACAAATCAAATGGGCTTTTAACCGTCAGCTATGAGAGTTATACCGACCAAATTTAATAATAATATGCCTTTTGCTGGTATTGAAAAACAGGACACACTGTATTCAAGGCTTGCTCAAACGCTAACACAATATTTGACATATTATTTGCATAGAGAAACTCACTGGTTTGCAGGCAAGCAGATCCGGTAATGCCGTCAACAAACTCTGTAGATTTCAGCTGCTCAAAGTCTTTGGCTAAGTACAAGTCGTCTTGTGATTTTACCAAGGTGCGCAGCTCAGCTGGGTTAACACCTCCGCCAATACCGACAACGATTACCTTGATATCGGCATCGTGGAATTTTTGAATGATTTGCGAAGGTGACACCGCATCAGCATCTTTAGTCTGCTCACCATCAGTAAGTAGAACAAGTATCTTTGGAACTTTAATCCTCATTCCATTTCTTTCGCTAAACATTTCATTGTAAGCCGTCCTCAATGCTTTGTCGATACGAGTAGTGCTTTTCATTAGAGGCAGATTATCAACAGCTCTACCGAAACCATCTGCATTGTTGTAATCCGAGAACTTGATACTCAGATCAGAATGATAACTGAACAACACCACTGCGACATGACTACCTCTGTCAGAAACATCAAGGTTTCTTGCAACGAGCTTTACAAACTCTTTCTCTTTTGCGTAATGACGGGCCAGACTGCCTGACGAGTCGACAATGAAGCCAACATCGGCTACAGCTTTACATTCTACACGATCCTCAGCTGGAAAACAAAGAAAAAATTACATTCATGCAACATGCATAACATGCTATTGAATATGTGAAGAGAGCAGGTTAAAGTGTAGCAATAAGTTCTTTTCATAACCAAATGCAACATTCACGAATAAACGAATAAAGACATATGACAGAGGATGCTTTATTGCAGTCAACTGACTTATGTACTTGCGCATGTTAAGGAAACTTGCCTTTCTTGCAACCCTCACTAGAGATATTTTGAACAAACGAGCTTGACTTGAGCTTATCAAAATCCGCTGCAAAGAAGAGATTGCTTTCAATTCCTGCTATTCTTTTTAGTTCATCTGGCTTTACACCTCTGCCGATTCCAATGACAACCAGTCTTATTCCTTGGTCGCGCAGCTCTTTTGCAATAGTATCTGGATTTTCAGCACCAGCGTCTTGAGTTTGCGAACCATCAGTTAGAAGGAACACCAATTTGGGCGCGTCTTCTCGAGCACCAACCATGAGCTTTTCCTTGGCAAGGCGAAGAGCCTTATCGATTCTCGTTGTATAACCCATGAGTGGAATACTATCGATCGCCTTATTGAAGTCATCTATATTCTTGAATTTGTCGACGGGGATGCTCAGCTCTGCATGGTAACTAAACGTAATCACACCGGCACGGCTTCCTGCTTCTGATATACCGAATGATTTTGCAAGTTCTTTGACAAATTCCTTTTCTTTGTCATATTCACGGCGCAGACTTCCGGAAGAGTCGAGAATGAAACCAACATTTGCGACGTTCTTGCATTTAACAACTAAACGAATAAAACAAAAAGAAACGGTTGTTTAAATAATATTTTAAAAGGCTTCCAGTGTCGATTGAAATACAAAATTCGACAAAGCATAGGTATACCCCTAAAATAAATGGCTGAATTCGCCATTCTTACCACTTTCTTTACATGCACTCTTTGCTATGGCCTCTACAAGCGTTCTCTCTCTCAGTTCATCGAATCGCTCCACATAGAATATGTCAGTTGGTGACTGAACTAATTTGTTTAGAAGCTCTTTATTTGCGTCTTTGCCTGCTACCAAAACAAGTAATTTAATTCCGGCTTCATGGTAGCGACTTGCTGCTAAAGCTAGAGAATTGCCATCAGCCTTGTCCAAATACATTGCAGTCGTTATCACCGTCAGGATCTGAGGAACGTCCAGCCTGGCCCCGTTCGAATCGTTAAACAGTTCGTCATACGCTGCCAACAAAGCCTTATCTAGTCGATTTTTGCCCCCCACGGCTGTCATTTTGTCTACAGCAGCCTCGAAATTTGTCATATTCTCGTGCTCTCCCAGCCGTATAGCTAGTTTTGGCACATTTCCTGTTACAATAATACCTGCGTGAGCGTTCTCCTTGCTGACTTTGAAGCTGCCAACAACAGCATTAACGAAAGCCTTTTGCCTGCTTTTCGCTGAATCATCAATGCTTTCCGAGCCATCAAAGACAAAGCCAAGATCAGCACGTATTTCACATGCAAACGGCTTTGCAGCTGAAAAAGAAGCAGCAAAGGAAAACGTCAACTTCATCGATGTAGTTTACAATTTTCACCAACAAAAGGAAATACTGCAACATATTTGACAATGGAATAACACAATGAAGCAAACAGATCGGTTAGAATTAAGTACTAGACGTGTTCAGGGAGTCAATCAAGCAAACAAAGTCAAATTTTATTTTAACAGTGCTAAAATTTCTCAAAGTCGAAGCAGAGTGTGTGATTCATCGTACACATTAAGCAACTCCTGTTGAAAGAGAATGCAACAACTAATTACAAATTTCAGGCTAAATATATATATATATATATATATATTTATGTATGTATAAACGTATAAATACTGTTTATTAAAAAAAATTTGAAATGGTAGATTCAGTGGACTTACCCTGCTCACAGCTGCTTTTTGAGACACCATCTATGAACTTGTTGGACATGAGCTCGTCAAAGTTTGATGCCTGATAAACATTAGATGCCTTACCAGCCAAGCTTAGCAATTCTTGCTCGTTTACTTCCTTCCCAATTCCTATTACAATCAATATTACCCCACTGTTTCTTATTTGGTCAGCTATAAGTGCGGGATCTACCGCATCAGCGTCTTTGGTCTGTGACCCGTCTGTGAGGAGAACGAGAAGCTTGGGAATGCCATCGCGGCCACCGTTTCCTTTGCTGAACATTTCGTCCCTTGCCATCTTCAAGGCTTTGTCGATCCTCGTCGTTCGGCCAAACATTGGGAGACTATCAACTGCATTCATGAACGTACGCGCATCCTGGTGCTCATTCAGCTTGACACTATGCTCTGTGTGCCAGCTAAATGTGATGATGCCAGCTCTACTTCCATTTGGTGATATATCTAAGCTTTCGGCAAGCCTCTTCACGAATTCTTTCTCTTTGTGGTATTCGCGCCTCAGACTACCAGACGAATCGACGACGAAACCTACGTCCACTAGATTCTTGCATACTGGACCTACAGGCAAAACAAGACAAACAATAATGAACAGTGCACTTTGCTGAACACTAACACTAAGATATTGGCAAAAGAAGGGCATGGTTGTTTGCAATGGTTGCCGCCTACAAGCTCTTTTCGTTGCCTTTACTCACTTAATTTATAAACGTACGTACTCTCAAGTAGAGGGCATGGCTGAATGTCTGGTCAAGCAACTCAAGCAACTTGAAAACTACATTTTACATCAAAAATAACATCATACCCTTTATGCATGAAGCTGTAGCAACTGCATCGACGAAGGCTCCTGAAGAAAGCTGATCAAAATCGTTTGCAATGTAAATATCATTTTCAGATTTGACAGCTCTCAGCAACTCCTCCTTTTTCACATTTCCTCCCACCCCCACAGCTAGAACCTTGATCTTTGATTCGTGCAGGGGCAGAGCTGCCTGCAGGAGTGCCTGTGCTCCAGCATCTTTAGACTGCACTCCGTCTGTCAGCAAAACTATCACTTGTGCTGCTTCAGGTCTCATACCATGTTCTGGCTTGAAAATACCGTCGAAAGCAAGCTCAAGCGCTTTGTCCATTCTCCTATCTCCACCAAGCAGCACAAGGTTGTCTACAGTCTCTTCAAAGTCTTCAAGTCTCTTTGTGTCAGAAAACTTGATGCTCACTCGACTGGAGTTGCCAAAAACAACGATACCTGCACGAGTTCCGTCTGCAGACAGATCGAAGCTTCTTGCCATCTCCTTTACGAAAAGTTTTGCCTCATCATAGTGCGTTGCCATACTTTTTGACGAGTCGACTACGAAAGCAATGTCTACTCTCGACTTACACATGTTCAACCCAGGATCCGCTAATGGTACAGCTGTCGAAAAGGAAAGTAAAAATATTATACCTGGCTGTATTTGAGTACAAATTGCGTATTCTGCTCTAGTTACGAGCTTCAATGGAAACATGTACAAAGTATGTATCACAAGTTCAAGGTAACAATGCCAACTAACAAGGTAATTGCCATTCGAAACAGTTTCTCGACTAGATATGAAAGACAATCTCCTATCTACAATCTACAATTCAAATTTCAGTTACACTAAAAACAGGCTGCACCCTTAGCTACACACCTGAACGGCAAAACATGTCAGCGACCTTGTTTACGAACGGAGCAGAATTGAGTTGTTTGAAGCCCTTAGCAAGGAAGACGTTGGAACTATCTCCTGCAATTTGATTTAACTCGGGTGGGTCTACTCTTCTTCCTATGCCAATGACAAACGTCTTAGCGCCAAACTGCATGCGAATCTCCGAAGCAATTGTGGCTGGGTCAACGGCATCTTGATCTCTTGTTTGTCGACCATCTGTTAGCAAGAAAATGATTTTCGGCAAAACACGACCAGCGCTTGTAGACTGCTGGAAAAGTTTGTCTTTGGCCAGTGTGAGAGCTTTGTCAATCCTAGTCGTGTAACCCATAAACGGAAGTTTATCTACAATCTCATTGAACTGTGCAGTAGTTCTAAAATCTGATAGTTTGACACTGAGCTCAGCATCGTAGCTGAATGTGATAATGCCGGCTCTGCTTCCACCTTCTTCGATTCCTACAGAGTCGGCTAGAATTTTCACAAACTCTTTCTCTTTGCCGTAGTCTCTCCTCAGGCTTCCAGACGAGTCGACAATGAATCCAATTTCGGCAGCATTGATGCAAGGCTCAACTACAAAACAAATCGTATGCCATTCAGAATTTGCAATGAAAGTGAGAAGAAAAAAATGGCAACTGTATCTTGAGCACATTTAACGATGTCCAGCCTTTCATCAAAGTTTTGTGTAGCTTTCAAAGTTTCAGCAAACCCGATGGACACATCATAACAGGTTTGACAAATCAAATGGGCTTTTAACCGTCAGCTATGAGAGTTATACCGACCCAATTTAATAATAATATGCCTTTTGCTGGTATTGAAAAACAGGACACACTGTATTCAAGGCTTGCTCAAACGCTAACACAATATTTGACATATTATTTGCATAGAGAAACTCACTGGTTTGCAGGCAAGCAGATCCGGTAATGCCGTCAACAAACTCTGTAGATTTCAGCTGCTCAAAGTCTTTGGCTAAGTACAAGTCGTCTTGTGATTTTACCAAGGTGCGCAGCTCAGCTGGGTTAACACCTCCGCCAATACCGACAACGATTACCTTGATATCGGCATCGTGGAATTTTTGAATGATTTGCGAAGGTGACACCGCATCAGCATCTTTAGTCTGCTCACCATCAGTAAGTAGAACAAGTATCTTTGGAACTTTAATCCTCATTCCATTTCTTTCGCTAAACATTTCATTGTAAGCCGTCCTCAATGCTTTGTCGATACGAGTAGTGCTTTTCATTAGAGGCAGATTATCAACAGCTCTACCGAAACCATCTGCATTGTTGTAATCCGAGAACTTGATACTCAGATCAGAATGATAACTGAACAACACCACTGCGACATGACTACCTCTGTCAGAAACATCAAGGTTTCTTGCAACGAGCTTTACAAACTCTTTCTCTTTTGCGTAATGACGGGCCAGACTGCCTGACGAGTCGACAATGAAGCCAACATCGGCTACAGCTTTACATTCTACACGATCCTCAGCTGGAAAACAAAGAAAAAATTACATTCATGCAACATGCATAACATGCTATTGAATATGTGAAGAGAGCAGGTTAAAGTGTAGCAATAAGTTCTTTTCATAACCAAATGCAACATTCACGAATAAACGAATAAAGACATATGACAGAGGATGCTTTATTGCAGTCAACTGACTTATGTACTTGCGTATGTTAAGGAAACTTGCCTTTCTTGCAACCCTCACTAGAGACATTTTGAACAAACGAGCTTGACTTGAGCTTATCAAAATCCGCTGCAAGGAAGAGATTGCTTTCAATTCCTGCTATTCTTTTTAGTTCATCTGGCTTTACACCTCTGCCGATTCCAATGACAACCAGTCTTATTCCTTGGTCGCGCAGCTCTTTTGCAATAGTATCTGGATTTTCAGCACCAGCGTCTTGAGTTTGCGAACCATCAGTTAGAAGGAACACCAATTTGGGCGCGTCTTCTCGAGCACCAACCATGAGCTTTTCCTTGGCAAGGCGAAGAGCCTTATCGATTCTCGTTGTATAACCCATGAGAGGAATACTATCGATCGCCTTATTGAAGTCATCTATATTCTTGAATTTGTCGACGGGGATGCTCAGCTCTGCATGGTAACTAAACGTAATCACACCGGCACGGCTTCCTGCTTCTGATATACCGAATGATTTTGCAAGTTCTTTGACAAATTCCTTTTCTTTGTCATATTCACGGCGCAGACTTCCGGAAGAGTCGAGAATGAAACCAACATTTGCGACGTTCTTGCATTTAACAACTAAACGAATAAAACAAAAAGAAACGGTTGTTTAAATAATATTTTAAAAGGCTTCCAGTGTCGATTGAAATACAAAATTCGACAAAGCATAGGTATACCCCTAAAATAAATGGCTGAATTCGCCATTCTTACCACTTTCTTTACATGCACTCTTTGCTATGGCCTCTACAAGCGTTCTCTCTCTCAGGTCATCGAATCGCTCCACATAAAATATGTCAGTTGGTGACTGAACTAATTTGTTTAGAAGCTCTTTATTTGCGTCTTTGCCTGCTACCAAAACAAGTAATTTAATTCCGGCTTCATGGTAGCGACTTGCTGCTAAAGCTAGAGAATTGCCATCAGCCTTGTCCAAATACATTGCAGTCGTTATCACCGTCAGGATCTGAGGAACGTCCAGCCTGGCCCCGTTCGAATCGTTAAACAGTTCGTCATACGCTGCCAACAAAGCCTTATCTAGTCGATTTTTGCCCCCCACGGCTGTCATTTTGTCTACAGCAGCCTCGAAGTTTGTCATATTCTCGTGCTCTCCCAGCCGTATAGCTAGTTTTGGCACATTTCCTGTTACAATAATACCTGCGTGAGCGTTCTCCTTGCTGACTTTGAAGCTGCCAACAACAGCATTAACGAAAGCCTTTTGCCTGCTTTTCGCTGAATCATCAATGCTTTCCGAGCCATCAAAGACAAAGCCAAGATCAGCACGTATTTCACATGCAAACGGCTTTGCAGCTGAAAAAGAAGCAGCAAAGGAAAACGTCAACTTCATCGATGTAGTTTACAATTTTCACCAACAAAAGGAAATACTGCAACATATTTGACAATGGAATAACACAATGAAGCAAACAGATCGGTTAGAATTAAGTACTAGACGTGTTCAGGGAGTCAATCAAGCAAACAAAGTCAAATTTTATTTTAACAGTGCTAAAATTTCTCAAAGTCGAAGCAGAGTGTGTGATTCATCGTACACATTAAGCAACTCCTGTTGAAAGAGAATGCAACAACTAATTACAAATTTTTGGCTAAATATATATATATATATATATATATATATATATATATATATATATATATATTAATGTATGTATAAACGTATAAATACTGTTTATTAAAAAAAATTTGAAATGGTAGATTCAGTGGACTTACCCTGCTCACAGCTGCTTTTTGAGACACCATCTATGAACTTGTTGGACATGAGCTCGTCAAAGTTTGATGCCTGATAAACATTAGATGCCTTACCAGCCAAGCTTAGCAATTCTTGCTCGTTTACTTCCTTCCCAATTCCTATTACAATCAATATTACCCCACTGTTTCTTATTTGGTCAGCTATAAGTGCGGGATCTACCGCATCAGCGTCTTTGGTCTGTGACCCGTCTGTGAGGAGAACGAGAAGCTTGGGAATGCCATCGCGGCCACCGTTTCCTTTGCTGAACATTTCGTCCCTTGCCATCTTCAAGGCTTTGTCGATCCTCGTCGTTCGGCCAAACATTGGGAGACTATCAACTGCATTCATGAACGTACGCGCATCCTGGTGCTCATTCAGCTTGACACTATGCTCTGTGTGCCAGCTAAATGTGATGATGCCAGCTCTACTTCCATTTGGTGATATATCTAAGCTTTCGGCAAGCCTCTTCACGAATTCTTTCTCTTTGTGGTATTCGCGCCTCAGACTACCAGACGAATCGACGACGAAACCTACGTCCACTAGATTCTTGCATACTGGACCTACAGGCAAAACAAGACAAACAATAATGAACAGTGCACTTTGCTGAACACTAACACTAAGATATTGGCAAAAGAAGGGCATGGTTGTTTGCAATGGTTGCCGCCTACAAGCTCTTTTCGTTGCCTTTACTCACTTAATTTATAAACGTACGTACTCTCAAGTAGAGGGCATGGCTGAATGTCTGGTCAAGCAACTCAAGCAACTTGAAAACTACATTTTACATCAAAAATAACATCATACCCTTTATGCATGAAGCTGTAGCAACTGCATCGACGAAGGCTCCTGAAGAAAGCTGATCAAAATCGTTTGCAATGTAAATATCATTTTCAGATTTGACAGCTCTCAGCAACTCCTCCTTTTTCACATTTCCTCCCACCCCCACAGCTAGAACCTTGATCTTTGATTCGTGCAGGGGCAGAGCTGCCTGCAGGAGTGCCTGTGCTCCAGCATCTTTAGACTGCACTCCGTCTGTCAGCAAAACTATCACTTGTGCTGCTTCAGGTCTCATACCATGTTCTGGCTTGAAAATACCGTCGAAAGCAAGCTCAAGCGCTTTGTCCATTCTCCTATCTCCACCAAGCAGCACAAGGTTGTCTACAGTCTCTTCAAAGTCTTCAAGTCTCTTTGTGTCAGAAAACTTGATGCTCACTCGACTGGAGTTGCCAAAAACAACGATACCTGCACGAGTTCCGTCTGCAGACAGATCGAAGCTTCTTGCCATCTCCTTTACGAAAAGTTTTGCCTCATCATAGTGCGTTGCCATACTTTTTGACGAGTCGACTACGAAAGCAATGTCTACTCTCGACTTACACATGTTCAACCCAGGATCCGCTAATGGTACAGCTGTCGAAAAGGAAAGTAAAAATATTATACCTGGCTGTATTTGAGTACAAATTGCGTATTCTGCTCTAGTTACGAGCTTCAATGGAAACATGTACAAAGTATGTATCACAAGTTCAAGGTAACAATGCCAACTAACAAGGTAATTGCCATTCGAAACAGTTTCTCGACTAGATATGAAAGACAATCTCCTATCTACAATCTACAATTCAAATTTCAGTTACACTAAAAACAGGCTGCACCCTTAGTTACACACCTGAACGGCAAAACATGTCAGCGACCTTGTTTACGAACGGAGCAGAATTGAGTTGTTTGAAGCCCTTAGCAAGGAAGACGTTGGAACTATCTCCTGCAATTTGATTTAACTCGGGTGGGTCTACTCTTCTTCCTATGCCAATGACAAACGTCTTAGCGCCAAACTGCATGCGAATCTCCGAAGCAATTGTGGCTGGGTCAACGGCATCTTGATCTCTTGTTTGTCGACCATCTGTTAGCAAGAAAATGATTTTCGGCAAAACACGACCAGCGCTTGTAGACTGCTGGAAAAGTTTGTCTTTGGCCAGTGTGAGAGCTTTGTCAATCCTAGTCGTGTAACCCATAAACGGAAGTTTATCTACAATCTCATTGAACTGTGCAGTAGTTCTAAAATCTGATAGTTTGACACTGAGCTCAGCATCGTAGCTGAATGTGATAATGCCGGCTCTGCTTCCACCTTCTTCGATTCCTACAGAGTCGGCTAGAATTTTCACAAACTCTTTCTCTTTGCCGTAGTCTCTCCTCAGGCTTCCAGACGAGTCGACAATGAATCCAATTTCGGCAGCATTGATGCAAGGCTCAACTACAAAACAAATCGTATGCCATTCAGAATTTGCAATGAAAGTGAGAAGAAAAAAATGGCAACTGTATCTTGAGCACATTTAACGATGTCCAGCCTTTCATCAAAGTTTTGTGTAGCTTTCAAAGTTTCAGCAAACCCGATGGACACATCATAACAGGTTTGACAAATCAAATGGGCTTTTAACCGTCAGCTATGAGAGTTATACCGACCCAATTTAATAATAATATGCCTTTTGCTGGTATTGAAAAACAGGACACACTGTATTCAAGGCTTGCTCAAACGCTAACACAATATTTGACATATTATTTGCATAGAGAAACTCACTGGTTTGCAGGCAAGCAGATCCGGTAATGCCGTCAACAAACTCTGTAGATTTCAGCTGCTCAAAGTCTTTGGCTAAGTACAAGTCGTCTTGTGATTTTACCAAGGTGCGCAGCTCAGCTGGGTTAACACCTCTGCCAATACCGACAACGATTACCTTGATATCGGCATCGTGGAATTTTTGAATGATTTGCGAAGGTGACACCGCATCAGCATCTTTAGTCTGCTCACCATCAGTAAGTAGAACAAGTATCTTTGGAACTTTAATCCTCATTCCATTTCTTTCGCTAAACATTTCATTGTAAGCCGTCCTCAATGCTTTGTCGATACGAGTAGTGCTTTTCATTAGAGGCAGATTATCAACAGCTCTACCGAAACCATCTGCATTGTTGTAATCCGAGAACTTGATACTCAGATCAGAATGATAACTGAACAACACCACTGCGACATGACTACCTCTGTCAGAAACATCAAGGTTTCTTGCAACGAGCTTTACAAACTCTTTCTCTTTTGCGTAATGACGGGCCAGACTGCCTGACGAGTCGACAATGAAGCCAACATCGGCTACAGCTTTACATTCTACACGATCCTCAGCTGGAAAACAAAGAAAAAATTACATTCATGCAACATGCATAACATGCTATTGAATATGTGAAGAGAGCAGGTTAAAGTGTAGCAATAAGTTCTTTTCATAACCAAATGCAACATTCACGAATAAACGAATAAAGACATATGACAGAGGATGCTTTATTGCAGTCAACTGACTTATGTACTTGCGTATGTTAAGGAAACTTGCCTTTCTTGCAACCCTCACTAGAGACATTTTGAACAAACGAGCTTGACTTGAGCTTATCAAAATCCGCTGCAAAGAAGAGATTGCTTTCAATTCCTGCTATTCTTTTTAGTTCATCTGGCTTTACACCTCTGCCGATTCCAATGACAACCAGTCTTATTCCTTGGTCGCGCAGCTCTTTTGCAATAGTATCTGGATTTTCAGCACCAGCGTCTTGAGTTTGCGAACCATCAGTTAGAAGGAACACCAATTTGGGCGCGTCTTCTCGAGCACCAACCATGAGCTTTTCCTTGGCAAGGCGAAGAGCCTTATCGATTCTCGTTGTATAACCCATGAGTGGAATACTATCGATCGCCTTATTGAAGTCATCTATATTCTTGAATTTGTCGACGGGGATGCTCAGCTCTGCATGGTAACTAAACGTAATCACACCGGCACGGCTTCCTGCTTCTGATATACCGAATGATTTTGCAAGTTCTTTGACAAATTCCTTTTCTTTGTCATATTCACGGCGCAGACTTCCGGAAGAGTCGAGAATGAAACCAACATTTGCGACGTTCTTGCATTTAACAACTAAACGAATAAAACAAAAAGAAACGGTTGTTTAAATAATATTTTAAAAGGCTTCCAGTGTCGATTGAAATACAAAATTCGACAAAGCATAGGTATACCCCTAAAATAAATGGCTGAATTCGCCATTCTTACCACTTTCTTTACATGCACTCTTTGCTATGGCCTCTACAAGCGTTCTCTCTCTCAGTTCATCGAATCGCTCCACATAGAATATGTCAGTTGGTGACTGAACTAATTTGTTTAGAAGCTCTTTATTTGCGTCTTTGCCTGCTACCAAAACAAGTAATTTAATTCCGGCTTCATGGTAGCGACTTGCTGCTAAAGCTAGAGAATTGCCATCAGCCTTGTCCAAATACATTGCAGTCGTTATCACCGTCAGGATCTGAGGAACGTCCAGCCTGGCCCCGTTCGAATCGTTAAACAGTTCGTCATACGCTGCCAACAAAGCCTTATCTAGTCGATTTTTGCCCCCCACGGCTGTCATTTTGTCAACAGCAGCCTCGAAGTTTGTCATATTTTTGTGCTCTCCCAGCCGTATAGCTAGTTTTGGCACATTTCCTGTAACAATAATACCTGCGTGAGCGTTCTCCTTGCTGACTTTGAAGCTGCCAACAACAGCATTAACGAAAGCCTTTTGCCTGCTTTTCGCTGAATCATCAATGCTTTCCGAGCCATCAAAGACAAAGCCAAGATCAGCACGTATTTCACATGCAAACGGCTTTGCAGCTGAAAAAGAAGCAGCAAAGGAAAACGTCAACTTTATCAATGTAGTTTTCAATTTTTACCAACAAAAGGAAATATCGCAACTTATATTTTATGGATTTGATAAGCACATTTTGTTCTTCTAAAAGGCTTGTTAGCTTTTCAGATCAGTAGGATTGTTCCTTAGAAATTTCTTCCAGGGAGTTTTTTATTTAGTTACAAAAAGTCGATTTAGACAAATGCTGTATATTGTGCTAATTCAATTTACTTTATTCAAGTTTTATCATTGTAACTTTATCCTGTTTTTTCTTTTTAAAAATTTCAAATTGCAAATGAATGAAATCGATCATTATAAATAATTGTTTGCCCTTGACTTCTTGTCAAGTAGAACTCTAAGGGTAAGGCGTTTTTAGAAAAACAAAATATTGATGAATAATGTCTTTGCTAATAGTTAAATTTCAAAATTCTTGCCTATTTTGCATGTCATCTTTGTAATGGTCCTTAAAAATGATGAAGATATCAATTGATCAAAGTTTCTTGCAAGGAAAAATGTAGATTTTTCGTTGGCAATATTTTGTAGCTCTTTTTCATTAATTCTGTTCCCAATGCCAATAACTATGAAGTTCATTTTTTCTGCTTTCATCTCTGCTGCAATTACACCAGGATCTTCTGCGTCGATATCCCTTGTTTGTGACCCATCAGTCAACAAAACGGTCAATTTTGGTACATATAACCTTGATCCATTCTCCAGCCTAAAAAATGAGTCTCTTGCAAGTTTAAGAGCCTTATCTATTCTTGTTGTATGACCGAATATTGGGATTCTGTCAACAGCTTCTTGAAATCCTTGAGTGGAGTCATAGTCGTCTAATTTTATGCTATGCTCTGCATGCCGGCTAAATGTAATTACACCAATTCTGGTCCCATTTTTTGACATTCCCAGGATATCTGCAAACTGCTTTACAAAATCTTTCTCTTTTCTATATTCTCTTCTTAGACTACCAGATGAGTCAATAATTAAGGCCACGTCAAGAATATCTTGGCATTTTCTTTCTGTAAATCAAAAATTATAAAATGATTACGGTATAAGATTACAAAATTAGTCATCAAACAATCCCATGATTTGTTGATCAAATCTTTTGTTCGCAAAAATTAATTGTATGAATCAATCGATTAATAAAAAAACAACCAATCAGCCAATCGGTCTTACCATCACAATCAATCAATTAAGCAATCAAGCAATCAAGCAACCAAACTGTAAATCAATCGGTCACCTGACCAAATAAACAGTAAACCCATTCATGAAACAACGTCTTCGGTGATTCACCAAAGTCACTAGCTTCCCCAACCAACTATTCTCTTCAGATCAATCAGTCAGTTTGGGTTACTAGTTTTCTGGTTAGTAGCTATTACTATTTTAATGTACTAAATTCTCATCAGATAATTCTTTTCCAATACCAATCAGTGTTATCAATTTGGCATCATTCCCTACCTAAAATACCGCTTACAGATACGTATCCAAAAAGAAAGTGCCAGGGTTAACTTTCATAACATTGATATCATAAATAGAAATATCTTTTTAAAGTTAAGATGTTTATTTTGTGCATCACCTTCTATACATCCAATACTTGCAACTTTACTCGCAAAGCGTTCTGATGCTAACTGATCAAAATCTTCCGCTATAATCAATGCATCATCAGGCGAGGCCAACACTTTTCTTATACTCTTTGTCATTGCCACTAGAATTACCTTGACTTTAGCTTCAAAATAAGGTTCTAGAGCACTCTGAATTTTCTTATTTTCATCAATTTGAAACTCAGCTCGGTCTGTTAGTATTATAAGAGTCTGTGGTGCATTAGATGTTTCTGTTGCTTTAGACACTACCAAACTTGTATATGCAATTTCAAGTGCTTTCACAAGATCTGGATTTTTTCCTTGAAATGGAAGACTGTCTACAGCTGCAAGAAAAACTGATGAATTCTTTGTTTGTATTGTCTGCGCAATATCACTGGTACTGGAGCTCGAAGTGAATGTGAACGACGTCCCATCTTCTGATAAATCGAACGCAGTTGCTACAGATCGTATAAATTCGACTTCATTTTCGTACTCATATCTAGATGATGTTGTGGAATCAACAACAAAAGCAACGTCAACAAATGACTGACAGGTGTATGCTGGGGCACTGAATAGCACTGCTGTAAAAAGAAACGAGAAAACGATATAATCAACCATGTAATGATATATGATAGCGATGTGTAATGCATTGCAAAAATGATTATGATATTCCTGCCATAGCAAGAGTTTTAGAATATCAATAGGATTCACTCCGTCAAATAAAATAAAAAAAACGTTAGATACACCGAAGTGAATTGCAAGAACCGTGTCATAAGAGTCATACTTTAAGGAGAGACCTTTCATTTACCAGCGGGCCTCCTTGCCCCAATCTACGTGGGCCTGAGTGCAGCCATATAAATTGCCGTAGAAAGAGATAATGTTACATTTGTTTTTTCTGGTGAATTATCAAAAAATTTCGTTGTGACCGGGCATTTCAAATTACTGATTTTTTATAAAAGATGCAAAAATGCCTTAGTAAGAGACTCAAAACAACCACATATTCTTTAAAACATCTTAGAAAAGTTATAGTACTATTTAAGATGTTCAAAGCATGCATTTCTTTGTAAGTTTTCTTCATTCATTGTGCTTGCGACATCATACAAAAATATCAAGTGATTTATGTTACAACTGTGTAGACGTCCGGATTATGCCTAATTACTTATCAAATGATCATTATATTTCTATCCTTACACATTTCTGTAAATTAATCTGCATGAAAATTGCTTGTTTGCTTAGAAATCTCGAAATATGATACAACTTGCTGCATGATTACTATTAGAGCAATATGATTCCAAAAACTATGAGTTGAAAGCTTTTAGATTGATTTGTAATTTAGAAAATAATAACATTTGATGTTTTTATGACATTTCATTATCTGAACATTCAACTTTCCGATGATATTCAACTGAAGATTCCATTTTACAACTATCATTTCTGAATCTGTTGTTCCAATTAAGCCTTGGTCAAACGAACTGAATATTGCACTGAGCAACATTCATTCAGCTCTTCTCAGCTCACTGCTCAGTACAGGGTGGTCAAACGAATTGAACAATGCAGCCAAAAATTCTATGAACAAATTATTATTAGTTTGATTGTCTCCGCAATGAAAAATTGAAATTTCGCACAAAACTATTGCAAATCAAAAAGCATTCTTTATGTTGTCCAAATGGTGAGCTTTTATGACACTATTAAACGGCTTTAGTGAGCACAATCTAAAAAAAATTCTCAAAGTAATCTCGGTGCAAAACTTGAATTTACGGCGCATGTAAGGCAAGTCCGAGTTGAGCAAAGTTCAGCTGGGTGGTCAAAAGAACTAAGCATCGCTCAATAACAGCTCGAACAAAAGAAATGTTTGATTACTCTCTCAACATCGCGGTCAAGCACCTCTGGGCAGGACTGAGCATGGCTGATCACGACTGAGCAATCTTTCAAACGAACTGAGCTTCTCACTGACTTGGCATGCTGAGCGTTGCTCAGTGAAATGCTCAGTTCGTTTGACCGGGGTTTTACATACAAGAGAAGTACCACATTTGGTAATAATTGATAAAGACATTGTAATTGTAAATTTGGGAGCCTGCATATGGGCTAGCTAGCAACTGTCTTTTGATTGGTTAGTAAAGCAACCAAGCCTACACTGATTGAAAATGCATATATAAAGATAAGTTTACATCTGATTGAAAAGTCATATTGATAAGTTTACCAGTATTTTTTATTATCAATTTTGTCATTAATGTTGGCGGCTCACGTCATTAATTGACGATGATGGCCGAAAAATATTCTCAAAACCGCCCGTGCCATTCCCATTATCAAAGCACTCAGCACGGGAGAGCACGTTGCTGACGCTTTTTTTTAAAAATAGATTATGTTTTATTGTCTTAATGAAGAACAGAAACTATAAAAAATGGTACCTGGTAAACATGCACTTGCAACAAATTTTGAAACAAATTCAGCTGATACGAGTTCATTGAAATTTTCAGCCAAAAACACACGAGTCTCTCCATTTGCAATTTCAGTCAGCTCGTCTCTATCAACCTGTGTTCCAATGCCAATAGCAAAGATGGTTGCACCAAACGAACGTCTTATTTCTGCTGCAATGCCAGAAGGTTTGACAGTATTGCCAACATACGACTGCTTGCCATCCGTAAGCAAAATAAGTATTTTTGGAATGACAGCACGCGCTCCGTTTGACTCGAGAAACAGCTCGTCACGAGCTAATGCTAAGGCTTTGTCAATCCTTGTTGTATATCCCATGTAAGGCAGATTTTGAACAGCTTCCTTGAAACCAACCTTATCTTGCAGACTAGAGAGTTTGATACTGAGAACAGCATTATAGCTGAAAGTGATGATGCCAACCCTACTGCCGTCTGGATCAATTTCAAACACATCCGCTAAAATTTTAACAAACTCTTTCTCTTTATGAAAAAGTCGTCGCAAGCTTCCTGAAGAATCCACCAAAATGCCAATATCTGCTATACTATCGCATCTGTTGACTGAAAAAGACATTTTAAACTTGGCTACTTTCGTGCTACTTCTGATTACATCTAAGGAGTTATGAACAAGAGAAAACAGTTATCTGAGAATGTACGAGGAAATTGTTTTTGCATTTGTGAAACGCTGTACTTACAACCGGAGCTTCAAAAACACTGTGAATTCATACTTAGAAGAAATAGGAAACTACCACCTAAGAGAACTTACTTGTATTAAGACAAATTGTCTTCGTAATGCCATCAACAAACTCTGTAGATTTCAGCTGCTCAAAGTCTTTGGCTAAGTACAAGTCGTCTTGTGATTTTACCAAGGAGCGCAGCTCAGCTGGGTTAACACCTCTGCCAATACCGACAACGATTACCTTGATATCGGCATGGTGGAATTTTTGAATGATTTGCGAAGGTGACACCGCATCAGCATCTTTAGTCTGCTCACCATCAGTAAGTAGAACAAGTATCTTTGGAACTTTAATCCTCATTCCATTTCTTTCGCTAAACATTTCATTGTAAGCCGTCCTCAATGCTTTGTCGATACGAGTAGTGTTTTTCATTAGAGGAAAATTATCAACAGCTCTACCGAAACCATCTGCATTGTTGTAATCCGAGAACTTGATACTCAGATCAGAATGATAACTGAACAACACCACTGCGACATGACTACCTCTGTTAGAAACATCAAGGTTTCTTGCAACGAGCTTTACAAACTCTTTCTCTTTTGCGTAATGACTAACAAGGCGGACTGATGAGTCAACGATAAAGCCAACATCGGCTACAGCTTTACACTTCATTGGTTTCTTAACTAGAACCATAGAAAAATTCTGATAATGTAAAAATTAACAGCAAAATTTAAAATGTAACAAGTTACACATTTAGACCCCCCTCACATAAGAAATTTCAGGCCGGTCTGAACTCAGATCGACCTTAAATTCATTTCAGTCTGCGGTCTGAGCCCTTGAGGTGCTCACATGAGAGAGGGCGAAATGAAACTCAGGTCGACCTGAATTCCTTTCGGTTGTTCAGGTCGGTCTGAAATTTCAGGTCGACTTGAAATCCGCATGTGAGCAGAAACGTTTTTCAAGTCGGGGCGAAATGAAACTCGCGGAGAGAAATAAATTGCACTCTGGGATGCAAATTAGAGTTCTGGGATACATTTTTGATAAATTTGGCGCCATTTCACCATTGAATAATGCAAGATACAGCCTGTGCTTATTTTGCCAAGATCTATTTGGCTTTTGTTGGACGTCATGAAAACTCTTGGAATAAAGAAACGGTACATGTTGAAGAAGTTGAAACATAAGTTGAAGAAGCAAAATAAAATGAAGTTGCAGAGCCGAGACTAGAACAACTAAAATAGATTTTAACAATTGATTTAAAATAAACCTTTTCATCAAATCATTGGGCGCCATGATTGTTTTGATCTAAATTTCGCCGAAAATGCGCATGTGCAAAACCCTGTGGCTTTTTCAAGCCGGTTTAAAAACATCCATGTTAATTAGCACGCACCATCAAATTTCAAGACGACCTGAGTTTCAGACCGGCCTGAAATTGTTCATGTGAGGGGGGTCTTATTTCTAATTGGATAATCATAATGCGAAGTCTGAGAAAGAGTGGACGCCCACTTTAACCGTTCATCTTTACTGAATAGCATCTAAGATACGAGATATAACGGGATATCATTCATATGAGGCCATAAAATATAAAAATATCAATCATACTAAAAGAGCTGCACTTTTTATAAAAGTGTGACTATTTTTAATTTGGGTCTACAGGTTAAAAATTGACCCAAATAGAACAACAAAAGTGTATCGGAACACTTTGACCTCATGTGGAGGAAGGCTGATCCGAGCCGATTTTGAATTGGATGCAAAGTTATCTGCTACCGTATAGTCAAACATATAAAATTTAAACTAATCTTACCTAAACTACAGAGCCTGTTTGACAGCTGTAAAAGAAACTCAGGAGATTGCAATACAGTCATGTCTTGAATGGATAAAACCAAATCGGTGTTACCAATGATTTCGTCAATTGCTTCTGTTCTCTTAGTACCAACCATTACGGTAAAAATGGTAACGCCAAGTGACTTTATTTCATTGAGAATTGATCTTCGTAAGTACCTGTCCAAGGTTTTTTGCTGCGATTTATCAATAAGCAAGACTATGAGTATAGGTAAATCTTTTTGAGCGCCTGGTACCAAAACATCCTTCACGACCCGGAGACCATCATCAATATTTGTTGCTGACCCTGTGTACTGCAAAGAACGAACTGCACTTTTGAATGTACTGACTTTCTCTTTGGAATTGAATGGAATACCAACCTCAGCTCCGTTGTGGTAAAGGACAACTCCCGCTCTGTTACCAATTTTTGACAATGGAAATACGTCCACAAAGTGTTCCAAGAACTTTTTTTGTGCCTCAAATAGATGCGGAGTGACAGAAGAGTCAAGAATGAAGCCAAAGTTTGCCAGATTAGTGCATTTCGGAACTAGAGAAAACACGAATGTCCAATTAAGAAATCAAAAGAAAAAGGAAAGGAATCTTCTATCTAATTATCATCATCAAAAGAAAACAAAGGTTAAAAAGCCAACTTTATTCCAATATTTGCTTTTCTCGTTTCTCAGCTAAAAGCTAAGATACCTAATACTGTCAGGCAGATACAACATTTTCTTTAAGTTCTAATTTGCCTTAATTAGCTGTTATTTTAGCTATTTGAATTATAAAGCCAACTTTAAATAAATCGATAATAATAGTAATAGTAATAATTTTTTTTAAACATCTCATTTTCATTGAATACATTTTAAATTTACAATTATACGACTCGCTTTTACAGGCATCATATAATTGGCTTATCTGCATTACAATATTTAAAAGTCAATTAGTTCGGGGCTTAGCCATGGTTTGTTTCGACGACAGAAGATATAGTAGGTGCAGCGGATAGAAATGTTCATGAGTTTCATCAAGATGGATTTAGTTTGATTTGAGTCAAAATTAAGTTGGTGTAGCATGTCAGAGAGAGAGGTAGATGAGGTTCCCAGAATGCCAAGGGCACTCATAGAAAGGTTAACAAAGGTAACACGTTTATAGCCAGGGCTCAGTTCCTTGATAAGGTCGCTATATTTCCTAGCTTTTCGTGTACTGTTTTCGTCGATGTTGCTTTCGAACCCAACAGTAAGCTCTAGCATGTAAAGGATTCGATCTTCAGTTACGAAGACAAGATCTGGTCGATAGGAGTCGCCTGTGATTAAAGAAGGTGATAGAAATGAAGGCAGGTCGGCGTAAAGTGAGCTGTTTCTAGATGTTGAAAGGATTTTAGCCAAATATAGAAGTACAGAATCATGTCTCCAGGTATACCTACCATGTTCAAGATAATTCTTGCAGCTAGAGACTATGTGCTGTAATGATTCTGATTGGAGACAGAAAGAGCAGGCAGATGACTGAGTAATTGACCATTTGCAGAGGTTTTTCCTAGTGGCAAGAGTGTTGTTTAGGTATTTGATGGTAAAGTTGTAAATGTTTTTTGGTAACTTTTGCTGAACACTAGACCAAAGTTGATTAGTTCCCTTAGAAGCAAATTTTAAGATGCACGAGATAATAAATCCTTGAGATGTAAGAACGTTTTCAATGCGGTTTTCGTGTTCACTTTGGATGGATTTGAGAACTTGTTTGGTGTTGCGATAAACGTCATATTGTATGTTTGTACCAGTGCTAGAGTCTTTCCATAAAGAGCGAATCTCTTGGTTTGGGGACAGTCTTAAAGAGTTGCGGATAACTGTTTGGCATTGTAAGAACTTGGTAGATGGAAGAATGAGATTGATGCCAAACTTCGATTTTGGAATGACGAGGCTACTTAGTGAAGCACTTATTGGCAGCTCGAGCCATTGTCTAACAAAGCTTGAAACAACATTGTCTAGATTCTCTGTCACCCATGTCTTGCTTAAATCAGCGATGGTCAGGTTCCAGGAAATTTTGGATAGCACATATCGGTGGTATAACAGAATTTTGTTCTTTGGATGACACGACAATTTGTCGATACTGGACATTAACGAGTTGACAGTTTCTAATAGTTCTGACCCTTTTTGAATTCTGTGCTCAATGTACATGTTTGCGGAGAGAAATGCAAACATCGAATCGCGTAGGCAAGATGTGAATATTTTCAGTGGAATGGTTTCAAGGGTGATAGGGCGGAAGTTTTCAGGATTAGATGCATCGCCCCGTTTATGGATTAGCACTGTGCAGGCCAGTTTCCACTCCTCAGGTATATCACCCGAACTCCAAATTATTCGAATTAGCTCAGTCATGTATGTACGGAGATATGGACATCTTTTAAAAGGTATTATTGATAGCTTGTCAAGCGGACAAGGCGAACCAGACGACTTCATTCGACGAACAACTTTCGTGATTTGATGGTAAGAAGGAGGATCTACCTATTATAATAATATAATAATATAATAATATAATAATATAATAATATAATAATAATAATAATAATAATAATAATAATAATAATAATAATAATAATAATAATAATGATAATAATGGAAACTTTTCATTTTCAATTCAATTAAAACTACAATTATAAATTTCACTATTACAAAGGTAATTTGCAATTGGCTAGCCTGGGTTTACAAAGAAGAAGACTATTACAAGCACAAACAAAAGAAGTTAACAAAAAAAATGAAACAGTGTGTTCGTCATTGTTTGTTTTAGAAGTCGTCAGTAGCAGAGATCGTTAGAATTGAAGAAGTTCAGGATTATTCCAAGATTTATTTCTGCGGCAGAAAATGTAATAGGTAGTACGGATAGTTAAGTTGGATAGTTTGGAGATCATGAAGCGGAGATGATTCTCGCTGACATCTAAAGCGTTGCACATATCGATGAAAGAGGAGCAGGAGAGACCAAAGATACCTAGGGAACTGATAGAAAGATAAACAAACATGATAGAAGAATAGGCTGAGCTTAGGCTGTGAATGAGATTCGAGTATTTCTCTCCTTTGCGGTTAGTTTCGTATCCTACTGTAAGCTCGAGTATGGATAGCCGATGGTCAGAAGTGACTAGAAGTAGATCAGGACGGAAAGAGTCTCCTGTTATGATAGAGGATGAGAGATAACCTGAAATGTCTGCGTAAAGAGAGCAATTAGGTAAAGCTTTTAAAGACTGTGCTAGGAAGTTTAATGCAGAGTTATGGCGCCATGTGTAAGGGCCTTCTTAGAGGTTTGTTTTACAGCCTGCAACAATGTGAAGTAACGTTTCTGGCATATGGCAAAAAGAGCAATCGGACGACTGAGTAATGTTTCATTTAGATACGTTTTTTCGCGTGGCAAGGGAGTTGCTAAGATATTTGATAGTAAAACTGTAAATGTTCTTGGGCATGTTGCTTTGAAACGTGGTCCATATGTTAGAGACCATGGGAAGAGAGTGGTCAAAGATGAAGGAAAGAACGGTACCTTGAGATACAAGATGGTTTTGAAGGCGCTCTTTATGTTCTAATCTAACAGCCTTCAATACTTCTCTAGTATTCCTGTAAACATCATATTGGATGTTCATGCTCTGGCTGGTATTTTTCCACAAAGATTGGACGTTTTTGTTGGGAGAGGATTTCAGTGCATTACGATAAACAGTTTGACACTGCATGAATTTACAGAAGGAATAATCAAGTTAAGACCGAACTGGTTTTTTGACAGAATAATGGCACTTAAAGTAGCACTTATGGGTAAATCGAGCCAACGGCGGATAAATGCAGAAACTTGATTATCAAGGTTTTCGACGATCCAGGTTTTTGATAGATCGGCTGATGTGAGGTGCCACGAAATTTGTGAGAGAAGATAGCTGTTATAAAGAAGCAGCTTATTCTTTGGATGGAGAGGTAAAGAATCAATTTGCGTTAGGAGTTCTGTGAAGATTGAGCTGAGCTTAGACATATGTTCTTGGTTGCTCATATTGAAGTCAAAGTGACGCCCAAGATACTTAAAAGACTCTCCAGTTATGACAGGAGGGACCATTTCATTATTGATGAAGAGCTTTGACTGATATTGTAGGGAGCGTGTTGAGAATTTTTTAATACCAAAGGTTGTGCATTTTTTCTACTCTTATAATCATGTTAGACCATTGACACCATCTTGTAAAGCAGTTTATACATACAGTCTGGTTGAATGATAATAATGATAATGATAATAATAAAAATGATAATAATAATAACATAATGAATTATTGGTACCTGCAGCACGGCAAATGCTTTTTGTGGCGCCGTCAAGAACCTCCCTCGTTGCATGGGTTTCGGTAGCTTCTAACACAAATTGTTGAGTCAATTCATTCAAAAGGGCTTTGGGAAGAATGACATTTCTTAGCCCGATTGTTATCACTTTTATTCCAGCTTCTTTAAACTGATCTAGCTCAGGCTGTAGAAAAGATGAGGCTTGGGTGAATAAGTCACTGATAAGAACCAAGACTTGCTGTGAATCTACCCTCATGCCATTTTGTTGCTGAAATCCCTCATAGTAGGCCTTTTGTAAGGCTATCTTAATGCTTGAAACAGGACCTTGAAATCTTAATCGATCAACAACAGACTGGAAATCAGTCGCACTTTTCGAAACACCAAGTTTGTGTTCAAGTGTTGCCTCGCGGTTGAACTGAATAATGCCTGCTTGAGAGTCTGTGGACGATATCTTCAACCTTCCTGCTAATTCATTGACAATTTTTTTGGCTAAGCGATGCTGTTGTTCGGTAGTTGTTCCGATTGCAAACAACACATCTGGATCGAGTTCACATTGCACAGGAGTGTATACTGAAAAAAAATAAGTTTCCTTAAAGGGACTTTCGAAATTGTTTAGAGAAAGAAAACTTTTCCAGGAAACCACAAAATTTCTATTTGATAGATAACCATTCACTAATGAAGCTTGAAATAGCTAATAAAGGAATTAAAATTTTGTACAAAACTTTTATAAAAATTCGCCTTTTGTCATGAAGTTATAAATTCCTCTTCATCCAACTTAGGTGGATGGTAATTCATTTTCATCTTCTTCTGTTCGACAAAATTTTTTTGAGATCTGTACTTCTTGTAATCGTACAGTTGTTTAATAACTAAAAGACGGATAGGCAAAAGAGTTTTACGCAGAATAGATGGCCTGAATCCCTAGTGTATAAGGCTTTGTATCAATTAAATGAAAATAAATCACGTTTATTTTACATCTGTATAATTTCGACTTTTTCAAATGTTATTTGATCCTTTTTTCAAAGGGCAAAACTATTATATGGAAAAAATTTCATTTCAAGAAGATAAATATTATATTTCATATAATAATAGAAAAATATGAAAATGGTCGCAGAAACTTGTCTTGCTTTCAATCATCCAAAGCATTTTAATGGTTATACATGTCCATCTACCCCAATCTATCTAGCATACAAAGTACATTTGAGTATTATTCTAAAGGTTATTTTAACTCCTTATCAAATACTTCGTGCTTTCAAGGGCCACGGGGGCAAAATTAAAAGGATTTAAAAAGAAGATGTGAAATTTACCACTTTCACAAACAAGATCTGATATTCGCTTTGTAAATATATCCGACTGAAGACTGTTGAAATAATTGGCAAGGAAAAGGTTGCCAGGATGTCCAGCTATAGCTTCTAGCTCCTTCTTTTGTACATTCGGTCCAACACCAACGACAAATATATGCCCACCAAGATTTCTAATATCATTGGCAACAGAAACAGGATCAACCGCGTTTTCATCTGGACTCTGAGAACCATCGGTGATCAAGAAAACCACTTTCGGGTGTTTGTCTTTATCAGCTTTCAATTTAGCTAGCTCTATTTTGGCTAGCAGCAAACCTGTATCACAAATAAAAGCAAAATATAATTCGAAATATATTTCAGTTACGTAAATCAATTAAACGAGATCATCGACATAACTTCGTCCTAAGGCCGTTCACAGCTTGCAAATTTATCATCTACACAAAGAACCTTGATATTTTTGGATACTAAACAATCGGAATAAATACATAAAGATTAGTTTTGAAGCTTTTCAAAGGATGAATTTTTTTAGTTTCAGAGTCAAAAATCTAAGAGGAGGCAATTATCTGGCAAAAATACCTTCATCAATCCTGGTAATGGATCCGAGAGGACGTACCAACCGAAGCTGATCAATCAATTTCCTCTTTCTTTCATAATCATCAATCTTTATATTGTTCACGGCAAACTTGCTGAAGGTAATGAGACCGGCCCTGCTACTCGCGGCCAAAGACTGGACAAAACGTTTTACAAAGTATTTTTCATACTGAAAACTGTCTTTGACGCTTGCAGAACCATCAAGGACAAACAGGAAATTGCCTCTACTTTCACAACTCGGAACTAAAAAAAAGTTATTTAATTGAGACTTGTAAATCCGTTAGAACTAATTCTTAAGTTTTACAGGGATTACCAACACATTGCCTTCCATCAAATTTCTATGTATACAGCTTTGAGATCATACATTAAAAACCCGTAACAATAGACTCTTCTGTTGGTATTGGCCTAATAGGCTTGCAATCTGAACGTAACTGAAAATAAGCTCCTCCTGTTGTCACATAAATATTCTCTTCTTGTATATGTTCTTATCACCTTTGCTTGTGATGCTTATTTTTTCAGTGGTATAGAGACGAGGAAGAGTTGAACTCCCTGAATAATTACCATACATTAAAGTCTGGTTTGGTTTAGTTTGGACATTATCTTAAAAATACAACTGTACAGAATACGGTTAAATGATTTAAGATGTAACTAATACTTATAAATTTCCAAAAAAAAACACTTTACAACAAATAAAAAGACATTTTTTTCTCAAAGTAGGTCAAATCTTCACAGCTGAGAAAGCTGTTAGATCTTTTACTGCTAGACACGAAAGGTTTCGTTGGCATCTTATGTTGTTTTATACTTTCATAAAACTTTACATTTATTGTTTCACAAAACCTCTCATTCCGGATTGCTTTGACACAAAATTTTATTGCTTAAGATATATTGCACTCAAGAGTTGTTTATTGCTTAACATTTCATAAAACGATAAAATGTTGCTGGTGCTTTCAAAGGAATTCTCTTTTGATGCTTCTTCAAGAATGAGAAGACAGATCAAGTAAAGATCCAATAATAATCTGTTTTTTATCTTTAAACCTTCCAACATTTGATAAGCTAGTGCTGCCCGATGGATCAAAATCAAGATCCTTGTCAGCCGTTTCTCTTCGATATGCATTATTATTATATCCCTTTATATAAACTCATGCTCACCTGTTTGTGGTTATTGAAAGTAAAACATTAAATTGAAAATAAAGCTAAAATGTGACGTTAAACAGCACATTAACCATACATGAAAACTTATACCTGGTGCTTCACAAGATGCATCAGCAATATTTTTGACAAAAGTTTTCGTTTTGAGCTCGTTGAAATCTTTTGCTAGATACAGATCATCTGTCTTGAGAACAATTGATTCAAGTTCAACGGGATCTACTGCCAAACCAATGCCAATTGAAATAACTTTGATTTTATCATTATGAAACGGTAAAACGGCGATCGATGGCTTCACTGCGTTTGGTGCTTCGGTCTGTTTGCCGTCAGTCAACAAAATGAGAACTTTAGCAACATTAGGACGCATGCCGTTATTCACATTAAACATCTCTTTGTAAGCAACATCAAGTGCCCTATCGATTCTTGTCCTACCATCCAGCAACGGCAAATTAGCTACCATTTTGTTAAAATCATCTTTGCTACTAAAATCAGAAAACTTCCTCCGAAGAACAGCCTTTTCGCTAAATAACACTAGTGCTGCTCTTATGCTCTTTTCAGCATTGGCAAAAGTCGTCATCAACTCTTGAACAAATTCTTTCTCCTTCCCGTACTCATTTTTTAGGCTTCCAGATGAGTCAACTATGAATCCAACATCGAGTGGTTGAGAACAAACATTTGTTGAGCCGATTGCTTGAACGACAATAAAAAACCTGTTACTAAAGTGTGTAGAAAGTCTGGCGAATTTCTGTTTCAATATAGAAATGGCTTACAGAAAGACTGGTTTTTCAGAAAAACACTTTTTTCTAATCAATCTACTAATAATGAAGAATTCTCAAATGTTTTCATTGAAATTTGACAATCACAGGCATTATTGTAATACTGTTTGACCAGATATGTCAACAGACTATTGAAATAGTGATTTTGTCTGGAAATAAATATCCTTAAGTGTCAGCAGAAGAACTCAAAAAATACGAAAGAACTTTTTGAAGTGAAAAAAATTCTAAAATTCCAAGAAAACATCTATTAGGGTTTGCCATACCTTTTGTGCAACTGTCATGAGACAACTTTTTGACGAATTCTGGGCTAATGAGTTTGTCAAAGGTTTTGACTTGGTAGAAGTTTTCTTTAGAACCAGCAATGTCTTTAAGTTCTGAATCTACGATATCTCCACCAATTCCAATCACGTATATCAGGACACCTTTTTTGCGTAAACTATCAGCAATGAGACCAAGGTTGACGGTATTGCCCTCTCTTGTTTGATATCCATTCGTAAGCAATATCAAAACTTTTGCTACAGACTCCCTAAGCAATTAGAGTAAAAAGGAATTTTAAAACTTGCACGAGAATTTTCTACAGATGATTAATCAGTAACAAACACAATTTCATATACCATTCAAAAGTATGGAAAGTTATCTATCGACGCATTTAGTATCAAAATCTCAAAATATCAGACGTAGCCATCACTTCAATAAAAACAGATAGAGTTAACTGATGATCCTCCTTACCACTGACAATGCAAATAAGAAAACAAAAATTCAATCGGTTGTAGCTACTATTAGGCCTATCTGTCCGACTACGAGCCAGGAGGAGTAAAATTCTATCCACATCATATTTGGAATATGAATTGGCAACGGAGAATGGTCAAAAAAAAAAGAAAACCACATCACGTAGACTGCCAGCCAAAAACAGCAACAGAGACAAAAGCCTTTAGCAAGATAAAAAATCAATACTCTGCTTATATGGTAACAATATTGACTAAACACAAGTTTGATTGCGATTAAGGCAGAGCATGAAAGAGAATGTAAACCAGTGCAGGAAAGGCTTAACAGAGGTCACGAGAATATGAAAGAAATAAGGAGAAGATGAGAGTGTGCTTGATACTAAGTAGGATTTTGGAGGAGGGTATTCATGCATAAAAGAATAAATATATTATATTTATATATTTGTATGTGTGTTATTGATAGCAAGCTTTCAAGCGAAGGCTTGCTCGTGCCGTTTCTACAAAGCTGCAAGTGGCTATATATTTTATTCAGTGTTTTATCGACAGCAAAACAGTTGACTAATTTTTTTAATCTTCCCACAAAACCTAGAAATGAAGGAGCCAACTTGACGGAATTGTTAAGCAAAGAAATTAGAATCGAGAATTGTAAAAAATTATATTATTCGACTATACCGGCATTTCAATTTCTTTAACGTCAAAAACTGTTCACATATTATTCTCTTCCTAATTAAATAAATACCAAAAGATTGATTAAGATATACCTAGCGCCGTTTTTCGGATCGAAGAACTCATCTCTTGCAAGTTTTAGTGCTTCATCAATTTTCGTTGTTGAACCCATTATCGGTAGTGCATCAACCGCATTCTTAATATCAAACAAGTTTTTGAATTGGGACAGTAAAACATTGATTTTGGCAGTCTGACTGAATGTTATTATTCCTGTCCTCGTAGTAAACTCTCCAATGCCAAATGAGTCGATAAGCGCCTTGACAAATTTCTTCCCCATGTGGAATTCTTTCCTTAAACTTGCAGACGCATCCATTATGATACCAACATCCAGCCTTGTTTTACATTTGGGCACTGTAACGGAAGAAATGGATAGTGAATATGGCCAACTTACAGAAAAAAGGATTTGAGAAGCCTTTTTTAAGAAAAGTAATCATCGAAAGAAGGGAATCGCACCTGAAACTAAGCAACAAGCCACAAATATTTTTACAAAGCATAGAATCATTGGAAAAAGACAATGCCAGATTGGATAAAGAACAAATTGGTAGATTACCTAACAGCGATTATTATATTCCTTTCAACGCTTCTTTATATCATTGCACCAATTTCACTTCAATGTTAAATTTGCAACTAACCTGCTCCATAACAGATATCAAGTGTGAGATTTCTCCATATTTCCTTTTCCTCTAAATCTCCCAAGTCATTTATTATGGTCACCAGACTTTCATCTTTTGTAATGGCTGCTAACTCGGATCTGCTGACTTTATTACCAATGCCAATGGCTAGCACCCGTATTCCAAGTTCATGGAATAATTCTGCTTTGTGTATAGCCTTTAACGTTTCATTTCTGTCATTTTCTGTTCCAGTTGAAACAACTACCAAAACCTTTGGATTCTTTGAAGTTTTCGATTCACCTTTAAATAGATCATTCATGGCAGTAGATAATCCCTTGGAAAGTTGCCTTTTTGTTCCGTACTGCATCAGCAAATCAAGAGCCAATTTGAAATTTGAAGGGTTGCCATAGAATGCAAAAGGGACTTGCAACGTCGCTGTGTTGGAATACGTTACCAATCCCGCTCTTGGTCCAGTTTCGTTGAACGAGAATGCACTGACAACGTTTTTTAAGAATGCTTTGACAGAAGTGAATTCATTCTGCCCAGCATTTGAATTATCCAGGAGAAACCCAATATCCACTGCAGAGCTACAAAGCACAGCTGGCTTTTCTGTTGGAAGAGAGAATGGTCTTCAATGTGAAATGAAAAAACTATCGATACCAATTGACAGAAGCAAAAGTTTATAGATGAGAATAATCCAGTAAAAATACAGTGACTATTCAGATTAACTTTTTATTACTTATTCGTTTTATTTCAATCATTTTTTGTCAGATATTCCATATTCATTAGGCTTAACATTGTTCCAAAAAAATCATTTTGACAATCTATAGATTGTTTCAATAAAAATTAGTAGAACAGCTGATACTTAACTCTATCATATAAAGCAAAATAAAGTTAATTCAATTATTTTTTGAAGTAAAACAAATGCTTAAGACTGTAGATTTGGCTTCATAATAAGACTAAGACTAAGTTGTGATCTTTATAATGTTCTCTGGTCTCTGGTATATATTTACGATATATCTATGGTTACCCAACTCAATATATTTGGTGATTAATTTTTAGGTATAGATCACCCTATCAAACAATAGTTTTTATCTTTAAAGATGTCAAGAACGGGCTTTTTACAATCGAAGAATTAAATTGCTAGCCCACATATTCTCTTATCTACAGCCAATCAGTTTAAGCAAGATAAAATAAGGAACTCGGTTTAAGTTCCTTAGTTTATCTTGGTTTAAGTGATTCATTAAGGAGAAAGGTGAAAGTGGAAAGCTCCTAAAACGCATTCAGAGACAGTTAAGATTAAAGGTTAAAATAAGACATGAATAACCTTACAGATTAAAGTGATAGTAGCCATTAAGGTTACAGTAGAAATAATCCCCAAGGATATAGTGGCAATAGAGAATAACGCTACATTAGCTGTGGCCGATAAGGTTACAGTAGGAATAGCGAGTAAGGCTATATTAGTTGTGGCCAGTAAGGTGACATTAGTAATAGCCTTAGAGGTTACAGCAAAATTTGTCATTAAGGTTACAGTATTAATAGCCAGTTAGGTTACATTAACAATGGCCAATAAGGTTACAGCAATAATTGCCAATAAGGTTACAGTAGTAACAATCAGTTAGATCACAGTAAAGGTAGAAAACGCATTAACGTACTTGCTGCTAATTGACATGTTTTTGAAACAAGACGATGTCTGAAGTCGCCACGAAGTAATTCCTCAAATGATGTTGCTAGCAGCATGTTGTCCGGACTTCCTGCAATTGACGCTAGTTCAATTTCGTCAACTGATCTTCCGATACCAATGACAAATATTGTCACGCCTCTGTCTCTTAGTTTTGCCGCCTGAAAGCTGGGAGATGTTGCAAAAACGCTTTTTGTTTGCTTGCCATCAGTAAGAAGAAGAAGAAAATTGGGAACATCTCTCCTGTCTCCATTTGCTTCATTGAATAGCTCTGCATCTGCCACTTGCAATGCCCTATCGATATAGGTCTGCGATGCCATCAAAGGGATTTTTTTCGTTGCTTCTAAAAAGGATGCTGTATCTCTGTTGTCAGAAAGCTTGATAGTGAGCTTCGCAAAGTAGCTGAAAGTAACTACACCAAGGTTCACACCGCCTGCAGTAACCGTTAAATCTTTTGCGAGCTCTTGAACAAAGTTGATTTCTTTATGGAATTCATTACGCAAGCTGCCTGACGAGTCGACAAGAATACCAATATCAGCAACAATTTCGCATCTCTTGATGTCTTTGGTGTATGATCCTATTAAAGATACGACTGAAGCTTTAACATCTTTCTTCATTGCGAGAAAGAATAAAAAATCATTCGATACCAAAGAGAACTTGAAAAACACCAAAGGTCACAGAAATATTCAAAATCAATTACTCATGGAGGGCTTCTAAGTCTAATAAACAAGTTTGGCCACAGGAAACAAGAAATTTTCGTGGAGTAGAGTAGAGTAGAGTAGAGTAGAGTAGAGTAGAGTAGAGTAGAGTAGAGTAGAGTAGAGTAGAGTAGAGTAGAGTAGAGTAGAGTAGAGTAGAGTAGAGTAGAGTAGAGTAGAGTAGAGTAGAGTAGAGTAGAGTAGAGTAGAGTAGAGTAGAGTAGAGTAGAGTAGAGTAGAGTAGAGTAGAGTAGAGTAGAGTAGAGTAGAGTAGAGTAGAGTAGAGTAGAGTAGAGTAGAGTAGAGTAGAGTAGAGTAGAGTAGAGTAGAGTAGAGTAGAGTAGAGTAGAGTAGAGTAGAGTAGAGTAGAGTAGAGTAGAGTAGAGTAGAGTAGAGTAGAGTAGAGTAGAGTAGAGTAGAGTAGAGTAGAGTAGAGTAGAGTAGAGTAGAGTAGAGTAGAGTAGAGTAGAGTAGAGTAGAGTAGAGTAGAGTAGAGTAGAGTAGAGTAGAGTAGAGTAGAGTAGAGTAGAGTAGAGTAGAGTAGAGTAGAGTAGAGTAGAGTAGAGTAGAGTAGAGTAGAGTAGAGTAGAGTAGAGTAGAGTAGAGTAGAGTAGAGTAGAGTAGAGTAGAGTAGAGTAGAGTAGAGTAGAGTAGAGTAGAGTAGAGTAGAGTAGAGTAGAGTAGAGTAGAGTAGAGTAGAGTAGAGTAGAGTAGAGTAGAGTAGAGTAGAGTAGAGTAGAGTAGAGTAGAGTAGAGTAGAGTAGAGTAGAGTAGAGTAGAGTAGAGTAGAGTAGAGTAGAGTAGAGTAGAGTAGAGTAGAGTAGAGTAGAGTAGAGTAGAGTAGAGTAGAGTAGAGTAGAGTAGAGTAGAGTAGAGTAGAGTAGAGAAGAGTAGCTTTTGCATGTACCTATAAACTTGAATCTAGCTCTTTGGAATCGCTGGCATTCGACCGTTACTTGCAAACATTTTGAGTGTTCAATACTGTTTTGAAGTGGAGATTCTATTGATTTTTATAAAAAGGTTTTACAGCTTGCCAGCATAGTCACTTCCCTTTCAAAATCCATAAATATTTTTCAAGCAAGTTATGAAACAGGTGCTAAATACGATCGAAAAATTTAGGGCATTGTGAATTTTGTAAAAAAAGCAAAAATTTATATGCATTAGATAGAAATAAAAGACAAAACCATAAACAAAAATATTGATGAAAAATGCTAGTAATAAAGATGAATTAAAGAGCTTCTCAAGTAAACATAAGATAAGAAATATTATCTTTTCGTAATAAGTCCTTGGTGTGAGAGCATCAGTGAAAGATTCGGTCAAAATCGGGTGAATGAAAAGTTTGGTTGATGAAGAATTTTGTCGATGAAAGGATCGGTCGTTAAGTGGAAACCACTATTCGACCATTTCTTGCATTGAGGCCAGGCAGTAGTGTAGTGCTATCAAAATAACAGGGAAAGATCTTGCACAAAATGTTGCGAAAAACAATATCAAAAGTATGAATTGGTCAATTCTCTGCAACAACAAAGGGGGCTCAGCCAGCAAAACCCAACCCCCTCCCGAGCCCCTCTAGCACTACACCAAGGATAATTTTGAAATTGACAAGACAGTTTTGGATACAGTTTGAAAGATTATACAAAATTTAGGCCTTTAGTTTTTCAAAAATCAGCCAGAGAAAACAAAAGAACTTCTCTGATTCAGCCGCCTCCAGAAGAAAGCGTCAAGGAAAGGTCTGCCGTTTCTTTTGCAATTTTAACCGTTATGAAATCCTTAGCCCTGCCAAAATATATAAAAAGGGAAACAAAGCGGAGATATCTCTTTTCAAAAAGCAAATATATGTTGATTGTACCAGCGGATTGTCTCAGGTAGGAAGAACAGCTTGAATCAATGGGAGGAAAATTCTGAAGGTAATCATCGCCTTTTATCCCCTAATTCTTATGCAATTTGCACTATAGTGTGCAACCTCTTTCGGGCTTTGGTGAGTGCCATAAGGAAAGAAGTGTATGCGATAAGTAAAGGCTGGTTTTCATATAACGTATTTCGACGCATTTCATCGCAATACAGGGTTCACGATTTTACGACATATAAAAACTGCACAACGTACTTCATCCTAATTCGTTGTAATTCTACCGGAAAAGGCGGGGTACGATCACGTGACTACAGAAACACGTGGTCTTTGGATAAAAATATGGCGATTTATCTTAAATTATTTGGCGGCAGCAAATACAAGGGCCTAAAAGAAACAGGAACGTCAGCTGCAGCGCAATTTGATAGTCTTTATAGACATTTTGAAAAAAAGAAACAATTGCTTACACGGAAAATATATAGGAAGAAGAGATTTTGGATTCGGAAAATTTTCCAAGAACGCAAGCGGTCTGGCCACTTTCAAGTAATCATTCAAGAACTAAGGATACCTATATGATAGAGAATATTTTTTTAGCTAAGATCATGGAAACATTATTTTATCAAAAATCTTCAGCTACTTACCCCTCATTTTTTTAAAATAGAAAATATGCCATTATTTCTATACAGGGATATACCCGGCCCGGAGTTTTAAAGGTGATTTTAAAATGTTGACTTTGGCCCTCTTTGACAGCAACGTAGACAGAGGAGGGCCAAGCAACCAAACAATTTTCTATATATACTTTTGTATTTATTTCCATAAAATCAGCAATTCCATCTCGCTCATCCCGATCGTCTGCCATGTTGAAAACAAGGTGTGCTTTTTTCAGTTCGAGAGTTACTTCGTCAAAACGAGATAAGGCTACCGTATTTCAACGTATTTGACGTATTTCTGATTTTCATATAATTCATCGACCGTAATTCACCGTAATTCGTTTTACTTAATTCGTCGTATTTTGTTGGAAGAAACAAAATTTTTTGATTTCTTCCGATGAATTACGTCGAATTACGTTCTATTGAAATTATTTCGTTAGGCGGTTTTCATAAAATTTGGTCGGTTTTCATGTAACGGAAATGATCTTAAATGATCTTAAATGATCGTAAACCCTGAATTGCGATAAAATACGTCGAAATACGATATATGAAAACCAGCCTTAATAAGTAAAAAGAATGAGCTTATTTATTCAGATTATTTTTGCATAGACCTAGTTTGCGATGTGTAAGTAGAACCTGACGCATCTGCCAAGTCAGTGAAATAAATTTCATAGTGTACAACTTAAAAACATCTCAAATGCTTGTTAGCTAAGAACCTTGTACAAATTTGGATTTGGGCAAAAAATCTGCCCGGAAGGCAGAATCAGTACTTCCAGACATCTGTAGGCATACACAAAGCGGCGGCTTTATACTAATATATTCAAAAACTCCATACCTAAGATCGATAAAAGAATGGATGCAATATGCAGATATCTGCATCGGTTGAGCAGTATCATTCTTCTTGATATTCACTCCCTGTGCTTTATGAACTTCCCATTTGATAATACACAAAAGCAGATCCTTCGTGTTTGACGATACTTTACGCTGAAAGACAGGTAGGCTTTCTTGGTTTCCACATCCACCATGCGTCTTACGAAATTCGCAAAGTTAGAAACAATTGAATTCCAATTCTCTCGTACGGCTCTAAACAAAAAGCATATAGGGTTAATCAGTTTTCTAGAGAAATATCAATACAACTCCTGGTTCATTGCAGTATAATAACAACAACACCTCGCAGGGTAGAATCCGTTTCAAACAAAGGGAACTGAAGCTGTATTTACTTTATGACCTTGAACAAGACCTCGCATCACTTTGCAGACCTGTGAGGATGATGTACACAGGCATTTACGTCAGAGGGACAAGAGTGGCAATAGAGACAACCGGCTTTCAAATCGAGATGGTTTAGATACCAATTATTTGTCAAAGAAAACGGAGCGAATTAAGATCGGCTTATCTACGATTCCAAGCTAATATGGGAGGGACTCTCTTATTTGTAAACCAAAACTGATCTAATTGTTTTGCGTGTTTCTGCAAGCCGCCAAAGGAATTGGCGTGCTATTGCTAGATTGGCGTGCTATTGCTAGATGATGCTAAGTAGAGAATCCACTTCTGACTTTGTCACGAATTGTGGAATGTGAAAGATTCCAAAGATAATATTTCAAAAGAATGATAATTTATAATGAATAAATGAATGAATAAATTCTTGATAATTAGTTGATATTACTGATAATGAGTTACTGTTATTGTTATAAAAATTTATACTTTATAGTTTTTACTAAAGCCGTAAAAGAAGAAACTGGTCAATCGAAGAACGCGGCCTTGATAGCTACAGCAGGATTCTAAATGTCTTGTTCAGTACATGAGTATATAGATTAATAGGACGATGATGAGAACTCTATTTTTGTCTTGATTGCATGCACCCTATTAAACTTTGTAGGTCTTATGCTGTTTAAATTTAAGTAGTTTAAAATTATGAATAAAAAAGACTGTATTCTAAGAAATTTTCACTGTTGTGAGGGGCTGAGATTTGCTTAGCTGGAACTAAAATGACGTTTGCAAGGTAAGGAAGTAGAACTGTGAGCAGGACCATAAAAATGACGATAAACCATCAAGTATAAACAGAAACGACACACTGTACGAAAATATCAAAGAACATGAAAGTACTATTTTGCCTCGGCATACAAGAGTGAATCTACCGAGCTAATTACTTTTTCGTAGAGTATTGGCAAGATAACGAGTACATGCTCGAAACGTCGAGCTTTTAACAATAAAACTATTATATTTTCATTCTGGTACTCAATTTATGTTCTAACTATATCATCGTTATTTTGGATGAAGTACCACACGCAACGTACATATTTTATTGGCAAGATAGTATCACACAAGCTTTATCCATGCCATGTCATAAATAAAAATAGATACAAAAAATATCTATTGAAACTCGAACTTCTATTTAATTAAAGCCATTTTCCTACTCATACTCAATGGTAGAAATTATGGTGAGGCAGAAAAAATTTACTGAGAATTCGAGCTTTCGTTGGATATTTGACAAACGTTTTTTAGGAGGAAAAAGCCCATCAAAGATGTTGAATTGTTGGAAACTCAAGGGTCTTATTGTTGGGGAGATTATTGTTTAGGGCTATTATTTAATCCATTTGTATGAATCAAAGTGAATGTGCACCATATGCATGCCCTTGCACATTTGAGTGAAGGCTTGTGGACAGAATTCGCATCTCTTGATGCTTCACAGCATCTAATCAAAACTATTATATATTAAAACTGCATCATGTAAATAGAACTTCGTTCTTACTCTCCTCATGACACCCTTTGCTCTAAATTTTCATCGTCCTTCAAGACTTGCTGATTCCCATAAGAGCAACGGACTTTCTTACCACTAAATACTTTATTAATTGTAAAAATAACGTCATCGATTTGAATTGCGCATGTGTTAGTGTTGCCACTTTCTTAACAGCTTCTCTCATTAGAAAAGGTGAAATGATCACAAAACAAAGATTTCACGAAGAATCAGCATTGAAAAAACCCCAAAGGTGCTCAAATTAACTCCCTTTTACAAGAATTTAGTGTAAAGAACACAATAATTTTGTACGTGGCCTATAAGTGATACATAATAATAATCATTTGAAATCAGCAGTTTTTTGAAGATATACCCATGACATATTCGAAATGGGTCGATATGCAAAATTAATGCCAAATAGATTTGTAAAACATTTCAACAAAAGTAAGTTTTTACAAAAATTAGGCGATAAACTCGAAAAATGAAGAGAAACATTTTTCCCTTACAGTTAGGCAGCCTTCGACTTACCTTGGTTGAAACAAAGACGGGTTGAAATGTATCCGTTTTTCAAGTGGGTTAGTAGGAATGCAACTCAAAAGCAGATAGCTTTTAACCCGTTTTTGTTTAAACCCGGGCTAGTGGGAGGGCTATCTTAGAATGAACCTTATCTTTATTTTTTTGTATGTTAAATACAAATTTATTTATTTTATCTCTCTATATTGAATAAGGAAATTTATGAAAAATGTTTTTGTAATAAGAATCAATTTTCTACAGAAATGGAGAAACAACAGCTAGGAAGAAAATTGAGATGATAAAAACATTTGAATGTTTTAGTTCAAACGCTCATGTTAAACTTGAATATTCTCTGGTGTACATACAGATATATATTTTTGCGAAGCTATTCATCAGAAATGTTTATGTTTTACAATTAATCAATAATCGTCAAGTACATTTTTGTTGATAGTGAAGTGGTTGTTGTATTCTTCAATGGTTGCTTGGTCATTTCTAAGACCATCCGGTAACTCGTACTCATACTTTTTAAGATATCTATCCAAAAAAAACAATGTTTCAAATCATACTGTGGAATGCTATTCCAGATTTAGAAAACATGATGAAAAAATACATGGTGGAAGCAGAGGTGTAGTGCTGAGCCCCCTTGTTGATACAGAAAATTGGAAAATTTATTTTTTGCTATTGTTTTTCGCGCCATTTTGTGCAAGAGCCGCCCTTGTTATATGATAGCACTACACCACTGGTTGAGAGAGGTCTTCAGTGTTTCAAACGTGTAAAGAATTACTTGCAATCAACTATAACTCAGACTCGATTGGGTAGCCTGTCTCTTATAAGCATCGAAAATGGCGTAATGGACATGCTTTCGGTGGATAACATTTTAATGGATAACTTAGTTTGCAACTTTAAAAACTCGAAGAAAGATGACATAAGGTATGTCATTGTGCAGCTTATCGTTTGAATTTTTTATAATTAATATTTTATTTTAATTTGTAATTGTCGTACATCTAAAATTTTTGCTTCAAGTTTTGCAACATACATTAATGCCGTTAATGCTTTGTTAAAATATAATACTATTTTTCTTGTATAACTAGATGAGGGAACTACACCAAGCATAAGTTTAAAAGTAGGGGGTATTGGGTTGGGACCTTGGGTTCTAAAGGTCCAAAAACTTATTTATCAAACAAGATAAATCACCAAGAAAGCCAGACAGGGCTGTATCGAAGTAAGATCCGTTAGAGAAAAGTTTCCAAAGTTGCAATGCTCGTTTTCATTTAGGAAAAATTTTGCTAGCAATGTCCAACAAAGGACATCTGCTTTTTTATGAAAGCTCGATATTGCAAGGTTATGGAATTTGCTTGTTTCATATTGGAATGAAATCCGGTTTAAGCCGTCTAGCCATTGAGAAAGATATCTCTACAGTTGCCCTCATTGCTTGGTTAACCTTTAGAAGGGTCATAAAATGTTTAACCTATTGTTGGAAATATGTGTGAGAGGAGCTTTTCCCCTGCTAGCCTAATGACCTCACATTCCCAGAACTAGACGATGATGGCTAGCGGTTTTAACCGCTAGACCCAACAGCACACCTCAACCTAGCAAGCGCAAGTGTTTCTTAAAATCGTGAAAGTGGCGCGGCCAGTAAACCTGTAATAGTGCTAGTTTAGACAACGTTTATTTCATTTTTTGTAACCATACAGTAATTTATCAATTTTTGCACATTCGATTGTTTGTGATTTATTTTGTTATCTAATTTCACCTTTCGATTCATTAGTTATTTCTTTTGGGATTTTAGTATCATCATTCAGTTTATGTAATTAGTCTTAAGAGTAATATATTTTGTATTCACCATTACAGTGGAACCCCGTTAATACGGCCACCAGCGGGCCCCCAAAAATTGGCTGTTTTAACGGGTTGGCCGTATTAACGAAGAAGGAACAAATTTTGAAGTTTAATGGGTAGAAATTTATAATAACACCCTAACGAACTTTTCTCTTAAAATAAACATCTGGAAATGTAGATAAAGTTATAAAAAAATATGTTGAATAACTAGTCCGCAAACAAAACGAAACGGAAGTCCTGGGTTCTTGGGCCTTAATCACCAAGTCATGTTCATGATTTTGCAAAAAATCTGTGACTTTTGACTGGTTCGTTCTGCGTTCCAGCCAGTCACTTTGATTGTGGGAAAACACACCTGAAAGTACGTCTGCTGTGTCATTGTTTCCCTTTGACTCAAGGAAACATAGTACACCTTCAAGGCAAGATGTTGCCTCACGATACAAATGGCCTTATTAACGGGGTGGAATTATAAAGAATCCGGCTGTTTGGGATCGCAAAATGTGGCCGCTGGCCGTATTAAAGGGAGGCCACATCAAGGGGGTTTTTATGAGACTATGTATGGCCGTTTTTTCGGGCCAAGCAAATGTGGCCGTAATAACGAGGTTCCACTGTATTATGTAAATACCTAGTATTTCACGATGAAAAATTTCACTTACTTCTTGTCTAGGTTATATTTTGGGTGTGTTAAGGTTATAGCTATGTGGTACAGTGTAAACGCTTTTATCCGGATAAATTTTATCTACATCGTATCTTGCTCGAAAGCGATTGTCTATTTCAGCCAATTTAGGCCCTTGCATCAAGACAATTGATTTTCGGAGCAATTGATACGAAATGAATCCGGTATCGTGTGAACAGGGCCTAGTTTTCACTGTCTTCCAATCAAGACCTTTCAGCATCTTGGTTGCCTTGATGTCGATAAATACTCGTGTTAAAAATGCAGTATCTTGCCAGCCCACATAAAATTGGCATCCTTGTCAGTTTTCCCTACTTTCGTTGCCAGTTCAGTGTCATTTTTTTCAAGAACAAACTATCAAAACAAACTAGACCTAATTTGTATTGAAAATATCTTTGGATTTGGTCTAAAAGAGAAGCAGATGATTCTGAAGAGAGAATGAAGTCTTTTTACGTTGGCAGGAATTTCGTTATTATTTTGTTGCCCAGAGAAGACTTCATTTTGGGCGTTATGTGCATGATTTAGGTCATGTGACTGCAGTTATCCGGCACAGTGTAAACGGGAGAGCAAAGTGGACAAAATTTCTGCGGCACAGTGTAAACGCAAATCAACCCGAACAAGTTTTATGCGGATAAATTTTATCCGGCACAGTGTAAACGGGGTCTAAAACTTGCTGTAATGTATGTTTAGGTTATCGACGATTAATTAATGTGGGAAGATGCTTGTGAACGATCTTGTCGACACGAAGTATGGATATATATATATCTATAGAATACGTATTTGGATTTATGGGATCGCGTGTGATTTTTTGGATTTTTGTTAATTATTTTTTATGTGTTTGCGAGGACAGTGTTTGTGAAAGATTGTGCCTGATATTTGAGAACACTTCGACGTTACGGGACCACCGTAAAGAAACATAGAACTGTTATAGTCTTGTTCGCGGAAAGATCGTTTGATCGGAAAATAGATATTGGAAAAGAATGATTTTGTCTTTTGTCTTAATTCTCATTGAAGGACCAGTTTGTCTTTTCGATACGATTTATTCATTTTTAAAACGCCTATTACAAACCATTTATTTCTGTTTCAGTCAATTTTTTGTTGGATCCACCCCTATATCAATAAAATAATCATATTATGATCCTACAGAAGCCTTTTGATCCAAAGATATGTCTCTCTAAAACATTAGCCCGTAGTATTATGTTATTGAGCAAATACGAAACCTACTTTTGGTTCTGTCATATGTCAGATTAGATTTGCGTTTTTCGAAACTCAATCTGCATGAGTTTCAAATCCTTGTAATCTATAGATTTCTCTCTGATCCAGTCTTGCCGCCTGAACATATACTTATAGGCTGTGGTGAAGCTGTTTCTTTATTAGTTTATTAATTGTCCTTTGTGTGGTATTTTCACTTCAATTTCAATCATCGATTGAATCTTAAAACTGAATGCAGTAAATGATATATTCAATTTTCATTTCGATCATTAAAAGTTCAGCTAATTCCATCATTGAAACAGATCTGCGTTTTTATCTTGAATGTTGCATAAAGGTGTTCTTTTTGTGGCAACTATATTGGCTATATTCATTTTCATTCATGTGTGAAACGATGGTCGACTTTTACTCTCTTCGGCGTTCGCGCCACAGTTCTCTCAAGGAAGCAGAATAAAAAGCAAGAGCATGTATTGGGATTTTGGGCTACGTAAGTTTATTGATTTACAAATTGAGGAATACTTGCTATTTTTGAAAGGAAATGTTTGTTTAATGCTACACGGTGAATTCTTTCAGGAACTTTTTTTTGGTGGAAACTTTTCGAATAGTGAAGGTCATGAAAAAGAAATTTGAAAAGTTTCATTAGAGTGAAGTGAATAAAAAGTATATGATGGGCTTGTAAGACCTTAATCTTCAGGGCGGCGAAACCAGGGGGCCGGGGGGGGGGGCACTCTTTCTGCAGACCAAAAATATCTTAGGCAAAAGTAGCATCAAATGTAGTTTATAAATAATAGAGGAGAAAGTTCTCCTCTATGAACTATGCTGTAAGTAACTGTGCCTAGCATTATCTTAAATATGCCCTTTGCTTTTGCTTGGTTGCTATGTCTTTACCAAAGATGTCCCATTTAAAATCGAATATGAGAATTTGATCAAAGAAATCGGTCATTGTCTAAGTTGTACAATGAGTAATAGCTTAGGAAATAGATCGAGAAACACGATCCAGAATAACTTGGTGCCAGCACAAATTGACGGAGTTTCGAACAAAATGATACCCCAACTGCTCAAAATTGCTTAATCGTTTATTTTTAGTTCAATGTTAATATTTCTTATTAAACCTTGTTTCATTTATTTTTCCTCTCCATCTTTTTTTGGGTAATTTTAAAATCTAAAAGAGAGTTTCATAAAGAGTTATAAAGGTTATTCTAAAACTTTCCTGTTTCAAGTCAAGATCAAAATAGACGAGACTTTCATGTGTCTCAAAAACCTGAAAAACTTCTTACTGGAAATATAAAAAAATGTCAAGTAAAACGTGGAAATGTCAGATAATTCTATCAGTTGCATCTAAACGGCTGGAAGATTTCCGTTACGGCTAAAAATGGCCAAGTTTGGCTTCTTGCCATGTGCCTTTTAGATTGCTTGTGAGAAACCTCTTTTTCTTTTTATTTAACATCACAACATTTATCATCACCGAGAACAGATGCGCCAGCATATCGTTATTATGATTTAAGCACGTATGGATGACACTTTCAACTCAAAGTGTGTGGGTATTCATCATAATCATCATCAACAATATCGTCATATATTTTAGTCAGGATTTTTCCTTTTTCAAGAGGTTGATACATCTTCCCTACTTCACTCATTCTCATCTCCAAAGTTCAAAACATTCATGACACTCTTTCTCCACTATGACTATCAACTCAATTTGGATCTTCCGCTTCCTTACCCTGGGTAACAGAGCCACATAAATTCGAGAGCCGAAATAGAAGATAGGAGTGGAACGCTCCACCGCTTCTCTGTTTGCCATTCTGCTTACGCGCTCGAAGTTTTGTGGCTTTGGTACCCAGGGTAGCTCTTCCTCCACTGCTTTCAGACTCACAATCGTATGCCTGTTTCATACACTCGTCATGACACTTCTCCACTATAAGTATCGGCTCAGTTTTGATTTTAGTCTTCCTCTACTGCTTTCAGATTCAATATTGTCTGCCATTCCTTTTTAATACATGGCCCAGCTATCTCAAACAAACTTCTCACAGTTTCAACAATTGTTTTCCTTCAACCAGCATATCTTTGAAGCATCTGTTTCTCCAAGTATATTCTTTTCCTGATCTTACCATACAAAACCTTATCATCCATTCGTCAGGACAGGTCTCACACATGTGCTGTAGAATCTACCCTTGTGGTTACAATTGTAATTTTTCCCCAAATGTCTTCCATTCAAGTTACACCCTTTTATTTGCAATGATTTACTTCTCCAACCACTAACTCTGCTGGTTCAAGCAGCAGAATTTACTTTTCCATAATCAAGAAAGGGAAAGATAAAAGAGAGGAATGTTCCGTATTGGGGGCCTATCGCTTAAACAATTGGAAATAACGAAGATATATCCAATCTTAAATGTGCAAGTTAACATGTTGGTTTAAATCCACCGATGCTTCTTACCTCAATTAGCCTTAATAAATTAATTTTTAAGTTTTAAGATCTCAAAATTTGGGGAAAGCTCTTTTCTTGACACTGAGCAGCAACCTTCCTTTTTGTGACTCTGTAAGCACATAGAGGACTTCCCAAAAGATTCCCGTGATTCAAAAGCCAGCGATATAAAATTAGCTATTGATATCAGACAATCCGTATCTTCTTGACTCAACAACCAAATAAACTTATCACAAAGGTCAAGGGGTGAGATTCTGGGAAATTTTTAATAAATCATAGATGACATATAATTCCTAGCAGTCTCGTTAAGGGGACAAACTAATAAAAAATGAATTTCGTCCTCCACAGCAGTTCTTTTAAAAGATTGACAATACGGATATTTCCTATCAATCCTAGGAATAGGATTTTTCCCGTATCTACCTGTTTCAATCCTGAGGTGTTATGCTAAGCTGAATAGAGAGTAGGGGCAGTGGCGGCTCCAGCCTGGGATAAGTGGGAGGGGGGGGGACAAAAGGTGTGTCAGGGACAACGCCCTTTTGGACCACGCCCTTTTTCCCTGTTTGAAACTTTTTCTTCCGGAGGAAACACCTGTTGTCTTCCAAGAAATGTCATTTACATGTGACGATCTAGATAACGTACATACCCCCTCCCCCCCTGACGCTTTCTCCTCGGGTTTGCAAGAATCTCAAGGATCAACTTTCTGAAAAAGTGGGGGGACTAGTCCCCCCCGTGGCTCCGCCACTGAGTAGGGGTACCCTATGTTCCAGAGCGTCAGTGTTGAGGAAATAGGGCGTTGAGGAAATAGGGGGTTGCGGGAGAGTGCGCAGGAGGAGAGAAGAGAGGAAGACGCTCTGGTTCCATCCATACCCCTATTGTTTTTGTTTCCCCGTGGTTCTGATCGTATTATGCGAACGTATGATAACCACGATTACAAATCAGATTAGGTTATGTTTTATTGATAATGCCCGAAAGTACACCAGTCAAAATATATCTCTCCCGCAACCCCCTATTTCCTCGATGCCCCACTTGCTACACTTGACGCTCTGGAACCCAGGGTAAGAGTAGGGGGTAAGCACCTCAAAATCATTCTGTCAAATTTTTCGAATAATTAACCAATTATACTTGCATTATATGTTAACGGGGCCTTTCGAGTAATTTCTTGATAATGCTAACAAGTAGAACACGCTAGACAAGTTGACAGCCTTACGTAACATGCTGTAACTATTCCAGAATGTAGTCCTGCACACATGATATTGTACGAGTATATTCTAGAACTTTCTTGTTGAACAGTATATGAGTGTATAATAGCTTGCTGTAGGCTTTTTTCGGTTTTTAGTTGATGATCTATTATATGAAATTCGATGGATACATAAACACGACGCATTGCTGATTTCTTTGGAGAATAATTAACCATAAGAGCCTGAGCTGAAAATCGTACCTTATCATAGCAGTGAAAGAGACACACTTTTGGTTGTGAATCTATTCAGTTTGTCACAGGGAATATACATTTACTCCAACGCGGTATTGGATTCCCCAAAGATTTTTTAAGATTTTTTATTTAAAGACAACGGAATTTTTTAAAGAGGCTAGACACTGGTTTTGTGAATACACGACATCTCGTCTGCTTCTAACCAGCCCTCTTGAAGGGAGGTCTGGAGCATGTAAATTGATCGAACTGCGATCATATAATGATCAAAGTTGTGGCAACCTAGGGATTATTTAATATAGTTATCCAGTGGTCGTCCAACAGGATATCTCATGTCTAAATTATTTAGAATTGTGACTCTGACTCTATTGTTTCGGTTGTCTAAGAAATAGCTTGTTTGCAGCCTATAGAAATATGCACAAAGGTTGCATGCACCCTATGCCATTTCGCGACAATATTGAATAATAACATTGAACCATATTTGTTTATTTTCTTTATTTAGAAGTGAATGCCTAGTGCCTTTTCTTAGTTTTCCTTCTTTCGATTAGCATACTCTTGCCTACCCAACCTTGCATCCTTTAGCCTAGTCTCTTCTTGTCGCAACTAGCCTAATGTTTTACCTGTGTAAAAATGGTGATTTCAGTTCAAACTGACGTTTGACTATACCTTTCACATTTCTAAGAAAACCTTGGTAGCGGCAGCCCTCAGGGCAACTTTCCCTCTGCCCCCTTTCATTGAATTTGACGAAGAGAGAGTAATATCTAATTTCTATAAAAAGGGAAGAATGAAAAAACGTAAGATAAGATTCAAAAAAGGGGCTATTAAATAAATTGTTGAAGAAGTTATGGAAAAAAATTAAAAATATTTTAAATTTAAGTTACTTATTTTTTCAGGGATAACGCTGCTATTTAAATAAGATAATTTAGATAACTAGATAGATAAATGATAGATAACTTTCATGGCTTTATCAACATCTAACACTCTCAAAGTATTTACAGAGTTGATACAAAGTATGATGGATACAAAGTTGCTTCTACCTGAATAAGACCAAACTGCATTCGCGAAGTTTGTTATGAAAAGAAAATTTCGATGTTGATTGCATTCCAATTCCTCCGAATGGAAGCAGCTTTTAGCTCTTAAGTTATACTTTTCAGTTAAACAGATCATCATTTAGGAACTAAACAAAAAGATTAGATCTTATAAAGTTGTCAAACAGAACTCTGCTAATTCACCTACAGAAAAACGCCAACTATCGAAGATTAGCATCAACTGCAAACATAAATATATTTTCAGCCATCTGCTTTGAAACCACGACAGTTGATCCTCCTATTGATGGTTTAACTGAAGGTTTGCGTGAAGATTGCGAAGGTTTAAACAGACAACTGATTTGCGTTATCTGAATTTTGAACGTTCCAAGGCGAATACTTGTTTGAGAATACGGGTCTTTATAGAAATCTAATCCAATCACGACTCCGACATCAATTTATAAGACTACTAGGTCAATATATAAGACCACTAACATGAGCCATATCTATTTAGTACACAAAGAATTGAAAACCTAAATGTGTTATGAAATAACTCTAAACTTACCCTTTTAGCCACGAAATTCAAAAAAATCTAATTCAAGCTGATGCTCTGAGAATACGTATACACGTTCAAAAGATGGAAATCAGAAAACGAGCTTGTTTGTATTTCACGGAAATACAGGTAATCCTTGTCTTTTAAAGAGACTTACGAAAAGTAATAAATGTAACTCACTAGTTGTATGACCTTCACTTGTGGTGTCGCAACAAGAGTATGACAGAATGGTGGATTCAACCAAAGACCCACGAGGTCCGGAAATAAGGAAGCCTCGTTTGTAGAAGTTTCCTGGAAGAAGATAAAAAACTTTTAATATGACGACCTAAAGGTTTCCAATAGGAAATTGGGCGATGTCAAAAACGTTGAAAATGAACGTATAGACAGACACTAATAAAATTAATACGAAAATTCTTGACGTCAATGACTCCCATTCTTCTGTATACCTTTGGTTCTGCATTACTTGCGACAAGACACAAAGGAAGCAATCATACAATTTGAAGTGGACATTTGTAAATTGCTGTCTCACATATTTCTAGTAGATGTATTCACCCAATATCATCTAAGATTCCTTGTTTGTCAGACCAGGGGCGTCAATTCATACGTTTTGTTGGGGGGAAGGGTGTGGCTGCATATTTTGCCCTGGCAAAAGTTGGAAATGTTGGGAACTGGCCCTCAGTTCCCGTAACACTGAAATACTTCTCAAGGTAAGTTTTTCCCGCAAAGGTCCTTGCTCAGTGTGCAGGGGCGTAACTTGGCCAATAGGTTTGGGGGGGTGAAAAGGGTTTCTGCCCTGCAAAACTAAGTGGTGCCCTGCAGACCTCGTAGCAACGGTTTGTCTATAGGTTACTAGTGAAAGCTTTACCAGTGTACACTGGTCTTTACCAAGGACAAACTTCTAAGCAATAAAAACAAACTTGAAACTTCATTGCCTATGAAATATCTACGTGAGCATAATTTTTTTTTATTCATTTCATCTAATGTTGGTTTGCAAAATACTAGCTAATAAACAGCTAATGGGGGGTGTGGGGGGTGGGATACATGATGTAGACAGGGCAACGAAATTTAGCCCAGGGGGACTAAGAATCAAGTTTAGTGAGGTAGGAGGACCCACCATGGTTGGGTCTGACGTGAAGAAAATTTTTGAAATTATACCTTGTAAAAGGGCTAAAAAGCATCTTTCAGACAAAAATTTAGCAAAATACTATTGTGCTAAAAGAACTGATTGTTTATTGAAAATATTATTGTTTATTGGGAAAACTAGGGAGGGGGAATATCATGCTAAAACTCTAGTATTAAACGTTGGGGAAGGAAAGAAACGGCAACCTTTCGTTTCAGATTGCACATAGTTGTGAATGACAGAGGAAGATGTTGCTTTGATGTGGAGAATTTTTTTTCCTGAACAGAAATGTGCAGTTCCTTCTCTCGAGAAATGTTTACACATCCAAAATAAAAACATTGCAATGATACAGAAAATGATTTACTGAATTAATGCAAATAAAAGAAAAATGATAAAAATATACGTAAAAAAGTTAGCAATTAGATGAAACAAAATTGGTATCTCAACGATTTATTATGTTTTTTAGTTCATGCACTGTTAAAAAGTAATATATAAAATGATAGAAAATTCTTTTCTTGACCAAAGTGGGGGCTTTCAGCTCTCTATTCCCCCCAGTGGCGCCGTACCTGTCATGAAAATAATTTACAACTTAAATTAATTTGCATGGACTCAATCTTGCCCTCGTAAACTTATGCATCGATCATTGCATCCATTGGCTATGACTTTCGGTAAGAAATGCTTTCGCTTTGCAAATAACGGAGCTTTTCCTCACATACCTGTACCGTTCTCTAAAATGCAATGTCAGGAAGGGAGGTTCATAAAAAATACGATATTTCCATTTCAAAATTCCTAAACGGCCCTTTACGAACTTCAGAGGTGGCGTTTCTGCGTGGCAATAAAGCTCTTCTTGGCGCCCTGCGAAATCTTTGATTGCCCTGCGAAATCGACTTTTTTTTGGATTGGGGGGGTGTCACACCCCCCCACACCCCCCCGGTATTTTCGCCCCTGTCAGTGTGTCCACAAGTTCACCGTTGTGTTTGCTTAACCTTGGGGAGACGAGCAAGAGAAAGTTGTTTAAAGAGTGCGGCAACCCTCCATTCTGGATTCAAAGAGCATGCACCCATTTTTTCAACACACTTTCGATATACACACTAGCATTTCACAAGATATCAAAGCTTCCCTCAATGCCATCAAAAAACATTATGGGGAAACTACCCTGCTGCATATAAAATACAACAGATGGTGATTTTTATTCTCAAACATAATTTTATTGTCATCACACTCTCTTATTATCAGAACAATTTTAAAAGAACACGAGCTTCAAAAATTGGTCAAAAGTTGAGAACAAATTAAGAACAAGCCGTAAAAAGTAACTTTACATATATATATATATATATATATATATATATATATATATATATATATATATATATATATATATATATATATATATATATATATATATATATATATATATATATATATATATATATATATATATATATATATATATATAAATTAAGAACAACTTAAACTACTAAAACTACTAAAACTACAATTACATTAAGCTGTGACATTCATGGCGAGGAAAGACACAAGGTCACCGAGTCCTCACCATGAATGCCACATACAATTCAACAACAAGTTACATCATCTAAGAAAAAAAAAATAAGAAAAAATAAAAGTTAGAGAAAGAAAAGAAAGGGGTGCTGCTGCTGTATTTCGGCATTAACGAATGAACATTAATGAACTTAACCTTGCCGAGGCCTTAACGAAGGAAATTGTTGCTTCTAGTATAATTCTGTTTGTAACTGTACCCAAATTCCGATCTCCAAACAATAGTAAATGACAAAGGTCTTTCATATTTACATCGGCAACATTGAATCCATCGATATCCGAGAGCTGGTCAAAGAGAACCTGGCGCTTCATGCTGTATAGAGGGCAGTGCAGGAGAAAATACTCATTGTCCTCTTTACCAGTGCTGCAGACACACATTGAACCTAAACAGGCAAAGATATGTTTAAATCTATGCCCATTCAAAGCGCTGATTTCAACCTAAAGCATGGTTAGATGTAACTTTGAACAATGAACTCAAAAACGAGGAGTTTTTGCCATCTTGGGGTGCTTTTTCGGTGAATGTTCAGACATGGCGGCAAATGAAGGTTTTCCCACGCACTTTGTTAGCAAATGAGGTCTCGACACCTCCCTAGAGCAAAAAGCTAGCAATCGCGCTGCTCCTACCCTATAAATTTAAGAACAAATTAAGAACAATTCAGCCTGAACTTCAATTTACTGGCTCTTATAAAGAAGAGTATAATGGTAAATTTTATTAACCCCCCTTGAGGTACCGCAACCCTTTGCCCCAAATTATGCGAACACATTCATTACAACATATCTTTAGCAATGCCCCGATAGCGTGTAATCGAATATTTATCGATGACATGATCTTCATATGGCAAACAAACACAATACACCCTATATCATCCACAAAAATAGATATAAAAACCGTATATAGTCGACTCCCTTCTAAGAGTCACGCTTTTGGTAACAGTCAGAGCAAATTTAGACCCAAATATGCAAAACTATTCCATCAAATTTTGACCCAAATTGCCCTGTTTACAGTGTCTTAGTTTTCTGGCAAGCGGTGCTTATCTTTCTAGTGTATGGTTTTTAAATAAGACACAAATATCAACCAAGGGTGAACCATATAAATAGGTGTAACACTTGAAAGGAAATAAAAATTAATTCTTTCTAATCCATCCAGCCCAAGATCACTCTTGCAATTTCTACTTTGTGTCACTGGTAGTCTGTATCATTTTACTTTTGGAGTAAACAAATTAAAAGCATAACCTACTTTCTTGCTACAGTTACATAAGAAAAACAACAAAACAGATCGTTTCGCCCCGCGAAAAGGTTCTACTTTTGTGTTTGGGGGGGTGAACCACCCCCCTATACCCCCATCAAGTGACGCCCCTGTTTCAGACACAGAGATTGCTCAACTTTGTGTTCCCTTCCAAGCACGAAGCCATCCTCGGCACCAAAGCAACATTAATTCTACTTTAACGACAACATTGATTCCAGATATCTCCGCCACAAGGCTGTGTGGCAACCCCCGGTTGGGATTACACCATTTTTTCTTAGTTTTCTAGCAAGCGGTGCTAACACCGAAGTCCACAGTGAAAGGAAATCAGAATCTATGTAGAAATCTATTCTATCCAGCCAAAGCTCACGCTGGCAATTCCTCTTCAGTATCACTGATAGTCTGTTTCATCTTACTTTTGGAAGAGACAAATTCTAAGCATAACCTACTTTCTTGTTACAGTTATATAAGAAAAACAACAAAGGAGATCCATTGAGAGAGAATATTTTTACTGCAAAAATCAGTTTTGCCCTGCCAGAAGGTCCTCCTTTCGTTGTTGAGGAGGGTGAACCATCCCCAATAACGCCCCTCATCCCCCCCCCCTCCTCAGCAAGTGATGCCCCTGATCCAATGACCGCCAGACCAGATCTAGAGAATGGTGGCTGCGGAAAACAGAGGAAAGACATTTTATTTTCAGCTTTTGGGATCAAGACTCTTTCAAGCTTCTATTATATTTCAGGAATTAAAAGCCCTCTTTGATCCAAAAAAGTGACGGAAAGTTCTGTTTTGCCTAAAGAACGAAACAAAATCTTGGCAACGTCTCATTAATTGCAAAGAATGAGGAGAAAAGATAAATATTTCTTGTGTTAAGGAAAAAGTTGACAAGATGTAATGTAAGACTTTCAGGAAAGCCAACTTCCTAACATTTATCATGGCTTTTTTATTTGCTGAGGGTAATGTCACTAGCATTTAAAACAATCTCGAAGGCTATGTAGAAACCAACAAGATTTAGATAGGATTTATATATTAAAAGGAAGCAATTGGGTTACTTTTGTTCTGAAAGATTAAAAAATTCGCTTTTAGGAGAAATGTCTATGGTGACATTAAATTAGGAGTAATATTTTCTTATTCGAGGAAAAAAATATGTGAGGGTCTCTGCAAAATACTGTTAGGACACGATGAAAGACGGATGTGGAGCATCAACAAAATCAAAGTTATGTTTAGACACAGAATGTGGCTTAGAGATGTTGGATAAATTGTTGGATATCAATGTACAAAAATGTCTATGAAGGCTATGTAGAAACCAACAAGATTTAGATAGGATTTATATATTAAAAGGAAGCAATTGGGTTACTTTTGTTCTGAAAGATTAAAAAATTCGCTTTTAGGAGAAATGTCTATGGTGACATTAAATTAGGAGTAATATTTTCTTATTCGAGGAAAAAAATATGTGAGGGTCTCTGCAAAATACTGTTAGGACACGATGAAAGACGGATGTGGAGCATCAACAAAATCAAAGTTATGTTTAGACACAGAATGTGGCTTAGAGATGTTGGATAAATTGTTGGATATCAATGTACAAAAATGTCCGAAAGATAAAATGGTACTGGAGGTCAGCCGTATAAAATAAGAAAGAAGAGTGCTGGGGAGAAAATATGACAAATGACAAAAAGCAAAAAAATCAAAACAGGTTCATTAATCAGCCGAGGTACCTTTGGCTAATTCAGGTGGGAGCACAGGTTCAGATGTAATAATAAGAGCAGCGATTTTAGTGGCTTGGGACAATAGGAGAGAATCCTCAAGACGTGTCAAGCGAAGATTGAACTTGAAATAAAATATAAAAAGAAATTGAAGGGTAGAAGGAACTGACGAGGTAAGAAATCAAAAAGAGGGAAAAAAGCTCTTCTTCAGAAACTATGTGTGAGTGATTATAATTAATACAATTTGCAGACTTAGAAAAGATAAAAGAAATAACAAAACAATGGAAGAAACAAACTAGGAAAATACACTTTGATTATGTCTCAAAGTAGCTTCAGATAAAATAAAAAAGTTGGCTGTAAAAAACTCTAGCAAAGAAAAAATTTAAAGAGAAGATAAAAATTCCACCAAGGAACTTGCATCAAGGGTACTGTTGGGTCAAAGAGAGGATATTTGGGAAACATTGGCGTACACGACTCCTGAAATGAAGGGAGGCTTGGAAACATAGCCTTTAACATTCAAATAAATAAAATAAAAATACAAACATACAAGCAAAAATATGCATAGCAATGCTCTCTATTTTCCCGGAAAAATCAGCAATTTCCTATTGAATGGAATAAAACTCTTGTTGCATTGATTGTCAGCAAGCACCTTCCATGATGTCAAAAAGGAAACTATTTGTGTACCCTTAACCCTTCAAATTTCTTCATAATTCTGAAAAATCTCTAGGGCATTGTTTTTCAGAAGTGGGATCCGCAACAACCCTCTCCCCGCCATTTACTCAATTGCATATTCTATTGCTGGGTTTAAGTCATTTGATATTATACAAAAAATCTGTTTCAGATGAGCTAAAAAGTCTTTAATATTTTGATGGAACTGAACAGGCACCGCGGAGCGTTAAAAAAGTGGGGGTCTAAAAAATTGCGGGGCTAAAACCGAATAGAAAGAGGTTTTACTGGTGGTTCACTTTTTAATATCTTGCATTTTTAACAAAAAACTAAGGCCCCCCGGCCTCCCTGTTCCGCGGTGCCTGCTGAAGAAAGAGAAGGAGCCAATACCTTTTAAGCAGAATATCACACTCATACAATAAAGTTAGAAATTGAACTTCGATGTAAACATGGACAGATTTTTCCCAACTACAAGCTCATTTGCTAACTATATTTTTAATTGTATTTTCGTTCACGTGTAGCCTTGAAAGCACATGGTAGTCACTTTAAACACTAAAAATGGATGTAATGATAAAAAACAGTCAATCCTTCGCAAAAATATGTACGGTCTTCCACATTAAACAAAATTATCATTAAATCCAAGATGCTTGCAAGGATTAGGAGCACTAAACTGCAAATTCGTCACAAAACCTCACTTTCAACTATGCTCAAAGGCTTTCTTTAGGTTAAAACTGACCACCAGACACCAGATACGGAAATCCGCTAACAGTATTGAAACTGAAACCACAGAAAAACGACGAGGAGAGTCAAACTGAGAATCGGTTTGGTTTCCTTAACTCGTGCGGTAAACTGTAAAAATCGTAAAATGCATTGAAAAATGAACAACATACCAAGGCCTCTTTTAGCATACTAACTAGGGGACGATTGCTCCACCAACCTTGGTGCCCTTCAATTGTTTAAAACAATAGAGTTTTCAAGTGTGATGTCCTAAAAACTATTTTTAGAATTTTCGAATTTTGACCATACAACATAGAAGAACCCCATGAAATACTCCGATATATGAAAAATCAGATAGTCTTGTCAAAATTCGGGTGAGCTATGGCCAATAGAAGATTTGAAGTTTCCTAACGGATTACTGTTATTTTGGCTCAGTTCATAAAGTTATAAAGAGACCAAAATTACAGAGGGTTTAAGGGGCCAAAACTGGTGCTCATCTGGTCATAACGTAGCCAATTCACAATTCTTAAATTTATGATGCTCTTTCAGGTTATGGGAAAAAATTTCCAAAATTCTAAAAATAGATTTTTGTGACGTCATCACTTGACAACTCTATTGGATATGGTCTTCCTCTATATATACTGTAAACAAAGGCTTTACCAGCCCCCCCCCCTCCCTCCTCCCAGCTGACCCTCCTTAAAAAAGCCGTTGCAACAAGCTAGTAACTTGTGACACTACTTGCACGAAACTCAGTCAATAAAAATTAAAGTTTTTGTATAACGGTGTTATCTAGTAAGAATTTAAAGTATCACCAGGGACCGTAGAAATGTGGGTTTAGGCGGCTTGGCGCCCGGAAAACTTCAGAAATATACTTAAAACCATACAATCGCCTAGCTTTTAATTTTCAGCATGTTTATTCCCCCCAAAAAACCTTATCAGCCCCCCAGTCTGTAATATGTTCTGCTACAGAATAGAAATGTTCCGCCACATTTCTATTCTGTGGTTCCACGGTCATCGGAAAGAATTTGCCTGGAAAAATTTGTATTATTGCCTCTTAATTTCAAGGCAGGGTGATACCCTCTATAAACTGTTCTGGAGCAAGAATCCTTTTTTAGTTTTTAATATTTTGTAACAGGATTCTTTTTACTCAGGTTGTATCCAAAATCTTTTGATGCATGGAAATTACCGAATCCGTGGAAAGTAAACCAAGCATCCGGTTATTAAAACCAGTTAGGCCTATCTTTCGAGTCTTCGAAGCTGATGTAAAAAATGCTAGGTAAAAGACATCTGAGGGGAATGTGGCGAAGAAAACTTCTAAAACTATAAATAAATCCTTGAGGCGACTACAGAGTAGAAAATGTCTGCTGTGACTCGTACAATCCTAGTGAGAAACAAGTAGTTAATTGAATTGTCTCTTTTTCTGGCTCATCTTAAAGTTTTTTGGTTATAAATAAAGGTCTAAGCCTTCTCTATATGGATAACATTACAGATTAGAAGTAAATAAGAAACGACCCTTCCAAAGCCTATGGCAGGTATATGCTCTTCCTCGTTTTTTGACAGACCAAGCTGTTTTTGTCTTTACATGGTAAAATAAATTGATGACGAAATGGAAATAGCATTAAAACGCATAACTCACTTGTTTGTGGAACCAGGTTTCAATCAAAGTACACCCAACAGACTTGATTGTTCGAACTTCAATCTACATAAATAAGTTTACTGTTAGCGTAGTCAAGAAGCGATAGCGGCATCCTGAAGTCTGACGTTAATAAATCTGAGGAAGAGACATTAAATTGAAGTTCAGGTTGGTTGTTTTTTCGAAAATCTGAGGCTGAATTGTTCTTTATTTGTTCTTAAATTTATAGGGTATGAGCAGTGCGACTTGTTGTTGCTGTTAATTAATTAATTTTTCTTTTTTTCGTTAAAAGCTCTAATTTGTCTTTTAGATGTAAAGAGCTTATTTAAGTATTAAATTGTACTTTAGTTAATTTAATTGACGATAATGATAATGATGATGATGATAATGATGATGATGATGATGATGATAATGATGATAATGATGATAATGATGATGATGATGATGATGATGATCCATCAACTATGGCAAGCCGTATTGGAAAAAAGGTGGTTAAAAAGGAAACCATACATTGGGATTTATATCATTAGGGTCCAGAATTATTGACATGTGGTTGAAATCATTATTGTTGGTGATCAGTTTTGAAAGTGTTGCTTCAGTTCTCCTTCAATAGCCTTGATTTTCAAACCATGGTGTCTGAGCTCTTCGAATTTGTAGTGAGATTTTTCGAATTTGCTTTGTCTGAGTTTTTTTCGAAATTGTAGTGTCTCAGTTTTTTCGAAATGGAAGTATCCGAGTTTTTTCAAAATTGAATGTAATTTTCAATTTTTCAATTTTCAATTTTCAATTTACAATTCTTCGAAATTGTAGTGTCCGAGAAATCACGGTCTAATAATTTTAAGTCACTAAATCATAATGCCATCTATCCAAATCTTCGACAAACTTTGAACATCTTTATGAGTTTGAACATCGCTGATTCAAATAAAAAATCATTTCATATTTGTGTTACGTTTGTGGATTCGAGCAGAGAGAGACGTAGAATGATCAAGACACTTGTACTTTGTAACTCTGATTCTCATATACATTTACTTCATATACATATACATTCTCATGTAAATTTCCCACATACACAAATTTTGGCGTACATTTTTCAGTACTACATCGTTTGCGCACGCATGCCTAATGTATTATAATTACATTCGATATTCGCATCAAATCTTATTGGTGCTATGTGAATTTATGCGTAGAACGGGGAGCTCCTTCTAGAATATATTATCTCTAAATCACGAAAACGAGGCAATGAAACCTCGTTTGAAACAAAAAATGAAACCAAAAATGAACGGAATGAAACCAAAAAGTAAACAACAAGGTGACATCTCAGCAACTATGGCAGGCAACAAAACTTTTATTTCTTATATCCCTCCAGACTATGACATGGAAATTTTTTTATTATCTGATCATTTCTAGTACAATAATAGTTATAATGCTAAAATATATTAACAGACAAACACAAGAGGCATGTGGAAATCTGACATTCGCCAGTGCGAATGTTGTGAATGTCTTGAACCGCCCCTGAGGAGACCACGAAGCGATCTTGTAAACTGTGTCACAAGAATGTTGATTGGAAAAGAGGCGTTGTGACAGTGGGGCCAAGGGGGGCCATGGTCCCCTGAATATGGGCGCAAATGGAGAAAAGGGGGCGCCAAAATTGTTTGCTTGTAATATTTGGCCAGGAACATCAAAATTGATTGTACACGGGTAGAACACTTCGCTGTAACTTGCTGTGAACAATCTAATAAAACGTGTGATTCTACAATCTAGTAAGCACGTTACGTTGCCATGACCCAATCAACATTTGTGGCTTCATGTTTAGCACGCAGACTAACGAAAATTTTACGTATGCCAAAAATGTTTTCTATTAGTTTGCACTTGGAACGCCAAAAAAACCTTAGTGTACGCCGAAGATCTTCGGGCCTAAGTACATGGAATGCACCCTGGCAATCACTACAGTACCTTTTTGTTATTAACATCGACGTGCACTCTGAACCAAAGGTCACCCTTTCGTTATTTCCCCAAACACATGAATCCTCCCCTCCCAAATATTTTCTAAAAATCAAAAATCAATGTTTTTCTGAGCATCGTCGAACTGTCTATTCTGAGCGGTATAGTAATTTGTTAATTTTAGAACGGGAGATGCATTTTTAGCCATTCTAGAATGCTTGATTTCAAAAAAATTTTTCGCGTCGGAACCAATCTCGGACACTACAAATTTGAAAAAAATCAGACACTACAGTTTTTGAAAAAAACTCGGACAATGCAAATTCGAAAAAACTCGGACACTACAAATTCGAAAAATCTCGCACATTTAAATTTCGAAATAACTCGGACACTGAAAATTCGAAAAATGTACGATTGTGTGAAAAGGAGGGAAAATGGTTGCAGACTACCAAAAAATTACATAACAAAAGCGTTTGACGGCCTCTTAATAGTGCACGTGCTAACCCACACGAGCTTCAGAGAGTTGGATTGGATTATATTGGATTATAAACACCCCCACGTGTTATTTACTAAACAATTAATTCGCATTTCCACTTGTTCCTGGGAAGTTCCGCTTGTTACTGGGTTGTTCCACTTGTTTCTCGTTTTAGCAACGGCAAACAAAGTGCGTGAGGAAATCTTCATTTGCCGCCATGTTTGAATATTCACTGACAAAGCATCTCAAGATGGCAAAAAACTCTTCGTTTTTCAGATGAAACATTGTTCAAACAAAGTTATATTTTACGGTAGCTCAGCCTCAGCTTGTTCTTAATTTGTTCTCAACTTTTGACCAATTTTGAAGCTCGTGTTCTTTTAAAATTGTTCTGATAATAAGAGAGTGTGATGACAATATAATTATGTTTGAGAATATAAATCACCATCTGTTGTATTTTATATGCAGCAGGGTAGTTTCCCCATAATGATTTTTGATGGCATTGAGGGAAGCTTTGATATCTTGTGAATGATTCAGAAACAGTAATACGGACATGAATTCGATGAAGCTCCATCACTCCAACCGCTCCGACGTCCATTAGCTGTAGCATTGATCTTAAAGCGAGACTATTTTGAACCAACTTTGATTCTATGGCTGTACGCTGCATACCGTGAATCTTCGAGTTAGCCCCCTGGGAGCATATTTATTTTTGATATTTTTGAATGGGGGTTATTCAAGGGGGGGGGGGCTTATAAAATTATTGTAGACATTAAGAAGACATTATTAAAATACCTCGTTTATTTTAATATAAATTTCTTTATGAGTAATTATATAATTACTACAAAAAGTATGAATTTGTTGTGGTAATTCAATAAAACGCCATAGGCAGCCTCAGATGGCAAAAATCGTCAAATTGAGGGGTCCAATTTGAGAATTTACGGTAGCAATGGGGGCTTATTCGAGGGGGGGGGGGGCAATTCGAGGATTTACGTTATTTCTCAGCGTACAGGACCATTGTTTTAGCTGATTAACGGCAAATATTATTCATGGAAAGGAGCATTGTGATTGGTTAAAGTACCGTCTAGGGTATTCACTGCGTATTCATGACCGATCTCCATTCAACATGAAGTAGCTAAATCTTCGAAATTGGCTTTAAAGATCTCCCAGCTTCTCTATGCTTCCCAGAGTTATTGTCCCCATTAATTTCGTGATATTTTGTGCTTGTACAAAATGTAGCATATCGAAGGCAATGAATTCAACCAGAATCAATAGCCCAAAGCATTTTTTAGTTATTACAATTTTACGTCATATTAATATTTTTTGTTAGAAATCTTAGAGTATCCACTGAATATCTTGAATACCCAGACGCTATGCCACTGTTTGATGTTTAGCTTTTGTTGATCCAACGGAATCTCAAAACTTATTTGAGTAGGTAAATGTACTGTAAACTGAAAGTGATTTGGACTTTATTTAAAAGAGATAAAAATGAAAGAATAACAATCGCTTTGCAGCCTTGGAAAACTCTCTCATTAAGTGCAAAGTAGATATTCCGATAAATAAAGATCGGATACAGAGAACTGTAAATAATATTTGCCCTTGTACTTTTTCCCGAATGGGATGTCGTTTTATTAAACCTCATTTACCCAGGACTGAAGTTTGAATTTTTCTAACGCTTTAATTCTTTTTTGCTTTTGTTTTTTGAGATTTAAATTAATTAGCCAGATATAAGAAAAGCATGCAGGTTATTTTGGTTAATTATGCTTCATTTGTCATAAATATCTTTAAAGATTATATAGATTGTCAATTTATTTGATGGGAAAATGCAGGCATATTCTTTTGCAAATGAAAAAATATGAAATACCCTCCGAGAGTGGATACAAAAATATCTATGGTACTTTCTCCTTAATCTATCATGGCAGAATTCTATTTACTTGTTGCAGCAGCAAAAAAGCGTAGATGTTTTTGAAGAAATCAAATAAAACTACGACGTATGGGCGAAGTATCAGTGATAGAAAAGGTCCAGTTCCAGCCTTTGAACAAAGTTCAAGTAAACTGGGCCTTAAGGTGGATAGGATAAAATTTAGCAGATAATTTAAAACAACAAGGCATGTCAATTAATTAGAAATTGAATTAGCATTTCGGATATTGGCAAGTAATTTTGGTTTTAAGGTTAATAGATCAGTTCCCTTCCGGATAGCTTTAGATATCTAAGCCAAAAATATTCGTAATTGATTTTATTTGTCCTAACATGCAGGTTCTGAATTTTGCTATGGAATTTTTTTATAAAGTAAGGAAACTACGATTTAATCGGACAATTTAACAAAGGAAATAGGATCTCGGAAATTCAAGTATACATTAGAATAGCTCATATGAACAACTCAATTATAGGAAACCGCAAGTTGACTTCTTCAAATTTATGATAACCAAAATAAATGAAAATAGTGGGCCTGAAGTTTTTATAACTGCTTAAGCCCAAGTCAAACGCATCCAACCTTTCATCGAACATTTACTCCCAAAAAATTAGAAAATTTGTTGATATTTTTGAGCGGGTGGTCAACGCATCCAACATTTGCCCAACATTTCTCCAACATTTCCAATACCGTGCATCGCCTGCGCAGCGACATGTTTGCAGCACTGATTCACAGATGATGAAAAGGCGCGTAAAACAAAAGAGAATAATGATAGCTGTTAGCTGATATCGAAAACAACACATTGAAACGTAATGCTTCCCGTTAGGACTACGCCTAAATCTAGATCGCCATCACTGCTGTGACTCTCCACGTCTGTGCTACGTTCATCCTAATCCGACACCCTTTCCCCAGCTATTAACTGTTAGATTATTTCATTCTGCACTTTGCTTTTGCTTTTCATTTTTCACTCGATAACTTTGAAAAAGTTGCTCACAAATCAATCTGGATTCACATCGGCTCAAATGACAATAAAGAAGTTTGAATCATGCGCATGCCTAGAAAATGAATTATTGGGTGAAATGTTGGATCAATTGGTCAAACGCATCGAACATTTCATCCTTCGCAGCTAGATAAAATTGGGTGCAAAATGTGCTGAAAGATAATGTAAATTGTTTTGAAAAATTGATATTTTGATAAACTTATAGAATAGCTGCTGTTGTATTAAGTAATCCGCGATAGTCAGCTTCGAAGTCTTTAAATTGACCGTTCACAATCCCCGTGATTGTATTTGAATAGAAGTATCAATGTCTCGAACTGCTTAAACGCCAAAAACTATTTTATCTACATAATTGATTGATACAAACTCACAATAGCAAATATGTACTATTCATAGGGCTTGGAGAGTTTCGTTCATGACTCGCATGATAATTGAGTTTTTGTCGTTCCATGATTGCTCATTTTTATACGAAACTCATCAGCCAAAACAGGTTTTTCAATACCTTTTCATGTTGATATGATGTCTCATAGCTATGGTTCTTCGAAAAGATATTGAAAATAAATGTGATATACCGTAATCTTAAAATTTGTATTTAAAGAAATACAAGATTTCATTTCTCATTCAGAATTTCGGAGAAAGGTAAAGTTAACCTTTGGAATTTGAGATTAATTATGTTGCACTTCTAATTCAGCATCTATGATTCACTGACCCCAAGGAAGCAGGTGTTCTTAATTGATTGGAATCTTCTGATCATGGCTTGTTGGTGACCGCCCACAAAACCAAAAATCTTTTAAAAAATCAACGTTTGTTGATCATCAGTAGATTTAAGTGAAAAACAAAAGACGTCTTGTCTGTTCAGTTTCTGCAGATAACAAGAAAATCAAGAATTGATATTGGCAAAAGTGAAAATGTTTAAATCGATCAGCAGCGTGTAAATGAAAAGGGCGTTTCCCAGCAGCTGTGAGTGTTCAAAAGGCGTGGTCAAAAAAATTCTGGGCCCTATGCACCCGACAACCAGCCCACCACCCCTACTGCTGCAGCTCTGGGTACGCCATTGTCGACCAGCATAAAATTCTAAATAATTGGAATTCAAATTTAGGAAAGGCAGTGGCATACTCCTTTTATTGCGTTGGATAAGAAGATACTTCTCTGGTTTAATTAAATAATATTGATAGCCAAGAGATAAAGACAAGTATTGCAAGAAACATGAATGAAGTTTGAATGAAATTTGTTCCTGCCACCGCAGAGTTGGTCATAAAATAGTGTCATGAATAATTGTTGAGTCCAGTTTCTTTCTGTTGTACTTGTATGAAGGTTCCAGGCATACGTAATGGGGATATGAATTTTTGATATAATCTCTTCCATTAGTTTCTCGCTACACATTTTTTTGGCTTGTGAATAAGAAGAGATCGACCCATTTTGTTTCATGGTAATCTTAGCACTGCTTCAATGACTTCATGTTTTATAACGTTGTTCCTTTAAATGATTTCAGAGTTTTTATCTTCAGTAGAATGCACGACCTTGTCATTTAATGGTCAGCAGCAGGCAAATATCATATCATCTACGGGGACAGCGGTTTAATTCTAATCCTATAATTTGAGGCTTTACGTCAAGCTCAGACCAAAAGTGGGACTTGCTGCTGATAGACTTTATTGAACGTTATAGACCAGGCGGAGAAATGGGCAATCACTTGAGGGGGATCACTCGAGAACGAAACTCATGGGACCAAGTGCTTTCGGTCAATTCGAGAGAATGAAAGTAATCAACAAAAAAAAGTTTAAATGGAAATAAGATAAAGTCTTAAAGTTAATTAAGCATATTTCTTGCGCATAAATGTTTATAACTGAATTATGGTCTGTTAAGGGGAGCCAAAAGCCTCGTTTCACGAGAAAATTGCGTAATCTTAAATTTTTCATCCCTGAATAGACATCTAAAAAGCTGAATACATCTTTTGTTAAGATTAATTTTTGAATTGTCGTCCGAAGGATCTATGCAGCGCTATTAATTACTAACTGATAAATGACACTATAAAAAAGCAACCGGGTCATCGGTCGGTTCTAGATCATAGTCAGCTAACGTACATGAAGTCATACAAGCTATGGCAACCTGGTGCCTGAGTGGTAGTATGATGTCATCGCATTCCTCCCATTTGATGAAAAACTTTATCGCAAGTGGCATGAAATTCAATCCCTATGTCAACTGCTAATACCTCAGCTCAGTCAATGTTCTGAACACTAAACTATGGAGAATGAAGACTGACGCAATGCTTCTAGAAGGGACTTTAGGCTTGATTACAGCAAATTTTGTCGGAGGAACACTCTTTAACGCTTGATAATTTTCTTATGCGGCAAAACCAGTTATCTGAAATTTTAGCAACGGCTTCATACATAATTATCAGTGGTAGTTACTCTAACTTAAGCGAAAACGTAAAAGATAGTTTTCTTAGTTGCACTGCACACACACTAAAAGAAAACGAGTTCTTTAGATTCAACTGTAAGAAAGCGCTTCAAAACAGGGTCTATTTAATGCTTTAGAGTAGAATATACACTTTTTTTCCGTTTTCTCTGTTTGTGTGTGCTATGAATTGAAACCCCTGGAGAAAAAGCTAAATTCCAGTTTTAGCAGAAAATTCCCCGAACGAAGTAAGCAGAAAATCTGGCAAACACGCCCCTGTAGATTAAACAAATTACAAAATGATTTCCTGCGGTCATTTTCTTGCACTCGCCTAAAACATTTAACTGTTCTGTAGGGATGCATGGGCCCTGTTAATGATGCCACAGCAAACCACAGGCGAGGAAAGGGGAGAGTGACATAACTTTGAAATATGAATATGAGCTACAGGAAGAGGAAATGTAAGAAGACCTTAATGTGCATCTTGTTTTTACCATGAAAATTGAAATGAATAACCAACCTTGAATTCAACCTACAAACGATCTTCTTACATTTTCCTTAGTTTTTAATGTAGCCCCCCTTTTACCTTAATCTTTATTTAAACAGACGCCTCCGATACCTTCGGAAATACAACAGGGGGACCGGGAGTTCCTTCGACAGGGAAACTCTGGAAACATGTCTCCTTAATAGATATGAAGTGCCCGTCTTGAGATTAAACACGTGTCACGTTAATACTCCATCTTCAATATTTGGCCATTTAAAAATCCTGAAGCGGATTCTACTAAACTATACGCTCATTTTGTTTTCATCTCGATTTTTTATAATATTTAAATGTATGACGTGTGAAACTGGCTGTTTGCGAAGGAAGGTTAGGGAATAGAATGGCTACCTTTAAAACACGAAACCCGGAATATGGAATCCAAAATACCAAATACGGAATCATTGACACGGAGTCCGGAATCCGAAATCCAATTTATTCAAAATGACCATATTATCCATGATAGCAAAATCTAAAGTTCAACAAATTATAGTCTTAAATTTCAAATAGACGATTTAAAGATTGTGAAAATTTATGGAATCATCTCTTAACATTAGAAACAGATACATTCAAACAGTCATCGCCAAATTCAGTATCTTCAATATAAACATGACTCGAACACTGAAAGAAAATGCCACATTGTTTTACTGTCCCTTTATATTGTCACTCGTGAGTACTTGACTCTCTTAAAGGAAACCATGGGGAAAATTGGCTTTAATAGGAATATCGATTTTCAATGATAAGTGTAATGTCCCACTCGTAATAGATAAGCGAAAAGAGTTTTGTTTTCATCGTAAACAAACAGATTCTGAATTCACCATCATTGCCAGTTGATTAAGATCAAGAAGCAGGCCCACGTTAAATGCATTTTGCAATCAGCTGTGGCATCATGTCTGCCTTTAGAAAAACAGCCCAAATGGATTGATAGAAGAGATTGCCTCGATTGTTATTTGTTTTGAAAACCAAGGGCAAACACATTGGGCCGAATTTGTGAGCATAGGAAGACCTAGGCTGTAATGATGTTAAAAAGATACATAACTCTCTTTCTAACAGATCCAGTAGCGCCGATATGTATCGGATTGGGTAAAGTGCTCGTGTGAACGCTCGAATCCGATATCAACTTGCTCCGCAACCTCAGTCACAATCCTTGTGACAATCAACCCCACGTTTAGCGCGTTTTTCGACAAATTGTGGTTTCATTATTAAGAAAACAAGATAGATGCTGATAAAGAGAAATTTTTCTTTACTACAGTGATTGGTCTTGCACACATTTTTCCAGATAAGTAGCCACCTCATGGATCTTTTTTCAAGATATTCCTTATCTTTAAGAAGACTTCACACTTTTTTATTCTTTCCCCTCGAATTGAGAACTCGCTGCCTGCGATCTCACGGTCTCTAGCAACAGCTAAATTTTTTGCTCGGACCAGGAAAAATTTATCCCTTAACTTTCTTCTCTGCTCCCGCCATTTTTATGTTTCAGTGCTCACGTGGCAGGCAATTTTTTGGCGCGACTCAAATACCAACGCAGAGGCCCCGAAACAAAAGACTGCATCCCGCAGTGCGGAGTAACTACTGTCATGTAAACAGGAGCCCTATCTGGTATAAAACCAATCCGATACGGTGCAGTGAATCCGATGTGAAATGAATCCGGTATCGTGTAAAAGCACCGGTATCGTGTAAATGCTATACTATCATCAGGCCCGTCGGAACCGGCCCCCCCCCCCAATAATTGTCAAACTGTAGTACGTTTCCTTTATAACAGTGAACTAAATGAGACGGAAAGCAATGGGCAGCCCCCCCCCCCAAATGAATTTCGTTCCGATGGCACTGATCATTCACTATGAAGCATATTCTCTAGGAAGAGCGGAATATCCAAGCCTTTTTATTTTTTCCTAAAATTTCAATTTAAATCAATACCCCCCCCCCCCCTGCGCAACTTGGAAGCAAACTACAGCCTGCGCTAGTGCTATGATTTGTGCGAGGTTAATTTTGGTATGAAAATGACCGGCGAGTCAAAAATTCATGTAACATTGACTTACTATCAGACGCAAGGAAAAACACATCACGTAAACTGGCCTTATCAGAAGACACGGTGCACTACACTTTTAATAAGAACAATTTTTAAGAACACGAGCCACAAAACTGGTCAAAAGTTAAGAACAAATTAAGAACAAGCCTAAGATGAGCTACTGTAAAATGCAGTTTTGAACAAAGTTTTATCTCAAAAACGAGGATTTCCAGCCATGTGTGGGTGCTTTTCGGTGAATATTCAAACTTCTCGGTAAATGAATGTTGTCTCACTCATTTTGTTGGCAAATGAGGCCTGAACACCTCCTTACAGCGAAAGATCTAGCATCTAGCAATCGAACTGTTTACACCCTCTTGATTTAAGAACAAATTAAGAACAATCCAGTCTCAGATATTCGAAAAAATTAAGAACAATCAGCCTGAATCTTAAATTTACTGACTGGTTCTTATAAAGATAGAGTGCACATAAATGTGTGTTGTTCATGTTCCAAATATTATTTTAAAGCCATGTGATTTTTCTGTGTCCTGTTAAAGACGGTTGTGGTATTCTGAAGCCGATTTGTGTGCTTTGATATTTCTGCCAATATTTGATATAGTGCCAAAAGATCAACTGGAGGTTGGGAAGTCAGCTCCTTAAAAACGTAATTTTAGGTTGTGATCATTTCTGCTTAATACCACAAACGTAACATACAGGTGAGTGTGGTGGATGGGATGATTAATTCAAAGAAAGAAAAATCGCTTTTAAAAAAATGCCCCTTTACAGTGAGTAGGGAAAAATGCCTTCTGCTCATGTTACCAGTGTGATCAAAAATGTGGCTATAGAGCAGAAAAGAGAAAGAGAAAGGCTATTGCGTGGCGGTTTTAGGGGTTGTGGGGCCGGGGGCAAAAAAATATGCGGGCCCTTGTCCTTTAAAATTTCCATCTTTGTGTTAGGTGTGGGGCCCCTTTTGGCTGTCATTAGCAAGGGGCCTGGGGCTATGGCCCCCCTGGACCCCCCTTAAAACCGCCACTGATTGCCAGGAAAAACATTTTAGACTAAATACAATAAACTGTGACTTCGGCAACTCCCATCTTGATCGTGTTTGTTGAATATTTGTTTTGTTGTCGTTGTTTTGTTGTTGTAGTTTAACTACACATCTGTAGCATTAGCTAACCTGGGTTCACCCCGACTTTGCGTCCACATTACAAAACATGAAAATCATGTGTGGAAAAAATAGGGTTCGCCCTAGGTTAAATATAACCCGAACCCTGGCGTTACCTTGGCGAACCTGGGTTAGTTTCTGTAGTGTGGACAGGGCCTTGATGTTTTTGCTTTAATAAGACCACAACTTCATATCAGGATCTTCCTATGAAATGAAACTATAAAATCGAGGTGGCCAAAAGTCTTAAATATGAAGGTGTTTGTATGATGTGGTAAAATTCTATACCTTGGACGTTCAACTCCACTCTTGCATAGACCGGAAATCCATGCAAAGATTAACACTCTCATGAACAGACCACGGCCATATACAATGATTAACGCAAGTGAAGTAAAGGCAAGCAAGAAGAAATTTCGGTGTTTGCTTCTATATGTTTTTACCTGCGAGAATTCCTTAGTCGCCCTGCCCTGTTTATATCAGTGGTGGCGCTAGAAATTCTCCGACAGAGGGGCTTGGCCTTCCGATAGGGGGGTTAGGCAATCGGAGAGAAAACATGGAATCCCAGACGCACAAACATTGAGATTATGACAGAACATGAATTCAACAAACAAGAAAGAGCAGCTCTGTAAGGCCGATTTCCACTAGGCGAATTCTTTCGCGCGAATCGAATTTTTGCTAATGTGACCATGCGTGGTGTAATGTTCTCAGATTTCGCAGCGAAAAAATTCGATTCGCAGAAAGTAGATCACGGTCCTACTCTATCGCTACGAAAATCTGTCTTAAGAGCGGGGATATTAATTTTTGTGGGGCACTCGCTTTTTTGACAAAATGTCCCTAAAGAAAAAGACATAGTAAGAAAGTTTTTTGTAGATCTTTTCCCGTGATTTTCAAAATTCTCAACGCCTTAAACCTTTCGGGGTATAAAAAAGACGTCATTTAATTATTAAACAGAGTAGGGGACCAATTTTACCTAGGTAGGGTAAGTCTGTGGATGATGCTTGCAGATGCTGGTGTCGCAATAAACACGTACATGAAAGTTACTACCTGAGGCGGCACCATGGTTGCCGCAGAAGGTGAGTAAATTTTCGAACTTTGATGATTCCAGCTTGCTGGAAAATGTCTCGTTGGAGCAATTTTTCTACCTTTGCAATACAACCTTACTCTTAGAATTAATAGCTATCCACAGGCGAAACGCTATTCTCATTATTCGCGCACCCAACCCTAAAACATTGTAATGTGGAGTTTGGTTCTCATTGGCTTCAGTTTGCCATTTAACAATTAGAATATTAACGTACCAATGAATCAAATCGAAATCTCATTATTCGCGCACCCAACCCTAAAACATTGTAATGTGGAGTTTGGTTCTCATTGGCTTCAGTTTGCCATTTAACAATTAGAATATTAACGTACCAATGAGTGACGAGAATCAAATCGAAATCTCATTATTCGCGCACCCAGCCCTGAAACATTGTAATGTGGAGTTTGGTTCTCATTGGCTTCAGTTTGCCATTTAACAATTAGAATATTAACGTACCAATGAGTGACGAGAATCAAATCGAAATCTCATTATTCGCGCACCCAGCCCTGAAACATTGTAATGTGGAGTTTGGTTCTCATTGGCTTCAGTTTGCCATTTAACAATTAGAATATTAACGTACCAATGAGTGACGAGAATCAAATCGAAATTAAAATAAAAACAATCAAATATACCATCGACTATAAAACACCAAAAATGCAGAATCTGCCGAATCTGAGGGGGGGGGGGGAGGGGGGGGATGTTGTGTCACCAATGTTTCCCAAAGTGTGGGATCTCCAATGTTTTTATGTCTATTTAATGCTAGTATAGGGGGCTGCTTCCATACTTGTTTTAGTTTCTTATCTTTTGAAATTTTGTCCCAGTGATATTGAAAATTTTTTCTTATATTGACAGTCCGATTGCCGTTTGGTATGCCGAAAGAGAGGGTTAAGTTTCCCGATATGGTGTGTGAATTACTTGGGAGTTGGGAGTACATTTATGCTTAGTTGGGATTTTTGCAATCGTAACCGTTACTCCTTCTTTTTCTTAAAATCTTCACAAACGTTAGCAAAATCTTGCTTCGACAAAATAATAGATTTTCTTCGTTTATTATCCGACGGGTGGGCTAAGTAGCTCCGACGGGGCGCTGTAGCCCCCCCCCCCGCCCCCTCTTGTATCACAACTGGTTTGTATGACCAAATTTATCCCACATTTCAGTCCATAACCTGGCAGGTGGGATTAAATCATTTAATGCTCACATGCAGATTCTATCCCACCTTCCAGCCGTAAATGGAGAAAATCATCCAGCCTTCCAGCCTAAGTGCTGGCAGTTGGGATAAAATCTGATGCCACCTTCCAGCTTTATCCCACCTTCCAGTGTTTATATGGAAAAAATCATCCTTCCCAAGTGACCCAAAAATCAAAATCACCTCTCAGGCAGTGGGATCTCACTCAATCGGGCTGAAATGTTTGCCATATAAACGCAAGACGAAAAAAAGAATTCTATAGGAGGGCAAAATTTCACTTCGTGGTTCACAATCTGGAAGCTGGGATGATTTTCTCCATACAAAAGCCCTAGGCCTTAACCCTGCACCATATTTGTTTGGGAGACGAAAGTGCATCATATGGGCATGCGCATTTGAGCGAAGGAAAAATTCGCATTTTATGGCTCTTTACAGCAATTAATCAAACTTATTATTTATCATAGTTGCATAATTTAGACCAAAGTTTCATTTTCAATCTTCGCGTGCCTCCCGTTTCTCTAAATTTCCTTCCTCATTTTATTCGAGATTGGCGTATTCCCATAGGTCCCGCGAGTACTCCTACTATATTATATATCAATCAACGTGAAAACGATAACATTGACTTTAACTGGGCATAATGCTAAATTTTGAAAAGCCAACCGACCTTCAGACAAATGCTGGTTCGTCTTCCCAACAAATATGACAAGTAGATATCAGAGGTCTTTTAATCAATACTTTTTATTAAGTGTGTTTTTGAGGGTAAATGAGCCTCTCAAGGTCTCAAACCGACGAGGTCCTTTCAATTTAAGTTCGAATGATAATTTTAAATCTGACAACTCACAGCGATCTCATTAGATAAGGACTTAACCGTATGGATTCATTGTTGGCAAAGTTCAACAGAAAATGTCACGCTTTGTTGGTAGACAGCTCCGTAAACTGTAACAATTATGAAAGTGTTCTTAATCTTTTGGTCAACTCAGTAGCTATGAAGTAAATGGATTAACCGGATCCTTTTTCTCCGTCCATTTCGTAAGAAACAGGGCCACGCAAAAGATACACAGAAGAGAGGAAAAGAACATGTCCGCTTCCTAACATTTATCACTGCCTATTTGGAAAACAATTATCTGTATAGAGAGAAATATGTGTTTGAAAGACAAAAAAACATTAAATTCACGCGTACAATTATTCCAGTCCGTCGTTTAGAGGCCGGGAAAGTTAGTGTGGTATGGTATATGTGGAAATAATAAACGAGTACGTTTGCGGCAATCTCTTGTTTCTTATTAACAGTTCTAGTTACATAATTGAATTACCTATGAATATGTGATGTAAGCTACATTTCGATGCGTAGGACTTCGAGCTATAAATTGAAAATAGGTAATCTGCCCCTACAGTTTAGCATTGTTTTCAATATTAAATATTTGTACGATGCCTTCGAAACCTGCGGATGTTCATCCTTACGTTTCATCACTGAACTTCCCTTGGAGCAATGAGGGAGACCAGAAACAATAAAATAAGGTGGACGTTCTCTGTAGACGCGAAAATTCAGCTTAGAAAGAAAATACCGGCATGTTATTCTTATCTATTTTGTTTTATATGTCCCAAAAATATTCAACTCACCTTAACGTCCTAATGTTTTTAAGATATGCACGTGGAGCTGCTACATCCACCAAACAGCCAGGTCAGGAGCTAATACTGCGTTCCTCGCTTTTCACGAAGGATTTCAATGATATGCAAATCTCATTTGCCCTCCAGATAATAATGTTGATATATAGTTCGAGCACGAGTCCGGTTGTTCGTGTTCGACTGCCCAAGGGTCAACACATACAGGCGGGCACTCATACTACGGGAAGGCGCTCTATCTACGGATCTTTGCAAGGTCTAAATGACCGGTAAAAGGGGGCAACAATTCGAAGAAGCGAGAAGACAAAGAAAAATTACAATTAAAATTTCAAATACCATCAATTAGCATTTATTACCCATAATTTTCAAATTGATTTCGCAGTTAATATATTTATCCATGTTGTATAGTTCTGCATTCGCAACACACTATCAATATTACATTGTAATTAAAAATTATCGAACAATACATACTTAAAACTCAACAAACTACGTCATAATTCAGGAATGCCTCCCCTCTCACTACTTCAGAGTCATCTTATTGTGTTAGTTGTTTATAAGGGCTCGGTTGCACTACCACCCATGGACCATTCTTTCAGGTCTGCTATATGCGATAAAAGTGAACAGTACTGAGGAGGGGGGGGGGGGTCAGAGGGGTCACCCTTGGCTTAAGGAGCCCGTATATGATACCACAGTAAAAAATTATAAGTGGTAATCCTGCCATTATAACAAACTGTCAATAATAGAAACAATAATGACAAAAGTCTATGAATAAAGTATGGTAGATACAGTCATTGAGAGTTATAGACAGGGAATTTTTCCAGGAAATTTTTCCTAACAAACTGGCGGAGAGAGTAACCGGAGATTTTTCACTTGCTTCCACTTCCTTGGACTAATACCTTGAAATTTGAGAGTGTCCAAAAAAATTTCTCCCTAGCTGTCACGTGATCAATTTTAACGGTCAGGAAAAAAAGAAAATCGTCAAATTTGAAAACAAACAACATCAATCGGAAGATTATAAAGAATTGAACAAAAAATGCTTAGAAACATATATCCTAAAATTAACCAGTTAAAAACTATAATGTGTCAAAGTATTGATGACGTCACCATATACGCAAGTCACAAGTACGGGAAATTGGTAATTTCCGTCATTTTAGGCCTCTTTTATTGATACTATTATGGAATATTAAAGGGCCTCTCTAGCCAAAACAAATTTTTTTAGTGACTGAAAAGTTGGCATCTGGTGAGTGTATTATGGCAAAGTCTTCGTTTTTGCAAAATTCCAATTAGTTTAGAAGTTATAAGGCTTTAAAGTTGCACCTTTCCGAGAAAAAACGACAAAAACCGAATCAATTTGGTGACATTCTGACGTCACAATGTGCGGCTCTCGTTCGCCATGAATTTAGTATATCTTCCACCGAAGTGTAAAGGTGTCATGGTCACGCGTTGATAACTGCATCTAATTCTACAGCAGGAGCTTTTTAGGATCGAAAAATATCAAATGTTTACAATCATTCTAAGTCTGCGGGTCGGAATGTGTCCATGCTGTGTCACGACTTTGTTTTGTTCACCTGTGTAGGCCCACAAAGCTATGGCTTCCTGTTCCAGCTCTTCCCTCGCGTATAATTAAACGAAACTGACACTTCAGTTGTTCTCAAGAAACGATGAACAATTATAGGCTTCAGAATTGGTGTCTGAAATGCTCAAACTAAAAACCGGTGGAACAGAACTGAGAGTATCATCACTTGCACAGTGTTCAATTTGCGAATCGCCGTCGTTCGATTCGGTTTGAGGCGAGAGCGAGACTAACGAAATGCACAGTGACGTTAAAATTGCGTCACAGTGTCACCAAACCGAAAAATTTTTGTCGGCTAATTCAATTCAATTATCGAATTGCAAGAGATTACATCTTACAAACTTTAAATGTGATGTGTCCAGCTAAAGCAAGCGACTCTGCGGGGGTTTTTAGAAACGTGATTTTTCATGTCATCGCCTCAGCCATTACGGTCGTCCTGTATATCTATCCTGCTGAGAGGTTAGCTTTTCATTACCCTGGGTACCAGACAGAATACTAACCAATCGCAAACCGTTATTTTGATGGGTGGCTTGACAAGTTGGGTATACGCAGTCCTTTTATATGGACACATTACCTTTTAAAAAAATCCAAAACAACGAATTCGTGATCAGCAGGTTCAACTCCTTTAGATTAGCCAGTAAAATGCAAGTGCAAAATTTGGCTGGAGAGGAAATTTAAAGATATTTTTGATAAGAAATTCTCATCTTTGTGGGCTTGGGCTTGAAAAGACTCTGAATGCGTACCAAATAATGTGATTACGACAGGGGAACTTACAACAATATGTACAATCATTGCCAAAAGTACTTCGAACACTTGGCAATTTTCTTGTTTTTCTATATTTTCCAATTTATCCCAAATACTCCTATTTCCGCACCCCCTTCCCCCTAAACAATGTTGATAATTTAGAAAAATATTTTAGAATAAACAGGAAAAAAGCGCACTTTCTAATCCCCTGCGTCTTTTCGTAGTAAACCAACATTAATAAGGGGGGGGGATGAGGAAGGGGGGGATGAGGAAGGGTGGGAAAACATTTTGTTTCATGGAAAATACACCTATTGACCAGTGGTGTAGCTAGGGTTGGAAGGTTGGAGGGACAAAGAGGAGCCCGTGAGGAAGAGGACTGCCCCCACGAAATTTTTACTGACCACACCCTTAATGATTTGGGAAACGCCCCATTTTGTGAATACGTTTGAAAAAGCTTTGGTTCTTTTACGTGGTAATTGGTTGGCTAATCAAGCACAGTAATGATCATATGTGTCTTTTTGTGGCTTACCCACCTATCTACTTCCTTCACAATTCCTCTAACGTTTATATTCTTAATTGTGTAAGGTATCATATACAGTACTGAAAAGTTTAAAACTAAGTCTGTTCTCCTTGGAGCAAAATCAGCAAGATCCCAGACAAGCATTTAAGAATCCATTTTTCGTAAGGATTGAAGCCCTTTGGCAATTCAGTTTCTACTTTATACAAACCCTGAAACGAGGGAAAATTGTAAAACATTATACGATACGTCTAATAAATGGCTCGCTTTATCAACAAAAACATATTCATTAGTCATACCATTCGACAAATAAGCAACTCAGGTGAACAATTACATACAACGTTAACACATTACATAAAATACTCAATAACATAAAAAGCGATTACATAAGATGTTGTTTGTAGGGGAATTTCTTTAGGAGGAGCTCTCTCAGTAGATAAACTAATCGAGGAGAGAGCACCCCCTTTTTTAGGGTAGTTTTTGAAGTAATTGATCATTTACATGAATGACAAAACTATAAATTTTGCTTCAAAATCAAATTTGATAGTTCTTGATGAATAAAAAGGTTTTAAGCTTTTGAGAAAAGCTGACAACAGACAATGATATTTTTATATCTACTGGGATATTGTTCTAGGATTTAGCACCAAGGAAACGTACAGACCTGATAACATATTGTAGAGTGTTGTTCCGTATCAAGAAAATGTCATTTTTTGTGGCTTGCCGTGTACCATATTGATGAGTATTTGACACAGATTCAAATAAGTTGTGAAAGCAGCTCGGTGAGTTCTTATTGACAGAAAAATAAACAAAGCAAAGCAATTTTAACGGGAAGAGGTCTTCAAGCTTCAAAATCTTCAAGTTTAAAAAGATAGGAGTGGAGAGTGCAGTGAAATGTTCAAAGGCAATGGCTTTTACCACTCTCTTTTGCAGCAGATAAATAGGTTTGATATGAACATCGTGTGTAAAGCCCCAGGCTATTATACTGGAGAAAAGAAGAGAATAATGAATTGTATAGACAGATCAGAACATCTAGTGGAAGAAAATATCTTACCTTGAAAAACATGCCACATGTTTTAGCCAATTTTTTTGAAAATTCGGATAAATTATATCTCCAGCTAAGATTTGCATCTAAAAAACACCAAGGAAATTTACATAGCTACATTGCTGTATCAGTTCATTTACAATCTTAATATTTACTGTTTCTGATGATGAATGTTGCGGGGACTTTATGAAATTAGTTTTTATTAACATTTAGTGCAGCTTGTTTACATCTAGCCATTTTTTAACCTTTTTAAATTCATTATTAACTACTCTTTGTAGCATATCCAGACTTTCAGCCTCAAAGTAGATGTTTGTATCATCCGCAAATAAATAGAAGGAGAGCAAGGATGATGAATTAGGAAGATCATTAATAAAAATTAGGAAGAGAAGGGGGCCAACGACAGAGCCCTGTGGAACTTCACATGTGACATCAAGATAGTTAGAGCTAGATCCATTCACAGAAAGATCTGCTTTTGCTCTCACGATTGCAGTATGTTTAGAGAAGTTTCAAACATTATATCATAATCAAGCCAAGTATATGGCCACTAGAACAACTTTTTGCTTTTATTTGACGTAGGATTGGGTGCAGCCTCCCTAGATGGTTGATATTGGGTTGAAAGAAATTTCAAGAATGAAGTTGGACTGTGCTCTTGATTCCAATGTATTTTCATAAGCGTAGCCCCCTTTTCTGAGAGTCTTTAGAACGTAGCAGCGCGAAATTTTCCTAGGGGCTACGCACTCAGACCTTTAGCCGTCTCTCTATTTTTAGGGCCAAGACCTACAACCAGACTCCACCACTGGCTAAATGACAATTCCCGATTTGCTTTAGCAGCAAGTTTCGATATCCCAAAGGTCCCTGTCTGCGGTTCCTGCCCTCGCCGCATCAGGATGCTTCAGGCACCTCTCGGTTGAAATGGTTCCAGCAATGCGAAAGTGGAGAGAAAGGACCAGAGCAGCTGACTTTAAGAAAATATGGACTGGATAAAAGCTCGGTGAACGTAGAAGAGGATAAAATAACCTGAAGAGCAACCTAAACAACGGATTTCAAAGATGCTACGAAGAAGTCATTTTCAAACGAACATCTACCAAAAGCTTCAACCTTCTGTTCCTTGCACGCACCTTTATCTGTGGCAGAAGATGAGTGTTTTTGACTGGCCGGCAAAATGCCCATAGGTAGAGCCAAACTTCTTGCACCCTACCAGAAAATAATGAATAGATGTCCCTAATGTTAATTAGTTTACAAATACCGACAAGCCAAGAACATAACCTCAACTTTATTAACAAGCCCTAAATTTCCGACGCATCCCCCGAAAACCCCTACTTTGGGGGTATATTAAATCTTTTGTGACTATTTTGTTACTCTATTATCCTCCGTAGCAAGACATGTGTTCTAGTGCATCAGCTATTAAAAAGAGGTCCTTCGCCCACAAGAACATGACCTCAAACCTCTTTCTTAATACAACCATTGATAAACTCTGTCTTGTCAATAAAAAACAGCAACTGAACATTCTCAACAAGAAATCGTCAAGAGTTCTATGTGTTTGTGTCAAGCTAGCTACGTGTACATTTCTATAAGTATAAAGCATGTAATCATTAACGTCTGACAGTTGGATCTCGTCGATGGCAGACCTGTGGTAAAGGACAAATTTTATCAAAGCTCTCTATGCATTTCAGGGTTCATGTCTTCATCCAAGCACAAAAATTGCACCTTCCACCACATTTTTTGAAAATTTCAACAAGTGGAGCTGTATTCTTCAGTCGAAACTCCTTTTTACAGGTTACTCGATACTAGGATAGTAGTGCAGTCGTTGAAGTGATGAACCAGGAACAAATTAGTAGAAAAACAAAACGTACATCATTCTACGTATAACTTTTTCCTTCTAACCTTTTCAAAATCGCTTAAAATCCAATTTGGGGAAAGTTTTTTCAAAAACTTTTAAAAACATGATCTTTTTGACCATATGCGCAATATTATCTGCCGAGAGATTCTGCAAGATATGAATAGCTCGCAACACTGTTTTGGAATGAAAAAACCGCTATTGTGTAGACAAAAGGAGTTCGTTTTAACCATGGGACCACAGAATAGAAATGAGGGACTATATTTCTATTCTGTGATAGGACTCCATTGGTAACATTCTCAATAGGCAAGCGGTACTGATTGGTCAACCTCAACAGTCATGTGCTCGCGTTTCTGATTTGCCTATTTCGATGCACAACTGGGTATATATATTTCCTAGCTTTGAATTTTCGATCTATGTTTTGACGTTTCAAACTCTGAAGCATGTCAGACATAAAGCTTTAGTTTACTCAAATGTTTTCTCTTTTCAAAGCCATTTTCAAGGTTCTGTTTATACCAAATAGATAAGAATGCAGTATTATACGGCAAATAAAAGTCAGTCATCTTATGCCTCCCCCGCCCCCTAAGGACAACATTTTATTCATTGTTGCTCATTAATTTTCAAGCCTTCACAGTACCAGTTTACAAGCTTTTAAGGCAGAATTGTCGATAACATTACTAAAGTCAATCTTTTTAGTAACATCACATTCAATACTCTACTCCGTTTTCAAATGAAAACGGAGTCAAACTAATCCGTTTTTGCCTTGCGTTCACACTACTCTGCTATGAAAACGGAGTCGTTTGAAAACGCTAATCAACAAGGATACTTTCAAGTACGGTGCGTATTGAATACGCTCCGTTTTCAGTTTCAGTGTCATGTTTTCAGGGATTTTCAGATAAAACAATAGGATTTTCACAAAAGGTGTACGAGATTTTCTTATAGTGATTTGCCCCTCGGAAATGACGCTTTGAACATACAGAAAAGCCTTACCTGAAATTATGCATTATTGTTATATAGTCATTTGTAGCAGCATTACTACAAAGAAACAATATTTTAGAACAAGGTGTTGCGCTAACATCCAAACTTTTTGAGGCACCTTTCTTGTGATGAGAAAGTCTCGACGACAGTTGTGATGGACTAAAACGCTATGTTTACGTGTCTTTCACTGTGCTTCATGATGTTTGAGGCACCTTTTTCATAACGTGTATTCCCTTTCCATTTTTAAAAACTAACTTGCATATCACAGTTTTTATTCGCCAAATTGCTAAGCGATTCTGCTATATTTTATCCAGAGAGGACCAGTTTCCAGAAAGTGAAATAATGACCTGCGTTGTTATCGACATTGCAAAAGAACATTACATCTTTGGCTGGCATGTCCTTGGCTGGCATGTCCCTAATAAAAATAGCTCCTCCCCCGAGAAAATTGCTTAGGCATTGAATAACTTTATGTACCATAAAATATTGATAAATGTCCCTCGCTTGTGGTGGGTTAACGAATTTTGTATTTTGGCATTCAAAAACTGCCTGCTTGTTATGAAATTTCCGCTGATTTTATAGGGAAGTCAGAAAAAACTTACTACTTCCTTCATTAGCCCTCTTATTTATTTTTTAGGCCTACAATCCCGGACAAAAATGGTTGAGACTTTTCAAGGGAAGTTTATATTTTCACTTTCCTTAAAAAAATGACTTCCCCCTCCCCTAATTCAATGTTGAATGCATAATTTTGATGAAGAAATGATAGAACTATAAATCTAACATTGATTCGGGGGGAAATGGGGGATTCGAATTTATAGGGGCGACATAAAGTGGAAAATTGCAGCAATTGCATTGTGTTTCAAGACTTTTGTCCGGGATTATAGAATAGAAGACTTATTCCTACGTAAATCTACAATTTAAAAGAAAAACAGATTTCTTGCTTTTCTGAACAGATGCTTTTAGTTATGCTTATGATTATCGAATGTGGTCTCATATATAATATAAATCTCAATAAAATTTTTGGTCAATTTTGGGCGATTTTGAGTATGTTATAAAGGGAAAAATTTGCACTGGATGGTGGAGAATTTGCTTTTCTATCATTTTTTTCCTGATTGACCTTGAATTGAACGCTCCACGACCTCACGACAATACCAGATTTTCCTGGGCGTGCCAGCTAAGTGCCTCCTATTTGCCTGTCCTAATTCTCAACCAAACCATAACCATGGCAGACCACAAGACATTCCACACCCAAAATCTCATAGTTGGTTTTTTGGTATCATGTGCTAGTGGCAAACACTTGTTGGCTAATCTATGAAGCATCCGTGTAAAGCACCTTCCAAAATTGTTGAGGAGACTAGCATGGATTTCCATCGTTTAGAGCAAGGGTATCGAGCAAGGGCAAATCTAAACTGTGAAGGAGATGCTAGTATTAACTCCTTCGCAGTTTGGATATGCCCTCGCAGGATTGCGAATGCCTTGCGAAATCAAGAAAATAGACTTTCGGAAAGTCTACATGAACGTGACTGTAACAGAATTTATAGAAGGTATTAACTTGATATTGTTATAAACTTCTTTAGCTAAATTGTTGCTACGGAGTAAAATTTCATCCATTTAGTTTGTATGTTGTTAGGCTCGATTAACGCTTTATAAATTATTGAGTAAAAATTTATGAACGAGTTGACATATTTTGAAAAATTCAAAATAACTTGAAATATAACATTTTCTCATTTTCAAATATCTGGAAGCTGAAAGGTAAAGGACATGTGAGAGACCTGGTATGACATGCGGATCGGAAACGTGGGTGGTCGATCAGTTGAAGAAGGTATTTTGAGAAGAGCGGAAAGACGTATAGTCCGAAAGATTTGTGGAGTAGGTTGGTTGATAGAATGAATATAAGAGAGTTGGGCCCCGTTCACATTGCTCCGGATTCCAATGAAAACGGATAAAAAAGTATCCGTTTTCACCTTGCGCTCACACTGCTCCGCTGTGAAAACGGAGACTTTTGAAGACGCACTTTGAAAACGGAGACTTTTGAAAACGCAAAACGCAGTGTGAACACCGAAAACGGAAACTTTCAAAAACGTTAACAACAATAACAACAACACAGCAAGATGCTTAGACCGCCCAAAATTTGAAAAATTAGAACTAGAGGACACAATTGTTGAAACTGTTAAGCAATGAATTCTGAGATGCTTGGTTCATTATCTGAGATTCTGAGGAAAGGTGATGAAGATTGTGTGAAGCAGACATGCAGTTTGGAGATTGAAGTCAGTAGAAGGAGAGGAAGACCGAAGCTGAGTTGGAATGGAATGATGAAGAAGGAGTGTCATAAAATTGGATTGACCTTTGAGGACGCGAAGAACCGAGTAAAGTGGAAAAGCTAGACCAGATCATGGAAGGAAAATCGGTAACCCCTGGAGAAGAAAATCATGGCTAGAATAAGATGATGATGATGATGATGTGACTTCAAGGTTTTTTCCGTCTTTGGAAAGTCACTGTAGGAATAATTCAAATATATGAGCTGGTGGATTGTTCATAAATGTTTTGTAAATGAAAATTTCAATAAAATAGAAAAATCATTCATATGCACCTATTAGAAATTTGTGGATTGAGCCAATATATTTTGTAAAGTTATTACAGTGCACAAAATTATAAGGGGTTTATAATTTGCTTTCGTAATTATTGTAATTTTCAAAATAACTTAACAAAGATGGCGTCTTTAGACAAAACTTTCGCCCATCTATAATTCTTGATTTGATCTGACACTTTGGCATTTTTATTCATAACTTTTTATTAACTGAATTCATGCAAAAGAAAAATGTTTACTTGTACGTCTTTGCACTAAAGCCCTTGCAAAAATGGAATTATTGTTAATTATAGAGTACAATGCAAAGATTACACTAGTCCATCCCACTTGACGTCTTGACATCCAATTAGACTGTCCCTGGCCAGAACTAAAATGAGTTGGGAATAAGTTTGACTTGTCCACATCAATCTGGGTGAAGTTTCACGGATTGAATTGCCTTCCCATAGCGCTTCACAGCTTTTAATCAAAGAAGTTTCTGGCCAAATATAACAGTTGCATCCTATGATATGTAAAAGAAAAAAGGATAGGCCGTCTGCTGGATTCTGTGATCTTGCAATGAGTAGCATCTTGTAGTTTGAAGGTAATAGTCAGGAACAAATTAAAACGACGACTTGAATCCAATATTGTATAATAGAATTTGAAAAAGGATTAAATTTAATATAATGTAAATTAAATTTACGTTATTGAATATAAGCTAAATTTTTCTTTATTTTAAAATTCTATAACACAACATTCGACTCTTTGCGATTGGTTTGTTGATAACAAACTAAGCATTTATTTTGGAGAAGACAAAGCAAAATCTATTCTTTTTGGTAGAAAAAATAAACATACAGACAGAAAAAACGGGACATCAGAAGAGGTGACATAGAGATTAAACAATACACTTGGGTCACATATCTAGGCTAAATTCTTGAAGAGGACTTGTCTGGCAAATCAAATGGCTACCAGAATCCTTGGTAAAATCAATGGCATGCTCAGTTTTCTTTACAGAAAGCAACATTTTCTCCACTTCTCTCTTCGCAGATTGCTGGCAAACGCACTAATTCAGCCCCTTTTTGACTCTGCTTAGCCGCGCTTACTTTCCATTCTTAAACTAAAGGTTAACCAAAAGAATTCAGACAGCTCAAAATATATGTATCAGGTTTGTTTGAATCTGAATAACAGAATACACATAGGAAACAAAGTATTAAAAATATAGATTGGCTTCCCACGAAGGAGAGATTTGAAAATAGCACAACTGGAATGGGTTTCATGTTTCTTGATAATTCAGCCCCACTCCTGGGATCGTGCCACTGGGGGCCGGGGTGGCCATACTCCCCCTCCCCACATTTTCGCGAAGCAAGTAGTTTTAATGCTGCAGTTAAAGGGGAAAGAGGCCTTGGCCCCTGTTGTGTATGCGCGCGCGATGCCTAAGATCCGCTGCGACCTAACGCTAGACCGAGAGAGCACACGAGATAAGACGCCATGTTTTCACTCCGACTCTGATCTAATTTCTGAACTCCTATTGTCCAGTCGCTTATCTTATCTCCAATTTTTGGTCAGATTGTGACAGACTTACAGTTGCCCATAACTAACACTCACTAAAATAAACTGATTCGCATTGAAATAAATTGATTCCCGCTGACAGAAAAACTACTCACACATAATTCAAGCAAGATGCACAGAAAGAAATCTCATTCCCACAAAATTAAAGCGAGTCGCACATAAAGAAATCTTACTCGCACAAAATTAAAACGAGACGCAGAAAAGAAAACTGATTCGCTAAAAATTCAAGCGAGTTGCGCCAAAAGAAAAGAGACTCGCACAAAATTGAAACTCGACCCACACTTTTAGTTTCAGTCACACGAAACAAAACAAATCGCACATAAAACAGAATGAGTAGCACAATTAGATTATTAGAAAAGAGGTCGCACTTGAAGAAGAATGGGTCACACGTTGGAAAAGGGTAGGTTTTTATTGAATTGGATGAATTTCTGTTCAGCCTCGGCCATGGTGTTTTGCCCAAACTGCGGGAATTTCAAAAATGGAAAATAGGAAACGAGAACAAGCTGATCATAGCGAAGAGAAAAAATCCAAACAAAAACTGGTTGTAATTTATTATCAAGAAGCATGCATCTTCTGTTCCCTGTCTTCCGGGGCCGTGACAGTTGCTCAACAAAACCATTCGATTGCCAACTAAGAAAGATGGCAACTGATTCAGCAGACACTGCCCTTTTGGCTAGGATTATCCCTCTCCCCTCCCCAAAAAACCGTCATTGCCACTGAAATCCGCCCCTGCCGCTCTATGCTGGAAGAATAACTTTATCAGCTAGGAAGAAATGTGTGTTATGATTGCGCTAGGGGTGTTGTTCGTTTGCAACCGAAGACTAGAATGTGATATTGTGTGGCCTGTTAATTTAAGGAAAGGCTTTTTCAGTATCGATGTGCTTGACAATAATAACCATAATCCCACTTCAGTAACTGGTCTTTCCAAAAACAGGCATTAGTATTAGTATGAACACAGGGCATATCCCCCCTTCTTTTTGCAAAACAAGAGAGCTTTCTTCACAATCTTTTGTTGTGATTTCTAAATTTTCCCTTGAAAAGCCCCCCCAACTTTTCATCCTGCATAGGAACACTGACAATTTGATGATTAATGGATGATTTGTTCCAAGTTTAAACTCGACTCGGAACTTGAAAAACTATCTAAGATCTTTCTGGAGAACGGCTATCCAGAGGATGTTATTTCTGTTTACATTAGGAGAAGATAGGAAATTTCTCGGCTGACGTAAAATTTGGTCCTCAAAAATGCCCGGTCTATTTAAAACTACCCTGGATCGGTGACAGTTCCCTTCGTTTTGAAAGCCAAATAAAACAGGCCATTACAAATTGTTTCTTTGCCGTCAACCCACGTGTTGTTTATAGTACGAAAAAGGCCCTTCCGTCCATTCAAAAGGACTGCCTTCCTGCCACACAAAAAAGTTCCGTTGTCTATGAATTTTCGTGCCAGTGTGATTCTGGCTACGTAGGACGCACCAACCAAAGATTGGAGGATAGAATAAAACAACATGTTCCGGCTAGTATCAGAAACAAAACTTGTCCCCAAAGAGAACAGCCACCTCGGTCTTGTAGATCTAAAAGTACAACTAAAACCTGCGATTCTGCTATCGGGCAGCAAAGGTGTTTCTTTTTCTTCTAAAATTTGCTGCATGAAGTGAGGACTTAAATTTGATTTCATTTTGTATATCTCTACCATAAGAAACATTGTCTTTGTATGCAAATCTTGAAGCCCTTTCGTGAATTTCCATCATCTTGTTGTTCAAATTTCTACCGTGAAACATCCAAATATACGGAATAGCTAAATTGGGACATAACGAAAGTTTTCCTCAACAGTTTTAGCTTTTCCGGCTCCATGAGAACTGAGATACGAGTTAGAGCATGTTTTACAGAGCATTTGGACATGTTTTTAAAATTCGATTTCTTGTCACGACTGATGTCTAGTAGTTTCTCCTAGTCACTTTCTTCTATCTGGCTTTCACTATTATGTATATTAACTCTTTCTTTGTTTGCCCCAAACAGATTTTGGTGACATTTATCTTCATTTAATTTCATTTAGCCCTCTGGCAACCATGTTGTTAATAGGCTTGCATGTCGCTGTAACTGTAACATTTGCACAATATTATAAGGTAGTATCGTCTGCGTAGTTGAATAATTGGCTTCCATTCATCAGAAGAAACATATCATTGATATAAATATTAAAAAGAAGGGACCCTAATACCGAGCCCGGAGGCACACATAAGGCTGTCTCTTTCCATGTACTAAAGGGGCCATTGACTTTGACACTTTTTCTTCTCTACGTGAGATAGCTATGAATTAATTTAAAAGACAGTTTTGCCAAAACCAGAGTGCACCGGCAGGGCCACGGAGAGGACTGATGGGCTCCGGATCAAGAGAAAGATGCACGCCTTAGGCAAATGCTTCTAGGGGGTAGAGGAACGCTCCCCATGAATTTTTGAAATGATGGTTGCTAAAATTGCTCTTGTGGCTATTTTTGTTGCTAAAATTGCTACGGTGGCAAAACTGTTCTGGTGGCAGTGACGTAGGGAGTCAGAGGGGGCAAACCCTACCCCCTCTGAAACTAAACTTCTATGTTGTGGAAAAATTTCTGGTCTTGTCAGAAATGTAACACGGTTGTCCATGTTTACCTAATTGCTTGGTTTTTATATGAAAGAATTTTAAGTTAAATAAACATAAGAATATATGTATATATCAAAAGATTTATTTTTTTCAGTTCCAATATTATTTTATTATGTTGATATTTAGGGGAAAAATTAACGCTTTTTAGATTTTTGTCGGAAAATCTAAGTTTCTCACACCTCCTGTGAATTTTCCTATCTACGCCATTGTCTGATGGCTATTACTTCTGTTTGCTGTTTGATAAGCTTTTCAACTTCTTTAGCCTAAACCCACAAAGATAAGAAAATATCTTTATCATTGAGGCAATCAAAGACTCAAACTGCTTCTACCTTATTTCATTCATAAAATTTTTTCATTATTGTCTCTACTAATGACAATTTGTGGTAATGGAGAGGTTGGATTATTACTTAGAAATGTTATAAATTGAGTTATTGTTTATGGTAGAAGTTTCTTAGTTGCATCTCCAATCCAGTATAAAATGAAATTTAGTATAACACACAACAACAAAAAACTTCTACAACTCCATTGACAGTACTGACACATTCACGACATTGATTGAACTATGAAAAACATTACAATATAGGTTGTGTACTTGAAAATCTCTCTTGTAGACAATATTGTGACTTGGGTGGGACATAGAGGTATACCACAAGGAGAGACATGTCTTCTAATAAGATTATAATATACATATACATAGAAATTTGTCTGTTGATATTTCCGTAGCACAGTGATTAGTACATTTGCACGTAGAGCGTGATATATCATAGGGTTGGAGAAAATAAAACTACATGTTTTATCTCTACAAGCCTGTTGCGTGAATAACTTACTCTTAAGGAGATGTTGAATAACTCAATATGAATAACTCACACTGAAATATTCCTCGTAAAAGTTCTAAAGTCGGTACAAAAGTTGTTACATAAAGTGTGAGGTTATACAAAAGGTGAAATAGAGGCGGTACATAAAAAGGTTTAGGTGTTGCATAATAATGTTTTGTTTCTATGGCGGCAAGAAGATACGGGTTGAGTGTCGATGATGAGGGTCTTTTCTTTAAGGCAAAGGTTGCATCTTTTGCTTGAATTGTTGTAAGGTCACTTTGTTAAGAGAATGCGACAGGAAATGGAATGGTCGATGTTGTTGTCTTTTAGAGTCCGGATGTATTTGCTGAGTTCTGTGAAATTTCTGTGTTTGGTGTGACGGAATGATGCTGTGTGATGTCTGTATCTTGTCTTGAATTCGTTTTTTGTAAAGCCCTGGTCAAACGATACAACATTTCGCCCAACAGTTTTTCCGATGTTGGAAGGTGATCCAACGTTGGTGGTCTAACGATCCAACATTTCACAAATTTCGCCCAACATTTTCCCGCGCAGATCGAAAAGGGCATGGGTAGTAGGCAACATTGATGTTGCTTAACAACAGTAGGCACACCAGACGTCCACGATGATGACCGCACATAAAGATGCGCCACCACATTTCGATCCAAGAAAACGAAAGGCAATCGCCGCCATAGCTATAAATGGTATCAATTGTAAGCAAAATCTAGAATCGAAGCGAGAGTCAAAGCGAGAGTCGAAGCGAACGAAATCAACCCGAGAAGTTAACAACAATGCTATGATTGAATTTTGGCGGTTTTTTACCGACTACGCGTGCGCAGAGCCAACAATGTTGGCTGAGGTGGTCAAACGATCCAACATTTCACTTAGCACTTCAAGACAAAAGAATTGATGGACGTCGGCAGCCAACATTTTTACCTCAGTCAAATTTCGTTCAACATCGAAATTTACGATGTTGGGTGACCCTACAAGGTGGTCAAACGATCCAACATTTCGCCCAACACCATGTTGGGCGAAATGTTGGGTGCAATGTTGGATCGTTTGACCAGGGCTTAAGTCCTATGTATGTTTCTGTAGTGTTGTTTTCTCTGCGTGTGTCGGGGGCTTGGTAAATGACGGATGATTGTAGGCAGTTTCCATTGAGTAGACATGTGTTCTTTTGTCGGCAGTTGCATGTTTTGGTGACATTGGTGTTTTCCGGAGTGGTGTTGGTGCCGTGAGTTTAGGACGCTATTGTTGTGACTGTCAATGACTTTCTCAAATCAATTCAATTCAACTCAACTCAATTATAATAAATTCAAGTTTTTTATTACAGGCTACATGATTAAATATACTTATAATTGACAAAGCTTAGGGCAAATAAAAAAAACTCAGATGAGTTATTTACCCTATTATACTTGATGTTATTTGCCCTATTATACTTGCTTGATGTTGTTCATGCAGCTGTAGCTGATATTTACTGTGTTGCGATTGAAGATTTTTCTGAGGACTTGTTTACACGGGATCGGATCATCGAGAATTTTTTTCTCCAAATTTGTAACACAGGGCATGTTCACAGACGCGCAGGTTAAACTCCGCCGTAATGTTTCTTGTTAGTAAGTAAGCTATCTAAATTCTCACAATCACTTTACGTCACTTCCTGTAAAACTTGACCCAATCCCCTGTGACAGAATTTGAAGCAAAAAATAGAATTGGACACACTTGTAAATACGACAGTGTTTGTTTTCAAAAGTTTAAGGTTTTTTTCGTGATCAGCATACTCTATTAAGTCTAGGAGGCCAATAAAAAATTTCGTGTCATATGCACTTTAAGAACAGGCGTCTGAATATGTTGTTTTCATGACATAGCAACAAGAAATAGGCAGTGGTTATAGTATTAACACTTCGAATAAACAGACAAACTGGTTTGGCCGAATCAATCAAATTACGGCCTTATGTTTATCCAGAAAACACTGGATAACTTCTGATCCTCTTGCAACAACAGCAACGTTTAAGAATTGAGATGGTGCCAAAAATTAAATGCCGTTTCCATTGACTCACTTTAAAGACGGATAACTTTTAACCCGATTTTGTTTAAGCCCAGAGAAGTGCAAAAGCTGCCTAACTGCAAATCTCCGCTGGATTATATATTTTAATAGGGTTGCGGATGCCAAAAATATTTTTCTTGGATGTAATAAAACTTATGAGCTTGGATTTGAAAACAGAGTGATTAACTTATCCCACCATCAGGGTAATTCCAGATTCTGATACAATTAGGGACAATTTACGCAAAAATCACCAGCTCGTTGCTTAGGTAACGGATATCTATAAATATTTCAAAGATTATTTCCTAGCTGTCTCTACACTAGTAACAACAGAAACCAGGTAGCCTCAGGGATGTTAGCAACTTTGTAAAAAGGACATGTCTGGTACTGCCTCCTGTCGGAGCCTACTCTAGTTCTCTAGAAATTTTATCACGTAAATTCCTTCCTACATTCTGGTTGATTCGCTCGAAACGTAAAATTGAGGGTCAACAACCCAAAGCACCATCCATAAACAAGCAATCATATTGAAAAATAGAAGCTGTATAATTCCGAAACAAAATTGATGTCAAAATTTTGGACATTTCCTTTGAGCATAAACTGCTTGAAAATGACAGGGGATTGACAAAGATGTTGAGTACCGACCAAAATGATTAAGAATCTGAATCTCAATATTTTTTAATATCAATTAAGAACAATCAAAACTAGTAAAACTACAATTACATTAAGACGTGACATTCATGGCGAAGAAAGACATAAGGTCACCGAATCCTCGCCATGAATAAGAAGAAATGAAAGTTAGAGAAAGAAAAGAAAGGGATGCTGCTGCTGTATTTCGGCATTAACTTAACCTTGCCGAGGCCTTCACGAAGGAAATTTTTGCTTCTAGTATAATTCTGTTTGTAACTGTACCCAAATTCCGATCTTCAAACAAAAGTAAATGACAAAGGTCTTTCATATTTACATCGGCAACATTGAATCCATCGATATCTGAGGGCTGGTCAAAGAGAACCTGGCGCTTCATGCTGTATAGAGGGCAGTGCAGGAGAAAATACTCATTGTCCTATTTACCAGTGCCACAGACACACATTGAACCTAAACAGCCAAAGTTATGTTTAAATCTATGCCCATTCAAAGCGCTGAATTTAACCCTAAGCATAGTTAGTAGTCTGATACCCAGAATGTCACGAATGTTGTAGGTAGGATTGTTAATTGGCCTAATGATAGCAAGCATACTCTTTTTAAACTGGGAAATCGAAGGAGAACTTCGTACTTTGTTATCCAGAAGATTCCATTCAGATATGGTATTTTGGAAATACGAGTTTGAGTACCGAATTGTTCTTCCAGTAGGAGTTCTTAGATTATAAATCAGGTTTCGCTGCTGAGGTATCTCCAAATAAAGGTATTCTGGTGCTTTAGCTTTGCACAGAGAAAAGAAATGGCACAATCTTCGGTACCATCTTCTTTCAAATTTTAAGGCAGTATATGATGCAGTTAAAGACAACAACAATACAGTGGAATCCCGATATAACGAACCCCCGATATAACGAATTTCCCGGTATAATGAACTAAATGTCTGGTCCCTCGGATTCAGCCTAACAAAGTTCTTAAAAATCTCGCGGTATAATGAACCCCGGATAAAACGAACTCTCGTTTTTACGAACAAATTTTTAGGTCCCTTTATCATAACCACCCTCGAGTGAACGAACTTTTCAATATATTTTTCATCTGCTACTTTTGTTCATTCATTCTCGGTGTTCATTTATCATTTTCTCTTGGGACAAATCATTTTTGTAATCGGTAAAACATGTTGATGATACATTTGTAGCACTGGCTGATGGACTCAGTGCACGAGATGAAAGTCTGATTGCGTCAGAAATTACTGCGAATGAGTACGTTAACACTAACGAAAACATTCTTACATATGAGTCACTGGCAATGAGCGACGACAAAAATTTATTGAGAGTCCCAGATGGAGAAGCAGAAGACATAAAAGAATGTGAAACAATCGAAGACATCATCCAGGCACTAACTAGGAGTGAAGTGATACCAGCTTTGCCAATCTCTTGGTTCCAAATAATAAAAGGAACATAAAGAACTTCATTTTCGATAATTAACCATTAAAAACATTAAAATTCAGCTTGGGTTTTTGGAGTTAAATGTGCACAGTAGTTGGCGATAGCCTGAACAAGCCCATCGAAGGTTGTTCAGGTGTGAACTGCGAAAAGACCTAAAAAACGTTTTCTTCCGGTTTAAGGAACTATTATTTTCTCCCGAAATAACAAACTATTTTCTGGTTCCCTTCAGAATTCGTTGTATCGGGATTCCACTGTAATAGGCATAAAATAATGAAGGGGAAGCACGTGCTTTACTAGAAGAGCATAATCGAACTCGATGGCAAAGATGCTATGCGTTTACAAGGGCTGGCTGAATATTTGATCGGTCAAATATTTGGTCGCTTAGGCCTTGCGTTTAAACTTGACCGGCTAAACGACCTCAAATTTGGTCACTTAGGCTGCGTTTACAAGGGCTGGCTGAATATTTGATCGGTCAAATATTTGGTCGCTTAGGCCTTGCGTTTAAACTTGACCGGCTAAACGACCTCAAATTTGGTCACTTAGGCTGCGTTTACACGGGGTCGGCCGAATATTTAGTCGGCCAAAAATTTTGCCTGCTTTTGAAGCCGGCCACAAAAAATAATAAGAATAATCGATTTATTTACATATCGGTCCCAGAACCATTTAGATAAAATGGTAATATCATTTTCTAACTTTCTAATCACTTCATTGTGCATATGATCACTGACATATATAGTTGTGTCATCCGCATAGCTACAAACCATACTGTCAGACACAAACATAGATAAATCGTTTATGTAAATGTTGAAAAGGAGTGGTCCGAGGACAGAACCCTGAGGCACTCCATGGTTTATATTCTTCCATTCACTGTAAGATCCATTAACTTTAACACGATGCTTTTTAGAGTTCAGAGATATATGAAATTTAAAGCTTTTCTTGTGAAACCATATGCCTCTAGTTTAGCAATTAATAGATCGTGGTTTAAGCAATCGAATGCTTTGGAGAGATCTACAAAAATAGCCCCTGTGTTCATTCTGTTGTTTAATGCCTTATTGCAGTTTTCAACAAAACGTAATAGGGCATGCTGTGTCCTATGCTCTTCCCTAAAACCACAGATTAGAGGATTTAGAAAGGTATTAGCATATGACTATATCTGCTTTTCCATTAGTCTCTCAAATATCTTAGACATTGATGGCAAGACTGAAATAGGTCTATAATTTTTCTTAACAAGAGCATCGTCTTTCTTTAATATAGGTGATATATCAGCTTCTTTGAGGGATTTAGAAAAGCTGTTGTTTTCTACGCATATGTTAAAACTACTATGAAGAAACGGGGCAAAATTTTCACAATTGTCTTGAAGTTTTTTTGAGGGCATGCTATCAATCGGTGAAGCTTTTTTTGGGTTCAGTCTCTTGAGCTGATCAAAAACATCGATGGCATCAACCTCATTAAACTCAAATAGTTCCTGGGGTACCCATTGCTTTTTGATCATTTTAATACTAGGGTGGTTTTTGTATTTGTATACTGATTTTTCTATAGGGTCTCCGATGTTTATGGCGGGGGAGAGGTTGGCTTCATTTTCTTTAATTTCTAGCTTATCTGTAATATTTGAAAAGCATTCGTTGAGGATCTGTGCAATTTTTAGGTCGTTATTTACAAGTTCTCCATTTTCCAGAAGATTAATCATTGGTGATACTTGTACTTTATCCGTGAGAACCGGTTTGACTGTTTTCCAGAACTTTCTATTGTCTGCAAAATTTTGGGTGTCTAAATTTCTGTAATAAATTATTTTAGATTTCCTTAATATTGCCAGACAATTACTTCACTGATGCTTGTATGCTTTCCAGTTTTCGTTGGTCTTATTTCTGTTGTATTTATTCTTTAGCTTAGATCGGTGCATTATTGCTTTTCGCAGTTCTTTGGTCATGAACCGACCATCATTTGCACGAACATATTTTTTCTTGATTGGCGCATGCTGATAAAGTACTTTTAACAAGTTTGTGTTTATACAATCAAAGGACACTTTTCCTGATAAATCGTTTATGGTATTAGCAATATCATGTGTAAAGTTTATCGTGCTAAACTTTGTATAGTCTCTGTATTGAATTATCCTCGGACCTTTCTTGATATACCCGCCTTTGAGAACTGTCAGGATCATTGTGTGAAAGTCAGAAAGCCCCGTTTCAAATGTTGTCGTGCTTTTAAGGCTCTATTTTTCTCTATTTTTGACTCTCTTTGACAATACTAGCAAAGTTGTAGCTATCCATGAAATATTTTATTTTACTGTCACTTATTTCGCAGTTTAGGTCCCCCATTAACAGAAAGTTTTCAAATTTGTTGCTAAAGAGTCTAGGCATTTTTCTATTTCAGCGAAGAAAAATTGTTGGCACTGAGATGGTGGGCGATACATACAGAGGAGTAGCCATTTTTGTTTTTTCAGATTAATTTCTACAGCTATCGCTTCAATGTTTGGAGGGAAATTGTAATTTAAGAGTTGCTTAACCGGAAGGCCTTCTTTTGTGTAAACTAATTGTCAATCTCCATTTTTGTTACGGTCGAGACGAAATGGTCTCATAAAGCCTTCAATAACAAACTAGCTGGAAAAAAAGGTCTCATCAAGTTTTGTTTAAGCTATGGTGATAACATCAACACTACCTTTCAATATAATAGGCTTACAAAGTTCAATCTTGTTTCTGATAGAATTTAAATTAATATAACCTTGGATTAGACTGTTTTTGTTTATGAGTCGTAATTCATTTAGTCTTTCAGGGACAGTTACTTCTTCTACGAAACTTTTATCGACATTTTTTTTACGAAATGCTTTGATGGAAATTTATCCTGGTGTGAGGCATTATTTCTCATTCAAAAAGATTTTAGCTTACTTATGCTGGTTTTTGCAAGTTGGGAATTTGCTCGCTGATTCAGGTGAAGACCATGTCTTCCCATCCGACTTGATTAATATGCCATTCAATATATTTCCCTTTATGACAAGATCTTGTTTGTCCTTTCGCGAATGAGGTCACTTAGGCGTTGAGTTTACAAGGGGCCGCTCAAGTGGCCTAATTCTTATAACTTGCGCAATGCGTCAAAAGCTTGGCGCCCAAAATCATCGTAAACAAAAAGCTAACAAAAGAGCTTCTCTCATTCGCTTTCTCTGTTCTCGTGTGCTTTCTTCGCAAAATGCTTTTAAAGGAGGATGGCTGACAGAATTGCTATCAATGATTGGAAATTTGCGCCGTTTGCTATGCTTTTTAAAATTGTTATGCATGTTAAAATGAATCTTTCAACGAAAGTCGTCCATATTTCCAGCAAAACAAACAATAAGCAAAAGCTACAAACGAAAAATCTAATCAGTGACCTCAACCAACAACGATACACTAACATTTGGCCCCGAAACTTTGATTTGCCATTTTTTGGATGCCTCTGTAGCATGCATGCATCGTCACCCTGTTTGTGGTACCGTGCAAATTTTTGGCCGGCCGTAACCGCTTATACGAGGCCGCTCGCGAATTTGGCCGGCCAAGTTTCATCAAAGACTTTGGTTTCATGAAGGACGCTCTCCTAGGTTGCCGAATATTTGGACGCCTAAGCGACAAAACCCGAGGTCGTTTAGCCGGCCCCGTGTAAACACAAGGTCCAAGTGACCAAATATTTTACCGACCAATAAGCTCTTTATTTACAACAATTTTCGACGCCAAGTTTCTGACACATTGCGCAAGTCATAAAAATTAGGCCATTTGAGCGATCCCGTGTAAACGCAACGCCTAAGTGACCTCATTTGTGGCCGGCTTCGAAAGCGGCTTCGAAAGCAGCTCCGAAAGCGAAAAATTTTTGGCCGGCCCCGTGTAAACGCAACGCCCAGGGGTGGAGAAAGTATCGGACCACGAGACCAACGGTCCCAGAAATTTTTTGGGTCTCCAGAAAAAAAAAGGAGGAAAAGAAAAAAAGAAGAAAAAAAAGGGAGATAAAGAGGAAGAAAAAAGAAGAAAGAAAGAGGGGAAGAGAGAAAAAGGGAAGAGAGGAGAGAAGACAAAGTTAAAATCTCAGTGAGAATATTATATTATTGTTGTTCATGTGCAGTAATGTTGGCAATCTGTTCTGCTTAGTCTCGAAACTTGTGTTTTTTTGTTTTGAATAAGCCAGCAAAAAGCAAAAAAAAAATGAAAATTGGAATCTCCTTGCTGAAATCTCATTGAGATTATCAGCTGTGGGCAGCCTCACCCAGAACATGAAAGCTGGCTTTGATGAATTTTACATTGCAGCTTGTCAAATAGGAGGGGTTTATTTGATGGTGTCTACTTCCACTGTAGTATACAGAAGCACTTCAATTATCTTTATGAACCAATGATGGGGACATACTGTTCAGCTATGACACATTGCACAAAAGTGGACTTGTAGACGCAAACATGCAAAAAGAAAGAATTTGCATGGGTTGTGGAAGACATGCACATTTGCCAGCAACCTATTTACCCTATTTAACTGGGGAGCCAGTTATGAAAAGCTTGTGGCAGCTACAGCACTAAACTTAACCTGCAAAGTTTAGTGGGGTTTCCAGAGACAAGATTTGCCAACAGCAGAAGATAGGTATATAAAAACATACATCATGAGTTCCCAGCAGTAATGACCTGCTTGGAGGAACAAATCTTAGATGGGGTGAAGAACATATCAGGGACAGAACCTGCAAATTCAAAAGTGAGGGAAAAGGCAAAAAAGGCATGAGAGCTTAAGGAGAAGATACCAAAAACCTGTTTCCTGCTCACACTGTCTGGTCTAGCAGGTGCATATGGGCAATTTGGCTTGATATTGAATGTTGCTCAAATGGTTCACCTATTGACACATGAAAGATTGGAGCTTTTTATGGCAGCTGTTGATGTTCTTCCTTAAATGGAGGAGGGCTTAGATGACCACAGCAATCACTGGCACCAAAATCAAGAAAGCAGAGGTGCTTGTGGCCATTAAACCAAGAAGACAAAGAAGAATTGAAAGAAAAGAATGAAATCAGGGGAATACTTATTGTCTCCCAGTGTGGGATTCAAGCTGCTGGCCTGCAAAATGAAACACAAAGTCAGTCTCTGACCGTGAGGATGAAACCTGATTCTGAAGCAACATCAAACAAGCAAATACTGTGTTTGCCCAAGAGAAATACAGAGTGGTTTGAAATCTGATGTGTATGATCAAGCATCAATGATATGATTCATAACGCAAAGCAGGGCCGCCGGACGCAGGTTTGAACAGGGAGGCCAAAACGAATTAAAAGGGCACGAATAATTTATATCCGAAACATTAGTAAGTGTCAGAAATTGTACAGATTTCATGGTAATTTAGACATTTATAAAAATATTGAAACACGCTGGGCATAGTGATAACTATCTTCACAGAAAGTAGATAGATGGCTATATACTCCATTTAGGGACCACGCACTCTTGATCATAATTAATTGTATAGCTTCCCATCTCATGGCAAACCAAAGTTTTTTGAGAGTGTAAATCTTTTTTCCATGTACTATTTAAATCTCTATTACAATACGCTGTACTTATTTTCCTTATAATTTGCATTGTAAGTGGATTTGGCCCCGGGTGAGAAGCAGGCACACAAGCTTCTTTCATACTTGTGGCAGACGCAATATACTCAACAAAAGTTCAGATCTATTGCAACATACCAACGAACCCAACCCAAATATGAACTGAATGGAATTTTCAAATTCTTAGTCTCTATATACTTCAAAGCCAATTCAGGTTCCTCTCCCTTTCAAAGGGAAGTTTCAGTCCCTATAATTATCAAAAGCTCATTCGAATAATGATTTCAATTTTCTCACTTTTAAATTTAAACAATTAAGTCTCCCTTGGCATTCGCGCCGTTCCATCACCACTTGAACACATAAATTTGTTCGCCTCCGTTGAATTTTTCTTTGAAAGCTACAAAATTTTATGTTTAAGTCATCTTAACGCAATCGGCTGAAGGTGCGAGCACATTCTTCACTGCCAAAGCAAAATTAATTTGCAACTTTGATTAGGTTGATCTCATCAGTCTTATGAACGAAACAAGTTTTTAACTCTCCTTAGACTTGATCCCAGCGGGCTCAGTCAGTTGGTCAAACGTATTACATGTGAGTTCCGAAAAACTTTGAGAAAAGGGTGGTCTTGAAGCTAGAATTCTGGGACATAGAATCTTGAAAATAGGGTTGCTTTTCTAATCAGTCAGAGGAAACACAAAAGAGATTTACAGATATGATGTTACAGATAATTTTTTAAGTAAACCAATGGCATATTGAAGTACAACAAATTTTGCAGTAGCATCTAGTCTTGTATATAGTTCTAATCCTAGATAAGAAATTTAAGTCTTTGTTTAAGTCTTTGCTCACATGTACTCATTGCAGGGACACAACTTTTTCTTTTTTCAGAAAAAGTAAGCAATATAATGCAGTTATAGTTTTACACCATAAGGGATTGTTGTTAAAATCAAATTTAGTGAATTCTGTTTTTTGACATACCAATTTATAAATTTTTTGAAAAAGAATCGTTCTAACATGAATTGGTATAAAAAATGTCGTGCTCAAGCTTGAATATTCACAGCAAAAGGAGTTACACAATTTTGGCAAAGTCAAAGAATAGGTTACATTTTACGCAACCCAGAATCAGAGATAGGGGTCCAGTTTCTACTTTCAGGAACATATACAATATCCATTGGACCAGTTGACTGTGCTCGCCGAGGACTTGATGCGAACCATTCAGTGATGCATTTGTTGCTGAAGATATACTAAAGAAAATTTTTTCGCAAAACTGGCAGTCTCCTTCGCAATTAATGTTGTTCATCACAGGAGCTTGCACTTTTTGCATCAAGACCAAGTAAAAGTTTAAGGAAATTTCAGTGAATGGTTCTCCAACAACGCCCAGATTCAATTTATTTCACTTAGCTTCTAAAGGCAGAATCTCTGGCAATGAAAAAATACACGCAATATATTTTTTAAAAAGGGGCACTTGTTTACACTTTTGCAAACAGGGAGGCCTGTCCCCCCGCGGCCCCCTTGCTCAGGCAGCCCTGCAAAGTGATTTATTGACCAGTCTGCACTTGCTGTTAAGTTACACCAGCTAGATTGAGGAAGAATAAAGATTGCTGAAACAGACTTCCCCAAGTTCAGGGAAGCAGTTTTGGCAATACCTGCGAGGTCCCTACAAAGAATTTTTGAAAAGACTTCAGCTGTCAACATCAAGCTACACAGTGTTCCAGCTCATTAAAAAGTTTTTCAACCCTGCAAATACTTCATTTGTAGGCATAGAGATGGTAATGCAGGCTATTGCTGTATCTTGTGTCAAGCAGTCATGTGAGTCGATTCTGGAGTCAATGGTTTCTATGTATCAGTATCATTTTGATGGTACCAGAAATATGGGAGAAGAAAATATGAAATAAAGAGTCTTTCATTGCAGTGAATGGCCCAACATCTCTCATTGCGACAGGGACATTGAGGAGTCAATGATAGATACTGGAAGGAACAGAACTGGCATTTCTATAGAGCATCCTTGTCAGACCATCTCAAAGATTACATTCACATAGACTCAAAAGTGTCGGATAGACTTCTCAATGAAAATAGCAAATTACCTTGCATGGAGTAGAACACAAACAGTTTGAAAAAGTGGCTTAGAACCTTTCCATCATTTTAAAAGTAAGAACATTACAAAACTTTGTTTCATCCTCCTTAGTGTATTTTATCATTCAACTTGACCACGGACTAACTAATTTACTGGCTACTTCATTAATAAATCCCGTTGGAATAAGAGTTTCCACGTTCTGTTTTGTCACATGTTTTTGATATACTGCAGAAATTTTTTTCAACATTTTCTATGGTCCTAGAAAGTAGAATATTTTTTCACCCCTGGCAAACCTAAGTGACCCCATTTGTGGCCGGATTCGAAAGCAGGCCAAATTTTTGGCCGACCTCGTGTAAATGTAACGTTTAAGTGACCCCATTTGTGGTCGGCTTCGAAAGCAGGCCAAATTTTCGGACGACCCCGTGTAAACGTGACGTTGAAGTGACCCCACTTGTGGTCGGCTACAAAAGCAGGCCAAATTTTTGGCCGATATCGTGTAAACACAGCCTTGACATCTAGCACGAAGAAATCAAAAGTCAATCTCCATCAGAAAGACCAATCTTGAAAAAATGAAGACTGCGACTGAGGTCCTTTCAAGAAGAATGATCAGCAGGGACCGCGCACCAGTGGGAGGGCTGAAAAGGGCGTGACCGAATTTTTTTAGGCTACGCCCTCTGGAACGCCGGAAACGCCCCTTTCAGGAAATACTGGCTTATTTCTACTGGGGTTTTATAAACAATCTGGTTCAGGGAAGATATCAATAGTTATAAAAATAGATAAAATTAGATTTGGGATAATAAAACATCAAGAAAAACACCTAGAGAATTAACAAAAAGTTCCCAGTCAAGAAAAACTGCTACTTCTTAGGAGTATACTATTCAATGTTTAATAGGACCAAAGTTAGAGTAAACTTTCATGAACGTTTTCTAACGTATCATCGCAAAAAAGTGGAGGGGCTATAGCCCCTGCTACCCCAATGGCTGGCGGTGCCTGGTGATAAGCAGGGGCGTGGTGGCCCACCGGCACTCGGGGAATTTCCCAGTGGGGCCCTTAACACTTTCCATGTGGGCACCTTAGATTTTTCTTGAATTCAAGCTTTTATTGATTTGTAACATCAGAATAAAAAAACAAGTGCAGTAAGACAGTTTTTTTGGCAGTACAAAACTTGAAAATGGCTTTGAAAAAGCAAACATTTATAATAAATTGTTAAAAGCTTTTAGCCAATATGTTATCAAATGATTGATTTTTTTAAAGTCATTTTGAAGTGAGACCCTATGCAAGCATAAGGAGAGATCTTTGGGTCCTCAAAATCTTTATTGAGTGACAGTGTCGCTGTTCTTACAGTTCTTTATGTAATTTTTGAAAAACATGCTCAAACTTTTAATGCAAAGGTGCAAACATATGCAAAATCATCAATACAGTTTTTTCAAAGTATGAAATGCTCTTGACAGCATTCACGTGTCAAGAAATTTTTGAAGTGACAACTCCACTATCAAACTATCTGCCCGGACGAAGACACTGTTATGATAACCCATGCAGACAACATTGTTCTTGTGGCAAAAGAAAATACGCCGCAAAGGAGCCTGAAGGTGAAGCTTGAAGGCAGTCAGCAACGGTTTCAAGCAGAGCAGAAGGTCACTATTTTCAAGATAGTTATCCAAAATTACAGAAATGACAGAGCAATCGATGTCTTTCATATCTCTACAATTATTTTCTATAAGAAGCTTCGATCGAATTAGTATTTATCATTTTCTCTGTTGGGCTGGCAACAATGAGGTAGCAGAGGGTTTTCATCGAAAGGAAGCTTTAATCGTCAAATCAAAAGGAATAAATGCCTCAAAAAGGAACAAGTACACCAATGACTTTTGAATGAACTCAGAAATCCAAAACTGACTCACTTGGTTTAACTAACTAAAGGGAGACCATTCCTCCATTTTCCAACTTGTATGATCACCAAGGCAGATGTTGTTGGCAGACATAATACCAACCAACAGCTAACCAAACTTGCATAAGTTTTTTTCAGAGGTATAAGAAACACAACTCGTGGATTAAATAATGAATTGGAATTTGAACGAATTTAAAATCGTTGGATGCACGGTTAGAGAAAGATTTCCTTTACACAAACATTGATATAAATGAAAACCAGTGAGGAAATAGTGTCTAAATGTTCTGAATGGGAACCAATTAAATTAGGCACTAACTTCAAAAACGAAGCCTTGTGATGTTCTATTGCTTCTTTTGGCTCAGCAATCTTGCCCGCAATTTCTGTAGAAAGAAAAAGACAAGTTGTGAGTAGACATCATAAGGAAAATTTACACACAGAACAAAGCTCCAATAGCTTCTAATGCTTAAGCTTTTTGAAATTAGCGTATAATGTAAAAAAGGGCTAGGGAATTTTGGGTTTGAAACAAGACTCTAGCAACAAATTTTTGAGTAGCATTAGAGCTCTAGTTAAGTCCTATCGGCGGGGTTGACGGCAGTTGATTGATTGGTAACAGCTTAACAGACTGCAGTTGGTTTTCGTTAACTCTAGATAATGCTTCATGACCTGCACAGAAGGGAAACTAATCTAACCATTCACTAATCCCGGTCTTAAAAATCGCAGGAATTTCCCCAAGCGGTTTTCCAGGCCAATACTGCAGGAGATAAGCAGAATGAATGCGCAAATCGTGATAAAAGCATGAAAATTGGCACAAACATACCATTTGATATGCTGAAAAAGATGGGATCGGGACCCAGTCTGAGAAATGCTCTTAAGAGCTATTTTTAAAATGATTCATTGTTCCCAGACTCTTGAAATGATTATGTCTTTAACTTTGTTGAAAATCAAATTAATGACATGGAAATTTGTATAAATGCTAATCATAACACGGTTATGTGATTCAAATTCACACCTATCGTCAAAATGCCCCAAAATGCTATTTTTAGGCCATGTACTCGTTCCCAGACCTCTGAAACATTTATCTCTACAACCCCGCTAAAGATAAAATCAATAGCAAGCAACCACATTTGGATACTAAATTATACCACATTAAAAGGATTTGGATTGACACGCATCTTCAAAATGCCCCTAACTGCTATTTTTAGACCACGTACTCGTTCCCAGACCTCTAACACACTTATCTCTACAACTCAGCTAAAGATAAAATCAATAGCAAGCAACCACATTTGGATACTAATAATACCACATTAAAAGGATTTGGATCGACACGCATCTTCAAAGTGCCACCAAATGCTATTTTTAGAATGCTTGTTCCTAAATTGATTATCAAAATTTACAAAATTTTCATGTCACTGTATAACTTTTTAAAAATGAAATCAGTGACATGAAAATTTTGTTTATAAAATGTGTAATATTTTCCAGATCTTTAAAGAGTTCTTCTCTGGAATGTCGCTAAAAGTCAACTAAATGCTATAGTTAATCTTGTATAAATACTTATTTGAAAGCACGATTAACACCCCGATCAATTAGCTTTGATCACAAATGATTTCGCGTTGGGAGAGATAGTATTCAGTACTCTGTTGGACGTAACACTTACAAAAAGGCCACTTGGTTTGTAATGAGTCGAATCCTTGCAATCACGAGGAAGTAGATACAAGCTAATTATCGTAATTGCTAAATTTCCATGCTTCAGTATTGAAAAGTTTTGGGTAAGGTTGTTTACTTGAAAAAAAAGGGGATACCGATCCGACATACTCCTTCAGGCATCACGAGATATCGTGTTCCATGTTTTGGTATGCACCATCCGTTTTTGAAACAGTTGAATCGAATAGAGGGAAGACTACTGCATGGCAGACATGGAAGTCTTTCCCTTTTAGAAGTTAAGTCTTTAAGCAGGTCATTGGTGCTAGCAGGAAAAGACTTTGCATTCAGGAGCAGATCGAGGTTCATTGGTCCCCCAAGCCCTCACCAATCTTGGTGCCCCCTCCTTTTACTAATGACCAATAGCTACGGAAAGGAAAAGATGATAAAGTTTGTTGATCTTGGTTTTGATAGAAGAAAGGTTATGAGAATTTGGGGTGAGAGAAGTGCGCTTTAAAGCGTTTCAAAGTTTACAAGCTCTAGAAAGGAAAGACGAGGAAGATTCAGAGTATATCTTGAGGAACGAGGGATAAAATATCAGATCTCCTGGTAGCAATGTGTATGGAAATATCTGTTAAAAATGGATTGGTTAGCAGTACAACGCTGAGAAGAATGAAGTTGCAGAGATTTGTAACGTTGCAGTTGTCGATGAGAGGGCAAGGACCTGTAGAGATAAAAAGATTTAGAAACGTACCAGGGCAATACACCAAGAAATCATGGTATTAGACCTATCAGAGATAATGCTGCTAATCCAACTAATAATTGTGCAATGCAAACCATACATATGGTGTCTGGAAAATAAAAGCCCCGGTAGATCTTGCTGGCCTGGCTACTCAACAAAAGACCAGGGGTGCTGGAACTCCTATAGCACCCCCTAGACCCAGTGGCGGGGTGGCTATGTTTTCCCTGGGGTGGCCAAGCCGATTTTTGCGCCCCATCTATAAATCGTAGTTATATAAAAGCATGTGTTCTTAGACTATTTGCAATAGTTACGAAAGACGGAAGAATGACAGGAACTGAACACATTATTTCATAGTTCTACTTGAGTACTCATTAACCATTTTAGCAAAATAATAAAGGGGAACGGTGATAGAAGTACAGTTGGAAAACGAGACTTCGCAGAAGAAAATGTACGAAAATCTCTGCTTTTAGAAACTTTGTTTTAGCCTCTTTTTAAAAAACCCAGGCAAATTAATTTGGCCTGGCGGTCTTGAGGCAACCTACCAACCCTGTCTTAGATAACAGGCTTCGAGTCTTATAGAAGGCAAGGTATTAAATAATGCTCCAAATTCTTAATGGTGAGCCGCAAGATGACTTCATGACGACCTTTTGCATAAATTGGGATTGAGTCACCTAAAATGAGAATGTGGCTATTGCTTTGATATGCCAGAGTAGCAAGCATTGCGTTTTGAAACGTTAGGTGATATTTTACCAAGATTTTAGTACTTGATCCCACTTTTCATTGATTTCTACTTATTGCTTGAAATACTAAAGCATATTTTCATGTCAAATTTGATGGTTTGAGCCCCGTGGTCATCCTCACTATTGTCACGATACCCCCCTTTTCTCCATTCATTTAGATATATTTGTTTCTATTCTATCGTCATCAAATAGTTGCTTCTTTTAGTTTAGCAGCTCTTTCCCAATCAGTTCGATGACTACCTTTTACTACATCGTTTTAGCTTAACCTACGTCTTACCCTCGTTTCCATTCCTTTTCGGTATCTTTTTTTAGTACATGACTCGGTTGTTTTTTTTTACATTGCATCGTCGCTTAAGCTTATATCATGTTAGTCACCATTCCTGTTTTTCGTAAATATTCATGTTCTTCACGTGTTTCCGCGCAGCTTTCTATTTTAACAGTAGTTTGTAATTAGAATTTAACTTGTGTTCCATGTCTCACTGGAGTCATGTTTATTGTTGATTTAATGAAAATGTTAAAGTGAATCTTGTCCTTTTCTATATCGCTCCAGCCTGAGTGCCCTTCACACTATCAACAATTTAAAAGCCCTTGCAACGATAAACACGGGATTAAAATTCCCAGAACTCTCAGTTTTATACTTCCAGGAAGGTATTAAACCTGCATAAGGCGACGACCGTATTAGGAATCGGGGTTCATGGGAATATTGTAAGCCTTGTCTCAGGATAAAAACACCTGGTAATTATTGAATACTAGAGTTTAAAATTTAATAAACAGATAAGAGAAATCGTATGCGAATAAAATCTGAATTTCACAAGACATTATCATTGCGAGTTGATTAGGATACAAAAGTGGTAGGATTCCATTCAATATTGGGTAGACCATGTCATTATTCATGTAATTCAAACATCAACAACATTTCTATTTTGTGACTTTATGCACAAGCGGATATACTTTAATGGCTTATCTTGATCACGTAATTGATTTTCACAGATATTATAGTAGATTATTCACCCACCAATTGGTTAGAGGTTTACATACTTCTAAAAAGATCAAATATGATCGGAAAGATTGTGAACAAAATTGAAAATAAAATACCAATACATTTATTAATTCAAAATAAATAAAAAAATTGAAAATAAGACCGTTTTTATTAAAAACTAATCAAGCACAGGTTATGTTCCGACACTACTATGCACAGGAAATTCCATTAAAAAATAAGAAACAAAATAACAAACGCCAAGCTAAAACTGGAGCCAAGTGTTCTTGAAAAAGCATGCCGGTCAGATCACATTGATTCTTTGCAATCTTTTGCTCAGTGCTGCAAGCTCTTTCTGATGTTATCATCAAATTTGAAAAGTTTAAAAGTCGAAATTTTGCCGAATTTGAAAAATTTGAAAGCACTTTTTATGCTTCCAGAAAGGCGAATTCCGGCTGTTAGCCATAATATCCCAAAGGCTTAAAATGATCAGTGGCCTTTAATTTTACGGTTTAAACTTTAAAAAAAATAAGTTAGACAGGTTGCTAGATTGTTTTGCATAATCCCCTGTCTATGTTGAAGCTGCTTGAACTTTACTTCTTCTGAATTTTGACACGAGGGTTATGCCTCCTCAATGCTGGTTTAAAAGTAAAGTAAGTTACTTTATCTCCTCGTTTGGAGATAAAGTAAAAACAGTTTATGGACGCGGGAGCGGTTAGTGCGATAAATTTTAATCGACAAAAAATAGAAATGACTAAATGCCAACAAATTATCGCAAGGAGATTACAACAGTTGAAGAATGATTTAAAGACAACTGTATGAAGTTAAATGAAGACAAATGCCACTTCATGACATTTGGTGATCAAAGTAATGACTTAAATATTCCTGCTGAGTTAAATGTCTGCGATATGCAGAAAACTAACTGCAAAAAACTTCTTATGGGAAAGTCCGGTGACAGCAGAACTATCTGAAAACGTCCGGCTAAAAAATCCGGCCTGATTCCTAAACATTATAAGGCAAGTCCGGTTTAAGCCGGATTCTTAAATCTTGATCCGGTTAATCCCAGTATAAGAGAGTGACATTTATACCTTGTTGTTAACGGTGAAGGACAATGGGAGGGGTGGGAGGTGGAGATTGGGGGTTTTAGCAGCATTGAAATGGCAGACATACCTTATCAAATTGTTTCATCATGATTCTGTTTCGCTGGTATCGCGCATTCCTTTTTTCCTCCTCCCGACGTTTAACAACTTCAGGTAAAGCCTCGTACTTTCTACAAAACAAAGACAATTAAGAACTAAAATAAGGAGTGTTTTGCTCAAAGGACATTTTTTAGTTGAAGGAGCATCTATGAATCTGAGTAGAATGGCTCAATCAACAAGAATTGGGCAATCTTAAGCTCAGTTTGGACTTAAATGAAAAAGGTCGAATCGATCGACGTCGCTCGATTCAATTGATAATCAACTTGCCTGGCGACCGCTTCCACTTGCTTGTCGACCGGTCTCGATATACGTCGATTGTCAGGCTGGGAATATGTTTGGCATGGAAGTTTGAAATCATTTTCCTGCCTCGTTTGAGGTAAAAAACTGTCTTCATCGGAAAATAATTCTCAGAGAGGAGAGCAAAGAGTTGGTTTTATCAATTGACTGGGAAATTGTATTTTAGGGTTTAGGATAAAAATCGTATATGCAAGCTTTTCACAACAAACCATTTGAATGTGTAGGATTACAGTATTTATACCCTGTAGTGTTACGTATCGAGTGTGCAATTCTGCTCGAACCACTTGTATATCCATTTTCATTTCACAAACTTTAAATACAATCGAGCTTTTGCTCTATTGTGAATAGTTTGCATATATGATTTTTACTATTAACCTTAAAATATAATCTCCCAATCATTTAATAAAACACTTTGCTCTCGTTTCTGAGAATTACTTTCCGCTGAAGACTTTTTTTTCTTAAAACTTGACAGGAAAATGACTGAAAACTTCCATGCCAAACATACTCGCAGTCTAACAATCGACGTCGATCGAGAGCGGTCTACAGGCAAGTGGGAACTGGTCTGTAAAACCGGATTATCGTTCGATTCGATCGATGTTGATTGATTCGACCGCTTTCGTTTATGTGGAAAGTTCAAGAAGAAACATTCTTAAATTTGTGGAATAAAACAGACGAGCATCAAGCGGCGAGACTTCGTAAGTGTAAAATTACGCCAAAGTCTGGATGTTTCTTTGGTGTATTTTGAGTAGTGAATGTAGTTAACTGTATGTTGTTTAACATTAAATGTCCAGTAAATGCAGCGCGACACTCCTAGTCAATGCAAAATCACACGCAGAATTGATATCAATCCATACCAATTTAATGCAAGATGCTGCACCCATACATTAAAGTTTTGCAACAAATTAGGTAAGCTTTGGTTTCTCAGAAAAGGACCGTTTGAAGTTTCACGCTTAATGCAATTATCAGTCAACTGTGTAGTAACGGAGCTTTTTGGTACGCACTGAACAATATTTTATGAACAACTTCTGACAAACGTACTCTCTATTGATCCTAGACAAAAGGGATTAAGCTTGTTAGCAAACAAATGCTAATATTTCAGAGCGCCCACCAAAATTGCATACTGGAAAAACCAGACCCTACACACGCACCCTAATGGACTAATGACAAATGGAATAATGGCAACAAGACAAAAACACCATTGATGCATGCATCGAAAGTCACTTTAATTAAGTGACCAAATGAGAGAAGCAAAACAAGTTGCTTAACATTCATCTAGCCTCCAAAAAGGTATGGTGCATGAGAAACCTTACTTCTTGTCTAAGTCTTCCATTAAAAAGTTCCACACTTTTTAAACTTCCCCGCCCATGCAACGCACATTACACTGGTTATGATAACATATATATAATAAATAAATAATTTGTTTAAAGTTGGCGTACTAACTGAACGTCTAATAGCTATAAAGAAGCTAATTAAGGCCAACTATAAATGAAGAATTACCATGAGGCAAATTTAGCAGCGAAATCACTGGTGAAGATATCGAAGGGGCGCAGTTTTGATTTTTTTTTAAAAAAGAGTCCTAATTTTTCCGCGGCGAAATTTTTCGCAGCAGCTAATAACCAATCAAAGCATGATAAAGTTGTTTGACTTACGTTCTAAATACTTATCATATGTCGATGACTCAAGTTTTGGGGAAAATCATAATATAATTTTGCAGCGACTTCGCAGTCTCGTGGAAATCAAAAGAGACTTTAAAACGAGTTTGTAGCGAATTCGGTGCGAAATTCGCCTTATGGAAATCATAATAGGACAAGAGAGTTGATTGTTAAATGAGTTTGAGCCAAAGTCGGAATGCTTCCAAAGATGTCAACATAATGGCATTAAAAGGCATGGCTCTGGGGGAGCCGTAAATCATGTAGTAGTTAAGGGTCCTTTTTGGTTCTTCGTAGTTAATGGTCCTAGGGGTCATAGGGATCCTAGGAACATAGGGTCTGGTTTTCCCAGTAAGCCTACTGAAAATGCCGCTGAACCAAATTGTGACATGTCACTAATCACTCAAACGTTCCGTCGTCCTGCCCCAAAGGTAATTAGCATAAACTGTTTATGCGGAGAGATGACATCGCTAGAACTCGAAAACAAGAGGTCACCACAGATATTAGATTAAGGAATAATCAATCAACCCTCAATATTGGAGAGATATTTTAAAAAATGAAAAAAATGATGATGACTTGCTTTCTATTTTGGTCCAGCATTTCTTTTCTGCTTATATGACGTTTCTTTGGTTTGAAAAGGTGTTCTGTAAAAGAAAGATCTGTTATTTGGATACTGGTGATGATGAACAGTGTAAAAGAAACGTGAAGATAGCACGGATAAGTGAAATAGTGAAAACATTTTATGCTTAAAGGGGCTGTGCCACAAGGGACATCCTGCGTGGCAATACGCCAGTTTGCGAAAGTTGTTTGGGTGAAACACCCTGCGTTAAATAGGAAAACCAATATGGAATAAAAGAGTTTTTTGTATCTGTGCTCATCGTACGAAGCTTTTGCATTTTAGGATGGCAAAACAAAAAACAAAGGCCACTTTTATGGCTAGGATACGGCAACTCACAGGGAGCTGTTTATGGAAATTGCCCGAAATGACACTAAAAGCCCTTCTTTACTAATGTAAATTATGAGCGAAAAACATTATTAAAGTCTGCAGGACAAATTTGGAGTAATCATTTTGTTGTACAGTGTCTAATTCCATTCAAATTCACAAAGAGAAACGGAATATCTTCGCCATGATTGAATGAAGCTTCATTCCCGTAGCCTAGACCAAATTAACATACACTTTATAATTCGATAGTAGGTAAATATGCTGAAATATAGCAAATGTCCATTCCATGTTCGTTGAATACGCTCAGAAAATACAATTTATCGAGCTTGTCGATTCACCGGAACACCATCGGCCATTCACCGATGTGCAAGTCATCATCACCGATGTGCAAGTCAGGTTAAAAACACACAATGTCCCGTGTACTTGGTTCGTTTACTAAACTGTGATACAGCCCCTTTAAGTACTTTTCGTCCCACACCCCTAAGAGTATAGACGCAGGGTAATGACAAAAGAAACCTCCAACTTGAAATAGCTGCAAAGAAAAATCATAAGGGCAAGATTCTTTAGGTTTGGAAGGTCAGGCCCAACACAGGTTTTTAGGCTTTTTACAATTATTTAGAAAGATTTAGAAGAACGAGCTACCGAATGAACACACCTTTAATCAATTCACGTCAAATGTATTAAGGTACAATTGACATAAATAACGACCCAAGGCGTCAAAAAAGCCGAGGATTTGCGGGAATTAACATAGACAACCTAATTAATCAACATAAATAAATACTAACCAACAGTGGGTGGATAGCTCTGTTTCTCAATGCACGTCAAAACAGCGTCATTTAGGTGGCGCTCCTGAAGGTTTCTTGTATTTTTCTTTTTAACTCGTGTCTTTGCATTCTTAACATTTTCCATCCTCAATCTCGATCTTCGAATAAAATCACTCTTTGCGAACTGGAATGCCTCTTGGAGCCCAACCCTAACAACAGACCTATAACGCAAAGATTCGCGTGTTAATCGTACTGAGATCACCAAAGGATACTGTATATAAGCGATGTCTATATTCTTTTTCTGAAGCTTATTTTCTACGAGAAGGGAAAGGTGGTGGGGATTCAACCTAAAACGTATTCGTACTGATACGTAGCAGAGGACATTACACGCCTGAGAATGATCATATACGACTCACTTTATCGCACAAAAACCTTAAAGCTCATTTCAACTAGAGCAGAAGTTTGGGTATGAGGTCAAGATCCAAGATGAAAATCCTAGATAAGATATAAACCTAGATAAGACTGCCAATTTTTTCAACATAATTGTTCTTTACTCAAAAGGTCCGGAAATAGCGACGGGGTTCAAGTAAAACCATAAAATTGACCACCGTTGAATTGGCAGCCACTGAAGAATTCGTGCCTCAAGAATAACTGAATAACATGACATGACTCAATAATTCGAAAAAAGGCTGAAACAGACAAAAATATTTTTATAGCCCGATTATATAATTCATAGACCAAGAATATCGGAAAACAAATGGAACTTCGAACTCGCTCAATTCCATACTAAAATATTCTGAATACACGAAAATGGCAAGAACATACTTAGTATCCTTTGCAGTTGTTTTTTCGATAATTACTTTTGGCTTAGGCTTGTTGTCTCTGTAGGTATCTGCAAGGTTTGGCACAGATGAAAGTGGTACTATTGATCCACCAGAAGCATCTGATCTAGTAGACTGAAACCAGGCAGTAAAAACCGGCTCTTTTTTCTTTCTTTGTGGCGCAGATGGCACCTGCAAGTCCTTCTTCGGAAGGCACTTTCGATCAGTTTTCTTTGGCATATCTTTGATGACCAAGTTCCAAGACAAAGGATTAGGATTAGCCTTCTTCATATCGCTAATTTTCAAATCGAAATTTTCAATATTAGAACTATCCTTTGCCTCTTTGAAATTCTCTTTGTCAGCAGTGCTGTATTCCACTTGGGCATTTACCTTAGGTTTCTCTGTACCAAATTTCACTTCCTTAGATTCGGCATTAGAAGACTCAGTGGTCGAATACAAGGGCGTTGTCTGTGTCCACATGTGAAGAAGAAGAGGAGAATCGACTTCCTGACCGCCATGTAGAGGAGACTTGCTTGTGCTTCTCTCTCGAAGGTTGCGCTTCCCACAAAGTGGACAGTTTTGTTGCGAGTTTACAATGTTTGATTTATTACCCTTTGTTCTTCTTGAATCATCGAAAGAAACCGGTGCTTGAGGGCTGCCAAAACCCTCTGCTTTTTTTACTGAAGGCGTAACATTCTGTTTAGAGCCAACTAACAATTCATTTAATACGCCGATTTTTTCAAGAGTTTCTTGCCTGCCACTACCATCAACTTGTTCAAAGTTCCTTTTGAATCTATCCCAAAGCTGATTTAACTCTTTCGTTCTACTCTGCGATAGAGCTGTAGGATCCTTTAATCGAGGTTGTTTTACATTTGTTCTGTCTGAATCGAATATAAATGAAGGGTCAGATGCCTCTGTGTATTTCGCGTCAGTTGAAAAGCTATCAAGCAAACTACTGCTGTTTTTTTGTTGCTCTGATCTGTCGACTTTGCTACCTTCTTCAACTGCAGTTGCTAGGCTGCTAGTGTACGGCTTATAACGATGGGGTATTTCATGATTTCTTCTCAGTTCATTACGCTCGAATATTATTGATTGCTGCGATTGGTCTTGAATAGAAGATTTACCAATATTTGAAATAACCGGGTATTCTGACATCGACAACGAATTCGACGCATTTCTATGAAAATCTTTGCCTTTTTCATTGAAATAGGACCGTTTCTCTGTTTCCGTTTCCCGTTTCTTCTGCTCTCCGTTCATAGTCGATAATGATATTTCAGATTCTGAGACATAAAGGCTTGTTGGATCTCTAGTATTTTTTTTGTGACTGACAGGTCGTTTCCCTGAAATAAGCCGTTTTCGGTTACTGCTTCCAGGCCCCGTAGAATCTCTTATGTCGTAAATACCTCGCGGATTAGAAGCGGAAACTTCTACTATAGAAGTTTCTGAATCACCTGAAGAGCTGACATCACTGGAGTTTCTATCTCCATTGCTGACTTTACTCAAATCAGTCTGCATAGATGGTACTAAATCACTAGTTCCGTCACTTCGTGATAACGTGACTTGGGCTGAAGAAAGAGATTGATTTTCATTTGCACTTTCTTTAACCCTCTGCGGAATTTCATCCCCCCTTTCTTCTCTACCCTCAGTTGAAAAATTCGAAACTTTGCTTTGATTTGCTGAATCCAATGATATGTCTGCAGCAGGGGGTAATGGAGTGACCGTACCTGCTCCAAGAGAACGATGAAACTTGACAACATCGGAGTCCAATAAACTTTCATCTGCCTCAGACGGAACGCTTTTGGAATTAAGAATTCTTGAACTGGCCATGTACTTATTACTTCTTAAAAGTTGTCTGTCTCCGTCAATAGGAGAGAACTCATCCATTTGCGATTGGAACCTGGCACTCGCATTAAGAGCTGTATTTGAGTCGTCTTCGGCACTTAGCCCTTCCAACTGCAAGAAATTCGACGACATTCCTTTTTTTGCATCGGCAAATGTTTCAGGACGAGTGAGGCTATCTTGATTGGGCGAAAACACCACTGATGCATTGTCCCTTTTTGCGCTTCCGTCGCTCTCAAGGCTGGACAACTCAGTGCTTTGTCCGGTGCTTGCTAGAGTGGACGCCTCTGTAGAATTCACTGATACTCGCTTTCCTGACAAGGTAGCCAACAGCGAATTACTAGAGGTAAGGCTTTTGTTGGACCGCGAGCTCTCATCTTGCCGTGTTTTCAGGCGCTTATCTATAAGCAAATCGACGCTGTCCTTTGAGCTTTTGCTGTCTGAAACATACCTTGTTTCAGTGGAAGCAGATAATGATAATGAGTGCATACCAACAGACAAACTGCTTGACATGTGTGATGCACTGAAAGAGGAACTCTCGTACAAATTGCTGGGCGGTGTTTTGTGTTCCTCGATTGCTTTCAATACTAGGGACGCTCTTCTAAGAGACTTCTCAGTTCTGGAGGACAAAATATTTGATGCTTTGACGGCATTTTCTGCTAAAATTAATGGGTCAGCTGGTCGCGATTGGGGTTTTTCATCAGTCCTACGCTCTTTTGAAAGCCTGAGTTTTCTTTTTTGCAATTCCTTCAATAACGCTACTGAACTTTGATAAGTTGGCTCTAACATTTTGGATATGGAGGTTTCAACCGAGCCTTTGTTGTCATCAGATTTGTCCTGAGAAGCAAGCGCATTTGTAGTTTCGAAATTTGAATCACTGTTGCGAAAAATACTCGTTTGACTCTCAGTAGCTAAACCATGTTGTTCAATAGCAGTTTGGGAACTACTTTTAACAACGCCAAGCTCTGACGAGATAACTGTTTGCTTAAAGAGGGGATTTGCAACTAAGTCTCCTTCAAAAACTGACAAGGGTATTCGGGCTGGGTACTCTTGCTCTTGTAAACCAGTATCACTGATATCCTTCAAATCTTTATTGTAACCTGCAGCCAAGCGCCGAAAATAAACATCATCAACACTGGAAGGGAACTGCCCATTCTGATTGGCTAGATTTGCTATTCTACCGATGTGGGTGTCAGCCCAAGCTTTGCCTAGCGGTTCTGGCCTTTGAATTGAAGCGAACCTTGCCTCCAGGTCTATACGGGAAACACTACCCATTTGATTACCAACTGGCGTGTCGGGAGGCAACAAAGCGACACTTTGTACTATTTTTTCGTTATGAGAAGGACTATCATGTTCAGTTGTGTCTAGGGTTTCAGCCAGGTGAATAGTTGCAACAGAAGGACTGGCCCCTGCCTTCTCGTCCGAATGATCAGTTTGGCGTGATTTCGAATTGTTATTGTTATCTTCGCTTTCCAATATCTTGAGGTTAAACCATTTGCTCTCAATATCCTAAAAATAATGGAAATTTCCATTTATTTTGAATGCAAAATAAGAATGCATTTCCCTGTGGCTATGATACCAAAAAAACAATACGCCTAATCTTGATTCAACCCAATCTTAATTGAAGAACTGAAGTAGAAACAAGCTTTTAAATTGAGGCAGCTTCCAATTTCCTGTAAAATCGTTAATTGCCTGTATAACCACCACATGACACACTAGAAAAAATGGAAAAATAATTCCAAGGACATTTCTAAGATGAATCAGCTTTTGAACAGTTTTCTGTTTATCTTGAGATGGACCTTTCTTTAAAACCATCCAAAATAGACAATAAAAACTTCTATCTAAACACTCATTAACGATGATCCCTCAATTGAAAGTTGTTTGAAAGAATCCATTATCTGCCACTAGTTCTTCTTTGTTTCTAAAAAGTAGCGATAAGGAACTTGATACTAAAGAAACCTTTCAAAACTTTTAGAACTAATATAAAAACTAATATAAGCAAAAAATTTAGGGAACTGAGAACTAGCCCCGAACTTAGCTTGTAACTGTTAACTGTGATTTCAAGAAGTCATGTACTATTTATAAAATGTAACTGATGGCAAAAGAATGACAAACATTTTCAAGGTGAATAGAAAACTGTCGAGTGACATCAGCCAAAGCAGGAATTTTGTTCATGTTTTCAACTAATTTTCACAAGATGGTGTAATTTCATTTGGAGTAGAGATTGACTGGATAAATTTTACAAGGTTTCAAACTAGCAGTTGTATCGTTCTTGGGGTTCGTCTTATGATGGTGAATATACAATAAGAAATGAACCGATGGCCTAGGTAAGTGGGCAGTCCCAGGACTCTTAGCATATCTTTATAAAATCTGCCGACAGGCATATTGAAATCTTTGGCAAAATGTAAATTGCTCCAACATTCAGATTTGCTCATCTAGACGAAAGCACCAGCAACAAAGGTTAAGTAAACATAGGGTTGTTTCTGATGATGCTTGCTCTAGGAAGGTTGATTGCAATTTGCAAAGTTCTAATAGTTGAGGACCAAGACATATTCTACAAAATTGGACCCAGCTGTTTAAAGAAACATCTAAAAATTCTCCATTTTGCGTGCATAGTTTGGTGCATATGGTGCAGCAAAGATTTCTATATTGAAAATGTGAAACTTTAACATCGTCTTTCAAGAAAAATGCTTTTTTCTCTAACCCGCCACTAGTTTTTTTCAACAGCAATATATTCCATAGCAGTTTTAAGTGATAAGGATCTAAAAATCTGTCTTGCAATTTTGCAATTTCGAACAATAAACCTAGAGAGCATAAAGAACAACTCTATCTGTGGACTATCGATTAGTTGATCAAAAGGTCACACATAAGAACTTAATTGCCCTTACAAATCAAGACTGTTTTCCAGACTGTTAAATGTTTTTAACTTGGCATCGGCTAGTCAGTTAACCAAATTGTTGCAATTATCTAATGTTAACCAAATTTTAAGGAATAAGAAAATCTCAAATCCCTTTGCTAGTTACGAAATAAGATAAAAATTAAAAAGATAACGTTTCCAAATAGGAGATACGTCAAACCTCGTAGATAAAATAATTCCAGAAAATCTTAACACAGTCTGAGAAACGCTAAAGGTCATAGAAAAACTGACCCGAGTCTTACTTTATATTTGAAACATTCAGTGTTAAACTATTTGAGTTCCTTCAGTTTTAAATTCGCGTTAATCATTACTTTCATTTCTTCTATTTAGCCTTCACTTGAAATATATTTGTCACTCGCATGAATTTGTAACTGCCTAAATTTCTGCCCTGTCTAATAATACTTGGGTCATTTTCAAATGAAAGAACACTTACGTGTGTCACGCGCCGAACTTTTTCTTACTCTGAGGGTTTTTATTGAAGACCATGTGAATACTATTTTTAAGTCCGTTACCAACCTTAAAACCTCACTTTGCAAGATCTTATTGAAAAAGACAAAATCCCAAGTTTGAAAATTGGAAAATAGGAATGCATGTACAAAATGTGCTGAAATAAATTGAAAAAGTAAGAATATAGCCAATGGGTGCTTTTTACAATGCTGAAGGATTGAATAACAAACTGTCAAATATATTTGATGCCAAGTCAGCTGCATTGTATCAACCAAGTGTATGGGTGTTTCTTATTAGGCTAAATTAACTACAAACAAATTCGTCGGGACAAATTTTCGGAAAAATACTTTGACGAAATTTCCTTCGACTAAATTAAAAATGAGACGAACTTTGGTCACGACCAACTTTTTTGTAGTTACGATATTTGAGAATTCGCATAGAAAAAATTATACGAGGTCAGCAATCAAATATACGTATCCTTTTAATCTATTGAATGTCAATTACGTAATCATCTTCATTTACATTGTCCTCATAACAATTCTCGTCGTCGTCATAATTATCATAATGCACATCATTTTCGGTTCTTGAACTGTTTTTTCCCCCACTTATCGTTCGATAAAAGTAGTTCTTAACTTTGTTTTCACCATCGTTCGATAAAAAATAGCTTTCACCAAAATTTTTGTCTCGCCATCGTTAAATAAAAATAGCTCTCTTTTTGTCGCCGATTTCAAAGAAGTGCGCCCCTGCTTTTTATAGTTTAACTGTACTTTCTTTCATTCGTGCAAGGTATTTGCACTTTTCAAACCAAAATTTGAACTCTACAGGAAGCGAAACTTGCAGACCAACTTTTCCCGTTGGAGGTGGTCTTATGCCTACAGAATCTTATCCCTCTAATCATGCTCTGTTTATAGATTTTAATACCATAAAGAAATAGAGTATAAAAACTCTTTGAATGCTAAAAGCATCTCTTTTGGCCAACTTTCGCATAAACTGAGAAAATATACCGCCTTTATTACGATTTTGCTGACATGCTGTTCTGTGGAAAAAGCTGCCTTGGGGTTGAGCCGAATTCCGAACTCAAGCCCCTAAGTCTCCATTAAGTCAGTACTTTTGGGATCTAATATAAAGCAACCTGTACGGTTTTGCTTCTTAAGATTTTGGTACTATGTTGCTATCTTTGTGTTAAAAATCCACGATGAAATTTTGCCACGACGATATTCTTAAAAAGTTGTTGGAAGTCTTTTTCGACGAAGCTTATCAGCCGAAAATTTATCTGACGAAATTTTTGTTGTTAATGTATATCACTTCGGCTATATGACGGCTAGTATAGGTTCCAAATCTTTGATTGGCTGAGCGACCAGAATTCTCCATACCCCATTAGCCAATCAGAATTCAAGAATATGACAACAAACGTGTGTCGCAGCTAGATTTAGGCCTATTTTAGACGTTTTTACCACTACCCACAAAAAATAAACGTGTAAAATGTGGTGAAAGTTAACCAAAAAATTGAATCTCTAACAATTTTATGAAAAAACTGCCGTTGTGCTCACTCAAAATTCTTCCTCGATTGTTAATTACGAAGGATTGAAACTGTCCCTTTCAAACCCTGATAATTATTTGGGGGGAGGGATAACATACAAATTACAGTTTTTAATCCTTAAAAGTTGTTTTATCCACTTAATTAACAAATATGAAATTACCTTTACAAGCCACTGTTAAAATCATTTCTTATCAGCATTGAAAATCGCTAAATTCCACTGAGAGAAAATGCAGGCCATCTTTCTCTCAAAATAACTACAATTGAATAATTTCTCTTGCGCTCAGGTACTTTATATATGTTTTTTAAAGGCTTGAAGATCGATGAGAATCTCACGTCCACTGATGTTCACTGCTACGGCCATGTAAAAGCTGATGCCATTCGTCAACAATGAAAAGGACGGGGAAATTAAAATGCATCATTTACGAAAAATTACTTTTATGTATTCATTTTTGGAAATTATCTTTTCAGCGTAAAAAAGTTTCTGGTTTTCTGAAAAGATTCAAAAGGATCCGCGATCAAAGAAAATGTAAGAAAATTAAATGTTTGACACAGCGAAGTAATTTTTCGCAAATGATGTACAACGGCAGTTTTTTCATAAAATTATTAAAGACTCAAATTTTGAAAAAAAATTAGGTTATCTTTCACCACATTTTCCCCGTTTATTTTATTGTGGGTGATGGTAAAAACGTCGAAAATAGGCCTAAATCTAGCTGCGAGACACGTTTGTTGTCATATAGTTGAATTCTGATTGGCTAGTGGGGTATGGAGAATTTTGGTCGCTCAGCCAATCAAAGATTTGGAACCTATGCTATGGCGGCTAATATCAGGCCAATGATAGATATTATTTTGAAACGTCCTGAAACAATACTTAAAGTATATATTGTGTAGAATACATAAAGCAGTGAACTAAGCAGAAGGCAAAGTTGAAACGAACAGGTTATTTGGTTTATTTAAAAGCAATACTCATTTACACAACGCACCTCTGACAAGTTTTGTTCCCGAATTTTAGAGGCTTTCTCATCAACTAAATCACCAGATACATCGCTTGGCAGTATTTCAGCATTTCCAGAATCAGTTGTAAGGGACAATCTCGTATTATTTGCTACTTCTATCAGGTTTTCATTCTGGTCTCCAGAGTCAATATCTACATCTTTATAACCTTGCTCCTTTTCTAGTTCTTCAGGTTTAGTCTGAAGTATGAACCACTGGTGAAGGAACGTGAATAAAAAATTGTTAATAAGACGTTTAATTCCAATAATTTCGAGATAATCAAAGTAACATCGAAAAACGAGAGAATATTTTTTGCCTTTTAACAAATGAGCAATCAGTATTTGCCTTTATCTCAAACCGATCAATTATTCACTTTATAAAATGATGCAAACATCACATGTAGTTAAGGCCCCGTTTACACGATACCGTTTTCATTTGATATCGGATTCATTTGATATCGGATTGGCCTTCTGTTAATACGAGAACGAATGAATCCGATATGCTTCATACCGTTTTTGCGTTTTCAAATGAAAACGATATGCCTCTGTTCTCGTGTAAACAGCCGAATCCGATATGAAATGAAAACGATGCCTCATTATCAGAAACAGTCTCGTGTTCATTTGCACATTGGGCGCCTTTTTGAAAAACAAAATATTCAAAGATGTTGGAAATTTTTCCTCTGATTCTTTTGGGTACCTTTCGATAAACAATTCTTTTATTTTGTCATATTTTGATTTGATGCTTTCCCAATCCTTTCCTTTGTATGAGCATTGCGAAGAATGAGCCTTTACTGTTTCCAGTAACAGTTCGATTTCCTGATCAGTCCATGTAAAATTATCTTCTTTGGTTTTCTCTTTCCCCATACTGAGTTAGTTTAGTTATAATTTCGCAAAGTTCTTGTTCCCTGAAAGCTTCGGATTTGGCGCCTAGATGGCTTCCTTGGCAAAATAACAAAATGCTACTGCGCAGAGAATGTAGAATAAAGGCGAAATTCCAGCAGCGCCCCAAACGTATTCGTGTAGACAGAGCCCCAATCCGATATGATATGAAAACGGTATCGTGTAAACAGGGAGAAATTGCATATCGGATTGGGAAACCGAATCCGATATCAAATGAAAACGGTATCGTGTAAACGGGGCCTAAAAAAGCAGAATACATTCCCAACAGCATAAACGTTGGCTTAGAGGGCAATCATGGAAACTTAAAAAATAGTGATGTCTGAAAAAAAAGAATGGTAAGATCTTTTCAATAACATGACAAAATAATTCTTTTTATTTTAACAAGAGGTTTACTTGAAGCTACCATTTCATTGCAAAAACTTTTCTGCAATGAAATTGACTTGAACTCCTACCAAAGTTTTACTTTACCCGAAATATTTCATAAAATGAGACGGATGCAGCTTGCTTTAAAACAGACAGGGAGACCGGTTCTGTTTTATGATTTAAAACAATGACCTGCCTTTTGATCCAAAAAATTAAGAACTGTATCAAAACGTACATGCTTATTTTCATTCTCAGCGGTTACGTCAATCGCTTCTTCTGCTGACATTATACCGAGTCTGCCGTTTTACCTCTTCTTCAAAGTCTTTGGAAGAAGAAAAAAGGCCTGAAATTGAAACATGACATCTCAAATATGTTATTTACTAAAAGATACATAAGCAAAAAGTCGCTTTTTTGTTGAGATTCATTGTAAAAAAACTGTATAAAATTCACTCATTCAAGTATCCATGTACTTTTACATTGTACTCAAGGAGAAAACTGCAATAAAAATATTATAGCTGATGAGAAAGAAAGTTGTAATGTTCAGGCAAAGTTCTAACAGTGTGTGAAAATCATGTTCAAAACTAAATTCAAATGTAAAAGTTTCAAAATTATGTTAAATTACATAAAATAGACTAAAGGCCATGGAATGGTACGGACCAAATAAGTTCTATGCTGAAAAGTAGAAACAGAGAAACAGGTAAAAATATTCCAGAGCAAATTGCTGACTTGTATATTTCAGAAAGGAGTATAATTGAAAACAGTGAAATGTGGAACAGGATGGCTGCAATTTTGACTTTCATCTAATGCATATATCATTCGGAATCATGCAACAAAAGATAATTTATTATTGATAAGTGTTTCGCTTGATCATTACTGATGAAGCATGAGCAAAACACCAACAGCAAAGGTCTTCTTTGAGTTTGTAATAAGCAAATAGAAGAGAGCAGGCAGACAGATTAGGTGCAGTAATTACAATAGAGGAGCATCAAGGTGGGGAAAATATTCTACTTTCAACATGGCCCAATAAACATGTTTATATTTATAATTATTAGTGCACATATTCCTTTTCCTGGATATGTTATTTAATGCACAAAGCAATCTGTCATTAACATTTAAAAAATTATATGGTTTGTGGTGATCATTTAACTTTTAAACTTCGAAACAAATGATCTAATACAAGACCAGTGACTGTTTAAGGATTTTCTATCACTGCATATATTCAGAAAATTTAAAAACTTGAGAGTCTCCTAAAAAAATTCTATCACCACCTTCCTCAAAATAACATGCAATTTAATGTATAATGTTTTCCAAAATATGAAAATGATGAGTTATTTCTCTTCTAAACTTTGACAGAACTTTTTAAGAAGGAACTTTTTAAGAAGGGACTTTTTAAGAAGGAAAGGAACCCTTTTTCGAAAGGATGCTATGGCTAAAAAAACTGAGCGTTTGAACAGTCAAGTCAAATCATTTGAATTAAAGACAAGTAATTTTGGTGCAATCAGATTATATGGAAAAGCAATTAATGTAAAAGACAATTGAAAGGCAGGCCTATCAAAGCTTCTGAAATTTGAAACTGATGAAGATTCTTGCTTCATTTGCATCAACTATTTTATAGAGATGAACAAGTAAGCAATATAGACTGGCTTAATAAAAAAGCAGGACAAGAGCAGGACATTATGATGAAAGTTTGAACTATTTGTCACCTGCCTCTCACATCTATGATAAAAATTACATCTATGAGCAATTTTATTGATATTTACCTTGATAATGGCGAAAACGGGAGGGAAAAGTTTTGGACACTACCTGACGACTGCCATGTTTCCTGGAGAATTTGAAAAAAGCAAAGCAATAAGCCATGATAGAGAGCAAAATAGGCACTATCTAAAGAATAAGCGGATGTTGCTAAGCTTATGAAAAACAAAACTCCCAATTTTTCGTTGAAGAAAACATTTTTATTCAGGTCAAAAACGACGGTCAAATATACAACTCATGTGTGCGATAAATTGCTTGCATTATTGGTGCCATGCGTGTGCCAATGCGTGTGCATGTGATTGCACACATTAAACGATGAAGACTGTCATTGTTTCTTGAGAGTTTCATGATCTGAAAATAGCAAGGAAGAGCAGAAACATTTTTCATCTGACATCCCTCAGAGTATAAACGTCTGGTAATGTAATGTAAGAAGAAAATTTATGATGTGGATCAGTGGCGGCTGGCACCCAAATAAATGTTGTATTAGAATGTAATGACAAGAGAAACAAAAGTTACTGTAAGCACTGCGCAAAATTCACACTTTAAGGGTTTTTTATCTATCTGATGATAAAAAATATCGAAACAGTCGGATAAATCACGCCACTGCGTATTCATTATATTTTTTCTGTCCAGGGAGCTATCTCTATTTTATTTGCTAAACCTGCAAAAACACGAGAATTTTTTCTATTTTTTCGACATCTTAAATCTTGCAGGTAAGATGGTTCCTTTCAGGTTACTTAAAATGTGGTTGTGCCTCTCCACTTCTCTCTTCCGAGTTTCATCCAGATCGCACGCTAAATGGATTCTTTTATGAACTACCCTTACGCTAACGGCCTGTGAGCTAGGTCCTTGTTGTTAGGGTCGCACTGGCGCCACGATAAGCCGATGCAAAACGGCTTATCAGCCTCCGTTTGTTCCTTAAACCCTGGTGTATTAGAAAACTTATCTCAATACATCAAAAGGAAGGGTCGCTTTCACAGTTCATGCATGATTCTTTTTGGCCATTTGCGTGGAATCAACCACTTCATATTAAAATCCAAAACAAGGGGGAAGATTAGTGTTAGGGGAACAACTTTGTTTTGATTAGAAATTACTTGGAAAAAATTAAAATTATGTAATAAAATGCACTATTTCTGAAACCAAGATATCTTGCTGAAACCAAAGATGACTTTAAAAGAGAGCAGCCATTTGCTTTTTTCGTCACCACACATTCATGAAAAGGTTTTGTAGGCAGACTCATAAGTTCTGTATTTCAAAGTGACTTCTTGTTGAAATGCGGTACGGCTTTCTCAGAGCTGTAATTCCAGTGTACTAGAAAACGAGATTTAATACATTCGCTGCGCAGGCATATACTTACGGATAAGTAGCACACAAAAATAGACACAGAGCTCTCCAACACTAAGATATTTTGAGTGGTTGTATTAAAAAAAGAGATCTAATACATTGAGGCCGTTCGGCAGTTTCACAGGGGCCATACTTCCGTTAATCACATAGATCACCACCAAGTCAAAACAGCACAATTGATTCTTATCAGTCGTATTGTGCTCGAATGCAACGCAATTTTATTTTTGTAAGCGCCTCATTTAATAAAGCACTCAGATAAGAAAATAGAATTTCTCGAATTCAACGAACTAACAATGAACCAGGTCTCATGTTACTTTATGTGCAATTCAAAAATTTTATGTATTAGACTAATACATTGAATACATTTGCGAGCCGCCACTGATGTGGATGGAACGTAATGTGAGAGATCAAAAGGCATATTTGATTGGTTCTTTGATTTGACCAATTGCAACTGCTTATCCCTTACCTAGTTGAACAGTCCAAGAGAGAAAACAAATTTTTCCTGTCTACACAATTTGGGATCCATTGCTTTGATGTACACAGATTACAAAATGCCTAAATGAATTCCAGAATGGTGCTTTAAGTATGATATGTTCCACTATTCCATGCTTTTTTCTAATTTTGTGGTACCAGCGCCTTATTTAGTGCGGTGGTGTAGAGGAAGGAAAAGGCAATCATAAAGCCTAGTTTTGTTTGGAAAATACAATATTCCCAGGTGATGGCTGGGTGATTTATTTGTGCAAAATATCAGGTAACTTAAATCTTAAAAAAAATTCCTTGTTTGATTAACGAAAACTTCATAAGAAATAAATTAGGGGGTGGGCATTTTTGGCAGTAGGGCCCAGGTAGAAAATAGGTAATGTTTCACTGCAGATATTTTACCAACCGTTTGTGTTCCTGCTTAGGGCTCCTAGATTCGTACCAAAAAATTACTCTAGAAAGTAAGTTAAAAAAATCTTTTTCGTAGAAAAACGTAAATTTTTTTCCCGGGTAAAAGTATAGGGGTAGGTTTTTCTCCACAGCAACTATGTTTTGGTTTGAAATATTGAAAAATCAAGCTCGAAATGGAGGCAGGTGATTGGCCAATGACATTTTGTAAACAAACTCGCTGATTGGTCTAGAACAAAATGTGCTCTTGTTTTATTTGGTTTGCTTCTTAATCATAATCTCATCGATTTTAACTTTTAGTGTTTCATAATTAATTTGATGCGAGGAAATTTTCCAGCAGAAATTTATTAGGGTTCACTGGAGCAAACAAAGACAATTGTCAATGTTTTTATTGCTTTCAAATGTTAAGTTCTGTCAAGATTTTCACGAGGAAAGTATCTTTTCATTTTCTATATCTAAATGTTTCTGCCAACCAGCCAATCATATTTGTAGATTTTCATAAATTTCTGAGTGCTTACCTTTTTCAAAATTCAAATGCTTTTGAAGTTTTTTGCTTCCAGTACTGAAGTTTCTTAAAATTTTTTTTTTGCCCAGTATTCATTTCTTATAGCGTGTTTCTTATAAAAGATGAGTGTATTTGTAATGTAGATTTTGTATTTGACAGTCTCATGTCACACTTCTCTTTGAATGCTTATTCAAAAGGCTCTACTCTACATGCTACACTAAGGGCGACTTAGATTTTGTATATATTTGCCAGTAGATAGGTATACACATGATTTTGTAGTGTCCTCGACATGTTATTGCTAGACAATGGTTGATACCCTATAGGCAGAGCTTTATATACTCATATGTTTTTAGGTTATACAAAATGAAAGCTGTGGTGTATGAGTCTTCATTTTACGTTAACTATGTACGTGGCTTCATGTTTAGCATGCCAACTAACGAAAATTTCAAGTACGCCAAAATGTTTTTTATTGGTTTGTACGCCGAACGCCGAAAAACCTGGGTGTACGCCGAAGATCTTCGGGCCTAAGTACATGCATGCACCCTGGCGGTAGTAGCCTAAATTAAAATATATTTTTCAAACACTCTAACGGCGCCGGTGCAGGCATCTGGAAAAAGTAAGATTGTTTTCTACTTACCTTTGTCAGAATTTTTATGCCATCCTTTAACTGTGCATTAACTGTTGCACTAAAAGACGGTAACTTTTTTGTGCTCCTCTATTCCGCCATTTTTAACGACTTGGCGCGCTGCTTTTGTTTTTAAATGAGGTGAATTGTATTTTGATTTGAAAAGATTTTTCAAGGCATGCGTAGTTTCGATAACTTTTTTTGATTTCGCAGATTGTTCTAAAAAGTGGGAAATAACTGTTATTTTTTTCAACATCTGATAACAAAACAGAGCACAGTATTCAGCATTGTTTAAATTACATGTTGATACTCTTGAGGTGTTTCTTGCAACTACTGATTTATCTTGTAACTTAACTTAAAGGGCCTCTCCAGCCAAACTTTGCACTTGCATTTTGCTGATCACGAATTCGTTATTTGTTTTTCGAAGTTTTTTACAGTTTGTGAGATATAAGCTCTTGCATTTCGATAATTGAATTGAATTAAACGACAAAAAGTTATCGGTTTGGTGACACTGTGACGCAATTCTGACGTCACAGTGTATTTCGTTAGTCTCGCCTCAAACCGAATCGAATGACGGCGATTCGCAAATTGAACACTGCAAGTGATGGTACTCTCAGTTCTGTTCAACCGGCTTTAAGTTTGAGCATTTCAGACACCAATTCTGAAGCTTTAGTTCTTCATCGTTTCTGGAGAACAACATGGGTATCAATTTCGATTAATTATACGCCAGGGAAGAGCTGGAACAGGAAGCCATAGCTTTGTGGGCCTACACAGGTGATCAAAATAAAGTCGTGACACAGCTTGGACACATTCCGACCCGCAGACTTAGAATGATTGTAAACATTTTAAATTTTTCGATCCTAAAAAGCTCCTGCTGATTTAGATGCAGTTATCAACGCGTGACCATAACTTCTTCACGATTCGGTGGAAGATATACGAAATTCATGGCGAACGAGAGCCGCACATTGTGACGTCAGAATGTCACCTAACTGATTCGGCTTTTGTCGTTTTTTTCTCGGAAAGGTGCAACTTTAAAGGCTTATAACTTCTAAATGAAATCAAATTATAATTTCGCTGTTACATTTGTGGGAATCAATCTTTAAAAGGTCCCCATTTGCAAATGTTTTTATGTTTCATAAAAAGATTAGATTTCTTACACTCACATGTGACTGTTTTGTTAGTCCTTATTGGTGTCGCATTTCTTGGGTGATAGGAGATTCATTCAATTTTTTTCCAGAAGGTCCATAGCCCTACTTAGTTCTGTTTTAGCAATCGAACAACGTTGGTTTGTAGCCGATGTATTGATTGATATTGATTGAGCTTCAAAAATTTCTGATTTGTACCAGAAGATTGTCACTTTGAGAGTAGTTAATTTTCTATTCATAGAAAATAAAACCCTATAACAGCACATCAGATAGAAATGGTCTCCAAAATGAAATAAATTCTGATAAAAAAAAGTGCTTTGAAAAAAGTAAACATTTGAGTAAACTAAAGCTTTCGTCTGACAGTCTTCAGAGTTTAAAACGGAGCATCAGAACACAGATCAAACACTGGGTATATATATTTCCTAGCGTAGAGTTTTCGATCTATGTCCTGAAGAGTGTCAGACGAAAAGCTTTAGTTTACTCAAATGTTTGCTTTTTTCAAAGCCATTTTCAAGTTTAGTACCACCAAAAGATTGTTTGGATAAAAAAATCATGCAGGTGTTCAGTTAGAAATCAGAATTTGCACGTTAGGTTTATCTAGTGTATTATACAAGTATGTTATAAAAGCCTGCATGACATACTTGTTGGAATCACTTCAAAATAAGTAAAATTAATTCTGTATTTATTAGATATGTTTTATTTGTTTTACAATTATGACTAAACCTGAATATCAAAAAAGAGATTGATTTACTGAAAAAAGCATCGAAATTTCGTAGATATTTATGTAGCATTTACATTACCCTTGTTCAAGTTTTGAGCAATGTTTACACGAGACAACCATCAATGCAAACAAAAGTAGGAAAACAGGCATGGAATTAAGATATAATTCCCTTTAAGTGAAAATAATTAGAAATTTAAGAGCGACCGCTGAGAACCTGAAATTCAGGTTGAACGAACAGCATTTGTTTCAAAGGCTTTGTCGAGCAGCATAGCACTGAATATGACAGCGTTTCTTTAAATGCGTACTCTGTGCCTTTGCTTTTTGTTCTTGATCTTTTCGTCTTTTGTCATAACCAATGTAAATTTATCTAGGGGTTTTCTGATTTTCTACACCTACCTGAAACATCGTACTGATTGAGGCCTCAAAATTGCTAAGCCGTGACGTAAAACTGTGCTAAAGGACTTCGGCAACAAAGGTACAGTGGGATAAAAATTGATACTGATCGACCCGAAAATAGGGCACTTTTGACAAGTTTTTGCATTTCATTTAAATTGGAAAGCAAGTCAGATATCAGTAATTCGTCAAAGACAAAGAGGATCAAGATCTAGGTGACACATTTCAATTTACCGAACGAAGTTTCCTCAAGTTTCCCAAGGTGTACAAAAGCATAGACTAGGCCAAGCAGATGGCGGAAATAATGCTGACTTTTGAGAGGCCTTACATGGGTGAACCAACAGCAGATAAAAAAATTCTTTATAGCTTTATCCAAGAGTGCAGAGAGGAGAAAGAAAGGCAGAGAAGACTCATTGAATGCCTAGCTTAGGCCAGTTGAGATATTAAGCCTAGGCCCGTCCTGCCGTAGCTGAAATTTAACAGGGATCGGGAATCGGGGATCGGAGGCAGGGGATCGGAGGCAGGGGAACGGGGACAGGGGATCGGAGACAGGGGAACGGGGACAGGGAATCGGGAACAGAGGATTGGGACAGGGGATCGGGACAAGGGATCGGGGACAGGGGATCGGGACAAGGGATCGGGGACAGAGGATCGGGACAGGGGATCGGGACAAGGGATCGGGGACTGAGGATCGGGACAGGGGATTGGGGACAAGGAATCGGGGATAAGAAAGAACTGTATCAATATATATAAGTGGAAGTCGGAATATACTACTTCATAGACATTCCGTTATAGACAAAAATGTATTTGAAGGTATCTCTCTTAGAGTTGTAGTCTATATCAATACACATTTTGTTAATTAAGGACAATACAATAGGTTCTGGGACTTTTGTCCGTGACTCTTTTGATATATAAGAGTGTTGTAAGCCTGAGTTGTGGATCCTGTGTCTATACTAATATAAAGATACGCCTGTTTTTCTAGGTTAACTTTAATCAAGCGACTCGAAGGATTTTCGAGAGAATAAAAGAGGCATAGACAAAGATGATACTCAGAATAATTTGAATACATTTGAAATTCGCAGAGGCGTTTAATAAAGGGCGGCCTTTATGAAGGGCGGCCTAAATCAGAAGGCGGCGTTTGATGCAAAATGAATAAAAGGTAAAAAATTCTCAAACACTTTTTCCTTTTCCCCAAAACACGTAATTAAGATTGTGCGAAATTTTTTTTTATTTAAGTTCACAAAAGATGTGTTCACGTTACGTATCCCTGTCTCTGTCCGAGTCTCTATGACATATAGACCAGGCGGAGAATAGGGGAATGGTCCCCCGAGGGCGAAATTTATGGGACCAAGTGCTTTTGGTCAATTCGAGGGTGCTGATTTCGAAAATCGATGTTATACGGGGAATTTGGGGGGCCATCAGCCTCTTCTTCGTGTTTTAAGTCTCATTTTCGTGTCTTTCATGGAAACAAGCGAGAAAACAGTTTAAAGTGGAAATGGGTGAATTCTAAAAAGTAGATTTGGTATCTTTGCTGAGAATTAAAGTTAACCATTCAATTTTGGTTTTTCAGGGGGGCAAACAGCCTCGTTTTCACGATCCACTAGCGTTATTTTACAATTTCTGCTAAACATTTCTCTAGCCAGACTGATTTTTACAATTTCATAGGGGAAATGCAGCACTGTTTTATCACTAATTAATAAATAACAATAATGGAAATCATTGCGGATCATCTAAGCAAAGTTTGAAAGATAAGCTAGATCGTTTCAAAGGTCCTCAAAGTCGTCTTCAGAGTCACTACACTCGACATCCTCAGTTTCAAGCTTTTCGTTGACTTCAGCTTGATTAAGCAAAAGCTCAGATATATCTTCCGGGTAACATATTTCACTCCAACGAACTGATCCTTTTTCATCCCAACCATGATCTGCTGGAGAGCCCAACTGAAGCATCAAACCATTAGCTTGCCTGAACATCATGGCGACGAAGTTTGCACGGAGAATATGAATCCTCAGGTTTTCTTTGCATGGCGGTAGGCGGTAGGACTGAGATCTATGATCTTCCTTTCTCTTTCAAATTTCTGCACAAACAACTTGTGTCGCAGCAGATTCACTGAGGATAGTCCTTGGTTTCCATACAGTACACACACAAACTTCCCAAACCATTGAAGAGATTGTCGAGCACTTGCGCGGAGTTTCCCAACTCAGTAAAAAGGCTAATGAATTCAGCTTTTTTGACATTGCCCTCCAAAATGCTTGTTTTCCCTTTCTAAAAAAACTTCAAATATAATCGTTGCCAGAAAAAGCGTGTAGGCCAAGCAGCGCTTTCTTTTTCTCCATCTCAAGGCCAGATCATGTCATGTCGATTATCTTTCATTGTTTTCCAACACCATTATCTACTAGAATTTTCGTTCCGCCGAATTCGTGTGACAAGAACAATGCTAGAATATCGATGTCACCAGAGGGAGATCGAATCATGGCTGCATGATCGGGCGGAAAGTCCCAAGCTTTAACCAGTGCCCCCAACTTTGTGTCTGTTCCTTCGAGGTTACTGGCCCAGTGATCGAGAACTTCAACACTATCCTCTGTAACTTTCGTAGTTTGTTGGAGATCATTACTGTCCGGCTAAATAGTTGACTACGATCCTCAATTATTGCTAACTAAAGAAGATCAAACAACATTCCTTTGTTTTTGCCGTTGCAGAGGAAGCTGTTAAAGTCATATGGTACCTTCATGTCAGGGCTCGTCAAAACGTATCTCCCACTGACACCCCTCTTAACTCTTTCACCACCCTTAATGCTGTTGTCCTTTTATGTATCACAGACAATAACAATTTGTGTGTACCGGGCTGGAATTGAAGCAAGTATGTTGGTCGCCATTTGTCTTATAGTAGATGTAGGGCCAACCAAACTTTGAATGGCTGCGGCAAGGTCCAAGAAGTGCGTATTCAATATCTCCGTAGGTGGTAGTTCATCTGGACTAACGATGGATAAGTCGCTCATTGCAGCTTCATACAGTTTGCTCTTAACTGTCTTTCTGATGGCACCATCTGCTGTGCTGAGAGGCATCGATACTGGTGCAAGTGGAAATGACAGGGTGGTCTCGAGATCCACACCTGCTTCATGCTTGTTCGAGTATGCAACTAGAATGCCAAGAATGTATCTCTGAAATGTGAGCTCTTTTTCTTTTCCTTTAATCTTTAGCCTATTCTTAACTGATGAGTCCTTGAAGGTTGTCAGAGGCTCTCTCTTGATGGGACCAGAGAGGTCTTTATCTGCAGGACTTTTGGTTAACCTTTCTTTAAATTCATTCATTCGATCTCTTCCCCTTGCCTCCATAGTCAACAAGCAACTGCTGACTTTTTCTTCTACAGTGTTTGTTATATTTTGACAAGGTATAGACAACACTTGTAATAAAACTTCTTTTGGTAAATGTAATTTACTTTTACTTATTTCTGAAAGTGATGTACCCAGAAACCTGGAAGAAACTAAAGGTTCGGCTTGGCCTGGGTTCCAATCACTCGGTTCTCAATCGTCTCTCTTTTGTGAACATATTCATGACCTCTCAATCCGGCCTAACACCCTGTCAGAATCTTCTTTAAAGCAGAAAGACAGTAATTGGTAGATGTAGATGAATAACGTTGAAAAATGTTTGTTATTTCTTGCTATGTTAAGACTTCATTTTACACGTAATTTGACATCAAAGTATTAGCATTGTGAAAACGAGGCTGCTTGCCCCCCTGACAAGCCAAAATCAAATGTTTAACGTCAATGCCTAGACTTACTCCATGAGCCTCTGTTTCGCTACTGCCTCACTTGACGGACGCTACAACAGAGACTCATAATCCAAAGTATTCAAAAACTGGCGCTCAGGACAACTTTTTGTCCTACCAATCACAGAGCAGTATTTGGAAATGCAGCGTTCTGATTGGCTGACACCAAAAATTTTTTCATAACGAGGTAAATTTTTAAAACCATCCTTACCCCCGTGTTAGTTAGCGCGCCAAATTGTATTGTCGAGTAATGGCGGATAACTGCGACCGTATTATAATCGAAATTGAACGAAGACACGGTATTGTTTTCAAAGATTTTCAACGCGAAGTCTACCGAAAAGTGTACTTTGGAAAGGATGTTTTTGTGTTCGCTCCTACTGGAAGTGGAAAGACTTTGTGTTTTGCATTTTTGCACGAACTTTTTTCTTTGAAGACATCCCTATGTAATCCAACAACAGGACAGAAGTTCGAAAGTAAAACATTAGTTTTATCACCTTTAGCCAGTCTTATGCTAGAGCAGTCTGACCGTTTCGCCAAATTTGGCATTAATGCAGCTTTTGTGGGCGAATTGCAGGCCGACATTAGTGTTAAGCAGCGTGTAAGGTCCGGTGATATACAGGTTTTGTTTATTACACCAGAGGCAGCATTTGATTCAAATTGGCGGGAAGTTATTTCATCAAAAAGTTTTAGTGAAAAAATTTCCACAGTTGTTGTTGATGAAGCACATTGCATCTCTCACTGGTAAGTTAGTGATTCCTTACAGCACTTGAATGCCCATTCAATACGAAAGGGGTTGACGACAGTTAAAGCATGATAATTGGCCTAGACTATTCCCCACATCTGCTTATTATCTTTTTCTGCTCAATCGCAAAGTTTTATCTTTTGAATGTAATTTATATATAAGACAGTTTGTAATTGTTATTCATTTATTAAAATATTGATTATAATTCAATTGATTTGGATAACTTTTAAATGTATAAAGCACAGGGCCTGTGTCACCTGTTCCTATCCGAAGATGATAGGGTATAAATTTTTTATCACTAAAGAATATTTGGAGAGGCATTGCTACTGCCCCCATAACCTCCCTTGATGCAGTGGTCCAGTGGCCAAGTTTGATTTGTACAGCTATGAGTTCCAGCTATAAATATATGTTAACAAATATAAGTGCATAGTTAACTTTCCAATCTGGGCCCTAGTAAACTTTAAGTAAACTTTAAATGAAAAAGTGTTGATAAATACTTGAAAGACTATTTGAAGAATATATTTAGCAGACATTTTTAGATAGCTATTATTTACAATTATAAAATTATGTACCAATTTAGGTGGCACAAGTCCTTTAATAACGTTTCTTATGTAATATTATGTAATATAATCATGCAATGTAAATAAACCCATATTTAGAACTTGCGATTCATTTGAAAAAGTTGAATAAACATGTAAATGATCTATATGGTGTATTTGTAGTTGCATATTTTTTTGGGTATTACCTCTCATAATATAGGTTGTCAGTGACGGTCAAATTTTATGTCGTTGCGATGATCATTATGAACTACCTATGTTCAAATTTTATGTTGTCTGTTTTAACACAAGTATGTAACAAATAGGCTTATTTTGAAACAAATAAATTAAACATTAATGCTTTCAGTAGTTCTATTTACTTTAAATCTTGAATTATTCTTTGCAATCTGTTCTTTACTAGCCATTGTTATTCTGCCACTTAGCCAAGAGTTCACCTTGCACCAATTGATATTTCTTTGGTTTTTTATTTTTTCAAAACTTTTATGATACCTCCCTGGAACCTTTTTAAACAGGTTTTCTTCTTTTAATTCATTAACCATTAAAGACACATCTTCTTCATAAAAATTTTCTCTATGCCTCCCAATTGCTGTGAATCTCTCTAGCTGCCTGTCAATTGCATGTTCTACATTTCTGCATGGTTTCAATGATTTTCCTACCCTGTCTATTGTCTGCTTTGTCAAAGTCCCATATTTGTGTTTAAGGTCAGGCTTCACCTCACCATTCAAGAGTTCAAGTGCATAATCTATTGGCATATTATTGCTCTTCCCTCCATAAAAGTTCACAGTTCTGTTATACAAAAGTTGAGCAGCCTTTCGTTCACTTAGGCTGAATTCAACTTGTGAGACAAAATCAAAAGCCAGCCCAGCATAAACGGTATGGCCACTTGCAAGAAACTCAACCAGATCATGTTTCCATATATGGTAGAGTCCCTTCCCATCTCCTTCCTTGCTCACAAATTTTCTTAACAGGTCTAGCAGACCTTCTCTTAATAGCCGGGTGGAATAATTAAGCTTAAAATCTGGTTGATTGCTATCATTTGTATTTGTTTCAATGATATCCAATGTTTCTTGCTCTAAACTCTCAATATCTTTGGTTTCATCTCTAAAGACACACCTATCCCTATGTTTCATCAACATGAATTTTGTTGTAAAACTTTTCATGCAGCCGGAAAATTTGCATTTGTTTAAACTTTGTTTTGTTAGCTTCTTTGCTGATTCCTGTTTGATTGTGCATTGTGACTCGATGCTGTCTTCTGCTATTTCAAAATCTTGGAAAACATATTTTTGCAATATTTTCATGGCCAAATCATTAAGATGGTCTTTCTTTTCCTCGTCACTAGATGGATTTAAATTTGCAGGTTTCTCATCTTTATCTTTCAAGCCCAAAATCTCTATAGCAGCAAGCACGGTGTATCCATATGTTACAAAGTTGACAAAATCTCTACAAGAATGGACTGCTTCTTTAACAATTTTTCTCACATTTTTTCTATTAAATCTTTCTTTCAACTGACAAAGTGTCCCCTTTTCTGCAACAGAGCTTCCTTTGTACAAGTCATTGAAGATCATCTGTTAAGTAATATAATGAACTCAATGAATATATTTGTAAACAATAAACACAAAGGTTGTAAAACATAGTAGGACTAATTCTTGTAGCTGGCTTGAATTCACATAAAAGTACCTAGTTACTTCTGATATTTCTGTAACTCTATTCAGCATTGATGCAACATGACATATTTTGAGGATTGTACCTGCAAACAGAGCACAGCTTCATGCCAATCTTCAGATTTCATAATTAGACCCTCAAGACGCTCTTTTTCACTAGGTGCATCAGCTCTTGCTAGCTGGGCATCTTTTCCCCTTTTGGTTGTTAATCCATCACCACCACATAATATTTTTTCAATTACATCATTCTTCTCAGGACAGTAATCTTGGAAATGCTCCAATATTGAAATCATATCTTCGGTATACATTTCATTTTTTTGCAATATTCCAAGTGGCACCTAAATAATATAAAAGATGACAATCAGTTTAATTGTATTGTCAAAAAATCTAAAGTCATAAACATTTGAAATTATGATAGTATTTGTAATAATGTATTATTTTATGTATCTATATATATAAAAAAAATATTTATATCTTATCGGAGCGATTAGTTGAACTAAAATAAACATTATTCGATTTACACTAAATTCATCATTATTTTATACTGTATTGCAGAAATGTTCAAAGTCAATTTTTTTAGAAAATTTTAATGTTTGGCTTGTATGCAGTTGACAATACTCACAATGACAGATTTTTCTTTCATTTGTTTCTGAAACGAATGAGAAATATCTGGTTTTGCTAGATGGCTATAATTTTCCTTGTAGTAATTCATGTGTTTGCAAAGAATCGCTTTGATTATTGTTGCCATAGTCATCTGTAAACTCTCAAATTCATCCTTTCTTAGCATCCATAACCTTGGTTTAGCAGTTGATATCGTGAAATTCCTTGCTTGATCACTCAGATGCTGCACATTTACTCTATCCAATATTGCAATACCATGGACCATATCGTATCTTGCATTTTCATTGCTTGCTGTTTTATGTCTTGCATGACGTTGGAGATTCAAATTGTCGAATACAATTTGAAATCCTGGATGTAAGCCTTTATCATCATATACGTTTTCCTGAAAAAATAATATTTAAGACAAATCCTTTTTTGAATTATCAATTTTATCTCATTTTAGGGGAAATGATTTTAGACCTAATTACCGTCGTCTTGGCGACCTTCGATCCTTTTTGCGTAGCGACGTACGATATGTTGCCCTTACCGGAACAGCAACCGACGAAATTAAACTGAATATATGCGAGAGTCTGCACATTACAAACCCAGTCACTATTTATGTTCCAATGGAAAGGTCAAATATATACTATGAAGTTCGTAGGTTAAAAGCAGATGACCTTTCTCCGTTTCAGTTTTTCATTGATGCATTGAATCATCAGAAACAAAATGCACCAAAAACTATCGTGTACTGTCGCAATGTGAAACAAGTGGCTGTTCTGTTTAACCATTTTAACTATATGTTAGGATCGAATCAATATTTAAATGGTTGGGCCTCACTCGAAAATCGTTTTATTGCCATGTTTCATCGGTCAACTGCAGAAGTCAATAAGAATTTTGTTCTTCAAGAATTCAAGAAACGTGATTCTATTATACGCATAGTGTTTGCCACAACAAGCTTTGAAATGGGCTTAGACTTTGAGGATGTAGAGGTTGTTGTCAATTTTGGAGTTCCGCGAAGCTTAGAATCGTTTGCACAACAATGTGGCAGAGGTGGTCGGCGGTCTGCCCAGGCTTTTTCTTTAGTTCTGTACCATGGAGGATCAGGGCTAAATTCAACAACAAATGAAATGAGGGAATTTTCTTTAAGTACAAAGAAATGTAGAAGATCGATCATTAATCGCCATTTTAAGATTAAGTTAGACAAAGAAGATGTATCATATGAGTCTGTCAATCCAATACCAACCGGCTGTCGATGTTGTGATGTCTGTAAGTGTACGTGTGAATGCTTAGAATGCTTTCTAGCCCCTTGGGCTAAGGAAAAGATCACAGAATCGGGTGATATAGAAATGGAAGATGTCTCTGAAAGCTTGCATAAGTGGTCGCCAGAAAAACTTAGTTTGTTGGAGAAGAGTCTCCAAGAATATTACATCGAGGTTTTTCAATTAGACCGTGGCTTTACAGATGTAATAAGTGAATTTTGGTCGATTATTACAGATCAAATTCTTCTGTCTTGTTCGGTTGTAAACACCATTGATGATTTGTTAACAGAAACGCATATTACAGACTTGGCTTTAGCAGAAGATCTTTTTATGTTAATAGAGGAAATAAAAACCTCAAACTAAGACGATTTGCGACTTTAAAGAAGAAATAGACAAACTTAGATTACGTACCTTTCCTTGTTCATATCCTGTTTGGCAAGTGTTGTTGATGCTTAGAGTATTTGATGTTTCGTCGGCGTTGTTCACTACGTATAAATGGTCGTTGTAGGATTCCTGAAATTTATACAAATTTCTTATATTAGCAAAATTTCTCTTTGATATATCATCGATAGTTAGTGCAAGAATTAGAGAAACCTTCAAACAAAACTAATTTGAGAAAGTCTTATTGCAAAATTGACTTACCTGACGAACTTTATTAGCTGTATCTATTTGATCAGCAACCTCTTCCTTCCAGATTTTGACTTCTTTGTCAAAATTTTTGCTCATCTGGTTTATTATTTTGAGGGTAGCGGGGTAACTCATCGACAGTCCAAAGAATGCTAAACGGTTGAATACCTATAAATAATAGGTAATATCAGTCATCCGTATTGAATAAGTCCTAATTTTATAATCTATCTTGCAGTCAATCATTTGGCTCTTAAGAGTAAGGAACTTTGATAAGCTATTTCCAATTTTTAATGATAAAAGATACTTAACGCAGATGAATCTTCGCACCTTCACCTTTGCTTTTGCTCTATAAAGAAGTATGCATAACAGTTTCTGTATGGTATTCAAACGTGTATTTCTATTGTTTATCAGGATTCCGAAGGCTGTTGCCATGCGTATAATAGTTTTTTTCTTCTCCTCATTGACTTTGCGTTTTGCAGAAATTCCACACAATGTATGGTATACAAATGGAGCCCTTGATTTGATCTCTGATGCAAGCTCTGTTAGTTTTAATTCTTGCAATTTGTTAACATCTCTGCATCTGAATTTAGATTGTGATCTGGGTTCGGTGAATTTTTGCGTTTCTTCGCGAACTAGTCTTTGAATGTGTGTAAGAAGGGATAACTTCACCTTTGGCTCCTTTATTAAATGTTTCAATGCTGCATTGTACCTTTTTCTCTTGAGTGCAACTATTGCAGCTTTAATGTTGCCATTTCTACCTCGAAAGTTGTCGGAAAACTGTACCTAAGAAATAAATTTACTTCTGTGATAACCTTTCAACTTAATGTGTAGAATAATAGGCAAAATATGTTAAACGTTTTGGAAACATATTTATTTTGCTGCAGTTATGTAAGAGCAAAAACAGAGAACCTCGTTGTGACTATAATAGCTATTACAATCTTTAGCTCTATTATGAAATCAAATAGGGTCAGAATGCTGTTGCTTTTCCAACAATGATGTAGCATAGCCAAGACGACTCAATTTAACCTTATACAAGTTTAACCTTAATTAAACCTCAGAATAAATAATTTGATCTTGAATACGGCATCTATTTATTTCAAGGTAAGGCCTTATGCTGTGCCTTGCAATATTTTGAAACAATATTCTTTATTGAACTATTGTTTTTGATTGTTTTTATTTAACTATTGTTTTATTTTAATTTTCAGAAGCTACCAGTTTTCTTATTTATGCCTTTTTTTACATATAAAAACAGTGTATCTATCCATGCACAGATCTTAACCTTTCAAAATATCACCAATTTAAATAATTACTTGGCTTTATTGGAGAAGACAAGACAAGAAATTTCACAAATTGACTAGATACCAACAAATGCAATCCAGGGAAATTATTGATACAAAACAAACATATTTTAAAATTCAGTTTATCACAGCAACAATATATCTAGATTAAAATTGGTTCTTTTGAAAACTCTTTATCCTTCCTTGAAGGACTTTTTTTTTAAATAATTCAATGTGCAAACATCTGTTCTTGAGTACAATTGAATAGTGGTCCATAGCATCATTATAAATAAGACTTTATAAAGTTCAAAATGTCTTCTTATCTAAATCCACAAATGAATTTAACATAATTCAATAGTCAAATTTTGAGAACAGTTGTATCGATTGTCTGTGTCTGTCTTCATTCAGTTGAGTTGTAATCTGGAAGGTAGAGATGATAAATGATTAGTCACAATAACAAAAAGCATACCTTTGTGTCTTTTGATATCTTATTGGCTATAAGTCTAGGCGTCAACTCTTTCTGCGTTGACAACTCAGAATTCGCCTTATCTTGCTGATCTGGAAACAATTCTAAACGGGTTCTTTTTTTCAAAGGTGTGTATTCAATCGATGCCAAAAACGTATGAAATAGATTCTGCTGAGATCCATTGTTATCCCTGATTTCACTTTCAATGACTGACAATTTTATTCTTGTTTTCTTTAAGCTGTCAATCTTCCTGAAGCATGTCTTGCAAATATAAAGTTCTTCTACTTCATTTACTCTATCGATTTGGCTAAGAACATCGTGAAGCGGACATTCATATAACTCTGACAAAAGTTTTATATTTTCATCTGTTCTTTTTACTACGCGTTTATTGCCAGACTCAAGCGTGACACAACAATTCACGCAAAGTAGATAAGAGAAGTGCATTTTGAATTATTGTACATCATGTCTTGTTTGAAAGTCACAGGAAAAACAACAAAAATAATAACTTACCGTTGCAAAGTTGGAACGTTGCACTATAGCAACCATACGACATTGCCATCCCTAGAGAAGAACTGACAAAACAGCAATACAGGCAAACTGGCTAACAAAAACAAGTGGTATGAGAGAGTTGTGCAAATCAGGGGGGTGGATTTGAAAATTTTCGGGGAAAAAACGAGAACGAGGCAAAATTGAAGTTGCCAGTTTTTGAATACTTTGGATTATGAGTCTCTGTTGTAGCGTCCGTCAAGTGAGGCAGTAGCGAAACAGAGGCTCATGGAGTAAGTCTAGTCAATGCCCAGCAAGGATACCAAATCTACTTTAATAATTCACCTATTTCCACTTTAAACTTTATTCTCACTCGTTTTCATGAAATACACGAAAACGAGACTTAAAACACGAAAAAGAGGCTGATGGCCCCCCAAATTCCCCGTATAACATCGATTTTTGAAATCAGCGACCGTGATCATTCCCGATGTACGTATGGGTAGGTTTGAACGCTTCGAGCGCGCGCTCAAAAATGTCTCTGACGAGATTAGGCTTTATTTCTCGTCTGGTGTTTTTTCTAATGAACGCTGCATTTCAAGATGCGGCGTTTAAAAGAGGGTGGCGTTTATCAGAGGGTGGCGTTTTTTAAAAATGGTTTGCTGAAGGTGCGGCGTTAATCAGAGGGCGGCGTTCATTAGAGGAAATACGGTATCTAAAAAAGAAAAAAGGCTAGATGAACACATGAAAATAGATATCATTTACATTAAAAATAATCATTTACGACTTATGTGCGACTCGGTTGATTCACCTTATTAGGAGAGTGATCTCTGTCTACACTGATGCATTTGAAGTAAATTGAGAATCTGCGAATTTTGGAAAGAGCTGTACTTTCAAAGATTACGAGGCACTTAAAAGAAAATTACGCCGAAGATCCCACTACACGGCTCCGTTCCGATATTGTGAAGAGTGTAAAGTTGATAGCATTGAAAACAATACTTATCCCTTTCTCTTCGTTTTTCTATCTCTCAACCAGAAATTTAGTTTCCTAGCCGAAAAATCGTCCGAGCCATGACTTTCTAAATTGGAAGCATTTCCTTACAAATGACTAGAGTGAATTCTGCAGAAATTCAAATAACTACATTAGGCAGTCGACGGGTGTGTGATAAATAAATTGGAATTTAACTGTATAAAAGTACAGGTTTAAACGTGCTCTTTGTATGACAATGTTAATGTTTCATACAATGATCTGAATTTATCTGTTGCACGCTGACCGTCAAAGTCGTGGCATCACCAATCTCTTTCAGTTGGTTGCAAATAGTCAAGTCCAATATGGCGAAATATGTCCTCTTCGTTAAATACTGGTACAATTGCTCCCTCGTGCAACTTTTCATCGCCCTCAAAACAAAATGCCCTCGTAAAAAACTGTCAGCGAGGAAGACGACAAGGGCCGACATTGACAACAAGCAGCAGTGTTATTGAAGGCAATTGCAATGGAGCGTTGGACATTGATGAGAAGGGGAATCAATAACACCTCTTGACGGAAGAAGGGGCAAAGCCTCAAAAGCTCTTACAATTTTGAGCTTATTCATGGTAAAATGTCCTCAAGATTCAGATTGAAGGCAATCTACCAGATATGCCGAGTAAAAGAAGTAACTTTATTCAAAGGGGGTACATATAGTTAGCATATCTATAATGCGCCCCTTAGTGGGTATGTATGTGTGTACATAAATCTGTTCGGGTGCATTTGGGATCTGGTGACGGCACTATAAATAGCAAGTGGTCTATCACTCAAAGGATTCCAATAAATCCAATTTGTCCTAATAGAACTAGCAATGTTAAGTTTACCAAGTACTTGTATAATGAAACTACAAAGAGTGTAGTTGAAAGGAATTTATTAAATTGTTTGTCGATTTACCTGTCGGATAACACCCTCGCGTAGAGCATGCTCTGATAAAGACATGTTCTAAAACAAAAAGTGTTTATGTTTGAGAAGCTGTGAAACCACTAAGGAAACCTAGAACATAGCTTCTATAAAGAAAATAATTAAAATGTTCGTTTGAGGCGCCACTTAATTCGGTGGAATAGGTGGCATGGTAATGACAGGCAGATTGTGGGCATTGTGGACAATGCGTGTCATTTTTTGAAGGATTAATCACCAATAATCTTGTAACTGTGGATAATGAAGAGCAAAATAAGTATTAGGTTCCTTGCGGTAAATTGAAGAGTATTAGGTTCCTTGTATCTTTGTCTATTTCTAATTTGGTAGCAAATAAGAGGCTATATCTTATAGCTCATTTTATTTCCTGGAATTAAACTTCTGTTTGAAAATTCCATCCATTGCTTTCAGGGTAATAGCAGAGGCATCGTTCTGTGCTAAGAGGTTGATAAACAGCGTGAAAATTGATAATAAAAATAGGCAGTACTGTGCATAGGAATTTTATCAATATTATCCTTAGGCAATCAGTTATTGTACATAGGCAAAATGACCTACCCAATTTTCGTGAAAAAAATTTATAAAAACTAGTATTGACCATCAAAATCATTTATATGTATTTCACACCATGCTTTATCGTAAGGTGTAGGTTATTTGTGTTGATTTGATTACATTTTTGAGGCCAATGACCGCGACCTTAAATCAAAACCGCTTTTTTAATTACCTTTTGGATCAATAACATATCTCCAAGCATAGCAAGTTGTGCGTCTCTGCAAATACTCATCTTGTTAGCTTAAAATTCACATTACTTTTATTATTTTGCAAGACATTCTAGAATATAAATATCACACTATTGACATGATATAATTTAAATGTATAATAATGGCATAACGTGGCTTTTAATGAAGATGTTTTCTACTTCGCATTTTCAGAACGGCTTACATACGTTATGCAAAAGGGCACAAAAGATTATCACCTTTGTCTTTGCTAGCTGTCTCATTGAGCGATTCAGCCTCCCTGATCCCGTGAAGTGAACAAGGGCGCATGGCCATTCCGAAAATGGGGCAACTATGATATCCAGCCTTCGATGCTGCAAAAGACAAATGTATTTATGTATGAAACAACGCATTGCAATGACATTGGCTAGCTTAAAGGTGCTCATGAGACAGAAAGACAACTTGCTTGTATCTGTGACAATTAACCTCTTAGCACAGAACGATGCCTCTGCTATTACCCTGAAAACAAAGGATAGGATTTTCAAACAGAAATTTAATTCCAGGAAAGAAAATGAGCTGTAAGATATAGCTTCCTATTTGCTACCAAATTAGCAATAGACAAAGATAAATTGTTTACCGCAAGGAACCTATTACTCTTCAATATTTACTATAGGTAAACTCCAAAAAAATTTCTATCTTCCCTCTTGAAAAAATTCAAAATACTATTTATCATAGCATAAATATGATAAATATAAAAAGTAGGAAAAGAAGAACCGTTGCTCTAATACCTTTCTGCTCTCGCCTGGCAATTTGAAAACGCCCATGTACTTATTTTGCTCTTCATTATCCACAGTTACAAGATCATTGGTGATTAATCCTTCGAAAAAAGATACATGCATTGTTAATTGTCATAGCGTAAAAGTCTTCAAAATATTTTCAAATATTTCAGGACTAAAAATTTGATCATTTTACAAGCGAACTGCTATCAGGAAAAACTCATAGTACAAATATGCATGTGGTATAGTTATTAAACACAGAAAATATAAAATATAGGAAACAAGCCCTGCGTCCTGCCATATTCATGACTGCACAAAAGCTGAAAGCACTTGCAATGAATTCATTAATCATCAATACCTTAAGGTCAATTGACAAGGATTTCGCCTCGCTCGCCTTTTGTCACTAAACTAAATTTCACACTCGGTGACGGACAAAGAAGTGCTTTCAGCGTGCAAAGTTTGCGGCTTCTTCATTAAATTTTTTACCACTAAACAATTTACACTCATTTACCAAACTCGTATTCCCCAAAAGAACTTTAGTAAAAAACAGCCATGTTACAGCAATCAAGCGAAAAAGTTTTCCACAAAAGTGTGGCTCTACTATGTAATCAACAGAAGTTGTTTGTAGAAAGACAGGCTAATGCAGAATTTGGAAGTCATCATTAATACTTTCTAAAGTTTTGCAGTAAATGTATCTTAGAGTATCAGGCAACAAGAATCAAGCCAACTTTCTCACTCTTGCGTGGGGTACAGAAATTTCTATCCAAAAAGTACTATATTTAACAAAAGCTTTATATCCCAAATGTACTATATTTAACAAGGCCGGTTTCATCTGTAGGCGAAAAAAGCGAAAGAATAAGCAACGCCTGTTGATCTAAGACAAGTAAAATTTTTGTTGCATTTTCATTTCCTGGAAACTCAAAATTTTAATAAATAAAATTAAAGTTAATAGCCAACCTTTCTTTTGAAGTGCGTCGATAATACGCTTAAGAAAACTCTTGTGTGATCGGCCATCAGGATGTGACATCAGAATATCAACATCACCACATGTTTGGCGACCTCGTCTGTATGATCCACATGTTACAACAAGCATGCCTGGAACAAGTTCACAAGCGGTTGCTTCCACCTTTCACAAATTAGAAATTCGTAAAATAGCATATATCTTAACAGTTATAAAGACAAGAGCAGGAGATATTCACTGTTAGCTATGGTAAAAAACACGAATTAGGCCATATCTTTTTGTTTTAAATAAACACCAAACAACTTCATAATTTCCAAATGAGCAACATGAATTTAACTGGCCACGTACCTTTAGATACACTTTTCTTTTCTACCTTAGCAATGGACAATTAATCTTTTCACAACAAAGAGGACATAAAAATAAAGACGCCATCTTTTAGGTCAAAAGGAAAGAGAAAGGATTCGGCACTTTTGCAAACTTAACAAACAAAAGCGTGGATAATGACCCCCCCCCCCCCTTCCTTCAATAAATAAAAAACGTCAACCAGAGAAAAATAGGTCGGGGCCAGTGGAAGACAAAAGCATTCAAATATGATTAATCTAGAAGCATAGATTAAAAATATGGCACAACTTACATGCTTATGGATTTCTTCAACTTCTCCTCTATCTATTTTTTCAAGAAATTCATCATAGAACTTGAGCCCAATTTTTTGCTGGTAAGTTAAATTAGCCTTCAAACGAATGTCTTCCAGAGTTTTGAACCCCTTGAAATATAACAAACTGTAAATAGATACATTAACTGTGAAATGCATTACTTTTTTGCTCTAAAACAAAGGACTATCAACAACTGTTTACAAAAACTGACACAAACTGTTTAAAAAGAATTTACAGTAGCCTTCAAAACTTTGTTGGTTTCACCCAGCGACAAAACATCTTAAAGCATATAAATAGAACATCATTATTGAATTTTTCTTGCGCTAAAGCAAGAGTTATTCAAGCGACAACACCAACAAAGAAAAAGAAAAACCATAATGGTAATTGTGCGAAGGTCATTGTGGAGGTATGGTCATAACTGAGTCGAGGATCTTTGTTCTCTTATTCGAGAAAACGAGAAAAACGATGCTGGACTAAAAACAATCTTTCTACAACAAACGATGGACAATCAACGTTTATAAATATACCCAGTATTATCAGTAAGAGTACCTAGCATGATGAGTAAGAGCATTACTGTTACTAGTATAATGACTAAGAATAGTACTATTACTAGCATAATGAGTAAGGATATTATTATTACTAGCATAATGAGTAAGAGTATTACTACTACTAGTATTATGAGTGAGAACATTACTGTTACTAGTATAATGACTGAGAATATTACTATTACTAGCATAATGAGTAATAATATTATTATTACTAGCATAATGAGTAAGAGTATTACTACTACTAGTATAATGAGTGAGAGCATCACTGTTACTAGTATAATGACTAAGAATATTACTATTACTAGCATAAATAGTAAGGATATTATTATTACTAGCATAATGAGCAAGAGTATTACTATCTCTAGAATAATGAGTGAGAGCATCATTGTTACTAGTATAATGACTAAGAATATTACTATTACTAGCATAAATAGTAAGGATATTATTATTACTAGCATAATGAGAAAGAGTATTACTATCTCTAGAATAATGAGTAAGAATATTATTGTTATTAGTATAATGAGTAAGAGTATTACTATTACTAGCATAATGAGCAAGAGTATTACTACTACTAGTATAATGAGTGAGAGCATTACTGTTACTAGTATAATGACTAAGAATATTACTATTACTAGCATAATGAGTAAGGATATTATTATTACTAGCATAATGAGTAAGAGTATTACTACTACTAGTATAATGAGTGAGAGCATTACTGTTACTAGTATAATGACTAAGAATATTACTATTACTAGCATAATGAGTAAGGATATTATTATTACTAGCATAATGAGTAAGAGTATTACTACTAGTAGTATAATGAGTAAGAGTATTACTACTTCTAGTATAATGAGTAAGAGCATTACTGTTACTAGTATAATGACTAAGAATATTACTATTACTAGCATAATGAGTAAGGATATTATTATTACTAGCATAATGAGCAAGAGTAATACTATCTCTAGAGTAATGAGTAAGAATATTATTGTTACTAGTACAATGAGTAATAATATCACTATTACTAGCATAATGAGTAAGGATATTATTATTACTAGCATAATGAGCAAGAGTATTACTATCTCTAGAACAATGAGTAAGAATATTATTGTTACTAGTATAATGAGTAAGAGTATTACTATTACTAGCATAATGAGCAAGAGTATTTCTATCTCTAGAATAATGAGTAAGAATATTATTGTTACTAGTATAATGAGTAAGAGTATTACTATTACTAGCATAATGAGCAAGAGTATTACTATCTCTAGAACAATGAGTAAGAATATTATTGTTACTAGTATAATGAGTAAGAGTATTACTATTACTAGCATAATGAGCAAGAGTATTACTATCTCTAGAATAATGAGTAAGAATATTATTGTTACTAGTATAATGAGTAAGAGTATTACTATTACTAGCATAATGAGCAAGAGTATTACTATCTCTAGAATAATGAGTAAGAATATTATTGTTATTAGTATAATGAGTAACGATATTATTATTACTAGCATAATGAGCAAGAGTATTACTATCTCTAGAATAATGAGTAAGAATATTATTTTTACTAGAACAATGAGTAATAGTATTACCATTACTAGCCTAATGAGCAAGAGTATTACTACTACTAGTATGAGTGAGAGCATTACTGTTACTAGTATAATGACTAATAATATTACTATTACTAGCATAATGAGTAAGGATATTATTACTACTAGCATAATGAGCAAGATTATTACTATCTCTAGAATAATGAGTAAGAATATTATTGTTACTAGTACAATGAGTAATAGTATTACTATTACTAGCATAATGAGGAAGAGTATTACTACTACTAGTATGAGTGAGAGCATTACTGTTACTAGTATAATGAGTAAGAATATCACTGTTACTAGTATAATGACTTATAATATTACTATTACTAGCATAATGAGTAAGGATATTATTATTACTAGCATAATGAGCAAGAGTATTACTATCTCTAGAACAATGAGTAAGAATATTATTGTTACTAGTATAATGAGTAAAAGTATTACTATTACTAGCATAATGAGCAAGAGTATTACTACTACTAATATAATGAGTAAGAAAATTACTGTTACTAGTATAACGGGTAAGAGTATTTCTATTTCTAGTATAATGAGCAAGAGTATCACTACTTCTAGTATAATGAGTAAGAGTATCACTTATACTAGTATAATGATTAAGAATATTATTGTTACTAATATAATGAGCAAGAGTATTACTACTACTAGTATAATGAGTAAGAGTATCACTATTACTAGTATAATGAGTAAGAATATTTCTGTTACTAGTATAAGGAGTAAAAATATTATTGTTACTAGTATAATGAGTAAGAGAATTACTATTATTAGCATAATGAGCATGAGTAATACAACTACTGGTATAATGAGTAAGAGTATCACTACTACTAGACATATAAATACCTTACCTGAGCTACCCATTTTTCTGCAGTTTTAGGTCCAGCCCCCCAGACGTCAGCAAATTTATTAATAATCTCTATATTTGGATCGAGGTGGTCTAAGCGCCGAAGATGACCTGTCTCGATTATCTCTGCTATTTTAATTGCTAGTCGGTCACCAATGAATGGCAGTGTTTTGACCTCCTAGGGTAAAAATTCACAATAATGCTACAATCCCATTACAAATATTGAAAAACGATAATCACAATTGCATTAGAGTGTTGTTTGAAATGCATTGAGGTAATGATCCGAATTTTAAGAATGCGATAATTTCAGTAACAGAAATGTATATGCAGCAAATGCAATATCCATTAGGAGCTGGCTTCATGTAGGCTTATTGCGCCTGACGTAATGTCTATTTGCCACTGTTCCTCAGCTCGAGATTTGGTCTTAATGTAGCTTACAATCACTGCCAAATGTGTTGGTACTTTGCTCTGGAAGTATCAGGGAAAGCCTGTGAATTGGTTATAAGCATTTTCAAACCTAACATCTTTACACCTTTGCTACAAGCATCCTCAAACCCCACATAGAAATAATAACTCTTTTTAAAGGTAAACAATTCTACATAAAGGTTGTAATTTCCTATTCAGACATGAAGATTTGATCTGAAGAACTTCTGTTTAATCATTAACATGACGTCACTGACGGAACTGGTGTCTTAAAATCTTGAGTTTACTGGGTACTTGAAAATGTACCCCGTTCCCAGGTTCTTTTTGTCCTTCTTCGCTTTATCTATACGTAATTCTTATTCTTAGCTTTTGTTTCTCGTTCAAGCAATATGATAATACCAGGTGAACTAAAGGAGCAAAGAGAAATTTGCTTTAGAATTTTTTCGCCAATTCCGTTTCAGTCCTTCTCCTTCTAAATTGTTCATAACTGAAGTATTAATTCAAGAAATATAATAGCTAAAAGTTACTGCAGATTTTTGTGCAAATTTCTTCTAACTTAACAATTTAAGAGGATGGTTTGGGACCTCATATAATTTAGCCATTAAATTAATTGAGTAAATAATATATCATTCGGAAGTATCAGAATAACGTCAAAATACAACTTGTAAATCTTTGCCCACAGACCTTTAGCAATAATCCCGCCCATTAAGCATTGCTTTGAGTCAGCTAAAAATTCAGACTCGCAAAAACCTTGACGCGAGTTCTAATGATGAAAATTCGTTTCAGTCATTGGGGTGCAATATAATTAATTGATTAATCCTATAAAACCAATATGCCCGTACCTCAACTGTTTCTATCCTTTTGGGGTAGTTTTTTATAGAAGCTATGGCTTTCTGGTATCCCAGTGCTCTCCATCGGTCTTGCTTATTTGTGTATGCTTTTGCAAGTACCTGAAACAAAGCTGTAAAGATGCAAAACATTATATAACCAAAACTAGCCTTCAATTCCCTGGGGTCATTCCGTTGCAAGTCTTCTGTTCCATTACCTCTTGACTTTATTGAAACTTTGTATGCTTGAACTGTTATAAAGTTGCAAAAACGTTGCAATACGAATTAAATTCATAAGCAATACGATGCCTTGTCTTATCTTCAAGGTTCTTCTTTAGAAAAATAAAACTTCCATATTCTCCAATGCATGATCAAATTCAGTGGTGGGGTCGATAAAAGAGCTTTATGAAAAATTTTTGATGTCATATATATATGTAATTGTTTGTTAAGTTAACATGTATTGGAGCAAACAAACAAAAAGCAAACATTTCACATTTTACAGATACATCTCTATGGTATACGCTGGAATTCATTAGCATTAAAGCATATTCCGAACGAGATAAACATGATTTCCAAAAGGTGGTAACTGTGTTGCTTTATGGTTCATATTATCACACTCCATTTACAGGCAGAATCTAATTCTAATGACATTCCAGCTATTGAGTTATCTGACGTCCTACATTTATATCGGACGTCCGTCCTACGCAGGGCAACCAAAGATTATTCTATTTAAATACTGTTACGCTTATTGTCAATATAGCCTCATGTTGGTCCGATGTTGTGCGTGAGTTTTCGTGAGTTCTCGAATAGAGCCGAACTAAGGCGATGGCCGCAGAAGGACAAGGAAGGCAGGAAATATCTGCCTAGATGCCTAACTTTTTTGCGCATGAACCTATATCCTTGACACAACAAGATGACAATGTTAAACTTAGTTTAATAGCCCTTGGCTTCTAAAAATTTTGTAGTTATGAAAACGGAAGGGCACATTGCAACTTTATAACGTTTTAAAAATTAAATAATAAGTTGATCTTGTTTACTGATATGCAACAGACCAATTTGTTTCTAACCTCAAGCTTTTCGATGATGTTTCTGTTAAGATCTTCTCCCGCTTTTGTTGACGGTTTCATGCATAGCCATGCACCAGACTAAAATAATAATCATAACTCAATGTAAATATTGCTGTAATCGAAATTTAATTTTCCATTTCTCGTCCCCAAACATGATTTATACCCACCGTTTTGGCTGGCGATGCCATTGTACCTCTTTTTAAAGGGGAAACCTGGGTAGCTTCAGATTCATTTTCCGAATCACTGTAGGCTGATTCATTTTGACTGCCAGCAGCATTATCCTCGCATTTCCTCTTTTTGACGTACTTAAAGCTTTCATCCGTTGTGGGTTGCGTTGATACAAACGATGAATTGTTTCGAATCTTCTCTGCTACCTGAAAATTAATCAACAACCGCGTAATGCTGAAGATTTGAGCCATCATTTAATGGGATTTGATTAGACAACGATCATTAAAAATTTCATAGAAAGGAATTTTGTTACACCCGCAGTTCAGTTTTGACAGTTTAAACCCTAACCTATATTTCAAATAGCCTAACATGTCCAATGCGTCAAGTGTTAATCAAAGATCCAAAAGCTTGACTTAAGGCAGTTTGACTTATGAATAGGACAGGTTAAGACTTTTGCTTTATCCAACATCATTGCATGGACAGAAAATTATTGCAGAAAGGAATTTCGGTCGGAGTCGAAAGTTGACGAAAAAGGGCACCATAGACGCCGAATTCCTAGAGATCCCAAGATTTTGAGATTGTCTATGGTCCTAATTTCCTTCAAAATGCACCAGATCTACTAGATATGTGTGATTAAAGGAGATAAGAATAATAAAAGGAATTATATAAAGGAGATATAAATAAGTCTAAAATATCCAAGTAAGTTCTGATAAGCTCAAGCTGTCTGTGAAACATAAATGACATCTAGGGAAGCAAAACCGAAAGGGAAGTTAGGGGAAAGTCTGATACAACACAAAAACTCTGGATCAAACACTTGACAATTTTGCTGGGGGAAAAAGGCTTTGTTGATCTCCAGCAGTCCATCACTTTGCAACGTACAAGGAAGAACCTATACCAATATAAAATTCATATACTTTAGGCTGATGCATTCATATACTTCCTGATGATATTGTCTCAAAGTAGACGAAATGTAATGCTAACTCAAGCATTGCTGCTAGGAACACAGACAGTTCCATCTGTATAACAAAAGCCCAAGAACAAGAAAGGGCTAAGCCTGTCCCATATCAAACAGGATGATACGAAGTATCAAACAAGATTTCAATCAAGCTTGAGACAAAAAATATTGCATCTAAATTCTAACTACGAACCTCAATTGTTTCATCTACCAAAGTTTCATCGCTCTTTGCACTTGATGCTTTAATCATTTCATAAGGGGAATAGTCACATTTCTTGCAAGCAAAAAAGCACGCACTCAGCCAGTCAGCATCCAAAACTTTTACTGATTCACTAATATTCTCTATCTTTAACGCCTTAAAAAGTTTTTCAATTTTCAAACTTTTACTTGTTATTATATGTGTAATATTTTCACCATATTGTGAAACAACTGTACCACCAAACTTTTCTAGCTGCCTGCATAAAATTTCGACACGTTTCTTCCCAATCCCAGGTTCAAAGAAATATGCACATACTCCATCCATGAACTGAAAATGATTACTCCCAGGGCTTGAACACTTTTTTTTTGAAGCCATTTCATCAGCATACCTGAAAATGTTGCAAACATTTGGATACATGATAAGAAGTTGGTTAAATTTCTAAAAAAAAGCAGGTTGCATTACATAATAATTCCAGCCACAGTGGTTTGAAGGTTCGAACTGATCAGCTTTGAAGGAGTAACATGAAATCTAACTGTCTGCAAAGAATTCTTTTATAGTTCAAAAGTAAAATAAAAAAAGAAAATCTTAAACAAATAGGACTTTTTGAAAAATGATAAGGCTTAAAATAATGTTTGTTGGAATCATTTAATATTAGAAGGGCTATAGGGAGGAGCAGTAAACGTTAGTGAGCATTTTTAGTCATACATTCTTCGAATGTAGAAATCATTCGAAGAAATAAAAAAAGTCAAATTCATGCAGCAAATCAAAATAAAAGCTAAACATTAAAGAAGAATTAAAGTAAATAGTCAGTCAATCCTTAACCTAAAAACGCCTTAGCTTTTGATCTTGGCTGTTTATTTCTTCGTTTGCATCTTTATCAGATAAAGCCACACAAACCTCTATACCCCATAAATATTTTCTGTCGCCAATTCCAACAATGAAGTCAAACGAAAGACTTATTTCTTGAGAACAGTGGTTCTGGTTCTACCGTTTTTTCAACTCATTTTTTCAGTAAATTATAACACTTCACAAAAAAATTTCCAGTACATGAATTTGTGGTGTTGTAAATTTCTTTTAGAATAAACCCTGTCTTGTCTGAACTCTCATCGAAAAAATTCAAATACTTTTCTCTAAGAACCTTTACGAGTATGCTAACCAGCTTTTCCGATTCCAATAATCTGTGAAGGATGAAAGGGCTTGTACACAGCTGATGCATTGGTCAAATCAGCCAGCTCTAGCAAACTATCGTTGCTTTTGACCTGTTCTGATTGACTCAACGTCAATATTGATACTGTAGACCTATCTGATGCTAATAATAAGAATGACGTAGATATACGTTGACTACATTAAAATATGAAAGTCGTTCATCAACACATCTCAGGCAGTACCATGTGACATCGAAATATGTATACAAAACATTTTGACTAGCGCGATAAGAAATTCTGTAGTTTAACGTTAACTAACCATTGAGGCTAAAATAATTAGCAGCATTATTCTGACTTTTTTCAACAAAGTCAAGACTTCCTTAAAAGGTCAAGGGTAAATTGTGATCACGTGACCCTTTTTAATTGCGAAAAGGGATCGTCTTCAACTGAATGTACTTAAAAATGATTTTACCTAGGGTTGTGAAGCAAATAATGTAACTTGTGTCGTATCCAAAAAGGAATATTTCAATTTTTTCCTCCGCTGAGGAATAACGTCTCAGTGCTAACTGTTTCACCCTCGTTTTCACCTTTAGACCTCAGCAGATTACCGTTCACCATCACTTTTCTGAACCCCTACATATGTGGATACTTGAAAATAACCACAGCAATTTGTGCGGTTTCAGGTGGCGGCACCTCCCTAAAAAATAACCTGGTCCATATCAACTTATCAACTACGCAACATTTGCTTGGCATACAAAGTCTTACGCACATTGTCAGTTACCCAAATGTCAAATCAGCAGTGAAAGATCCTTCTTAGAGTTAAAGCTATTTATGAGACACTGTGAAAGACGATAGGCTAAAGGCTACAATGCAAGTGAGTTTACTTCAGAAAATTGTGAGTTTACTTTACAATGTTGGTGAAAAGAGTATACTTTAGAAAGTAAAAGAAATAAAGATCACCTGGCTCACAGCACTCAAGAAATGATAAAATCACTTTTTAGAGAAAAACTTTTGAATTTTATATTATATATAATTGCAGTTGCGCAGTCCCGACATGAAGGTTTCATGTTGTTTCTGCTTCTGCAGCTCTGCACACTATTTCTGATAATCTTCTCCATTCTTTGCGGTCCTTTGCTGTGGATCGTATCTTTTCAAAATCTCCATTGTTCTTTATGTTCGGTAGTGGAAAAGACCTTTCCATTGCTCTTGCTCTGGTGATATCTTTATTTAAGGTTGTCACGAGAGTTTCTCTAGGTCTGCCTCTGAATCCCCTCTCCGATCCCTCAAAGTAAAATCTCATTGCCTTCACAGCCGGTGTATCGTCGGACAAACGTAATATGTGACCAAACAGCAGCCATCTACCCTTGAGGAGGTCAATTGAAATTGGTCCTTCTTCGCATCTTTTGTACAAGTTCTGATTGGAGATCTTGTTAGGATACTTTTTTCCTATTAGCTGTCTCAGTTGCTGTCTGTGAAAAGCATCTAGACCTTTCGTATCTTTTTCTGTCAGTCCCCAAGTAGAGCTGTTATACATCAAAACTGGTTTTACAAGTGTTCTGTAAAGCTTGAGGCGAAGTTTTTCGCTGACGTGGTCTCTTCTGATCCAGATGTGATTTAATCTATTCATGGTTGCTATCGACAACTGTTTTCTTCTTTGCATATCTTCCGTATCACCTAACAGAGCCAAGCTTTTTAACTGTCCTCCATCGCTCTGTGTTTCTGTCTCCTCGAAAAATTTCTGTTTTCTCTGTTTTGCTGTTGTTTACTTTTAAATTATCTCTAAGCAGAATTTCTCCAATCTTTTCTGTGATGATATTCTTCTCCAATTCACTAGTTGTGAGGAAATCAGCGTCGTCAGCATATATCGCTTCCTGAGGTAGAAATGTTGGAGACCAGTTACCACTTTCTTCATTATCTTTACTGTTAATCTCATGTCTAAAATTCCTTACTTTTCGGAGTGATTCTTCAAAATAAATGTTAAGCAGTACACTGCTGAGTGCATCACCTTGTGGTGAGCCCATATTGCTACTGAAGGGCTCTGTCTCGGCGTTGTTTATTCTTACATCTAGAGTTGTATTGCTTAATAACAACTGAATCATTCTTACTTCGTCTTCGTCGAGGAATTTCTTTGCAATATCAACAAGCTTTTCACGTCAGATTGTATCAAAAGCGCTACTCATATCTATGCTAGTGATGTAAACTTTAATTTGTGATTATTTTGTATTTGCAATGATCCATTTGTATGCCCACACTATATCTGAAGTACTGCGACTCGGTCGATATGCTGCTTGTGAATCTGATAAGAATTGTTCTACCTTAGGTTGAATGCGATGTAGAATTATGTTTGACAAGATCTTTCTCAGTATTGGGAGTAAAATGACTGGTCGTAGGTTGGTGTCAGGGCCTGTGGTTTTTCCAGGCTTCTGCAAGGACACAAGTATGCGTCACGTAGTTTTATTTCTTTTTCAAAAGCTTCATTTAGGGTATTTTTAAGGCCTTGGACAGGGTCAAGCTGACTAACTTTTTGATTCAGTTCTTGCTCTTTATTTTGCTTGAGTCTATGCTTGATTTCATGCAGGATTTTTTTTCGTTTTTTTTTCAGTGCCTTGTACATAGTGATGTCATTACATTGGGACAGATTTAGTTGAAGTTCTTTTTGCTTCTCTGACATTTCTTGAATGTTTTGGTCGTGCATTCTTCTGTTTGGTCCAACTTTCTTGACATATCCTCGATGTTTTTGTGCTGAATTTGTAATTTTTTCTTTTATCGCTCTCCAATCATTATTTTTACATTGCTGTAATTCTTTTTAATTTCATTTTTGTACTTTGTTTGTACATTTTCATCTTTGACCAATGGCGTACAATTGAAAGGTGTTTTGTTTGTACTTTTTGATTTTCGAAATAATTTGAATGGCTCTATCCTTAATCTGCATATAACTATACAGTGTTCGCTGTTGACTTGCGTACCACCGTAGGATCGTGCATTTACTAAAACGTGTTTTCTATTCCCTGGACAAATGATGTAATCAATTTGGTTGTAAATATGTTTAAATACTGTTTACCACGTGACATTGTATAAAGGGAAATTGCCACGTAAAAATGCCATAGTATCCAAACGCATTTCCAAGATGGGTGTTTTCCCAAATTCTTAGGGGTCTGGTCAGCAAAAGTTTTCTCCTCTTTGCCCCACCAATCTTTCAACCATGGCTATTCCACTGCTTTTATCGTCTTTACCTCGAAGTTGAAAGCCAAATTTTAAAAATGGGCGTTTCCATCATTTACCAGTGACATGAAGGGTATGGCGCCAAAATTAGTGTCTAGCACACCCCCCCCCCAATCATTGTTGCTAAAATCCGCCCCTGGTTCGAGGCTCGTGGACCAAAATACGTGCTTGTTGGTTTGAATGGCATGCCGTGTATGTTTTCAGCCTCGACTTTTCATGCAGCTCAAAGAATGAATAATTCGTGGTAATGATCGCTGGTATATTTCATCCTGTTGCAGAAACGGCAAAAGACAATGGAAAAACATAGTAAGACAAATCTCAAATACACAAACTGTCCTTCAGCCAAAAATGAGAGAATTCATTTGGAGATTTGCAAAGACGAAAAAATCATTTGATTGTGTTTACTGATGCGTAAATGTGTCTTTTTTCTCTTTCTTTCTCCACAATATAAAGGCAGCAAAGCTTGTTGAAAGCTAAAAATTTGAGCTGCATGAAATGTCGAGGCTGCCATATTATTATTGTGAATCTTCAGACGCTAATTTATTTTTCATTAGAGCTCATCTAAAAAGATATCACAAGCGAATCACAGCTCAACTGCCAATAACTATCAAGAAGGTCCTATAAAGAATCTAGTATATAATCAAGTCCTATCAAAAATGTTTATGTATAAGATTTCTGTGTTTCACAATACTTTATATAACTAATCACGTCAGATTAAACCAGCCTAACTGTACCCAAAAAATTACCCAAGTTGGAAAATTTTGGGGCTAAAGAAGTCGGGAACATTGACTTCATTTGTTGTTTCCTGATCTCTCACTATTTTGCTATCATTTTCTGTAAGCAGTTTTGAAATCTTTAGAACTAAAAGACCAGTTACACAAAGTCTTATCACAAGTACTAGCTCCTTATCCTCTCGATATTTTGATTTTACCACACTGCAGACATTTTTTCTTACAACTGTGAAATTTCTTACGTTAATATTGTAATTCTAAGTATTTCGAAATCCTCAATAAATTTCAAAGAATTTGACTACTGGTTTAGCCTGATTATTTCTCTTTTAAGGGGAATTTTTCAGCGTAAAGATATAAGTTTACAAAACTTCAATTTCTGGATGCTATTTTCACTTGGGTGTTGCAATACTTCAGATTTGCGACCAATGTTCTTTTGTTCTAAAACAATGGGAAATGTGACGTCATCTTATTAAAACGATAGGCTTGCCCCCTCTCCTAATATTTGACCAAGTGTCCGCCCCTGGTTATGCAAAATTCCCTGTGTATATTATGTAGGGTTATAAACGAAATTACAGACTTGTTGGCACACTTAGCTTAGCCGTGCTTGTCCAGAAAACCCCTATATTAATCCCTGTCTTGTCGTCACCTTTAGCTTAGCCGTGCAGCTGAGCGATGTTGCCGTTGGGCCAGAGCTGTACGGCTCATGTTAATTGTAGGGCTCAAGTCAAATACGTATGGCTCCTGTCGAATTTTCAAAATCGATTAGCAAAAACAAAAACCATATCTATTGCACAATATTAATGCATCAAAATGTTCCCCTATCATTCAAGAATAATTTCCAAACACAATGGCTAAGCCCAGGCACGTAAATAATAGGGGGTGTGGGGGCGTGACCCCTAAAGGTTGGAAAATCCAATTGCAGTTGGAAAACTTAAAAGTTCACTTGGGATTTTTTCTAACTATAATGACCAAATATGTGAATTTTACAGCTTAGGATTTTGGGATTTCAAATGTAAAATTCTTAGATCTTATTAAAATTCAAACTCTGGTGCAGGCACATCTTCTAATAGTTTTTAATTGCAAAGACTTGTCTCCACTGGATCTTGAATTGCAGCATTGCATCGTTTGTTTCCTTTTTGACAGGGGTTATGGTGAATTAAATTATTTTTTGATAAGAAGTTTAAATTTTACCATCAGTATTGATTGAGCCTGAAGTTTTGAAAAATCATTCCCTGTATTGATCAGAACAATTGAAAGTGGGGATTTTTTAAGAAACAACAAGTAGCTAATTCAATTGAAAACATTAACAATCTTTCATTGCTAGAAATTCTCAACGCTTTTTAACGGGTGTATGCTAAGCTCCCCCTGCACTTCGTAGACCTCCTTGAATCTTATCATAAATTGCTATGATAATGCTAATGAGAAGCCACAAAACATTGATCAAAGAAGCTGCAGCAGAGGTATTTGATCAAAGAAGAGTGTTTTATCTTACGAATCGGGCATATGCACTTGCTCTCAGATCACCCTTTTCAGTTCCAAAAAACAAAGGACATTGAGCTCTTTGAAAATTGTAAAAAATTTCCCTTCGATCAAGAACAAAAGATGAAATAGTCAATTCCTTGATGCTTCTATATTGTTAAAAAAATATTTTATATAAAACTGATTTGCAGCAAATAGCTTTAAGATGGGCAAAGCAAAAATTAACAGAATTGCTGTTAATTGACTTGAAAGAATATTACTTTTTATCATTAAACATATCCAAGATCTAGACTGGTATGGCTTTGATGTTGCTTTATATCTTACGAAAAGATTAAATGTTCGTGTTACGTTGATCAAAATTTAGAGATTTCCTTTATCTTCTTTAGTGTTTTTATACTTGAGACTAATTATCATAAGTAAAATGTTGGTAATTATACAGAACCAAAAAATCTGGAATAAGGCTATTTCCAAATCAATTTAGCAGGTACAGAAGATTAACAGGTCGAGAGAAAAAATTCATCAGGTAAAGTTGGAATTTTCAACCTTGTACCCCAAAAAAAAGCCACTTGTTTACGTCCCTGGCTAAGCCCGTGGCACCGTGCTCGTGCACAAAACTCCTAAAATGATCCCTGGGTCAAAGACCAGTAAATTTTTCGATTGCGCAAGAATTTTCAAAAGATAAATCTAAAAGCATTTTTACCTGAGCTCTTACCGTCATTTTTAGCAACAATTTATCTCTTTTTATCAGGTAAATGACAAGAAACTCTCATAATTGCCTAGGCATGCCAAATGTTGATGCAAATGTTGTTGTGACATCTTGAATCAGCCTCTTATTCCCCGGCTGCCGAATAGGTTCTACTCTAGGAAAGAGATTTGATAAGTTGGTAGACATCGTGAGGTGTCGATTCGTGATGTGTCGATAATAATTCTTCCTGAAATTATAAGTATTTCATACGAATGCCAATGACATCACAAAGGCAGAGCCGTTCAGATTTCCAAAATTCCTCTGTTCTGCTTGAAAAGTTAGATAAAACTGTCAGAGGAATGTACAAGGGAGTGAACCATACGCTGTCGAAGAACTTGCTTCATGAACTTAAAAGGTCATATCAAGATGCAGAAAATACAGTTGAGCGATTAAAAGATCACATTAAAACGCAAAAGATGCAGGATGTGCAAGTTGGGCAAAACTCTTTTGCAGAGGTCAACACGCAACAGATAAAAGACGTTATTGAGGAGTCTAGAAAGTCTCATCGACAAGCACAATCAAATGCAGTTTTAATGTCCAAGGCACTGAATAACAAGTACAAATAGAAGCTAAGACAGTCAATTCTAAGCTTCTCTCTGCTAGAAAATTCTTAGGATAGATAGCTGAAGTAGTTATTTGAGAAATATATGCTTAGAGAGAGTATTTTCTTCTAGTATTTTACAAGATGTATAGGTAAGGTAAACCACCGTTATAAAATAGCTTGGTCACCAAGGCCCAATACTGTTTTTTTGGTTCAGAAAGGGGCAGAATCACTTTAGCTCCATGTACAGGTTGACTTTTTTTTAAAAATTCTTTTAATGGCAGTTATTGTTTCTTGTTTTTGTTGCAATGTGTTGTTTCTGGTCACATCTTTCTCTATCTTGTAACAAGCACTTTTCTTTTGAAAGATTTACAAAAAATTCATAGGTACCAACACTTTTATAACCTTTTTGCAAATGTTATAAGTTTCTTCTACTTGAAATTGCTTCTTTTATAGAACACTGTGTTTTATACATATAAAATTGTTGCGTCATATTTATTTGATCTTAATCTTTTATGCCTTGACAATCACATCTTGCTTCTCTTTAATATGATAATATGTTTAAACTCCGTATTCTACTTATGTATTTACGAACTGTATTTTTACCATATTTAATGCTTTCATCAACTCAAGCACAATTTTTTGTTAAAGATGTGACTAGAGTACAGGACCATTTAAAACAAAATTAAATTTATAGTTTAATTTTCTTAGCATAATGCTATTGAATTATAACAAAGGGATGTTAAATTAACTAGACAAAGTTCTGAGAACATTTAAAAAATTTCAAAAACAACAAGGGTTTTTGAAGAATTTTTGCTGATTAACACATATTGAATGGCCAAAGTCTGGAATTTAAGCCAAAGGCCTTATTTCATCAGTAAAAGATCATGTTTGTCTGCTCTATTTTTATTGCATAATTTTATTCTCTTTTTTACTGGTAAAAATCTTTGGAACACTTACAATGAATATTTATAAATTATGTAATAGCTCTGTTTAAACTTGCAGAAACTTGCTCAAGTTTTCAGAAAAACGTTTTTTTTAAATGTAAGTTGTTCTCATCTTATTCAGTTTCATTCTTATTCACGATTCTGGCTATGTAGGATGCACAACCCAAAGATTAGGGGATAGGATAAAGCAACATGTTCCTTCCAACATAAGAAACAAAAAGAGAAAAGCTTCCTTGATCTTGCAGGTCTAGAAACACTTTTAAAACAAGTGATTCTGCCATTAGTCAACATCTTTTAGATGACCCAGATTGTGCAAACTCTATAATGAAGACATGTTTCAGATAATTGGCAGAACCCGATCATCTTTCCATCTAGCAGTTTTGGAATTGATCCACTTGCAAAGGAAAAAGTCGCCATTGTGTAGACAGAAGGAGTTTGCTTTCTCTCCTTGACTCCAGTGGTAATTTTACTTTAGGCATGCAGCACTGATTGAACAACTATACCAGTCTTGTGCTTGCATTTTTCTGATTGGCGTTTTTCTGATTTGGTCAACAACTGGGTACATATTTTTCATTGTGTTTTCTTGGATCCTTATTCTGACGTTTTATGCTCGAAGGAGTTTCAGACGAAAAAGCTTTTAGCCAATATGTTATAAAATGTTTGCTTTTTCCAAAGTCATTTTCAAATTCTGCACCACCAAAAAACTGTTCAGATTTCATGTGACCATGATTTCAAAAAGTTTGGTTTCTAAATGTGTTACTATCTGTAACTTCGATAGAGACAGATTTCAATACTGCAGTAACTATGCTATCCAAAGAGTTATGAACCATAAAACATTGATCCAAATATTGAAAGCAACGTGACTGTTGTGTTATCTTACATGAAATAGAATCTAGGAAATTGTTGTTGTTGTTTTCTCCTTCTTCCTGGTTGTCTGCCCCGAGGCAGGCTCAGCGCCACACGTGCCAACCATCACGATCTTCAGCCTAATGATTAATTTCTTCGTATGTTTTTGTTTTGCCATCTAATGTTGAGAGCGATTTCACACCCTGTTCAGTGATGTTGAGTGGTGTTGAGCGGTGTTCAGCGATGTTGAGTGGAGTTTGAACAGATTAAAAAATGTTCAGTGGGTCGACTCAACATTTCTATTGCTAAAGGTGTTGTTGCGAGATGTTGAGAGCGTTTTAACACCCCATACAACAATGTTTAGTCGGTGCAAGCGCATTAGACTTGGATTTTGCGCACCAAAGAAAGGCTTCAACGCGTCAAGATCTTAGATAGTCTGGGCTCTTAGCACAGTATTTGACTTGAATTGTGCAAATTGTGATACCAGCATGAAAATGGGTACACTGGGGTAATTTCACACGCTGATGACGATGCCGAACAGACACAAGCCGGAAAATGCCCCCAAGTGCTATTTTTAGACTGGGGAACTTGGCCCCAGTCGTCGAATCGGGCCAATCTCCATATGTTATTACTGATTTATTGAAAGACTCGGAAAGGAAAGATTTGGGTGCATTGTCATATATCAAAATATATTAAGAAAAAAGGAAATGAAAAATTGCCCCTTTATGCTATTTGTAGAATGCTGCCCTGACGTTTTATTTACATTTTGCACTGACCCAACAATCATAGTCTGTGTTTTAACGACGTTCAAGAATAGCTTATCACCTTGAAGCCATTTCTCGATATCGATATGTTCAGCGTTTAACACCATGTGCAATTCATCTAAAGTTTTGGAGGAATGTGAAATCATGGTATCATCAGCATACATGTTTGCCACAGCCTTCTTTAATGCAAAGGGAAGATCATTTATATAGAGCAGAAAAAGAAGTGGTCTCAAGCAAAACCCTTGTGGCACTCCAATATCAATTTCTTTAATGTCAGAAGAGACGCCATTTCTTTTGCAAAACTACTTCCTGTTATTCAAATATGATGGAAACCAATCATGTTCCAAGCTGCTGAAGAGTGGCGTAGCATCTATGTATGCTACGCTTGCGGGCAAGCGTAAAAATTTCTAGACAAATTCTAAAATTTTTGCAACACTTCCAAAAAAATAAATATACCACAAGTAATTATTTTGTTGTGTTAAAGTCAATGCATAACATTTTCCGCAATAAACGTATTTTCTCTCTGGTCATGAGCAGCATGCAGTGAACTCCAGCGCCAATATGTCAATTGTCTATTTTTCCACATAACCAGATCGCTAAAAATTGTGAAATACGAAAGATCTAAAAAATTGAACCACCTCGACATCACTCTTTTTGCCTGTCTAACATGCAATGCTCCAGTACAGCTTCAGTGCAACTCGAGAGAAGCTTCTGAGAGAAGTGAGAATTTTCCGGACTGGAGCTTGCGGTCAGCGTTAGCGCAAGCATTCCCAAATATTTGATAATCAACAACATTTTTTCTACCTATACGCTGCTTTTTGCGAGTATTCTTTGCGTGATACATAATTCCAAATCTAAATATTTTCCATTCTCTACTTTGTGACTGGGTAAAAATAGAAAATGTTTCGTCAAAGTTTGGTCAAAGTCTATTTGTCATGATCCGCATTCCGTAATTCAAGTCAAAAGGCTTGCCAGTATAATCAAAATGCACGGACCAGGGCATGCGGTAGACCTGAGCGCAAATCAAATCAAATTAAATCAAATCAAATCAAAACTTTTTGTTCAGCAACAAATCAATTAATTACAAGATACGTCATGCTAGTTGTTAAGATACAATCATTAATAACAATAAAGATTAATAACAAGCCTTGCCAAATACTTGATGATATGCAAGGAACAACTTTCTGAAACCCTTACACATGTAAGCATCTTCAATTCTAACAACTCTCACAGCTCATTTTGTCATCTTTGTTAACTATGACTTATGAGAGTAGAAAATGAGAGTAGAAACTTTTGCTCCTGTTTGCCTAGGCTCTGCAATGTGTTAACAATTTCGCAATGTGGAAAGCTCCTCATTGCGGGAATCCTCTGCTGCATTATAGCATAAAAATTCTTACATTTGGTGGGCATTAGGTGATGCCTTTTCTTGAGGAATATGAATAAGAATGGGATCTTTAGCGAAACGGTTTTAGCACTAGGAGTTATTCTGAAAAATTTTGTAAAACAATTGAGCTTTTTTCAAAAACTTTTCGCAAGGGTGATAATTTTTCCCTTGACCCCTCTTCACTTTCCAACCTGTGTCGGAGCCTCTGATGCAGAGAATAGACACCTTGATTGGTTAGAATTAGAGTACAAAGAATTTGTTACTTTAAAATCAAAATTTATTATTACGATTATCCTTAATTACCGCTTGTATTTTTAAAAAGCTTAAAATTAAGATTACATTCATTCAACATAGCCGTATATTTTATGTTACCGCATGCCTTAGTTCTGCGCTCACGCTACGCCACTGCCGCTGATACCGTAGAATTTCATCTTATCAAGAAGAGTACCATGATCAACAGTAACAAATGCCTTCTTAAGGTCAATAAAAATCATAGCTGTAAATTTCCTTTTGTCAATGTTGACGTACCAGTCATTCGTGCACTTCAGAAGGCATTTGACAACATAGCGTAAAGAGCAAAAACCGGACTGCTGTAAGCATATGATTTTGTTTTTGTCCAGATATCGATATAATTGGTCGTACAAACGTTTTTCAAATAATCTAGAAACAGATGGTAGAAGAGATATTGGCCTGTAATTTTATCTTTCAGCAGATAGGCCCTCCTTAAATATGGCAGCTACCCTAGCAACTTTCAAGCTGTCAAGGAAAACACCCGAAGATAAGGAGAGGCTCGAAATATCACAGAGTGAATCAGAAACAACAGGAAAGGCTACCTTTAAGAAATAGCTGACAATGTTATCCACACCAGACCCATGTGCTGTCTTGATCTTATTTGAGGCCTTTTTCGATTATCCTCGTGTCGATGGCAAAGAATTTGAATGGTTTTCTTCCATTCGAGGGATTTATTATATCGTATTGATGAGACAGAAGAAGAGGGTTAGGCTGGGCGGGCAACCTGTCACTGAGATCCTTCCCCACACTGCAGAAATAATCGTTCACCGAGTTAGCGATATCGTGATCGTTATTTATCTCCTGTTTGTTCACTCCACACCAAAGTCTTAACCATTCTCCTTTTCAACCATGTATTGAACTTCTTCGTTAATAGTTCTCTTCTCGAACTAAAGGCAACCTCTGCCAGCGCAATCCATGATCTTATCTCTGTCCTGCAATAACCGTTGCTTGTCAAAATGCTTCCAAGTTATTTAAAGCTTTTAACTTGTTCCAGATCTTTACCATTTAGCTTGATCGTTACATCATCTTTGCCTCTTTTGTTGATCCCCACCACTCTCGTTTTCTTTTTGTAAATTTCCAAACTCTTCAACAACTGAATTCAGACTGTCCATTATGTCCTGTAACCCCTTCTCTGAATCTGTTACCATGCTCCCGGTTAAACACAGTCCTGGGTACTATATTTAATAAATTGACTTCAGAGGGCTTATTTCCAAACAACTGGAAAGTTGCTATAAGAGGGGCCTGCTGAAAACAAGTCAAACTGTAGACCTATATCCGTGCTCCCGGTTGCTTCACGTCTTTTGAGAAGACAATCTTCGACCAACTTTTCGCCTACTCCGAATTCTACTCATATCATCCGGCTTCAGAACCCTGCACTCAGTTTTGACGTGCTTATTGAAAAGTAGTGATGACTGGTACCATGATTTTTACAAAGGACTCCTTTCATCTGTAGTATTTATCGCCTTGAAAAAAGCCTTTGATACTGTAGATCATGCAAGTCTCATTCAAAAGCTTTCTTATTATGGAGTGCGGGAAGAGGAGTTGGATTGGTTTAAATCGTACTTACAGGATCGTAAACAATGCTGTAAAGTAAATGGACATAGATAAAAAAAAGCAAAGCGTGAACTGCGGCGTACCGCAAGGATCGTGCCTCGGTCCACTACTATTTATATATATCTAAATGTTTTGCCCTGTGTGTTGCAAAGCACAAAAGTAATCATGTATGCTGATGACACAAGCATTTCGTAGTCATCAAAATCTATAGCCGAGGTAAATGAAGCAGTTAATTCACCTTAAAAGGCTTCAGATTTGGTTGGAAGGTAATAAACTCTCTCTTTTTGTAGCCAAAATGCAAAGCATGATCCTTGGGTCATCGAGTGATTTAAAGAAGCATTATATGGAAAATTGAGATCCTGTGATCAATCTCCGTATAAACGAGGAAAACCTAGTTATGATTGGATCAAATAAGTATCAAATAAGTTCAGATTGATTTAGAACTTAAGTGGAGATAACATATAACTTTTTCTATAGGCAAGATTATAGGCTCGGTGTGGGATTTTTGTGGAGAAGCCCTGCTCGATAAGCTTTATTAACAGCTCTTGCAATGAATCATCTCTTCCATTGATTGAAAGCCTAGGGTGGTTAACTACAAAAGAAATGATTGAATTTGAAACTGCAACTGCAGTTTACAAGTCTCTCCGTGGATTAGCTCCTGAATAGATGTTTATAGAATTGTCGGAAAACAGTTCACGGTCTCTCCGTATACCGGTATGGATCTTAGAATACCTCGCTTTGCAACCTCTTCCAGGCACCGTAGTTTCTCATAACTTAGATAACATATATAATAAAAAGATCTTTTTATTCAACTCAGCTCTGCAGAATCATCTATTTGGTAGGATTAATGACAAATGATGTATTTTGCCATAAAACTCATTCTTATCAATTGATTATTTGTTTTTATCCCTCGTTATGCTTCTTAACAACAGTTAAAGAGCCATTCTCTTTACAAGAGGCGGAATGTGCATGTATGTATGTATAGATTTCATGTTACAAAGATGTCAGAGTACTGAAGTCTCTGTCATTTATACATTTAGTTTCACTGTTTAACTTTTAACTTTTTCCTTTAGGCCAATTGAATGCCAATGATATATATATATGTGAAGATTCTCACGAAAAAAATTTGACGTTTTTCTTCATCAGTAAAACTTATATATATAGGTATATATCCGGCATAAACATTTAAATAAACGTATGTGAAAATTTTATTAAATGTATAAGAATCAACAAGAGAAATGAAAACAACAGCATTATTATTTTCTAAATCTTGTTACGTCTCGACTTTTATTCTGACTACAATGTCATCGTCATGAGAATAATTAATTTCCTTTAGAAATCAGGACGATTCAACAAGGGAGTGACTGATTAGTAAACAGAAGGAAAAAAGATGCTGTACAATGTATGTATATTTCAATTTTGAATCTTGAAATAGCAGCCCATATTTGCAAGATGATTCCACAGGACTCTTGGGTCGTATGGTGTGGTATGCTCAGGTTCAGGTTGTTAACAATGTGGAGATAATAGATAGCATCGGTAATGTGAAAATTGCTTTGTGCCACAAAGTTCAAATTGGCACAAAAACCTTCGTTGTTTCAAACAATTTGTAAATTTGCATTTATTTAACATTGAAATAGAGTGTCTCCCTTAAAATGGACTTTTTCAATAAGTTTAGTTTTTATGTTATAACAGACGAAGAGCCAGTAGTTGAATTTGTTTGTATTTGTGCCCTTGCAGTTGGCTGAGACTTTTGCTTGCGAGTCATGTGCCAGAAATATATCAATGGATCGCTTAGAATGTTCAGACTTCCAAAAGTCAACGCTATGTTGAATCCTGCTCCAAGAACGGTTTCACAGGAAAGGCTTTGAATATCAGAAATAAAGAGAAATATGATGCATGGCATGTTCAAGATGATGTAGCTAAGCACAACGATAATGCTTGTTTTGATAAGTTTTCTTTCTTTTTCATTTTGCCTTTTCAATTGCGGTTGTACATGATCACTTTTAGCGGCAGAACTTGATGCAACAAGAACTTGTACTCTTGCTCGTCTTCTCAGTCGATTTATCATGAAATACATGTATGTCATTGCAATGGACGTTGCGATAAGCCCGACAGCGCCACTTAGAAAGAGCAACTGAGGGAATTGGCTCAAGAAGGCGAAAATGCCAACAAACAGTACAACAAGACAAGGAACTAGCCAAACAAAGTATAGCATCTTCTTCTTTGCTGCTTTTGCAAACGTAGTTGTGTACTTGAAAGGATACTTCGCTGCGTAAAATCTCTCGTATGTTATAATGCACAAGTGGCTTTGTCGTGTATGGGTTCCTGCTAGTAGGAGGCAGTGTAAGAAAAAGGATATGATTCTAGAGGATATGCTTTGCGTTTCGGATGTTCTGGAAGATGTCCTTGAGACATTGGTCGTCACTATTATTCCAAAAAGCATATCTACTGTGCACAGGCTGACAAAAAATCTCATTTCACCCACGTTTTTTATTCTTCCCTTGATGATGAGCACCATGACTATTAAGTTAGCCAAAAAGCCCAATGTTCCGCAAATGCTTGTGGCTAGGCGGCAGGACAAGAAGTCAACACTTTTACCACTACTCATTTTGTATGATAAGTGTCCTGATGCTTCAAAATTTCTTGATTACTTTGTTGAACCAATAGATCCACAGTGATAGAAAAACTTTCGTGTCTTATCTTTGCCTGCTTTGTCAGATCAACTGCTATATCAGATCTGTAATTTAAATGAAGGACGGGAATCTAAAAGTAACTTTCCACGTTTAGGTAGAAGATTCCTTTCCATGTATGTGTGTTTACGCTTACGGTTTAACACTGTCTTTGTCCAAGTCTCCTTTCGGAATCTAGCAAATTAGCTTGCGAGATAATCATGGGTTGAGTTAAATAGGCAACCTTCGTTATATGAGTGAGAAAAAAATCTACCGGTACGCCATATGGGATACAGTTGGCGTGATTTTATCAGAACAGCCCTGTCTTACGGCTATAGACCGACACTTCAGTTGATTCAGTCATCTGTTAAACAACATCTGGCCAATCAGTGAACGCGATACCGTTCAAACGCTTATTGACAGGCTAATATTGATGACAGATGTCTTTGTTATCCGTCGATTGCCTTTGGAATGGCGATTTTAAATCCGACCAAACCTTGTGTCTGATTATCGATTACCTGCCATTTAGATGTTTTTGCAGTTCATGCATCTGCTGTGTTTATCGTTCGTTCATGTGATGAGACAACCATCCTTTCTCGTTTAAAGCTAGGTGACAACACTAAATGGAAATTTGTTCTGTCTCACACGTTGGGAAATTCCCACGAGTATCTTATCAAATAAGAAGAAAAATTAGCAAAAGAGGCTGAAATGTTACATGTCATCTGCTCTCTGAACCTGTGTTTGAAACTGGCAACCTACCTCTTTGGCGTTACGACACACCTTTCTGCCGCAATGTGAACAGCAATCACGACAGAAGGCCAGGAATCCCAAACAGCATGGGAGCACGTGGCTTCCCCTTTCACCGATTTGTGTCCCCTTTCACACCTTAATTGGAGATTATTAAAATATTGATAGCATCAATTACATGCGGAGAATTTCGCACGAAAACGAGCTAGTGTTTGCAATGAATAGCCTTTTTCCCCACGCAAAGAGATACTTCTGAGGTACATACGAATCAAATAATACATTCTTATATTAGGGACTAGAATCGACGCATCAAAAGATAGCTGGTAAAACCAACCTAGGTTTTGGCACCGACAGTTTCTCAAGCCCTTTCTCTAAGGTTGATTTGACCCTCTGTGTGTCGCTTGACTAATTTTTCCCTAGACTTATATGGAATAATACATATTGTAAGCTACATCCCAACGAAAGATTCAAGCGAAAATAAATCGTGACGACCAATCAAAATAAAAAAAGAGTTAAAGTTAATGATTTTTCTATCTGTAATAAGTATAACTAGGAAAGCACATTGTCTGTGACATTACTAAATCCGTCCCCTCCTGGTCCTGTTACAGGATTATCATCTATAATATAAACATATTTTTGTTTGTATTCTAACCCCTAATCGACTGGCAGTTCAGCAAGTACAAATTATTTATAAGCTATTTTCTTTATGCAGCATGGTTTTCACCTACTTTTTTATCAAGTGGAGCGGAAAATTTGTAAAATTTGAAATAACGTGCAATTTCTTCTCCATAGCAAATAGAAGAGGATCCGAGAGACCAAATGTTTGAAGGATATGTATACCGGTGAATCAAAATGACGGAGAATGGAAAACTTTCGAGATGGCAAAATTCAAGTTAGCGGACAGTCAGGATAGCGGAAGTTAACTGCATTAACCGTCTTGCGGAAACAACAAAAATGCATTTAGCTATTATGGCTTTAAGGCCGGTTTCCACTTGATTCGCTATTGGCGCGCGACTGAGCAAAAACAGTTCTGAGCATGCGCAAGACTCAACTTCCTCTTTCGCTGGAAATGCGAAACCATTCCCCGAATAGTTCAACTGAGTTGAACAACAAAGTCGAACAGAGTTTTACGAATCGCATCACTTTACGTTGTATCATTCTGTAAGCACCATTTTGAAAATGAGCATGTAATAAACAAACACAAATTTCACATTCTGGGTTTGAATGGCTAAGTAGGCTAAGTAAAGATATTACAGACCCAGAGGTAGGGGTGGAAGGCTTTGACATTCACCGCAAAGATAGGGATGTCAGCGGCGGTGGTGTAGCTAACTATGTACACTCGAGCATTAGCCATAATCTTAGATACGATATTGATGATCCTCTAGTAGGGATCGGAGCCGTAGAGATCACTCATTTTCATGCCAGGAATTTTATAGTTATTTGTTGGTACAGATCCCTAACCCCCGGCAATGACAAGGAGAGTATTGAGGCATTAAGGAACTTACTCTCAGCTGTAGATGCAGAAGGTGAAGAGATTATCTGTGGCACTAACTGTGGCACTAACTGTGGCACTAACTGCAGTGGCGGCTCGTGACTTTCACAGTTGGGAGGGCAGACCATCAATATTGCGATTATCGATAGAAAGGTCGAGTTTGCAAATTTTTCACTGTATTCATTGTTCGATGTTGATCGTCATGGAGCGCAGAAGAAAAAGCATATATAGATGTGGTTGTTGTTTAGCGATGATGTCATTTTATGGGCAAAATTTTTCTTGCCCCGAATTCCTCCAAATGAGCCAATCACAGGCCGCGTTTCGCAATGCTCGAGGTCGAAAAATTAGCTTGTGCGCATGTCGGCTAGGGGCAAAAAAAACTTTGCCCGTAAAATGACATCATCGCTCAAGGCACTAGCGGGCCAGAAGCGAGGCTAAGGACGAGACGGGATAGCAAGGAGCTTTTTCTAGAAGGGATACAAACTTATATAATTAACCACAGTAAGACTATCTATAAAATAAAATATGAATATCATAGATTTCCTTTGAATCTTTTTGAGGGGGCATTGCCCCAGATGCCCATTAGCAAGAGCCGCCACTGACTAACTGTGGCACTAACTGTGGCACTAAGTTTATGATATCTTTAAAGTTATTAAGAGCTTTTATAGCCCGTTCTACATACTCTACACTTGCTGGCTGTAGTTTAGTTTTGGTTTCTCTGGCTTTACTTCCAAGTTACTTAAGAGTGTCATCGAAAGGCTGACTTTCTATTTTTCCCCTCTAACTTAGGTCCAACCGCTGTAAAATTGTTGTTGAAAGCTACTGAAATTTGAGAAGATGATTTTAGTTCTGTGCCCTTGAATATGATATTTTGAGTTACAGTGTCATTTGAGTTCTTATGTTGAACCATATTTATTGTTTTCCACATAGCTTTCGGCTTGTTTTGTGTTTCATCAATAAAGTTCAGAAGTGACTTTGTTCCGCAATTTCTTATAGTCTGACCAATAGGAAGCATCATTCTCAGATCTCCTTCTAGGTAAATCACGTTCCTTCATCAGGATTTTTATTTCGGCAGTAATCCAAAGAGCGTGATGGCTAGTTGGTTCTCTACGCTTTAGTGGTGCATGCACTTCTAGAAGAGACGAGATAACACTGTTAAAAATCGAGGCTATGGGATCAGGGTCTCTTCCCAGTCAATGGCTAACAGCTTGTCCAGGAATAGCTGCTTATCATAGTTTCTAAGGCTACGTGTTTCGACTGGTCTTACCTGCTTATCTAAAAGTCGCTTTGTATTTATTTTCCTTACTGCAAAGATAAGGTAATGTTCGACCATTCCTAATTTTAGCACGTTCACTCTCATAATGTAATTTGGGCGATTTGTGGCAAAATGATTGAGTCTTGGAAGTATGTTGAACACAATCTTTCTCTAGCGCAGCTACCCTAGTATTTTCATTTATTTGCTGCTCCAATTGGAACTCAGAATTAATTGGTTTTGTGCTTTTGGTGCACCCATCTTTGCAATTTTTAGGTCACAGTTAGTGCCACAGTTAGTGCCACAGTTAGTGCCACAGTTAGTGCCACAGTTAGTGCCACAGTTAGTGCCACAGTTAGTGCCACAGTTAGTGCCACAGTTAGTGCCACAGTTAGTGCCACAGTTAGTGCCACAGTTAGTGTCAAAACCATTGACACTGATATATAATGCATCTTTAGAAAGGTGTTTTTTCCCCCAAATCTGGAAAGCCAGAGTAATACCTATTCATAGGGCAGGCACGAAATCAGATGTAAACAATTACCGGCCTATCTCAGTGTTATCAGTTGTGTCAAGAATTTTAGAAAAGATTGTACACGACCAACTTATAGAGTTTCTAAAGGGACAAAACAGGCTTTGTTTGAACCAATTTGCGTTCCAAAACCTGCTCAGTACACTGAAGTGTCTATTGAATGATATAGACCCATGGTTCAAGAACTCTGATGAGGGGAAAATAAACTTTAGTATGTTCCTTGATTTCAAAAAAGCATTCGATACTGTTGACCATAAAATCCTATTCTTGAAGTTACGAGAGTATGGTGCTGAGTGCTCTTCCCACAGCTAGTTCACATCTAATCTGAAAAATAGGGAGCAGTTCTGTTATTTTGACGGATCCACTTTCATCAGAAGTAGCATTGAGTGTGGTATTCCGCAGAGCTCGTGTTTGGGACCCTTACTCTTCATACTATACATAAATGCTTTTGAGAATTGTCTAGAAAACACGATCCCAAATATGTATGCTGATGATACATATGTGAGTATTTTTTTTTCTTCACTTTCTTTTTAGTTGGTAAACGTACACTTCTAGCTATACTAAAGCTTATTAAAACCAACTAAATGTATTAACAATAACCAAAATTAAACAACGCAACAAGAATAGATGAATAACTAATAAGATACATCAACGTAAAGTAGACTCCCTGTCAATTTATGTAGCAACATTGTTAAGAGTGCTCTCTCCATCACCAAACTATACCAATTGCAACGATTACAGTCAAGGGCAAAGAAGCTAATAGTGAATGCCAAGTTTAAGGACGGATGGATTTGTAAATGGCTCACTGTAAAGCCTTTGATCTCCTTTGGCCAAAGAGCCATGACATATAGGATCTGGCATTACCTCTGTTTCGAAAATCTTCGCCATAAGTTCATTGAAAGATCCATGACTTTAGAGTATAGGGCCAGAAACCGTGGAGATCTGCAAAGTCCCAAAGTTGGGTTAGAATATGCAAAGAAAAGTTTTTACTTCTCTGGTGTCAAAAACTGGAATGATATCCCTGATAGCATTCGAGAAAAACAATCAATCATTCGTTTTAGAACAGGTTTTGAAAAGTATCTTTCGAACCTTTTATAGACCCAAACACGACCCCTTGGTAGAGCAGCAATCCATTTTATTATTATTTTTTTATCTTATTATTATCGAAAAAACATTGTTAATCGGTTGTTTATTTGCTGAAAGGTATCTCGTCTATAAATATCGATTAAATGATAAAAATATTGAGCGACTGATCGCGTTCGCCGTTTCGCTGATAAGTCAAGTCGACTGAAGTCATATAATTTCAAAGCACGAGGCACTGGATGTCCACAAGACCAGTTTCTCGAACGTGATAGAGTAACTTTAGTTTTGAAGTACGTAATTATTCTATGAACCACAAAGATGTTCAGAGCATTATATGTATCTATATTACTAAAATTATTAAAAAGGAAACATGGACAAATTAACAGGCAAAGAAATGGTTTTTATACAAGTACATGCATTTAGAAGAACGAATTTGAAATGAAATAATGATTTAATTGTTCTCGTTTAACCATAGTCAAAGTCATGTTATTGTATCCAGTGTTTTCCAGTTACTTTCAGCATATCATTTTACCTTACTTGAAAGTTGGCCTTTGTAAAGTTTAAAATCTTTTGTTTTCAGAGACGGAGTAATCAGTAAAAGTCGTATGTTTAAATACTTCTTAAATTCTGTTTAAATAATAAAGTCCTTCAATTTTTGTCCATTGGCAGTTGTAGGCCTGTTTTAGCTTCAAAGGAGAAGCTATCTCATTGTCTTGAAGTATATAATACCCCATTTAGGCAGAGGCGTAACTTGGCCAATAGTTTTGGGGGGGTGAAAAGGGTTTCTGCCCTGCAAAACTGAGTGGTGCCCTGCAGACCTCGTAGCAACGGTTTGTCTATAGGTTACTAGTGAAAGCTTCACCAGTGTATACTGGTCTTTACCAAGGAAAAACTTCCAAGCAATAAAAACAAACTTGAAACTTCATTACTTATGAAATATCTATTTCTCTATGTGAGCGTAAATTATATGTCAAATTTGGTTTTCCTTGATAATAAAGCTTCTATCTCGTGGCATATGATTTTTTGATGCATTATATGGGCGGAGCAACGAGATTGAGCCCGGGGGGACTAAGAATAATGGTTGGGTCCGACGTGAAAATTTTTTTTGAAATTATACCTTAAAATAGGGCTAAAAAGCATCTTTCAGACTAAAATTTAGCAAAATACTATTGTGCTAAAAAACTGATTATTGTTTATTGGGAAAAATAGGGAGGGGCATTTCATGCTAAAACTCTAGTGATAGACGTTGGGGAAGGAAAGAAACATTAACCTTTCGTTTCAGACTGCACATTGTTGTGAATGACAGAGGAAGATGTTGTTTTGATTGAAAGAATTTTATTTCCTGAACAGAAATGTGCAGTTTCTTGTATTAAGAAGGCCATCCAAAATTTAAACATTGCAATGATACAGAAAGTGATTTACTGAATTAATGCAAATAAAAGAAAAATAATGAAAATATACGTGAAAAAGTTAGTAATTAGATCAAACAAAATCAGCATCTTAACAGTTTATTCTCTTTTTATTTCATGCACTATTAAAAAGTAATAGAAAAAATGATAAAATATTCTTATCTTGACCAAAGTGAGGGCCTTCAGCCCCCTATTCCCCCCAGTGACGCTGTGCCTGTTATGAAAATAATTTACAACTTAAATTAATTTATATTGACTCAACCTTGCCCTCATAAACATATGCATTAATCATTGCATTCATTGGCTATGACTTTCGGTAAGACATGCTTTCGCTTTGCAAATAACGGAGCTTTTCCTTACATACTGTTCCGTTCTCTAAAATGCAATATCAGGAAGGTACGTTCATGACAAATATGATATTTCCATTTCAAAATTCCTAAACGGCCCTTTACGAACTTCAGAGGTGACATTTCTGCGTGGCAACAAAGCTCTTCTTGGCGCCCTGCGAAATCGACTATTTTTTAGATTGGGGGTGTCACACCCCCCCCCCCCCCCCCCACACCCCCCCCGTTATTTTCGCACCTGCATTTAGGGAGCGCGTAGCCATTGGGCTATCAGAGGCTATAGCCCCTCCCTCTTTCAATAATAAGTTTTCCTGTTACGGAATTTCTTATGGCCAATGTTTGTGTCAATCAAGCATATATATTTTGTCATTACGGTGTAGGTGTCAGTATATGATTTTATTTCCACATTAAACCCATTTCCAACATTCTGCTTATTAAAACCAGCAAATAATGTTTCTGCAGAGAGATCTTTGTCAATGGCTAAATCAGGGGCATCGTGGCCGCAGGAAGGCAGGGGGCATGGCCCCCAATTTTTAAAAAGTTGCTGGATTATTAGAAATATCACTGTTATATCGGAAATTTCTCGAACTGGAGCTGTAGGATGAAAGTACTAGGTTTCCACAAAGCAACATGATTTGTTTGGATGTAGCGATTGCTCGGATTTTTTCGATGAAATCCAAATCTTCAATGACCATATTTGAATACAGAAATTAAACTGTAACCCCTGCCGGATGTCTAGAAACGCTAAAGCGTTTTCAAGGACGAATTCTCCCTCGACATAGGGAGAATAAAGATGGGGTTTTTCGAGTAATAGCTGAGTCCCTACCCCCAACAATTAAAAGAAGCTATAACAAGGGAGCTTTGCCCAAAGTGCTGCCCCCTTAGAAGTCACCACTGGTCTGGCCTGATAATCAAACCCCGATTTTAAAGCAAATAGCCATCTGGCTACCACTGGTTCCGATATCAAGGCTTTTTCCTTGTCACCAGATATAAAAGATTTTGTCCCAAGATTATGTTCAATTGTTGGGGAGATGAACCATCATTTGTCTGAAGATTATGCGCAGTTATGCGCAGTTAAATAAAATTTTATGTCATATGTACATGTGCAGTTAAAGTCAATGTCAATGTTTTCATGACGCGTAATATACCTTGTGGTAGCAACATTTGTGGCACCTTATGGGAATACGCAAGTCGCAAATAAAAAGACAAAGAATAGTGTCGACATGATGCCCTTTCTCATTGGTTCAGACAAATGGATAGAATGATAGCCATCAAAATAGGAATTCTTAAATCAATGCAGTTATGTTGTATAAGTGTAAGCATATGAAGAAGAGAATCCAGAAACCGATTAAAACCATCAGGTAGCTTTCCACCTGTGGATATTCATTTCAAGAAAGATTTTTTAGGCAAATTTCGCTCCAAGGGACTAAAATTTCCAGCCAACATGAGGCATCAAGATTATAAAATTCACATCATTTGAAAGCTTTTTTCGGAATAGCTAGATTAAACTACAGTGAAACATCGGTTTTTACAAATATATGCAAAGTATTACAAGGGATTATGAATAATTGGCTGATATGATTAAGAAGACAACTTCGTGAGAACAGATCTATAAACTGAAAAAAACTTGCAGACCAACAGTCTTCTTTTATTATGAGCGTGTAATTAAATTTAAATGTTAACGTAACTGTCAACCATATAGTTATTTTGGAAATGCGCAAAATACCGAGGGACGACCAATTAAGATACTTGTATGCTAAATGAGAAAAGTACAGGGAGAAAAAACAAGATTAGATGCGAGACAGGGTTAAGACAGGGATGTATGTTAGGCCCACAATTGTTGAATCGTCTAACGAGCAGGATGGATGTGCTTATAGAGTGGGAAAACGTGGTGTGAGCTTCACTGGAGTACTAATATTTATATGCCTATGTTATGATATTGTGATGTTTGTGACATGAGGTGCGATTTGGAGTGAACCTTAATTTCAATAATCTTATTAACATTAGTAGTTATAAAAGTTAGCATTTTTATTTGTTACTACTTGCATGATTTTAGTTTTTGTTGTAACACTTTAGTAGATATTTCAAGTAGATTCGCCACTTGCAAGATATCTTAATGTGATGCAACACATTTCCTCGGGTTTTATGCATTCTCTCATGTTATTATCTTGCTTATGTAAGAATGGGCCTAGCGGATTGACCAGCTCATCAAAATGATTCATGTCCATCCTTACATAACCTTTAAATCCTTCTGGATCTCCTTCTTTTAATCGAGGAGCAAATCACTCCGAAAGTCTCGTACACTTACTCAAAAAGTCCATAAAAAATCTAAAAAGTCCGAAAGGATTTCGTAAGTCCGTAGAAAGTCCGAAAAGTCTTGGAGAATTTGAAAAGTCAGTAGAAAATCCCAAAAAATCCGGTTGTATTTCAAAAAGTCCAAGAAGTGCAAGAAACTTTTTTCAAAATTCTATAAATTCCCCACAAAAACTTTTCACAAAGCCCTGTCAAATTCTCGTTTATCGCAGCCGCAGCTCGTGGTAGCTTCGTGCACACTTTACTGATTGCGCAGGAGGATAAGAGAAGAGAATACGCAGGCTGAGCTCGCAGCGTTGCCAACGAAGAAGCGAAGCCACGCTACCTGACCCTAAAGAAGTGATGGATGCAAGTGATTTTTCTGGTAAGTTCATTTTTTCAAGCCTTATACTCATAACAGTATATTAAAGTACATTCAACATTTTTGCAGTATCAAGGCCGCCATGGAGTTCTCCACTATGCCTTGAAAATGCAGAACTGCGTAGGTTTGAGGCCTCAGCCTTTGGCTAACTGGTCTGCCTACCCACAGCCCCAAATTGGGATGAGTAGCCAGGTAAATGGAGTGCCTGACCTTTAGTTAAGGTCAAGAAATTCGGTGCTATCGGGTAGCCTACAAACTAAAAAAACTCTTAAAATACTCTGACTGTTATTTATTTTTGTAGATGAATGTGAAATCTGAGAAAGTCTTTCTTTTGAAAGTTCTTTGATATCCAAAACTGCAAAAAGTGACTGTTCTTTCTATACAAAGCTCAAAGAAGAGTTGGAGTTATTAAAGGTAAACTGTTGCATAGGTTGGCTATGGAAACGTGGGGTGACAGTCCATTTAAATGGTGCAGATGGCACTGGCCCTTTTCTAAAGGCAATGATGATGCAAATTAATCAATTCAAAACTGCCATCAAGTCTAATATACCTGAATGCTGGACATTTTATTTGACGCCAACGTTGATATCAGGTGGTCTAAATGCGCAAGGTTTAATACACCTACTAGCCAAGTTAAGAACTCGCTTGATTATTCCATCAAACATTATTAGCATTGGGTCAGAAGTTGCGTGCAGAGGTCATCTGATAGAAATTCTAAAAGAAGCTTCCCAAAGCAAAACATGGCCTTACTTATCGCGCAATTGACGATAAAGATAAGCAAAATTATACAAGTATTGAGCTTTTAGTAAAGCCGTGCGGTGAGGAGAGTTTTTGAAAGAGCTAGATGCAACAGTTAAAACACATTTGACTTTGGTTTACCTGAAATTTATGCGAGATATCAGAGACTCATTTTCTGACAAGTCGTTGTCACCCTTACGTAGGATTTACTTGATTTTGAGATCAGTTTACTTTGTAAGAATGTGAAGATCTTGGCTAGAAAAAACCATCTATCTGAAAACGACCACGTTATCACTAACAATGAATATCTTTGCTTGGAATTAAATGCGCACATGGTCCTTAATCTAGTTTATAATGTTATCGTCGGTGTTTTTTCACAAGATGCCTTAAGAATATGGATGACTGGATCTCAGTCATGTGAGCAACTATTCCGCATTCTGCGTTCCATGACACCAATTTTCTCCACCATGGCAAATTTCACATTTAAAGGCATACTGGGAAAAGTCTATAAGCTGCAATTTTTGTCCTCATCAGAGTTTGATGAAACAATGATGTTTCCTCGCGTTAAACGACGATTGTTACAGCTAAAGGAAGAAAGTGGCGCAACTTTCTCAATACCGACTATTGACCAAATTACTGAAGAAATATCTAAGGCAAAGGAAGAAGCTACACTGATTTGTAATTCATGTGAAATTCATTTGGAGTCATATGATGATCTCGAATTAGTAGAGAGAATGTACTGAAGTTTCAAATACAAATCGCGATGAAAACATAAGCACAGTCAGCGACAACACCATGTTACCAGATGAAGCCGTAATAATTCAAGAAGATCTTTCGCAAATCAGGTTTATCAAATCGTCAACTAGTGCATTCCATATTTTTTCTGGCAAAGAAAGAAGCAAGTATGGACCTATAAATTGTAACAGAGCAGGAGAGCTATGTGTTTCCCCAAGAGTTGACTGTAAAGATAAGTATTTGTTTTGTCGGATTATCCAGTTTTCTTACATGTAAGGAAGCAAAAGGGAGCGTCAGTACTCATCGGATTTTGTGAATCTTACAAAAAACACATATAAAAATGTAGGTGTCATTGCTAATTGGTTTCAAGGCACACGGGATGCCGAGGAACCATTGGAGAATATCGTTAGTTTTAAACCAATGAATGAAATCTTCACCCCAGGATACCTCTCATTCAAAAACTGCTGCGCAACGATCAGGGGCGGATCCAGCGTCTGCGTTTGGGGAGGGCCATTTATGAAAGAAGAGGAGGCCTGCGAAAATTTCACAGACACGCCCTTCAAAGTCTCACCGAACGCGGGAAACGCCCCTTTCTATCAAAAAATTTCATAAGAAGGTACACTCTCAGAACACTGAAAATTAAGAAACTTCATTGCTGCGAGAAACTTCCAAGCGAAGTAAAGGCTAAAATACATGATGAAAAATTGATGAACTTTGGCTAATCGTGTAAACACGCGCTTCTTTAGTTAAACTGATGAAAAACGGATATAGAAATAACTTTGGGGAAAACTGACATAAAAAACTGATCGTGTATTTCAGCCTTTACAAATATTCATATTGAATATTTGGTCAGCAGCTTTCGCGCTTGACTTGGGAGGGGAACTATGACGCATCAGAGTTCGTGAATGACATTATAATTCCTGTGTTCAAGAAGCCGGCATAAGACACGTACCCTTAAGATGAAAAAAAGATTTAGAAAATGAGCAAAAGTCCCCACGTATTTGGTGCGTATAATTTGAATGGTAAATTTTCAAAATGGGTAGTCACCAAAAATTCATCGCAGCATAACAGGCAAAGCTGAGTAGTTATAGGTACTGTTTTGCTTTTGTTGGAAATAGTGACGCTTTTTGGGTATCACAATCGCAATAACACGATGAACAATGTTTGAACTGTAACCCATTTTAGCCATAACTTTCTCAACCATTAACGTTTGCAGACGTCATTCATTCATGATCGCAGTCATGATTTGTGTTAAACCATAGTCCATATGAGCCGCGAGATCCGGTCACATCTAATTTTGCATTGAACTATTGTTTTAGGCTTATCATAATTCTTGTGTTACACATCCACTTGCAACTTATTGCCTCACTGAAAGCGAGAGAATAAAGCCGACTGGAGGTTTGATTAAAATGTCTGGTCCGCCAAAGAAATCAAGAACTCTTGAATCATTCTTCTCAAAAAGTAGCCGCACCAGTTCAGTTGGAGATAACCCTGAAATCTCTAAAACATGTGAAACTACCACTTGCCAAGAATTTGAATCAAAATCTACTGGTGAAGAATTCGACACACAAAGCCAAGTTGCGGTAGTCCAGGATTGTCCTGAAGAGGAAACACACCCAGACCTCTGTTGTATGGCGACACAAGTAAATGTTGCAATATCTGATAGATATGACATTGGTAGAGCTATAATGAAAACAAAACGAGGAGAACAGCTGACAGATAACGAAAGGGAAGCATATTTATCGAAGAGGTGGGTGCCGCAGAGAAGGGATGAATATCCATTTTCTGAAAAGAAAAAACCAAAGAATCAGCTCATGGTTGGTATGTCCTCGACAACGAAGCGTTTTCTGGGTGAAAATCACTTGAAAACCTTCCCCTGGCTAGCTGTCAGCAGAGAGCCAAAATGTTGCGGTGCTTGGTGTGTTTATTGCGTTTTATTCAAGACGTGCGAGAGTGGAGGTGGAAGAGGTGCACAATACGGAGGTGGAGCAGGCCATTCAATGGGCAAACTTGTTAACAAGCCTCTTGTAAACTTTTCAGACTTGACAGGGAAAAATGGAGCCCTCACAAGTCACCAAGAAACATCTTTTCATAAGACATGTGCCATAAAGTACACGGAGTTCTTGAGCCGTGCAACACCTGGGAGTGAGAAGGACGTTCGATCAATAATGAACATTGAAAGGCAGAAAGAGATTGAAAGAAACAGGACTGCGCTGGTTCCCATCATCGACACCCTTCTAACATGCGCCAGGCAAAATATTGCGCTTAGAGGCCATCGTGATGATGGACCAGTAGATTCAACTGGGATGGAACCCAAGCACAATGATGGAAACTTCAGGGCATTGCTGCGATTGAGAGTACGGGGAGGAGATACAAACTTGAAAGATCACTTGAAATCTTGCAAACGCAATGCTTCTTTGGTAAGCAAAACGATACAAAACGAGCTAATTGCCTGTGCAGGAAATATTGTCAAAGAGGACATAGTAAGAGATGTAAAAAATGCAAAATTCTGGACAATAATGGCCGACGAAACCCAAGATTGTGCGAAACGAGAACAGTTGGTCATTGCAATTCGTTACGTTGACACAAAAAATGTGCCAAAAATTATCAAAGAAGAACCGGTCGCAATTTTAGACCTGATTGCAGACATAAAAAGCAGTGACCAATCAGATGAAACAGAGCACAATGAAATTAAGCTATGTGGCAAGGCAATAGGGGAGACTCTACTCCGCCATATAAGTGAGCTTGGGTTGGATTTGCAGTACCTCGTTGGTCAAGGATATGATGGTGCTGCATCGATGTCCAGTGAGCGAGTTGGTGTTTGCTCCTTTATCAAATCTGCTGCGCCACTCGCTGACTACTTCCACTGCTGCATGCACGCGCTAAATCTAAGTTGTTCTCGAGCCGCAAAGATACCAGCAATCAGACATTGCATGGATGACATCAAAGATATCAACAATTTCTTCAAGCATGCGAAAAGAAACAGCTATTTGCAAGCAGTCATAGCACGAGAATCAATTGAAGAGCTTCAGCGACGGCAGTTGGTGACCCTCTGTGAAACAAGATTTGTCGAAAGACATGAATCAGTTTTGGTTGCACGACAGCTTTTGCCTTACATCGTTGTGTGCTTGGAGGAAATGCTCGCTTGGGACTCATTAGATACAAGAAAAGATGCCAGGAGATTGTTAAAAAGTTTGCAAGACCCTCAGTTCCTTGTAGCGCTAGTATTGGCCGAGAAAGTGTCTGCTGTACTTCGCCCAGTGTCCCGTTCTTTGCAACAAATTGGTAGCGATCTTGTGAAAGCAATGTCGACGATTTCTGCGACACAGTCAAAGCTTTACACGTGGCGTAAAGGTGAAGAAAATGAGTTTGCTTCGATGTTTGAAGAGGCAATGCTTCTTGGCGAAAATATTGGAGTGACCAGAGAAGAGATGCACGCAATTCCTCGAGCAGTCAGTCAATCCAGGTTCAGATCAAATGCAGGTGAAGCCAATCAAAAAGCCATTGATTATTATCGTATCAATGTGTTTTTACCTCTTCTTGATGAAGTGGCTGGAGATATGAAAGCAAGATTTGGTCCCCATCAGCAGAAGATTGCGACGCTTACAAGAATTCTGCCTTGTTTCGTCAAAGAATCAACTTGGCAAGATATTTTGCCTGCAGCACTAAAATACGGAGTCTTTTTAGACCCCTTGTCCATTGTTGAAGGAGAGTATGAAATTTGGAAGCAGCAATGGCTGTCACGTGGAACAAGTACAGTAGCAAATACCGCTATCGGCGCTTTAGGCGACTGCCAAGGTGATGTATTTCCTAATTTGCATACATTACTCAACATTCTCACTGTGCTACCGGTGACAACAGCAGAACCCGAACGACTATTTTCTAAACTGAATAGTACCCTGACAGCAATTCGGTCAACAATGTCTGAGGAGAGATTAGAATCCCTACTTCTTCTGCAAGTTCACCGTGACAGAACACCAACGAGCGATAAACTCATTGACTCATTCGCAGCATTAAAATCAAGACGAATCCCATTAAAGCTGTAAGTAGTTAAAAGATGGACAAAATGACGTTGCTATTATATCGCAATACTCAACATTGAAACACACCACTTCTCGCGCAAAATGAGCTCGCATGTAGCTTTTCGTTTCAAAGGCAAAATCTCCGATAACGTTTTTGCTACGATATAGCTACTTCCTTTTCAAATTCTTTTCTGAATATATTGACATCAGTTGGGATCACTGATTTCCACAAAATTACTCAATCAAAGCTCTCATGTTTCTATGCTCGCAGTTAGTGTTCTCATGTAATGTAATAAGTAATTTTGGTTTGTTAGTTATATAAACAACTAGTTTCTTGTTATGCAAAAACTTTTACCTTATCAATTTACATGTTTAGTTAATGTATTTACTGTCTTTTCATTCAAAGTTTCTCGTTGTCGAATCGTTTGGGGGGGGGCCATGGCCCCCCCCGGCCCCCCCTGTAGATCCGCCAATGGCAACGATTGACGATTTATCATTTACCAAAAGTTTTCAGAATTCGTTTTCACTATCTCAAAACGTATTGAAGAAATTGAACATAATTCGTTGGCGAGCCAAGCTGACATTTGACATTAGCTAGTTAGCAAAATTTTAGTTCGTTGTTTAATGTAATATATTCGGTTTCATTGCTGGATGTTTTCAGTAAGCTTTCCCACGACGGAATTTCGGACTAAATTTGATTTAATTGTCAGAATGTTGCACTTGGTCATTGATTATGAGCTTTTATTACGACCATGCCTGATGTTAAGCCCCCACTGCAGGGGAAAATGATTACAGCTTTCTCTCCCTGTACCAGAATGAAATACCCTTTTTTATTCTTAAATGAATTGTTCCATTATAATTCCATTATTGCATTGTTTAGGGGCATGAAAAACAATGCAAATTTCATATATTTTCCTATCGTAAAAGTCCGAAAAGTCCGACCAGAATCATAAAAGTCCCAGAAGTCCCACAAGAATTTGTTTCGGTGTCCCCAAAGCTTAAGTTCCTATTAAAAAGTTGCTGTCGACTAAAGATTGTTGATCCAAAGCAAAGGATCAATAGAGCGTTCACCCAAGATAATGGTAACAACGCCTGTGGCTTTTTTTTGCACCAATTGTAAAACATTTTGCAGCTGGTTTAAATAATGGTTTAGTTTTATTGATTCATAAGAGCTAAGTATTATCACAAAGTGTCCTATAAAAAAATTGGTCCACAGTTTTATGAAATGTTAACATGAATTGAAAATGTTAATGATCATTTTATGCTTTATTTTTATAAAAGTTTTATCTATAATGTATGTTTTTGCATTTTTGATTGGAAGTCACACATGCTACTATAACGATTATAAATGTCACAGGTTTCTTTGAGCTGAAGTGTGACTAGAAGGTTGCTTCAACTGGCTTCTGATACCGATATGATAATAAAGCCAACAGTGACAAAGGCAGAGATTTTTTTCAGTGGCTGGGGGGGGGGGGGATGACTTGCTACAACAAGAAATGCGTTCCTCGAGTGAAACTGTTGGCAACAAAACAACGATTATATCTCCTTTTGTCAGCTATTAGAGAAAACACTGAAAATTTTCATCATTAATTCTAATTCAAAAAGTAAAAAAAGCAGCCAAAAGGAGCACAACCAGGTATACATCAAGTGAAACGCAAATCAATCGGTACAAAAAGGAAGGACAATTAAAAGTCAGAACCCAACAAAAATCTCAAGGTATTGATAGTCGGAGACTCAAAATTAAGAAGTGTCAAAGGGGAGAAGCTCACTAATGATTACAGAGACGTGGAAGTGCGATTTCAATCAGGAATGAAAATTGAAGAAATAAACAAAAGGATCGAAAAAAGCGCTGATTTCGATGTAATTGTGGTGCACGCAGGCGCCAATAACCTCCGGGACAAGACACCAAAAAATGTTACCGAAATGTTAGTCACAACATTCGACAAGGTGCAAGAAAATAATCCAACAGCACGCTTGGCTTACTCATCAATCTTTAAAAGAAATGACGATCAAGCACTAAATGCAAAAGCAACACAAGTTAACGAACTATGAAAGAAGAAATGTGCATTAGAGGTATCAATATTATCGACAATAATAATATCATGTATAGCAACTTATGGACAGACGGTCTTCATTTAAATGATGGAGGTGAGCAAGTCTGGGTAAGTCATTAGATACTGTTAGGGGGACATTAGCTCGGATAGAAGAAATATCAATAACAATCGTCAAAGGAAGAGAAACGGTCTAAAAATTGCCTTTTAAATATAGTTCAGTCAGAAAACATAAATCAGAGCTCGACATAATCTTTCGCGACAATGATATCGATATTATTGGCCTAAGCGAAACACGCCTTGACAAAAATATCCAAGACTCTGTCGTCTCTATTGAAGGATACAGAATCTACCGCAATGTGGAAGTTGGAATGGGGGCGGGGTGGCAATGTACGTTAAAGAAAATCTCCCTGAGCCTAAGATTAAGCTGACCAGTAATAAACTTGAGCTCCTCACTCTTGAAGTATCACCTAGTAATATCGCAAAATCTTTTTTTATCGTTTGCTGGTATCGTCCCCCGACTCCTAATGTAGATCATACTGCTTTTGAGAACTTAATGGGAATTCTTAAAGATCTAGATAAAGATGAAAAATAATTAATTTTGATTGGTGACACCAACTGTGATATGGAATGCGCAAAAAATGCGAATGCTAAAAAGCTTAAGCTGATTTACTCTGAGTACCAACTCGAACAACTGATTAAGAGTTTTACACGGGTTGCTATGACAATCACTGAATCTGGCGAGCAAACCTTAACTAAAACGCTCATTGACCATTTCTCTTCCTCCTGTCCAAAATAAATTCTAGAGGCAGGTGTAGTAAAGATCAGGATCGTTGACCACTGTCTAATTTATGGTATACGAAAAATAAATGCTTGGCGCCGCAAAAAAAATAAGCAAAAAGTTGTCGAGTCTCGCAACATGAAAAAATATGTTAAAATGCTATTCCGTAAGGACCTAGACCAGATTGACTGGGCAAATATCCTTAGTCAACTTGATAATGATCCTGTTAGTGTGGCAGCTACGTTGTCTGCCTATAAGAGATTGCATAATCAAGTAACAAGAGAGATGCGCAGCGTAATAACAGATTATTATCACGGCCTAATCAATGAAAATGTAGGAAATCCAAAAGAAAATGTGGAATACCATAAACAAAGTACTAAACAAAAATCAGCTTTCAGTAAAACTTTCCAGTGTCGAAGTGAATGGTAAATATCTCACTAGAGAGAAGGATATTCTAGAGGCACTAAACAAGCATTTTGTTTCAGTTGGTCCAAATTTGGCCGACAAAATTATTTTCAAGCCAGGTGACGATTGTCTTCAGAACATCAAACCAGTGCAAAAAGAAATGGAATTGAAAACAATCGATGATGCTTTTATACTGAATACAATCAAACAGCTAAAAAATGAAAAAGCAGCCGGTCCAGACAAGGTGTCCATAACTGTTGCCAAAAATGTGGCAGACCTTTTGTCAAAGCCTTTGTCGATGATATCCAATTCATTTTTAATCAACGGTAAATTCCCAGACATTTGGAAACTTGCAAGAGTAAGTCCTATATTTAAATCGAGTTCCAAAAAGGATGTAAACAATTATAGGCCAATTTCAGTTATTTCATCTTTTCCTAGGATTCTGGAGAGGATAGTCCACGATCAGTTATTTGATTTCCTTCTTGTATCTCGAACGCTTAAAAATCTGCTAGAATGCTGTGATGGTCGTGAGTATAAGACATCTGCAGTCGCCATTTCGAATTCATGTTTTGCAGTTCCACAATAGAACAGAGTCGGCTTTTTGTAAACTGTACTCAACAATAACATCTTTAATATTCAGTACCGATAACTTTTATGAAAATATCGATTCCAAAAACTGAACTTGACTATCTTTGGGTAGATACGGCATAAGAAACACAGCTGGGAATTGCTTTCAATCTTACTTAGATCAGCGGAAACAATTTTGTTCAGTTAATAGTCAGATATCAATGACAAGCGAGGTAATGTGTGGTATACCTCAGGGCTCCTGCTTAGACCCTTTCCTTTTTATAGTATACCTGAAAGACCTTAAAAACGTTTAAAATATTCACAAGCTAGTATCTATGCTGATGATACAAATGTTACGATCGTCTCGAATGATGTTGAAGAGCTGGTCTTCGAGGCATAGCAGGAATTATTAAACCTCTCGGAGTGGATGAGAATATATAAGTTAAGTCCTAACCCTGAAAAGGCTGATATGATAATTGGTCATTCTCGTAAAATATATGCTTTAAATATCTCGAGCGCGCTCAAACTGAACGGCGCTGATATTAAGCGTGTCACAAAGACAAAATCTCTAGCAGTAATTTTAGATGAAAACCTAAAGTGGGATGAGCAATACAAGTTGTAAAAAGAAAAGTTTGTGGAGGACTCGGGTCACAAAAAATGTTGAAAAATAAAATTCCCCAAAAAGAACTTTGCAGTGTCTACTACGCCTTTGTTGAAAGTCACCTACGGTATGCTAACGCTATTTGGGGCAGCCTCCCAAAAACTAAACTTGATACCCTTCAACGTCTGCAGGACCGCGCTCGATCAATAATTGAAAGCGCCAAATTGAAGGAAAACTGGACATGTAACTGGTTGAGCGTTAAAAATCTCATTCGATTCGATCGATCGTTTATGACGTATAAGATTATGAAGAAATTAAGCCCACAAAGCCTTTGGGATAAGTTTCAGCAAAGATCCTCGCAATCAAACTATGCAACAAAAAACTGTAGGGATCTGAATATTCCTAGAATAAACACAGCCGATGTGAAAAAAGTTTTTACTACTCTACTCTTAAAGCATAGAATGACGTTCCAATTGATATTATAGAACTCCCGTCTATTTGTCGCTTTAAAAAGCAACTAAAGGAGTACTTGAAGAGCTGACTGATTCGTCTATTCAAACACGACCCCCTTGAAGAACAGCATTTTAGATTGAAATTATATCTTTCTTAATTGAACAAATGTATTCATACTTAATTAGTATTGTATTAGAGTAGCTGAAGGGTTGAATCGTGTAAAAAGAAATATTATTATAATTATTATTAATTTTATCATTATTTGTCGAAAATGATATACAGTGGAATCACGGTATAACGAATCCCGGGTATAACGAATTTCCTGGTATAACGAAAAAATGTCTGGTTCCTTGGATTCTGCCAAACAAACTCCTTGCAAATTCTCTCGGAATAAGGAACCCTGAATATAACAAATTCTCAATATTAGGAATCAAGTTTTGGGTCCCTCCGCCATAATTACCGTCGATATAACGAACTTTTCATAAATCTTCCCTTTGTTATCTATACTTAATTACTTTCGGTGTTCATCTAGGCCCGTCGGAACCGGGGGGCTGGGGGCTGGAGCCCCTAATATTTGTCAAACTGTAGTATGTTTCCTTTACAACATTGTACTGAATGAGAAAGGATACAATGGGCAGCTCAACCCCCCACCACCCTCCAATATGAATTTCGATCCGACGGCACTTTCATCTATCACCTTCTTATGGAGGAATCAATATTGTCATCGGCAAAACAAGACAATGATACATTTCAAGCACTGGCTGATAGACTCAGGGCACGAGATGAAAGATTGATTGCATCAGAAATGAATGCGTATGAATGCATTGACTTGGCAAGACCCAGAGCTTTATTGGGAGACCCAGATGGAATATGATTAGAAATAGACAAAGAAGAATGTGAAATAATATAATCGAAGATGTCATGCAGCCGCTAACTGGAAGTGAATTGATACCAGTTTAGTCAATCTCTTGGACCCAAATTGTAGAAAGATAATAAAGATCTTAATTTTCGATGACTAACTAGAGAAATACTTGGATTCAGCTTGGTTTTTTGGAGTAAAATATGCACAGAGGCTGGCGATAGCCTAAACAAGCCCACCAAAGATATTTTTAGGCGTGTACTGCAAAAATACCTAAAAAACGTCTACTCCCGGTTTAAGGAACTCCCGATACCTATAAGCGGCACCAGAGGGGGCGCTGGAAGGCTTTAGTCCCCCTTTTTGCACAAAAGTGTTTTATAAAAGCAAAAAAATCAAAGAAAAAGAATAGAAGAAAAGAATAGTTTGATAAATCCTTTTGTTGCTTAATTTCTCAAGAAAGGGTCGAGGTCTATAGTTCCTCGGAAAGTAATTGATTAGTTTCATTTTAGGACTGGAATTAATCAATCGTAATAAAAGCATGCTTTAAAATGGTTAAATGTTTGAAACGGTTCCAAAGAGTCACTTAAAGCTGAAATGCACTTTAAGCTAATCTAAAAGGCGCGGTTGCAAAAAGTTTTCTGCTCGCTTAGCTCGCAAGGAAGCTTTTTCTTTCATATGTACCTTTGGCCTCTGACAACCTCCAATGTACCGCATAATGAGTGCCCCATAGAATCATAGGCATGAATTATCGTGAAAAATTTTAGTGAGATTCTCAAATGTTGTGTTTTTAATCTAACAATGATATCAACTTGACCCCCCCCCTCCCTCCACTTTGAATTTTTTGGCGCCGCCCCTGATATATAGAAACTATTTTCTGCTTCTTTTCAGAATTCGTTATATCTTTGAAAAGCATGCAAAGGTAAAAATAGCATAATTGGGCATATTCTGTGCGACATCCCTTGAAATATAAACATCTTTTGCTATAATTAATTATGGTAGCAAGAAATTCAATCCATCTGCTGATCAATTGTGAAATTATTTTGGTAACCATTGCGTTCAAAACAAAATTTGCACAGGTGGCGATCGAGAGCGCAGAGAAAGTTACTCAGGCAAACAGGGACAGCCGCCTTTCTGTATTTCGCATCCTCTTGCAATGAACAAAACTACATAATTATAAAAACTGAATAGTGAAACAAAAACTATACATTACCTACTTTATGTAAATTAAATTTTATCAGGCAGGAAAGTAATTTTCAACATAACAAGCATGCTTAAGAAGTACGTTACATACAATGCATTTGTCATTGACAATTTCAAACAGTGAATTGTCGTAATCCTACAAGGCAATCAGCTACATACCTCGAATTGCCTTTTAGTAGAATGTTCTACCCCAACACCATAAACTACAAAGATGAGCAAACAGTTTCAATAGCTTGACGTTTTAATATGTTCATCACAATCACCAGCTACAAGCACTTGAAACGCTCCGATCAAAAAGTTTCTCATAAAGTTTAGTTGGTTACCGCTTCCAGTCTATTGCCACTACTGATCACTCCTTGGTTTTTTCTACGCCATCTCACATGTGAAAAGTATATCATCGGGTCGCAACCAAGGTTTAGAGCTGCAACGGCAACTGAAACGTTTGTGCCAACATTGAGCGCTGTATTACATGGGGTATTCTGAATATCGGCAAGAAACAGGAATGTGGTTAGAGGTAAATATAAGATGATGTAGGTAAGTACAATTTTAAGGCTGATCTTTACCAGACGTTTCTCGTTTTCTTTTTTCCTGTTAGAACCAGCAAGACCTGAAGGAACTTGATTTTGCACCCGCCTCCTGAATTGAAATATCTTGAAATACATGTAGGCCATTGCAGCAGCAGTAACCACCAAGGCAGAGGCCAAGCTTATTGGAACCAAACGACGATACCTTGTCATGTAACTGATGAATACCACAGTGCTACCAAGAAGAAGAGGCAGTAGCCAAATTGCTATCAGCATCCTGTATTTTCTTCTCTTTGTGAACACTTCTCTGTATCTCAGTGGGTGTTTTGCTGCATAGAATCTCTCATAAGCTATCATCCACAAATGTGATTCTTGTGTAAATGATGCCGTTAGCAAAATAGAATGTATGATGGCTGTCGTTTGGAGTGAAGAAACATGCTCCTCGTAGGTTGTTGACGAGGAGACCTTGATCATGCTTGACATAACTATTATTGCATAAAGCATGTCAATAAGGCATAAGCTGACAAAGAACATCTTCCCTCTCAAGCCCTCTCTGTTTTTCAAAGCTGTTATGGCGATGACAATCAGGTTGATTATGACACTCAGCAGTAGTGTGACAATCGAGGCGATACGACAAGAGAAGAAGTCTACTTTATTATCTTCGCCCATTTTGAAACCAATCTTGCTATCGCCTCCTATATGTATTCCAACTAAAAATTGAATTTTCATCAACGTATATACGACTTACACTATCATATATATAGATATATAAGAGTTTATCTTAAACTTTAACAATATTGCTTCAAAAACACACAATAAGTGTGACATAAAGAAACAAAATAATTTGAAAATGAATTAAGAGAGTCTATTCTAATTTTTGTCAGACAACTACATTGTTTCTTAACATTATTCTACACAAAAGATATAGATTATGAGTGCTTTTAATAGAAAAAAGCTAAACGGTAAAAAAAGACAAAAAAGTGCATCATTTTGTCACAAGTAGAAAATTATTAGTGAGATGATTTTATGGCAAAAGAATATGTCAGTTATATATTTATATAAATTTTGTAAGGCATATTCTTGTAAGGCTTATGTAGGCATATTATATCAAAAGTCTTGACTCCCTTATCAGTAAAACTCATTAAACCTGTTTACTTTGACTTAGTTGCAATGTTATCTACATGACCAGGAAATGCATTTTATCAAAAACAAACCTGATCAACTTTCCGTACTATCTGGCCCGTCCTTCTGTCTAATGTGCTTCAGAACTATCTCGTCAAACAGCTTCATGAAATTGCAATATATATCGTCATTAACATAATACTGCAGCTGTCCAATTTTCAGCCATACGCGTAGAAGTTAAATTTTCACTAACAACTGTGCTGCACAGCTCGGGTTTCACAAGGCTAACAGAACTCTGAGACGTCCGTATCCAGTTCAACATGAAACTTTTTAACCCTCTGTGATATTATTAGATTTTTCGGCCCCTTTTTCTAAGAAGAATCTTTAATTTTTGTTATAAAAGGATATTTTCTAGACAATTATAAAAGTAGCTAATTATATTGGAGAAAAGTTAATTGTCATTGTGCAATTCCTGGCTTTTCATGTCTGTTGTATCAACAATTATATCTCATATCAATGCTCTCTCTGATTTTCTCCTAGGAGAACGATAATCTAAAACACGCTTTGCTCTTTTCTTAGGATTTAGGCTTTTCTTATTGCCAGATATACAATCTTCTTAGATGGCTTGTTCCCTCTTGATATTGATTAAGATTCAACGAAACATTCCAAAATAAGTAATATCCATATTCAGAAATTAAGAAGTTATCGATTTGTCCAGAATACGAATCAATCAAACGAATAATTTATTTCTGCGTGCCTCTAATCTTTACTTGAAATCAAAGGACTCTGGAAAACACCTTGTCCATTTGGAACTGTCCATTTTTTGTGATAGCCTAATCTCTCTGGGTTGCCATTGAACTTGGCTGCACATTGTTCAAGTGAAAACTGCAGAAAATCTTAAATTCTTCCTTTTATATATATTTATCAATAATATTGTATAGCATTATTATATTTCAGAAGTCATCGATGATAACTTTTAAAGGCGGGCTACTTTCTTCTACCTTCTTCAAGCTGTATTGCTGTATTAAAATGTAAAGCAGTCTTTCCCATAGCAAATAACGGATGTATGATAGATAATCGATTATAAACCACCAATCACCTTTAGGCAAGATTTAAGCCCTGTCCACACTACACAAACTAACCAGGGTTCGCCCCAGGTTTCCGCTTACCCAGGTTAGATCTCGCAGTGTGGACACACTAATCCCGGTTTGCCCTGGGTTAGTTTAACCTATCTCCAGAGGTGGGTTCGCCCTGGGTTAGTTAAACCCATCTTCAGATTTAGGTTAGACCTGGGTCAAAACCAGGTTATTGTTATGATTTTATAGTGTGAGAACAAACCTGGGACGACCTTGGGTTAGTTTTTGTAACGCATGACAATCATATGCCTCAAAATGATGCAAAACAATTGAGTCCCATTCTACTTCAGGTTTTACACTGGTATTTTCTATCTACGTCTACTGGTTAAATGCATTCCAAAGTGATACTTTGTTCAAGACATGTTTCAAATTTCTTCCTCCTCTGTGATCTGAATCTCTTATACTGTCGAATCCGTTTGCTTGATGCAGCCAATATTCTGTTTAATCTTGACTGCCATGGCATTTGATATTTTTTTTGACTAAACTGAATTGCCAGAAAAAACATTTTAGACAAAATACAATAAACTGTGACTTCGGCAACTTCGGCATCTTGATCATGTTTGTGGGATATTTGTTTTGTTGTAGTTGTTTTGTTGTTGTTGTTGTAATTTAACTACACATGCGTAGGGTTAGCTAACCTGGGTTCGCCTTGACTTTGTGTTCACATTACAAAGTATGAAGTTTAAGTCTGGAAGAAACAAGGTTCGACAGAGGTTAAATTTAACCCGGGGCGAACCTCGTTTAGTTTGTGTAGTGTGGAAAGGACTTTATTTATTGGTACTTTAGACAGTTAAATTTTCAAATTCCCGCAGGGCAATCAGATATATACCTAGAAATGCCATTCGGAAAAAAGTCACCCCCTCCCCACATCGCAAAGTTCGTAGATCATCAATAAGGTATTAACATAATCATTTTCGCAATATATTAACTAATGACATACACGCCAGCTAAAAGCATTTCAAACATTCAGTTCCAAGACGTTTATCATAAAGTTTAGTTGGTTACCGCTTCCAGTCTATTGCCACTACTGATCACTCCTTGGTTTTTTCTACGCCATCTCACATGTGAAAAGTATATCATCGGGTCGCAACCAAGGTTTAGAGCTGCAACGGCAACTGAAACGTTTGTGCCAACATTGAGCGCTGTATTACATGGGGTATTCTGAATATCGGCAAGAAACAGGAATATGGTTATAGGTAAATTTAAAATGATGTAAGTAAGTAAAATTTTTAGGCTGATCTTCACCAGGCGTTTCTCGTTTTCTTTTTTCCTGTTAGAACCAGCAAGACCTGAAGTAACTTGATTTTGCACCCGCCTCCAGAATTGAAATATCTTGAAATACATGTAGGCCATTGCAGCAGCAGTAACCACCAAGGCAGAGGCCAAGCTTATTGGAACCAAACGACGATACCTTGTCATGTAACTGATGAATACCACAGTGCTACCAAGAAGAAGAGGCAGTAGCCAAATTGCTATCACCATCCTGTATTTTCTTCTCTTTGTGAACACTTCTCTGTATCTCAGTGGGTGTTTTGCTGCATAAAATCTCTCATAAGCTATCATCCACAAATGTGATTCTTGTGTAAATGATGCCGTTAGCAAAATAGAATGTATGATGGCTGTCGTTTGGAGTGAAGAAACATGCTCCTTGTAGGTTGTTGACGAGGAGACCTTGATCATGCTTGACATAACTATTATTGCATAAAGCATGTCAATAAGGCATAAGCTGACAAAGAACATCTTCCCTCTCAAGCCCTCTCTGTTTTTCAAAGCTGTTATGGCGATGACAATCAGGTTGATGATGACACTCAGCAGGAGTGTGACAATCGAGGCGATACGGCAAGAGAAGAAGTCTACTTTATTATCTTCGCCCATTTTGAAACCAAATATTTTTATCGCTTCCTATATGCCATCAAACATTTTGATCAAACAGTTTCATTGAATGAAATGGCAACGTGTAAAATCATCACCATATTACTGCAGCTGCCAAACTTTCGGCAGAGAATACTAATGAAGATTTTCAGTAATAACTGTGCTCCACACCTTGGGTTGCACACGGCCAACAGATATTTGATCCTTCTGCATCCTGTCTGTCAATCGGCTGTGAAATCTGTCTTTTAAAACATCGGATGCTCCAGCGCGTTCTTTGAGAAATAATCTTTAAAGCATTTTCAAGACAATTTTGAGCCTAATCATATGGGCTCTGTTAACCGGGCTAGCCCGCTTTGCCGAGATTTCACTTTTTGCAGTCAAATGCTGTTAAAAAGTAACATGCTATCATATGACAAGCGGGCTAGCCCTGTAAACCGGCATCTCGCTTCCTTTAGCCGCGATCCCGGCAAAGCGGGCTACGATTTTGCTATGTGATAGCTCTTGCCGGTGTAAATTCAGTGCCAATGCGCATGTCCAATAAATTCCACTTGACTCAGTTGTTCAAAATGGCGGAGAAGAGAAGTTTTAAGTGGACAGATGAGGATTGACAATCTTATCAAATCTTTAAAATCGTCATTTTGATTCATTTACCCGCCATTTCTGAATCTAAGAATATCACGTGATGATATTCTAAGAACTGCAGAGATGCTGGGAAAGACTTTCAAATGATAGCGAGCTGATTCTAGCCCGGTAAAACGGGCTAGCCCGGTTAACCGAGCCCATATGATTAGGCCCTAAAAGTTGTAGCAGTTTTTAATGAGAAAAGTTATTTGTTGCTGTGCAAATTATCGCATTCCTTGTCAGATGTGTTAACAAAGTCATCTAATATCAGTGCTCTCTTGATAATGCCCACAAGGGAATGATAATCTAACTCGCCAAGCCTTGTTCTTAGAATTTCGGTATTTAAAATTCCCTGCCATACCGTCTTCTGAAGTTCTTGATCACCTTGTTATTGAAAACAATAGACCTTCCCCTAATTACATCATGGTGCAATGCATTCTGGTACCTGTAGTAAAACCCGGATAAGTGTAAATTAAACAAAATGATATAATAACTGGGGGTCTTGCATTTTGATTTCATTTCAAAGAAGCGTAAAACCACCTTTGTTACTTATTCTTCTATTTTGAATCGTTCTTATCTTCATCCCCCTGAAATTGTTATAGACAATCTTTTTTTTTAAACTTGATGGTAAATTTTACATTTAGATTGCAGTAAAACCTTTTATTTAAATCTGAGAAGCGTTACTTGAAGTGTAAGTGACAAAGCAACTTACAGTTTATTGTAGGTGGCAGAGAAGCGGGACCCGGAATTCTCATTTGATAGCAGCTTTTTACCTCTCTACCCATTTACCCATTTATTAACTTTTTTTCAGTGCATTTTCATGTTGGTGTGGCTTTTTTGGATTAAAGTATCTCGGTTTTAAGTTACACGATACCTGCCTAGCCATAATTACTTGAGTTCACCTACGAAATCTTACTTCGAAGAGTGTCGGACGAGAAGCAATTCAATATGCTTTTTATTTGCTATTTCGCAATATAAAAGATTGGAAATTGCTTATTATCCACAAATATATTCGGTAAGCTCGCCAGCTGGGAGAGTGCAATAGTCCAAAACTTAGATTGTTAACAATTTCGTGCCCAGCCAGTTTTCAGTATTTCAACGTTCATCTGCAGTGCTGTGCTCTTGAGGTATCTGGAAGTATGAAGACGAAGGGCAGAAACTATCCCCATTAGTGAGCCTGCAACGCCTCAGTAATCCCACCAACTCCAACTTTTTCTTTTCTTCCATTAGTTTTGATGTTAAGATCTGCCCGGATAAGACTTTTTGAAATTCAGAATATTGTATTTTTTTCGTGTTTCTACCAGTGATCTCAAAAAAAAATCTGCAATAAAATAAGTAACGCAGAGGCAGGAGGCTAATATTTCAAACAAAATTAGAATCAGCAAGGGAACTCACAACAAAATATAATACAATTAAGATATATCTTTGGGCATACATTTAACATCCAGTATCTCGACTTCCTGCTATCTTAAATGCTTTTCATTTCCTTTCATTGTGATAAAAGAGCTCCATTTTAATCACATATTAATGCATAAATAATCTTACGAAAGATAAAATGAAACGAACCTAAATTTGCATGAAATGTCTTATGATGCTGGTCTTCCAGGATGACGTGTTTGATAGTTCAATAGATGACGGTCGTGTTTGATGTTTGATGTTTTGATTGTGTCTTTAAAACAACAGAGTCTTTGTATTTTTCGGATTTCACACGGTCCATTATTCCAATCATTGAATAATGAAAAACTCCTTTCGCAAACTCAGTATCATCCTGTCCTTCGTAATATTTATACCATCACTGAGTCTACTTTGAATTTTAGAGCAGTCAGAGTGTGGTATATATTTACCACAGAGATTTTCAGGGTATAGTTTGTTCATTAATTTCTATGTCATGTGATTTGGTGGGACCTTGAAGAAATCTCTGCCCACCACGCTCTTTGATTTAGTATCTGAAAGGACAATTCATTAATGAATTTTGATATCACAATTGATATCTCATTCCAAGCAATTGTTGACACAAGAGGTAAACCGATTACACTATTGACAAGTCATTTATAATATTTAAATTGTAACTTTTTCAACTAGATAAAAAGCAGCAAATTAATCATTAAAGGTCATTTTCTGCTTCTCATCCTTTTTTTCTTAGGCTTCAGACTCCCTAGTTTCGGTCAGCTGATTTTGTTCGGGCAAAAATCGGGCAGGAGGCTTTTCCAAACGCAAAAAGTATAAGAAGAACTACATTTTGAACATGTTTATAAATCTCCGAGATGAGTAAAGTGGCCGTTATTGTGAGCGCTTTCAGAAGTAATGGAATAAGGTTGATGAAACCTGTTGTGCGAAAATATAAAAAGCGACAAGAACAGCAACAGTGCAAAAAGTGCTTGAGAGGACTGTTTTGGAAGTAAAAGAAAACAGCTATTATGCTGTCATAATTGACAAAACATCTTATTTTAGTCAGCACGAACAAATATAAGTTTTTGTTGAATTCAGTCTTTAGCGGTTGTACAAATTGGTAAAAGGCTATCTTCTTGGAAAAAATCTATGCACAATTTAGTGACATTACCAATATGCTTTGTGTGCTTTGGGAAATGGTATTAATGAAGCATCAAGGCCCTTGGCAGGCGTGGATCTAGTCAAAACTTTGACCGGTTTCTGGGTGCTTTACCCCGTTACAGCCCTGTGTGTTATTGGTCACTTGTTTGACCAACTATTAAATGTCATTAATTTGCCCACACTTTATCTCAAACGTCACAATGTTACTTCGTTCAGCATGGCCTTTAATCCTCTTCTTGCAACTTCGATTCTAATTTTCATGAATTTTTCCGAGAAAGAAAGTCTAGTCCCTCAATACAAAACCTCAGATTCTTTTTTGCATCCGTATTTCATTTTGCATCATTTCGTTTTAAAGCGTCCACACTTTCGAGCTATGGATATCGATATCGAATATGCTTTTTAACCACCGGTTTTTCTCGCATAAGGGAAACATATGGGCACCGGTTTTCACAGGTTTTCAGAAAACAATAGGCACCGGTTTCAATATTGTCGCATAAATAGCATACTCCAAACTGAGACTTTGAGGGGCAACTGATTTCCTCGATTTTGAATTCCTCGGATACTTTGGGACAAAAGATGCCGGAACTTTGTGGGGGTTCAATTCAGTATGTAAGAAGAACTGTGGTCAGTCAGAGAGAAATGCAGCAATTGTTGCAATTGAAATTTTAGATCACAAATTCAAAATTTACAGAGAAACATAGCTCTTAAAATTTGACCGTTTTTTTAAAGCCTGTGCAACCGGTCTAGATCCGCGCCTACTTAGAAAAAGTTTGCCGCGGACCTCTACTTATAGACCGCAAGAAGATCCCATCAAAAGATGTAGAGCACGTCAAACACAATAGCAAATGTAAAAATGAGACGTTTTTCTAATTAGTTAGGGGTAGCTGAGTTCAAGAGCTTCAGTTGAGGAACTTAAAAAGTTGTTGAAAGTTTTTTGAACTTGACCAAAAATTCAAAAGTTTGTATGTAAAAGCATCTTGGGCCGGTTTTGGTCGGGGGCCCTTAGTTATCAAGCTAAGGTGCCCGAACCTGCATTACGTCACTGGCATTAGGAAATGCAAGGGTGAATGCTAGCATTTCGACAAAAGTCATCATAAAGTTTTGCTTCTTCTATAATATAGATTCTGCAAATCAAACAGATGAAGCAAAAAGTTTGCGAATTGCTGAAAATGATGCATGATCAGTGGTGGTTTTAAGGGGGAGCAACTAGGGGCAGTTGCCTCTCCCTCACCGACTTAAAGCAAGGCTGGCGCCCTTTCAGAACGTGAATAAAGAGCCTTCTTGTAAAATATGCTAATGACAGAACGTTTCCGTCCTTGGATTACTCCATCCCTGAAACAATTCCTCAAAACGAGAGATAAACTCCAAGTCAAGGCAGTGAAAATGAAATCTCATATGCTAATGAACGTGTGTAAGCAAGTGCGCTGCAAAGCAAACAATTTGAACCGCAAAATGAAAAGGGATCTCAGTGGTAAAATACCGGCTTCTATAAATCCTCTACTTAATGGAAACTTTGTAGATGAAATTAGGCAGCCTTTCCATTAGCCCGGGCTAAAACAAAACCTGGTTGAAAGTTACAAGCTTCTAAAGTGAATAAAATGAAAATGCACTTTTCTTCGACCAGTTTTTAATCCGCTTTTGATCATTCCCACTAAACCGGGTTAAAATGTATTCAGGGTGAAAATTTGTAAAAGAAATTAGAATTTGCATCAATAATCCTTCAATTTCTATCGTTGTAGGCCAATGGAAGCAACATAGACATTGAGGATTTTGATTTTTTATTTTTGGCGCAATCTCAATTCTTAAACGTTGCTGTTGTGCAAATTGGACAGAAGTTATCCGGGTTTCGGCCTTTCCATTAACACGCAGGTGGGTTAAAAGATACCCGGGTTGGAACTGACCCATTTTGAGACCCAAATTATAGACCGATTCCAGTACTTCCTGTCGTCTTGCTCCTATTTGAGAAATTAATCCTTGAGTCCTTGACCAGTTGTATACCTATTTAAACGACAATAAACTGATATTTTCGAATCAGTCAGGTTTTTGATCACTCCATTCAACTCTTACAAGCCCGCTCAAGTGCGCAAATGATTGGTACCTTAACATCGATAAAGGCTCATACACGGCAGCAGTCTTTATCTATATAAAGAAGGCCTTCGACACAGTTGATCATGAGATACATTTGAGTAAACTCAAATACCATGGTGTTGAAGGCAAAGAATTTGAATGGTATTGTTTATACCTTACCAACAGGATGCAATTTTGTAGAGTTAACGGACAAATTAGTATTTTTATTTGAACATTTGCATTAAAATTTTATCGATGACCATACATTAATAGCAGAATACTTTGTAAGATATAAACTTCGTCGAAATTTTCAGACAACTTTTCGAATTTCGTCGTGACAAAGTTTCGTCCTAGATTTAACAAAGCAAAGATAACAAAATATTATATTACCATTATTCTAAGAGTTAAAACGACCAGCTCCGTGGAGACTTGGGGACTTGAGCACCCACTTTGAATTTGGCTTAAACCTCCTTACAGCTTTTTCAAATAGAACAGCTTTTTAGGAAATTCATAAAAAAGCGGTACATTTTCTCTGTTTATATATAGGCAAATGTTTATATAAAAGACATGCTTCTAGCACTCAAATAGTCTCCATTCACTGAGAGTTCATCTGGTATAAGAGTTCATAAACAAGCATAGTTGAAAGTATGTATATAAGTAGAAAAACGGGAAAGTATAAGACCGTCTCTAATACGAAAAGGTCTGAACATTTTTCGGTCTTAAGAGTTCAAAATTTGTGTTGAAAAGTTCAAATACCTTGATCGAATAAAAGAAATAGTACAGTTGAACTATAAAATGACAGACGTTGAATCTTTTGAAATCAGCGACAGAAGAAAAGTAAAGCCATTTTTATCGAACGAAGGTGAGAATGAATGCAGTTAAAGGACAGTCAATGACACGGATGATGATCATGATGATGTAAATGAGGTTAATGACGTAATTTGCATCTTTGATTAAAAGGATACGTAAATTTGATTTTTGATCACATGTAACAGTTTTTAATGCGAATTCTCAAAGTTTCTAAAGAGGAAACAAATTTCGTCGTGATCAATTTTCGTCTCATTTAAATTTTACTCGGAGAAAATTTCGTCAAAATATCTGTTCGAAATTTTGTCACGAGGAATTTTTTTCAGGTAAATGTAATTGTTTTTACCACCAATGTTTGATTTTGGCCCTTTTTTGATGAAAATGTTTGAAAATGGACTTTCTAAAGTGAAGAGTGGATAGGATGTCAAATCGAATAAATTTTGCCAATAAGTGGTGGGGGTTTATTCGAATTTTCATTTCCAATTATGAATGATTTTGCAAACTTTAAAGTTGAATTTTATGTGTATTTGCTCTGGTTTTCTTCTTTTAAGTGAAATTTTTTTGCTATAGAGAACCACAAAACAGCTGCTGCCAAAAAAGAGAAATGGGTTGTCAAAATGGAGATGAATAAGTCGTCGAAATGGAGAAGGACGTACCTAAATAAAGTGAAGCAAGTTTTTCAGCCACAGAGAAGATTCTACTAGAAATAAAACAAGTATCTCCAAGTGCACTTAATCTTTATGTGACGCTTGTGTTTTTATTCAATGTGCACTACAGCGATGGAGTTGCTCCACATGTTGTGCAGTCTTAAAGAGCCTATATTTAGAGAAAAAGGATACACCCATAGCAAAAATAGCAGATGCCCTTCAGAAATGATAAAAAGTGGCAACTTTTTAATTTTTCATAGGTGCATTGTTTTCTTAAGTGGCTACCTACCATTACTGGCGACAAAATAACGGGCTCCTTATGATCATTTTCTCACGACCCTTCTCTAGGAGTTACAGCGATCCTGTCTATCAGGATCTGTTCATGTAAAACAGGTACGCAAAAAAGAGCAATCTAGGAAATGGGAAAGGCTTGACTCTTTCATGCCGTCTGCTTATTACAAAATTTTGCATCAGTAATAAATAGCTTGATTAGATAAAACAAAAGTTACTAACGGTATTCAAGTATTGTTTTTACTTGACTTAATATAAAGTAATTTGAGCCACTAGAAGGAAACAGCATCACGTAAATTGAAAATTTTTTTTATTACCGGATATTCAACTTACTAGAGGTACTTTTGTATAAAAAATGTGCCCTTGAGGTGCCCTCTGAAAAATCCTGATTTAAAATAGTGTTGTGGGAACTTATGCAAAAATATGACACTAACTTTCAAACAACTTTTGGATTCTATACCCGTAAATCATTTTCAATATTTTAGTGACTTTAATTAGCTGCAGCTTATGGAGATTCAATTTATATTCTTAAAGTTTACTTTATAGGCATTTTGGAAACCATTTGAGCAGGGACGGATTTACCCGGGGGTGTAGGGGGTGCAACACTCCCCACGTTTGGGTTTCCTCCGGTAAATTCTACTTTGATTCGGTAAGAAGCATTTTTGGTGGTCAGTAGTAGCAAAATTATGCAGAGATTTTCTTTCTTTATCTCTATTTTTTACCTTGAAGTTAAAAGCTTAATCTTTATAATGGGCGTTTCCATCATTTTCGAGTCACCTGAAAAGTGTGGCACCAAAGTTCAATTATTATCTAGCACCCCCTCCCCCATTCCTTGCAACTTGAAACGGTCCCTGCATTTGAGATAATGATTTTAAAAAGACATTATTGAAAAAGAGTCCTTGTTGGAAATCATAAGTTTGGTACTGTTGAAGTGACAATGGAATTTTTGCATTTCCAAGGTTTTTTGATGAAAATGTCAATGGGATTTTACAATATAAATTATGATTTTGAATAATCAAAGAAAATTGTTCTGCATATTTGAAAAACGTTGCTGACACAAAAGAATCTGAGCATAAAAGCCAAAATTGATATTTTTTGGAAAATGTTAGTTTTCATTTATATATTGAGAGATGCCATTGAACCTTGAATAAAAGACAACTGGATGAAAAACGTCCAGACATTCAATTTAGCTTACTCATCTTTTCTTTTCAATCCACTCGATATTGGATATAGTTTAGAAATTTCTATTGAATTTTACTGCGTTTGAAGAACGAAAATTAGTTAAGCTAACCCACTAACTTTATTCAGTACCTAACAAGATAAGATACAAAGCATTCAAAAAGCGCAGCTAAAGGTGGTATTGTCATCCGATATTAGGCTGCAAAAAATTTTGTTTATCACATTTGGAGATAATCCATTGGCAGTGAGAATGGTTGAGAAACAAAGTTATGGCAAACACATTGCGAAAACCAAATGCTTCAAACAGATTACTTCTTTGTACAACAATGCACTTCGATTATGATTCGACATAGATTGCCAAAATTGTATAAATTTTTCATCAAATTTAGAATTAAACATGGATATTATATCCAACAGTTGTGATGTTCTCAAAAAAATAAGCTGCACATTATCCTTAGGTCGACAAAATTTACGGTTTTTAAACCGATAAAGAGACTTGTTGATGTAACAGCCGTTTAGCAGTGCAAAGATCAAATATCAACTGCGGAGTAGACTGCCAGTTTCGCGAGAAAATTACCTTAGTATGTCTTCAGCAACAAATCATTAGTGAAAGGTCCGATCAAGTCCCCGCTGGGCACAGTCAGTTGGTCCAGTGTATATCGTGTGTGTTCTTGAAAGCAAAAACTGGACCCCTATCTCTTATTCTGGGTTGAGTAAATGTACCCTATTCTGTGCCTTTGCCAAAATTGTGTACATTTTCTCACTGAGAATATTCAAGCTTGAGCAGGAATTTTTGTTAAAATCAAATTTAGTGAACTCAGCTTTTCACTGAGCATGTTAGAGCCATTCTTTTTCTTAAACCTATGTCTAGGCAAGTCAAAAAGCAGAGTTCACTAAATTTGATTTTAACAACAATCCCTTATGGTTCTTGACATATATCAACAAAATGAGACATCTGTAAAACTATAGCTGCGACATATTGCTTGCTTCACAACCTTGTGTTCAATGTTTTCTATGAAGAAGTGAAAAAAGGCCGGACTATAAGAGGGCCTTGAAGCTAAAATTGAGAAATTTGAGATTTACGAAGGATGCTAAAATCGCCCTATTTGTTCATGATCTTCGAAGTACGATTCAAGAATTGTATGGCTTAGATAATGAAGACTCAGTGGATTCAATAGCAATAGGCTCTTTGCAGCTAGGCGTCACGTGCTTGACTACCGCATAGAAACGCCTCACTGGAGAGCATGAGATCCAGCGGCCTATACGTAAACAATACGATCGCACGTTTTCTTCGTGAATATTCAGAGTTTAATCGCAGTTTTTGAAGATATACCAGCATAATTTACCCTTTTTAAAATATAATATAGTTTTTTAGGCTTTTTACTGCTTGTTTGGCGTTTTCCTGTTGGATTTTTTTCGTCACTGAGTAATAGGTAAATCAGTACAAGCTTCGATAGAAGGTTATGGAACAAACGGTAGGCCGATATTTATGTATTTTATTTTCTTCCGTTTCTCTAGCTTGGATTTAATGTATTGGTTAATTTATTAAACTAATTTCATTTACAATAATTAATAGTTGTTTTTCAGTAGGTACGCACAGTAGTGTAATTTGACCTTCAAGACTAGGGGGATGCGGGGGTCATCAATGACAGTGGCGTACCCAGGGCTGCAGCAGCGGGGTTGGGTCTGGGGCATAGCCCCCAGAATTTTTTGACCACGCCCTTCAACCACTCGCAAATGCAGGGAAACGCCCTTTTTGCAAAATTTCCCCTCATTATTTGATTCATTTAAGCTATGGTAAATAGCAAAGTACTTTACAATTGTTATTGACACAAGCATACGGTACACTACACCCCCCAATGAGTTTTACATCTTTTTTGGACAAATCTTGCAGACCATATTTTAGAAAAGTGGGGGGGGGGTCCAGACCCCCTTTTCCACTCCTTGGGTACGCCACTGATCAATGATAAAATTTAACCCACCTATAGCGATGGGTTACGATCTGTGGACGAACTGAAGATTTACCGACTAACTCGAGAAGAATTGCCAACTTGATCCAACATCACTTCCTTACGAGCTTCCATGTACAAGCTTACCTGGCAGTGAGAGTCACACCCAGGTCAGCAAGTGTATGGCAATTCTTCATTTCGTTCAAAAAATCTTCGTCGTTTCCCGGTAAAATCGCTATCGGTGGGTGAAATAGCACCTAAAATTCTCTTCATCAATGTTTTCGTCGGTAAATTTCATCATGATGACCCCGTACCCCTTAGTCTTAAAGGTCAAATTACACTACTGTGTATACCTTCTGGTAAAAAACCATTATTGGCGTAAATCAAAAATTGTTTAATAAATTAGCCAAGACATTACATCAAAGCTAGAGAAATGGAAGAAAATAAAATACAAAAATATCGGCCTACCGTTTGTTCCATAACCTTCTATTGAAGCTTGTGGTGATTTACCTATTACTACTAAGTGACGACAAAAACCAACGGGAAAACGCCAAAAAAGCAGTAAAAAGCTTAAAAAGACTATGTTATATTTCAAAAAGGATAAAATATGCTGGCATATCTTCAAAATCTACGAATAAACTCAGAATTTTCACGAAGAAAACGTGCGATCGTATTGTTTACGTATAGGCCGCTGGATCTCATGCTCTCCAGTGAGGCGTTTCTATGCGGTAACCAAGCACGTGACGCCTAGCTGCAAAGAGCCTATTAATCACGTTATGTCAACGCTGGATGAGACGATTCGAAAGGAAACAAACGTTTTACAATTATCAGGAAATATCAAATTGGAGAGCATTTTAGAGTTGATTTCAGAGAAACTCGAAGGGAATATTTTAGGCCTAAATATTGCAGCTTTTCGCCTTACACAGAGGCGGGTCCAGGCTACAGCGACCTATGCAGAAGCATAAGTTAGGTTTTTACAACAACAAAATAAAATTAAAACTATCAAAAATTATTAATCAATAGTTTCTTTGGCAAATTCTTTAGCGGCGTCCGTCCTAGATCTGCCCCCGTTGATACAAACAACATGCAGACGAAAGGGCATATATTTTGCTATATTTCGGCCTCTGCACAGAATAATCAAGAGGCGATTCTAGGCATTTATCTGGTCCGTGTTTTCTGAATCCAGAAACTTGTTTGTCCCTCGAGAGCCAATCACCGCTTGTTTGACCTATGCAAACGTCTTGTAAGCCAATCAGAGTTACTTTGTGGTGAACCGTTCTCATTAGCATTCTGTTTATATGCATTTTCACGTCCTCTTATTGTTCACACATAATTACCATTGTTATAACGCATTTTAAATACTCTTTGTTGTTTCTAATTGCACTGCACATTAACTGATATCCATGGAAACAGTTTAGTTGATTTTAGTTTTGTTATGGGGTGTGATAGTTGAGTTCGTAAGGATCGAGGAATGAAATTGAGATAGAGAAATGAAAGATTTGTTTATTGATTGAATTCTCAAGCGGTGAGTTCGTTCCATTTATTTTATGTATAGAGATATCTTAAAGGGCCTCCATAATTGGTAACCACGACGTCTTCATTGCATTTGTTTACGTTTGATTTTATCCTTGCGCCATTGTTTACTTCACACACCAACATCATGTCTACTCCCGAAACTTCCTCTGAAACTCCTTCAACTTCCACTACGAACATCACTTCTGTTAGTCTCAAGCTACCTCCGTTCTGGCCTTCCGATCCTTCTATTTGGTTTGCACAAGTTGAGGCTCAGTTTCAGACACGCAATATTACATCTCAATCGACAAAATATCACCATGTCATTTCCATGCTTCCGCCAGAAGTTGCTCAAGAGATTCGCGACATATTACTTAATCCACCAACTTCTCAACAATATGACTGCCTCAAGTCCGAGCTTATCAAGCGTACGTGTGTTTCGGAGCGAAAACGTCTTCATCAGTTACTAGTAGCAGAGGAGCTCGGTGATCGAAAACCCACCCAACTTCTTCGCAAAATGCGACAGCTTTTAGGCAATGCAGAGCTCGAGGAGCGTATTCTTCGTCAGTTGTTTCTCGAACGTTTACCGCCTAATGTTCAACCCATCTTGGTTTCCTCTGCTGATACAATTTCCCTAGATCAACTTGCCACTCTTGCTGATAAGATTTTAGACGTTACTTCATCGTCACCTTTGCTGTCCCCCCCTTTCTGCCACAGCAACACCTTCAGTTTCAACAAGCGATTTACAAGAGCAAATTTCTCAGCTAACCATTGCTGTACAGGCTTTACAATCTCAAGTTTCCTCTCGTGGTCGTTCTCCTTATCGTCGCTCCAGTTTTTCATCTGGTTCTCGTCGCCCCTCTCGCAGTTCAAGTCGATCTCGCCACCCTAATTCTGAATGTTGGTACCATTGGCGTTTTGGTGTTAATGCAAGAAAATGCCAGTCACCATGTTCTTTTCGCTCATCGTCTTTGGGAAACGGTCCCACCAGCGATTAGAGGCGGCCTCTTCGTCTGGTTCCTCCGCTCACAGTCGTCTTTTCTATGTTACTGACCGAAAGACTGGTACTCGTTTTCTTGTTGATACAGGTGCTGAAGTTAGTGTCCTTCCCCCTTCTTCACAACAGCGTAAATTTCCATCAAAGATCACTCTTCAAGCTGTCAATCATACACCTATTGCAACTTATGGACAAAAGTCAGTCACTTTAGATCTTGGTTTACGCCGTATTTTTCCATGGGTATTCATTCTCGCTGACGTGCCTCGTCCAATCCTTGGTGCCGATTTTTTAGCCAATTTTGGTCTAAAAGTGGATCTTCGTCACCACAAACTTCTTGACACAAACACTAACCTCACCATTCAAGGCCTTACAACCCCAGCCACTTCACCTTGTCCCATTTTTGCGATATCGACTCTGGCTACGCCTTATCAAGATCTTCTAAAAGAGTTTCCAGACATTGTTCGTCTTTCAAACAAAGAAACTGCCATAAAACACACTGTGACGCACCATATTCGCACTGAGGGTCCACCTGTTTTCTGTCGTCCACGAAGACTCGCTCCAGATCGTTTTGCTATCGCCAAGTCTGAATTTGATCACATGCTTCAATTAGGCATCATTCGTCCTTCAAAGAGTAGTTGGTCTTCTGCACTTCACATGGTTCCAAAACCCACCCCAGGTGACTGGAGACCTTGTGGAGATTATCGCGCATTGAACAACGTAACCATCCCAGACCGCTACCCAATACCCCACATACAAGATTTCTCTTCTTCTTTGCATGGTAAAAATATATTCTCAAAAATCGACTTGGTTAAAGCGTATCACCAAATTCCTGTTGAACCATCCGACATTTCAAAAACTGCCATAACAACACCTTTTGGCCTTTTCGAATTCGTGCGTATGCCTTTCGGCCTTCGAAACGCTGCACAGACTTTTCAGCGCTTTATTGACGAGGTCCTGCGGGGCCTTGATTTCGTCTATGCCTATATCGATGATGTTCTAATTGCAAGTACTAGCGCAGAGGAGCATTTACATCATCTCCGTATAATTTTTCAGCGTTTCCAAGACTACGGCATTGTCATAAATCCATCAAAAAGTGAATTTGGATCTGCTTCATTGGCTTTTCTGGGTCATCATGTTTCTGCTGACGGTATCAGCCCACTCTCCTCCAAAGTTCAAATTATTCAAGATTTTCCGCCTCCAACATCATTACGCTCGCTACGTGAATTTCTTGGCCTCGTCAACTTTTACCGCCGTTTTATACCAAACTGTGCAACACTCATGCAGCCATTAACTGATCTTCTAAATGCTCGTCACACAAAACAGCCTTTTCACCTCTCTGAGTCTGCCTGTACCGCATTTACGGCTGTCAAATCTACTTTAGCAACCAAAACTTTACTCCGCCATCCAGTCCCTAGAGCTCCATACAGTCTGATGACTGATGCTTCAAATATTGCGGTTGGTGCCGTACTTCAGCAATACATAGATGGTACCTGGCACCCTCTGTCCTTTTTCTCAAAGCGATTACAACCATCGGAAACAAAGTACAGTACTTTCGGTAAAGAATTACTTGCAGTATACCTTTCCATTCGCCACTTCCGTCATATTCTTGAAGGTCGTCAGTTCTTCATTTCAACGGATCACAAGCCTCTAATACATGCCATTTCTTCAGCATCTTCTCGTCATTCGCCTAGGGAGATTCGACATCTGGACTTTATATCGCAATTCACAACAGATATTCGACACATTAAAGGTATTAAAAACCCTGTTGCTGATGCCCTGTCACGCCTTGATATTAATTCTATCCATTCATCGATCGATTTCTCCCAACTTGCTGATGCACAACAATTTGATGAAGAACTTTCGCAGGTAAAAGCATCCACATCCTTACAGTTTTGTGACATTCCGCTTCCATTGTCGAACAAAACGATTCTTTGTGATACTTCTACAGGAAATCCTCGGCCATATGTTCCAGCTCTCCACCGTCGTGCTGTCTTTGATAGTTTACATTCTGTTTCACATCCTGGAATTCGTGCCACACAAAAACTTATTACGCAGCGTTTCATTTGGCCTGGCATGAACAAGGAAATTCGCCAGTGGACCAAATCGTGCCTTAATTGTCAACGTTCCAAAGTTCAGCGTCATACCGTTACTCCTTTTGCCACTTTCTCGTGTCCTGACGTACGTTTTGATCATGTTCACCTGGATCTTGTTGGCCCTTTGTCGCTTTCCAAAGGTCACCGTTATATTCTCACTTGTATCGATCGTTTCACGCGTTGGCCTGAAGCAATACCACTACCAGACATCTCAGCAGAAACTGTTGCACGCGCCTTTGTTCAACGATGGATTGCAATATTTGGTGTTCCTTCTACCATAACTACGGATCGTGGTGCTCAATTTCAGTCCAACTTATTTAGATGTTTAACCCAGCAACTTGGCACCAACCACATCCATACAACTGCATACCACCCTTCTGCTAATGGTCTTGTGGAGCGCTTTCATCGTCAATTGAAGTCTTCCTTGAAAGCATCGGATAACGGCCTTAATTGGACTGACTGCCTTCCATTGATAATGCTTAATATTCGTTCCTCTTTTAAATCAGACCTTAGCTGCAGCCCCGCTGAACTCGTTTTTGGAACACAACTTCGTCTCCCTCATCAATTTTTTGCTCCATCATCCTTGGCTTCTCTAGATCCGAAAAATTACGTTGACCGTTTACGTCGGTACATGTCAAAGCTACAAGCTACGCCAACCCGGTCTCATACAAATCGCTCCTACATTCCTGTTGATTTGCAGTCCTGCACTCATGTGTTCGTGCGCGATGACAGTGTCAAAGCTCCCCTTCAACCTCCTTACCGTGGCCCGTTCCGGATTCTTCGTCGTTTTCCAAAGTACTATACACTGGACATCAATGGAAAACAGGATACGGTATGTTTGGACAGGTTAAAGCCAGCCTTCATTGATATATCTGCTCCTCCAGTTAAGAGTCGTGACAAAACTGTTATTCCTCCGTCTCCAAAGGAGTCTGATGTACCTATCCGTAAAACTCGCTCTGGACGTCATGTTCATTTTCCAGACCGTTTTTATTCGTAACTTGAATATATCTGTTTACTCTTTTGCACCTTTAACACTTCCTTAATTATGACATTTATCGTTCGCTTTATCGCACTAGCTCTCTAGGGGGGGAGCTCTGTGGTGAACCGTTCTCATTAGCATTCTGTTTATATGCATTTTCACGTCCTCTTATTGTTCACACATAATTACCATTGTTATAACGCATTTTAAATACTCTTTGTTGTTTCTAATTGCACTGCACATTAACTGATATCCATGGAAACAGTTTAGTTGATGTTAGTTTTGTTATGGGGTGTGATAGTTGAGTTCGTAAGGATCGAGGAATGAAATTGAGATAGAGAAATGAAAGATTTGTTTATTGATTGAATTCTCAAGCGGTGAGTTCGTTCCATTTATTTTATGTATAGAGATATCTTAAAGGGCCTCCATAACTTCACCTCTGCAATCTTTGGCGGGAGCATAGGTGAGATTTGATTAAGAGAATCAGAAGTCGAGCTTGCCTCTGCAGCGGTACAGCCAACCAATAGGAATCAGAGTTGACCTATGCAATTGTTTACAGTGGACTTATGCAATTGTTTGTTACAACCAATGAAATGAAAATTTACTATCACCGCTTCAGCCCTGCTAAGGAACTTCTAGCCAAGTCAGTCACTTTTGCAGTGTCTGTCCAGTAGTGTAGTGGTATGACCACTGCGTTCGAAATGTGAGGGGAACTGGTTCATTTCCAACAAGGATCGGACTATTCAAAAACGTTTGTCCTTCGAATTGCAGGTAAATTTAGTCTTCTCTTCGCGAGCCGTTTCCTTAGAAATCCTTTTTGGGACCCCCTATTCAATATCAGTGATACTGATTTTATTCAGAAATATCTGGGCGTTTACAACACAAAAGGGCGTGGCTTCTCTGACAACCTTTGCATAGGTCAGAATCCAGGCTGGATCCGCGCCTGTTACACGTTTAGAAACCATGATGGCTAATGTTATAGACAAGTTGAATAACTTGCAGACAACAAAGGCAGACCCCCCAAGAGAAAGACAGCAAATTTGTGAGCATTGCCAAAAGCCAGGTCATGATAAATCACGCTGTTTTCAATTAAAGAAATGTTTCAAATGTAATGAAATGGGCAATATAGCAAACTTTTGCAAGGAAAAGCAGGGGAACCAGACAGCAGCATCACAATTTGAAAACTCTTCTGGAAGTGAATTGTCACAGCAAATTGTCCCAGAAAGGAGGATCACATTCAAATTGCAGGTTGGAAAACAAGAACCTGACTTTTTGTATGATTCAGGCAGCCAACATTCTATAATACCAAGGAGCAAGGAAAGTTTATGATCAGCTTGCTGATAGGCCACCTTTGTCACCAGTCAATGTTTCCGGTATTGGTGTTGCAGGAAACAAATTTTGTATTGATGGAGTGGCATATCTTAATTTAAAGCTTATTACAACAAATGGCATATATTATACCTTGGAATATGAGCCAATTCTTGTCACGGCTCCAGATGATACATGCATATTTGGAATAAAGACCGAAATGCGTTTTACAGAGACCAGAAGAAGCCAAGATAAGATGACATTCACATTTGTGACCTCTGAAAGCCAAGACATTACTATCGCCTATTACAGAGAGGTGGACTCTAAAAGTAGCCATGCATTTATTAAAGTTGCGAAAAATACAACAATTCAGGAAGGCTTTACATGGTTGAAAGGAAAGGTACAACATTATTCAGCAGTCAGAAATACCGAAGCAGAATTCATGTTTGCAGGAGATGAATTTAGGGAAGTAAATGTTGTGAAAATTCCGCCTTTGTGCAATTGGACAAATGTAGGGAAGACAGTGAAAATACCAATCACTAATCACTCAGGTAATTCTTTCAAAGTGAAGAAAGGGCAAAATATTGGGGCGCTGCAGAAATAGAAGCTGTTACGGCAAGTCTTACAACTGGTACTACAGGAAGTTCATTAAAGCTGAATGAGATCGAAATTGGAGACCCATCAATGAAAGAAGAAGTACAAACCATTGTGCAGAAATATGATGAAGTGATGCAGCAGAAACCTATGAAGCCAACAGATATCCCAATTGTTCACGAAATAGCACTTTCAGATGACAAAAAAGTTTCTGCCCCAGCAAGGCGCATACCGCACAGTCAACGTGAAGAAATTGAGAGACAAATAGAAACACTGAAAGACAAAGGTTACAAAGAAAAATCATACTCGGCTTATGGAGCACCAAATGTCCCAGTTGTCAAGAAAGATGGTACTTTGCGCATGTGTATAGACTACCATCAACTCAATGCGAAAACCATACCGACTGTGTACCCTATTCCACGTACTGATGATATTTTGGATTCACTAAATGGAGCAACAGTCTTTTCAGTTTGGGATTTAAAGGATGCATACCATCAGATCGCTATCAAAGAGGAAGATCAACACAAGACAGCATTTGTTGTTCCATGGGAAAAGCTCCAATGGAAGAGGATGCCCTTTGGCCTTGTCGGAGCACCGTACACGCTATCTGCTGCTATGAGTTATGCATTAGAAGAATGTAAGCTGTTCGCTAGAGGATATTATGATGACATTCTGATTACCAGTCAGGACTGTGAGTCTCATGCTAAGCATATTTCTGAGGTTTTGAAGCACTTGTCAGAATGTGGGTTGCAGATTAATTATCGGAAGTGTGTGTTTGCTAAATCAGAGGTACCATTTGTTGGTTATATTTTGTCAGAGTTTGGTGTCAGACCAGTTGCCTCAAAAGTCCATGATATAGTTGATTTTAAGTCACCAACATCAGTAGATTCTCTGCGCACCTTCTTGGGTATGGCTTCTTATTATCGGATGTTTGTTGAATACTTTGCTATCAAGGCTGTACCATTGTATGCATTGTTAAAGAAAGAAGCAGATTTTCTCTGGTCAGAGGATTGTGAAAAGGCATTTGTTTACATAAAAGAGCAGTTGTCTAATGCAAAAATTCTTTGCCATCCAGATTTTTCAAAGCCATTTGCAGACTGATGCATCTAAATAGGTTTTTGTCCTATCACAGGAGAAAGATGGCATGATGCAACCAATTCAGTTTGGAGGACGGGTCTTAACAGAGACTGAACGTCGTTAAAGTGTCACAGATAAAGAGTTATTGGCAGTATTATATGCAGTAAAGACCTGTGAAGTCTATTTGTTGGGACATTCTTTTATTGTTTACAGTGACCATAAACCTTTGTCATACCTGAAAGATTTCAAAGATGTGGTGAACAAGAGATTCCGATGGATAAATTACTTGGAAGAAATAGGAGCTGTTGCAGGAGTGGCGGCATGGGGGGGCAAAGGGGGGCTTTAGCCCCCCTAGATTGTTGTTAGCCCCCCGTTGGCAGCCAATCAATTTTTGCTTTCTCAATACCGTCGGCACTTGATGGATGTCACCCGGCTTACATGTTGTTTGAATGACATAAATAATCGAGGAGAAAACTGCACTGACTGGTTTATGGTTTTCTCATTGGCTTTTCTTCGGCAATTTTACTATCATAGTGGCATTATATCATGTCGCTTCCGTGAAAGCTGTGACTTAATTTCATGGTGCTCCTTCGAATGATCCACAATACCATCGTGCTCCTCTCGGTTGAAATCCCTGTTGCTGCTCATGCTAATGCCAATTCATGCGAAACGTGCAGAGATGCTTGATTTGGATCATGTTTTGGACCGTTTCAAGGAAATTTACCCTAACAACAGCAAAATCACGCTGTCATAAATAGTCTTTAATGAATTTTCTTCTTAAGGGATTCTCTTTTCGTTTCAAGACATTATTATTGCCAATGAAAACATTTCGATCATGATTTTTTTTTGCGTAATAAACTTTTCAAAAAGCACTTCTTGTCCTTTTTCATCAACTATTTGTCAATAGCATTGTTCACCGCATAGCTTGCGACAAACAAATGGTTTAGAGAAAACCATCGATAAACTTCTTCCAACATAGATAGGAAGAAATATTCAACGATAGGCAATATTTTTGCATTAAGTTTCTTACAAGGCACAAATTGCTGAGAAAATCTCGTGGACTCCGACACAGGTTGGAAAGTGGGGGCGGGGAGGGGGCGGGGAGGGGGCAAGGGAGAATTTTGCACCCACAACAAACAATTTTGGAAAAATGCTCTATTGCTTGCTCTATATGCTTGCTTACTCTTGGAAAAATGCTCTATATCGGTGCACCTTCATTGGAGGTGCTGCTCAGGGGCGTCGCGACTGGGGGGTTGTCACACCCACCCCAATAGTATCTCAATAGGAAATTTCAGGTAAAATCCGCTCGGTGGAAGAAACGCTTTAGGTATTTCAGAGACCTTCCTGTCATAAAATCAATAAAGGATCAAGCAATCTTAGGTAAAATTGTGCCTCGTGTCCATTTCTCATAAAGTTTCTCAGTAGAAGCGTCAACTGCAATTCACGATGAGCTCCAGATTTTTCTTAACATTCATAAGGCATGCTAAGATGGAGAGAGGGATCTAAATTTAAAAGTAACTGACAATTTTTCAAGACCACGGCGAAATTGTTGTTTTTATCTGCTGTAAAAAAGTTTTGCGAAAAGACAATAATTTTTAATAGGATAAGGAGGATTGCTTTAGTAAAATCTGCTTAAAAGAATGCATTTTCCAGGGAACTAGAAGCATCACAATTCGAAAATTTCCTGCCCCTTCGGCGGCAACCATGGTGCCGCCTCAGGTAGTAACTATATATTTTGCCCGTCCCGATATAGAGATTTGACAAGACTATTAGGAAAGTCGGTTATTACCATACAGAGTTAGATTGACAAAATGTATTGCAGAGGTTTGTGACACCAGCTAAAAAGTTTCAGGCAATAATTTTTTAATCAGGTAAATTTGCATTCCACACCACCCCCCCCCCCCCCCCACCCAACGAGGCTTGCCTCGCGACGGCCCTGCCTGCTATATGGGGCAAATCGAATTTTTTTTCTGTCGGCAATTTGACACATCCAGCGTCGGCAGTTACGGAGAATATAAATTTTGGCACCTTGAAGGTTTGTCTCTAGCGCCACCCCTGAGCTGTTGTTAAATATTTGCCAGGTAAAGCCAATGTGATTGCAGATTTTCTGAGCAGTAATATACAGAACATGCAGCAAGTTAAGATAAGTGTCAGTATGAATGCATTCACCCTTGAATCCTTACATTATCATGTTCTTGATTTGGTTTCAAGGCAGCGGGAAGATTCAGACATACAGCAAGTGATAAATTACAAGTCAAGTACTGGTGCAGAGAAGGGTGTGGTTCCAGCAGCATGACAGCATATGTGAATGGGAAGGTAATAACATATGAGATTGGGACGCATGGACATGAGAACTTGCATTTGCTTATAGTACCTCTGTTCATTCTTCAACTGGCTTTACACCTGTTGAGCTGATGTTTGGCAGAAAATTTAGAGTTCCAGCCGACATGCTGTTTGGGACGTTTTTACGAGGTAAGAATTTTCCATTGTCCATAGAGCAATTCAGTGAACAGTGATCTTCAATGTATGAGCTTGCAAGACAGAGAATGAACACAAGACAGAAAGTTAGTGCTAGTTATTATGACAAGAAGATTACAGATGACAAGTTAGAGCCTGGAGAACTTATTTACATATATCAGCCAGCAAAGAGTCGCAAAAAGCTTGAAATCAAATGGGACGGGCCATACAAAATTGTGGTTGCAGCCCATCCAGTTTATCATGTGGAAGTGAATTGGAACAATGTCAAGACAAAGTGTCTGACACGGGACAAGTTACGAAGAGTGGGAAAGAAGAAACTTAGTGGTTCTGATGAAACAGTTGCAGCTACGCCCAGCAATTCTGATGAAACAATATCAGATAGGGGCAATGTACAAAGAGAAGAAGCAGAGACACCCAACAATTCTGGTGAAACAATACCAGATAGGGATAGTGTTCAAGGTCAGCCCAGCAATTCTGATGAAACAATATCAGATAGGGGCCATGTCGTTGATGAAGTGAATTTTGATTCTGAAGACTCAGATGAAAAATTGTCAGAAGGTGAAGAAGATGTCCAAGTTGACGAAGGAAGGGGAAGAGGAAGGTATAATCTGAGACCTAACCCAGAATTGGCAAGGTGGTATGAAGGATACTTAGCCCATTATTTGACTGTGTGTTAAAAAAACCTTTTTAGTAGATTGACAAGACATTTAGAAACATTTGCTTAATTCGCTGAACACGTTATGTTAAAGACTTTTGTCACCTATATATATTTTTTTGTAAGGATGGAGGAAATGTTGTGTTGTTTATTGTTTTATGTATTGTTTTAGTTTTGTTATTGTTGTTGTTTTCGCGCCTTTTATGTAGATTAGTTAGGCGTGGGTTTAGGAACTTGGAGGAAGTTAGAGGAGATCGGATTTTGGTAGTGGCTAGTTGGATTTTAGCTGAAGCTGAGTTGTCGTGGATTTAGAATTTCCCATATTGTAGAACTCGATGGATTTTGTTAAGACCGCTATTTCACTCACTCGATGATTTGTAAATATCGCTGTTACCTCGCCATTTTATTTCTTGTCGTCTGTTTCGTGTTCGCCATTTCATTTCAAGGACAAGGATCGATTACCATTACATACACTAGGACAGGATTAATATAACAAAGCCTAGCCGGAAGTGAGAAAAGAGGGATAAATACAATAGATAAAAGAACAATAGAACAAGTGTGATAGCAGATGGTTTACCATCCAGAATAGCCCAAGAAAAAGAAACGGTGAATGCTGTCTGTCCCAAAAAAACAAATACGAAACTAAGCAAATGAATATAGTAAATGTAAAATGCGAAGAATTTAAAGAAAATAGATAAAAAACCTGAAAATAATAAACAGAAGTTACAAGGAGAAAATAAACAAAAATTAAAGAAAGAAAATTAAAGATATATTTATAGTGCAGTTCATTTAAATAAAGGCTGCATGAAGGTTTTGATTTTGTGTTATCAAGCTTTCAATAATTAGATTGAATTTTTAAACTTTAACTTTCTTGCTTTTAGCCAGAAATGGCAAGGCCTTTTCCAATCTTAAAATTATCAATTTCATATTTCTTGCACAAGACACAGAAATGATCGTTTTGGTTTGCGTTTTAGAAATATACTTTTGGTTCTTGCAACAAATGTTTGGTTCTCATTTTCTGTTGGCTCAGCTGATTCAAGTCAAATCTTTATTATCAGGGTCAAAAGTTTATCAAGTAAAGTAGCCAATTTTGGAGATTTCAGACCACAGGTTCTTATTCTTAATTTGCAACACAATGCTAAGCAAATTGATAGTCAACTCTTGTGCAAACGATGCGAAATCTTATCCAAGAAGGAATAGCCAATAATATACAAGCAGCTGGTGTTTATTCTTTTAATAGGACATTTCAAGCCAGGTCAATGTTTCACCGTCGTATGCTATGATTGGAGAGGTACATGAATGGCACTAAATCTCTGAAGACAAGTTGCGAATGGTTCCTTGAGGTAAGCCCTTTGCAACCTCATGAAGTCAACTTTGATCGTTTGCAGCTTGACATCTCAAACTGAGTGGAGGACTGTCTTGATGGAGCTGCAAATATGTTTGGTGAACATGAAGGTGTTCAGGAAAGAATCAGTGAGGGTGCTACACACACACACGTTGAATTGGTTCTCGGTGATGTCACTTCATCAAATGTGTCGTTTGTCAGCCTTTTCGGACTATTTGACAAAGCTGGACCCTTCTTTGGGAATCTTGCAAACTTGTGAATGTCTGAGAAAAAACAGTACCATCAAAGATTAGTACATCAAGGTTGAAGAGACTAGCTACGATCGGAGCAACCAGATGGCGGGCAAAATCAAACTCCATTCGGGAAGTATTTGGTTTTTTGATGATTATGAAGCAAGAAGCAAAGATTGTTTCTTGATTTATTCGTAATGCTGTCAGTCAAATGTGACAGTGCGAGGTTTAACCAGACCACACGAGACTAGTTTTCATATATCGTAATTTGTGAAGAGATTCTGGGTTAGAAAAACATTTTCTGCTCGCAAAGAGTTCGACCAGTTTGAAACGCTTAGGCTGGGCAAGAGATGAGACTGTTGGACAGCGAATGTTTTTTCAGGTAAATAGAGAGATAAATAGAATCATTTATATGACCTTGAAGAAAGCAAAACGTTTCGACATGCTTTTACTTTTTGTGATTCTAACCTAACATAGAAAACAATCAGTGCCGCATCTCAAGCACCAATGCTATAAATGAACACCTTAGAAAAAGATTGCTTTAGAAGAAGTCATTATTGCAAATAAAAAAGGAAAAGGGAGGCAAATTCAAGTCTGAATTTTCTTGGGAAAATTTTTGTTTAATGGAGTATGTAATGATCATGGCATAACTTATGATTCACCCTGATTCACCATTAAAAATAATGCAAACTTAGACTACGAGTTATAGCACCACCCTTTATGTTTCCTGTACTATCGAAAGCATTCCAGTTTTTCCGCGAAACAGTTACCCTCGCTTTAGTGAAAATGGTCTCACTTTTCATAACATTCCTGATCAATCGTACTCTTTGCTATTGTAGGTCGGGATTCGGGAAGCGTCGGAAAATTCAAATTTTTTTCTCTTTTTGCGATGAGCGGGGAAGATCGCCGATGGTTCCCGATAGCCCGGTTTTCATATGTCATAAGCCATCTAGTCCAGTGGCCGGAAGGAGATCTGAGTATTCATCGGGCTGTTTGGTAAGCTTTTCCGAGATACGGGGGGTTTAGTCTTTTTGGGGGTGGTTTCTGTAGTTTTACTGTACCATTGGGATTTATGACCTGTAAGTAACGAGACTTAGTTGTTGCTACATGGGTCAATTCCAATTCTTTAGGGAATAGTAAGGCCACAAACTTCAAAAATGGCATCACGTTCATCCTACGTATTCTAGTAAGAAACAGAATATTCTTAATAATATTTCAAATTCATATACCCAGCTTTTCATATCTAATTGAAATTTTCGTAATCAGAAAAGTCATCTAAACAACTGTTTAGAATTGCTGTTTCATCGTCATTGCTGACAAGAATGTTCCAAATATTTTTCTGGAAAGCTTCCAAATTCCAACAAACGGTTATACCCTCATCCAAGCCGTAAAGGCAAGGGTTATCGTGCTGCATGATAGGAGTTGTCTCCAAATTCTAGCCACCAGGGCCGTCGCAAGGAGGGGGGGCAAGGGATGTGACAAAACTCTTGAGTACAACAGCTAGCGACAGTCCTGCTAGCCACGAAGTATCGCGTGCTTGACAAAAGTTTTTTGGCATGGCGCATTGAGGAAGGAGTGATAAATTTGTAACCTCCTCATTCCTAGCAAAACTTTTCGAGAAGATTTTTCGGGAAGCATCATCTATGAGGTGTGATGTCTGTCACCAAACATGCGACAAGCAACTTCATTAGTGATGCAACAACATTTTCTTGGACATCAGCTGACAAACCAAGCTCTGCAAATTTAGACAAGAACTCCTGAGTACATTTCATAAGTTCCATAATTATTTCCACTGTAAGAATGCAAGCCAAGATGAGTTGCCTCTTGTGAAGAAAGATCACATGAAAGTTATGCTAAGATCTTTGGATTCTTACCTGCCACTGTCTATGTAGACTGCAAGGCTTTGAACTTAATTGGGGAAAAGGTTTATAGGGATATCTATCTTCCAAGAGCACGACGAATCTATTTAGTACTGCCACTGTTTTTGCCTTGTAGGTACTCGGTGCAGCAGAAAGCATACCCTTTTGTTTGCTTCCTCGTGGTTGGTTTGAAAAGCTACGAACGGTGGTAGTTCTCCTCTTCGAAATCTGGTGCAGCAGGTTTGGAGGGGAGATTCAGATTCTGCAACAACCAATAGCTACTTTTCTGCCTCCCAAACCTCGTCAACTGACTCAAAGAATCGCTTTTTTTTCCATTGCATAGGAACCAATAGTTTGTGAGATGCACTTGCTTGTTTGCTTTACATGATGAGAATGCCTGCATAACTGAAATAGGCTGCTTCTTCTGTTGATTGCTCCTGCAAACCGGCACTTTATGCAAAAGGCTTCCAGTACACAAATCATTCCTGCTTTATTCAAAGGACAATCTTGCAATCTTTTTGGCCTTTTCATTTTTATTTTTTTGCTTTAAAATGGATTAATTAAAGTTCTGGTAGCAAGATCTATGAACAAAGTGCTCTCCTAGGGTAACTTTTCTGGAATTCCATTAATTTGTTTTTCATGATTATGGGGTCCTAAGTATTTGACTCTTGCATATCTTCTATTCAATGTCAGGGGGTAAAGTTGTTGCTTACAAATTCCAAATGCCCATAGTGAAAAATTCTCCTTTCTGTTCTACTTTCTTTCTGCCATATTTACATGATTCTTTCACAACCCGAGAAAGATATGAAAGAGAATTGTCGTCTACGGTTTGTAATTAGCATCAACTAAGATATTTTATGATTTTCAAATTATAGTCTTGAATTAATAATATTGATGAAAGGCTAACGAGAAGAATAATTTCTGAAGAACAGAACCTTACTTTTAAAATCTCCATAAAATCTTCCAATCAATGTTAATCAATGTGAAATATAAACAAAAAAGAGTCTAGCAATATTCCAATCAACGTAGTATGCCAAGATTTCACGTGGCAGCACATGGGAACACTGTCAAGCGAATGAAGCCAACAAGCTACCCTTTCCTGTGGAGCAGAGGATAATTCCATTCGGATTTTGCATATCATTAGGACCATTTGAAGTATCTTGAGTAACAGCAGAAACAACTACAGCATGGCCTTTTGCACTAAAGATTTCGCACAATTTATGCACGTGATAACCTGATGAAATTACAGCACACGTAAACTATAGGCTTTTGTGTAAGCTTGCCCTCTCCCAATAATCAGATTGGCTTATATGATAGAAAAGAATTTAATTTTGGTAGGTTTTATTGATATATGCTTGTTTTTAGCACTTTTTGTGCCTTGTAAATGATGTATATATTTTACGAAAGACACCAACCTAAAATTCTTAAACCTCCTATATCTCGGTAAAGCCCCCCAAACTGCCTGATCAACACTCAGGTTCGAAATCTACACCAAAAATAACCTTGGAAAAGGTGGATCTGATAAAGTTCACTTCTAGGTGATAATGCTTCCACTCCAACCACATGATTAATCGCAGACTATCATAGACCACCGTGAAGCTGCATCGGGAATCATCGCCGATGAATTTCGATATTTGAAAACCAGCCTTAAGTAAATGAACTTTTTGGTGAATATTGGCAATTGGAAACAGTACAAACATCATTTCTGTGCAAAAGAATCTTCGCCACTATCTGTGTACCTCTACAATCTGGTTTACACAGTACAACCTTCTCGGAGCTTTACTGTTTGTAAGGAATAGATGTGTTTAGGATTTTTTTGAAGATTGCTACTTCAATGCGTATTTTAAGAAAGACGTGACTACATGTGTAGGGCAACATTACAAAGAAATACTGAAAAACAACCACTAAATTGATATGGCTATCATGGGAAAATATATTGAATGGAATTGAAGAAGGGCTTATCACGAGATTTGCGGCGCTAAACAAATATCAGTTATAAAAGGAGCTTCTGCTTCTCTGTTTTGAAGAGTCTAAGAAGAAACGACTGGGCATTTTCACTGAACATGCACTGGGCAAATGTCCAGCCTAAATGTTGCGTCGTTTTGCCACATTGTCTAGTCTTGTTCAGTGATGTTAAGTGTTGTCCAGTCGATTTTTAAGGCAGTTAAAAATGTTCAGTGGACCGAATTTAATTTCGTTTCTTCATAGATGTTGTAGAGCAATGTTTAGTCGTTTTGCCACTCTACTGAACATTGCCCAGTTTGCGCACGCGCAATTGATGTAATTGATTGGATTTAGCGTCAATTTATTCCCCATATCTTCAACAAACTTCTTCGATAATACACTCTAATTCATACGATGATGCGGTTAGGGCTATGAAACGTGTATTTCAAAGGTAACGAGACGCCCTTTGCCAGTTTCCCGCGCAGTTTAAATCAACAGGGAAAATGTTCACTGGACAATGTTCAGTCGTTTGGCCACTACCAATATTATCTTGATGTCCATACTCTGAACAAGTGAGCAATGTCCAGTGCGTGACCAGTATACTCAATGATGAAGTGATAGAAAGATTTTCAAAGATGTCGAGAGAGCTTCTAGGCTTCTGACTTATAATTTTAATGCTAACCAAATAGATTTGAGAGCATACATCGAACCAATTACACAAAGATGGTACCACAGAATGACTATTGTTGTCTTTGTACATTTATTGACCAGCACATCAAATACGTTGATCGTGGTAAAGGAGAATAGTACAAAGAACTCCTGCGACTGACAGAATCATAATTTTTATTCCTGGCAGTTTATTTATCCTCATTCAAAAGGGATTGAAGCCATTTCATGACATAACTCTACAAAGATCATTTGGGAAGGCAACAGTAACCTTAACAAATGCTGTCTGTCTTTACCTATCAAAATCTATGGTAATATTTCCAATAGCATCTTAAGCCATTCTAAAACGTATTGCCACAAATAAATTTCTGGAAATACCCAAAATAGACAGGACATATAGCCTGACAATCTGACATTCAAGCTAATGTTTGCTTTCTCAACGGATTCTGGTAGTAGGGAGTTCAGGCTTTCATAATCTGCCAGGTGACTTTTTTGAAAATGCCTGGATGTCACGTGACTGATGATGTCATTTAACGGTAAAAAGTCAGACAAAATCATCGTTAGCTCCTCACTGAAGGGTTATTTTTTAACGCAACTTACATATTTAGACTCGTCTCATTGCAAGCTTTCAAATGATATATATTTAAGCAAGATTTGCCGACATAAGTATTTTCATTATGACGTCATAACAAATTTTGCATGACGTCATCAAATATTTTATTGTCATAAAATGATACGTTAGCATAATTTTGTTTTAATATGACGCTTGCTGTCAGCAAAAGCTTTTCTTCCATATGTTTTTCAATTAAAATAATTAGTATTTAGTTTATTTTAATTGAATTTGTGCCAACCGCAATAGCCAAAGTTTAAATAAAGAAGTCGTTACTATCTGACGAGTAAGTCACTTCTTCCTCCGAAGTTGCAAAGTCTTGCTCCCACTTTGAACCGGACAATGATTTCTCTGCATCCGCATTTGAATGTAACACTAAATCGGAAGAATGTCTTGGCAATATAGGCTATCCAAGATGTCCTACCGATGTGCTGAAGGTGCATGACTTTTTTCAATAAGGCTATCTTCTGCTGCGAAATAAGGCCATCTCATAAAATAAAATACTCCATCTGGCATTTTTCTGATGGCGGATTTATATATGGATTTGGCTCCTTCCACATGAAATTAAGAAGAACAGCTTTATCTCCTTGTCAGAGTACACCTTCAGGAGTTGCAAGACTAGAGTTATGGTTTTGATGGGATATGAAAATGCCTTTTCGATAGAGGCAGCCTTGCCAATCACGAAAGCTTGGTGGTCTTCGTTCATTATTGAGACTGCTTTCGCTGTTTTTTTTATCTTTGTGCCCCAGAATGCAGCTTAAGTTTCTGACTATACTTTCGTTGCCAGCAACAACCTACAATTCGAGCAAACTAGCTCATTTCTTCGAGATATTTATTCCATGTTAGCGCTAGTGTCATCAGTCCGTGAGAACATTTGGTAAAAATGCCACCAGAAAACGCCAGATGGAGATTTGATGAGACGGCCTGATTTCGTAGCATCAAACCCAAGGAAACATTCAGTGTTTGGTTCAAGAACATTCATCGATGTGCTAATCCTCCTTATGAGGCTAAAGCAATAAAAGTGGAAACAAACTCAACGCTAAACATTTAGAAACAGCACACGAGCAAGCAAACGGCAAAAGAGAGTCATCAAGGCAAGTGCATATAAAAAGTGGAGAGCAAAAGATACTCCAAAGTAAGAAGAGTATTTTTACATTGATGAAAAAAAGAGAATCTTATGAGACTCTTGCTCCCGAATTCTTTCGAAGCGCTAAGGGTCACAGGCCCCTGGCAATTCAATTTATCGTAGCTTAAGGAGGAGAAGCATCGGAGACTTCAAAAAGCAAGTAGAAGTCCCTCCAAGATGTAACCACAAAAAGGCGGAAACCAGAATATTTTGCATGGTAACTCGAAAAATGCAAAAGTAGTTGCTGTTGCAAAAGATACTGATTTATGTGTGCTGCTTGTTCATGCAACACAGAAGTGCAAACCCACAAATTAGTGGTTTATGTGCATAAATAACAAACAAATCGTCAAGATTTGAGGCATCGCTGAAACTTTTGGTTCCAAAATTTGCTGTATTTTATCACAGATTAATGGAATTGTGGGCTGAGACAACTGCATATAAGCACAACATTGATAAGGTTACTGTGAAAAAAGCTAACGAGGAACCAGAAACAAGTCATCATTAAAAGTCTCTCCGAAGGAGTTATCGCAAAAGCAAAGACATTCGCGGAACAGCAGAATATAGTGGAACAACATATAAAAGCTATTTAGGGACAAAGATATTTATCAAATCTGAAAAAAATCATCTGCAGCTGTTCCAGCAGATCCATAATCACTCAATCAGAAAAGAATTAAATTGTATCAACTTAACAAGGTTATTTTGGCTACACTGTTTAGGTGCAACTACTACAAGACATGTCCCAAAAGCCTGATGTTGAAATTTGGACGACATACTCGACCGTTTAAAGTCTAAATGGTTCACAGGAAAGCAGCTTCCTCATCTCCGAGAGCTTCCTTTACATCACAAGAATATGAAGGTGACGCAGGAGATGAATTTACCCATGAAGAAAATCATACACTTTCATACCCAGCGCTAAAGACCTATAGTGCGAAGACATCTTGGACAGCCTATAATAGTGCCAAGATATTTTCTGACTTAGCAACAGTCAAATGCAGATGCAGAGAAATAATTGTCCGGTTCAGAGTGGGAGCAAGACTTTGCGACTTCGGAGTAAGAAGTGACTCACTCGTCAGATAGTGACTACTACCTGTTTCGAACTTTGGCTATTGCGGTGGGCACAAATTCAATTTAAATGAACTAAATACTAATTATTTTAATTGAAAAACATATGGAAGAAAAGCTTTTGCTGACAGCCAGCGTCATATTAAAACAAAATTATGCTAACGTATCATTTTATGACAATAAAATACTTGATGACGTCATGCAAAATTTGTTATGACGTCATAGTGAAAATACTTATGTCGGCAAATCTTGCTTAAATATATATCATTTGAAAGCTTGCAATGAGACGAGTCAAAATATGTAAGTTGCGTTAAAAAATAACCCTTCAGAGAGGAGCTAACGATGATTTTGTCTGACTTTTTACCGTTAAATGACGTCATCAGTCACGTGACATTCAGGCATTTTCAAAAAAGTCACCTGGCAGATTATGAAAGCCTGAACTCCCTACTACCAGAATCCGTTGAGAAAGCAAACATTAGCTTGAATGTCAGATTGTCAAGCTATATGTCCTGTCTAAAAGCTTGATTTGACTTTTAGAGTCCTTTCTTGACACAATGCCAGGGCCCTAATTTTTCAGCCAGTCCGCCCCTGTCTCTTTCCCAACGGGACTCTGACCCCGTTTACACGAGAATGGATCCGAACAGGATCGGATCCAAAAGAGTACGGATAGGCCTTGCGTTTACACGGACACTGGTGGATCCGTATACTTTTGGATCCGCTATCCGAACACTTTTGGGATCGCTTTCAGAGGTGATCCCGTATGGATCCGATCTGGATCGGATCCCGTGTAAACAGATGGATCTGGTCCAGATCGGATTCGTCTCCCTTACCTTTCGAAAGTGAGATATTTTTCAATTCAAGGCAGTTTGAATATGTAATCCGTGGCTTTTGGCGCCAGAAAACCGAACATCAAGTTGATAGACTACTGTATTGAAGAATTATTACGAAACTTTGACAATATGTCGTCGTACATTGTCCTCATATTTTCCCAATCCTGCCCTTCTGCAAGCTTCGCAGTTTTGTAATTCAATACTACTTTTAGAAGAAGCGCAGTTTTTTCTTCAGTCCACGAAAACTGACCCTCTGTAACGTTACTTCCCTCCATGTTCAGGTCGAACTGTGTTTTAATCACGCAAGAAGTTCTGAATACGTCATATGAGCGCCACTATTATAAAAGCGCATGCGCGTAACCAATTGAATTCATCTGGATCCGTTCCCGTGTAAACGCAAATGGTTCTGGATCGGATCCCGTGTAAACCCATTGCCATTTCAGGGATCGGATCCAAAAACATCCGGATCCGCCAATATTCCTGTGTCCTTCGGTGAACTTTGCTTCCATTCAGTAAAAATTTTTTTTGATAGTCAGTAGCAATCAAATAACGCCAAGATGAAGGCTTGAACGTAAGTTAGGTTAAAGTTTTAAGTTAATGATTTGCCAAGAAAAGAATTTATTGACGCGTCAAAAATTCTTGAATGAAGTGAATTCTTAGAAGAACCGTTTGCAAGAAATTTGTACTGTTGTTGAAAACCGCTGATGAAACGACCGGCCTGGGAACGTGTTTCTTTCATAGTTTCCGCCACAGTCTCCGCCTCCCTAGTGAAGGGTTGATGTATATAATGGCGCCTTCCAAACTAAGGTACAAGTGCCAGTGGTGATTATCAGTGAGCATCCATGACATCGTGTGTCGAAAGCTGGATGTTTCATGATTAAAAGAATACATGATATCTTTGAAGGAATCTTATGGTAATCTTCGTGAATATGACCTCAGGTAATAATTTAAATACAGATCCTAGACATCTTGGAACTGCTCTTGTCCTATTGATAGGCATTTCCTGGTATTTAGGCCTAATTTGACCAATGCATTTTTATATTTCTTTAGTTACGGAAGATGCACCAGTGAAATGGTGTTTTTCGCAAGTGAAAGGCACTGTCGAGGAAGATATTACCGAAGGTTTGTTCATTTAGCATCAATATTTCTGTTTTTCCAGCCATCTTCTTTCCTGCAGGGGCGCGACTCCAAATATGGGATTTCTCAAGGGGCAATAAAGTTACAAGTGTTACGGAGCCATTTATTGCACATTGCCCATATTGTTTTCTACTATTTGTGCGCCAAAAGGCGAGAGTGGCTCACTTTGCAACGCAGACCTCAGTGTGCCTAAGATGATAACTTAGTCTAGGGTCTGCAGAAAGAGATGCAGCATTGACATATTTGCTGATTAATAAAGACTGGCATATTTTCCCCTTCATTTGGGGAAATTTAGAAAAACCCACCTACACCCACTGCAGCCACTACAGTACAATATATTACTTTACTAAAAGACTGCATCAGGTTCCTCTCGTGCAAGACACCCATCCATAGTTAAATGTTCTCTTTTCAGTTTTCACAAACTTCATTACGTGTGCAGTGTTTGAGCACATTTTTGCTTAAATTATTTGTTTTTGCAGTGTTAAGAACTGGTTTATCCTCTTTGTGAATTCTTTCTGACTGCCAAAGAGTGCCAAAGAAACTTAAAGCAATTGGAATACACTTTTGTGTAGACTGAAGTGTATAGGCTTATTCTGCAGAAATTTCTTGCACCCTTCCAACTCAATATATTATGTAGAATATACTAAGTATCAAAAGTGATTACTTTGTAGCCTCTATGGTTGAAATCTCTATCAGAACTTGAAATCCTATAAATTTTTTCATAGCATAAAAAAGAAAATTTTCTGCATGCAATATAATTATCTTGGCCTTTACAGCTGACCTTATATCAACTGTTGAGTTTAACCACAATGGTGAATTATTGGCAACTGGTGATAAAGGAGGAAGGATTGTTATTTTTCAGAAGGATGGTGCTGTAAGTTATGACATTTTTTGTTGTTCTGCAGTTCCCCGCAAAATATTTCAGATGCAGTTCCCCGCAATCCCTCTTACCACCAAGCATGGTGGCAGTCTTCATGAAACCCTTTAAAATGTTAGTATTCTGGTCCCCACTTTCAATTGTGTCTCATCAAGACGGATAAGAAAACGGTTTTGAAAACAGTGCAATTTGAAAATGGCACAACATGTTTCAGTGCAAACGCTTGAAACAAAACAATTCTATACCAGATTTCCCTCTCTTTGAATCCAGAGTGCTATCATTCTGTTTCAAAGTGTAACCCTTGAGAATTTCATGCCTTTTTCACAACCTGTCCTTTTCCAAATTTTTCTGATTTCATATGAAAACGATACAACATTGAATAATTTGTGGAAAAACGGGCCATATTGCCTAAGCCCTTCTGGGGAGGGTTGTTTAGCATTGCATTGTGCTCCACTTATTTTTAACCTTGCCAATGGTAGGAGCTGTATACTGAAATCACTGTTGTAAAACCAATAGCCTACAGAAAGCAAGCTTTCCAGCATGGGTCTTCAGCAGATTCTTTCACATAAAAACTGCAGCTCCTTAGAATGATGTATGCCTGATGATCTGATATTTTGCACAAAGTCTTTGTTACATATTGCTTATTGCCATGGGCCTAAATAGTGTAGCCTAAAATGTCATTGTTGCCCCATTTCAGGAATATGGCGAGCTCCTTTGTGTCCCCTTAATTTTTCTTGCTTAAGACTCAAAATTTATGAGTGTAGATCAGAAGACATACTGCAAAAATCTTGTCTAAACTGGATACCTTTTGTTTAAAAATTCAGCTTAATTCACCATTATAAAATTGATATTTAAGAAACATTTGCATGCTAACACAGGTCTATGCTAAAAAATGTGACTTAGTTTTTACAAGCACTGGGCTAGAAGATAATTGCAAATTGGTGTATAATGATGGTTTCTGCAACCTTGGATGTATAAATGAAATTTTCCGAACTACTACAAGCCCTGATGCTATGGTCATTTGGTCTGTGTTTGATTGCATTCAAATGTTCTCACAACAGCTTATCAAAATGATTGGTGAACCAGTAAAGATAAAGAGCAGTACAATGAGCAGTACAATGTATTGGAAGATTAAGTTGATTGGCATTAAAAATTTAAGAAAGAATAACTGAAATACGCTTCCTTTCTATTAGAAATGAAGATCAACTTGGAGTACTCCAGTTTATTAATGGTATAGGAAATTCCAATACTGATTCTTTCTTAGGAGTTTGTTAATCGGAAAAAGCACAGAAGAGTGAAAAATAACTTGATATAAATCGGCGAATAACATATGCATAAACCTCAAAGCATAAATGGAAGCAAAAATGCAGATCGAAAGTAGCGAGAGAGTTCTTAAAGGGTGAATGAATGGTTACATGTTTTTGACAAATTCCAAACGCTCACCTTGAGTCAAAGAGCAAAAATGAATCATTTCTGAAACTTTTTAAATTTTTTCCCGATTGCCATTTTGTTGTTTCTTATAGCGTGTTTCTTATAAAAAATGAGTGTATTCGTAACACAAATTTCATACTTGAAAATGTTGTCTAACAATTCTCATTCTTGCTATTCTACTCTATCTGTTTTTCCTTTCCTGCACAACCATTTACTATTCCATTGCTAGTTTTAACAGGTAATACTCTAGTTTGTTAACACTTGATGTCAAACGAAACAGAAATTTCCTTTTTATAACGATATTTTAAAAACCATATATCTATTTGACACAAAGTTATTTATGAATACCCTGATGTATAGCGATAGGTAGTTAAAACATTAGGGAGTGAGACAAAACAGATTCAATGAGAGCAATGTTATAAACAACTGCATGGGCAGAAAAAAGCCCTTGCAAAATTTTTTTGTGTGGGGTTTGTGTGGGCGCGGGCTAGAAAGACCTGTGTGGGGCGAGTGTGATCGCACGCCTTTCCCCGGAAGGCTTGGTGTTTGGTCAATTTTGACAAGATCTTGAATGCACCAACAGCCCCACATCTCAGGAACAGGTGTGCAAAAATTACCCAAAACTGCCAGGCAGGCCAGAACTATCAAATTTCCAGGATTTGAATTGATTTCCGCTAGTCTTTAGGTGCACCCTCAATGATGCCATGTCTGCATGATGAGTGCTTCATTGCCATGCTCTGCATATTGGACTCATATTGTCCATAATAGTTTTATACCAAATTTTCTGGAAGGCAAAAGAACTACTGTAATTCCTTGGTGTGGGCTTATTTGAAGCTGGGGACATATTTAGCAGCAACCAAAATATTTACAGGGTAAGTTTTCTTCCTCTTTTTGAGGCTGATCAGTAATGCAGATATATTGGGATAAACCTATTGCTGTCATGGCAATGGGGGCTTAATCAAGGGCAGAAGCTTATGTCACAAAAATTACTTTAGAATGGGGCCTTATTCGAAGGTGGGGATTTGTTCAAAGACTTTAGTTGCAAAGTTTTTTTGCTGCAAATTTGGCTTAATGATTAAGTATGGTTTTCTTCAACCCTTACCCTTACCTGGAACTTTATACTTGTCCACATGGCCCTCCACTAGAGCATAGTACTGTGTTGCCAAAGCTTCAGAAAGATTTTGAATTGCTGAATGTCTGTAAGAGCACTGAAGCTCCATTATATAACCTAAAAATTAACGAAAAACTGTTTTCTATTGCTTATTGAAGTTATGTACTATAGAATGTAATTGTAGAAAAATTAATGTTGAAACACAAACGATGTTTAGAAATTGAGCAATAGCAAGAATGAAGAACATCAAGACTCAACAATTTAATTTTCACAAAATATTTAAATATTTGTTGGTGTTAGAACATTTGTCTGATCACATTAAGTGTAAAAATTTACACCAAAGCATATATATTTCTACATATATCGCATAAAGGACTTTATGACAGACCTGTAAACAGTAATATTCACTTGTGTTTGTGCTATACAGACATGAACAAATTGTATCCTTGTCTATGAACATTAAGCAGGAACAATACAAATAATCGATTGAAATTATATAATTGATATAAACAAAGAAGTTCAAGCAAAAGGGCCAGCTACTAATGTACTTTAAAATATGTTCAGGCATAGAACCTAGACAACAAATGGCAAATAAATACAGTCCTGGTAATATGGAACTTATCTGCATGAAGGTAATTGCAGGCCTTCTCCAATAGTTAAAGCAAAAAAGAGGTACTCAAAAGCTGAATCTGTTTAAAAACCTTCAAAGAGAGGATATGTGATCAGATAAAAATGGAGTAATAAAACAACTTACCCCAGAAACCGTATCAAGATAAATCATACAAAAGAAGTTAGAAAAGTACTTTGAAAATAATTAACAAGAAATTAAATTAAGTAGACAAACTTAAATTAACTGATTTTGCATATTATTTAACTGAAGGACAGCAGAGACAAATCTTTTATGGACTACTGTTAAAAGCTCTGTGCAAGCTGGGCTGTTTTTCCTAACTTGCTACCTGATATCAGGGGCAGCAGCCTATGTGCAGAGTGCATCTTTGGCAAGTTCAGCATACTTGAATGTGTGTTTTAATGTTGATAACAACAAAATGAAAACCTTATGTCATTTCCTTTTACAAAGCAATTGGTAACATATTTGTTATCCGGGTGTCAACTCTTTAAATGTTTTGAAGGATCACAACAGGCTGTCAGTTTGCACGGCTATCAGTTTACTACTGCTGCATCACTGCGTCACGTATTTAGATTCTGCCAAAATGTCTTCCTTACTTCATATGGAGGGAGTTTCAAGCTAAGCTCAAGAAAGTAGAAATTGTGCTGCAGAAAGTTGCAATTAAATTCAATTTAATATTGATTAAGAGATGGAAGGGTCCAAAGGAAGTTTTGTTTTGTTTTATTTATTATCTGACCAATTTACCCAGTAGCTTGATGAGTTTTTTTTGTTTTGATTATAACAAAACAGCTGCTAACAGGGACCATAATAACCAAACATGAATTTGAGGAAAAAATGTTTTTATCAAAAAATGAAAGTGTTTACGCTTTGACCACCTTCTTCTGTTCACTTCAAAATTGTCCATTATTTAATAATTAGCATCAAACATGACCTAACATTTTAGCTTTGAAGTGTTGATCTTTGTTATTTGATCTTTGATCTTCCCTAACTGTGATCTTTGATGGAAACCCATTGTTGCATGATTTTTGGACCTTGAACCATTTATTGACAGGCTACATTGCAACGAATGTTCACGAAACAAAAAAAGACAAGATATTGTTGGTTCATGTTACTTTTGAGATACAAGGACTGGCATTAAATTAAGTAGACAAAAGTCGCTGAAATCTGACGATGCTTGTCATTTTTATAATAGAAAGCATAACAAATAACAAAGTGTTAAATTCGTGGTTAACTCGTTTTTTTGAATACTAATGATAGAACACTGATGCAGTCAGTATTCCTGTTGATACAAATACTGAAAACTATCCAGATTAAATTTTTACCAGGTTTGTTTCTTTTTCTTCCATGCAGCCAAAGACATCTCCTCATTATGGTGAATACAATGTTTACAGCACCTTCCAAAGTCATGAGCCAGACTTTGATTATCTCAAAAGTTTAGACATTGATGAAAAAATCAATCAAATAAAATGGTTGAAGAAGTGTAATGCTGCACATTTCTTACTTTCAACCAATGGTGAGTGAGACATTTTTAGATATGCATAGAAATGGTATATACATAGACATGATTATATGTATAGTCTGGTTAGTTGCAAATTTGTCTATTGCTTTAGCCAGAAAGGTTCTCAAAGTTATGTTTAACTGTCTTTTCAAAATTATGTATCAAATTTTCAAAATCTGAAAAACTCCAGCATTTGCTATGAAAATTGTTTTTGAATTTAATAAAAATTGAAGGGAATCATTGCAGAATGTCAAAAAACCTGTTTTTATTTTGTTCAGTAGCCATACAGAACCACAGTAATCTGCATTTGAATTTTTTTATCAAATGCAATTTTGAGCAGTTGTATTTTATATTCTAACACACATGATGTTAATTCACTGACAGAATCAAATGCCTTTTGATAACTTTGCAAGCCTCCATTTTCTGGCTCTGGGACAATATCTCACTGGCCCCTATTCAATGTCATTGCTTCATACAATATGCTAGTGTTTGTTTTAAATCAAGCTATGTTTATATCTCATAGCAATTGGAGTATTATATACTTTTTAAAATTAAATTAACTTAATGCCACTCTCTAACATTTATCTGGATGAAGCAAACTATATTATACTATTTTTGTTAACTGTATATGGTAAAGAGATTCAAAAGTATTCTAAACAGTGACCAGTTTATGTCAAACATCCATTTTCTATATTCATTAAGGCTTTTTTTAACCATGTTCTGATGGCAAATATGTCTCTTCTTTTATATACGCAAAAAATGTTTACTTATGACTGGGTATTAAAAGAGTTAATACTGTAGGTGTACATCCTGCATCTTACAGGTATAATTTTCATTGTAGGAATCAATTCCTGGTTTGATTTTTTTGCAGAAATCATGTATATATATAAAGTTTTTTAAAGCTCTGTTTCAATGACAAATTCACTGTTCAGTTTGTAATCTAGCATGCACGAGTTTATTAGAGCCGGTCTTCTGGATTTTCCATTCCAATTATGTAGGTAATTCCTGCATATGCAATTATTATTTTTCTGTTATCAACCAATAATCAACCTGCCACTAAGAAGATCTCAGTGTCATCTGACTTAATTTTGTAGATAAAACTATCAAGTTATGGAAAATTTCAGAGAGAAATGTTCGTATAGATGGTCCTTTGAACACAAAGACACAGGATGGTACCATGGATCTCAATCCACAAGATATTAGCGTTTTAAAGATTCCTAAATTGCAGCCAACGTCCTTAATGATAGAAGCAAGTCCCAGAAAGATATTTTCAAACGCGCACACTTACCATATTAATTCAATTGCCATCAACAGTGATGAGGAAACCTACCTATCAGCAGATGATTTGAGAATCAATTTATGGCATCTCCAGAGAACAGATCAAAGTTTTAGTATCCTTTCTTTGAGTGCCTGTTGTAAGCATTTCAACGATCTCACTGTTGCTTCATTGTATGTTCTTATTCCATTTTACTGCTGTCTTCTACAGCTAAGCTGTGAAGAGGGTGATTAAAATACTGAGAAATAGATTTAGCCTTTGCTTAAGCTGCTGATTTGGGATTCTCGTCAATTTTTATAATTTGCCAATCGAAGGAAATCACCAAAGTGAATTTGAATATTTTCCTGCAAGTCTTTTTCACTTTTCATTAATAGGCTGTTTGGGAAAGATTTTAAGAAAAGGAGCACCGCATCTTTCAATCTCTAGCCGAATAAATCTTTAACTATACTTTTAAGATATTGTCGATATCAAGCCAGCAAATATGGAAGATTTGACGGAGGTAATCACGGCAGCAGAGTTCCATCCCATTCACTGCAATGTATTTGTTTACAGCAGCAGTAAAGGAACAGTGCGATTGTGTGACATGAGAGAAAGTGCACTGTGTGACAGTCATGCAAAATGTGAGTATTTCTACTCTTCTTGTTTTTTGTTTGTCACCGTTGCATTATGTAGTTCCAAAATCGTTGTTGCGGTAATGTTTTCAAGAAATATCTTTATTGAAAAGTTAGTAAATTTTTTTGGTTTGGACCTGACTTGACATGCCCTTGTTTCTTCTTTGACAGTATTTGAAGAGCAGGAAGATCCACTGACTCGCTCTTTTTTCTCGGAAATAATTTCATCGATAGCAGATGTAAAATTCAGTAACAGTGGCCGCTATATGCTGACCAGGGATTACCTTACAGTCAAGGTTTGGGACCTGAATATGGAGAAACAGCCAGTTGAAACATACCAGGTTCACGAGTACTTAAGAAGCAAACTTTGTGCGTTGTATGAGAATGACTGTATATTTGATAAATTTGAATGTGCTTGGAGCTGCGACGATAGGTAAGTTGACCAGCTATTGTAATTTCATTATCACCCTTTTCAATGTCATCTTTTTGTTGGTGTCAAGTAGGAAGAACAATGTTCCGTCTTTACTGACGAACATTTATCCGTTTTATCTTGAATGCAAAGAACTGGTTCTTAAGATTTTATTTACAAAGTCCTCAGATCAAATTCTTAGCGATTATTAAATACAACGCAATGCAATGCACAATAAAGCCTTTGCAGTGCCACTACAAAACTTATGAGTGAACACAAATTTAGCTTGTTAAGTTGCAGGCGTTTCCTTGACCCTACTCATATCCACAATTATTTTCTGGTTTTCACTGGATACTCATTGAAACTACTTTTCTTTCTTTATTCTAATACCATTGGAATCCAAAATAAACAAAATTTTACCACTTTCATAGCGGGATCTTGCCTCTAATACGCCAGGGAAACCATGTGTAGTTTTTTCAGCACCTTTTTTCGTGGTTCAATACACCAATTTGACTTACGGCCTCATTTTGAAAAATTCTTCAAAATTTATTTGTATAAAATTTTTGACCGCAGATTCAGATTGAGAGCAATGATTTTAGTCTGATTGTAAGTTTTCATTAGCATATTGCTCACGATATTAATTTTATGACGACACAAAGATAAAAACTTTATAAGGGATTTGACCGTGATTGGCGACTAGGGGGTAAAGTTTTCCCCGGAACGATTTTTGCGGTTAAATCCCTTACAAGTTTTCAAACTTCATTTCTCCGTAAAATCTAAAATACAAGCTGAAACGATATGAAAAATGGTATCCCGCCTAAAATTATAGCGATAAAACCAAATCTGAGCTTAAAAAAGTCGTATAATTAAGTTTGGAGAAATTTCCAAAACGAGGTCGTAAGTCGAATTGGTGTATTAACTTTGCTTTTATTTTCTGCCAAATTTTCATTTGCAAATTTTTTGATAGTTGAGAAGGACTTTTCACGATAAATTTAATTGTCTCCTATCTTATTATTCTCACAGAGTTTTCTAGGGTTTTGTAACAAAATTCTCCATTTTTCAGCGAAATACTGACCGGTTCTTATAACAATTTCTTTCGAATATTTGGAAGAGAGCAGAAATCTGGACTGTGTTTAGAAGCAACAAGGGAAAATATGCGGCCAAGACAGTCATTAAAGTCGAAGAAAATCACCACAAGTGGAAAACGTAAAAAAGATGAAATCAGCGTTGAATGCCTAGACTTTAGCAAGAAAATTTTGCACATCGCCTGGCATCCAAAAGACAACATCGTTGCATTAGCTGCTACTAATAATCTTTACCTGTTCCAAGAAAAATTATAGGAGACTGTCATTTTTGTGGCGGTGGGTATTAGTCAACAATGTTTACAGTTGCAACACACAAGTTGATGTTTCTCTCAACTTGTAACGAACCGAAGCCAACTCGAAATGGTCAACAGCGTTAACATGTGCTTGCATGTTTGTTATTAGCACATGCAGCACCGCCGTTCGACAGTTCGTCTCTCTTAACTTCTTGGATGTTTTCCATTTTTATTTATGTATGTTGAGGCACTTGGAAACTTTGAAAATTTGATCACACTTCCCAAAATACGAAATTGCTATTGTATTGTAAGAATAATGTTGATAACATGTTTCATAGGTTTACTTGAGAAAAAACTTCCCCTCGATTTTTGGGCAGATGATTTGATGTAACCATCGTAGCAAGTTTCAAGGGACGTTATGTCATGCACTGTGTTGCCCTTTTTAGCGAACTTATTGAAGATAATTCAACCCTAATCATGATAAGCGTATCTGAACAAAATGCTATCTACGTTTACTCGTTGTAACTTAATTAGCTATTTCATAGAACAGCTGACATGCTGTAAGCCAATTGACAGAATATAATACCATTACAGGGATGTCCTTTGTTGGACTTGATAGGAACAATGTTGTATCTTTTTTTAAAGATTTGACTTGTACCAGATTGATTACCTTAATGCCAAATTTTTCACGGTACCAACCACATCTCTTTGAGACCTTCAGTTAGCAGTGAGACGATCTTTAAGCCAGCCGTATACCTTCTAGTAACTTGTTTCAAAATTGTCATATATAAAAGGGTGTAATCACTTTCGTGAGTATTATTAAAACACCAAGGAACATAACAACACCAGCAGATGAAAAGTTGTATTTCTCAAATTCTCTCTTTTTCGTGTCCGGATTTTTTTTCTCAGCTTTTTTTCGCCATGGTCCTCTATTAAGAGTGATTTTGAATAAACAAGATGCCTTTCATAATGACCGGCCGGGGAGAAGCTCGTGCTAAGAGCTCTCCTGTTCTACGAAAATTGATATGAAGATTGTTTTGTTAGATGATTGACATCAAACATTTGATCACAGGCGTTGATTTCATTTGCAAACGTAGTAGCTACATTGTTTATCATCCTTCTTACCAATGTGTCTCGCTAACTAATTAAGACTAAAATCAAGTATAACACTTCTAGGTGCACAACTGAGGAAATAGCAATGCTTGATGTCATCAGTTACAGATGAGAGCTTGTCGGAGCTCTCTTTATCATATATTTGGTGACTGGCTCATTTAGAAGATGTTTAAATGAAAACTGCTTTTATCATCGAACCCAACGTTGCAAACGCAGAAGAAAGCAACAACAAATTAATAAGTTTTTAAATATATTTGATATCTTTAAAGTATTCATAGATGGCGCTTGTGTCGGTTATCTGACAATACTTTTTAAGAAAGCTATCTTAACACTTCTTGTTAACACTTCACTGTATGAATCGTTTTATCTGATCGCTAAGTCGTTATCTTAAAAACTCAAGGGTAATAGTATAAACCAAATGCATCGCTTCACCTTATGGAACTAGATCGTGTGCTACAACGGCCGCTCTATCATTCTGAATAAAGGGATTTGTTTTCATCTTTCGCCTTAACGAAGGTAGAGCTTGTTTACGGTGACATCATCTTCCTTTCAGGTTGTGTTTGCCAGCCAATTTGTAAATATACTTTGCATCATTTTCCTCCGCTCTGGAGAGCCATTGTTTACCGTAGGTATGATTCTGGAGGGCTTCAAACTCTTCACGAATGACTCCAGCTCCGAGAAGCTGCTATGCTCGCTGTAGGGAACTCCTATGAAGGATTTATCAGAATTATCAATCATCGGTTGAGCGCAATATTGTTTTCAAGAAAAGATCTGGTCTGAATAGAAACTGTGTTATCATTATATCTGAGAAGAAAAAATAGACAGGCAGTGTTATCATTATATCCCAGTAGAAAAAATGGAGTAGACCTTTCATTTTTATGCTAAATGTGTTATCAAAGTTGTGGTATTAAAGGTAACAAAAGTTTGCTAATTAGTCTAGAGACATTACCCCTCAACTTAAACAATGAAACCATCCAACAAAAGACCATGATGCAATGCATACCGTAAAAGCTCTATTAAGTCCCCGGGGCTTATTTATTTGTTTCAGTCCTAGAGGGGGGGCTAAAAGAGAAGGGGACGTATTAGAGAGAGGGGGGCTTATTAATAATTCAATCTAAAAAATGTAATAAATCTGCCCTTATGCATTTTTGTTATGAAAATTTCATACAAATGCTCTCAAAAACTTGCTAGCAACTTCGAAAGGTTCTGAAAATCAATCAATTATAAAGTCCTCATCTTCTTCAGAGTCACTAGCATCGATTGATATCCCCTGGGGCATCATCCAAACAAATGCAAATGCTCTGACATTGGCGGCTTAAGAGGAGGGACTTAAATAGAGGGGAGGGCTAATTGTAAATTTTTGCAAATAAGGGGGGCTTGAAAGAGAGAAGGGGCTTATTGAGCTTTTATGGTATTTCCTATCCAAGCGGAAGAGATTATTATGAAAAAATGTCTGTCAGAACACATCTACTGGTTTTTAGTTTTCAAGGATTGTGTTATCAATAAAAATAAACTCAAGTTTAGTCTAACAGTATTCAGTCATCAAAACCCTAATGGGAACAGAACATTTCAGATTGTAGTAATATAAAATTATCATTCCATGTGATAGGGAGCATCAATTGTTTACAACGTAGAAAATGTATCACTTTATTAATGTCCCCTCCCTCTTCCAAGCAAGGAGTCCTCATAGTTTAGTAACAAATTTACGAACCATAAATTGTTACTGATCCAGATACAGTTGGCCTTATGTTCCAAAGATCTATGATTCCCGAATTGTGAGTCCAGCCTGTTGGCTTGAACGCGATTATTCTATTGAAATGTGGATTTGATTTTAAATGTGCTTTCAGCCCCTGTTGAGAAATAAAGAGAAACAATTACATGTATCCTAATGAAGAAATTGCTTGGATGAAATTTTTGCTGTAGATAAGCTTGGATAACTTCACGCGGTACTAAATGAAAGCAGGGATGTGGGGGGGGGGGCAGCCCCCTTGTTAAAATTTTCGAAAAAAGAGAATTGTTTGTGCTTGGATACAGCCAAGAATCATATAACGCAAAGAAAGCTGTGAAGAATTGTTACTTCACCAAAGGTCAGTCATTGACGACAGGGTAAGGAAGCAACTGACAGATTCAAAGGCATTGCAAGCTTTATATGTATGAAAATGTACACAAAGTTTGACATATAGACGGAAAATTCTTGAATAATTTCGTACCGAGTACGTTTAGTTGCAGTTTTGTATAGACAGTTGGTTTTTTGCTGCATTTAGAAATGCCTGATTCAACAACCGGTTGATATTATTTGACTCTGTCTTGTCTAGTTTTAATATTTCATGCACTACACTTTTTTTATAAGAACAATACAATTTTTTCAACACTGGATGCTCCTATTTTTTGGATAATTTTAGGCTCTGGTGTTCTTAGTTTTATTTCTTTCAAAATTGATTTTTCTGTATCTACAAACTATGAATACTTCCTGAGTCCAATGAATAACAGTTCTGCATGACATTTTTAGTTAGTAGCACTGTTCATTAGCTGAAAAAATCGCCTCTGTTTTGTTAACACGAGAGAAATTGTTTCAATTCAAAATCCAACTAATTGGTCATTATTATTAAAAAGAAAATTCTTCCTTATCGCTGCCATAAATATTCAAGATGCATTTCTTGCCATTCTTAGAAGGCTGAATCTCAACATTTTTCTCGCTGCCAACGAGAAATTATTTTTAGATATGCCCTTTTACGAATGGTGGCGGCTTTTACTGAACCCTGAGCAATATAAACAATTTGCCTCCTAACTTGCTATAAAGTCCCCCCCCCCGGACTCTTCCCACAGTATCGATGCTCTCATCTCAGTTGCCGCTCAGCGAAGTCGATGTGCCTGGCTGCTCAACCAATGTTCAGAAAAACATCAACTCTTACCATGTTCAAATTGTAATGAATACATGACAAAGAGCGACTTAGAAATTTCGTGGAGCCCCCCTTGTTAAAATTTTACGACTCATCCCTGGATGCATGGGATATCCCTTGGTGGAATGAGTTATATCGGACGCTAGTGACATTAGCGATACGAGCGCAGGATGCTGAAAATGCTAGCCACCAAGGCACATAAGTTGGTAAAAAGAAAACAACTTGTAAAAGATTCCATGAAACCATTCAACTGTGAATGGTGCAAAACATAATGGGATATAAGTGAATGTGTGCCAACAGATTCATTATAGTTTAGGCAACATACCTTAGCGTTTAGACAGTTCATTGGCAAAAGATGAATTTGTGATTGACTCCACTGCTGAGACAAGCGCTTCTCAAGCTCAGGCCATTTATACGAGGCTAGTATTTTCTTTTTACTTCCTTTCACACCGATCATGCAGTCAAGTGCATTGGCGATGGCTGGTGAAAAATTGATATTTCATTAGCCACATGGAAAGCTTAAATGCTCGATCGGTACTTTAACATTCAATTTAAAAAAATTAATTAAATTTAAATAGGGTTGCAAACCCAAAATATTTAAAATAGGTATGTTCGATCGTCCATATATCGAACAATTATTAGCATTTTCTTTTACCAGACAATTCTTTCATATGTTAAAGTGGTAAAATTAAAGACCATCATATCAGCCTTGTGCATAAAAAAGAGTCAAAAATAGCATCGGCGGAAATAGCAATGTGGAATTTCTGGCTATTGGTTTGAATCAAAGGCAACTGTGTGTTTAGAAGAGTTACCTACATAAATGTTCTGATATGGTGCAGTGAAAGGGAAATTTAAATATATAACGCATCAAAAAAGTTCCTAAGTTATCATAGAAAAAATAAATATTTCTGTCAAAATAAATGTTCCAGCTTTATATTATGTCGATTTTGCATCATAAATCTTCTTGCAGCTTTTCAGCAAATACTACAAATACAGCTTTAAATATTAGACAAAGCTGGCCTTGCGAATTCGCTAGGGGCAATTCATCCTTCGACGCTTTATATAATGAAAGGACCTTGGAATTAGACAATCAGAGCGATGTAAAAAAAACGAATAAGAAACATATATCAAGTTATATCTAAATCTGCAGAAAAATCTAATGAGCCTACAGGACCTTGAGATTTTTATAAATTCGGAAGACTAGCTCTATTCCCATGCAAACAAAGAGGGCGTTAACTCCCCTCTCCCTCATGCAATGCTAATTCGCTATCTGAAAAATAGATACAAAATGTATCACTTGTATCTGTACTTTAAATTGCTTCACAACATTTTTAAGGTCCGAGTGAATGTTGCAGCTCGTGTTTAACATCAAACGGAGCAAGACTTTTGGCAAGCGGTGTACATCAGTACATTAAGCAGAGGTGGATTACCAGCCCAATAGCTATAGTTTCGAAACATACTTGGTGAGAGATCGAACCAAATGCATAACCTTACCAAGAAAAATCCTTTCTTTGCCAATAGTATAAGTACCACAAACTATCAAAGTTCTCTTGTTTGCACGAAGGGCTTCCAATGATCTACTAACTGTGAAATCAATTACCCTTTGCTGTGTCGGAAAATTGTATTCGGGGCTGCAGTATCTAAAGTATTTTGAAAAAAACTTGATTAAGAGGGAGCAGATGGAAAGGAAAAATTCTTAAATCTTAAACATATCAAAACATAAGTTGAGTATTTGAAATTGATTTCATTTCTTAAATACGCCAAACTAGCCTAAACATTAAAAAAATACGGCTTTGCCATCCAATACCTCAATGATTGTACAAACTACTGCAACTACCACAACTTATCAGGTTTCAATTCTTATGTTTTACATCAAACCTATTGGTATGAAAAGAACTGTTACATTGAAAGTTGCAGAAATCAACATTCGACCTTTGTCAATTCACGGTGGTAATGCAACAAAGTGGATAGGAAAAGATTAAGCGCAAAATTACGGAGATTTAAAAAAGGTGGGCTCTTGATCTCGCCACCTGATCTGTAAAGTTACATAGATTATGCACGGATGCTACAGAAACAAACAGTGCGATGGAATGTGAATAACAAACATATAGCTAAGCTAAAAAGTTATGAGAAAATCAAATTCGAGTCATTCACTCTGAATCATTAAGAGCCTATTTGAAAAAATCAAAAGTTATATGCTGCATTTGCCAGTTGAAGTGAAAATGAACCATTGCTCAAGCTTGGCTTGTTTTCTTTTTTATTTGAAAATAAAAGAAAAAAAATGATGTTTAGATGCGCACAGAAATCAGTTTAAAAGCAGAACACGCAAAAAGGTAACGATCTTCCAATACTTAACCATCGTAATGAACTGATACAACTACGTAGAATAAAACCAACACCCAGAAGGCTGCCACACATGCTGCATACTGTCATCAGGAACAATACATCAAAGCCTGTAGAGAATTAGCTGGCCGAGTGGCATGCGAGTATAGGAAATGAGGTAAAGTGGCTTGCACTAGAAAAAGTGATAGCCATAATGCCACATTAACAAATTACCAAAGCTGTTAGCTAGAAAGAAGTGACACTATCAGCTAGAAACAAACGATACTATCAGCTAAAAGTAGAAGAAACTGTCAGCTAGAAAGAAGTGACACTATCAGCTAGAAAGAGACGACAATGTCAGCTAAGAATGAGACGACAATGTAAGCTAGAGAGAGACAACACTGTTGGCTAGAATGAGACGATACTGCAATCGAGAAAGAAACGACATTATCAGATAGAAACAAACGATACTATCAGCTAAAAGTAGAAGAAACTGTCAGCTAGAAAGAAGTGACACTACCAGCTAGAAAGAGACGACAATGTCAGCTAAGAATGAGACGACAATGCAAGCTAGAGAGAGACAACACTGTTGGCTAGAATGAGACGACACTGCAATCGAGAAAGAAACGACATTATCAGATAGAAACAAACGATACTATCAGCTAAAAGTAGAAGAAACTGTCAGCTAGAAAGAAGTGACACTATCAGCTAGAAAGAGACGACAATGTCAGCTAAGAATGAGACGACAATGTAAGCTAGAGAGAGACAACACTGTTGGCTAGAATGAGACGATACTGCAATCGAGAAAGAAACGACATTATCAGATAGAAACAAACGATTCTATCAGCTAAAAGTAGAAGAAACTGTCAGCTAGAAAGAAGTGACACTACCAGCTAGAAAGAGACGACAATGTCAGCTAAGAATGAGACGACAATGCAAGCTAGAGAGAGACAACACTGTTGGCTAGAATGAGACGACACTGCAATCGAGAAAGAAACGACATTATCAGATAGAAACAAACGATACTATCAGCTAAAAGTAGAAGAAACTGTCAGCTAGAAAGAAGTGACACTACCAGCTAGAAAGAGACGACAATGTCAGCTAAGAATGAGACGACAATGCAAGCTAGAGAGAGACAACACTGTTGGCTAGAATGAGACGATACTGCAATCGAGAAAGAAACGACATCATCAGATAGAAACGAACGATACTATCAGCTAGAAATAGAAGAAATTGTCAGCTAGAAAAAAGTGACACTATCAGCTAGAAAGAGACGACAATGTCAGCTAAGAATGAGACGACAATGTAAGCTAGAGAGAGACAACACTGTTGGCTAGAATGAGACGATACTGCAATCGAGAAAGAAACGACATTATCAGATAGAAACAAACGATACTATCAGCTAAAAGTAGAAGAAATTGTCAGCTAGAAAGAAGTGACACTATCAGCTAGAAAGAGACGACAATGTCAGCTAAGAATGAGACGACAATGTAAGCTAGAGAGAGACAACACTGTTGGCTAGAATGAGACGATACTGCAATCGAGAAAGAAACGACATTATCAGATAGAAACAAACGATACTATCAGCTAAAAGTAGAAGAAACTGTCAGCTAGAAAGAAGTGACACTACCAGCTAGAAAGAGACGACAATGTCAGCTAAGAATGAGACGACAATGCAAGCTAGAGAGAGACAACACTGTTGGCTAGAATGAGACGACACTGCAATCGAGAAAGAAACGACATTATCAGATAGAAACAAACGATACTATCAGCTAAAAGTAGAAGAAACTGTCAGCTAGAAAGAAGTGACACTATCAGCTAGAAAGAGACGACAATGTAAGCTAAGAATGAGACGACAATGTAAGCTAGAGAGAGACAACACTGTTGGCTAGAATGAGACGATACTGCAATCGAGAAAGAAACGACATCATCAGATAGAAACGAACGATACTATCAGCTAGAAATAGAAGAAATTGTCAGCTAGAAAGAAGTGACACTTTAAGCTAGAAAGAGACACTATCAGCTAGCAATCCATTTCAGTAGCTACACCTTGGGACTTGGGAAGATTTATGGCGGACATTAGCTGCAGAAAGGGACAAAAAGGATAACTGGCCATCAAAACAAAGTGAACAGGAAAGATATAGAAAAGATGGATATACGCAAGCTCCATGGAAATTCTCAAAAGATCTGTAACTTTTCAATTACTAAGGTTCAGTTGGCAGTACTGTCCTGCTTACTTCATTCAAACTTAAACTAATTCCAGGATCCAGGCAATTTTAGTGAACAAATAACAACACCTTGGCTAAGTTCAGTGTAAAAATGCAGGTAAAACAACTTACGTTGTGTCTAAGTAGAGAACATCAGTGTTTTTGCTCTTCAAAGCTGGATGCTCCCACATTGATGGAACTGCGCGAAAATCGCCTTAAAGATTAATACAAATCTCTCAGCCTTAGCATTTCTTAAAGAAAAACCCGTGTTGTGCTAAATTTTATCATCACTGGCGTAAAATTCATGCTTGGATGAAGGCTTTTGATGAAGACCTTGGATAGGAGAGGGAGACATTTGTTGGGGGAGCTAGACGCAATTATTGAGATATTGGTTACAAAAAAATGCTTTGCGTTGTTGTCAGCTAGCAGAAAATCAAAGATTTTCTCAAATTTCTTTAACCGAAGTCCATTTAATATTAATGCTAAAGACAATTTTAAAAATTGACAGGGCCGAGTAACAAAAATCTCAGGTAACTTAAGGTGCATCCTTTTTCTCAACTGCTGACTTTTTGCTAGCGTTAAAAAATATCTCATTTTGCAAATCTTCAATTTTTGTGAAGCACTTCATTGCCTGTTGAAAGTTCTACTGTATTGAAAGTATTTGAACATGAAATTAAAGACAGATTTCATTCAAAACTTGACATCTCTTATGCTGCCAATGTTTTCATGGAATACGTTGCAATGGGTTACCTGTGTGCAGAATTCTTTGGCCATTAGAAAGTACAAAAAGAATCATGACGGATCCAGGACAACTATAATAGAGAAGTAAAGGTTAACAAAAATCAGCCCATTAATATTTATACATTTTAGAAAAATTGGTACTGTATTTGTAAAAATTCACCGTGGCAAAATTGTCATTGCATCCCTTAAATCAAAGCTTTAGTGCCACATCACTCGAAGGGTTTGGGTAATCTGAGTAAAGTTGTGAGACAATGTCCTTTCATATTACCAAAATGCATCTTTTGACACATTTCAGAGCTGCACTATTTTATCATACATACTAGCTTCCATAGATACTGAAAGAAAGTGCTCGACCTCTCCCATATCAAGTATCTATCCCTTTTTAAAGGAATTAGATAGACCTTATTTTGGCTAAGCTAGAGCTAGCTGCTCCCCATGCTCTTGGCATTAAAAATACCAACAGCTACACTTATCAAGAAACTGTAAAACAGGAGTGAACAAGGTATCACCTACTGATTAGCATCCAAAAGAGTAACTTTAACACCCTCAATTTCTATCTCTTCATTAACTGGCAAAGTGTGGACGTGTTGTGGATCAACCTTCAACTGTGTGCATACTAAGGAAGCAGTGATCTGCAGCAAAAACATAGGCAAATGCTTTACAGGAATTTAAGAAAGCATTACAACATTATTCAAGAAATAAATATTTTGCCAGAATATCCAACTTAAGTAAATTAAAATTGTAAAGATTTCATACATAAGACATAAAACTACTTCAGGCCTGGCCGTTTGAGGCCAGCGATAGCTCGCGCTCGCCTCCACCCTCCCCTTGCAACCTGAGGCGAGTTATGAATTGCTCTCCTAAACAGAACATGAAGGGAGAATCGCTCCCCTAAAATTTCCATTCATTTGCCCCTTTCCTATTCAGAGAACCCTGAAAACGTACAAGGGTTAATTGGTTTATTTTTGTAACAGCAATTTCTCCCGTCATTGCATTTTTTGCAATTAACTTTTTGCTTGTTGGGCGGTTTTTTATCATAGGCATAAACTTCGATCTATTCTGAAAAGGATCGTTAACGGAAAAGTACGTTTGTAGCGATTAGAACCTTTCAATCTTAATAAAACAGGAATATTTTTGGAAGGAAAGTCGAAGAAATTGGTAGGAATTGTAGATTGGGGATATAATAAGACAGCAGGTCCCTTCCAGCAATAGAAACAAAACTATCCTTCAAAGAGAACAAGGTACTCTGTTTTGCAGATCAAAAACGACAACCAAAACATGGAATTCCACTATCCAGCAGCATTTACTAAAAAACCCAGATTGGGTGAAAAACTATAACGGCGACATGTTTCGCGTTATTGGCAAAGCCTGATCATCGTTCCATCTAGCAGTGTGTGAACATATCTACTACATAAACATGACCGACTGCTTTTGTGTAGACATAACCTCAACAGCCATGTGCTTGCGTTTCCTGATTGGCCTATTTCGATCCAAAACTGGGTATTTTAGCGTAGAGTTCTCCATCTATGTTCTGACGTTTTATTCTCTGAAGAGTGCTAGACGTATAACTTCAGCTTGGTTTAAATTTTTTTTTTCAAAGCCATTTTAAAATTCTGTGCAATAAAATAATTGTTTTGCAAGAGAATTGTTGTTTTTGCGTTGTGCCAGCTTTACAAAAAACTGAAAGAGTCTGTTCTTATGAATACTTCAAGTAAAGGGGGTGCCTAAGTCACGGTTGAAGCAAATAAAAATTGAAAGGAGTAAAACAGCACACTCCTGACCGAGGCTATTACATTAAGGCAACCGACAGATACTAAAGGGGCTTATTAAGTCATCTGTCGATTGTCTTTAAAGTACACATTCTATGTGTTACTGATCTAGCTCGCCTCAGCAAATGAGGGGAGCAATTCACAGCTCACCTATGAAAATACAAACAGCCAGGCCTGCTACTTTCCTAACAATGAGACTTCATTGGATATTCAGCTATACATAAATACTAATTGGCTGGAAAACACTGTCTAGAAAAGAAAGAAAGACTCTTACCTTGGAGCAATACAAATTGTTTCTGAAAGTCTTTTTCAGGCCCAAATAATGGTCAAAGTGAAAGTGACTTAGAAAGTAGGCTATACAACCAGGAATACTTCCATAATTAAATGCATCTACAGTTATAGATGTACCTGAAACAAAACATTAGCTTGGAAAACATCTTGTCTTAAAGTGGACAAGTAAAATAACTATAAAAGGAAATTAATACAGCAATGCCCAATCTAAGGCTTAGACCACTGATTCCAGGCATCATGAAGCCACAAGACAGTTTATATAAATGTAAAAAAATGCTAAAGACAGAACTGCACTTTGGTTTTGAAAAGCACTGCACGACCTGCAACTTATTGAAAATACAAAAAGTGGAAAAGGAGCAATAATGGGTACTTTGCCCCCAAGCCACTGTTTTTCACTGTGTGCAGTAAAGATTAATTTTGGATCCCCCTGGCCTTATGATCCCAAACATCCCTCTTTTCAGAAAACACACTCACTTTCCAAATTGAAACTTGAGAAGTCTGACTTACTTTGTGCTTGGGTGTTTGAAACTGTTAATTCCCCTCACTGCTAATAGAGAATAAGCTAAAAGTCTTGGCTGGAAATTTTTTGTTGCTGCAATGATCCTAATGGCATAGGCCAGTTAATGACATTTGTTGCAGGCAACGCCCTTTCCAGCACCCAACTTTTAGAATGGTGTGCAGTGCAACCACATAGCTGTAGATTTCGGCTAGGGTGGGCAAACTTGTGCAAGAAACATACCTGAGGGGGGCTTGCTTTTACAAAAAACAAATAAATAACAAACAGATAGAATTCAGTTAGAATTTTTGACACTAATTGATTCCACAAAATCCAAAGACAATAAATTATCATCCTAGTTCTACAACATCTAAACATTATCTTGCAAAAGATTTTTTTAATTATCATGTTGTGTGTGACAAAACCTATGACTATAGCTTATAATCAAATTTTAGAAAGTCTATAAAGTTTTAAAAGTATCTAGATTATCCATGATAACCCAGCTACGTGTTGGGCTAAGTTTTCATTAATTTCAGCATTATTTCAGAGATACCTTGAACCCCTTCTGTCTTTGTCATTCAATGCATGCTATCAAATGGTCAGGCATTGCCACGCACATGGAGGGAGCAAATAATGCCATCAAATTGGCCTATGCATGAGTAAGATATTTGACCATTGGTTTTGACCTTCCTAGGACTGCAGTTCTTCAAAGAAATGTTGGAAGTTTTGCTTCTAGTATCTGAGCAAAATTATTCTTTTTATTTGATTGGAGGAGACAACATGTTGTATACTGATTGAAAATTGCACACAAGTGGCAAATGTAACGCAATTTTGTATAATACATTCCTTTTCATCAAAAATTTCACATTATGGAAAATGTCTTTAGAAATTTCTCACGAGTATAGTTTCTCCAAACACATTTGGTACAGACTTTTTGCTTGTAACAGCTTTTCATGCTTGAATGAGGTTTATTTGCTATAGGTGTAAAATTTAAAAACCAATCTAGATTTTAATTTCATAATGGCACCAAGGTATCTGGTCTTACTGGCAATAAAAAATACATTTGATGTGTTTTCTTTGTATTAGAAATAAATTATTGGTACCTGGAATCTTTTTGTAGAAAGGACAGCTTTTTTCTGTTTAAAACTCTGTTCACCATAGTCTTTGGTGGTAGTTGAAAGACTACTGACAGCATTTGTTTGAAGCTTGTTTTTTACACCAAAGTATGAGTTTAAATTTGTCTGAAACTTATTTTTCATACCCTTTTTCTCCAGGTTGTTTACAGATGAATTCTGGGTTCCTGGATTCAGGTTGCCCATGATATGATTAGTGGAACTGTTAAATTTGTTGTCAATTTTTGAATGACATGTACCAGTGACAGCAGATTCATCTGCATTAGCAACAGATGAAAATGAGTCTCCATCAGCATCATCAAAAATATAGTCTTCTGTATTGCTTTTACATTGGTTATTCTTGTGACAGAATGTTCTATTCGGAGAATGAAGACTTGAAGACCCAGTAGCAACTTGCGTTAAATCTTCAGCAGCTTTTGCTATATCTTCAGATGTTTTGGTAGCAATAGTGCATTCCTTAAAAAACAACATTGTTAGCCAATTTTTACCTTTCAGATGGCAAAGAAAAATATTTCAAAAATCTAAAAAAATAAAAAGAATAATCAAACCCAGTAACAACAAGTAATTTTTTGCCAAAATTGGAAAAGGTAAGTCATAGATTGAAAGCTAGAGATTTTACTTACTTTGAAATCTGCTATGTTGCTTCTCTGCCTTGATTGCTCATTATGGGTATACATTCTAAAGTGATCCAGGCTTTTAAAGGTGCATTGGGTTCCCATAAAGCATTCACCTAAAAATCAAAACACATTTTTGTTGTGTCCCATAGGGCTTTAAAACTTCAAATAATAATTTCTTAAATAAAATGCAATGATGGAGTGTCTATTCTTAAAGGAGCTGCATGTGTGGCTTAAGTTATTTTTGACTGATCAGAAATTGATTAAACTGACATTCAGCAAGTATACAAATGTAGAGTAGCAATTATGTGTACTGTGGTCATGCTGACAATGAGAACATCAGAGCTGCTCATAACTCGTCATTCATTAGTTTCATTGAAAGCCCATTTGCACTAGGGCAATTAGGAATCAGAATAGGATCAGCTTCCACCTTGCACAGTCTTGTAAGCTCTTCATCAAATCTAACCCTTTTTCAACAGTGCTTTTCTTTGTTGTCCTTACTCTATCAGCTGGTCTCTCCCAGTGTTTTCCTTCATTCCATCTACAGGCCATACTACATACTGGAGTTTCACTTGCACCTGGCCTGCATGGCAAACAAGCAAAGCCCGTTTTTCACAGCACAAATGGCACAACTAATAGATTGCAGATGACAAAATGCAATTAGCTCACAGCTATGGATTGGCAACATATGAAGTCTTGAGTCTAATTGTTATTGTAAAAATAATACTATGCTTGTAATTCAAACAACATGACCATCTTAAAAATTCATTTAAAATAATTTTATGCCTACACACAGTAATTAATTTCATTTGGATAATAAAGGATAATTGAAAGGAAACTGATGGTGCCAATGTGAAATCCATGTGGCTTAGGCTGGAGATATCCGGCATGGATGACTTCCTGAACAAATAGATGAAAAGCGAACAAGTTTGCACTTTGGTATAAGTGTGCACTGCAACTATGCATATTAGATACCAATTAAGAAGCCAGCATCAACAAAGTAAGAGGTCTTCATGGTTCATAATTATTTTGTTCTCAAACTAATGCATGTTGATATTGATCTTAAGGCAACTGAGTTCTTCGTTTTCCCTAGGCAATAGGACACACCCCACTATACACTATACATAACTAGTATGATATATGAATTGGAATTCCTTGACATTTTGGGTCGCTAGAGGTGCGAGGTGTGAGCAAAAGAAGTCCAGTAGTGTCGCTGCAAGCATATGCAATTTTTCCAGCCTGGGATAAGCCCTTTGGATGCAAGGTGGCAATAAAAATACAACAATCCATCAGGCCCTTTCTCAGTAATCAGAATCACATTTGATTTTGTCTTCATACAAGGTTGCCAAGTTTTGGAAAATAATACCTGTGATATTTCATGAGCACAGATAGTGAACAATGGAACTGGGGTCCAGAGTTGGGGGCAAAATAATTCCGAATTTTAGTAAATCTGGAGTGCTCAGACGTCTTAAAACTAAACCATTCAGAGTGCCTAAACATAAGTGTTTATTTCAAATTGATAACATTCCAGAAAAACACAGAGAACAGGCTTTTAAACATAAGAATAAACAACCGAAGCATTGAACAATAATAGTGTATAATACTTATACATTAACGTGTTTGACAATCACTCGCGCAACATGTCTGGGGCAAGTGATTGTCATAAACAATGTAGTGAAATGGAAGGTGTTCAACAACCACTGAGGCGTATTATCTGAATTTAATGAAGAATGAGACCCAGGAAGAAATCCGTTAGAAAAGTAACTCCCGTCTTTAGACTGTGAAAAGAGGTGAATATCCGTGAGTCTCACGGCCAAACCGTGAGACTTGGCAACCTTGTCATATTTTTGGGGAATTTGCATCGTATATATTGTTTTCTGAGCTCAGACTGCTATATAGGTACGTATTTGGTTGGTACCCTGCGGTGATGGCGTTCATTGATATTGATGAAGAATGAATACAAACTCACTACGAAGTTTTTGCGGATTCCGTTGGTTTGCTAAGCATTCTGTGATATGCCACTCTTTACTCTGACTTATAAGATGTCTGAACGGAAACTGGCAGACTGGACAAAATTCAACACTTGTTCTATGATGGTGGTCATGGTCATCATTCTTTTTCCGAAGCTCTCGACAACCTCGTGTTTTGAGCTTCGCTTGGGAGTCTGCCAGCACTCCACGCCTTTTAAAAGCGGGTTGAAAATCATCTTCGTCCTCAAATGGTCTGTGGATTGGCCTGTCAAACCTTGCTTCCTTCGATAATCTGACCCGCTTTGCCATTCATGCATCCCTCTCCTCTAATGTCTGTCAGCCACCTTGATACCTGGTTGCCACCTTATGTTTCCCGCGTTTTTCTTCACTACCGTTGTCGCAGAAAGCCACAAGTTTGAAAGTGGATGGGGGCCAAGCTTCTTTCGCCTTTTATTGCAGCTTTGAAACCACTTGCTTTGCAAAAAAGTGGGGCCACGTTTTTCAATAATGATTGTCATATTAGTCAGGGCTAGTGAAAAATCATGGAAATTGTGATAGAAAGCAACTTGATAGAGATACACAGTTGTTACACTTAAGGTTACGGTAAACGTTTTGAACACGAAAATTGGTTTATCCTTCCTAAAGGCCAAACGGCTCAAGAAATCTGGATAAACTATATATCATTCGATGCACAAGATTATGGCGTATCTAGCCAGATAAAAATTATTGGCAAATAATGTTAAATGTTATTTTCCATGCGAATTTAATGGTCAAAAAGTGTACCACCTTCAAAAGCTATTATGTACCCTTGCGTTTGAGGTAACAAAATCTGACTTAGACCAGCAGGAAGTGCAGGTCCTAAGCTACCAAAGTGTGTCTCAGATTTTTTAAATTCCTCCTCTTTATGAAACTATACCCTGTCAAAAATTGGCAAATAATTTTTCCACCCTCCCGCAGATGTATTTGGGTATAAAAGACACACCAGAGAAAATAAAAAAATTTTGAGACACACTTTGTTTGCCCAACGTCTGCCCTGGCCGTGTGCAAATTTTCGAGCCATTCGATTGGTTCCTTGGGTACATAATAGCTTTTTCGTACCTGCATGTAGAGGAATTTCGAGTCCGGAGAAAACGGGATTTTACTGATCGCACTTGCAAGATACACTCGTAAACCACAGTTTAATCCGGGTCAAGTCACTTGAAGATTCTTGATGAAAACATCATTTTTTCAATTTTTTCACATTCAAGTAGCCGAATATTCAAGGCACACAATGATACCAACTTTGAAACTAACAGAAATTTTGAAAATGGAAAAAAAACCCATGTAAACGAAGGTTTCCATAATTTCTTTGTCAAAACTTTTAGTTGAGGTCTGAAAGTCTCTTGACCTGTTAAGCCCATTATCGTTGCTTTGCGGTTGTGTTCGCTTCTCTCATTTACAACATCAATGTATCCTATGTACGGCTGTGTTTATTAAAACAGGCGTACTGATCTTAAAGCTTCAAATGACTTGACCCGGATGACACTATGGTTTACGAGTGTACCTTGCAAGTGCGATCAGTAAATTCCCGTTTTCTACGGACTTACAATTCCTCTTCATACAGGTACGAAAAAGCTATTTTGTACCCAAGGAACCAATCGAATGGCTCAAAAATTTGTACACGGCCAGGACATCCGTCTTTTATAGCCAAATACAACTGTGAGAGGGAAGAAAAATTGTTTGCCATTTTTTGACAGGGTATAATTTAACGGGGAGGAGGAATTCGAAAAATCTGAGACATACTTTGGTAGCTAAGGATCTGCGCTTTCTGCTGATATAAGTCAGATTTTGAAGGTGGTACACTCACTTAAGCAATATATTTGCCTGGAAAGTATCATTTTACAATATTTGCCAATTACTTTGACATGGTTGGAATCACCACGCTCTTGTGCATTGAATGATGTATAGTTTAATCTAATTCCATCAACAGTTTTGCTTTTAGGTAGAGAAAACCAAGTATCGTGTCAGAAACGTTTACCGCAACCTTAAGTTCGGAGGGGGACTTATATATTTCTTTCAGTCCTAGAAGGAGGCTTATTTGAGAGGGGGGCTTATCAATTACTCAAAATAAAACATATTTTAAAAATGCTACAATGCTCTCGGATTTCTTCGAAAGAATCAACAACAATATCCTTTTTGACTTCTAAGTCGCATAAGGAAATCTTTATATTGACCGTATTTAATGCTCATGACCTTATCATGATCACACTCATCAAGAGAACCACTCAACGCGCATGTTTTCTAAGTTTGACATCAGGGGCTAAAGAGGAGTTCTTAATAGAGGGGGAGGGCTTATTTTAAACTTTTGCATGGTAATGGGGCTTAATAGAGAGAGGGCTAAATCAGGGCCGTCGCTAAACACTTTCACTAAGGGCGTGACAGTCACCAATTTGCCGACAAAATAGGGCGTGGCCTAAAAATATATCAATTTTTGAGTGTGGTATTTTAACAAAGTACAGTTTATTTTAATGATCAAAGATTATGTTTTCGTCAATCAATCATCGCTTCAATTTTTGCGTTGTGATTTTCTTTGCCTGAATACTTAGAGTACTTCCTTCGACTTTACTCCAGAAGTCAAGTTTCAGCAATGAGATATCCCCATTTATTCAAATAAATCAGCAGGTTTTAATAGAGTCTTAGTTTGTATGAGCAGATCTCACAGGCAGGTCTGCTGAGAGGTATCAGAGGCCTTGGGGCAAGACAGAAGGACGAGGCTCCCTGCGAACGGAGCGGGCAGGAATTTCAAGATAGCAGACTATCTTAAAATGCATTTCAGAATCTGTTGATTGGTGGTTTTATGGCTTGATACGGCGTAGTACGTAAAAAAGTACGATCGAAATCAACTTTGTTTGTGTGCATGTGCACGTTTTTGAGATACGCGTATTTAAAACATTCACTAGAAACACGCATGCGTGGCCGTACGATCCGTGCCTATACATGTAGAACTTGCTCATTGGAAATCGGGCTTAACCTTTAGAGTGACCATGTGGTAATGGCGGAAGTGTACAGCGAAGCTTCGAGAAAAAGTTCAAAATGCTTATATATTCTTAAGTTCAAGATGACTGCTAAATTTACTGGAAATCCAAAAGATATGTCATATATAATGCAAAGATTGCTTAGATTTTTTGCGGTAGATGATGATAGTAAGCCGAAGTTTGATACGGTGAGTTTAGGCCCATCAACTTGATTCGTGAAATCGTGACAACAACTGTTAGTTTATTCACAAGAGCTCCCTTATGTTTAAAAGCAATTTTTTTTACTCGAGCATACTTGGTTGTAAAGAACAAGCTATGTAAAAATCTAACATTAATTTCGTATGAAAGGCGTGAATGTTGACAATATAATTTGTTTGTCCCTGTTCTGTTTGGCCTAAGCCTTGCTACAATTTGAATATATAATGAAATTTATCGTGAATATATACATTGTCCTTAATAATGTCCATTTCATAGTGATTTATGTTTTTTGAAGATGCTGCTACTGAAAAGCTAGGGGGCTGGTGCCCCCTTGAAGCATGGATACATTAGACGGGGAAGATATTCTACCCCATGTTAAAAGGACCAGACCCTCCGTAAAAAACTTTCTGACAACTCTGAAAAATGAAATCAAAGTCTCTAGAACCAAGCTGGAATTTTTGCATCCTTGCCCTTCAACTAAGAGACAAGGTAGGCAAAGTATAGATGTGTATATAAACCGTATACTTTTCTAGTTCAGGCATTCTCTGTATCAATAAATGATCAAAACCCCCCTATTTCAGAAAATTTTCTATATTGATTTTTTGTATGATTTAAACAATTCACTATCATAATAAAAACTTTCATTTGCTTTGTACAATTGTTTGGGTCATAATATTTACTGTATGATACCATGCGATTGTAATTTTTTGCTAGAATAAGCCTTACATCTTCTCCAACTTAGCCCTTATTTACTGTGGGATTCATTGCACAGCTCTTGCACAATAGAAATTTTTCTTCAGATTATTTTGCATAAAAAAATCAAAAGAAAGGTTTTTGGCAAACATTTCTTCAGACCTTTCTTCAGACCTTTCTTCAGACCTTTCTTCAGACCTTTCTTCAGACCTTTCTTCAGACCTTTCTTCAAACCTTTCTTCAGACCTTTCTTCAGACCTTTCTTCAGACCTTTCTTCAAACCTTTCTTCAGACCTTTCTTCAGACCATTCTTCAGACCTTTCTTCAGACCTTTCTTCAGACCTTTCTTCAAACCTTTCTTCAGACCTATCTTCAGACCATTCTTCAGACCATTCTTCAGACCTTTCTTCAGACCTTTTTATCAGACCTTTCTTTAGACCTTTCTTCAGACCTTTCTTCAGACCTTTCTTCAGACCTTTCTTCAGACCTTTCTTCAGACCTTTCTTCAGACCTTTCTTCAAACCTTTCTTCGGACCTTTCTTCAGACCTTTCTTCAGACCTTTCTTCAAACCTTTCTTCAGACTTTTCTTCAGACCTTTCTTCAAACCTTTCTTCAGACCTTTCTTCAGACCTTTCTTCAGACCTTTCTTCAGACCTTTCTTCAGACCTTTCTTCAGACCTTTCTTCAAACCTTTCTTCAGACCATTCTTCAGACCATTCTTCAGACCTTTCTTCAGACCTTTCTTCAGACCTTTCTTCAGACCTTTCTTCAGACCTTTCTTCAGACCTTTCTTCAGACCTTTCTTCAGACCTTTCTTGAGACCTTTCTTCAGACCTTTCTTCAGACCTTTCTTCAAACCTTTCTTCAGACCTTTCTTCAGACCTTTCTTCAGACCTTTCTTCAGACCTTTCTTCAAACCTTTCTTCAGACCTTTCTTCAAACCTTTCTTCAGACCTTTCTTCAGACCTTTCTTCAAACCTTTCTTCGGACCTTTCTTCAGACCTTTCTTCAGACCTTTCTTCAAACCTTTCTTCAGACTTTTCTTCAGACCTTTCTTCAAACCTTTCTTCAGACCTTTCTTCAGACCTTTCTTCAGACCTTTCTTCAAACCTTTCTTCAGAGTTTTTGGGAGACCTTTGGTAAACCAGACCTTTGGAAAACCTTCAAACCAGTTCAGAGGCTGCAATGTTAGTTTTGTTTTGTGGTTTCATTAACCTTTCATTAACAAGACCTATTCAAGAAAAACATATCGACAGTATTACTTATGGATATAATAAGAATAATTGGATATGGATAGAAAATGGACAAAGTCAACTGTGTTAGCCACATCAAGGGTAGGTAATACCTAGGCCTTTCCCTGCTCGGCAAACAAATAATAGATTTCAATGCAAAATGGGGGCATTACAAAGTTCAATATGGCCACTTAGCCTTTCAGTGTATCTTCCAGAAGATGTAAAGGAAATAGTGGTGGTTTTGAAAAAAAATAAAGAGAGTGAAAGAGTCCTAAAGCTTATTATATTTCAATGTTGAGATAAAATTGGAAAGTTTGTGCAACAAGTTAACAATTTTTTCCATAAAATAAGGAACCAAATAAGATGGAGAAGATGAATAAATGAAACACGGCTCAGCAATGATACATAAAAATCCGGATATTGTGCAAAATTCCGGTTCAGCATCATAAACATGGAAAGTGTAGGTCATCAAAGGGACAATGTAAAAAGATTCAAAAATACTTTAGGTGCTATTTCAACTACCGAATGGATTTTGCTAACCAACAGAAGGTTTCGTTGAACAGCTGAAAAATCACCGACTGTCTCACGAAGACTCAAGGGGAGGCTGTCATATACCCCCTACAGTCCCCAGCTAGCTGTACTTCTGTTAATTGCCTATTTTTGTTGCTTGCATTCTTACAGGCATATATATTTGCACGCAAAGTAATGACATGTTATTCGATTTACCGCTATTCTTGTATTTGATCTGTCTAATTCTTACAGTGGTCTCTGAATCTCCGTTTTGATATGAAAAACTCCAGTTGTCTTCTTGTAACTTTTGTATCGTCGATGATATGCAATGTAAAATTTTCCTCGAGAAGATTTCAATAGAGCTATTCATTCGGTGGGGCCTTAGAGAAATTGGATGTGACGGCCGTTCTTTCGAATAAACAATTGTTTCGATAACTTTTTTATAAATTTGTGCATAAATTTTAAAATTTTTCCTTATGATGGACGCGCTTTTCAAATTTTTGAAGAGGCCTGGGTGGCGATCGCCAAAAATTTTAACGGGCAGTGATGAAATTTTTTATTTTTCTTTTTGAAACAACAAGCCATTTAAATCATCAATATCGGAAAACAAACCACCTCCCCCCCCCCCCCCTACAAAACAATTGCAGCTAAATAAAATTCAAGACAGTTGGCACTAAATCCAAGAAATCAGGGCCCCTTGGGTTAAAGGATGCCTTGTCTCAAATTTCCAAGAATGTTTTTCGGAAGAAGCGTCTGCAATCCACAATTGGTTCCAGATATATTCGAAAAAGGAAGTCCAACGTGGGAAGAGGGCTCAATTTCCAACTAGTGCTGCTGATTATCTGGCTTTAGGAGTATCGCGACAACATTGTTTTTTCAAGACCACAGGGAAATTGTGCAAGTTGATTTTATTTGCAGCACAAGTTTTGAACAAGAATTTTCATCAAGGCTAGGAGAATAAAAAACTACCTTTGCAGTACCATGTCTGGGGGTTTACTAGTCGTTTGCATGTTTACAATCTTGAGTCTTTTCATGAACAATACACAGAAAATCTGGACCTAAAGTGCCCAAATATCTGGACCTAGTCTGATTTCTTTGTAGGTAGGTTTTTAGAAGATTTTGCACATCAACATGGATCGAGGACAAAGGAAACAGAGAGTGGCTTGGGCTCAATTTCAAGAAAATTGGACTGAGCTGAAATAACATAGCAAAATTAGTAAAGATATTCAATGTCATTTGATTTGTTAATCTCTAATATAGAGTTGAAAGTCTTCAGAATATTTCTATTCCTTTAAAGGGCATGTGTCGTTAACATGATTGGCTTATGCAATACCATTACATCTTTTGTTTAGTACAAAGCATGGAATCGAGGGTGAATTTTTACGGCAGTGAAAAGTCATGAAACAATGGAATTCCACTCCAAACGCTTTTGTTTTATTAGCCAACTGCTCATGCGACATATGCCCTTAAAACATTATCTGACACATAGGGGCGTTGTGGCTGATGGGGGCATGGGGGGAGGCACGTGCCCCCATATCACCGACCATTCGGCAATTTGTCCAAAATTTCGTATCTGTTCGGCAAAAGAACATTTGTAGCTCAAGAAATGGAAGAAAGTTCGAAGGAACTAATAGGTATAAGAAGGAAGATATAAACAGAAAAAAATTATCTGAAAATAAAAAAACTCGTGGTTGTTTTTTTCATGGTGTCTGCCTAGCCATATCTGTATGCTTGTACATGTAATGGCAAGGTTGACAGGCTGCTACTATGGGCCTAGAGAAGAGAGGTTAAATAAATGTTGAGACCGATTTATTTGACCCTCAGGCATGGCAAAGTAATTGACAAATTTGCTGATACACCATTGCTTAAGAGAATTTTCATGCATAGAAAGTCTTTAGAATCTTAAGATATTAATTATCAGTCCTATTGCGAGTTTAACTGTTCATCAAAGGTACTGATGATTATGATTTCCCAACGTTCGAATACGGATGTTGGCTTTCCTCTGACCGACTTCCTGAAATCAGTAAAAGTGATGCTGCAAAAGATACATATTGTTTGCCCTGTCCTTGTGTCTGCATCTAAAAAGCTGCGCATGCGCTTGATAACATCATAATTTTAATTGAAATGAACTGACAGAAAATTTGCAAGCTGTGCACCCCCTCCTAGGAGTCACTAGCCACTCTCCGCGTATTTGTTCCAGCAATAAAAGCATCGCAGTTTTTGTTAAAGATATCAAAACCACACTTCTCTTTCTCCGTAGTCTCAGCTATTTCTGCTGATGAAAGAAAAATGGTTAAAAATGCGATTGTGGCTTTCACAATAGTCAGTTTTAAAGCCAGACTTACAAAAAGGTGTATGTGACCATTTTTTTGCTAGAAAATTTTGAAAATAATTGCCAGGTCAGACAAGGAAATGTTTACTTCTCACTTTAAGCCTCGCTGCATGTTTTTAAGATTCTAATGAAAAAGGTTCTAGTTCCTTATTTTGGATCCACTGCTGGATTGCAGAAATATTAAGCTCAGGCATTGACTTGTTGTATTTTTGGCTGTTTTTAATGTTCTACTTCAAGATTCTTTTCAAGAAGCAGACGATCAAGATTCTTTTCAAGAAACAGATTCTTGTTGATGTATCAAACGATCTAAAGTGCATCGACATAAAAGCTTTCAGAACAATAGAAGCTCTTCTTTGCTCTACCAAACACAGCGAATTTGGGTGTAAATTTCACGAGAATGTAAATTGTAGTCCATGTCACTGATCCTAAACTGGAGGGGCCAAGAAATTAGATAAAGTTTCCACTAAACCACACTAGCCTCAATTTTGACAAACATTTTGCTGACACAGCTTTACTTGCTGACTTTAGTGGAATTTGTTTGTTGTACAGGCACGAAGCCAGCACTGAAAAGGTGGGTGGGCAACAGGGGCGAAGCCAAAAAGTTTCAAAAGGGGTACCATAATGCGTTTTGCCGACAAAAGGGCGTATCGCACTCATTTTGGATGAAGTCATAAGATGAGTAAATTTGTATGCTGCATTTATGTGTTTCTATTTCAATATTCAGAATTCTAGAATTTGAAGAACTTTTAGTGCCACATTTAGCAAGTTTAGCTGCTACAGAAATCTTAACACTTCACAACTATTAAAAAAATAGTAAGCACTTTTCTTTTTATAAGAACAATTCTTTAAGAACACGAGCCTCAAAACTGGTCAAGAGTTAAGAACAAATTAAGAAAAAGCTGAGGCTGAGCTTCTATAAAATGCTATTTTGAACTGAATTCCTTCTCAAAAACGAGGATTTTTAGCCAAGTTTAGGTGCTTTTCGGTGAATATCCAAACTTGAACACGGTGAATATGCAAATGAAGGTTGTCTCGCTCACTTGTTAGCAAACGAGGTCGGAACGCCTCCCCACAGCGAAAAAGTTCTATCGCACTGCTTACACCCTATTAATTCAAGAACAAATTAAGAAAAATCTAACCTCAGACAAAAAATTAAGAACAGTCAGCCTGAACTTAAATTTACTGGTTCTTATAAAAACGGGTGCGGGCAATGCCGACCTAGAGTCGGCTTGTCAATTGAGCGCAACGAAGAAGCTTGTTGCTTGTTATTGAGGAATCTTCAAAATATTGTTTTCTTGCAATTGATAAAGAGTTTTATACAGATTTGTCACACCTTGCACCGGATAAGTTTTTTTTGCAATTTACTGAAATTTTTAGCGTCTTTGTGAAGAGAAGTCTTGTTTCCTATTACGCATTTGACAGAATAAATCCGTTAGTCCGTTAGTCTGCTATCTAAATTTTCTACCGTCGTTGAACGATATTTTTAGTTGAATGACCCCGCTTGTGTTTTTCACGTACAATACAAATTCCCAAATTTTGCTAGAAAAGTTGTGACTGTAAGCATAGTGTGACTGTAAACGGAACTTAGATTGAACAGTTCTTGTAACTGCCTCCACGAGTTGTCACACATCCAGTAATCACATCCCACAACAACAACAACTGTTTTGGTATTAGTTGTTGTTGTTGTTGTTTAGTTTCAACGAAAATGGCGTCCAAACCGGGAGAATCAATTAACCTGGTTATAAAATGGAGCGGTAAAGAGTACAATATTGACAATATATCCAGCTCAAATACTGTAGCAGACCTTAAGCAGGCAATAAAAGATCGAACTTGTGTTCTTCCAGAACGTCAAAAACTCTTGGGTTTAAAGTACAAAGGTACTTATTATCATGCATGGTTGCATCTCTTTCTCCGTTCACCTAGGTTGGCGTTGCCCTGATTGTGTATGTACCTGGAAACGTGACATTTACATTGCTTCAACTATTGCGAAAAAATTGGGAGATTAGGGCTAAGCTGCGAGCAAAAAAGCGCGAAATCATGTGAATACGCCATTTATCGAAGTTAAGAAAACATTTTCCGTTCAATATCTCAATCGATGAACGAATAATTAGACAAGAAAATGACTCACCTGAAACGTAGATGTATATGTCTGCCATTTTGCGTAGGATGTTTTCGGTACTCGTTTTTTCATAATTATTTTTTAAAGGGACGAACATATTTTAGCTGCTAACCTAGCATTCTTAGGTACATATCATGCATGAGGAGTAAGGATCTTTGCATAAATTGCTCAGTTTTCAATTTGTTTTGCTACAACAGAGAGGAGTGAAGTAAAGCTGACTGACTTGGCCTAAGTTCGCCTTGATTGGGTACATTAAAACGGCTGTTTTAGTTCGGTAGTTGTTTCACATTAATTCTCAAAAAGAGACCTGCAAATTTCAAATTGTCAAAGATCTTTAAACAAAAATACTCTAGAGCAAATTTGATACATTTCAAATACAATATTCGGCTAAAATATTGCACTTTGTCAAAGCCGTTAATTTTCCCCTTGTTTTGACACTTTGAAGGCGACAATCTTGCATGCGCCAGATCGGCAGTTAAAAAAATTCAATGAAACATTGGCATGCAAGAATGTTTTAAAGGTGTTTGCAAATGTTTAATCACTTATTTTCTTTTTGATCTTTTATTTGTGCATGCTTATATTTACATAGAGAAAACATACCCAATCAGGGCGATGTCAGAAATTTAGGCCGTCAAAACAACTAAGAAGTATTGCAGCTTTTTCAAAAAACTTTGTAGAACCAATTACCTGATCTTTTGAAATATATATCAGAAGAGCCTGAAGGATTTTGACAGTGCCAAGTTTTATGTCTAAGCCTACGCGAAATAGAAAATTTTTAATTTGTATCTATGTATACTCAATCAGGGCGATGTGACCCTAGTTCACACACACTATTCCATGTTTTTCTTTCGGAACCAAAACATCAAAGATTTCAAGTCTATTTACCAACTTTCCAGTCAAGTTTATGACTTGTTTTTCCTTCACATCATTATTACTGCGCCAAGCCTTATATGCATATTGTTGTGTCTTCACAAATTTTGTGATGCGGTTCACAGCTTTTCAAACAGGTGTTTCTTTTCAGGATTTTGATTCTGAGGACCTAACTTCTAGTTTTATCTTTGACATCAGTTATCATGACAAAAAATATGTGCTATTGGTTCTAGCTCTTAGAGAGATTTTATTTTATGCTTTTAATTAATTTTTAAAATGTGTCAGTAATTATTGAACCAAACTAGATGAATAACAATAAATTTTCTAAGTAAACAAAGTCCAATTAATTTTTGAAATGAATAGTACCTACTTTTGAGTCTTCAAACTACAAGGCAGGTGTTTTTATAGCAGATTCTGTTCTTGCCAAATAGGGAAACCTCCTGGCAATGATGTTAAGTTGGGTGCACTCTCTGTCAAGCCTGGGATGAAAATTATGATGATGGGCACAGCTGAAGAAAATTTGGTAATATTTCCATTTTTTTTTGCTATTTTTGTATCATTGTAGTTAAACTTTAATTATCCTATGGTCTCCAGTAACATTTCATGACCACCATAGACAGACATTTGTGAAGAATTCAGTAATATTTTTTTTAGGAACCCCTCAGCAAATGTTTGAATAAATGTACAAAGCATTCCAGAAGGTGGGGGCAGAAAGGCAAATTAGGGGCTCCTCTGTGGGCTGCAAATAGGAAACTTTACTTTTGATTCTGAAAATTGAATGGGGCACACACCTCTTGGTACCTACCTATATGGATACTTGCTATCACCTACCTATATGAATTAATACAATATACCCCACAAAGATAAGTTGCAGGAACCCAGTTAATGCTGGATCTGCTGTAAGCATTTTATGCCTTCTCTCATAAGGTAATACATTTGCAAAGAGATTTCAAATAGTTTCATCAAAATGGCTGATCTACTAATTTTATCCCAAATGAGAGTTGTAGGGGTCATAAGCATCTGCACTAAACTTAGTGTCCTATTTAAAGAAAATTGCTATGTTTTAATGGTTTTAGAGGATAAAGATGGTACAGACACAAAAAAATTCAATGACAGTGCAGATAAAGGAGAATTTTAATGAAGTGGCAGTGTATGATCTTGAATTTATGATCAGTACTTTAGAAGCTAATGTAATTCTGTTATTGCTTCAGCTTAGAATGTTGTGAGACAAATCACATATCAAAGCAATTAACTAAAATTCCTCTTTACAAACAAAATTTCCCAATATTTCATCCCTCTTCCTAAGTCAATTGCCCCAGTGCTGACAGGAGTGCTACTTTAGGTCCACTGGAGATTATATTTTTGCTAAACATAGATAAGAAATACGACAAAGCCCCCCATATCTCAGAAAAGTATCATTTTCCACCCCATCAACATTAAGTTAATCAAATCTGCACTAAACACTAGTCTGGAAAAAGTTAGTTTGTTAGAGTTACTCCTCGGATGGTCATTGACATCACACTCACTAGCTGCATCCCAGTTTTGGAGAAAATCCCCTGTATCCCGAAAAAGCAACCTCGCCCATCAGGTCAACATTCAGGTTCAAATTCTGCACCAAAAACTTTCTGGTCTAGAAAAAGTTGGTTTTTGCAAAGTCCCTTCCAGGTGGCAAAGTCTTTTGTGCCTCTGGACTAATGTGTCTTTTTGCATTCTCTCGAAGCTTATGAAACTTTATTTTGATTATTGTCAGTCTTTTGACAGACAGATTCTGATATTTGAGAGTTTAGGCTCTTTCAGATTTTGGTAAACTGACTCCCTCGTATGTTGTTATATTGAGTACACCCACTGATACATCGTGTTTCCAAAAACCATACGTTAATCATCAAACTAGGTGCAGCCAGGCACAATTCTGAAAGTTTCCTACCAGCACTGAAACAATGGCTACGTGATTCTAAGTTAAACTTGGAAATAACAAGGAGAATAATATAACCCTATTAGGAGAGGATTACTTGAAAATTAATTGATGAGAATTCACCAACTTTGTTAAGCTCTGGGAATCACAAATGCTCATACCTAAGGACTAAAAACATTGGCTAAACAGTTTTCGAGAGCCAATCCCCCCCCGTACCAGTTATTGTACGCCAGTCGAATTATCAACATCGGTACATTTCTTAAAACCCATTCGAACATCAATTTGAAAGGTGAAGACCTGCATATTTCTAAAATGGTCTGTGAAATCTAAAGATAATGTTAGTTATAATAAACCTGGGCATGGACATTTACCAAGTCAAACTACAAAACTAAAGTCAAATCTTATAAAAGCAACTTGAGCACACATTGATCCATTTTGTATATGGATGCGCAAAGCTAGTTATTTTTGTTCAAAGTATAGAACACAATGTTAACGACCTTCGCAAGATGGGACACATTGTCATCGACCTGCACACTAATATCTGACTCAAGGGCTATCTAACGGAGAGTCAGCATTATGTGTATTTTATGGAATATTTCTGTAGATGTACAAGATACACGTACGTTTCTCTGTTTTATACCAACAACATCCAAAACGACAATATGATTCAATGGCATATTGTGACAACTGGCGCTAAACTTTCCCTAAGTCTTTCTTGATTGTTTTGTTTTTTATGCATGTTTTCTTTTCACTGTTTACTGGTAAAAGACCTTCCTGTTCAAAAGCTTTTTTGTTTTTTTTAATAAAATTGAGTCCGAACTTAAGGAAACCTTTTTCCGAACAAAGATCCTATTTTACCTTATAATATATCACCTTTCAGCAGGGGCTGGCAAGCTTCCCCTTACGACCCCCTGTTGCGACGCTCCTGGTGCCATTACGACCCCCGCTTGCGATTTTTATGCCATTTGTTTATTTTTTATTAATAGTTTACTTCAGTTATCGGCGCTGAATTTTTATGTTTCTTGTTACTTCTAACATTTATTTTTTTATTTATTTTTCATAATAAGCATTATAATAAGCTGTATTTTCCATTTTCTTTAATAACCTATAAGTAATATTGCCAGAAAGCCAAAATTATTATTTATATGTCCATGTAAGCTGACTGTGTCGTCAATGAAAATTTATTTGACGCATATTTGCCCAAAACAATGGTGACAATCAAATTTGCACCACAAATTTTGCTCTAAATTTTTCACAAACACATCTTTACATGATTAAAAACATTGTTGTAATAAACTCATCATTTCGATTTTAAATTTTTAAGGAAACAATCATTAAACCTCCTGAAGACGTTATAAAGCTAAAAATTAAAGAGGATGAAGATATAGGTGATGAAGAAGTGGCTTTGGAAAACAGGTATAATGTTGCCATAATGGTATTTTCAAAATTTGCAGTATTAACCATTTGACCGTTTCATAGAACGCTGAACTTATGTTGTGCTACGTGATTTCCATAAGCTTTTTCAAGGATCTTGCTAGTTCAGAACCGCTGCAAAATATCAGCTGGCAATATCTCATCTTAAGAGTATCAGAATATCACGTAATTTTAAAATGCCATATCATTAAGATATTGAAATAACAATTTTAAGTTTTACGCCTCCTAAAGGGTTTATGGTGAATGTCTCCTTAAAGAAAATTGCTGAAATTATCACAGTTCAATATAGATTAACCCCATTTTTGGTGGATTATTGTCATTGTTTTGTCTTTAGCCTATTTTCAACTATTTGTGTATTTCTATTCAAGGGAAGAATTTTTAGCGAAAGTTCAAAGAAGAGTTGCATCATATCAGATCAAAGTGCTGAATGAACCTAGGCCTGGAAAGAAGCTTCTCGTTCTCGATGTCGACTACACACTTTTCGGTAAAAGCATGTAGATTTAATTAAAAAAGCAACTTCTGCATTTTTCATAAAGTTTTCCTTTTTATGTTTAAAATTCCTATGTTGTTTATTTTTACGAATATTACGAGTAAAGTACAATAGAATAGAATAGCAATAGAATAATTGATTCCGTTATCATAAATATACAGGCAGCTATGAAATTTTTGAATAATTTCTTGTTGTGGATAATACTGTAGACTATATTATGACATATGCACAATGTCACATGACCCTGCTTTTATCATAAACTTCAATCGGTAGAATAGACCATGTTGATATTCCTATTCCTTTCACAGACCACAAATCAGTCGCAGAGACAGGCTTTGATTTGATGCGACCATATTTACACGAGTTTCTCACTTCTGCATACGATTGTTACGACATTGTGATTTGGTGTATGTGCATCATTTGCTTTCTTGATCTCATATTTTCTGCTTATAACTTTTGTTATTGTGAATAAATTTTCTATCGCCATCTAGGTCCTGTACCAAATAAAAATGCAAAACAAAAAGTTTTCTATATTTGAAGAAAATTTGCCACCTTTGCAAGAATGATGCATATTGTTTTTCTAAGTTGATTTCATCAGCTCTTTCCAATGTATTTCCAAAATTTTGATTTCTTTCTCTGTAGTGGCATTTTCCACATTGTCAACTGTGACGTCGACCCTTTACGTTGACAAAGGGATCCCATATAGACTTTTTTGGCCATTTTATAATCTAGGACGTTTAGAATAAAGGATCCCATATAGACTTCTTTGGCCATTTTATATTCTAGGACGTTTAGAAGCTATTGTTTGCCTTTGCTCAAACTGCCAAATTGCTGTCCAAGAATTATTATACTTGACAAAGGCAAAATTCTTGAGTACTGTTGGTAGCGATTATACCTAAAGACACGCGGCGTATACGTATACTTAATTCAGGGGTCTGGGCGGGCTGAAATGAACAACCAATGCAACTTGACATGTGTTTGCTTGCATGCTTTGTGTTTTCTCATGTTTCATGGCTTGATAATCTGCATTAAAACGTGCTTTTCATGAACCAAACGAGTATCACTTGCGCCATAATAAGCCTAAAGACCAGCGCCTCTTAGAGTGCACCTCAGATATAGGGAGGGGAGTGCACTTTTGAAGCAAATTATCTTTTAGTTGGCGATTCTTTTTTCATCAATCGAGTTCTTTATTTTGATGAATTATTTACCCTGGGAGCAACTCTTCCTGCCAGATTGATTATCAAACGGCTGGCTGCTGTTTCAAGTGAATATTTGTTTCCCTTAATGTGATATTTCTAAGTATCAAAATAAACACTTCCTTCGCAACATGCTGACCTCAAATAAGAAAATACTAAACGGCAGAGATTCTCAGGTGTGCAACGCATCTGACAATAGACGCACAAAAGGGTATTTGACAAACTTTGTTTCTCTATACGAGACATCAACCAGACGCTTAAGTTTTTTTTTCTGAAAGGACTTCGACCCCGTAATTCAAGACAAGGTTTTTTTACGTTTCTTGAATATAAATTCTTTCTTTTTCCAATATTCAGCGGCAACAAGCATGAAATGGATTGAGGCTAAGATGCAGGTATGCGTCTGATATTATGCTCAATCACAATCAATAAAATTTGTTATTTAATTTTTCACAGATTCAATTATGAGGATAAGATTGTTTTCTCATTCTTACTAAGTATTCTGCAAATATTGCCCGCCTAAACGGTGTATTGGCTGCAAAGCAATTTTGATTTACTGGTATAAGCCTTACTGGTATAAGAATTTGCAGTTTGATTTTATGCGGACTTGGTTAGTTATATATAAAATATCGTTGTGCTATGTACTGATGTACATCCTATCTCTTGCTGAAAACCTTTTAGGTTTTCCTAGACTTTTACTAGTAAGAAAATTGCTGCATAACAATCTATGCTACTGCACAAAAACTGTGCTACCGCACACAATCAAACAAATTTTTCTTTTGATCACGCAATAATTTGCATTTCAAGGTTGATTAAAGGACATTAGCCGCTAGTATGCAGTCGAATTCTTTCAACTCATAGGGCCTTGGTAAAACTACCATCTTGTATGTTGGGTTTGACTGAACTGTCATTGTCTTAGGTTTCCGTCCAAAGTGTAGAGGAAAAGTGACTGTAGTAGAAAAGTTTTCTTTTCATGAAAAGTTTTTCTTAGATTTGCTTTATTTCTCGTAGGAACTTGGTGTTACCAATAATCCAAATTACAAAATAATGTTCATGTTAGATAGCGATGCAATGATCACTGTTCAGTCTCCCACTTACGGAATCATCGAGGTAATATATCACATATCGACGCATGCGTTGTTTTTATTCGAAAGCATTTTTGATCTCGGTCACCCTTTTCCTTGTGAAATGCGGCTCACGTGCAGTAAGGAAAGCGGCTGATTTTCCTGGTTATTCTCTGGGAATTGATTTTTGCTTCTGACGATAGTGCTATTTGCACTCTGAACCTGTCTATAATTTTTATGCTGTCCTGTCGACTACAAAATAGGCTGTATTTTCCCAGTAGACCGTATACAAGTCTTATACGTGAAACAAAATCTGTATGCAATCAGATTTCTCTATGTGGTGTATAGAACAGGATGTTGGTGCGACAATGAGGTTTGCTGTCTTTGATTTTATCCTCTTTGTTGTACATTGTTTCACATTTTATTATTTCATGATCAACTCTTACGTAAGTCTAAATTGTCTTGCAACCTGATTCAAAACCCGGTTTGACACTTACTCGAGTAGATTGGATTTTCATTTTGTGATCCCAGCCAGTGTGGCAAGCATTAAGTGGATGCTTTCTTTGCAGACGAAGCCGCTTGGAGTCATTTGGGGAAAATATGCACAGTACTCTAGCAAAAATTCTATTATAATCGACGATCTAAGAAGGAATTTCCTTATGAATCCATCAAATGGCCTTAAAGTGAGTTTTTTCTGTCTTCATTGCCTTATATTTTGTGTTCAGATATTTCTTTAACGTGACTCTTTCAGGGCTTGTATAAGTCATTCATTAAGTTTTCTCAATTCTGTAGCAAGCTGCAGCTGAAAGAAGCGGAATATGTGGCCTAATAATCCCTCATTACCCTTTTTAGGAATAAATTTTTAATGATGATATTGTCAATTAGATCCAGATCGATGCTTTTAAGATCATTTTATTTTAGAAAGCTCAGTCGATTCAAATATTTTGTTGTAAGAGAAAGCTACACCCTACAATCAATAATTATATCAATTAACGAACAGCATTTCCAACCTAATACGCCATAACCTTTCTTTTTGTTTCATTCAAGACCTGATAATAAAGCAGGTTTTTTTCTTTACCATCTGCCTGTATCTATCGTTCCATTAGGCACAATCCTAATGAACCTATCCAAAGAATTCGATTGTACCAAACATGACCTCCTTATAACAAAACTAGATGCTTCCAGATTCAGCCATGTGTCTTGTTAACAACTTCTTTTTTTAAAAAAGTATCACAGAGTAAAGATTAATGGGCCATTCAGTACCTACAAGCAACTGTTCCTTGGTGTTCCTTAAGCATCTGTAGTCTATTAATCTTACCATTCAAGTGTCTACTATGGAACATTCACTGTAAATAGCTATGTAGCGCCAACTTTAAATAATTGGTTATAATTTTCAATTATTATTATTTGGAAATTGGATGATAATGCTAACCGTAAGAGAGATAAGAACTCTCCACTCGTTGACAGCCAAAGCTCAGCCTATTCTTCTATCATGTTTGTTAATCTTTCTATCAGTGGCGTAACGAAGCGGCGTGGGCCCCTTACTAAAAGAAGTATTTTGAGGCCCCTTTGCTTGACTAAATTTTAGTCAAGATGACTATGATCAGTTAGATAAGACTTTGAAAGATCAAGCTTGCATGATTTCACTTGAGTTCTAGGTTGACTCGCACTTTTGTCGTTCTTTTCAGGAGTTTGTGATTCATCAAAGGCAATGCTCGTGACTTTGTCTTCGGTCTTTTCTTCCTGCGGAGGGAAACTTGAGCTTGGTAGATCTTGTTCTTTGCTTTTTTTCAAAAAAGTGAAATTTTCTTTGTGTTTGATGTAGCAGCTTCGACTTTACGTTTCATTTTGGTCCTTTTGCTCTCACCAGATTCATAAACACGGGGATTGGAAGACATTAAGATATCTGTGTTATCCTTGTAAATTAAATACACAATTTTATAACGATATAGATGTCCATTAGATGGAAATCTTATTAGCATGCTATATCTTACTTCATTACTATGTGGTTGCTCGCAAATCATATCAAGCCTTACGCTCACTTCAATGCTGCTGCGAACGTTACTAAGAAACACATGCTGTCATGCAAAAACCCTTTCTTCGGAAAAAAGTCTTGGAGGCCCCTTCAGGGCCCAAATGCTTGGGGGCCTTTAATTTTGTGCTTAACGTTGCACACCGTGCATTACGCCATTGCTTCCTAACGGTTCCCTAGGTGTCTCCTGTTCCTCTTTCATCGACATGTGCAACGCTCTAGATATCAGCAACAATCATCTCCGCTTCTTGATCTCCAAACAATCCAACTTAACTATCCTTACTGAGTTTTACATTTCCTGCCGCAGAAATAAGTCTTGGAATAATCCTTACGTTCTTCAATTCTAAATATTTCTGCTACTGACAACTTTCAAAACAAACAAAGGACAAAGAAGCTTTTTCCTTTTTTTCTTAATGTGCTTGTAATGTTCTTAATGTTCTTATGTGCTTGTGAAAGTCTTTTTGTTTGTAAACCCAGGCTAGCCAATTACAAATTACCTTTATAATAGTGAAATTTGTAATTGTAGTTTTAGCTGAATTGAAAATGAAACTTTCCATTATAATCATTATCGCACAACTGACATAATGCTAACAACAACCCCATTGTTTCGACTATCCGAAATAGCAGCTAAGACTTCTTGTGAGATGGCCACAAAAACCTTTTTTTTAATTCTTTGACAGAGTTGTTGCACCTATTTTTTATTTCGTTACCAGAAATTATTTTTTTGTCAATCCTGACTGGCTACATTCTTGATTTTTGAGACATTGTAAAGCTACAAACTTTTTGTGAATTCAAATTTTTTTGCTGATGTTAGGAGATTCCTCGAATTATCATATTTTTTGAATTGTATTTTGCCAAAATACCAGCTTTAGAAATGGTTTAGAGATTATTGACATGTTTTGAGTTACTGAAATATATCCGTGCGTCATGAGATTTAAATAAAGCAATACATGTCAAACTAACATTCAATTATTCGCTGATATTTGAATATGTCTTGCGCTAACTGTTTATAAGCTGATTTGCATTCTCTTCAGCTAACTGTTTCAAGCTGATTTCGTATCCATTATTTATATGATCATTTGCAGCCAAACATACGTTTTCTAGACTAATGTTATTATGCGAAACCTAACTTCAGCTGCTTTGAACTTTCTCTCGAAAACATTCGAATACACGCTATTTTTGTAAGCATACGCTAAATTTGGCTGACGCACAATACGCTAAGGCAATGATTCTATGACTTTTATGATTTGATCCTCAAATTATGCTCAATAGTTCATAGACCTTTAAATAGGTTCAACGATTCAAGGTGCAAATTAAAAAAGTCTATGGCCTAGTTTACAAATTAATAGATTGATCTTTGTCGTTAGGACTTGTATTTCTTGTCCAGAGAATTTCCCTTTTGAACTTGATTCGAATATTCTAATATTTTGGAGTCTTTTGAAGTAATCTCGTATTTCATCAGTCATAAATATACTGTGCAAGGACTAACCTCTGTATCTGTTTTAATGGTATTATTTGCCTTTGTTCTTTTCATCATTTAATATGAAACTATCTGCAAACTAATGTACAATTATGATTCTTATAAACTTCAATGTTTTGCAAGGCTAGTTTTAAAGAGTATGTAAAGCTATAAAACATTATATATAAATATATAGTTTTGAAGAAATATTTTTGATAGCTTCTGCAATCTTCCGCACTTCTCGTTGTAGATTAGGCCATTTCGAAACGCGCATGCTAATAGAGCAACTGACCAAGAATTGCTACGAATCTCGAAATATTTAAAGAAAATCGCAACACTAGAAGATTTTGCTAAACTTGATCACAGAAACTGGGAAAGGTGAGTCTTTTTATTATTTTTAATTAGACTGAGATCATTTACCGCTGGAATTGGACTAAGATGGTCACTCTTTATTAGAGTACAAGCATTTTCAACTTGCCGAATTTTTGTGTCGAGAAATGCACCGTCTTTGAGTTGAAGCATTTTTGTTCTTGAACTAATAATTTTCATATAGATTTCAAATTTATTTACATAATGCTTTGCAATTCAGCACCTTAATAAACCAACGTTGTTAAGTTACAAGAAGACATAAATCTTTGACGAACGGTAGTTTTTTCAAAATGATGAAAAGAACACGTGATTTTCAATTTAAAAGGTATTAGGATATTTGGACAGTCAAGGCCATAAGTCGTTTTTTGCATAGACCAAGCCATAGAAAATGCTGTTTGCAAAAACGAAAGCTTCCTTGTTGCTGCTAAACTTGAGTCTGATGTTCGAATATTGCAACTCGACTGTGTGTGGTGAACTGGACCTTTCTAGTAATTTCTTAGTAATGCTTATAAGTAGAACACATTAGAAAAAGTTGACTAAAATAATTGTAGAAACTCATAGAGTAAGCCTTACAAGACATGCTGTAACTTGCTTATTACATATTATTCCTAAACACGTGATGTTGTACCAGCATATTCTAGAAATTTCTGCTTGCTGCAGAAATTGCTGCTTGCTGCAGCAATTCGGTTTTAGTTGAGGATCTGGTATGTGAAATTCGATGGATACATAAACATGCGCTTTGTTGATTTCTTTGAAGAAAACTTACGGGCCTAAGCTGGAAACGTACCTTATCATAGCGTTGAAAGAGACGCACTTTGTTTGTGACTCTATTCAGTGTGTCACAGGGAATATAATTCAAACCAATGCGGCCTTGGATTCCCCACACTGAAAATGGCGACCACGAAGGCACATCTTGGAATATTCATCGACATTGGATTCAACGAAGAGGTTTAACAGTTTCTGTCTCTCGCTCCAAAGGATACTTGCCACACACTTCGCCAACATTCTACGTATTGCCAAAGATAAAAAACAATTGTTCTATTCAATTGGCACGCAGTGGGATTACAACCTTCCAGGAATTTTCAATTTGTCAGGTAATACTGGGTCACTGGGACTCTTCTTCGCAGAGACGAATTCAAGAAAGAAATTGCAAGAGATGGCTCAGACAGAAACATACCAAAAATCACCTTGAAGGAGATCTCCGATAATGATGAAATAGGGGATGGAGAAGATTTGCAACTGCATTACGAGCAAATTTGTGAACTAGTGAGAAAAGTAGAGCTGTCTATCGATCGCACCATAAGATCAAATGTTGGAAGAAGAAAAAACACCAAACGAGATTACAACGTACCTGGTCAAACGTACAAAAAGAGGAATTGAAACCATGTGTTTCATTGAAACAAATGGTAAAGGCGCTTCTTTTTAAGTGCAATGGATGCCAGAAACAAAGGGTGAAGGGTATGCCATCACAAAGGGTTGCAGTTTTGCCAAGATTTAGAGCTGAATTTGCTTAACCATTCGCGACAACTGGAGTTGATTTCACCGGTCCCTTATACTACAAGGCAAACAAGAAGGAAGTCAAGAAGGCTTACATTGTGCTGTTTACATGCTCAAGCACCTGAGCGGTGCATCTTACCCTGTGCAAAGATATTACTACAGAGGAATTCAAAAGAACTCTGAAGTGGTTCGTTGTAAGAAGAGGCAAACCACACCTCATGGTAAGTGACAACGCAAAGACGTTCCAGGCAACAAAGAAATGGTTGGAGAGCTTGCAGAACAATGAAGAAATTAATGGTTTCCTAGCATCGCAATCGATCAAATGGGTATTCAACCTGTCGCGGGCTCCGTGGTGGGGCGGGTTTTTGAGCTCCTAATTAGAGTTATGAAGTCAGCACTTTCAAAGGTTATTGGGAATGCATTACTCAAATGTGCAGAGCTCGAAGAAACCTTGCTAGATGTTGAGTGCTTTATGAACAATAGGCCACTTACATACATTGGTGAAGAATTTGACAAGCAAATAATAACCCCATACATTATCCTTGCAAGCAGATGTTGCAAGGCGATTGAGGTACATAAAACGTTGCAAAGAGTAGCTACGGAGACGATGGATCAGCGAGTACTTGAATGCACTGAAGGAAAGGAAAATAACACAAGTTGCATCTGAAGAGAACAAACTGAGTACTGGCAGAGTTGTCCTGATCAAGAATTCAACAAAAGGCAAGGGTCAATGGAAGATTGGTAGAGTTGAAAGTGAAATCATCGGTAGTGTTGGAGTTGTCCGAGGGTACAGAATACGCACAGGAAATTGCTACGTCGTCGAAAGACCATTACAGCTAATTGCAGATCTTGAGATTGGTGGTGACGTTCTAGAGGATAACAAAGACCAAAAAGGGAAGTGACCTGAACCCAGCAGCAGAGAGTTTGTACCACATGGTCTAAGCCGAAGAGTCGCAAAAGAAACTGCACTAAACAGAATCGTTGGTGTTCAACTGAATGAAACCGAGGAAGAATAAGGACTGATATTAAAGCTGCAGGTGCACTTTAATAGGAGGAGTGTTTGGTGAACTGGACCTCTCTAGTAACTTCTTAGTAATGCTTATAAGTAGAACACACTAGAAAAAGTTGACTAAAATAATTGTAGAAACTTCTAGAGTAAGCCTTACAAGATGTGATGTAAATGTGTCACAGGTGTCACTGTAATGTGTTTCACAGGGAATATAATTCAAACCAATGCGGCCTTGGATTCCCCACATGTGCAACATAGTAAATAAGAAGTAGACGATGCCAGCTTATTCATGCGAAGCGCATGGTAATGACACGACTCAGGATAGGTCTTCATGTTTTTGTCGTGCTGTAATGCTTGATGGCTTTCACTAGGGCTAGTTAAGCCGCATAACTGCTGATCGAGGTGCAACATCAAGATCGAACTGTTTTGTGTAGACAATGTTACTGTGCAATTAGGAACAAGATTTTCTCACGTGAATGTTTAAGACGCAGGTGTCTAATATAGACTTTAAATTAACTCTACATCAGAATGTGATAAATTCACCAACATGAATTGAACTTTTGATGAGTATCACCAACATGCTTGCTTGGCACAATATTCACACGGAATACTATCTGATGAAAATAGAAAACGTTCATATGATCAGTCACTTGTCAGTAAATGTTTAGTGTGATGTCGAACTTTTCGCGGTTCATTTAGGTAGTTAAGTTTGTATCTAGATACATCAGTTAGTATCTATCTAAAATGGCTTTCCTATTTTCCTTTCCCTTAGTCGCTTCCTAAAATAACCGCAAACTTCAGTAAAGTCAGCAATATTCATGTTTTAATAATACTTCTCATGTGTACAGAAACGGTGATTTAACCGTCCGCTATGTCCTGCTCTTCCAGTCGCTTTTTCTACTCAGGCTTCACTTCAACCACCTTTTTGACAATATCCATAAACCCCACTAGTTCCATTCTGGGTACATTTGGGGTTTTTCTATCCCTTGATTCCAAGGGCTGGTTGGCAGGAAATGAGCATCTGTTTATTCAGCAATTGAATGACAGCACTAGTTGCATGGCAACAATCTTGAAGTTGACCTGCAGTTACATGATCCCATCACAAATTTCTTGTTACGAGCGACTTGATAAAATAACATTTGAAGCAAATATATAATTATATGTAGTAAATGATAGACAAAGAAATGCTGTTTGGCGATAAACGATTTTGGCGTAACCAAAATAATTATATCTTGGAATCATTCGTTTATACAACAGAACATTTCCTACAGCACCAGCAAAACCATTAAATGTAGTTCAATCTTATATTTCATCTTTCTTCTTAATTTTATGTATCTATGTTGCTAAGGACTTCACCAAAATCAGTTGAAAATTTTTTAACTTTCCAATCATGCAGTTGGGTCTTTTTTATTTAAATTGATTATGGCATCGTCATCTAATTAACCTTTTCGTTGAATTTTAGATTTTTGGATTAATCTTATACTGAAAAGCTATTCTGTAGATTTACTTTTAGTAAAATAATGCTAAATCTTTGCAAGCATCGATGTTTGTGACACGTGCTCCCAACTATGAGTTTCTTAGTTCTTCCAAAGTTAAATTGATGACTTGCTTAAACAAGAAGCAGATGTTATAAACCGAGCAATGACCTCCAGCGGTAAGATTAAAAGCATCTTATTGGATTGGTGACAGTTGCGGCGAGGTGACGTCGTTTGTTGGGCTTCATTCACAACGTCCTTTATTTTCATCCAATTTTAACTCTTAAGAAGATATTTAAGTTTAATAGACCACGTGTTCTTCTGATTACATAACAGCCTGTTGCCTGCTGCCTGTTAGTTCCGCGTAGTATGCTGTATAGTTTCACAGCTATTCCAAACTTTTTTTCACATATATGCAACTTTAAGCAACAGGTTCAAACGAGATCTGCTTTCAAATGCTCAGCAGAGTCACAAAAGATTTGATACTTAACTATAAGGCCTTTGGTATCTTAACTATTCCAAACTATATGTATTTTAACTATGTTTTCCTCTGTCGGTAATTCGGTAATCTTTCTCAAATTGTACGGTATTTCGGTAATGAAAAAATTGGCGGTGAACGGTTTTTGTTGAATTCAATGCCCAGTGTGCGGTATTTGCAGTTTAGTTAGAAAGGTGAGATGCTAGTGGTAGAATCTTGTTGTATCCACGTTGAAACCTCCGTGATTTTTGGCCGATAAATCCAAAATTCTGAAGTTGCAACTGCAAATGTCCATGATTTATTTTCATATCATTTATAATTACCTTTTCTCTCTTCTTTTTCCTCCGAATCTTAAAAGACTAATATATAAGCAGATTCGCTGGAGCCGGCTTTAGAGACCCACTTCTCGTTTTGCCCATATATCATATACAATAAGTCATATAAACAGTACACTCGACTTCAGGTGGGGACTTTTAGGAGAGGTTTCTCATTTTTGACAATGGCATTTTAATTTGAAGTATCTGCTGTGTTAGCATAGGTCAAATTTCTTTAATTTTTGCTTTCCAAAACAGTACAATATTATCAAAATACATCCATGTTTAGCTTTTGTAATACAGATAGGTAGTGGTGTCTTCCTGATATATAAAAAGGAATGCTCAACTTAGAACTTTGTTTTCTAGGATTTGCTCGGAACTGAGCCCTAACCATTTTTTCTTAACTCTGGTGCTGCTGCTAACTGCTTCTGTTTTATATAAAGTCATCAGCATAGCAGAACCGTACTTTTTCATTTTCAGTTATTGGATATTAAAAGCCTAAAGAAGGAACTAATAAATCCATTTCCAGTTGAAAAATAGAAATAAATGTGGGTTGTTTCAGGTCCTTCTTTAGGCCCTGGAGTTCAAAGTTTGCTCCGTTAAACGGTGTTACGTCATGAATGGCAGAATTACATTTTGGTGTCCCACAGGGCTCTTGTCTTGGATCTCTCCTATTAATAATTCCAATCAACGGGTTTCCGTTTGGTCTACAAAGCTGACAGGTAAACAGGATCTCTTCTTCTACCAAGTGTATCAACGACCTGAACAGGACGCTAAGAAAACGCTTTTTTAGAAAAATTTTCAAACTTTCTTCTGTCTCTTCTGTCCAGTGTTAACAAAATCCACCCGAGTATGTTTTGGCATATCTACATGGTCCTTTATTTTTAGCTAGATCACATTGGCTCTATTTGCGTACAGTTTCTGCAAAGCACAGTAGAAGATAAAAGTATTTTCGATTGTAGGCATAAAGCTAGAACAACATTTAAAAGGCTTTATTTCCATTGATCTTTACAATCATTTTGAATTCGATTTAGCTTTCAGGATTTTAGAGAAATATCACGTAACTGCTTGAATATTCTATGTGTGTTGGTTTTCAGAATGGAATTTGGTTACCACTTATTCACCCCAAAGTTCATTCATTAGTAATACTGAATCTTCACTAAACATTTTTGCCGCTTACATTGTTGATGAAATGTTGTTGAAACTTCAACTGATATAAGATGATATTAAATATTATTATTACTGCATTTATATATTCATATTTTTATATGTCGTTTGAAAACCTTTAAAAATATCAAGGTGTAATAAAAACGAGGATATTATTGGACATTAAAGGAATTGATATCAAATATATCAGATAATTACCACTAAACTTCAAAACACTTAGGTAAAAAGACTAGCTGTAAAGGTAAAATGTCAGAGTGGAAAGTCAGCTAAATATGATGAAATTGTTCAGAGAATTTATTTTAGAAAGATTGACGAGAAGGAGTCCTGCACAAGCTTCATATTTCGTGGGCGGATGAGTTTTGGATATATTATAAACTATCCGCTGATATATGGGCATATATTACATGCTTGAATCTTGACGATTTCCCTTGAAGTTATTCGAAACTCAAATTAATTAAAATTCAAACTGTAATGTTTTCGGTAATTTTCATTTTGAAAACTTGGTATTACGGGAATATCAAAGTATTCTTGCGGAATTACGGTAAAAGGGAAATTTTCTTGCGGAATCACGGTATTTGTTACTCCCCAAAGACCCCAAGACCCCCCCCCCCTATGATAATCAAAAATCTCACTTTTAACTCCAAAAAATGTCTAACCAAAATCATGACATTTGCCGTGTCAATGTTGTATCAAAGTTTTGGACATATGTTGGATGTGTGGGGCAAATGACTTAATGCGGTGGATGATGCAAGAGGAAAGCTTTTTCAAAGAACATCGGGAAGATACAAGAAAACTGCAGATCTATCTCTTTGCCTCTACGCAGTTTCAACATTACGGAGCACATCCAACGCTTCAACTATTTTGGGAGCCTTTGGAGACCAGATAGAAGAGCCATATACATAAATGAAAGAAGAACTTTTGATTCAGTCCGATTATTGTCAAGAAAGTTTAGCGATTAGGATGATTACGGTCACTGAACAATTCAATGAAAGAACAGATAAAGGAGAACTTTAACGACATGGCAACTTAGGATCTTGAATTTATAAGTCTGTTATGGCTTCAGCTTAGAACGTTATGAGGCAAATCACGGATCAAACTGATAACTAATTCTTTTTCCAAACAAAACTGAACCTGCGTTTCATACCTCTCCCTAAGTCGATTGCCCCAGTGCTGACAGCAGTGCTAGTTTAGGTCCACTGAAGATGGTATTTTTGCTAAACATGGATAAGGAACACAACTTGATCCATGCACAGGATATTTAGAGGCTTTATCCAAGTTTTTGGGCAAAGCCCCCCGTATATTGGAAAAGCATTATCCCACCCGGTCAACATTTGGTTTTTAATTCTGCACTAAAAATACCAAAAACTGATCTAGTGATTCACAGGCTGCATTCCAGTTTTGGACAAAACCCCCTATATCTCAGAAAAGTCTTCTCTCCCGCCCAATCAACTTCCAGATTCGAATTTTACGTCAAAAACTAGTCTTAAAGTGTTGGCCAAGGTTAATTCACGTGAGTTTATTGTTGTTTGTTCTCGGCGCCTTATTTGCTACATTGCTTTAAAAAAGTTCGGCTGGTAAAGTCCCTGCTCGGGTGGCAATGCTCCCCCTTGTGCCTCTGGACTATTAAGGTAAGGGTGCGTTTACATAAATTCAATCAGACACTCGTATAAACAGTACTAGCAAAGTACTTCAAGCTACCTTTGCGTGCAGCCAGGTTACGTTACTGCATCCAAAGGTATCGGCTACGTCTGTCAAGCAACATTTGCACAAAGACTACCAAATATCAATACGTTTGTTTGCCCCTCAACAGTACTTGTCGCATACGTCAGACTACGTTTACAAAAAGTCACGGCCAAACAAAAGTCAGTTGCTTAGCTGCATCTAAAAAGGTACTGACTATGTAGGTCAAGGTCGATTTACATATGCTAAACCAAACATTAGGTCGCTTAGTTGTCTGGTACTGGCCATTCAGGTGACGAGGTTTGCACAGAGCCAAGCGACAATGAGTTTCTTAGTTGTGTTCAAACAGTATAGGCCATGTGGGCTATTTACCACCTCTGTTTCTTTGATCATAGCCCACAATTTTGCTTGTCTATTTGCTTTTATGGGCCATAAATGGAGGTTCTTGTTCTGCCAGTGTTCCAATATATGCCTTTGTAGATGTGATTCAATGGGAGTCCGGTTCTGACTTTTTTCTTAGACCTTGACTACAGGTATACGTTACCGATTATAAAATTTACTTTTCCGTCAGTTTAATTCCGTCCACGTAACATGTAAACGGCGTTTTGGGTTACATAAATGTATCATTTTGAAAACACTAAAATTATTAAACGTATAAAAAATCGTGGGGATTATCTGTTATCGGTGGTATTAGACCCTTATCTTTATTCGTAATAAGTGGCTTAACTCAGTAGAGCGGCCAAGGTAAACATGACACCTCACAAGCTCACAAAACTCAAGACAGTCTTATAATATTCCTTTTTTGCTTTTAAAGCAGGCGTCTACGGTTTCGAATGGGATTGATGGTACGTATATGATCGTTAGACAATTGTATTAATGAATGTAAATGGTAATAATACATGTAGGAATAGGGCCAGGCCACATGACAGCCTCTGAATTTAAATATGGTATGCCTATAAGTGCGGATAGAATACTTCATGTAAACGATTGTAACACATATAAAGGTCAAAGTTATATTATTACAGTAATGAAATTGATTATGAGAAGAGCCAGGTGATAATAGAAGACGCTGAAAAATATTGTAAAGCGCCTGATATGCACTCTTTTTTAAAGAACACACTTGTCAAAAAATAATAGCAACGTAAGAGTCAATGGTGTAACGCACTTTAGGCCACCTTAGTTCGATAACCGACGGTCCAAATGGGGGCCTCCAAATTATTTTTATATCCGTGTTTTTAAGACCTCGCTCAAGTTCAACTCATTTTTAAAAACTTTCTTTTAAAACTTTAAAAACTTAAGAAGTCTTTCAACTGAAGCCTCTATAACTCGGCTGTATAACCCTAGCTAACGAAAAAAAAGATCGTTTTTAAGTCTTGCTTTTGTGGTTGACATGATCTACAGCGTTTGATTGGATTTTCTTGCAGTCCGTTTATAAGGTGATAAGCTGTTTCTTGTAGAAATATATGTGCATTTTGATTCTTCTCAACCACTGAAAGCATGTATATATGGTGTATATGGTGTCGGGAAGCATCCTGTTGTTGTCCGTTACATTCAATTTTCCTGTTAGAATATCGCATTAAAAGCATTTATGAGTCAACTTGAGGTTACTGCTTGTTTACACTTTATTGCAACGTAATTAGCATAACATGAGGGTAAAGAAACAGTTAGTTGGAATCCAAGATAGAAAAAGGAAAGGGCCTGGCCACCATAGGAAGCGGCCAAGACGTGTTCCTTTCATTCACTAAAATCTTTATGGTTCTTAGTGGAATTCAGGAAACATGTGGGTTGCCCACTTAAATTCTAAAATAAAGATAGCTGCTAATCGCCAATAAGCCTTGAATCAATGCCGCAAGAAATTCTATCCTGTTTCTGTATTTTTCTTTTTGAATAGAGTTCTTAATGTGCCCAATTGATTTGGAGTGAAATGTAATTGACCGCTGTTGACTTTTTGCGTACCTGACTGGCCTAGCGATGCAAAGTCTCGTTCCGGGGGTGTCGCATGGGCGTGGACACACCCTCGATATAACCTTAATCAGAATATGTTTTCGATTTAACGCGGAGATCTCAGAAGTAGATATATTGCTTCTCTTCTTTCCCCATTTATCGGTTATCTTAACAGGAAAGCTTGTTGAAAGCTTTACTTGTATCGATAAGCATTTGGGCACACCATGCCACGACATATGTGTAAAGTTGAAAAGTTATTCAAAGTAGCCCCACCTTGTAAATGCTGGAAGACGTTTAAACTTAGTAATCATCTCAGTTAGAACGTTTCCACTATGTCGATATGCAATCAAAAATTCAAACCTGCGTGGAATATCTCAACATAACATGCCAGACCAACTACTTTTATTTTTACTTGAGTTCGGTTTGAGTTCAGTCAAACAATTTTGTGTGTCATTTGCAATGATCAAAGAACGACAGTGTATTATTTGGTGTAACCCAGAGATCTTTCTTGGACCTATTCCTTTTTCCGGTTTCACTGAACTTCATGTATTGAGTGATAAAATCAGCAACAAAACCATTTAGGTCGGATCAGCTTCAGGTTCAAGCTGTTTCACGTTTTTTCCAATGAACACTGAAATCGAGCGAAAATGATCATGTAAAGCCCCATACCAGTAGTTGTTGTTTGTATTTGCTAGTTTCGCAAGGTCTTTAGTCATGGATAATTCATTTCGCGATAATTGATATCTACCAGTGTGAGGCCATGCGCATAATCGTTATTAGCAACAATATCTATGCAAAAAACTCTGTACTAAGACCTATGAAATGATTTCTCAGATGAATCGGTTAGTTGTCGTAATCAAAATTGTGTATTTGATGAGGACCATATGCAGAGAATGTTGTTTTATCGCTCATCGTATTATACAATACTAGAAGTTTTTATAAAATCTAACCAATAAAGCGTCTCCTTCTGCTGATTCATCTTTTGCTGCGATTTTAACTGTATCGCATCCCAATGCTAATTATCAACGCTTTCCTTCTCAGAGTCTCATTCTTGTATTCAGTTGTCTATTGCCCTGATTTGCTAGACGAAAGTGTTAAAACTCCCTATGTTATGTTAGGCTCAGTGTAGTTTTAAGGTGTTCAATGGAAGTTTGGCGTATTGCAACAAATCACAGAAATGATTATACTTCCCAGTCTATATATAAAGTCACAAATTTTTCTGGTCATGATCAGTGAAGTAAACAAAGTGCTAACAAGAGGTTATATTTTGTTGCATAAAGCTGTGACATTGACTTTCCGTCAGTTTGCCTCATACTTAGATATTACGGTAAACTCGTTAAGTCATATTTTTCGGAAAATTCAAACCAAGTGGGAAATTTTGTTTATGAATGTTACCGTGAGTTGCTTTTTCGTGACAAGCAGGTGCTCTGGAATCTGAGGAGCAGATGTACAATGCCCAAGAAGCTTTCATTTCGCAAGCAGTGACTGCAGTTAAATACATTCAAAGTTATCCCTGTTTGATGTGCAGATTTACAGCTAATCACGTTTTTAATTAGAATGTCCTCGCTTGCCAATTACGAGCTCCATCATCTGCTGTATTGACATATGTTTTACTGAGATTTTCTAAGTCTCAACGTCATTGCTTGTGCGGGGTTTCTTCTAAATATTCTTCTATGATTACGAAAGAGTTTATTATAATTTGATCAAGTATTTCATATCAAAATGATTCTGCACAAAGTGAACTATTTATGAAAGACCGAAAATTGACTGGTGCGATACCATGAATACGTATATTTTAATCACCTTTCAAGAAAGGTCCAATAACGCCCATCCGTAGAATGTTAGGTTAAAGTTGCAAGTGCAATTTTTTTTATTTCAGTGTGTTTGCCCATTTGCCCCTGTGGCTACTCATGGTTGACCATTTGTACACATAGCTGTTGAAAGAATAGCAAAAAAATCTTGTCCAAATGTTTCGTTCCAAAAAGGAGTATTAAATTTATTTTTTTGCTAAAAGCAGGTGACGCTACTTCTGTCTATTTCGACCCTGGCCTCTCATGTTTACTACTTCCATGCTGCTAGATATTGGCAAGCACATGGCAGTTTGCTTTAAAATGCACACTTTCGAGTACAGATGCAACCGGTAATTGTATTTTATTTTATAATCATGTTGCCAAAAATCATTACTTTAGTATTCGCAAAAGTAATGCTTTCTGGCGTTGTAAAGGACGTTGTTTGAAAGTTATTCTAGAATGAAGCCTCCAGAGTGTCAACTGGCTCCAGTCAAGAAGCCGATGCTTCTTTAATACAAAACCTTGTCAAACTTCAAGTTGACAAGTTACGAAACGCCATGACATATCTTTTTTAGATAACCATTGCCTACAAAAAATTAAAGAGTGAAATTTCTGGACTTCAGAATATTTTATAGATCAGTCTTTTTTTAGATGAGTGGATTGGAGGCCTCTTCCACGCCAACTTCTCGTGCACTTAAAGAAGCAGGCTGCATTGACCACGCACTATTTGCCTGAGACAACAGTAATAGGAAACATTTGTTCTGATTTTCTTGTCCTCCCGCAGCTTAGTTAGACGTAACTCCGGGAAAATTTGGTAACATGTCTGATAAATTCCTCTAAGGTAGTGATTTGTGGAGAAAAGATGACAACTCTTGAGGAATTGTTTCTGTTATAGTGTAGTAGCCAAGGCCTCTGAAACGACGATCTTGCGCAAATTGTGATAAAAGCACGAAAATCTGCACAACTACACAGTTTGATATGCTGAATAAGATGGGATCGGGACCCAGTCTGAGAAATACCCCCAAATGCTAGTAATCGTGCTAACTTTCATGTCACTGATTTGATTTTCAACAAAGTTATAGAGATAATCAATTTAGGAGTCTGGGAACAATTAAGCATTCTAAAAATAGCATTTTGGGGTATTTTTAAGATCGGTGTCGATCAAAATCCTTTTAGTTTGCTATAATTATTATCTAAATCAAGTTTCTTGGTATTGATTTTATTTTTAGCGAAGCTGTAGAGATAAGCGTGTTAGAGGTTTGGGAACAAGTACATGGTCTAAAAATAGCATTTGAGGGCATTTTGACGATGGATGTGAATCTAAATCACATTACTGTGTTATGATTAGTATCTATACCAATTTTCATGTGATTGATTTGATTTTCAACAAAGTTAAAGAGATAATCATTTCAAAGGTCTAGGAACAGTGAATCATTGTAAAAAAAGCTCTTAAGGACATTTCTCAGCCTGGGTCCCGATCCCATCTTTTTCAGCATGTCAAATTGTATGTTTGTACAGATTTTCATGGTTTTATCACGATTTGCATATTCATTCTGCTTATCTCCTACACTATTGTACAAATATATCTTTTGCAGTTATCTGAGATTGCACTTGAGGTTACCAATCTGGACTTTTCAGTATATAGTGAAATACATCTTTATAGATATTCGAAATATTACCCGCCACCCTGGCAGGTTCACTTCTATAAGAATCTATATACCATGTGAGTTCCGAAAATGGATTTCTACCCCCTTATCTCTGACATAACCGGCATTGCAACGCACCCTAATCTCTGAATATTTGGGTATGTTACACCCCTTTTCTCTGACACAAAAAAAGTGTTAAATTGAATCAGCCCCATCAACCTTGGCAATAGATTTGATAAAAAGTAAAATGTAGATTGCCTCAGTAACTCCAATAATTAGAAAAATATAATTATAAGGATTAAACAATGTTGATTTTGGTGCTGTAAAAAACCTATCTTCAGTTTTGATGCTAATGTGCACCCAATGTGAAATTCATGCTAAAGACATGTCAAGGTCAAATCAGATCTGTGTCATGGCATGAAGAAAAAATCTGAGCCAGAGATCTTAATCAATGAAGCCTAGTGCTTAGAATGCCAAAAAGTATAAACAATAGTCGCCTGTTAAAAAATCCATGTTTATCAACAAGTCAAGCTGTAAACCTGGTACAATCCAAGGCTGTGGCAGTTGTTCTGCAGAGTTTCCCATACTCGTACACAAGATAGCACACTGTTTCTGCACAGTTGCACACATACACATATTCATATTTGTTCTTGCATACACAAGAACTTGTGGAGACCTTCCATACTCTGCAGACTGAACTTTGCAGGTGCTTCTTAACTTGACTCAATCTTAAACTTTCAAGTAAGCAACAACACTGCATCTCAGTTTGAAGGTCGAAGTTCTCTCAAAAGTCATTTCCACTCTTACAAATTAAAATGTCATATTTGCATTCATTGTATTGTGACATGAACAGCTTACTGTCAGCTTCTTTTTCATCATTGAGATCTTGCTGTTAAAGCTTGAGCATCTTGGGCGATCAAATTTAAACAACTTGCACTTAAATTAATGTTCATCCAACACAAAATACTATTCAAAATCGAATTACAGGGACTTTTAAACTAATTAGTTACAAAATATGCTTACTATGGCAAATTTGGTTATTTTGTGGGTTTTGCCTCCCCCTACCCCTACCTGAAAAATGAATTCCTGCCTTTGAACATACATAAAGTGATTTTGGCTTTTGCTATGTATTACTAGAAGTACCTTCCGTTTAAATATTTCTACAGCGCTTCTCCCATAAACTTTACCCGATAGGCCCCTTTAAAATGAAAACTGAAGTGATTTGAATGCATGATTTAATTGGCGGGAAAGGCGGGCATTGGAAACAAGACTGTTGTCCGAAAAGTCACGACGGATAAAAGACACCAATAAATGGGGCAGGGAGAGAGTGTTTGTGTTTGCTTGTATTAATATGAAAGGGGCTCCGTCCAAAAATTTTCGCGAACACTGGTTGTAGTGAAGCTTGAGCTGAGTGAGGCTAAGTATGGCCTATAATTGAAATTCTTCAAGGCCTGACCATGAGTTCAGGTATATTTTTTTAGATTTCCCTCTACGTACAGAGGAACTCAAATTAAGATTTGTAATTAGAATTACAAAATAAAAAAGCAGAAATATTATAATTATAGGTGTTATTTTATCAAAGGAACAAGATTTTCTGTTAGATGGAACATCTTGCTAGAATGACTTTTGGTCCAAGCTGTTTAGTATGATGCATTTGATGAGATAGCAGTTGAAATAGAATTGAGTTTTGTTTTTTCTTTTACTTTTACCATGAAATTGCTGAGTCATGTTCATATAGATGTTGGGTCAATTTAAGCATCTCAGCCAGAAACCTACCAATTTCAGATTCTGACATGCAGCACTATTCTGTTCTTGTGCATGCATCAGCCATACTCTGCAGACTTGTACTCGCCCAAGTTTTATGTTGCAATATTGATTGGAAGTATGTTGATATAGACAGTTGCTTTTTAAAAGTATCTTTGTTCATTTTACTGGTTGTCTGTCTACTGCAGCCAGCTGGAGCTATAACACTATGTTTATTTCCTTATTTGCAACAAAAACTAGCCCTAAGTCCTTAATTTGTAATCCTTCAACCATGCATAAAATTTTTCTGCAAGCATAAATCATTGACTATGCATAAATCCTTCCCTGACTTGGATGCTCTATGGTTTTATAAACTAAGGAGCAAAGTTATAAGGCATATTAATATTGTTTTTAAAGCAAAGGTAACAAACAAAAGCTATATCATAGCAACAGGACCCTAATTCAAATAGTATTTTTGCAAGTAAAGTGTCTTTGAACCATCCAGGTAATCCCCTATAATAGCACTAAGGTATTTGAAACACTAAAAATGATGTTGAAACATACAATATATCCTTTATGTAAGCATACCACATTATACTTTGACTTTATCTAGCATGATAAGAGTTCTGTAAAGACTTATTTGAATGAAATTTGACATTTGTTGGAAGTACTGCTTCGATATACTCAAGATGTTTTACCCTTTTTACCAAAATCTCTGAAAATATTTTTGGGAAACATCCTTTTTTTGAAAATCTATGTCCCAGAAGTGTGTCAAATTTGTGAGCCTTTCTCAAAGATTTTTGGAACTCACGTGGTGTATAGGGTCATATGGAAGTGAACCCGCTGGGCCCGCGACAGCAAGCATTCCTGTGACAATTGTCGTAGCAATTTTCGTTTTGCGATACGTTTAGAACAACGTGCCATGTAGCTTCCCGTGAGACTCGACTCACCAGTGTTAACACACCGGTGTTAAGGATAGGGAGGGCTTCGGTTGGGTCACAAATTTTTAGTTTGAAAAATATCATTTCCGTTACTTACTTTTTAAAAAATGCAGATTTAAAAAAATCATCATTCCGAAAAAAATGACTTTCATGACACATTTAAATGTTTACAAGCCAGCCTTTGATGTATAGAACAGGACGGTTCCAACATGCTACACCATGTTTGATTCACGTTAAATGTGATCTACGGAAATAGTTGTCCGATAACCGCATTAAAGGTGAAACACAGCGTAGCAACTTACAACCGTCCTGTTTTATACACCAAATAGCTTGTACAGCTCTTCCTAAACGACATCGAACAGTAATTTTCATGTCTACAAGCCGCCAGTGAGGATTTCACGGTAGCTGCAAAGTTCTGTATTTTTGTTTTTAAGAACAATTCAGTTACAGCAGATTCAAAGTTTTCCTTAATGTATATACTTAATTGTGGCTAATATAAGATTTTACGACGAATTTCCTTGTTCGATAATCTCTAGTAATGGAGACCCAAAAATATTCCAGCAGGTGACTAATCCTAAATTACCTTTATTTTTTACTAAAATTCTAAGCCCTAAATGTACCGCGAGCATTCCTATACTAAATCTACAAGACAAGGCAGTTGGTCAGCAATTTGACAACCACGATATCAGGCAGACCACCGCGACTCTTTTGCTATCAGCCTCCTTTAGAAAATTCCATGGCAATGTTTTTTCTAATCTAAATTGTTCTGTTTTAAAAATCTAAAAATGTTCATTATGAAATTAAGTTTGGAAGCATCAAGGACTGATTGGAAACCACAGATTCGGGGTGTGGACAAAAAAGTACTAGCAATAGATTCTGATTACTTTTGATTAAACTGGTGTGTCATCGTTGCCCTTTGTTTTGATCTGCATTGGCTAAGTCGCCTAGTACAAGGAGCGCAACAGCCACAACCGATAATGGCTTCTGCCACCCAAGTTCGCTTGTAAGGATTCCCGTTGGCCCTATGGTTGTGTTGCCTTCATATGTGCTCGCCCAGTTTTCTTCCTTTTATGTTATATGCATCGTGTTTTATGCATAAAGTTATGATGTTATTAGAGGGTATAAACATATCGTGTTTTGTGCAATTCGTTCACGTTCATGTTCAGTGCTATGCCCTTCTTCCAGTTCTGTGTATGGTCACGATTTATATATATTTGAAGATAAAATCGAATGATATGGAGTATCTGGTGAATACCCAGTATCTGAATCAGTAGAAATGTTGCAGTCGCGTACATTGACGTTATGTTCTTATATCCTGCTACTTTAAATGTGGTTAATTACAGGTTTATGATCATCTTCAGCGTAAACGATTTAAGATTCACTTCTTGTAACAATTTGAGCTTTTTGAATGACTACTCCTCTTTTTGCAGTTACATACACCATTGAAAGAGACAGAAAATGAAGGAAGTTCCTGCGGTAAAGAAGCACTCCCAGGACCTACTTTGTTACTTGGATAGGTTGTCATGAGAAATCTACCGCTGGATTTGGTTCTGAAGATTTGGGTTTCTTGTGGAGAAAAGTTAAGCTTTAAATGAAGTTGGAAATACTTTTGGTAGTAAATCTAATTCTTGTTTGATTAAAGCAAAAATAACTTATTCAGATGAAATTGTAAACCTTACTGTCCTCCTTAGTTTATTACTCTCTTAGCAGTGACAGTCTCTGGGGTGTTTTTTTGCGCGATAAAAATCTTTAACCGCGTATGATGTAACTTACAATAGAGGAAAATGTTGTATCTTCATGCAAGTTTTTTTATCTATTTACAACATCTCTTGTTTTTAGTCCTTCAAGAATATTTTCAGTCTGATACATCCCCGGTTTTGTTTTGTCTTGTTTTTATTTCATATTAATGTTTTTTTGACAGTGTGTGTGTTAAACTAGTGCCCTGAGTGCAAATGAGATCAGTAACTTTTAGGTTCTTTTCACTCCCTAATAAGTCCCTTTGTTTATTATATGCTCGCTAGGTAGGGGGGAAGGGGGTTAATGCTTACATTTCTTGGCGATTTTCAAAAGATTTTGAGCATATCTCACGTGGAATTGTAACGCATTTCGATGCTCCATATATTTAGGAGAGTAGTTGGACTGGTGCGCAGGCGCATTGGTCTTTATTGTTCTTTTGGCTATCAAGGTTCCGAGGCCTTTTATGCAGGGGCTATCAGCCCGCATAGTGAGCTTATTGTTTGCTAGTTGGATTTATATTCGGAGATTTGTTTATGAGCACTTTGGTTATGTTGTTTTGCGTAGGTGTCCTATGGCCACCTAGGAAGCAAGCCCGCAATAAAAACAAGAACGATTAAAGTTAAATGAACTTCTGTGCAGCCTTGATAGTGGAATGGCTTATATAAAACCCAGTCGCTTAGATCTCCCATTCATGTCTATGCTGCGGTCAGAGCCCTCTTTGTTTTGCTTTACTTTTGGCGCTTACGTATTTTAAGTTGGTTTTGAGTTTAAAATAGACATGTCTTTCATACAATGTGTGAGAATTAAATGTATATTTTCCTAAATATGTTTTTTTAGATAATCAGGGACGTCTGAAGCGTGTAATGGTTTAAAGGAGACCGGTGAAAAGGGCCACTGTGTCTCAGAAAAAGGGCACTGTACGAAAGGAGCATCTTTATACAAGTTTGGGGCACTTGATCTGGCGCTCCTTCTCTTGCCAACGGTTGCGACGTTCCTGTTCATTGTATGGAATAGAATATGATTTGTCTATAAGGGTTTGCTCTTAAACAAGTGATCAGAACATTTATTTTCCTGAGAGACTGAAATAGAAAACATAACACACTACAACAGAAAATGAGGATCGAAACTATCCATTTTTCTGTGCATATTTCCCTATATTTTGTTAATATGGACTGAAAAAAGTCATATTTGCTGGTAAAACATACAAGAACGTTAAATATAAAAAACGAACTAGTCCTATAAATTGCAGAAATCACCAAAATCTATATCTTAGTCATCTGTGTCATTCAAATACCAAACGAAATGTTTTTTGTCGTTCTCCGTTTTTGGTTCTTTTACCATTCTATCTGACACACCATATGATTTACTATCGGACAAAATTATCTGAAATATTATTTGACAGTGACATACTATCTGACAAACTATCTAACATACTATCTGACAAACTATCAGACAAATTATCAGACTGACAATCTGACAGACTATCTCTCATGCTATCTCACATACTATCAGACATACTATCTGAAAAACCATCCATCTTACTATCTGACATACTATGTCACAAACAATCTGACTTACTATCTGACATACTATCTCAAAAACTATCTGACATAACGTCTGACAGTGACATACTATCTGACAAACTATCTAACATACTATCTGACACACTATCTGACAAACTATCAGACTGACAATCTGACAGACTATCTCTCATGCTATCTCACATACTATCAGACATACTATCTGAAAAACCATCCATCTTACTATCTGACATACTATGTCACAAACAATCTGACTTACTATCTGACATACTATCTCAAAAACTATCTGACATAACGTCTGACAGTGACATACTATCTGACAAACTATCTAACATACTATCTGACAAACTATCAGACTGACAATCTGACAGACTATCTCTCATGCTATCTCACATACTATCAGACATACTATTTGAAAAACCATCCAACTTACTATCTGACATACTATGTCACAAACAATCTGACTTACTATCTGACATACTATGTCACAAACAATCGGACTTACTATCTGACAAACTATCAGACAAATTATCAGACTGACAATCTGACAGACTATCTCTCATGCTATCTCACATACTATCAGACATACTATCTGAAAAACCATCCATCTTACTATCTGACATACTATGTCACAAACAATCTGACTTACTATCTGACATACTATCTCAAAAACTATCTGACATAACGTCTGACAGTGACATACTATCTGACAAACTATCTAACATACTATCTGACAAACTATCAGACTGACAATCTGACAGACTATCTCTCATGCTATCTCACATACTATCAGACATACTATTTGAAAAACCATCCAACTTACTATCTGACATACTATGTCACAAACAATCTGACTTACTATCTGACATACTATGTCACAAACAATCGGACTTACTATCTGACAAACTATCAGACATACTATTTGAAAAACCATCCAACTTACTATCTGACATACTATGTCACAAACAATCTGACTTACTATCTGCCATACTATCTCAAAAACTATCTGACATAACGTCTGACAGTGACATACTATCTGACAAACTATCTAACATGCTATCTGTTTGCTTTTCCAGAAAGTAACATTTGCATGCATTATTTGGTGACGAATCTCCTCAGGTTTTAATAGTAAGCTTTTCCTTCTGCCCAGTCACGTGACAAACTGATATTTTTCTGAAATGAGAATGTTATGCAGATTGTGGACAGAAGAAGCAAAGTAAGTATGGCTCATTTTTGCATTATCCTGTACGATATAGCTTTGAAATTGTAATGACTCAAATCAGTAGATAACAATAAAGATTCTCTTTTCACTTTGATAAGACAGCGTTAACACGTTATATCTTTATTTCATATTTACGTATAAATTTCACATTTTGTACGAATGAATCTTTAGCTGCAGCATAAAAAAGAAAATTTAGGCCGTTATCAGGCCCGGATTTAAGTAGGTGCTATGGTGCTGCAGCATTAGGCCCATTTCTGAAATAGGCCAAAGTGAGGACAGGCGAGAATTTTTCTAAAGCTGAATAGGTCCAACTTTGGCCATAATTGTCAAATGACATTGCGAGCATGAGATAAGGCATTTTAGGTTGTTTCGAGCCAAAAAATGTTTTTTGTGAAGTTTGATAATTCTCTACATTTTTTTGCATATCCAGGGTCATTGATTTTTGAAAAAAATGACCAAGTTCTTTTGTGAGAGAATTGGGCCCTAAATTTATCAGAAACTTGTCAAATTATATTGCAAGCGTATTATCAACTTTGATCTGGCAACTATATCCACTATGATCTGGCATTAGCTCTTATGAAATTTGGATAAGAATGAAAATCAAAATAGATTCGAAGATGATAGAATATTTAATATTCCATGATATATACGCTGTTTGGTGTAAAGAGCAGGATGGTTCGAAGTTGCTACTCCGAGTTTCATGCTTAATGCGATTATCAGGCAATAATGTGCACAATACACCAGTCGTGATAGAAAAAACTAAGATCATTGTATTCAGCGAAAAAATGGATCAGATACACTTACTAATGACCCTAAAAATCAACAAAAGAACTGTGTGATGCAAGCTATATTATTCTTGTCTTTATGAGGTTTATAATAATAGCATCTTAAAACGCAGGTACTTGGATGTACAATGAGCTCATTTCAGTGTCGTCCCTATTCCACTCCCACTCTTTTATTCAAGCAATTATAAAATTGAAAAAGGTTGCTTTCCACAAAAGGTAAAACTGTTCATTGGATAAGCTTCAGTGCGTAACAGTGTCGTAGTTTCGAAATTCGAAAAGAGATTTTATACAACTGTAGCAGCATATACCATGACCATTTAGGCTGTGAAGTGTTGTTTTTAGTATCTGAGCACCATGTTTATGATAATCAAATATGATAGTTAAAGCGTTTATTTTGCATATTTTAGAAAGTCAAGCATCTACTGACATTTCGATCAGGTTTTGTAGGTTGCTTCAAGGCCAAATTACCAAAAAGGCCAAAAAGGCCAAAAAACCAAAAAGGCCAAAAAACCAAAAAGGCCAAAAAACCAAAAAGGCCAAATTGAATTTGAGGTTAGTTTTTTGAAAAAGAGACCAAAGCAATATTTTAAAGGCAATATTTTGAAGGCATTGAAAATTTTCATACTTGCCTCTGTAAAGTTTCATTTCCCAAATGAACTTCCATTACCGTTCCTCTTCATTAGCTCGCAAACCATGGCAAACTTTTTCTAGTTTCTCACTTTCTCCCTCGTTTTTTGAAGCTGCTGCCAAAGGAATTGCTCGTGTCATATTTGTAGCAGATTTATTTCTTATATGGTTGTCAGTTTTTTGTTCCATCAGTGGGATTTTTTACTCATACATACATTTTCTCTCATGAATTGCAAAACAAATACTTAATGCTTCTATAATTCCAACAATTTCTATTATCACAAATTATCTCATGTTGACGAAGTAGAGTGATATTTGATGAAATGCAAGAGCGCTCTTATTTATAATTTTTTGCGCACGTACTTTGAATCCAAATGTTAGAAGTAAATCTGCCTTCTCTCGCTCTTTTTGTGCTCAAATCCATAAATAGAGATTTTCTGGTATTGCTCATATATCACAAAATCACATTTTTACATCACAATATGACATAAAAATGTGAAGTGATCATTCAATCATTCTGGAACATATGACTGTTGCTATTTGGGGTGTACTTACTCAACGCGGTATTATTCTCATTGTACCGCTTAATTAGTGTAGCAGTTGGCACTCAAAATCAAGGTTCTGGCTGTAAACGAAAGGCTCAGTGTTGAAAAAGGCCATATTTGGCCATACTTTCAGCTCAGGCCGAATTTTAATACTTTTAATTGCTGCCAACAGTAAATTACTGCGAACTACCTAAACCTAGTTACAGATCTTTGCTTAATAGCCAGGCTAGAAGCCATGATGAAAATCCGAAATTTTTTGTGCATGTTTTACAAAGAGTCTTCAGCTAGACACTTCACTTTTCCAAAAAAGAATTATTAAGACTTTCAAGACCCTTTTTGTGCAAAGAAATATCTGGCTACAAACAATCGTTAAATGCTCCTGTAACAATCATAGAAAGCTCCTGCAACAATCATTGAATACTATGCAACAATCATTGAATAATTCTGTAACAATCATTGATGCTACAATAACAGTCCTTCAACACTCTTACAGCAATCGTTGAATTCTACAATAACAATCATAGAAAACTCCTGCAACAATCATTTAATACTACTGCAACAATCATTGAATACTATTCAACAATCATTGAATAATTCTGTAACAATCATTAATGCTACAATAACAGTCCTTAAACACTCTTACAGCAATCGTTGAATACTAGAATAACAATCATTGTATACTCTTGCAACAGTCATTTAGTACTACTGCAGCAATCATTGAAAACTCCTGCAACAATCATTGAATACTATGCAACAATCATTGAATAATTCTGTAACAATCATTAATACTACAATAACAGTCCTTAAACACTCTTACAGCAATCATTGAATACTAGAATAACAATCATTGAATACTCTTGCAACAGTCATTTAGTACTACTGCAGCAATCATTGAAAACTCCTGCAACAATCATTGAATAATTCTGTAACAATCATTAATACTACAATAACAGTCATTAAACACTCTTACAGCAATCATTGAATCATTGAATACTACAAAAACAATCATTGAATACTCTTGCAACGGTCATTGAAAACTTCTGCAACAATCATTGAATACTCCTGCAGGAATCGTTGAATTCTACAATAACAATAATTGAAAATTCCTGTAACAATCATTGAAACTCCTGTAACAATCATTGAATACTACAATAACAGTCATTAAATACTCTTGCAGCAATCATTCAATACCGGTCCAACCTTTACTATTACCAGTCTCACAAAATGTCACATGCTAGTTCAATACGATGTAATATGTTCTAATTCGTTTGGATATTTGAATTCTGGAAAAGCAAGTTAAAGATAAATTGAGTGAAGAGAATAGAATTGTCTTCAGATCATGTAAAATAGACGTTTCTATATTTGCAATGGTCATTTGCAAGCTTAGTATTTTCAGAAAGTGGCTGCAAAGATGTTTTCAGGTCCATTTCATTCAATTTTTTCGAAACGCCAGTTAGTTATCGATAGTTTTCGATAAAACTGATGCCAGTTAATTATCTATCACCTTGGACACAATTATTTCTGTTGTAAATTAGAAATGTTTTGTGTCAAGGTGCTCAGGCAAAAGTAAGTCACTTCGTTGCTCATGCATTCATTCAATACAAGTAGTGTACTTGTTGTTACAAGACTGTCGTTACGCTCGTTCGTTACAAGGCTTTCACTAGTTCATCTTCCCGACAAAATCTCATCAATAGTTCCATTTTGGTTTCTCCGATTTTGCACTACAACATGTGTTCTTAATTACAGCCTGAATTCATGACGTGCTGGCGACGTACTCTGTGTGTGCAATACTTGGACTGGCATCATCGAACAGCGGGGTAGGGACAGAAGTTACATGAACTATTCAAATTACACAGATCAGAGACGAGACAAGTTTGCCCTGCATAGAAGCAGCCTTTCGAGCAGAAAATGTTCATATCAGTCAATTTCTCAACCCTTGCTTCAGATTGGACCTTTTTTATTTGAAAGGAAGTCACAGAGGTGCAAGGAAATGTTGTTTCTGATTATTTTCGTTATGTTCGTGATACAAATTACGGCGGCAGAGGGGCCAAATGTTGAAGAAGTATTTCATATTTGATATCGGTCGAGAATTTATTTATCTAAGAACCAACTCTTCAGGCTTCGTAATTATCCTAGCATTTCCTATTCTAGCAAAATTATACTAGTACGACTGGGGGTGCACCCACTGGGGTATGCTTGGGCGTGAGTCCCTCTAAATTTTAACTGAGATGGTCCAAATAAATATAATAACTGAAATAAATAAAAATGAAATATGTTATTCGAAAGTTTTAACTTGAAAGTTTTCAAGCTATAACAGTGATTAGCCCCCTAAAATTTTTTGTAGACGTGTTTGTTTCAATATGTATTCCTATTTGGCTCTAATGCTGGCAGTGGCGTACCCAGGGCTGCAGCAGTTGGGGGGCCTGGGGCGTAGCCCCGAGAATATTTTTGGACCACGCCCTTCAAACAATCGCAAATGCGGGGAAACGCCCTTTTTGCAAAATTTTTCCCCATTATTTGATTCATGTTAGCTACAGTAAACAGCAAAGCATTTTACAATTGTTATTGACACAAGCATAGAGTATACTCCCCAAGCATAGAGAAAACTCTAATCTATAAACCAGAGGCATCTTGGCCGAGGGGGGGGGGGCAGTGGCCCCCCTCTGCTTTCGAAATTTGACGAATTTTCGGAAAAATCATTGCTATGTCGGAAAATTCTCAAACTTGAGCTGTGGGTAGAAAGGAAAAGTGAAACGAACCTTTTAGCTACATAAATTACTTGGACTAAAGTGTTATTGAGGGGCAATTCACTTTTATAAAGAAAATACTAGGGTACCACAAACTAGGATATAGTATAAACATATTTTAAATATATTTCCAGCTAGGGCAGAAGTTATGACTTTTTCTGTCTTACCCTCACACGTACTCGAAATACTTCGATTTGATTGAATAAATCAAAGAAATTCTGTTAGAAAATTTTTCTTTATGGCCCCCTCTTGAATTGATTCACCAGGACAACCATGTAAAGCTTACTTTTTTACTACTTTTCAAAACAAATAATAAAAAACTTTTTATCGCCAGTATTTTATAGCACCATATTCATACTTTTGTAAATATATATTCATATTCGTACTTTCGTCAATTTTAGTTATTTGCAGTAGAGCAGTCTTGCTGTCATGTTCAATGCACTCTTTCTTTATTGACATGGCAAGAAAGATAGTACAACAGGGACTCTTCATCTCGAGCATTTTTATTAAAGCTGATTTTTTTACTTTAAAAACTCGTTGAAGAGTCATGAAAGCGGTATTCTGCAACTGCAAGCGGGAAAGTTAAAAGACACTAATTTTCGGGCTATTCTAGGGCCATGGTGAAAGAATTGATGGAATTTTATTTAGAGAGATTCTCTCAATGAAAAGCACTCTGTCAAAGAGCGTGGTTCAATTTGATTTTCACCTTATCTCTTCTCAGAAGCCCTTTTATTATTCACAAAACACTAGTTCCACTTAGCAATGATCATTTTAAAAACTTGGCCACATAAAATTAAATAAATTTTTTCATGAAAATTGTCTCTTTATATACTTCAAAATATGTAATATATATTAATAAAAACGCTACTAAAAACTACTTTTTGATACTACTAGGATGATACCCCTGTAAACCATCATATAAACGTAAAATGTAACGTTGTGAGAAATGAAACTTTAGATCGAACTTTATATTTTGAAAGCCAGGATCCAGACCTGTCTTCAAATATAGAAAGTTGGTCCACAATACCATGGAGCCTAGAATTGGTCCAGAACTCGTGAACCCCTAAACCTCTCCTCTTTTCTCTCCCTTAAAGCTTTAGTTTAATGCTCAACCCGTAGCACGATGCACAAGTCATTGAAATCGCATTAAATTTGGCCATATCTAGTTGCGCATTCCTAACTTCATCATTCTCACAGTTCATTTTAGGAAGAATTTCCTTAAGCTACTGGACGTACCTGTTCTGTAATCCAGTTTAATTGTTTGAAATGACATTGCTAAAAATATGTCACAGAACCTAATTGGTGTTGAAGAGAAAAAATCATGTCAGCACTGCTTGTGCACACAGAGCTGCATGTAAATTATTCATACAATAAAGCAGTTGGTCCTTCAAAAAACTTGATTCTGCCGATTGGACATTGTCTCTAGAGGCGATCTCCAGCATAGAAAGTAAATTAGAAACATTCAGAATACACTCTTTTGTTATAAGAGGAATTTTATAAGAACACGAGCCTCAAAATTGGTCAAGAGTTAAGAACAAATGAAGAACAAGCTGACACTTAACTATTGTGAAATGCAATTTTGAACAACCTTCTATTTCAAAATCGAGGATTTTAGGCATTTGTGGGTGCTTTTTCGGTTAATATTCGAACTTTTCGGCAAATAAAGGCTGTCGCACGCACTTTGTTGGCAAATGAGGCCTAAACACCTCCCTAGAGCGAAAAGCTAGCAACAGCACTGCTTATACCCAATAAAATTAAGAACAAATAAAGAACAATCAGGCTGAACTTAAATTCGCAGGTTCCTATATAAAAAAAGAGTGTAATAGTAAAGCGTCTAAACATGGACGCCGAAGAGGAGAGCCGCCCCTTTGCCCTTTGATAGAAGAGACAAGGGAGGCCAAAGTACCTTATTAATGATAACATTTCTTAAAACTTATAAAAAAATTATTATGCTTCGAGTTAGCCTATTTCCAAGATGCATACAGAAAATCAAAATTAATGACAGTTACGAAAGAATTAGTGGAAACCGGGAATTTTTCAAACCCCCTTTTCTGAAACCTGCCCTTAGGTCCTTGTTCGTTTCAGCATCCCTGCATCAAAACATACATTGTAGGCGTAGACTTTGTTATTATACTTACCATGTTGGGTTACAAGGCTATCACTGTACGACTTTTCAAAGCAGATGTATATTATTTTGTTCTGAACAGAGCAGAACAGAACAGAACAGAACAGAACAGAACAGAACAGAACAGAACAGAACAGAACAGAACAGAACAGAACAGAACAGAACAGAACAGAACAGAACAGAACAGAACAGAACAGAACAGAACAGAACAGAACAGAACAGAACAGAACAGAACAGAACAGAACAGAACAGAACAGAACAGAACAGAACAGAACAGAACAGAACAGAACAGAACAGAACAGAACAGAACAGAACAGAACAGAACAGAACAGAACAGAACAGAACAGAACAGAACAGAACAGAACAGAACAGAACAGAACAGAACAGAACAGAACAGAACAGAACAGAACAGAACAGAACAGAACAGAACAGAACAGAACAGAACAGAACAGAACAGAACAGAACAGAACAGAACAGAACAGAACAGAACAGAACAGAACAGAACAGAACAGAACAGAACAGAACAGAACAGAACAGAACAGAACAGAACAGAACAGAACAGAACAGAACAGAACAGAACAGAACAGAACAGAACAGAACAGAACAGAACAGAACAGAACAGAACAGAACAGAACAGAACAGAACAGAACAGAACAGAACAGAACAGAACAGAACAGAACAGAACAGAACAGAACAGAACAGAACAGAACAGAACAGAACAGAACAGAACAGAACAGAACAGAACAGAACAGAACAGAACAGAACAGAACAGAACAGAACAGAACAGAACAGAACAGAACAGAACAGAACAGAACAGAACAGAACAGAACAGAACAGAACAGAACAGAACAGAACAGAACAGAACAGAACAGAACAGAACAGAACAGAACAGAACAGAACAGAACAGAACAGAACAGAACAGAACAGAACAGAACAGAACAGAACAGAACAGAACAGAACAGAACAGAACAGAACAGAACAGAACAGAACAGAACAGAACAGAACAGAACAGAACAGAACAGAACAGAACAGAACAGAACAGAACAGAACAGAACAGAACAGAACAGAACAGAACAGAACAGAACAGAACAGAACAGAACAGAACAGAACAGAACAGAACAGAACAGAACAGAACAGAACAGAACAGAACAGAACAGAACAGAACATTTATAGTGTAATAGTACAATCTAAACTCCGTCTGTTCAATCAGCTCTTATGTAGTCCTTGGTGTTTTTTGCTATAATTACTCTGTGTTTAGCAGTAGTTTTGTTAATGTATTTCAAGGCCGGATACGTCTATATCAAATCATATAGCGTGAAACCCGCATTTGTTTTGATTTTCAAAGAAACTCAAGTAAGCAAATAATTTCTTTTTTGATGAAACTTGAGCCTGGCATTGCTCTTAAATTATTCTGAAATTCTAGCAATTTTGAGCCTTGACTAAATAGACTAAATTCCTAGTTAAACATTATATAGTAGCGATGTCATTATTTTGTGTCACTTTTCAGAGTAATTCGTAGAGGGTACTTAAAACTCTCTTGATACTGTGTTTGCATTCCAGTGTTTTCTTGTCTACATATTGCATTTACAGTCAAGATGATATTAAGAGATTTGTTAAGCTAGCTTTGAAGAGGACAGGACCTCCGACCAATTCATTTTATACCTAATCAAATGCAGTTAGTTATTTTTGTAAACCACTGTTAAAGGCCATTGTATAACGTAAGGATGATACATGAAAACAAACAACGACGATGAATCACGTAATGCTATTTATTAAACTCAATTAAACATAGAATGTCAACAAAGATAGAAATAAACTTTTTTAAAGGGCTTTAAACCAACTTAATCTGAAATTATCTGTTTTCTTAAAACATTCATCTTAAATATGGTCAATATTTTCTGCTGAGTATTCAAATTTTAAGAGAAATGAAAATGGTTTAACTGTGAATTGTAATAGAACGTGAATATTTCGTATTTATTGAATGTCTTTGCCACAACTCGGCTCTTTGAACAGAATAGATTGTTTTAAAGCGCAAGGGCCGACGTTTAAAGAATCACTTATTCAGAATAGGCACCATATGCAGGCAAATCATACCTTAAAATTTAAGCTAAAAAATGCAAACCAAATATCAACAAATTAGATATACTAAAATAAGCTGTTTTGGTATAGTTGTGATATTATGTTTAACTTCTGGAACATCTATGAATGGAACATAAGAGTTGAATCTGAATAATTAAGAAATAAGTTATGAATCTGAGAAATAAGTGCGGTTTGTTGGTTGGCTATGCATTGAGATGCTGGTATCTATGATGCATTATCCGTGGCCCTAATAGCAAAATTTGGCGAGGAATGCCCTGAAGCAAAAATGGAAGGTAAAGGAGTGAACGTAAAATCTCGAAGGGGTGAAATAAGAAACAAAAAGCAAGAAAGCTGTAAATTGCACCTCGGGTTAGGTGGAATTTGCAAAACCCTGCTTCTGCGGGGCCACCATGGGAATAAGCTTCTAGACTTTATGTCTATATCTAATATTATGCAATGGTTTTTTGTGCATTTCAGTTCTCTGGCAGTTCAGCCCGGGTCAGGACCTTCGTTAGCTATTGTGCTCAGAGAGGCTTTCAGGTCAGGTTTGCCGATAAAATGGATGGGTCATCCATTATTTTCCGACAAGTTTGAAAATTTGCCGTTTGAAACTTCTCGTTTTGGCAACGAAATTCCAATAGAGATGAAAACCTACCAATTTGCAAACTAGAATATTTAGAAAATTGAAAACTTGAAAATTCGCAAATTGAACACGGCAAGTAATGGTACTCTCAGTTCTGTTCCACCGGATTTTAGTTTGAGCATGTCAGATGTCAATTCTGAAGCCTTTAGTTGTTCATCGTTTCTGGAGAACAACTGAAGTGTCAATTTTGATTAATTATACGCGAGGGAAGAGCTGGAACAGGAAGCCGTAGCTTTGTGGGCCTACACAGGTGATCAAAACAAAGTCGTGACACAGCATGGACACATTCCGACCCGCAAACTTAAGGCTGATTTCCACTAGGCGAATTCTTTCGCGCGAATCGAATTTTTGCCAATGTGAGCATGCGTGGTGTCATGTTCTCAGATTTCGCAGCGAAAAAATTCGATTCGCAGTAAGTAGATCACGGTCCTACTCTATCGCTACGAAAATTTATTCGATTCGCGCGAAAGAATTCGCCCAGTGGAAATCGGCCTTTAGAATGATTGTAAACATTTAATATTTTTCGATCCTAAAAAGTTCCTGCTCTAGATTTAGATGCCGTTATCAACGCGTGACCATGACTCCTTCACGATTCGGTGGAAGATATACGAAATTCATGGCGAGCGAGGGCCGCACATTGTGACGTCAGAATGTCACAAAACTAATTCGGCTTTTGTCATTTTTTTCTCGGAAAGGTGCAACTTTAAAGCCTTATAACTTCTAAACTAATTGGAATTTTGCAAAAACAATGACTTTGCCATAATACACGCACCAGATGCTAACTTTTTAGTCAATAAACAAAATTTTTTTTTGGCTGGAGAGGCCCTTTAAACAGCAATTGAGACGGTTTATTTCGCACTTGTTTCTTTGTTGCACTTTTAAAACACACGTTGAATCCGTCGCACAGTCGATTGGTGGCACGAAAAGACAATTTTTAGGGTATGCTTTTTTACGGCAAGTAGATACATCTGAAAAGAGAATATTGTCCGTGTTCCATTCCATGGTGTCGAAAGTTTCAAATCATATTGTATCATATTTTCATCAATTGTATTAAAAATAAATAAACATTTAAAAATAAAAATTATTCTTGAGCCGCAATGTGATTGTTATTCTAGCAAAGTTTTATCGTATGCGATAATTACCATCAACCCAAATACAACTTTGTCTTGATTAATTGTGTCTGTCATCCCTTATGTTCTAGCCACTCCCTGGCCACAACCTGTCCAAGGTGATTGCTTGAAAAGCAGGAGGAAGGTCTTGAAAGGGAGAAATTTGACAGGAGGAAGGTCAAAAACTTTTCTGGAATTTGGATCGGAGTTTATTGCCTGACTGTTCTGCTAAAGTATTCTATTTACACTCATACTTAGGTAAGAGAATTATCCGGATGGAGTAAGAAGATAATGCTGAAAAGGGTATTTTAGGGATTCAAAAAAGCCCAAGAGTATTTTTCCCAAATTTTCATACCCTGGCCTGAACTTGATAGCTTTGATTAGAACTATTAAAATGGTTATTGTGGGAATGTGAATCAAACATTTTGTTATATCCTTTTCTTCATGCTTTTTATCCTCCCTCCTACCATTTTAGGGTGATGTCTCAGGGTATCCACATTCGCAAACATTGTCCTAACATTGCTTAAATACCTCGTTCGGGAGATGAATCATGCCCGTCTTCCAGACATGCACTAGTCCCCGTTTCGGGGTCACTGATTTGTTTAAGACGGTGTTGTTTCGAAACAAAGGCCTGATAGTTTCGTCTTCCGAACAATACCTGGGAAACAATCACTTTCAGGGCAGTAAAGGGTTCAAAAGAGCAGACAGTCTCTGGATAAATATTTGTTGCGCTTTTGAAAGAGCTATCTCGAATTAGGAAATAAGAAGACAACGAGAAGTTTTTAGAATAATTATAATATATACTGCAACCAAGATGTAACATTCTGCTAACTTAAAAGCTACATGTAACCAATTATTCATTGTGTTTAATATGATTTAATAACTTTCTTCAATGTTGTTACAGGATACATTTTTCCCTGCCCTGTTGTTTTTTATACATAAAACTGATACCCAACTGCCCACTACTAATTCCCCCAAGGAGCATTCTTCGACTAAGGCTCTAAATAACTAGTTGCTTCAAGCTGTAATTTTATCAAGAATCAATTTTCCTGATGCACATAAAGATTTCCTCGAATTTTATTGTCCGTATCCGATCAACTTTGCTCTATTCTAAGTTAAGCCTTGCCATCTACATGCATTAAACATGACTTGAAATGCTTACAGGCAGTGCTGAGGAGAGGGGGGTCAGGGGGTCACTGACCTGGGGGTCCATGACTTTAGGGGCCCATAGATAATAACTTTGTAAGCGTTGATAAACAGTTAATAAACAATTAATAATTAGCAATTCAGCACCTCCATGATCCAAAACTGTCAATAATAGACAAAATAATAGAAAAAACCCTTTAAATGAAATAAGGTAGAAGCAGCAACATGATTAAAACCCCATAATGTTTGTCAAACAGAGCTAGTAGCTTTAGGTAATTTCCTAGTTAGTTAATAAAACAGTTTCCAAGTATTTGTACCTGTAAAAGGGTCAATTATGGAGCTATATAAAATTTTTCGAAAATTTCAGTTTTTTTGGACAATTTGAACGATATTTCAGCTGATGCAACACTACCCTGGGTACCAGACTCATTATATAAAATAATAACATTTATTTTATTTTATATATAGTGAGTCTGGTACCCAGGGTAATGCAACACTAGCAGGCAAAGTCAGAAGCAACCTTAATGCAATGAAAACATTGGGAAATGAGCGTTGCAAACAGTGGCATCGCCCGCTCAAAAAAGAGAGGTGGACGAAAACAATTTTTTTCGGCCAGGCCCTTCAGACCCTTGGAAAGGTCTTTCTTAGTATTTGTAATCTATTTTACAATATAATACAGAAATTTATCTTTTTTCTATCTTTGAGCAAGCAACTTTCTCATGTAGCTTTTTTTGCAAGTCCGTAAGTCAAAATCGATCTGATCAGCCCACCTACCAAACCTCAACCCCCCCCTCTCCTCCTCCACAAAGGTTTTCAAATGATTTCGAGAAATTAGAAAATTGACTTCTGGGAAAACTGGAGTGGACATGTCCACCCCAGTTCACTCCGTAGCGACGCCACTGGTTGCAAATTCAAATGCTTAAGCTTGCTCAACAGGATGCAATGGTTGATGCTCCTTAGAAAAAGTGACTACCCGCTGATTTTAAGAGATATGTGATCCTTTTTGCTGTGCAGAATTTTGCTCTTTTTTGCTAGGTCATCTTCCTTCAACTTTGTGTATACTCAAAGAATACTTAACCCCTACCATATCTCGCCAATTGACGCGAATCGCCTAATTATATTTGCTGCAATGCTATAAATAATAACAATGCCGACATTATCTTGACTTTTAAGCCCAATCTCCAGTGAGAAAAAGTCTTGCGAAATTTCGCTGCGAAATACTTCACGCGACAAATTCCTTTGAATGCTTTTGTTGACCTCACGACATAGGAATGTAAAGTTTGGAAGCGTGACAAAAGAATACGGAATATGATTGGCTGTTGAAGGATTTCGCAAGCGAAAAGCGAAAAAGTTAAACTCATTTTAACTTTTTTTCGCAGAGAAATTCTTCGCGAGAAATCCCAGCAAAAGATCACTGCGCATGCCTAAGACGTATTTCGCGCGAACTTTTTCGCATTTCGCAGTTTTTTTTCTCACTGGAGATTGGGCTTTACTAAAGGCCTTTACCTGGCCTTTCACTTCAAGATAGAGATGTACTTGACTGATTTCCCTTGGTCTTCAATTTTTTGGACCCACTCGTCTAAACGAGCTTCTTCCAAGATCGAATCAGCTAGTTTTTTATCGACATTGTAAGGTTGCATTCTGTTTACTTGATGATTTCCCCCGGACCCCTATGAAAGGGTCGCTTCCGGTGTGCCTTGCTTTTTTCTTTCGTCTTGACCCGGGCCCAGAAATCCTCTCCGCGGCCCTGGTTATAGGTATTTGTTGGTGAAATGTTTTCTACGCTAGAGGTAGTAGGATTAGGAAAACAATAAAATTGTTGGGGATATTATTCATCAAAGTCTGAAGGAATTTTCTAGAAATATGGCACCACAAGTTTTACTTCTTTAGAGCATGCGCACTATATAATATCCGAAGTGGTCATCTCTAAGATTGAGATTCCCACTTCGGAGAATCAATGAGATTGTGTATTGGTCAACAAAACTTGCCTCCCAACCAAGTTTGTAGGTTTCTGAGTTTGCAGCACCGCACAAGCATTTTTAAGCCTAAGAATCACCGATCCTTTTCGCTTTCTAAAGCTACAAGGGAAATGAGAGGACTGGATTCAGAGCCAGAAAGAGGGCTTAAAATATCTAGGTCGTTTTGAAAAAAATACAATAAAATGCATCTGTCCGCATCATTTTTACGTGATTCTGACAAGAATCATCTATTCAATTTTATATTCTCTTATTTAGACACAAGGAATAATCGTGAGCCACCCATGGCCCAAAAGTGCTTTTCAGTTAAAAATTAATACTAGTGCTGTATTTTCTCGTGGTCGAAGAAGCAACATTAAAAATTGGTTTGTAATAACAAGTTTTGAACCTCAATATTTTCATGACTCTCTAAGGTCTTCTTTTTACATTGTAAGTCAGTTTGGTTGGCATTCTTTGAAGCAGCGCCGAGCAGTGCAACCCGCCCTATTTTCAGGCGGAGAAAATCATCTTGCCGAAATTTACAGATAGAGGTTATCTGACAACCATTTACTTCTTTGATTTAATTAAATAGAAGAAAACAATTCACTGTTTGCGCTTCTCCTCGCATACCATAGTGGAGAGTACCCAATAAGTCTCCTGAGTCCTGATTCCCATATGCCTGTTACGCTTTTAGCCCGATTCTCGATCACCAATTCCCAAATATAAATACAAATACAAATCCCGGTTTTATCGATTCCCGAATCCCCCCACAAAAAATTTGCCAATTCCCGATACCAAAAAATGACAATTCCCGCTTCCCTGAAAAACATATTGAGTGCCTTCCTAGTGGAGAGTTTTTCTAGTTCAAGTATCCACGTATGAATGAAAGGAACAGCTCCAATCTTAGAACTGTAATACATCATTGCAAAAGAATTTGCTGGATAAGACAGATAATAAATGGCTTTACTCTTGAATTTTCAATAGCGGAAGTATATGCAACTCCAACAACAGCCACAATGAAAATGATTGACAGCTTTCCTTAGGCTGCGTAGTTTATTGGCTATCCCCGGGCGAGTGGAACAATATGCAAGCTATATTTGGTAGAACAGGAACCTGATTACTGACCATGGCGAAAGCAAGGTACAAAGAATGACGCCCTACGCATTTTCCTCAGTCTGACAGCCGCTCATTTCAGAACGTAACGAAAGTAAACCGGGTCGCGGGCGACACCGAAAGAGAAAACCCGAAATTAGGTATTGCTGGTCAATAGCCTAGGGTCTACAAATACTCTGTTCTTCTTTTAAAATATCGAGAATTTTTATCAAAGCTACTACTTCGAATAAATTCATTATGGACTGCATCAACAGTTTACTTCAGGCTGCAAGTGCGGAGAACTTTTTTAGCAACTATGACGCAGTATCCTCTCAAATTGGAAACATTGTTTCATATCAAAGCCGATCACCATGCGAAGACCTCAACAGCATGTCTCAGACAGTTCCAAATGTCGAAGATGTTAGTGGTTATGGCGATGCTATGCAGTTTCCAGACGATCTAAGCGCCTTCGGTAAGTCCAAAGTATCATGATGTTGACTTGTAGGCAACAAGGCGGCTTCCGTCGCTGACTCGTCAGTTGGCGTTTCTTGTCTCAGTTTCTAACTGTTTTTAACAAAGCACATTTAATGAATGTCATCTGAAGGTTTTTAAGATTCTTCATGTGCTAAGCAATTACGGGTATTCTTCTTTTTGGATATCTCATTATACGCAAGAAACTTCCTCTCCTACTACATGAACCTTTAGGCCGTTTGATCAGTAGCTTGCGTGAATTCGCTTGTACGAATTCAGCAAAGATAGTTAAATCCGTGTTTACTGTCAGTAAAACCTTTCAAAATATGTTTTGAACATGTAGGGAATTCTAAGCGATCGGAAACAAACGCAAACACGCACACAGAGTGTTTTTAAGTCACAGGTCTTTGATGGTAGCCTTGTCATCCTTTGGCTTTTCTCTTCCGCCATTCAATGTAGACAGGATGGTGTTTGTTAAAGTCGGTCAACCATGAAATGTTTGAGTTAATGATCCGTTTCCTCAAAAGTACCTTTGTTCGCGAAAAGAGAAAACTTATTGAATTGAGAACAGAGACCGTGAACAAAGTCATAACTTTATGATTACGTAATAAAAAAGGAAAAAGAAAACATGTTGAGTTATGGCACTGCTAGTTATAAACAATGATAAGCCTGCAGTATTTAACTCATTCGCACTAAGCCCCTGCCCTAATTGTTTATTGGTTAAAAAATATAAAATTTATTGTGTGCAAATGAATTACTAAAGGAAGGGCTTTTAAAGGGGCTTTGGCTGAAAGTGCTCAGCCGGGTAAGCAGTCATCTCGCCACATTTATCTCTTGGATACTTTTTCGTTTGAAAATTATGTTTACTAAGCAAGTCAAAACTTGTGTTTGAAATGGTACTGTGCAGTTTTTTATTGAAACTGAAGTAAACGTAGAAAAATGCAATCGGAAACTCTAATCAATGAATAGGGATTAAAAATGATTCTGTGGGGTTCGGTTGTAAACTTATGGTGAATTTAATTGCGAATCAACATTTGCATACTTAAAAAAGGGTAAGGTCTCAAGGACTCAACACTCAAAATCAAGAATCCAGAAATATTTTCTTTCTACTGTACACTCTAGAGAAAGTTCAAAATGGCGGCTGCAATAAGATCATTATCCCTAAAACTTCATATCCCTTGAACTTTAAACGGTTCTATTATCTGGAGAATGGGTTTTTGATATGGTAAGAGACTATAAAACGTAAAATTAGTTTATAGTTCTTATGTAGTGGATGTGAATAGGCTGTTTTGCTTGTTGAATTGACATTTATTGGCCCAAAACTCATTTTGTTTGTTTTACTTGCTTTTAGGAGATGATTATGGGTGTGACATGAAGCCAGATATCCAGTCTCTCAAAGCCTCCTTGCAGAGAGCACAGACTGAAAGTCCATCCTCTTGCTACCAAGAATATAGCCCACAGCCTGTATATAGTCCACAGCCAACTTACAGTCCTCAGTCATCTGGTAGTCCTCAGCCTTCCTCACCAAATCCCTATTCCCAACAATCTGCAACATCCCCAGAAAACTGGTGGCTCCAAGAACGCCAGCTTATTCCAAGTCCAGCAACTAGTCAACCTCAAGATTCTTGGTGCATCCAAAACACAAACACCTCTTGTGATGTGAATGCCAAAGAGGCACAAGCCCAACTTTTGCTTGGAATTCAGAAGTACCATCAGCAACATATTGTGGAAAAGATGTACCAAGTACAGCAACAACTCATACAGCAGAAACAGCAGCAGAATTTCTACCCTGTAAATGGATACAAATTCCCAACAGCATTGAATATGAAATGGCCAGGTGTTTCAGAGAACTCTGCTTTTGAGCCACAAAGTGGACCCAAAACATGTCTGTCTTTGTCAGAATTCTATCCTTCATTGACACCAAAGCAGAGTGTTCTCAAGGCTGGATCAAGTATACTCAAAGAAAAGCGAACAAATCCAATGCAGAGTAACAACAAATGCAAGGTGCCCCCAAATGAAAGACCATATGCCTGTCTTGTTGAAAACTGTCCCAGACGATTCTCAAGATCAGATGAACTCACAAGACATATGCGCACACACACTGGACAGAAACCATTCCAGTGCCGCATCTGCATGAGGAATTTCTCAAGGTCTGATCATTTAACAACACATATCAGAACACACACTGGGGAGAAGCCATTTGCTTGTGATGTTTGTGGAAGACGTTTTGCTCGCTCAGATGAAAGGCGTAGACACATGAAGATTCACCTAAGAGAGCAAGCCAAAAAGGAAGAAGAACTGAAGAAGATGTTGGCAAAGCAGAACCCAGACTCTCCAGGTCAACAAGTTCCATCTTTATCACCCATGGCAATGCATATTTAGACAGTACTTTGCTTTGACCTGTTGTTGTTGTTGAATTTTGGGACATATTTATCCTTATATACGTAAACATTTCTCATCTAGCTGGATAACTATAACCCCTTGCCTTTTTCCTGACAGTCCTGTTCCCACACTTGCTACCTTGCTGCCTTTGAAACTGCCAGATAGCAGTAAAGTCCATGAAAGCCACATTCTTTTGTAGGCACGTTTTCAGAAGAGTATTTTTGAGAATATCACCATGTTTTGCATGACCTAGTGTAGTAGTGACTAAGATTTTACCTTTGGACTTTTCCCTAAGAACAGTTATGTCAGGACAGGATTTAATTTGAAATAAGCTACAGTCTGTCTTTATTTCTACAAAGGCCACTAGCTATTCTTCCTACATATTAGGGCTATTTAGCAGCAGTTATTGTATTATTATCTTGATGCATGTGTAACAAAAGCTTTGACACTCAGTATGCAGTGCTGGTAACTGTTGGTTGCTGAAGTTTTTATTCGAGTAATATTGATAATCAACATATTGTCTCTTTGTCTTCTGTATCTCGATATTATCTTATTAACTTTCATGTTCAACAGTTGGAATTTTAATGCTAGCTGCAATATTCAACTCTTCATTTGAAAAGAGTATATTCTCGAGGTTGCAAGAAAAACATTTGTAGTGATCAATTCTCAAACTACATAAAGGAAAAATCAAAGTACTGAATGCAAACACGCATCTTTATAAAGATACACGGTACCCTGACGAGTAATCAAGTATAAGAGCTTCACGGTTTTCCAATAAAGAAACGGAAAATAGACACAAAGTGTATTTTTAGGATCTTAAGAAGAAATTTGATACGGTATACCACGGAATTCTCATCTTGCAATTAACCAAATACGAGATATCCGGGACACATCTTTGTTGGTTCACGTCCTCCAACAGAAAGCAATGCTGTCAAATGAACGGCCACAAATCCAGTCACTGTGGTATTCCGCAGGGCTGGGGCCTCCTGTTCATTCTGTATGATGGTGACATCAATAAGTGCCTTAAAGAAATGCACCTCAACATGTACGCGACTGACAGTATAATTTAGGACTGCCCTCGCGTCTCTGCAGTAGCTTTAGAATAGACTACCATTATCTAAATTTTATCAGGAACACAAGGTACTGTTTGAGAGTCATCTGAGATAAAGTGTTAGGGGAATCTATCAAACACTGAGCTTCAGCATCTTCAACGTCTACACACTATAACAAAAACTGATAAGAGATTTAGATTAAAGGATAGGTTGAGTTTTAATTAGCTTTCAGTCTCGAACGTAATGAAATTCGACAGGGTAGTAATGATCTAAATGATAATGAACTGTCTCTCTCAAGATAACCTAAAGGGGAGGCTTTTCACCAGATCTCAATTGTCTCATTACACATCAAGAAATTAATTAGATCTAGACAACCCTAAGTTAAAGCTAGAGTTCTTTAAAAGAAATTGTTCCCATTCTGTAGCAAAGACATGGAGTGAATCCCATTGCCAAAGGAGACTGAAGGAATTTCTACAGAATTAGCCTCCTTCCCGAAGAAGGATCATTAGAAAGATTGGCAAATTGAGATCATTTAATATTGTTTTTTTTCTTTAAAATATATTTTTGTATTTCAATTATTCTTTTAGTTAAATAAGGTATCAGATAGAGTTTTCGTGTGACAAATTATGATTAAAAGAATAGGTTCTCAAGTCTCGGTACTGCGATTTTCTTAATTTGTTTTTTGGTTCTGTGCTGCTCTGTGACGTAACCAAGTACTGGGGGTCCATAAGCAAACAAGTTTTGTGCCCCCCTTAAACAATTCATGCTGTAAAGTTCATTTTTTATAAAACCTCCAAAAAGAAATAAAAGTTTTTCGAAATGACGAATTGGTATTTCAAATTCACGCTCTACCGTGCAAAGTTTTACAGAATAAAAACATCTGAAACAAACATGTACCTAAACCTTATTAAAACGGCTTCTAATTGGAATGGGGTCATGCAAAACCTTAAAGAAAGAATAACTTTATCTTAAACAAACTGTTACCAAAGGTATAACTTTACAAGGCTTAACAGGTATACAGTTTTACAGAATAAAAACTTTTCAATTCAATTAAACTACAATTACAAACCTCTCTATTATATTGATATTTTGAAGTTGGCTAGCTCGGTTTACAAGATAAGACTACTAAAAATGGCTTTGAAAAAGCAAACATTTGAGAATACTGAAGCTTTTCGTTTGACACTCTACAGAGCATAAAACGTCAGAACATCTCGCTTTTTTCGAATAATTAGGACAGTGGTTCCTATTCACCTGAATAAGCCAATGAGTTCTCACGCACAACCAAATCCAGTTTAGCAGTGGGAAAAATATTTTACGAAATAAAAATAGTTGAAAGTTTGGTGTTGTCATCCAATTTAAAATTTTACTAAAAGAAGTTGATGGGCTGGTTTATTACAGACACCATTTACCAAACCAATATATATTCAAGATGTAGCTGAGGTCTCCCCTTATCCTGATCAATGTTAATTCAAGTTTAAATATTTTTAACTATCGTCCACGAGAATAAGTATGAATTTTATTTCTGAAATTAAAATCAACATTTACCTAAATATTGTGGTTACTTCTGACAAACAATTTCTCAACCAAGTATTTTTCTGGTAAAAAGAAAACAATGAAAGATTTATGTCAGTATGAACTTATAAGAAGACAAGTTGATAATTGGAAATAACTGAAGATACCATCGTTAAAGCATCGAAATAATGCACGCTTATTTATAAAGAACCACTTAATAAGGAACCTTCATGTAGAAGGCCGATATATTTAAAGAACTTATACTACTTAAACGAAATACCTAAGAAACTTTTCGATTATAAAAACTTTTATAACTGCAAGCATCAAGAACTAAAAAACTGGTTCCATTCATTTGCAGCCAATACTCGCATAGATTGTGTGTTATTCATGTGTCAAGTGCTTCATTGAGTAGTTTCCGCCTATGCTGTCTCGCCCCTCTTTCTATTATTTGTAACGGCTTATTTAGTCAAAACAAATTGAGGAACTATTGAAGGAACTTTTGGTACTACAATTTGATGATTTGAGGTCTACGAATTAGGAACTTTTGGAACTAGGCCTTGAGGTAGGTTCCTTATAAAAAAGCGTGTATACTCAATTAAAGAGTGATTTTATCTTGAAAAAAGGTTCCAGCTTTCTTGCTAAAGTATTCAGATTCAAATTTTACGATCTTGCATGCAAGGACATAATTTTTTTAGTGTCAGTTGTTGTGTTCTTATTTAGGTAATCAAAATCATGAAATTTTAGCGAAGGCCTAAAGGCTTTTAAATTTGGTGGCTCTTTTATGCAGGTCTATGCAGGTTGAAAGTAGGAAGATTTGTCCCAATTTTCAAGTGAGGGAGGAAAGGCTGACAGTCAAACTGTCGACCAATATTGGTTTTCTTTGCAGTTAAGTGTATTTTAGCTAGCTAAGTGTACCAAACTTTTAACGACAACATCTATCTAGACCACATCTATTCTGGTTTCTAAAACATTGAGGACTGGTATAATTGTTTGGATATTTGAAAGCTTGTGTATTTTGTATCTATGTATCTGATAAGCCTGGGATACGGTTGACCATGACACTCTGTTTACCATGAGCCAATCAGACTGTTTGTTTACATTTTCAACCAGCCAATGGTATAGCGTCCAAGACAATAGAAATCTCAAGACAAAAAAAAACACCGAACCAGCCACAACGGTAACGCTCGCACCTCCTTTCCAAAGTTGTGGGGAAAAACAGACGCCACAAAAAGTTAACGCTGAACGCGAAAATTGTCATTATTGAAGTGCTTCATGCAATTATGTATAGCAAAGTAGTATATATAAAGCTTTGTCGTCGCCATTTTTCAAATTCGGTCGTTTACCAGAGATTGATGAAACGTTTTTGCCCTGATTGAATCTGCTCACGTTGGTTATGGTTGGTTGTATGGATGTGCCGACTGGGGGAGGGCGGGAGAGGAATGTCTACAGACTTCAATAAAGTTGGTCATGCAGCGAGAACCTTAGCATCAATTAGAAAGTTTGACCAAATTTCAATCCACAATTAATCCATTTTATTGGTCATGGTTGGTCATAGTCAATTTTCGTTTTTGTAATACACTCTTTTTCTTTAAGAACATATTTATAAGAACACGAGCCTCAAATTGGTCAAAAGTTGAAAACAAATTAAGAACCAGCTGAGGCTGAGGTACTGTAAAATGCAATTTTGAACAACGTTTTATCTAAAAAACGAGGACTTTTAGCCATATGTGGGTTCTTTTTCGGTGAATATTCAAACCTGTGGGTAAATGAAGGTTGTCTCACTCACTTCGTTGGCAAATAAGGTCTGAACACCTCCCTTGAGCGAAAACGCTAGCAATCGCACTGTCAATTAATTTAAGAACAAATTAAGAACAATCAACCCTCAGATTTTAAAAAAAACAGTCATCCTGAACTCGAATTCACTGGTTCGTACAAAAAAAGAGTGTATTGCAAATAACTTACTATAAGGAGCAAGCTAAAAGCTAAAATAAGCTAAAATAAGAAATGACTGCAAGAAATAACTGCAAGAAGTTTTCTGAGATGCATTTTAAGCTAATCTGAAGGGTGTGGTAGAAAAGATAGTTCTCTGCTTGCTCCGCTCGCAGGGGTATCGTCTTTCTATTTTGCCCCAGAGCCTCTGAAACCTCTCGGCGGCCTTCCAGCTATATTTGCCCTTCAATTCTTATGAAAATCTATAGATTAAAGAAAACTTTATAAGCTGAAATTATTTTTATGAGGAGCTCAAAAGGAGTTATGGTTCAGAAGCTAAGCTATAGTTTTGCAGATAATCCTAAAATTGGCATTTCGCAAAAAGATGCTCTTGGATTCACCCAAAAACGCGAACTCCAGGAATATCCGCAAACATAATCTCCTTATACTTTCATGCAATCATTTGCTCTTACTTGTTATCATTAAGTGTGCATGTGATCATTTATTTCATTGTTAATGATTTTTCTATGGAGAAATGATCGGTCAAACAAGTAAAGTTGGTCACTTTTTTCTGAACGTCTCCCCCCCCCCCCCCCCCAACAAAATTGTCTAGACACATCACTGATTCCAAGAAAACGGCATTATGTCATTTTATTGAAAAACAAGTCATTCACTTACAAAGTATTACCCTAAGACAGTCTGTCAGCTTTCTTTCATAGAGTGCGTTCTAGAGTGTTGCGTACAGCAAAAATGCATATCTTGAAAAATAGCTGCATTTTTGCAAATATTTATTCCAAAATCATCTGCCTATTCCTGATTTTGGTATTTTTGTAGGTGCAAGCAATGGTTCTTCTCATGGCAAAGTTTTATAGGACGACTTGTCAACCAATTTTGTGGGCACGAATAATCAAATCGTGGCTTCAAAACGTTAGAAAGTAAACGGGAAAATGTTTTCTCTAAGCACGCAACGGCCCACGCTATCTGTCTCCACTGAAATAAATCTACTGGTTCGCAAGTGACTTGAGTACAGATTAATTTAAGAAAAAACTCAGAAGTACTAAGTAAGTGCTTGAGTGTTCAAGAATTGTATTCTACTTTACTGTTATCAGTGAAAATGGAGAGCGTCTTTGTTGAGTGAAAGGTTCAAGGTTTCCCAACTTTGCATGTCTATTCATTTAAAATGTTTTCGAAAAGTCTCATTAAAAGAGATGGAGAATGTACCACTTAACAAAATATATGCTCAATAATGAAGCAATTTTCGAAATAACAAGTAAAATGGGCACTCTTCTTCAAGGTTTATTTTTTCTTTAAATTTTATTAACGACCAGTAAGTGGATTATTAAATGACCTGTTTTTTCAATAGAATGACATGATGCCGTTTTCTTTGAATACAACCAACCATAACCAACGTAAGCAGATTTAATCAGGGCAAAAATGGGGTTAAACGTTTCATCTCTTATCTCTGGTTAACCACCAAATTTGAAAAATGGGGACGACAAAGCTTTAGATATAATGACAATTTTCGCGTTCAGCGTTGCGCCGGGTTTTCCCCCCAGCTTTGGATAGGAGGTGCGAGCGTTAGTGTTGCAGGTGATTCGATGCTATTTTCTCTTCAGATTTCTATTGTCTTTCACGCTATACTATTGGCTGGTTGAAAATGTAAACAAACAGTCTGATTGGCTCAAAACATTTTTCATTATTGTTCTGTAGTTATGGTTTCAATTTTCTTGTCCAATCTAAACTAGTGTAAACGGTGTTGATTTAGCTTTAGGAAACATAGATGTTAGTGTGCCCCAAGATCTGGGCCTTGTTACCTTATTACCTCCCATTAAAATTAATTGTCTCTCAAAAGCTGCCCGAAACACCCACCTGTCACCAATTGTACGACATAACCCAACTAAATGAAACAACAATGACAATCTGAAGCAAATGGACACTTGGTTAAAAAGTAGACAACTTTCCTAGAATTTATAGAAACGAATTCAATGCTGTTAACAAAAAACAAACACATAAACTTCTTAAAGACAGGGCTTGGGATTGTTGATAAATATTCATATAAGTAAACAAAAATTGACTCAAAATACCAAGTATCTAGGGTTCTAAATTGGCACTTATTTAGATTGGAAAGAACGTGTTATTTAATCTTTAGAAAGGTTTTAAGAACTCCTGACCTCTTAAATGTACGTCAAATCTTTTTTACCACGGGACAGTATGGAAACACTTTCCCTTCTCAGGCATTGTTGGGCCCCACGCTCAATACAGTTGCTCAGTGTGGAGCTGTTTCACCTAAATCTACAAAAATTTAACAGTTACAAAAACTTAAAAATTGAGCTTGTTGCATCAAAATTGACAATGTCAATTTGACATCAGTTTTAATACCCCAGGCGAGACCCCAGGCAGCTCACTTATCATAAACTGGGTAGGGAAACCACGAAGTAACATCATAATTAGCAATACATTCGTACCCTGTTGAGCATAAACTCGATATTTTACTTTCAAAGTTTCCGCAATACAGAAACAGACTTGAAGCATTTTATTAAAAGAATCGGCAAATGGCCAAAGATGGTATTTACCTTAAAAACTCCACAAATTCAAGAACTGGTATGTTATTGTGTAAAGTGTTATAATTTTGCTGTTGACAAAAAGAACCAAATTGTGCAAAAGCTGGCTAGGGTGCTAGATTGAAAGCCGTCCGTTTGATCTTGCGAGGCTAATCAGTGCATGCAATCAGTGCAGAAAACATCCATTATCACATTGCGACATTTGTAACGTTGCGTGCATTTCAGTATGCCTGTGCTCGAATAGTGGGACCCTCGTCTCTGTGTCATTGAATGGCTGAAATCGAATGATAGAAAGCAAGATCAAACAGAGAAAAGGAAAAGTCAGCATTGGTTTAAAGAGGTACACGGACGCAGAAAATGTTACCTTAGACTTGAAGATCACTGGTGTAGTGCTATCAAAAGACGAACTACACGGAGATCAGTGGTGTAGTGCTATCAAAATAACAAAAGATGGTTATATGGCTCTTGCACATAATGTTGCCAAAACAATAGCAAATGTAGAAATTGGTTATATCTTGGCATTAACAAGGGTGGCTCAGCCCACCCGGGCCCTCTAGCACTACAGCCCTGACGAAGATGATAAACAACCGAGATCGAAAATAGCCAGCCATACAAGTGGGTCTCAATAGGCTTCCACTCTGAGCACCTCTAACGATTGCATTTCGAAGGAAGGGAGCTTTGTATTCTAACAATGCATGTAAAGATCATAGAGATTGCTCAAAGCATTTTGTTGAAGGTCGTAAGACTATTTGAATAACAAACCCGCTATTGTACCCTGGGACAAGGACCGAGATACCGGGGGCAGGGGCCTTGCACCCCACAACACTTAAGTAAGCAAAATACTCTTATTTTATGAAATATAGCTATTTTTTCATTTATTTGCCTTAGGATATAAAGGTGAACCAGGACCAAAATTGCAGTTGGCATTAGCATATAATGAAATATTAGCATATATAAAATCGTTAGTCCGAAATTCTCGAAAATGTGTCCGAAAGTTTTTGTTTGCCTTTTTCCTCCGGATACTTTTTTACTTGAATGTTCACAGGGCCACTTGCGAATTAGGCCGTCCAAGATTCTTCCTAGGCGGCTGGATATTGCGCGGCATCGGGGTCAAAAAGAGTTGACTTGTCGTTAAGTCGTCAACATATTAGAGCTGCTTTTCCGCAGTGCAGTGGCGTTAGCCTCAGGGTATTGTCAGCGATAAGCAGGGGCGCCGGAAGCATTTTGAGGCGGCGGGGGCAGCTACTCAAAAAGGGCACATTTTCAATGACTAATATTAGCATTATAACAAAAAAATGATATAACATAATACTTTTGTACCGATAAAACGTTTAATCTAAAATGCCAGTCGAAAATTTCCCATTCTGTTGTTTAGCCATTTGCTGGAGGGAGGGGGGTACGTTAACAAGTTTGAAAGTAGGGGGACGTGCCATTTTTTAGGGGTACCTTTTTCTGAAAAGTGCAGAATTATCGGCATCAGTTTTTGAAATATGTGCAGAACTATCGGTGCCATTTTCGAAAAATATTGCAAAATTGTTAGAAGGGAGATTGAGCATTAACAAAATGAATGTCCAGTTATAAATGAAAGTATGAAATATGTGCAATATTGAGATTTTTGGCAAAGGACATGCAAAATTTGTTGGATGATTTTGTTGTGCTTTAAAAATGTTATTTGCTTTGCGGAATTATGGGCATAGTTTGCATCATGTTTGCGGAATTATGGGTCCAAATTTTTTTAACCAAAATGGCACATCTCCGTTCAAAATTAGGCTTAGTTAACTGAGGCTTCTACTAGTTAACTTGGATTAGTGTAACGTATTGCATTAGTGTTTGACATTCTCTGGGCCCCATCTTAGTTTTCGCTTAGAACCCCAGATGCCTCCGTTACGCCACTCACCTTATTTTATTGTAACTTCCTACATTTTAGAGTGTTGCCGAAAGAAATAGCATTATTGCATGTGCACCCAATGCACCCAGTGTTTTAATTGCTTTCATTTTGTTCCTAACCGCACTAATGTTTTATCTCACCCAAGAACTTGAAATTTTACATATCTACGCTTCACAAAAAAATTGGTTCTAAAATGTTACATCCAGAATATGCCACATCCAAAACATGCCACATCCAAAACATGCCACATCCAAAACATGCCACATCCAAAACATGCCACATCCAAAACATGCCACATCCAAAACATGCCACATCCAAAACATGCCACAACCATGAGGCATATTGAACAAATCGTCACGGCAGAGGAAGGTCAATGATAAATAAATCAAAGTTAAGCATCAAATGTACCAAACGTCAACTGCGTGACTCTCTTTTTTAAAGATTTTAACAGATTCAAAGATTTTATCAATGGTAACTAAACTAAGAAACTATTTTTAACGATTTTGCTATCTTCGTAATTACCTATTCTTCCCAGCTTCAATTGGATATTAATCATTTCCTCTCTGATACGAGTTCTAGGATTTCTCTTTTTAGGTGCTACGTTCTTGGAAATGATGACACGTCTCTGTGAGCAAATGATACCCCTGCCGTACGGTTGCTTATGCCCCAGATAGATGGGTAGATGGGTAGATGTCATACTTGATGATTTCTTTTATGTAAAGGGTTTTCTATCTAGTCAGGGCTGTTAGTCAAACGATTGTGCAAATTGTGATACTAGAATGAAACTTTGCAACAAGGTCCAATTTGATAGGATACAAAAGATAGGATATAGAATTTAAATGAAAAAAGGCCAGTTGCTCTATTTTTAGACTCGGGTACTTTGCCCCAGACCTTAATAGACAGTATTATCGTATTTCAGTCGTACATTGGTACAACAATACGAAACATAGAGACAAGAGGCAGTCTTTTACAACAAAAATGATATCAGATGGGCCCCAGCTAAAAGCTATTTGGTTGTATTATATTTAGAGACAGTGAGTTAAATCTCTCTCTGCGATTCAAGTTAAATGGCTGAACAGATCTTATAATTTCACAAAGTAAACAGAATGAAATATTATTGTAATAGCACACACATATTTTACCACACCAAAACTAGACATAACAATAGTTGACAAACTTCAGTACACTGCAAAGTAAACTGCTTGCATTTGAACCTTCTCCTGTGATGCTTCTGATAGTTGCGATCAACTAACTCCTGCAAAGCTTTCAATGGTTCTGGCAAGATTATCCACGCAGCTCTATTATCTGGAACCCGTTCGTGTTTATCTACACCGCGTATATTGTGCCATGTTACTAGCAGCTGTTGCTGTATTATTCTAAAGAATAGAGCGTAAATTGCAGGGAAAATAAATCAAACCAACACATTGCAAGCTGAAAGGCATGTAAATGTAGTTTGACTGTGACGTGAACATTTTAAGGTCGCTTTAACGCATTCTAAAGAACAGGAATCTACCGCTTGTTGTTTCCAGCTTCAAACTCCATCCACAGCTTTTGAACATTTAACCTTGAGACAAAATTCAGCAAAAACTGCCATATTTGTATCCTAAGTTCGAATCGCGATATCGTGATGTCCTGCATATTTTGCATTTTTACGTGAAGAATCATGCCAGATGTGTATCTGCTTCCTCGTGCTTCTTCACTTTCTTCATCGGCTAAACAACTAGCTGCTATTGTTTTCCCCGTTGTGGCCAATATCGATTTTCCGATCACGTAATACGCCGAAACTCTTTTGGCAAGAAGTAGAAACAGATCCGATTTATTTTCGCCTACTCGTAGAATCGGTCGAAGGTTTTATTGATGAAAGAGGGGGTTGTAATAAGGGTTTTGAACATTCCAGACGAAGGTAATTCAATTAGGCTTTCGAGGGTTTTATTAGGATATCCTTTATCGTGAAAAGCCTTTTTGGCAATTAGAAAGAGGTCTAGCTTAGGTCTTCCAGTCTAGAAATAGCACAACGGTACATTTTTCAGATTTGGCCCGTATCCTATCCTTTTCTGTGTATCAAACTGTATTTATTGCAGAGTTTCATGCTTTTGTTCAAATGTGAGACTGAGATAGATAGGGGGTCTTGGACAAAGTACGCCATTCTAAAAATCAAACAAGAGGGTAATTTTTCAGTTTGGGTCTATATCTTATCTTTTTCAACTTACTAAACTGCCATTCCTGCAACGTTTTATGCAATTGTATCTACTACTTATAGCATAACAACGAAACAACGTCGTTAGAGGAGTCTTGGGGCAAGGTAGGAAGGTAGTCTAAAAATAGCCGAAGAATGTAATTTTCAGCTAGGGCACATCCCGCCTTTTTAGCGTATCAATCTGCCCCTTATTGCAAAGTTTCATGCAATTATCACAATTTGCAACAATCGACCTGAAAGTGACGTAAAGGGCCCTGGCTAATCTACAACAGCAGCTTTGAATCAGATAACTGAGAATATATAAGAAAGTAACGCTTTCATCTGATATTGTCTACTTGAACTAATATAATTTCAATGATATGTGCTTAGTGTATTTCTAACCTTATCTATACTCAAGAAGTTTCTTCTAAATATCGTCATTTGTTTCTAAGTTAATATCTGCGATAATAACAATCTTATGTAGCAATGATGCGATACATATTTACTCACTTACTGGACGTCTATGAATGACAAGATATGATAATTGTACAATTTTCTTAAGAGGAAGTACTGAACCTTTTGTATATAAACTTAGAATCGTTTGCGTTGTCCATCTCTTCAAGCCACTGCTGTACGTTGCCGATTTTCAATTGAAGGTTGGATGCACTTCTTTTCAGTGCCCTTGCTTTCAGGTCTGTCATCTCTGGATCGCCTTTCATACCTTTCTCTATAAAACTCAGCCACTTTCCCCCTTTGAAAGGCATGGTTTCAACCACTGCGTCAGAAGTGCTATTTGTGTTGTTGTTGTTTAGAGATTGGCTACTTTTAGAATATTGCTTCTGTGCCCTGTCCAGGGGTGGTATAAACGGTGAGTGGGTCGTGTCCTCCATTACGCCTTGACCCCTTGTGTTCTCACCATTATTACAGTCTCTCTGCCTGGTTTCATGCTCCTTTACAGCAGCTCTCCTTTCGCCAGAAATTTGATCACTGCTATTGCTCTCTTGTTTCATTTTTGTAACGAAAGTTTTATTGTCTATTTCTTTTGTAAGCTGGCTTTCCTGTATAGTACAAGGTGAAACTTTTCTTAGAGGACTTTGAGATACAACTTTGCTTTTTAGTCCAGGGTTTAGGAACAATTCCAGTTCTCTCGTTTTCATCGGATCTAGATTCAGTTCCTTCCTCTTTTGTATCAGCTTTTGCAATCTAACCTTGAACTGGCTGCTTTCGTGCGATAACTCTCTTTCGCGAATATTTTGCTCCTTGTTAACTGCCTTTAGAACTAAATTGCAACGAAATTCTTGCCGTTTATTTTGGAGCAATGCCATAGCTTCCTTATCCTTTTCCATCATTAGTGTAAACAGGTAGAGCACGAATTCGTTGAATCTTCAAAGAGTTCTAGGCCGTTTGTTGACACAGAAACCGGAGGCCCACATATACAGCGTAGCATAAGATTGCTGTGGGGCCTGATTCAAATCAGTCTGTTGGGATGCCAATTGTTTCCATCTACACAATAATACAATACCCGCTTTTTGTCTCAAGGGTACCAGAATTAAAAATCTTCTTTTCCATGCTGGCTGAACCCTGACAAAGACATTTTTACCGCACACACAATTTTATACAAAGCTATCAAACAAAATGGCGATAGCCCAATTATGCGAAAGACCGAAAACCTCCTACCACAAAGCTCTGCAATCGAATCTCCAAATTAGAGAAATTCGCTGAAAAGCATACACAAGCAAATAACATTTGAAAGTGCGGCTTGCTATATCATTCGCTGGTAATGCTAAATTAAAATTTAAACAAACTTTAAAACAACTTGTGTGATGAAACTCGCGATTTATTCCTTTAGTGGTTTCAGAAAAGCCAGGAGTGGTTGCCACACAATGTCAGCGTGCAAGGGTGTAATGCCAAGGGGCTGAGCCGAAAAGTAGCTTATTTTTACATTTGCTATTGTTTTTTGCAACATTTTACGCAACTTCCCCCTTGATATTTTGATAGTACTACAACCTTGTCAAAGTGGTGTGCCCTGCAACATATTCCTTATTGAGTGCAAAGGTAACTGAAAAAAGCTATCTGTTGTCTAGTGGTAGATGAAGTTTGTAGAATATCAAATCCAAGGGGAGGAGTGTTCAAGGGGGTTAGGGGAAGCAACATTGCTGTGGGCACCCTTCGCTGTCAATAAATCTTCTTACCCTTGCATTTTGTTTTCAACCTGTTTTTTAAACTTCAATCAGAAGTGGATATGTGGTTTTTGATACCAAACTAAAAATGATTTAAAAGGAAATACACGGAAGCAATTAGAATATTTTCTGAACTTGTCTTCTTAAAACTGAACAGGCCAAGGAGGCCAAAACCTCACTATACCCTAAGAATTCTCCTGTTCTGTGCTCCCTTGTCTTCCCAAACAACTTACGTTTCCCATTAATGCGCTTGCGAAGAGAAAAATTTAATTCGATCTTATCTGTTGGCATTTTCCGTCATGAGATAATGCCGCCCCTCTCCCATTGACGGGAGCAAAAGGGGCAAGTGCTCCAGTCAGATTTTCTATGGCGCATGTCAACTTTCCTTTTTTGGAAAATGATCCTGATAATAATAGGATGAAAGTTTCTGAAAAACTGCAAATTTTCTGTCACCTATTTCACTAGCATATTTTCATTGTTTATGTCCTTGACTTTCCGGGTCATGCATACCGTATTTGATCTATTCAACGCCCCCTTCCTAAATATCGTCCCTTTTTAATCATCGCCCACCCTAAAAATAAAAAATAAATCAATGCCCCGCGTTAAATAAATTAAATACGGTATTGTCATTGGCATTTGCAATCTTTAGTCAATAAGTCAATATGCCCCCGGTTTTCTATGGTTTATTCTGCAGACCATCCCAAATGAAAATCGTCTTGTTTTGAGTGGTGTTAGAATTATACATTCCGCTCTGCTCCATTGGTCTGTATTTTATCATGCGAAGGTTCTTCTCTGGCCAATCAGAAAACGCATGTGTGCTCCACTCACGTGAATTTTGCTCCAGTCAGAGGGAGCTAGCCAATCAGTGGCCATATTGAGAGGATCAAAACTTGTGGCGGGAGTGAAAAAACTTAGAAATTCGACTTTCGAGGTTTGACCAGTGGTGTAGCGTCCGGGTATTCAAGGTATTCAGTGAACACCCTGAGATTTCTCAGAAAAATATTAATACGACTTTAAATTGTAATAGCTAAAAAATTTTTTGGGGCTCTTGATTCTGGTTGAATTCGTTACCTTCGATATTCTACAGTTTGTACAAGTACAAAATATCACGAAATTCATGGAATCAATAACGCTGCGAAGCAAATAGAAGCTGGGAAATCTTTGAAGCTAATATTGAAGATTGAGCTACTTCATGTTGAATAGAGATCGGTCATTAATACGCAGTGAATACCCTAGATGGTACTTTAACCAATCAAAATGCTCCTTTCCAGGAATAATATTTGCAGTTAATCAGCTAAAATAATGGTCCTGTACGCTGAGAAATATGCAGCGTACAGCCTCAAAGTTGGTTCAGAATAGTCTCGTTTTGAGATCGATATAAACAGTTAATGGACGTCGGAGCGGTTGGAGTGATGGATCTTCATCGAAAACAGTAAACATGACTTCATTCAAAAGCTATTGCAATGCCCATACTCTAAGATCCTTAATAGAAAGTATTGATAGTTGGGGGGGTCAGAAATTTTTCAAAGAATAAATAAGCGGGGGTCCTAGTAAGTGGGGGGGTCGGAAATGTAAAAAATCTGAGAAATCACGTGATGATTCTTTTTTGGGGTCAAATGAGATTTTCTTCTGAATACAATCGATAGCAAAATGACAATCATCATCATGTAATAATGTATTGTTGCATTACTAAAATGAGCAGGCGAATTATCATTGTGGACATCAGTCAAGCCTTGTAAATTTTTTAGGATGTCACTACTTTTCTATGTTAAAACGTTTGTACAATGAAACCTCTTACAGAAATTGCAGTAAGAGAACCTTTACAGAAATTGCAAGATCAAAGGACAAATGAAATAAGGAATATGAATAAGTGCATATAAAAATTAATAAACAGGGGGTCAAAATAAGCTCCGGGGGGTCATAAAAAATCAAAAAATTAATAAGCATCCCCCTTCTTTTAAGGACTTTAGAGTATTACTGTTTCGTAATCATTCTCTCATTTGACCCCTAATCTTAATCTAACAACAGCAAAGTGGAAAGGAAAGGTAGGCTTCTGCATATAACTACACTGACTCAGATCTGTGCCCTCTTGAAATGCCAATTTTGTTATTGCTTGTCAATCAGGGATGCTTCTGTTTGTATCATGTGATAGAATTAAAGAAAATGCAGATAGAAAAAATTGAAAAATTTTTAGAAAAATTATTTTAGAAAAAAATTTTCCTGGTACAATTTACTTACATTCGTCGTTATTTAAATTCTTTATATTGTACCGCACGCATTTTAGTATATAAAAGCAGATAGGCCTGGATATTATGCTTATAGTTGCCTGGTGCATTCAGTTATATTGTTGGCCTATTTTGTTTGCATTATTCGAGCGCATTTATTTGCATTTTGGTGCAGTCTCATTACCTTCGATTCTTTCAAACATTAACTTGTATTGAAAATATCACGATTAGGCCATGAAGAAAAAGTCTAGACGACTGCATACCATAAACTATTTATAACTCGTGTCATGCCCTATGTGAATAATTTTGAAACTTTCGAAAGCCCTTTTGTATTAAGGTATCAAGAGTAGGTGTTTACAGTTACTTTCTCTTTACATCAGTGCAAATTTTAGAGGATTCAACAACAACTTTCGACCAGTAAAATTTTACTGACTTTCAATGATAGATTCTGATTTGAATTACTTTTGATGAAATGGTTAGTGGTAATTTGATGCAATGAATGTGTTCGAAGAGTGTATTTGCTTGGGTTCTTTAGCAAAGTATCGTTTTCATCATAGTATTGCCCTGACAGTGCAGTACTTGCCAACCGAACCAAAAACAGAATTAGATAAAATGTCAATAGCTAGTCCTTTTAATCTTCCTATTATCCCCTTATTTTTATCAAGCCCCATCGAGCCACACCCTGCCCCACCCTTTTGTTTAATAGAGAATACCCAGTTAAAAAAGTCACGCTATGCCACTGGGTTTAACCCCCTCTTTTTCCACATAAAAAGTTCTGGTTACATACGAATGGGTTTGGTCATGTCTGTCCTAAACTCAAATTTATTTATAAAGGTCTTTGCGAATCAGTGAACTTTAATTTAAACTCGGCAAATGATAGACAACGCTTATTCAAGAAAAATAATAGGAGTCAGTGCCCGCGCCACGAATTTGAAAGTGGAGGGCCAAGGCTAAAAAGTAGGGGGCCAAGGCTAAAAGGTAGAGAGCCAGGCTTCTTACCCCTGGAACTATGATAGTGTGGGAGCCTCTTTTCACTTGAGTTGAAGAAGTATTAGCAAATTTGCTGGAAGTTCAGAGAGCTTCCAGTAAACCATAGTAAACGTAGTAGGGCACAATAAACAGTTGTATGATACATAATTCACATAAAATCAACAGCTCAAAAAAGCCCATTGCACGAAAACAATACTGTACACAAGACAATGCACGAACGTTAACAGATTATGATAGAGCTATATAGCCAAGTAAGTACCCTGACGTCGAAAGAGCACGCACGTTTAAAAATGTTGAAAAACTATAGGATTTCAAAATACACTCTTTTTTTATAAAACTAGTAAATTTAAGTTCAGACTGACTGTTCTTAATTTTTTCGAAAATCTTAGGCTGGATTGTTCTTAATTTGTTATTAAATTAAGAGGGTGTTAGCAGTGCTATTGCTAGCTTTTTCGCTCTAAGGAGGTGTTCATTTGCCAACAAAGTGAGTAAGACAGCCTTAATTTGCTGACAAATTTGAATGTTCACCGAAAAAGCACCCACACATCGCTAAAAATCCTCGATTTTGAGAAAAAGCATTGTTCGAAATTGCATTTTGCAGAAGCTCAGCCTCAGCTTGTTCTTAATTTGTTCTTAACTTTTGACCAGTTTTGAGGCTCGTGTTCTTATAAAATTGTTCTTATAAAAAAAGAGTGTAATGTTGATTATATGAAAAAGAGAAGTACAGGGCGTTACCATCTTCAAAAGGTGCGATCTCTGCCAATCCCAAGGGCGTGGTCACGAAAAATTCCCCGGGGGTTTCAGCCCTCGGACCCCCACTATTTACTCCTGTCAAAATTTTTTCTGGATCCGCGCCTGTCAGTTCTATTGATTTCTTCATAGTGTTTGAAAAACGCTTCGTAGGACCGATTCTCCTGGGTTGTTTATATAAGAGGTTTTGAAGAAAAAACCAACAACCCCCCCCCCCCCCCCTGCAGCTACGCCGCTGGGGAAAATAGATAAACACTTGACCAAGAAGAAATTTATTGTGAAGAATTATTGTTCTCAAATTTGAACCGTTACGTATTCGCCAACCTACACTGCGACCACAACGTACGAGACAGGGCAAAGTGCACATGTAAATTGGTTATGCCATGGACACTATAAACCTGTGTGGAAATGAAAGCGGATATCCTTGATGCGAATGGAGGGTGTTTTATTGGATCAACCTTTGAAGCGCTTACATTACAGTTCTGTTGTCGTAGTGACTAATGCAGGCCAGGTACTTAACCATTGCCACAGTAGATGTGTCCAGCCACATAATAAAGTTGTCTACTTGAAAGAAAAGCGTAGGCATACATTAACTTTTAAGTCTCAGTAAATTTTCTGAGTCATCAAAGTATTGAAATTCTTCAACATTACAGTTTTAACGGTAATTGAATATATATTTACCTGCGGATACAGCAATGGCGCATTTTTTACCTGCGTAGGTGCAGTTGAATGAGGAATCTTTTCTAATTCGATGAAACGTTCGTCAGAAAGTTACTGGTCCTTCAGTCTCTTCCAGAGACATTATTGATCATTTTGTTGGCATTTAGTTTTGGATATTTATCTTAACAACGAAGTAGTGTTAGTATAATCTAAAGGGATGACAACGAAGATGATTGCATGACAATAAAAAAGTTAAAGCTGCACTATAAATCGTTGTTAATTCGTTAACTCTAAATCTTTTTAGGTTTCCATATTTTGCAAGGCGATCCTTTAGAAAAGTGTATTTAAACATCGCAGAGGAACAAGATTGGTACATTAAACGGACGTTTTATACTGTAATAATTTTCATTTGCCTTCTGTGACTGTTACCATTCTGTTGCTGTTACATTGTTTAGAAAGGGGAAAAAATGAAAATTCTGCATTTCTTTAAAAAGTGTGTGTTCGAAAAAATCCCTACTCATTAAATCCAAGTAAGCTGTACTTTTAAATTTCTAAAGTCATGTCTTACGACAAACAAAATACTCTTAGCTTTGAAAAACGCAAGTCACTTCAAAATTGGATGAAAACAAATAAATAACATGTAAACTTATTTTATTTTTTATAGATGCTCGAGAAGAAGTGCAATTGGAAAATTATATTAACAGTAATACATTTTACTTGACAGTTCGTCAAGTAGTAAACTACTGTCACAAATTTATAAGAAAAATGAACAGTTTCAAAATACAAATTTTTACATCAGAAAAGTTTTTCCAGGACAAGCGCTACACAGTGACTTACTAGCTAATGACTTTTGATTGTAGATGTAAAAATAAGAAGCATTTTCATTTAAACACAGTCTTAGTGCCATCTACAAAAATGCCAGGAATCATAAAGGCAGGAATGAGAGCAAATTCTAGAGTAAAAACCTCTGTTTTGTTATGAAAGTTCTACCAGCAGCAAAAGTACTCCCCAAGAAAGTAAATCAAGACATGATACCGAAAGATTAAAGACATTTCTCTTATTCATAAAGACAAAAGTAGTTAGTGGCTGACATATATGAGTTACATCGAACATCTCAAAAAACTTCCATTGGGAAGATTACCTCAAAGAAATTCTTCAATTTTGTATTCAGGGAACGAAACGCAATCTTTCTAACTTTTATAAAGAGCCAACACTCTCATCACTACTTTGTTGCTTCCTTGTATAGTTTTCTGCGTGCCTTCTTCCCTCTAAATACAGCATGTATTCACCGTAACTCATCGGAATGACTCGTGGAAATTCTTGCTTGCTTGTAAAATGATAATGGAATACATTCGTTGTGTCTATGTGTCCTGTCTTTGGATCTAAAACTTCAGCATGAACTCTTGTTTGCAAGTAGTTTCCATCAGTAAAAACAATCTATAACAAAGCAGATTAATTGATTATTGATCACTTTAAAAACAACACAAAATAAAAAGTCAAGTGAATGATTGCAGGGTTCGGCGCTGTGTACCGTAACTTATAGATAGGAGCACTGGACTATCCAGATGTTACTGCCCAAAATTGTAAGAAAACCTGGCAATTTGAATGGGATTGCACCCAAACGAAGATGTGTTCAACTCAACTCGCGAATACACAACTGTGCTGTTACTGTATTTTTGCCTTTAGCACTCCTTCTTTAAAAGTTCGAATAAAGACTGCGAAACTATGCTAGCCACCTTAAAGAGAAAGGTGACAGTTCAATGGGTGGTCGAAAACTTGCAATTTGTAAAACTACAATGCAATGCAAAACTACAATGCCTATCGCAAGCTTTGACATATAATATCATTATAAATATTATCTATTTATCTGCCATAAAAATAAAGAATTAACCTAACAATTGCAAAATACTGCTAAGATTAAAAGAAAAGTATTCTTTAACAACTTTTGGGGGTTCTCACAAAAAATAGATTCCAGTATTATAAGACAATCTAAATAAAAAATTACAAAATATTTCAGTGGTTCTGTACAGATAATGACGAATCTTATGCCAAGAATCCAACCTGGGCTATAAAAGGTTTACATAACTTACAGATGCACTTTGCCCTATTCCAAGTTTTTAGTATTTTCTTAAATATTGCTAGGATTGAAGACTGTTTAATTTAATCATGCCAGAATTTACCAACCCTGTAATTGCATTTTCTGAACCATGCCAGCTTACTCTCAACTTTGATGGTGCAAGTCGGAATGTGCTTCTCAGATTGTAGCCTGTAGTATTCTCAATAAAGATCTCTTTCGTGAAACTTGAGTTAAATCGCTTAAATCATCAAAGAGACATCGCTGGAAATGATGGTGAACTTAGTTTTTTTTATTTGCGACTTACTTTCCTCAAAAAAACGGGATTTTCCAACACCCACAAGTTTTATTAAGATAACTCAAGCAATGCCATCAAAGGTCAGAAAGTAATTTAGGAAAATTTTTCGTTCCTAATATAATTGATAAAAATTGAAATAACGTGAGGTATACATCGCCAGCCATGGTCATAATTTCGCAACTCACGATATTATCATATGGCCAAGCCAAGTTTATTTGCAAGGAAACTTATTTTAAAATAGACATGTTCTATAAGAACAAAATTAGAAGACTTTTACCATAAAACGGGCAAGAGCATTCCGGTAACCAGTGTACATGACTTTTGGAAATGAATACCCCCTTGTGGAAGATACCGTTGTGCTTGACTGCCAGACGGGAAAACCTGCCCCAACGTAAAGATATCGAGCCATCATCTTACTCAAGAGCACCTTCTTTCGACTGATTGTACGCGTACATTCTCCTCTCTGCCTGATTTTGACACCGAAAACATCAAAACATTTGTTTCAACGTGATGCTCTACCTTCAGTTCGCAAACCAAAATAAGACAAAGAACGAAGCAAGAGTGAAAAACGCATGGTGAGTAATATGCTTTCTATTGTTTTTATAACTGTTTAACAACGTTCTATTGTCTAACAGTTGAGATACCTTATTGGTGTTGCTGTTAATTTTTCGTTTTTCCACGTTTGGATTAAAAGCTCTAATTTGTCATTTAAATGTAAAAGAGCTTTAAGTATTTTATCCAAGAACAGTTCTGGCAAAATTCCTAGAAAACGAAAATTGAGCATTCACAAAACACAGGTACAAATTTTGAGTAAGCCGAAGAGCGCGTCACTTCATGGAAAAAGGGATCTCCTTGTCTCTCTCTGTGTGGGATCCATATCAGCATTTTAATATATAAAAATAACCCCAATACATTCAATTTTTCAGTTATTTTTATAAACCATTTGAAAAGATGTAAAATACTTCAATATTTCATACATGTGCAAAAAGGGTTGTTGTTACACGTAAAATTCTACATGGTAGGCTCTACACCTTGCCCTATCATATTATTTCTTTTAAATGTTTGATTTTTCTGTTTTTGATAACTTATGAATTTTCTCAATCAGAGATCCTGAATTTCTGAAAATCTGGGATTTCAAAAATTGACACGGACCCACCCGTATACTCTTAGGTACTCAAAAGATGGGAGTCAGAAAAAGACAGGGGGTTGGAGAGTCAGAAAATATTTAAAAAGTAGGGGGATATTGGAATAATGCCAAAATGAAACTCTATGGGATAAAGATACATAACATGCGAGAATCGATTAACAATAAACAAAACTCTGCACAGATGGAGTTGCTTTGGTATCAAAAAGGTTTTTAATCTCTCAGAAGGTTTTCGCTCATGGTTTCCTGTCACCACTACTAAGTTGTTTTAGAAAGTACAGCACACAGCATACTTCAATTTCAAATGTTTATATAAATTTAAAATGGGCTGTAGATACTTAATGGGCAGGTATTACACTTCTGGTGGATATATCTAAACTTTAGATTGTTTGAGCCATGGATTATGGTTTTAGTAAAACCGCCCTGTGATTTATGCACAAGAGGTCAACTGCTCTATTACTGTATGGAAATTCACGAGCTCGTGTGTACCACAAGGACCAGTTTTAGGACCTCAAATGTTTAATGTAAATGTGAATGATTTGTTAATGTATATGGCAAATAGCCAAGTATGCAACTGCGCTGACGGTTCTATACTTTATGCGATAGATTGAAACATTACACAGACTTTAGAAACATTAGAAAAATATATAATTATTATGGATGAATGGTTTCAAAATAGACTTCAATGTCATTTCGATAACTACTTCGTATGTTTGAGAAATTGACGGTAATACCAGTATGGGTCTATAATTGTTCTTATTAAATCTGTCATCTGTTATTGTAAAACAATGATATATCTTCTTTTTCTGCTCTTTTGGAAATCTCATTTTAGCGAAATCATCGTAGAAAGCTCTTGTTTTAAGATTCAGAAAAGATATTCGAACTTTCTTCAAATTCCTGGCAGGTGTGTCTTTTCTTCTATGAAGTTACTCTGATTAAACAAAATATACAATTTTTTCAATAGACGAGGCAACTCAGACAGTTTTAACGAAGTTAAGGTGCTGCAACAATACAATGTTTGAAAAAGAGCTTTCCATACCTGACTAGAGAGATAGAGCAGAGATCCAACTTCTACTGGTTTCCGGAAATTTATGTCATCCATGCTGATTATAGAGGGTCTTGACTTGATATGCACACAAGTGGTTGCCCATCCCAATTCAAATGCCTCTCGCATGAGAAAGCCACCAAATATCTTGTTATACACATTCCTAGACTGAAAGATAGCTGGCTTTCATAAATTCAGTGGAATCGATGTAAACACATTTGATCAATAGCTTGAATGACAGACACTGCAGTACAGATGAAACACATTCGTATTCAAAATGTTGTTACTTCAACTTTACTGTATTTGCTATTTCAACAAGCAGAGCGTAAGATACGTAGGCCAGGGAGCACCGCCCCAATCAAAATGTTGCCGGATTAGCTTTTTCTAAAATAATGTTAAGTGTCGACATTGGCGATCGTAAAAAGGATCATTCGACTAGCAGTTGACAAGTGGTTAACTCCAACAGTTCGATGTTCAAATATTGTTACCTGAGGGTGACAGATTATGAGGTTTTTTAACCTTGTCTGTTCCATCCATACAGTGTTAGGAGGCTTAACTCTATTATGAAAAGTGGATTTTGTCCGATCCAGTGTAGTCAGGAAGAGATCATGTATGATATTCCTCTCCTCTGCAGTTGGAGCGGCTTTAAAAAGTGACTGTTGTTTGCTTAGCTTCATTTCTTTGCGGCTTTTTGCACTTTTGTTATAAATCTCTTGTTCTTCTGGTGTCTGAGGTACTAATCTATTCACAAACACCCCTTGCTGCTCTACTGGATCTCTTGCAACCATAACAAATGTTGCATCAGCAACTCGTTTTCTTGACTCTCCGTTTTCTTGATCTGTAAATGAGGATGACAAATAAGTAAAATAAATCAAAGTTTGCCATAATTATCCCCCGTAAAAAGTGCTCAATCTCTGGTCAGTCAAAAACAATGTCAGCAAACAGAAAGTTAATTTTAAGGTGCAGTGATAACCTGATATTGTACAGTGATAAACCAGGTTTTGCAGTGCATGAACTGCTTTTGTGCAATGATTAACTATAGTATTTACAGCCATGGCGGCAAATGGTACGCATTTTTCACAAAAACTTCAAACTTTCTGAACTATGAAAAAGGAATTTCACAGCCTAAACGGAGAGCAGGGGGTAAATTACCCAAGATGTAGGGGGCCTCATCTAGTTATGAGTTTCATTTTAAGAACTAAATTTATCAAATGAACAAAAACATACCTACAAAATAGCAAAACGATTTAAACAAATGCAAAAAATGACTGCAAGAAATAATTGTGAAATTTATTTTTAAGCTAATCTAAAGGGTGTGTTTGCCAAAATTTTCTCATTTTCCCATCTTCAGGACCTCAAAAACCTCTTGGCAGCCCGAAACATACCTGGTGAACTTTTATGGTTGGCCTAACTATCCGTCGAATTTTTCCAAACAATAGTGGTTTTCAAGTGTATATCCTACTGAAGAAGACAATAAAATGTCGAAAAATGAAAAAAAAGAAAGAAAACATAAAGAGCAGAAAATTTTATACTTCAACGCTTGATTCATTGTTTTTCATCAAGTTGAAGAAGTTACAGATATGTTGATATTTTTAATGACTTGTCAAAAGAGCAACCACACGACCTCTGGTATTACCAGTCGCCTTAGCTGAGATTTAAATTGCAATATCAATAAAAACCACTAATGAATCCTTTTTTCTAGTATATTTGTGGAAAAATGGTGTGGTTCCGTTCGCATTAATGGTGAAAATATAGGGCGGGGTCAGCAAAGGTTTTTTGAGGGCCCAATCCAGACTATTGCAGATCTTTTGGCAATACTTAACTTAAAAACTTGTACCCAAACATTTGTTAAGCTCTAAGGATAGCAAAGTTTCAGCCCCACCTGTTACAGTTTCATCAAGCGAAAGGCCACACAACAAGGTAAAGACACCTTATTGGGTAAAGATCATCAGCAATTACCTTTGAGCCTCAATTCCAGACGAAAGCTTGGAAAACCTTGTTCAAATTAGCATCAAGTGGGATATGGCAGATAAATAAGACATGGGAAACCTCATTAATAAATTAAAAACCACTGCTAGCTAAAAATTACCACTCTGATTACATTGATATTAGTTTTTTTGTGTGTCAACCTTTGCCTATGAAATTTAACTCTTCTACTCAATGAAATTGAATACTTCTTTTGAGGGTTACAAAGTAAGTCAAACTTGATTATCAATAATGAGCACCATTTCTCCTCCTGTGTTGCACCGGTTTCTCATCTAGACTCCTTTATCAGCTCCTCCCCTTTAATGTCCACCCCACTATTTTGGGGCTGGTGCTGCCCCTGCTAGTCCATGACCTAGTTGGCCTTTTGGTTAATCCGGCCCTGGGTGGGGCAAGAGCGAGATGGGTGAGGACTAGAAGAATTTAAGTATAGCTTTTATGCAATCGTTGACTGCAGCATCAATTTTGCTCAACATTTTCAATGTTTCGACAAATCTGAAATTGTTGTTAAATGTACACAGCATTTCATCAAACAATCGCAAAGGTTATCAAATAATAGAATGTTATCAAACAATTGCAAAGGTTGACATCTCACTTTTCCTATGACACATGGCAACTTGAATCAAGTGACACAACACAATTGATTTTTAACAAAGAAGACCCAAGAAGTATGTTGTGTCCAATGGAATTTGTTTAGAAGGGCTGCAGAAGAAGCATGCTATGACAGAGAGTACATTATAAATGAGAATGTTATAAATGGGGTTTAATGTTAAGTACGCACCTTGTGCTGGGACAAAGTACACCTCTATGTCATATCCAGAAGGAGGTTACAACCAAGTACAATATAACAGGATTGTAACTACTGTATCAGAAAATTGAGACTATAATTGCCTACCCAAAAATATTAACCTCCTTTCCCTCTGTACTTACCATTGCCTCTAGTTGAATCACTGAAATCAACAATGACCTTTTGTGAATGTTGCCATGCTGGTTTTAAAGGCATTGTAGGAGGGACCAAGGGTGGTGCTATCCTCTCTGAACAAGCTGAAGACTAATAAATCTTGGAAGTTTCTATTTTGTCCAAAACTCTATCTTTTTAAAAAGGGAGGGCTCAGCATGCTTAAAACCTTGGACAAATTTACTAGCTTTGTGGTTTTGAGTAAATTAGGGAATTAATAGGGTAAAATATCTGTTTGGCTTTATAAGTGCACAATCTTAAAATATAGGCTCACTTCAATAATTTTATTCTAACCAGGGTCAGAAAAATGTGTGTAAGAGGGAAAGTTATGGTGCATGATTAGCTGTGGACAAGCAGCCATGTGCATCAACCAGCAAAGCACATGTGAAAGTTTTTATGTTCTTGTACTGCAAAATAGTATTCTTTAAATCTTTTTCTTCATATGTCTTGATAACATTTTTAAGATAAAACTTCTTATGGGTGTGCAACAATCAGAATGCATTTTGTGTCTAACTGGTTGGCTGGAACTGTATACATACAACAAGAAGGAATAAAGTAAAACATGTGGCGACACAAAACTGAGTCATGAGATTAAACTTGATTGGCAGAATATCATCAAAGATATTTTTCAGGTCTCAAAAATGTCTATAGAGATAGATGTTAAGTATCATTTTTTACAAGTAAAATTGATTATAATTGCTATTACCTAGCTATAAAAGAAAGGTTTTACGATACAGTAGAAAGGATTATCTTTTAGATAGATTGGCTAAAACAGCTGACAGTTGAAATATAACTATCTTACTCTTCACTTTAATGGAACTAACTAATCTGTTTTACATAAGTTGTTTACCAATCATAAGCCAAATTGCCTAAAAAAACAAAAGGTAGCTCTGGCCAACATTCAGTCTTTATTTTGCACTGCAGGGCATTGAGAAAAGTGGGGGATGTCTATAAAAAAGGTGGGGGGGGGGGCTAAAACCGTATTAAAAGGGACTGTTGTTTGTTGATTCACTGGTAAATTTTTACATTGTGGAGCCTGACAGTCTGGATATAATTCAGGCAAACTTCTGACAACTGCCTAACTGCTATTCCCTGTGTGAAAAGCCCCTATAGAAATTTGTGTTTATGACTCAATTTCATGTGCATCATGCCAATATCTCACCTAAATGAATTGTAATTTCTAGTGATGTTTTGCCAGCATAAGAAACAAATCCTGTCATCCAGATATTTCTATCTGACCGAATATAGCTTTCTCTGATGTCAAATTTGTCAACACTTGCAGTGACCAGAGCAAAGGGTGCTTTTCTTTCAGTTGATGGTCCTTTATAATACTTGTAGCCAACAAGTCCAGCAAGGGTGTCCATATCTTCAAGCAACATACCAATTCGAACAGTTTTATAGAATGTAAGATATTTATCCCGTCGAAGTGGGTCTTCCCCAAGGGGTATAACTGCTCGCTTAACACTGTCATTTACTGTCCTAGTTTCTAGATCGTCCTGTGACAAAGTGGAGGCTGAACTGTTTCTGCTATTGTCTTTAAAGAAATCTCCTGTGCCAACGTATGCTTTTAGGATTTTTCTCATGTCCTTAGAAGTTATAACTGATTCATCATTGATAATATCCTTTGCTTCACTTGAAGAAAATTCTCTGGCAAAAATCGATTTGTCTTTCAGGCGTCTGTGGAACTTGCATATATGAATCGCTCTAAACGACTGTCTTCCAAGTCCTAACTTGAAACCAGCTACGACAGTCATCCCACGCATCAACGAAAATCTTAGATATCTACTTAAAATATTTTCCATTTTCAATAAATTCGCTCTGGTTTTTTAAAATTTGTTTTCAGAAGTTCTCTCTGGAAGTTCTATTGATTACTGATGTCGTAGCCTCGATTTCATTCGAGAGAGGGCTGCTCATTGGCGCTGCTTGGACTTGCTTGGTGTGCTTGGACACAGGCGGATTATGGATGTGACATCTGCGAACCCAAAGCCAAAAACTTTTATTTGTGTAGAGTGTGGGTCATACTCGGCATTGAAATTCAAGAAATACCCCAGTGGAGCTATCAAGCTTTTCCAATGTGTGAGTAAAATATGGTGACTGACAAAACTACATAGCCTCGCTTTTCGTTTCATGAATCCGAGGATGTGCAAGCTGGGTTTTCACCATAGATCAGTGGTTTTCACTAATTTAACCAACTGCCAATTTTTTTATCATTTTAAGCCAAAGCATGCAATGAGGAGCGTTGAGAAAATAAGGGGGGGGGGTATAAAAAAGTGGGTGGGGCTAAAACCGAACTGAAAGAGGCTAAAATACTGGTGGTTCACTTTCTAATATTTTGCATTCTTTTCTAATAAGTGAAAAAGTAGGGGGGATGGTTTGATTGATGCCTCTGGCTTTGAAAATCAAACAGTCTATTAAGAGCATAAAATGTAAATGCACAGATCGAAAACATTTGGATTCAAATAGGACAATCAGAAATGGGAGCACATGTCTGTAAAGGTTGCCCAATCAGTGCCATTTTTCCATTGAAAATATTGCCAGTGGAGCTAAAATGTGTAAAAAATTACTCTGTCTTCACAATAGCAGTTTTTTCATTTAAAATGTAGGTAGATTCTATATCTGCCCGATAGAACAGCAACTAGGCTTTACCAATATTCTCAAACATGTCACCATTATACTTTTGGTACAATCTAAGTTGGCAGTTAAGGCACTGAGAGCAAGACTGAAGCTTAGTTATCATTTTTATCTGCAATGTTAGAAGGAACATACTGTTTTATTATATCACCAAATGTTTGGGTTGTTTGTTCAGACATAGGATTGTGCACCATTTTCTTGCATTTCTGATTGGCCCATTTTAACTCAATAGTTTCTAGCTTAGATTTTTTATGTATATGTTCTGACATTTTATGCTCTAAAGAGTGTAAGATTAAATGCTTCATTATATACATACATAATACATACATACAAATTTGTTTTATGAGGAGGTTAAAATACTGGCAGCTATGCAAGCTGATGTGGACCTCCTGTTTAAAGAAATACAAATAAAATTAAAAAACTAACATAAAGACATTTAACCTATTTTTATTGTTTCTATTAAAGTTAAAAATATATAAAATTAGAATTTTTCTTTAAAAACTGCCCCATTCCTTTAGTAAATGAAATGGTATTTATCAAGCTGTTTGCTTTTTCAAAGCCATTGCAAATTTTTGTACCACAATAAGTTGTTGGAGAATATTTCCTATTTTGGCTTGCCAATTTTTAATTTAGCTTTGTAAGTTAAAAAGTTTATATATACCAAAATATAGTCACTGGTATAGTACTAAAAAATCTTGATGAATTATTTCAAAACCTTTGCATAAAGATATTTATCTACTTCTAAGTACAGGCAGGGTTCAAAGAGCACAGATTTCAGTTAAAGGTAATGTGTCCAGCTAAAGCAAGCGATTCTGCGGGGGTTTCTGGAAACATGTGATTTTTCATGTCATCACCACAGCCATTATGGTCGTTTTGTTTATCTATACTGCTGCGAGGTCAGCTTTTCATGTGAGCAGTTTTGCATCGCAAGAATACTAACCAATTGCAAGCCGTTATTTTGATGGGTGGCTTGACAAGTTATGTATACGCAGTTCTTTTATACGGACACATTACCTTTAAATAAGGTCTAAATCAGCAAAAATATGCATTTCTTGCAAAAATATTTCAGACATGGGAGAAGTTTCAACAGAAGTTTATTTCTAAACTGTAAGTTTCTTTATTTAAAGGACTTTTGCTGATATCGCCAAGAATAAACAATTCACTGATGGGACAAAGTATCTCTGATTGTTTCTTTTTTATTTTAATGTTCAAACCACCATTTCAAATTGCATCTATAAAAAATTTTTATATTCAATAATAGTTTATACTTACACAAGACCCTCTTCATAAACTATTGCAAGGAATACAACAAGAGAAGCAGTTTAATTAGTACCCCTTGGTCATCAAGTTTTGCTGATCAGAAGTGAATTTTTTAATATGTTACTGTTCATAGCTTTTTTTTCTTGAATTTATTGTTTAGAAATGTTAGTTTTGTGCATCATATATTATCTGATTTATATTGTGATGAATTTTTCAACACATTCTAGGTAACTTGTGGTGATGTTGTTGATAAATATATTGAATATGACAGTGTTATGGTCCTTTTGGATATCCTTCTGCATAACTCAAAAGCATATCGCCATGTCTTGTTCAATGTTGAAGTAAAGGTTAGTTTCTCTACTTTTTTTGAAAAATTTTATTTTTATGGTATTAAAGCTTATCAGTTATTACTGGACGGTTAGAATAATCAAAAGCGCAGAACTTGACATCAATTGAGAGAATAGGCCTGTAATTTGTTAAATTTTGTCTGATTTAGAGGGGGGCTTCAGCTCTTACACCTCTGTGTCTCGTACATCTGTGAATAGCAGTTTAGGAATATTATGTTTGTGAGCATGGCAGTGGAAGATGCACTTCAATTTTGACCAGGCGAGGAGGTTCTTTTCTTCACTTAAAGACAAATGACAGTTATTAAGCCAAGTTGTTCAAAAATAGCTCAATTGTTAAAATGTCCTGGAAACACTGCTTAGGTGAAATTAAGAGTTGCTTATCAATGCTACTCCATTCAGTTGTGGTGTTTAGCACACTGTGAAGTGCCTTCCTATTGTTCCACTTATAATTGTCCTGTCGTTTGGCAAAGAGAACAACACAAAATATGAACTAGTAATCACATGCCAAATCTTACAAACCATGCTTGTTGGCTGTTATTTTTAGCTTGCCCCTGGGACAAGAGACCTTTTATATCTGTTGTTTGTCTTCAAAGGATAAAAGTAGATAGAGCACAAGCATCTTGGCATGACCATCAACAAAAAATGGAACTTTCAGTCACACTTTTTTCTAAGGCAAGAAAAGCATTGTTATGGCTGGATGCCTCTCACACCACGATTACCTTGATATTATTTATCATGAGGATAATAAAAAATTAATGATGAATATCATGAAATGGTCTAAAAAGACCCAATACCTGGCAACTGGATAGGAACAGGTGCACTTTCTCAAGCACACTTTCTGAATGAAACTTGCTCGGTAATGAGAAAAAGTGCAAAGCCGATTTCAGAGTTCAGATGTAAGCTGCTTGCCATTATTAGACCATCAAAGAAATTAACTTAAAATCTACATGCATTGTTGAGGTAAGGACTCTAACAACACTGCCAGTAAGGTTTATTGCATTAAATGAACATAGATTTCTGCATTACTTTGACTGCCTGTGTCCGATTTTTCATTGCGGGCGTGGGGAAGAGGAGAACATGAATTTCCTCCTGCTCTACCCTTTGTTTACAAATGAGCGAAAGGATCTCTTTGATCAATTTCCTGAGATACCTACATTAAATGCATTAAGTCTTAATTTATTAAATTCAGTAGGTCTTGATTCTGATGTTATTTGTTCAACAATCAAGCTTGGTAGTTCTGAGGTGAATGTTATAGAAAAAAAGGATGATATTACAAACAATGATTTCATTCATAAACAAAACCGGACGACTTTGGGGCAGGGGCGGACACTTATCAAATATTGAGGGGGCAAGCCTATTGTTTCAGTAAGATGACGTCACATTTCCCATTGCTTTAGAACAAAAGACCATTGTCCTCCAAAGTATTGGGGGGCGGTCGCCCCCCCTTGCCCCTTCAAGTGTCCGCCACTGCTTTGGGGTACTTTTGGTTCCATGTTCCATGTGAAGTATTAATTAAAACCTCTAATCTTATTGCGTTTTAGTGATGTGTATCTAGTAATGGCTAGTCTTTTATTCAAGCTTATTGCCCATATTTGTGACAGGCCCCCTCTTGATGTGACAGGACCCAAGCCTTTTGGACTCACCCCTTAATCCGGCCCTGTTAAATGCAAATTCTGCAAAAGATTTAAGTCAATTATTTTTTTCCAATTCATTAAGGCCAATTTAACTTAACCTTCTTCTAGCCGTATTCCAAGATGCAAATTTCCTTCAAAATCCACATTTCCAATGAAAATATTCGTTTTTCAACCTGTTTGTTTGAGCTTATTTTTTCACGAAAGAGTAACTTTTTCCATTAGAACAAACCTTTTCATATATAGACCAAGAATTCTTTACCCTTTGTTTCATATATAGACCAAGAGGTTTATTTCTCCTTAGTGCCAGATCTTTCGATCTGGTGATTATTCTTGGCTGCCTTTGACTGGATATTCGTTCTGATAAGATAGACAGGATATTCATTTTTCACTTTGGCAGTTTTAAAGAAAATATTCACCTAAGTTATACATCATTAAACTTTTTTTTTTTTAAATTTACAACGACAACAGTTACAATACAAAAGCCTAGGGAGCATGGAAATGCATAACAACCCTAAGACTTACACTTAACATAGAGACACAAATATTACAATAATAAGCTACAAAAGTGATTGGAGTGGTGTCGCCCATTATTCCAATAGCGTTGCAGATATGACAAATACTCACAAAAAGCATTTTTAAAAGAAGATATCAAGTCTACCTATGTTCCTTGCTAATCAAGCGAATTTGCGCCCAGATATGATGAGCGACACCACTCCAATCGTAAAAGGAATAAAATTTGCACAAAAAAGAAAATAATTTACACGAGAGAGGTTTTCACGAGAAAGTTGATAACTTACTGGAACCGTCCTGAGGCCTGAATGTATTTTAATGTTGCATCAAGAATGTTTGTATTTGAATCGAAAGGGTACTTTTCATGGCCATAAAGGAGTATTTGCAATAGTTCTTTGTTTGGAGGGTTAGATAGGCCATGAGGACGCAATATTGTATCAACGCTGTCGAGAAGATCACGTGTGTGTATGTCATAGGCACTGCAGAGCAGCAAAAAGTGCTCCGTCTCCTCAATACCATCATTTATCAGGCATATCCCTAAAATTATTTTTAAATTTGTGGTAATTTAACTTACTTAGTCCAATGCGTAGCTGCGTTAAAACAGATAAAAGTTTTGATCATAAATTCCCTTGACCGATTTAGAGGGTGGACGAATGAGTCCTAGAAGTTGTTTCTTGAAAACATTCACTCAGCGGGATTCACGAATTTCAGGGTCAAGTTTTTCCCATTCCGACAAGCAGTTTGGGTAGAAAGTTGATTTAAATCTTTCTGTATTCTCACGTATTTGCCCTATTGTAGCTTGCCTGCGCAGACTGTAGTTTGACTCCTGGCGTTGGGGTATAGGATTTCTTGTGTAATCCGGAGTTAAATTTTTCATAATCTTATAAAAGAGGACAAGACGTCTACTCCATCGACGGAGGTCGAGAGACTCCCAGCCAAGCTCTTCATATATATTTTCACGCGATGTGCCCTTCCAAGCGCCAGTTACTGCTAATGCAGCAGAATATTGTACAGCCTCAAGTTTCTCCATTTGATTCGTTAATTTAAAGCTATGACTAAATTCGCATGTTTTATGAGGGATATGATATATAGCGTCACCATAATCCAAGTGTGGCCGGAAATACAGTTTGTGTATTTCATTGAGGGTGCGTCGTGGTAAGTATTTTGAGAGGAATCCCAACATCCCTATTCCTTGTCTAGATTTAGAAATAATTGACTTGATGTGACTAGTAAAGGACAATTTAGAGTCTAGTATGATTCCAAAGTGCTTTTGTTCCTGGACGTTCTTTACAGGGACATCATTAAAAAATATGGGTGGGTGATTCATTGGAATTCTCTTTTTAGAAAAGGTCACTTCAACTGCTTGCTTGTTGGGGTCAGGGTTAAAGGACATACGCCAATTGTGCGCCCAAAGCTCGATAAGATTCAGATCATGGTTTATATCGAGGGCAGCTGTATGTGGATCGTGAACAACTGTAAAGATCGATGTGTCGTCGGCAGATAATTTCACATTACACCTTAAACCATCTGTCAAGTCATTAATATAAATGAGAAACAGAAGAGGACCCAGGATAGAACCCAGCTGAGACACCAGCTGAGACGGTACCCCATGTAGATGTCTTACCATTCAAAACTGTACGTCGTTTTCTATCATTGAGAAAGCTTTGTATTAAAATCATTAGTTTACCAGAGACACCAATTTGGCTTAGTTTATAAATAAGACCCTGGTGCCAGACCCTGTCAAAAGCCTTTGAAATATCTAGATAAACCGAACGGACATCAAGAGTTGGATTGCAGTCAAATGCTGAAAAAATGGGATTGACAATTGATAGTAACTGATTAACAGTAGAGTCTCCTGGACGAAAACCTGACTGGTTTTGGTTTAAAAGACTGTTTGTATCTAGGTGGTGATAAAGCGAGTCAAAGATAAGTTTCTCTAGAATTTTACCGAAAATTGGAAGGAGAGAAATAGGACAATAGTTGTTCTTAAGACTCTTCCTGTTCTTCTTATGGATGGGAACTACGTTGGCTTGTTTCCAAACTTGGGGGAACACACCTTGGGTCAAGCAGGACTCAAATATTAATCTAAGGGGTAGAAAGAGTGCATCATCGCAGATTTTTATCATTCGTACTGAGATATCGTCCCAGCCATGAGCTTTGTTTGGGTTCAAAGATCGGATAATATTCAGGATCTTCTCATCAGAAAAAGAAAAGCCAGTGAGCAGTGAAGTATTGGGTACTGATGGCGGAGGAAGTTCGCTACCAGTATCGATTGTGGTGCACTGTTGTATGAAGTAATCATTAAAAATTTCTGCCTTTGCAGTAAAATCCAACACAAATATATCGTTTTCTAAAAGGGGAGAGATTATTGGTATTTTAGCTTTATTCGAGATTTTATTGGTCAAGGACCAATAGAGTTTTTTACCTGTTTCAGGGTCTGAGAGTGTTCTCCCTATTTTTGTAAGGTATTTTTCCTTAGCGTCCTCAATTAGTTTTGATCCATGAGCTATTATGTTAGTAATGGCCTGCCAGCCTATCCTCTGGCTGTTTGTTTCTGATGAAAGACTTATAAGCCCTATTTTTTTTCTGATGAAGTTTTTAATTGGCTGTGTTATCCAAGGACGAGGTGCCAGTTATTAGAAAGAGATGAGTCGTCGAAACAAAACTGATGGAATGCAGCCCATCTCATGTATTTAAAACTTAATATGTATTTAAAAATTCATGTATTAAATCATTAAACTGATGTTTGAATTCTTTACTTTTTCTTTTACTTTTTTCAGGTTTTGAGGCAGCTTCTCGTCCTGAGCATATTATGTGATACCTGTATCCTTTCCCTTGATAGAATTTTACTCTTAAATCGAAATGCCTAGCTTTTAAACCCTGCAATATAACGTGGTGTACATAAGGGAGAGATATAGTGAATAGGTGTCAGTTGTTCACTGGTTTTTTTTACTTCTAATTCTACCACTGTCAATTCAATTTTATGCCTGGAAGTTTTAAAGTTATAATGTTAAAGTTTTTAGATTGCTTTGCAGCCAACATCAGTTACACATAATTGTTATGTTAAAGTGTTTTACAATTGACAATGGGTCTGCTGAGGTATCTGTTGAAGCCACAGCGTCCTCTGAATCACAATGCATCAATTAAAATTCCTTAACATACTGAATTCAACCTCTACTAATGTCTTCATTTCTTTTTTTATTTATGGTTCTTGATCCTTGATGAAGTTTTATATACATGAGATGGGCTGCATTCCATCAGTTTTGTTTCGACGACTCATCTCTTTCTAATAACTGGCATCTCGTCCTTGAGCTGCAGTTTTACATAATGCTAGGAATCAGCTCATTGGGTAATTATTTTTTTACCATTTTCTTACTATAATGATTTTTCAAATAGGTCCTTGGTACCGAAAAATTTGAAAATAGCACAGAAGATTGGAAACATTTCATTTAATGCCAAAGAACTTTTCATCTGATACTCGTCAGAGTATAAATGTCGAAAATGTCCAAAGATAAGCAGAAAATTTATGGCTACCTTGAAAACATTGAATGTGGAATGTTGGAATGCTTGAATGTTTTTATGTTGGAAGGTTTCAGAAAATACATTCCAACATTCCAATATTCCACATTCCATGTTTTCAAGATAGCCGAAAATTAATAACGGATCGAAAGTAACGTGGAAGACCGACGTTTATACTCTGATGAAATATACCTTAGCATGATATAACATGTTTCCGCTCTTCCAAATAATATTTCAAATCATAATTTTTGTTTGCTTTTGAACCCAATTTTAAGATGTCTTGTCCAAATTATAGACTGCAGTTTCTATTTGAAGCAATGTAGCAGATTTACTAAAATCTAACTACCGAGATTGGTGTGCTTGATGGAATGCTAGTCATTTATTTGAAGAAAGAAAATTGCGTATCACGGTGCACGTACATGTCTCTCGTTGTTCTTTTTTTAGAGTTTCTGTACGGTCTTAAACTGTGTTCTGTATCCAACTGGTTATTAAAAACAGGATAATCTTAACAGGATTATATATCCCTAGGGATTATTAAATTTGATATGGTGTTTGTATCCTACCGTCACCGTAAACTTGTTTTTGGAACTACTGCCCTGAAGCAAATTAGTCCTTTGATCTCATTGGCGTGTAGCTGATTAATCAAAACCTCATAAACAATTCGTCTGATCCCAAGTAGACCGAGCGCTATTTTTGACTTCCCGATGTGTAATGTGGGATCTAGGGTCATGTTCTTTTATATGCATTTAATCAAAGTCGTCCTGCCAAAGTGTCTAGCAATGAACATTGTCTTTCATTATGACCATGTGAATGGACAAACAACTAGCTTCATTCACGATCTGCAAAAATGAAGTATGGATGATTTCCGTATAAGCAGATCAACTGTTTGGCTTTTTAAGTATTAGCTAAATACTCAAGTATTCGTAGCAACAGAAGTTTGTCTTCTTGATGTGAAGCCCTTTTCTGAAATGTGTTGACTGTAGTAAACGTATTTAGTTTAATCCATCACTCGTTTCGAAGTTTCGTAAGTTCCATCACTCAGTTCTCTCTTAAACCTGATTTAAAAGGAAAATTGTCTTTCAACACCTTGGTGTTTGTTTTCGAAATGCTCTACACCATTGGACACACACACGAAATGCTCTACACACGAAATGCTCTACGTTCTTGCCGTCCGTAAATTGAGGTCTTCTCTCTATTTTTCCTTACGTCCCTAGGTACCTCCATTACGCCACCACATTGTGTCGTCATCAAATACGTCGCTTTTTTTATTTAAATCGCTCTTTCCGAATGAGTTAAATGGCTAAATTTTTTACATCGTTTCATCACCTACGTCTGACTTTTCATTTTTATTCCTTTTTGGTATCTACTTTCAGTACCTGACTTTTTGTTTTTCTTACATTTTCTCACCGCTCCAGCTTATATCATGCTAGTCACCTTTCCTGTTATTCTTAAATACTATATGTTAATTTCTCAACGCTGTTCCGCTTTACTTTTTATTTCAACAGTAGATTGTAATTATAATTTAACTTATTTTCAATGTCTCACTGGAGTCGTGTTTATTGCCGATTTTATAAAAACATTTAAAAATTTTATTCTTACAATGCATTGATTGAAAGTTAAGCGGAAGATTATCCGCAGTGTTTCAAAATTTACAATGCAGAGGGTTTCAAAAATGAGAAAGTCGTTTATTCAGAAAATGAGAAGGTTTTGGTGCTTTTTATGTCGTTTCAATATGCGTTTTGTCAGTTCCATTCAATTTTGGTGGGGTCTTTTGGCCAACCCTGTAAAGTCACAGTCCAACGACTTTTGGCTGAATGTTGAATCGCATACTTTCAAAGATTTAATCCTCGCATATTTTTAATATCATCCTTGAATTCGACCAAACTGCAAAAGCATTATTGCTGTGTATTGCACCATCAACTGTTTGGTAATGAATTTTGTCGTTACCCCTTGTTCACAAGCCTCCATTTTTATCAAGATAATGTTCCTATTTTCTAGAACTTTGCATTAATATCTGCGTTACATCTGTAATCGTATCATTTGCAAATCGCAAGAAGATGAGTTTTTCTGAAAGGTAATTCATATCTTATGCAGTTGCAGTTTTCATAATCTCTTCGTTAAATGGATTCGTGAAAAAGAATCAGTTTGAGGTCTGATTAAAGGATTGCAATAGTTTATGCTGTTAAATTGCAATAGATTGCAATAGTTTATGCTTTTAAATTGCAATAGATTGCAATAGTTTATGCTCGTTGATTCGAAGCAATTGTTTGTTTCTTTTTGCTTACAAACCAAGCTATTATTTGTTTGGGGGGTATTTTAATTCTGAATGTTTTACCCCCTTGTTTGATGTTTAATGCAGTTGTAAAGATGATCCAATCAGTAATAATTATTTTTGTTTTCAGCTTTCAAAGCATACCCAAAAGTTTGTTAATGTCAAGTTATGGAAAATTGCTAGCTTTAGCAGCGTTGGTTTGGAACCCTGATAACAGCTACTGGTATTTGGTTTTAACAAAAATGTTTGTTATAACTTCAAATGCTGAAGCAATAAAAGGTATGTTGCAGCTACCTCTAAATATCTCAGATATCTCTTGCATATGTAGCACGATAACTGTTTCATGTGTAGCACGATAACTCTGTCATGTGTAGCACGATAACTGTTTCATGTGTAGCACCATAACTGTTTCATGTGTAGCACGATAACTGTTTCATGTGTAGCACGATAACTCTTTCATGTGTAGCACGATAACTGTTTCATGTGTAGCACGATAACTGTTTCATGTGTAGCATGATAACTGTTTCATGTGTAGCACGATAACTCTTTCATGTGTAGCACGATGACTCTTTCATGTGTAGCACGATAACTGTTTCATGTGTAGCTCGATAACTGTTTCATGTCTAGCATGATAACTCTGTCATGTGTAGCATGATAACTGTTTCATGTGTAGCACGATAACTGTTTCATGTGTAGCACGATAACTGTTTCATGTGTAGCTCGATAACTGTTTCATGTGTAGCTCGATAACTTATTCGTGTGTAGCACGATAACTGTTTCATGTGTAGCACGATAACTCTGTCATGTGTAGCATGATAACTGTTTCATGTGTAGCTCGATAACTGTTTCATGTCTAGCACGATAACTCTGTCATGTGTAGCATGATAACTGTTTCATGTGTAGCACGATAACTGTTTCATGTGTAGCACGATAACTGTTTCATGTGTAGCTCGATAACTGTTTCATGGCTAGCACGACAACTCTGTCATGTGTAGCATGATAACTGTTTCATGTGTAGCTCGATAACTGTTTCATGTCTAGCACGATAACTGTTTCATGTGTAGCACGATAACTGTTTCATGAGTAGCACGATAACTGTTTCATGTGTAGCACGATAACTGTTTCATGTGTAGCACGATAACTCTTTCATGTGTAGCTCGATAACCGTTTCATGTCTAGCACGATAACTCTGTCATGTGTAGCATGATAACTGTTTCATGTGTAGCACGATAACTCTTTCATGTGTAGCACGATAACTGTTTTATGTGTAGCATGATAACTGTTTCATGTGTAGCACGATAACTGTTTCATGTGTAGCACGATAACTCTTTCATGTGTAGCTCGATAACCGTTTCATGTCTAGCACGATAACTCTGTCATGTGTAGCATGATAACTGTTTCATGTGTAGCACGATAACTCTTTCATGTGTAGCACGATAACTGTTTTATGTGTAGCATGATAACTGTTTCATGTGTAGCACGATAACTCTTTCATATGTAGCACAATAACTCTTTCATGTGTAGCACAATAACTTATTCGTGTGTAGCACGATAACTGTTTCATGTGTAGCACGATAACTCTTTCATGTGTAGCACAATAACTCTTTCATGTGTAGCAGCTGAACTGATTTTTCGAGACAGTGATGTTTCTCATGAAATTTGTCTTACTCATTGATATAACTGTCTCACATGTACTTATCGCCAAAACAGTTTTCCTAGCAAGCACTAAGCATTAACGTAGTAATAGTATATTTTTGTAAAATTTGTGTATTGTGTTGTTTGCTACCTAGCCTCTGAATGTAGTTTTAGGACACTGAAAAGCTATGCTTATCTAGCAGTGTCCTGGTCCTTCCTCTCAGTGTGGCCAGACTTCGTGATTTCTACGCCTGGGAGCTGGTGACTCCCCCAACTCTGAGTAAAAGTTTGGTCATGCCAGGGACTCGAACCACAGAACCTTGGATGTGTAGTCAGCGACCCCAACCACTGAGCCAACCTTGCACTATATATACTTGTTTTGAATTTAGTGCGTACTTGAGAATGCATCGTTAAAAACTCGTTTTGTCTAATGCTACGCAAAAAATACATTATTAAGTTTGTAAAAATCAGATGATATTTCAATCTCTTACTACTTGATGTAATCTTAAAAACAGCGTCAAAGACTCTTTATATAATCAGGCCCTGGCTGGTTGATTCCAGTCTAAAGTTCGTGTTATTGTTTGTAGGTTTCGTACTGAATCCATCTTGCTAGTGTTTCTGTGTTTCTTATTCGCTCAAAGTAGTTTGGAAAGAATTGTTTTATTAGCTTGCTTTTAATCCCGACTTTTAGAAGAGAAGCTATGTTACTAATACCGCTCACTCATTTTTACTTTGCAGTAATCAGTCATCGAACCATTGCTGAGTCAGTGGCTTATGTCGCTTGTGGAGTTCTTGCTGGCTTCCTCGTTCAAGATTACTTATTGTCGACAAAACTGGCCGATTGGCAGTTCACGAAGCCAGCCTGATTTTGCAACAGTGTTCTTCGTGGTTGGTCGTCAATACACCGAGAAATTGCCCCTTCTTGAATGCTCTTGCGTAACAGGCATGCTTTGGGACTAATCTCCTACTGTATGAAAATACCAAATACAGTCCATTTTTGCTTCAAAGTGTTCTGCTTTACCTACAAGGAGATCAGGCTTTGAATTTCGAAAATGATCTTTCAGGATTACCGGAACGAGTGTATCCAGCCAGGTAGTCATAACAGTGACACTGCATAACTTCTAACTTACAAACGCATCAAATACCTTTTGCTACCAATGCGTCCCAAGATCCTTGTATTCTGAAGTGAAGAACTGTACGAAGACCTTCTCAATGAAAAGTGGGTAGTAAAATCAGAAAGACGCAGGAATAGGTTTATGTGTTAATCACGGAAAAATTAACAAAAAAGCAGCACTTAACAGGTATCCACTTTGGCTATCTTGCAAAAGGAATGTTGGAATGATGGAATGTTGGAATGTTGGAATGTTGGAATGTTAGAATGTTAAAATGTAAAATTTATGTAACTCCGTTTTGAAATGGAATGAATTAAAAGTAGCAAAATCACACCTTAAAATAGTAACCATATTCAACCTCAGTTTTGATGCAATCCATGTTGTCAATTATTTGTAATAAGAAATAAAAAACAAGTCTTATATTTCTTTTTAACGGGGCCCCTTTTCGGTAAAAAGGGGGCCCCTTTTTGCTAGATTATGCTGGGGGCTGGTGGGCCAGTCTGCCACTGCTTAATGTTTCTGTGAAACACAAGTTCCCATTTTTTGCTGATTATTGAAACATCTACTTTGAATCAAGTGTATCTTTTTATCAGCTACAATAATTAAACATTTTTGTTAAGCCGGAGCAGAAAACTCACCAAAATGACTTCTTAGCTTGCTATTCACGTAAATCAACTCATGCTCAATTTCACGAACCGGTATTGAATCACATTGGCATTTCAGCTTTTTTTCCAAATTTCTTCTTCTGACTAATTTTTTCCCCAATACTTTTAATTTGAGTTTACGAAGTAGATTTATAAATAAACTTTGCTTCTTTGAGTTTTTATAATCTGTCCGGTTTTGGCATTTCATTAAAATCACGTTGGAATTTCAACTTTTTTTCCAAATTTCTTCTTCTGACTAATTTTTTCCCCAATACTTTCAATTTGAGTTTACGAAGTAGATTTATAAATAAACTTTGCTTCTTTGCGTTTTTATAATCTGTCCGGTTTGCAAGAATTATGTTACTGAAATCTATCAGCGTTTTCAATTCTAACTTTAATAGCTTCATTCGCCAAATATTCTTCCAGTAGACCCAGAATATTACAATAAATTGGAATGTGAGTTTGCATGGGTTTGCATTGGAATGTGATTTGAAGAAAGTGACTGATGAGGGTAGTGAGATGCAGAAGAGTTCCAGTAGCTTTTGTGAGAAGAGTTAGCTAAAAAACTCTTAATGATGATTACAAGTCAACTGAATACAAACGCCTAGCTGTGGATATATCAACATCGAAACATTCAGTCTTCCTTCTAAAAGCATTTCTTTTATCTTCTATTAGACTTCAATTATAAAAGGAGGCAATCTTCAGATACCAATCTTCAGATACAAATCGTAAAAGTAGGCAATGCATAAAGCAACTAACGCTGGCTCAAACACTGCGGTAAAGGAACTCAACATTAATGACCAACCCTTGACTGACGTAAGCTTTCTTTAACAGACTAGTTGAACTTTTGTCAGAAACGAGCGCTCGTTACGGAACAAAATTTCTGGCAAGGCAGGCCAGCTTCCTAGAAAACTATCGATGTCCAGATATCAAAGAGTGTCTACAGAGAAATAATGAGATGAGAGGCAGTGGCGGAACTATCGGGGTGAGAGCTACCCGAGCTTTTGCTAAATTGTCGAATGAAATACAATTTGGGTAAATTTGGCCATATTTCGACAAAGTTGCTTGTTGTTGGAGCGCCGAAATAAAAGAAGAATTTTACATTTTTATTTACACTTGCAGTAGGAAATTTGTTCAAGAATCACAAACTCAATAGTTAGTAAACGGTGGAGAAGGTCCCTTCTGTTTTCGACATCCGAGTATGCCTTCACTTTATTTATTTAAAAAATATCCTGCTCTGCAACAGAACACTTGACATCCCCTAAGAAATTTTTCTAGCACCGCCCCTGGCTCTAAGGTACAATCTCCTCTTTTAGATAAACTGCGTAAAAACATTAGTAAGAAGTGAAAAAGGGCTACAGTTGGGATTTACAATGAGGAGTCAGCCCCCCCCCCTTTAGCCCCAAGAGCTTGAAACCTCTGCAGGAGGATCGTTGTCTGCGTTTAAAAATACATTATCTCTGCGTTTAAAGCTGCGTTATTACTGCGTTATCTGATTAAGTCTGCGTTTGAAGATCATAGGCCGTATGACTGTCGGATATCTAAATATCAATTTCATTAGAAATGAATTTTAATGCATTAAAAGAGATCGGAATCTTGTTAATCTAATGGTTGCGGAAATGAAAATTGATGATTTTTCTACAAAAGGACAATTCTATGTTAATGGCTATGCTGATTCACTGCGGCTTGATAGAAATGGTGAAGGTGGTGGCCTGTTGGTCGTGTTGGTCTATGTGAAAAGTGACATCACAATGAAACAGTTAAAATCATTCAAGTTTGAATTTGGCATAGAATGCATTTGTTTTGAAATTAATTTAAGGAGAAATAAGTGGGCTCTTTTCCGTGTTTGCCGACCACCATCCCAATCACAAGATCACTTCTACGAGAATCTTGGCAAAGCAGTTGATCGGTAGAGGAGCAAACCTGTTTCAAGTCTGACAATCCACGGTGTATTGACATAATCTTAACCAACAGATATAGGAGCATCCAACATACCACCACTTTTGAAACAGGTCTCTCTGACTTTCACAAAACGATAGTCACGTACCAAACAACGTACCAAAAAGCTGAACCCACTGTTATTAACTATAGAGTTTATAAGAACTTTTCGGAGCAGTTTGTCAAACGATAACTTAAGGAAGAGTTGGATAGTATTAAAACGTTTGATTTAGACTACAGTTCTATTCAAAATTGCTTTCAAAAAGTACTTGCATGTACAATGCACCGATGAAGAATACGCCAGGGCCAATAATGCTTCTTTCATGAATCGAGTTCTTCGTAAAGCTACTATGGTGCGTTCTAGATTGAAAAATAAAAAGAATAAAACTACTGCTGAACATTGGGAAGCGTTTCGTCGACAGCGTAATTTGTGTGTCAAATTATTTAGAAAGGAAAAAGGAAATTTCTATAAAAATTTAAATACTTCTGATATTACTGACAACAAGAAATTTTGGGAAACTGTAAAATCTGTCCTTTACGATAAAAGTCGATCCAATTAAAAAATTACCCTTATCGATAATAATATGATAATCTCCATTGATAAGTAAGTTGCAGAAACCATGAATGATTATTTTGTATCGGTTATTGACTCATTAGGTCTTACAGAGAACAGGGAGATTACCGTAAATACAGGTGTATCAGAGCCTATAGAAAAAGGCTAAAATAGAGTATTTAAAACACCCAAGCGTTAGGAAAAATCGAAGTTTTGCTCATATTAACGATTACTTTAAATTCCAAGAGGTTACTTGGGAACAGTTGCGCTCTGGGAGACTTAATCCTAAAAAGTCAACAACCTTTGGCAATATACCTGCAAAAGTGCTGAACAACAAACATCTCTGACATTTGCCCCGAATCCATGCAGCTTATTTTCAATAACTGCGTTCAAAATTGTTTCTTTCCAGACATATTAAAGCTAGCAGATGTCACCTTCCTTCATAAATCAGAGGAAAAAACCAGTAAAAAAATGACAGACCGGTGAGTGTATTGCCAACTGTTTCAAACGTTTTTGAGAGACTGGTGGATAAACAGATTATTGATTATATGGAACCTTATTTATCGTCACTTTTATGTGGTTTTCGTAGAGGGCACAATGCGCAACATGCATTGGTTTGAGTGCTTAAAAAAAAAGAAAACAAGCTTAGGCAAGAGATAAAATGTTGACGCAATCCTAATGAACCTATCCAAAGCGTTCGATTGTATTAAACAGGACCTCCTTATAGCAAAACTAGATGCTTACGGATTCAGCCATGAAGCACTGTGTCTTGTTAACAGCTACTTGGAAAATAGGCATTAGAGAGTTAAGATTAACAAGTCATTCAGTACTTAACAAACAACTGTTCCTTGGTTTCCCACAAGGATCATTTACTTGTCCCCTGTTCTTTAAGATCTACATAAATGATTTACTGCCTTCCTTATCTGCAATTACGCGGATGATACAACCATATTGTACGATAAAAATCTTAATTATGTAATTGCGAGGCTAGAGAATGATTCAAGTATAATTATCCAATGGTTTGCTGATGATAACTTCGTGAGGTTGAATACAAACAAATGTCGTTTATTCATTCTTGGCAGAAGCTCTAATCAGCAGGTCACAGTTAATGTAAGAGATTCCATCATGGGAAATTCGGAAGAGGAAAAGCTACTAGGTGTTGTGATAGACAAAAGACTCTCAACCCTCGCTCGCATATCTGGATACATAAACTCTAATCAACTAAAAATCTAATAAACCATTTTCAATACTATCCATTGGTCTGGCTGTTCCACAGTAGGCACTTGAATAGTAAGATTCATAGAATACACAAAATAGCCCTGAGAATTGCATACAAGGACTATTATTCTAGCTTCAAAACTCTACTAGAAAAAGATGACTCGGTAAATATTCGTGTAAAGCAGCTGCAAAATCTAATAATTGAAATGTTTAAAACCAAGGAAAATATCAACACTCCTTTCATGAGGGAGATTTTCTGCCAGCGTCATGTTGGTTATAATTCGAGGAAAATTATGAAATTTTGTTACCAAGGGTAAGAGCAACCATTTACGGATCCGAAACTATCAAATTTATAGGGCAGCGTCTTTGGCTCTTTTTACCTCAGCACATAAGGAATGCTCAACCTATCATTGATTTTAAGAAAGAAATTGAAAGCTGGAATGACACCGACTGCATATGCAAAATATGTAGGACGCTCGTACCACAACTTAGATTTTTGTAAAACCATCGTTTTGAATAGCTCAGATTTTTATAGTACCGCGCTTTTCATTCTGCTTTTAAAGTTTACTCTGTTCTTAAAATTTTATGTATTCAATCTTGTATGCATTTATTTGATGTAGTAGTTTTAACAGTTGGATTGGATTTGCTATTTTCACTGTAAATAGCTATGTACTGTAGCCCCAACTTTAAGTAAGTTGACCATGTTTATATTATTATTATATATTGTCATTATTGGCTGAACAGCCTGTTTTTCAGAAAATTCTAATTGAACCGTCTTATTTTAGAAGTTCAGCTACTACAGAAAAGTTAATACCTTACAATTGTTGTAAAAAGGTTCCAGGGTGCCTACAAGAATAGCTTCTTTTGCCCGGAAAAAATCCTTTATATGCCGACGGATAAATTATTGGGGGGTACCACACCCTCTTTGCACCCCCTTTGGTGACGCCACTGATTAAAGTGCACTGCTAAAATAACTATCTCAGTTATAATTTTTTCACCAATAAGTAGCTTTAAGCAATTTGCTTCCAATTTCTACATTTTTCGTTCATGTTTCTTTAATAAAGTGACACTTCATAGAAGGGCCGTAAAAGATCCTAGTTTCTGGCCCTTTATTAGTCGAATTGCAGTATCAAGATCTCAATAATAGCTCCTTTATTTTAAATACACATATAGACATGAAAATAGCATAGACATAAAAAAGAAATTCTGATTTTTTGCTTTCAACTGTAGCTAGCATCAAAGCCAAAAGACAAAGAGGGCAAGGAATAAAATTAATTTGCGTGAAAGTAGTACGTCGATAAAGAAGTAATTTTATAGAAAGAGGCAATGACTACACTCTCTATTGTAAGAATGCTATGAATTTTGCCTAGCCTCGATTTTTTTAAAAGTGTTCCTTTTGAGCCCGAAAAGTTCTTAAATATATCCTTATCTTTTCGAATCCGATATGGTTTCAGGAAAAAATCGCTTGCTCTCGAAAGAAAACATTCATTTTGAAAAAGTGAAAATCGTCAGTATGGCGATTGTCTGTTGTAAACATTGCGAAAAAATGTCCACTCTGAGCAAAGTCACCCTTTCTTTCTTTCCCCCAACGTCTGTCACTAGAGTTTAAGAGTTATGTACTCTTCCCCTCCCCAATTTCTCCCAAGAAACAATAAACTCTGTTCTTCTGACAAACGTCAAATATCCAGAACGATATAGTATTTTCTTAAACTTGGTCTGGAAGATGTTCTTTTAACCTTTCTGGAAGGTATGATTTCAAAAATTTTCTTTCGCATCGGACCTAACCATGGTGGGTCATTCCACCTCACTAAAATTGATTCTTAGCCACCCAGATTCAATCTAAGTATTATCTGTAAATACCTTCTATAATGCTGAATAAATTTTAGTGAATCCAAAACTCTTGATTATTGTTTTTAAGTCATTTGCCCTTCAAACCGTTTCCATAACACATACCATAAATTGCTTGGTGGTGCCATGACCCACTGCACACTGAATGATTTCTATACCCAACGGAAAGTCTTTAACGGTGTTGTCATGGGTGTGGTCGCTTGAATTTGCCTACAACACAGCCCCCTTTCTAACTTTTTAGGACGGCACCCCTTGTCCCTGTGTAATGTAACCGCTTTCATTCATAAAAGACTTGAAACCGCATAGAAAATTGTTGATAAAAGGAGATACATATAGCCCCCCTCCCAAAATTTGAAGTCTAGGTTCACCGAGTCGACGAAAGTTCACTGATTTCCTTTCATGCCTTCAGAAAAATCTTGGTGTAAGTAGAAAAATATGCTAACTTTTCATTCAGCAAAGAAGCCTGTACAAGAAAATCAGTGGTCACCCAATTTTACTCTTTTTCAAAGTTGTTTTGTCGAAGTCGTTCGCGAGACGAGAAGAAGAAAACGTCTTTCGACAAACTTGAAAGGAGGCGACATGAAATCGAGGACTAATTGATTCCATTCCAACCCTTTGTTTATCTGCTTTTCACCTTCTGATAACACTGAAAAGACGACTTTTTAGAGGCGGACTGTCAATTTTCAAAGTCATTACCAGAAAAAAGGTAAGGAAAGTTTTTCGTACTCACTTTAATTATCAAACTGCAAGTTTGGTTTTCCAACTTCCTTCGAGTACACCGGTCCCAGTATAGTTGTAACCACTTCATGTTGTGGTGTCTCTGTGGTTTGTTTGCTATCGTGCTTCTGTCACTTAACAGCAGAGATGGTTTTTTAATGTCAGCCTGGTTGATGCCCCTTTATAGATATGTTCCAACAGGTAACGATGAAAGGCTAAACATAACTTTAGCGATTAATATTCAGAATTTCAACAGCATGTGTGCTGTAAAGGAAAAGTATAGCAAACAGTTATCATATATTTATGTTTTTTTTTCAAGCCAAGCTTCCAAAATCAGGCTTTATTTCACAATCTGTATCTATGTATTTCAAGCTTTGGAATCGATCGATTTTTCAAAAGTACGCTAATAGTTTATACCACATTTTTGCGAAATGTTTCCAGTCGATCTCTCCACTTAATAACCCTTGCCCAGAAATCCTTTTACCTACTTTATTTCCATTTTGTCTTACGGAATTAAGGTTTGTTAAAATTGTCCCAATGAACTAAAATTGGAGAGGAGGAAGGAATATCTTACCAGCCATTTGAATTAAGTTGAGAGCCTGATTTTCAAATGTTTTGTCTAGGCGGATTCTAAGTTAACTGGATGTGTAAATATACCCAGTAAATATGAGCTAGAAATTAGTTTTGTATTGTAAACATTAGAAATAGCAAAAATTTGATTAGAAAATTGTTTGACAAGCAACTGGTCTCCGTAGAGCTAAGCCATCACTTATTCCTTTAGTGAGAAGAAATTTGTCATCAACACCTGTAAGAAAGATTCATAATTTTCCTTAATAGCAATCTAGTCTTTTTCTTATGTGGTATCATCAAGCATTACCTGCTTTTTAATTTGTTTGGATACCACTACCTTTGTAGCTAAGTTGATCAACTTTGTTTTCAAGACAAATTTTGTGGGTTCCAGTAATTTTTGCCATTTTCCTTTTTTTCATTACTTAGAAAGAAGTATGATACTTTATTTTTCTTTAAAGCTGCAAGGAACCTGTGGCCTATCAGTTGTGTTTTATGTGTTTAGATCAGTTGCCAAAATTTCTGATGAGATAAACTTTTGATGAAATAGAGCAAGAAGACATTTATCCTGCCGAAAAAATTTTAAAATGAAAGATTTTTATCAATAAACTTTTCAAACATAATAGAGAATTGCTAGGTTGTCTAAATGCTTTGAAAATGATAAAAAATTTCCTTCTTAAAAGAGGGATTTCACTCCAAACCTCAGATCTTAAAAAACAAGAGACTGAAGTGTATCAAGAGGTTTTTCCTAAATGTACTTTTTAATATGAACATTGTTTTTTTATAAACCAATATTTGTTTTTATTTCTGGCTCTCTTTCACTATAAAAAAATAAAACCCCCAGCTCGTCTCAATTACTCTCTATACCAAAGTAATTGAAGTTCTCTGTGGGCTACACTGATCCATATATTGGCTTTTCATAATTTTTTTATCTATTTTTTCAAATGTTACTTAAGTTGGAGGACTCAGTTTTTTGACTCACAATCAATGGAAACATTTGAAGTTGAAGACAATTTTGAGTTAGTTGCACTTCATGGGTTATAGATAGTGAAATTATTTTAGGACAGTTGCATCATAACTTTTGAGTATTGGGACTCTTAACATTTGTTGTTACACCATTCTGTTCAATTCATTGAAATGATATTGTTGATATTCATTTCTTTTAGATTTACGACCATGTTCAATACAATTTTTAAGTGTTATTTCTTTCTACTAAAATTATGAAAGTTCCCATGTACATTTTTGTAAAATATCAAAAAATTTTTAAATTTTTGCCACAAGAAATTATTTCTATGTACTATTCTAAATAACTATGTACTATTCAATGATACAGAGGTCAGCATTAAAGCAAAACATGTATTTTGATCTAGACAGAATCTTGTAAAGGTACTATAGTGAACCCTCAATTAATTTAAACAAAGACCAGATTGCTTTAAATTTCATTTTGAATGGTTTAACTCGTGGCATTGGAAAAAGAATAGCTGAATTAAGGTGCAAAATATCAAGGTTACTCAAAAGTTTTTTGATAAGAAAATTTTTCCTGAAATTCATATTACCAAACATTTGGTTTATTGTGGTCCCTGTTAGCAGCTGTTTTGGTAATCAGGAATGAACTGTATTTAGCTCTGTAATTTTCTCAAATCATTTTTTTGAAATTGTAGTTGCTTGGGTATGTAACATGTAGCTCAGTTTTAGCACTAAATCCTATGATGAATTTGGATCCTTTTTTCATTTGCTGTATGAAATCTAACAAGGAAAAAATTCAACATGTTCCACAAGTTAAGGTTTCCAAAGTATTTGATTTTTAGATTTTATACTCATTCTCAATATTATTAAGTCAACACAACCATAAAGTGTGAATTTAACTGTGTTTAGAATAACTTTTTTGACAAAATTTTGGCTATGTAATCGAAATTTTTCTTCAATCCCCATTTGTCTTTCTTCTAGGGAATGGGATCCTGTTAAAAAGTGATACTAAAGGGCTTGAAATTTGTAGTATGCAAGGTGGAGCAATGCCAACTGCTGTGTCTACTCAGGGGTATGAGAGTTTTTTTTTCTTTGCTACCTTGCTAACCCATGTCGCTCCCTGTTAGCTAGCAATGCCATTTATTAATATAATGGAATTTGGTATTCCACGGTATATTTCAGTCTGGATTTAGACCTTTCTATATTTCAGAAAGAAAAATTTTCATCAATTTTGGCATGCCATTCTTCCTCTCACACCCTATCGAGATAAAAATAAATATTGGTTTTTGTATACATACTATTTTTCATCATCTGATGTTTTCTACTCTGTTGAATGCCAAAGAGAAGTACTTTTTGGTATGCTATGCAATTGAATTTGTAGTATCAGAGTTTTGGTTATTAAATTTTCTGGTTTATCTTCATCCCATTTTTTTACCACATTTTTCTCAATACAGATTTTCTCACCTTTTTGTTGTCATTCAATTCCTTGTAAGCTCATTTAAGTCCATTCCCTACTTCCTTTTGTGCACAAATTTTAACCATTCTAGTTCACATTGGAAGAATGGTACAGTTGTTATCTGATTCAAGACCTGAATTGACCTTATTTTGGTACAAAAAACTTAAATATCCACTAACAAGTAAAAAAGTGGAGACAAGCAGGTATCTTTCAGGAATGTCCTGTTCATTTGCAACTACTACTTTTGGAAGAAACCTGTAGCAAATGGTTGAGAGAAAGCAGCTACATTCTTATTATTACAGTACTTTGAATAGCTAGGTCAGGTTTTTACAACTCACTTTTCAAATCCAGAATCTTGCAAAAAGTTTAGGGATGGTGGGACTGAGACATTTAAATGAAGACCTTTTGGACTCACAGTTTTCAAAGCATCTTAAGGCCAGATGTTTAAATGTTTGATTCTTGGTAGAGCATTTACCCCATTTGTAGAAAGATGAAGACAATATGAAAAGCTCTCAATTTTTTTTCCAAATTTAGGATAATAAAAACAAAAGTTTATGTATTCTCCCCTTCTTATTTTGATTCAAATTAAATTGCATCAGAGTCAAATGATGTTAAATTGCATCAGGTCAAGTAAACAGACTAAATTTTTTTCTGTCAGTTCTTATTGGCTTTTCCTACTCGATAGTACCATCAATCATGACCATGAATCATGGCATGTACCCTTTGGAGTTCCCTGGTCATTCTGGTATGTCAGGTTATCAGGAAATGCACTGGAGAATATTATCATGGATCACGATGACTTGCTATGTCTGATCATCAATCAAATTATCAAAATATCAAAAGATTAATTAGTGTTCCCAGTCCATGTTTTTAATTTCTTGGTTTTTCAATCATTTGTTTATACTAAGCTAGCTGTATTTTTTTAACTGGTGTGATGCCTTTCTTTTGCCTTCATAGGAGACAGATGCCCTATTATACACATCCAGATTATAAAATTTATGAGTTTAATAAGAAACTTCTACAAAGGACAGAGGTTAGTTTATTGAACATCATTTCGTGTTGTTTGATTATTTATTTCACAAGCGAGGATTCTCTAAGTTTTAAAGCGATGCCTGAACATACAAAATTTCAGAGCTAGGGTACCTGGCCTGAGATTTAAATGCATTACTTGCTCAATCATTGGAGTATATTGAGTTTAGGTGGAAGCTTCCTCTGGGTACACTATAAAAACAAAAGTATTGCAACACTTGCAAAGGATTAATGGCGGATCATACAAAAACAGTTGTTGCTGTTTGATTAAGCTATTGTATAATAGCATACAAGTAAGACAGCAACTTTATTGAAGACAGTGAATTTGGATATTCCACTTCCATTTTCAAAATTTTGAATCAACAATCGAAATAACTTTTAATTAATCAAACATTTTGTGGGAATCTTCAGGTAACTTATGAGTAAAAATGGTCTTGTAAGGAGATTGTATCACTTTAGATGAAAAAAGATGCCATCCACATTTCCCTAGCATTGATTTGATTTCACTAAAAATATCTTTTTGCATTATTTTGACATACCTAACTGCATTAACTCGCACATTGCTAGTTGCCACTTACCAAGTCATCTGGGCTTAACTGTACCCAAAAAATCACCCAAGTTAAGTTGGAGGATATCATGGCTAAAAATTTTGGGACTAAGGACTGCATTTTTGTTGTTTCCTAAGCTGTCACTATTGTCCATCACTATCTATAAAATTTTGAAATCGTTTGACTTGAAAGAAGACTTTTGCAAGTCTTATCACAACTACTCGCTCCTCATCCTGTTAAAACTGCAAACTTTTTTACATTAATATTATAATTTAACAATTTTGAAATCCTTATTGAATTTTAAAGAATTTGTCTCCTGGTTTAATATGGTTATGTTCTCACATGAAGGGAATGCTTCGTAAAGTTATAAGTTTGCAAAGCTACCAGTTTTGTTGATGCCATATTGAATTGGGTTTTGAAATACTTACGTCCTGGTAATTCTGTAGACTAATTTTTCTGCACGAGTCAAATGGAGCTCAAAAAGGCCTCAGATTAGGATTTTGGAAACCCTTAGTTCTATTCCTGAATACCATGCACTCCTGCTATTGTATACCCATTTATCACAAGTCCCTTAGAAAACTCAAGTTTGTGGACATCATCGCTGAATCCCCTGGACATCAGAACATAAAGTCAAAAAGAATGAGAGTCTCTTGTCTCCTAGTGATATTCATTCATGATTCAACCTTATAAAAGTAAAAATGATAATAATAATTTCTCTACTTGAGGTTTTTTCATCATACAGCATTTGTTGGTTAGTTGATGCCAATCATTATTAATACAGTCAGCTTCTTTCAAATGTTATATGGAAGCAACAAAAGTAAATTACAAATCCATTATTGAAAGTTCCAATCCAAGCAAGCATGGATATCATTATTTTATTTGCTCAAAAATTATCATGTCAATCCTTCGGTTTTTTAATTATGTATTCTTTTGTTATGAATAGGAATGTGACAACATTTGGTGGGACAATCTGATCAGCGAGTTTTTTGAAGATAATGCCGTTTTAACAATTCAATTTTCGCTGGATGATGTACCAAAAAAGTATTGTGAGTGTCTCATTTTACTTAATATTTCTTTTATTAGTTAATATTTCTGGAATATGATAGGAAAGCCTTCAGCTGTCATCTTGCTCGTGTAGTGTTTTGATTTTCTGCTTTCACAATATGTATACATATTCAGGTGACCTGCTCATTTTTCTGGAGTGTGGTCAAAGCAGGTAAGCGTAGCAAGTGATCATGGTCATGTGAAAAGGTGGCCCATTCATTGAACACTTGAAAAAAGTAGAATCCCACTACTATTCCCTGTCTCTTTGGGTTGAAGTAGATCAACTGTCGCTAAAAAGTACCAATCAATTCTCAAGGAAACCTTTACCAAGGTTTCTAGAAGTAGTGCATGGAAACATTTTCAAAACTTTTTCAACCAGTTTAAAGTACCTTTTTGATCCCCAAGAATGCATTTCAGCTTATAAAAGTAACTTTTCTCTTCTATAACCTCCACATTTTCCTTGTAATTTTCTATTTTGCTCTATTTAGCAATTGGTCGCATATTGATACCAAGGTACTTCAGAAGCCTCTTTGAAGGAGGTGTTTCAAGCGTGTATTACCTACTGGATCAATGCAAGGAGTCATTTTCTGAGTCAGCGGTTAATTTGGAATGCGAAAAGATGACGACAGTGACGCATTTTTCAAGTCCCGTTATGACGAAAGTAAGGCAATTGTCTTATTGCTATCTATCATTCTCTTGTGCCAGGTGGCATCGAAAATTTGAGCCATGGTTAACTTGAAGAGACCTTTGGACATATGTCTGCTTATTTTGATAGCTAAGACTGAAAAGCCACTCGGGATTTTCCAGAGCTTCTCGTGAATTCTTTTTGTTTAAACGCCAGCACAGGGCTGTAATTATCGCCGTTCGGAATTCGAGCTTCAACTTCCGTGAAAGAATTATGACGGCTTTGTATACTTCTATGATATATCAAATCAATTGATTATGTTACCAATATATTACAATGCTGCATTTTTGATTGTCAAAAAGTTAAGAAATATCTTCCAAAGGCTTCTTACAGGTCTGTTTCGTCATCGACATCGTCATTTCAAACATTTCTAATCGTTAAAGAAGTATAATTCTTTAGTTTTCTGCCGCTCCTAGGCTTGATACTTATGATTTCAAATTAGGTATCTTCTTTAACTTCAGGACCTCTTCTAGTTTCGTAATGTAGAACTTGTGTTCTGTACGTTATTGGCGGAGGTTCCGGAGATCAAGAGATCGTTACTCTAGCACTTAGAATGTGAAAACACGAGATTTTTCAATGTACCACCTCACTTTGACAAAGAATTTGCACAAGTAAGCCCAGCAAAGAATATGCTGTCAGCTCCTCTGAGTCCTCTCCCTCTTAATGATTACGTAAGGTTGCACTGTGTGTAAAAATAATAATTTCCGCAATGAATTTAAATTATTAAAACTAATGAATTATTGAAAGAAAATTCGATTTTATCTATGTATGATCTGCACCATTTGAAAAAGAAGTGATAAGGCAATCGTTCTCAAGAATTGCTAGCCCTATGAAATCATGAAATTTAGCCCTCGACGGAAGTTATATTTTGCAGAGAAGAGAAGTATTTCGTTTTCAAAGCTTCTCGTCAAATTTGTCTTCTCACGTATCATCCTTTTCTTACTTTAACTGAGCTGCTAAGAAGCTTTATCTCAGTACACAATGAAAGACAGTTTCATCTTTGTATATTGTTGTCCATTTGTAAATTTTTAGAAGCAAAAATTTAGGCAAAAGGAAACGTTGTGTTCACCATTTTTCTTATTAGTCAATGAGCTCGGCAACCGTAAAATTTACAGAGGTTATGGATAAAAAACCGTTGCAAAATTTTGCAGGGTCCGTGCAGCAACATAGCATTCACTTTTTTAAAAAGTTGATAGATTATACGTAGATTAAGGTTAAATTAAATAATTTTTAGTTTCATATTTTTTAATTTTGAATGTGATTGTCATACTGCTTGATTTCATTTACAGCAAATCTTCTAAATGCATTTGAAGGATCCGTATTGAATTCAAACAGTATACTGCTTGATAGGAATACGATCACAAGTCAGGTGATCCTTTGGAGAAGACATTCGCCGCTCTAAATTTAACTTTAATCTTGACGAGACAAGGAAATCTGCGATCTTATTCTGCAGTAAACATGCCAGCCACGTGTAAATGCAAATAGAAAATTTTTAATTTTGTACATGTGGAGTATAACTGTTCTTGTAATTGATTTTCGTTTGCGGGAACGGAGGCTACTTAATCTTCACAGCAAATGTGATTAAAATTGTTTTAGTTATCTCAACAATAGAAGCCGTGTACAAATAGTCAACCTCGAGGAATGAATATGATTTAAAAGCTCTGCTCAATAATGTGTTTTGTTCATTCGGTCTCTTCAAATTTAGTCTCGCACTTGCTGAACAGAGTTGCTGCCTTCTTCTAAGCTCGCCAGTTCAATAGAGTTGTCCAGTGATGACGTCACAAAAATCTATTTTTAAAATTTTGAAATTTTTCCCATAACCTGAAAGAGCATCATGAATTACCTCTAAATCTGCAAAATCAGTTAAAGGTATCACGAATTGACTGAGATATGACCAGACGAGCACAGGCTCTGCCTGTAATTTGGTCCCAGTTCATACCTTTATGAACTGAGCCGAAATAACAGTAACAGTTTCAAAACTTCAAATCTTCTATTGGCCATAGCTCACCCGATTTTTGACACATTTAACTGATTTTGCATACATTGGACTATTCTGTGGCGTTCTTTCATGTTATGTGGTCAAAATTCAAAATTTCTAAAAATAGTCTTTTGTGACGTCACAATTGAGAACTCTATAACGATTGTGTAGTATGATGAAAATCCCGGCAGCAAAGACTTAAAAGGCAGCTCAGCCACTAACTTGAAGCGACGGTAAGACATTTAAACGTGCCCGTATTGCAAAGCAGATAAAAGCTGATTGAAGTTTATCCAAATTTCACCCCCTTCGGGAGATGCTAATCATCAGTAGAAACGGGTGCTTGAATCTTCGCTTGAATTTCATAATTTCGATTTGACCGATCCTGTAATCAAGTAGGGCAGGGTCAGTTCATTTTGGAAATAGAAGGCAATATCGTTTATTTACTGACTGGGCTGGCCCCATTAGACTGGGTAATAGCTACAAACATGTGATTTCCTACAGAACCAGGACGACATAGTGCATCTTGTTCAATGAAAAATGGATATTCACATTTCCAGACTTGACCTTTGACTTTCTCCCCAAGTATATATGACATAATCAAAAAAGCAGCAATTTTTAATTAAATTGGACATTTTCTGCGAATAGTTGTTAAATGGTTTAAAACCCAAAGGAAAGGCTTCCGATTGATGTGTCTTATTACTATATTGACTAAATTTCCAATTTTTGCGTGGCATCACAAGAATGGGTGTTACGAGCTTGGGTGGTCAAACGGGAGACGCTAGAAACTCTGACACTGCAATTTATGCCTGCACCAATCACCCAAAGACAACAGCTACCCAGCATTCCTACTTATCCACATGCATTTGGTTAACGTTAATTTTCTCATTGTAAATATTGTCACCTGTTTGAAGGCTAGTAATGTATCTCAACTCCTCTTTCAGATCAATTCATGTATTTGTACGTATTAGAACAGGTTTCAGTCACCAAAACAGAAAAAGTAGCTCTAAAGTGGTAGTAAACTACTCAAACCTATGTAAATGTAGCTTAAAGAGTGAGAGTTGCATGGAGAGCTACATCTTACTTTTATCTAAAAAAACTGATGGCAGATTAGTACTTTTTTTACTTTTTGCGCTAATTGTATGTTTTAATTCTTTTCAGGTCTTCACAGAAGGTCACTTTGCAGTAGAGTTCAACTTTGACAATCTTCTAAGAATTCGGCATTGGATCTTTGATATCAAGCAACACCAAGAAATGGTGCCGCGCAGTGTCCTGAACTCGGATGATGATGCCCTTGAGAAGATAACGAAAAATATAACGCGACAAGGCCTTACGAATTTCACGATGAACTACTTACGGGTAGGTGTTGTCTCAGTTTCAAAAAGAGGCCCAGCTAAGTTAAGAAATACGGACATGTCATTTCATAATATTGATCCAAGAATCCACCATTTTACAAAGTACTTTGTTAAAATGCTACCAAAAAGTCTACCAAATTCTGATAATCAAATGATATAAGAAATGCCATTTCTCCTGGAGATCGAGCTTCAGTGTGAATGTTAGTGTAGCATAAAGTTGAATTCGAAAATTTTGTATCAGTAGAGACAGATATTGTCAGAAAATTATCAACAGAAAGAACTATTTTACCAATATAAATAGCACTTTGGTTTCTTGTGGCATGTTTAGAAATTGGAGACCCATTGAATTTTCCCTTATACTGCTGAGACACAAGTTAAGGCTAGAGTTCGGTTAGCATGGTAAGAGATAGACAGACAATGACACACCCAAAACTGCCTTGCCTTTCTAGCCAGGAAGTTCGTTAGCCTTTCCTGTGGGTTTTTTCCCTTCATTTTTTCATCTGATTATCATCAATGGACAAACAGCTGCAAACCGAAACTCATGTTAATTGGAGTTTTGTAAATAAATAAACAGGCAAAAGAGATGGCATACAAAGTTCTTGAAAAGACTGTTGAGCAAGGCATTTACTAACAGAAAGCTGAATAAGTAAATCAACCCTGATCCAACTGTAGCAAAAGGTGTCGCATGCAAGTTGCCGATCTCATTGCAGAGAAGAATGAACAGGTCTCTGAACTTCTGCTACTTGATATTGCACCATTCTACCTTGGAACTCAAATTACTTATGGCGTTATCACCGTCCTCATTTAAAAAACTAATCCATCTGTCACTGATTCTTAATATTAAATGGAGGCAGAAAAGTATGTCAGAGATAGACATATAGAGACAATTCTTCTCAATCCTCCATACTTCTTTCCATTTTTTCATTCTTGGAGTGTACATTATTAATGGTAGCATGTTACCATTGATGGAAACTGAAAATCAAAAATTAAAAGGCAAAAACATTCTTGCTACTGAGAAAGCAGTTCCCCTTGATTTAATACCGTTGCTATTGGAGAGATATTCTTCTGGAAAAAGTATTTTTATGATTAAAACAATTGTTTTGAAATATAACAACTTTTCCGAAAGTCAGTAATTAATCAAGGCAAACAGTGTTTACAATCGGTCAAATAGCTGAATGTAGAACTGAGCTTCCGGAACTGCATTTTTTCTTTTGAGCAAATGCATATACTTATGTTATGTTATTGGCATTAAGATAAGATCTCACATCCAGTTGTTATTCGAATGTAATGACTGATATGCAGAATGTCTGGATAGTAAGGAAAAATGAACTGCAAGCGATAATCAGCAATTAATTCTTGAGCGGCTTGCACCAATAGTCGTTTTTTCATATTCAATTTTACCTGTGTAGAGAGATAATGATATCTTTTCCCTGATCTCTAGGAACTAGAAGAAAGGGATTTAACATATGTGCATAGATGCATAGCTTTTATCAGTTCTGGACTATCTAAACCAGACGAACTGTCTTGAAACCATTTAATTTTGTTTTCGTAGCTCTGTGTTATCCTCGAACCTTTACAAGAAATGATGTCAAGATACAAGACTTACAATATGCCACCTAGAGGTACGTCTTCAGTTCTTCTCTAATCTCTTTCTAGCTAGCTAATTAGATATTGATCCCAAAGCCCTTTTCTCTGGCCAATGTATTCGGCCAGAATCAGAAGAATGCTTCTTTGCTGCAAAGTTCGACGATAAATAGGCGCCCCTCTTGATATGTCGACAATGAGATGTGCAATAGGAGCCGTCCGCTGCTTTGTTACAGCCCTGTTTTGTGGTCCGTGCAAATACTTCGTTGGTGATTTTCACCTGCCCCACTTAACGATCAGATGCATTCTTTTTCCTTAATCAAACTTTATACCCTATTACGCATAAAGTGTCCATTATCTGTCATTCTAATCCGTGTAGGCTGATGACTTTTCTGAGAGGAGCATTCAGTATTTGTCAAAATGATTAACTCTTTTTCGTGTGAAATTTGCAGTTTTACATCAAATTAACATCGAAGTATCGAATGCTCCTGATCCTCCAAAAATCGCCATGGATGTGCAGCACGATATTCTTACTCTTTGATACCTGCTTTGCCTCTGATAACGGACTTATTTTCTATACTTTTCGATTCACTAGAGAAGGAAGGAATTCTCGATCATCCAAGCATTCTCTGCAGCGTAAGATTCACAAATAGATTGGTAGCAAGCACGTTTCGAAAAAACAGGCATTAGTATTACAAAGTAAATTGAAGATTATTTAGTTTGTGCATCTTTGAAACAGCCAGCTCTGTTGGATTTCGAGAGAGTTCAAGTAAAAAAGTAATGTCACTGCTGAGCTGTTTTACTTTCTGTCAGTCTCTAAAGTTTACAATCTTTAGGTAGCTCTAAAGTTTAAAAACCGTAAGGTTACCTAAATGCGCTTTTCAAATGCTATACTCGACGATCTTTAGTGCTTTTGATGTTAGCATAGAAAATGAGTGTTTGCGAGGTTAATAATTAGTAGTTGTAACTGAAAATGGAATAAACGAGCACTGTTGACCTTGCTCTGCTCGAGTTAAAGCCCAGTTGTAGAGGCCTTCTGACAGGTGCAAGACGATGACCTACTGGCGAATATGAAGAAAAGAGTTAAGAAAAGCAGTTTGCGTTTTTACGGTGGTGCTTCTTCTGGTGTTAATCTGCTTCTTAATTATTAATCAGGGCAATTAACACGTGTATGGCTCAGCTGTTCCCCTACCATTTCTTTCTAATGAGTGCTTTGAACTAATTGTTGACGTAGCGCTTTTCTTCATTATGCCCTCTTACGACGGGGCTGCCCTGTTACTTTTAAGAAATTAAAGCAGATCGCTGTTTCTGGTTCCTACCTTGACAGAAACAGCTGCGTTTTCGGTACTCTGGATAGGCGATTTTTTTGTTGGTAATCACTTTGCAGTTAATAATAGCAATTATGTGCCGTCCAATTCTCTTTCATTTCTAACGTCTACAAAGCAGGTCGCTTTTGCTCCTGAAGGAATTAACGTCAGCAGATCCGTAAGTTCATACTTTCCTTTCTTGTCTTGTATTCTTGCATATATTAATTTGCAAGATTTTTTATAACGTCGTATGATATCGTTGGACTGCATACACCCGATTGCATACTTTTTCAGTTCACTTGTGCCAATTTCTGCTCCTGCAGCTTTTGTGCATTCGAGAAGTAGAAAATTGATCTTGCCGAGTTGATCTTGAAAGTTGATCTTGAATGTTTACAAAAATAATAAAATTTAGATATTGATCATTGATTTTAAATATACCCTCGACCTGTTTTTATCATAGGGACTGTATGGGAAATGATTATTCTGCACTCTTCTTTCGTCTCCTTTATGCTTCGAATAATGATGGACGCAGTCGACCCAGTAATCTTGTCGCAGTTTTGCAGCTTCATTGGCTTCTGTTTAAACATCTTTACTGAACGCAATGGTTGTCTTTCCATGAGTATTAGATCATAGTTCACTAGTGTCACGAGTCATCTTATAAACTGCTTTTTCCGTTGAAAACAGTGCGTCCCTGACCATCTCGTTATGTATATCGATCGTTTTGAACTAAGGAAGTAGCATTGAATTTCAGTTTCCTAGAGTTGAGTCATTGCAAACACAGTTTCTTCATTCAGTTGTGACATATTGCTTTGCATCGCTTTACTTTACACGATATAATTTGGCACGTGCTGTTTGTCAAGCAGGCTTTAGAGCAGTGTCAGGAAGGGTTTATAGTACTACAGCAATAAAAAGTAATATTCGAGTATTTTTTCAATTATTTGGAAAAAGCATTCTAAGAAAAAATCTTTATTTCAATGTGAAATAGCATATAAAAGACTGTAATGCTTACTAGAGCACCGCTACAATGAACACAACCCCACAATCGTGCAATTTGTGCCAAAAGCAAAAGCCCAGGGGGCACCGAAAAAGCATACCCTGTCACATATTAAACGTGTGATTAAATTTCAATTAATTAAGCCATTAAGAAGGGAGTAGCAGTGATCACCAAACACATGTCGAATGATTAAGATTGAATTAATTTTCTTGTGCTCCATATTCAGCCAGTGCCTGTTTAGAAATGGTCTTAGCTACCTCTTTCAGTTATGCACTTGTTCACTTGAGCACTGTTCTGCCGCCTTGGCAAGGCGGAATGAGTCTCGTGCTTGCAGACCGCTTTTACGCTTACCCAGTGTGTGTTTGCGGAAATGATACACTTGCTACTGTGCGGAAGATGTAATTGCCCATTAAAGCGTGGCCTGGTGTGCTCTTGTCGGCAAATCATGCTTTTTCTTGTTCTATAGGCAGGACAAACTCGCTTTCCTACCATGTCCATTCTATTCAGGCCCCTTTTCTGTAATTGTTTTCAGAATCTCTACACTACGCTTCTTTTATTGTCAATTATACTTCCGGATTCTGGATTGAATATAGAAAGTAATTGAAAGATGATGCTAGTATATGAGATTAATCAGTAAAGGTGTTATTATTTTGCAATATTTTAAAAAGCAGAGTTATGGTAAAATTTATTTTATATTCTAAGTAAGCGTAATCACTATTACAAATATAATATAATGTAAAAATGTAACGTAAGATATAATGTATAATGTAAACAAAACATGTTGTAAAAGCTGCAAATTTTGGTGCATTTTGGTGAACAGTCGCGTTTTTGAGAATTGCTGCCTTTACATGAGTTGTTCTATTTGTACCCAGAGCATGTATGATGGTTGTATAGAGGCAAATCGATCACTTTCAGCAACAAATAGACCAGAGGGTGGAAGGGGACCACCACCACCCGAGCGGAGAATTTATGAGACCAATCTATTCTGGATCAGTTTTTCGTGTAGATTCCGAATTTGGGTGTTGATCCCCCGTTTTAGGGGGCTTTTCAGAGATATAGGGGGTCTAAAGTCCGATTTTAGGGCTAATATAAATGTCAATAAAATATAGACAGGTCAGTTTTTTGATGATATCTATGCTTGTTGACTCCCCTTTGGAAGTGAGGGGGCCATAGAAAACGAAACAGGAGTACAAAATACTGTAAATTCCACGAAAAACTGATTTTTCGCAACTGAATGGAGTACTGTAGCATGATCACATAGGGAAATGGCTGTTTGTACTCACCAGGAATGTGGCTTTCTCAGACATGTGTAATGACTGATATGGAGATTTTCATATAACTACAGCTTTATTGCTATGGATCAGAAAGGAAACGAGGCCCAAAAGCAAATCTTTATGAGAAGTACTTTAACACATGGTTTTGTGTCATAACCTAGGAATGTAACTTGTATGTACTTCACAGCCTTAAACGATAATTACCTGTTAACATTGAAGACCATTGAGAGTGTAAAAGTGTATAGGTTTGGATTTTCTTTCAAATGACCTAAAAACTGCAATTTCATTACTTACAAATTCATTAACATTTTCAATGTTCTGTGATTAAAGCAAGAGTAAACTATGAAAGTAGTTAGAATATATGGCAAACAGAAAAAGAAGATGAGCTGTTCATTGCACTCATTTAGTCATTGAAGATCAGATCCTTTGCCCTTCAACGATATCGCCAGCTTTACCTGAACTTTACGAAGGCCGTATCTGTCTTTGCAAACAAAACGCAAAAGGGGAAGAAAGTAAGCAAAAAGGCATCTCCTTAAAAAAGAAAACAGTGACGAAAGCAAGCGCCTAATAACAAGGGCCTATCAATGTTAATAATGGGGAAGAAGCAACTATTGAAACTTATATAAACTTTCATCATGCCGAACTCTGCAAAAAGCTCCAGCATTAAGAGAGGGTAAAGCTTTCCTGGTATAATAAGTACACAGTATTTTGTAGTAAGAAGTCGACTACCCTTACTTCTACAGCTGTCCACGATCCCACTAACGAAGTACTTGAAACAAGCGAAGAACAGTGTAAGCTGACTCTTTCCTGTGTGTTCATATATAACAAATCATGAACCGATCCGTTGCACAATGAAGACTTTAACTGGAATGTATTGTTTCATTAACGAGAACAGCAGACTAAGTTAAAAAGGGGTTAGAAGCCGAGTTCGGTGATAGTATCCCCTTCCTCGCTGTCTCGTGAAGCTCAGGTACTTAGAAGTATAAGGCACATATAAAAACCACAGTTACCAGCCTTATGAAGAACAGGAAAGAGGAGATAGGCAATTTGCTTTGTTGTTGATTTGGGTGCCACCATTCGATCTACAGTTAGAATACCGGACACTTTCAGGAGGCTTGCAACGAAGTTGCTGAATGAATTACGGACACAATACAACTGTGTATATATTGCATTCGAACATGCCGATTGGTTCATCAAGAATGCAGACAACCATTTCTTCATCAAATCGCCAAACATAAAGATTCCTCCTAACTTCGTTGCGTTTCTGAGGAAAAGACAGAATAAAGAGCGGTTGTTTGAGTTGGTTAAAGAAGTATGGGTTCGTCAAGGCTGTCATTTAGGGAACAGAGTGATCAATTTTTCTCGCAAAGAGAAAAATATATATAGATATCGCTGCATAAATATCACTAGCTTAAATTTGCTTCCTTCTACATCATGCTCTCCAACAAAACGAAGGTCGAGAAACGATTTGCGTTCTTGTTTTGGAGATATATAATATATTAACATCCTTGTTATCTTGCTTGCTAGGCAGGAACCTCATTTCTAAATATTTATTGATAGTGGGACAGGTAAAAATAGAAAAATCTTCGCTCTAGCTGCTTGTGAATTATCGGCCTATCAAAAAGAAGCCCCGCTTGGCTTGCATGCATTTAGTGGAAATGACTATATTTCGTTATTTTCATGTACGAAGAGTGTGTACATGAAGTGGGGCTGCTCGATGTCCGGGAACGCATGTAGGTAGATGGATAGATAGGTGGGTATGTGGCTAGGTAAGTAGGTAGGTAGAAAGGGAGATAGGGAGGTAGGTAGGTAAGTAGATAGGGAGGAAGGTAGAAAGGGAGGTAGGTAGGTAGGTATTTTTCAGAAAAAGTTGGAAGCTTATGCAAGGCACAAAAGCATTCGTCACAACTTTCGCAAAGCTAGGGGCATCAAGTAATCCTATAAATTATGTAATTGGGGAACGTGTGCGTAATAAGGTTTACGTGTGCGTTGTTTGGAGAAAAGAGATTATCGTCTGTTCATGATATTCAACGGAAAAATTTTTGGCAAAATTTTTCAAGGGGTCAAAAATCACAGACTTCTCTTTGCAGCCACCATGCAAAAACAGCCTCTTAAGATACATCAAGCGTTGCAAATTACATTGCACATATGTGCAGACAAGCCTCTTAACCAATGATAGAGCAAGAAGGCTCAAATACCCCACGTGTGGAAAGGTGACTTTTCTAATTCTGTTTAATGAATTTCTTTCGCAAAATCCAGAGGATGTTCGAAACTACTAGTGGAGGCTGACGATCTTGTAGAAGTGGAAGACTTAAGAAGAGGCATTGATATGTCTGAGGATAAGGATGAAGATGAATAATTTTTTTGGTAGACTTGATAGTATTCAAATATATTGTAACAGTAATGTTTTCTTTTGGAAAAAATTTAATTTTTTACACCTCCCTTAAATTCTAAATATAGAAAAACACTTTCAAATATCAGCCAACAATCATAGATATAGTCAAATAACATGTCTATCATTATCTTATTGAAATTTATTGAGGAGACCAAATTTGTAGCAATTAACCCCAAAATTTGTCTTTAGACCCCCCATATCTCGGGAAAGCCCCCTTAAACCGTTGATCAACACCCAAATTCGAAATCTACGCAAAAAACTGAACCAGAATAGATTGGTCTCATAAATTCTCCGTTCGGGTGGTGGTGGTCCCCTTCCACCCTCTGGTCTAAAAACATTTTTTTGACTTTTATTCACTAGCTTATCTTTGTGTGAAAATCAATAAACGAAAAGAACGACACCCCATGAACGTAGCATTTAACCCCTTTTCAAATGTCTTCAAAATGCACGTGGAGGAGTGATTCTTGGAATTTTTTCAGTCAGCTTCCATCAGACACGATATTCAGGAACAAAGAATGCGACGTCTTTTCAACAGAAATTGTTTTTCTTATATTAGTTACTATCCAATATAACTGAGGATTACTAACTTCATTTATACCTACTGCCAATTTCAAGATTTGATTCAAGGTCAAGTTCTGAAAAGGTTTTTAATACGTCGTGGAAGGCTTTATAATGCACTATAGTCTAATATCAGAGGTATGCATACTTTGAATAAAGATTATATTTTGATGCTCGTATAAAATTATTTGCTGGCTATAACTGTATGCTGTAACTAACTGCGAAAAGCCGCCCTGGCAACAAAAGATGATGCATCATGTTTTTCATATTTCAGAGTGTCTGAAGTCTGTGCTTTACCAGAAGTGGCAGTCACGAATCATGGGACGACAAGGTAATGGAACAGTTTTTATTTGTAATTTCTAAGAGAGGCCTGGGATTAACCTAAGAGAGATCTGAAGTTACTTTTTTTCCTTAAAATTAATTTACCTTTATTGATAACATTTTATAGCGTTTCTATGAGAAGCAAAATAATTTATTTTTGCAATTTTCAATGTTATTCTTAATTCTATTATTTGAATGGTGGCTAACTAATCATTTAAGCATCTAGCTTTTGCTTCGCTGCAGGAAATCTCGTAATCAATAGTGGAATGGTTTTCTGTTAGCTCAATGCATTGGTACTAGTATAGCAGCCACGCTTCTTTTGTGCAATATCTTTATTGCACCTGGCAACCTAATGAATATTCAAAGATTCCTGTATGAAAGTGGTTTTAGATCCACTAGATTGTGTAGTTTTCCTTTTCTATATGCAGAACGGAAATAGGCATTAAATGCACTCTAGAACGAAAATCTTTGTTTAGGCCTGATAATGTTTTTGCACAGACAAGTTGCCTTCGTTGTCATGATACTATAGACAACAAGCTCAGTGAATCCCTGTATATATAAAAGTGTCAGTTTGCCAATCTAGGACATTTAATTTCCAATACTGTGCTTTCCTGAAACCTTGAAAAAGCACTAGAAGCAGGATGTTTTTGAGCATATTTCATTTCATAGTATTCAAAAGCTTAGAATAAGGTTGGAAGCTGATTGTGTATTTATGAGAAGTACTAGATTCAAAAGTAGTTTAATGACATTAAAAATGAAGCAACCTGCTCTGCCATAGTAACCTTCGGGTCATAAGTCGATTCTCTCAACATGTTTACGGTGTTTTTACGTTTAATTAGATTTCTTGGGAATAATAAATGTAGCCGAACTATTTGTCGTAAAAATAAAATGCGGGTCGGTTGCAACTGGATCAGAACCCGTTTGGACCTGGTCTCGTGTAAACAGGACTTTAGCTTTTCAATTGCTTAGAATATATAAATTCAGCAAAAAGCTTCTACACCCATCTTATTAGGCAATGTCGGTAGCAATGCTCTTTGCTTGTATACTCCATGTATAAAGTTAATTTTCGATATTATTTCACATATTTATCCAGAGGCTTGCCTTGGTCGAGGGAGGCACTTTCGGTAATCTAAAAGTACACGACAAAGAGTGGTGAATTGGTGTAATAAATAGAAAACAGTCAGGCGTTGCCCATTACAATTAGTGGGTGTAGTAACTCGAATTTTGTTAACTTAACATTTAATGATTGGTATTGATATATTGATATTTTTAATAATATGTTGTTTGGTTGGTACCATTTCCCGTCAATATTTAGGTTGTTCGGATTATCTGCAGTTCCTCTCTCAATTATGAAGATAAGCATCTTTCTTCCGAAGCCTTTCATCCATTTGCTCGTCGGACTCTTTTGGTGCGCCTTTGTGCAGCCTCTATGCAGCCATCTTGCTTACAAATTCTAGCTCTTTGGTACAACTATTCATTACTAGTTATTGTTTGTGATTAATGCCAGCGGAAACATTTGGTGCTGTCACATGGGTGCCTTGCGTGTAAAGTGCCCATTATTCAAGTCCTATTCAGATGCATTTAGAATGGTGTACACAGAATTACACGCCCCATTTGCCTGGTCCAGCACAAGAGACTTTCAGTTACAATATTGAAACTTTGCAAAGATGCAGTTACAATTGTAGAAATATGTGGATCTTGCCTCTGTGACTATCAAAAACTCCTCTGATTGATCATCAATCTTAACTGACCGACATTTAATGCTGTCAAAGCCAAGAAGCTAGTTATTCTGTCTACAAATCGTTTGAAATGCTTTGTGAAATACATTCCAAATCTCTGTTATATCAACGATTCATAGACTTATAGCGCTTTAGTTACCGTAAATGCAGTGGCGTACCCAGGGCTGTAGCAGTGGGGGGGGGGGGGGTCTGGGGCGCAGCTCCCATAAAATTTTTGGACCACGCCCTTCAAACACTCGCAAATGCGGGGAAACGCCCTTTTGCAAATTTTTCCCCCAATGAGTTTTACATCGTTTTTGGACAAATCTCGAGGACCATATTTTAGAAAAGTGGGGGGGTCCGGACCCCTCCATTCTCCCCTTGGGTACGCCACTGCGTAAATGAGAACAGCAGCCTACGACATGGATCAAGAGTAGAGCTTCTTGATCCTTCTACAGTGCATTAACACTCATCATTTCATGCTCTGTCTTGTCATTCTCTTCCTAAGAGCTACCTTTTTCTTTTTGTTCGTACAGTGGAACTTATCTGAATCGTGTACAACGGGTATTTCAAATGCAAACAATCTTTGCTTCTGTGAAAGCTAAGCTTTCACGTTGAAAAATTCAGATCGACTTTATTATAGTAGCAAACACCGAGCCATATCTTCAAAGCTGCAGTTTTTATCGTCTCCTATACACCTTCCTGTTTTTTGTCCTTATTTCAATCTTCCTAGGGCATCAACCATCCTTTCAAGTCTTTTTATTCTCCAACCCCCTTTATAATTAGTTCATTTCCTTTTTCAAGCATGCAGGCATTGGCCTAGTTTTTAAGAAAAACGATGGCGTGGGAGCCGTTATTGTGGTACCCTACTACGTTGCCCTTTACTTGATTTTTATGCCAGAATTTTCTTTCTCTATTTTACTTACTAGCAGTTTTAGAACCACTGAAAAGTAAAATGGTGATAGCGTTGGTCAATGTTTGGCGCCTGTGGCCTATTTGACCCTTACAAGGCATTCCAGTTATCATGATACACTACACTGATACATTACACTCCATCAATATTCCAGGGGCTGCTCCGCAACGGTATCGCTATTCTTGGGATTGGGAAGTATCAGTAGTTATGAGGTTAATCAAAAAGTAAAAGAGGGTGGCACTTTGTTCTGTAGAGCTTGTTGGCTTGTTTATGGGTCAAAGAGATTTGAAGCAACCAAGTATTCATGCTTGTAAAACTGCGAAAGTGCTCAGCTAAACACACTGTGACATGATCTTGTGTTATATCCCACGATTCCATATATTTCACGCTGATCGCGGTCGATATAAATTTTTTTGGTGGAGAAACTCTTGCAAATCAATCTTATTGTTGAAACTTTGCCTTCCTTTAAAGATTGGAAATGAAATAAAAAATTTGAATCAAAAGAGCCCAATGAAAATAGTTGGTAGTTATGAATCCAGACAATTTTCTCTAAGATTTTCAAATGGTTTTGAGAGATTTTCCACCGTCACCTTCTCCAGGTAGCCAACATCTCATCTAGGTTGGCCAATATTCAACAAATGCAAATACCTGGTTTCAAGTCTACCCCTTAGGCAAGGTGAAGTTAGCGAGTTTTCTTTGCTGTTATCGCTGCCCAGACATGATAGCACAATCTTTGCGAGTTGGTAAATCAACTGATTATTTTGATAAACAGAAAAGAAAAATAACCTATTAAGTGAGTCTGTATTGCTTGATAAGAGGTTTATTGCTTGATAAGAGGTTGAATTCAATGTTTTTGCCGCTTTGTTGTTCTCGTTTATAATGCAATAATCGGTGACGGCCCTTCAAACGGTCATAAAATAACAACATATTTACAAAAGAAGCCGTCACAAACTAAGCAACCTCGGTTGTTATCAACTTGAAAAAGAGACAGATCTTCTAAAGTATAATGTAAAAGCAAACAGATTCTGACTACTTTTAAAAAATAGCTAATACAGGTTGATAAGATCTTGAAAAATTAGACTTGTGTTCACTGATTCCAATTCGAAGCTGGCGATTACAGTTTGATGGAGATCCCGGTACGATGCGGCGCAAGCAAATCTCCGTAACTACTTTGAGATGAGATACCTTGGTGGATCAGCAATAATCCTGGTGGGGAGTCGTACCCATGATTATCATCAGCTTTTTAATACATTTATGATGTCCGAAAGCGGTCTAGTTATTACTGTTTTTAGAATTTTCTTATGATTATTAGTAATGCTTTTTTCTGGGTTAATTTTCTTTACCCGTGCATATCATCTTTTTGTTTTTGTGTTAAGTTAAAGTTGTACTATCTGTCCAGCAATCGTTGATCTCAGCTATCTGCCCTGAATTTGAATTTTTTTCTGGAATCAATCAGTATTTTTTATTTATTTTTGATCATATACCGGTAAATTCATTTCCGTGAAAATGATAGAAGACGTTGTTTATGATTTCGTTAGACGTTGTGTGGAGAAATGGATTATCTGACGACGGTGCAAGCAATTGGACTTCAGAAATCACTCTATCAGTTCCCTCTAGAATTTCTCTTAGTATTTTTGCAAGAAGGTTAACTTTATTTAGTCAAGAGAAGTCAGACGTAATTATCTATGTTGATCTACTGTATACTTGAGTCCTCTTTTCTTCAATTTTTCATGAACTTATAAGAAGTTTTTAGGAATGGATACTTGGTCTTGCATACATCAGGGTGAACGAACCATTGCCTCAGTTACCACCTTAGCAGCCATGGAACAAAAGCGTCCTTCTTGAGCTGGTGCCCCACTGTAGAGGAGTGATTGCTTCTGAGGAAAATGTTCTTCTTCGTAATGACAGTTTACAATGACTTTTGTTTTTAGCCAAAGTTTAACTCGACCTTTTAGTCCTCGTCATTCTTCATACGAAAGTTTCCTTAAAGCATTGGCACAGCCGAAACTCTTCAGTTTGCAGGCAAAGATTTGTCAAATTTTGCCATTAAAAGCAGTTGTGATGATATTCACATCAAAACATTATTTGCTATGCTACTGCTTGCCTCAAAGTAAGGCTGGTACAAAATTCTACTCTGAAGAATGTCAGACGAAAAGCTTCAGTATGTTCTAAAATTTTTGCTTTTTCAAAACTTCCTTTTTTCGCAATATTACACTATTGCAGGGTAAAAACTGTTCACGACTGCCTTAAATTGCAATGCCTTTGCCATTCAATAGGTGACTAATCGTTCAGGATAAGGCTCTGATAATCAAGATAATTATCAATGAAAAGTTACTATCTCGATAACCTAGAAGCAGAGGCAGTTTTCACCAGGACGCATGAAAAGCAATGTCTTTAAGGAATCTACGGGGCTGCCGGATCCATGCAATCAGCAATATTTAAAGAAGGAATTACTTACAAAGCAAGAATTGTCTCTCCATTCAAAACCTCAACGAGCTCAGATTAGTGTTGCTGAATAGAAAGCACAACGGCAACAAGAATGCCCAGTGATGACAGCATTGAATCTAATATATACCTTTACTTGCTTTTTTCAATTTTGTATCTAGTAGTTGATTTGAGCTAATTGGTTTATTTTTCCAAAAAAAGATATTGCTAAATATCAGGTACGACTTTCACGTTGATCCAAAACAACATGACGATCATTAGGTTGACTTAGGTTGACACTTGTGGGATAACAGTTAATTAAAAGCTAATTATATTTTTGACCACTACAGTAATATTGATGAAGACAGCAAATCGTTTCTGAAACTGTTGCTTTTAGAATGGTATGACAACTATCCCAGCATTAAATGCCACAATTAGATTTTAATGTTTATCAAAGAATTAGAAAAAAATCTATGTTTTCTGTAGTTCACTGTCGGAAGCAACCCTTTTTGTTATTGATAGCGATTTTTTTCTTTTTGTTGGAATTTTCTTCAAGATGAATTTTGATCATCATGTATATACTTTTTGATACTGCTCGCTTAAGTATAATACATATTGCCAGATGATTTAGTCCTTGATGAGCATAGACCTTCGCTCATTGAAGTACTTTCATGTGTTCCATGCACGTTCTCGGATGTTTCTTCTAGCGTTTCACTGACATTTCACTTATGTTTCTTTGGACGTTTCACTGACGTTTCGTCTGATGTTTCGTTTACGTTTCTTGCGACGTTTCATGTCTCGTGATTTTTCCTTTCAGTTGATCTACCTTTCTTTAACACTCGCTGCAACTTGTTTTTCAACTGGTTACATGTTTTGCACGGCCTGTTTATATTTTTGTTATTCTTATATTGACTTTCCGACTTTTGTTTATGAATAAAATGAATATGAACCGCTTTCAAACGAAAAGAATGAAAAGTGTCCTGGATTATTAGCTGAAAAGATTGAGCCATCCAGTGAAACGTGAGCTATCAGCCTCAGAAGTTGTTTTTCGTTCCGAAGTTTCTAATTTTTTAAAAGCATATCAAAGACACCGCTAGCAAGTGAAAAGGGAAACGAATACTTTTAATTGGCAACTCACACGTAAGATTCTAGCAACGCACTGCTGCCAGCTGTTTTAGTTTTCAAGTTGCCAGCTGTGAATGGGATCGAAAACATGCAACATAAGACTTTTGTTTTTGTCTACAAAAAGTGAAGATATTTGAGGCAGCGATGCTGGCTCTGTAACTTTGTGTGGATCTGTGAGTGAGTACAGGTTTCCAACCTTGCGAATCCATGATGAGAATCTCTCATTGAAAGGAATAGAAACGAGTTAAGTATACTCTGTTGTTCAACTACCTAAAGATCTCCTGAAGACCATTGGTTTGTCTTTGTTTTTGGAGAAAGTCGTTCATTAATACTTTATTTTCTTCGAGCAAAGTCATACGAAAATCGCATTAATGAATTTTGCTGTGACCTCATCCACACGAACACTTTTTGCTTACCAAGTTTCCTTGACAAATGTCCTTGTACATTTCGATTGCAACCAGTTTTTTGACCATTTTTTACGTTCATCATTCATCTTGACGTTGCAGAGTCTGCTATTTACCTTCCAGCAGAGGTTTAAGGGAAATGACTCCGTCAAGGAGCAAAAGACTTTTAGCTATTTGTTTCAAATGCAAATAAGTTATAAAAATCTGAACGGTAAGGAAATGGGTTTATCGATACGCAAGCCATCATTGCGGACAGACCAAATGATTAGCAGGCAACTTGGTTGGAAAACTAAAAGTCTTAAATATCGATTTCTTTCATCGATGCGAAAATCATAGGTACCAAAAAATTGCACGCAATTACTAGTCGAGGGAGGAAAATTATCTACTGTATTTGCCAATTTGTCTACGCGAAGAAATTTTTCATTTTACATTTTTTGTTGAGAAGCTTAATTTTCAAGAAGTTACATGCTCAATCATGCAGCCAATAGAATTAATTTCAAAATTGATACTATACTCATAGACCATTAATGTAGCCTTTACTTTCTAAGAATTCTCTAATCGTGGTACCCAAGCTTTTTGTTAAATGGCCACAAAGAATCCCAAACAAATTTGGTGTACTTTAATAACAATTGCTTCATGTTCAGTCTTGATTTTAAACCAATTCTTTTCGATTTTAGATTTTCCTGGTCCTTTAATGGAACGCACGTGGAAGAGTAGTGGTCGTAAGTTTTTTTACATTTTTCAATACTATCAATAATGCCGGGGTTACTATTTTGTTCAAATCAAGACTCGGAGTTATTTGCTATAAACATACTTCAGCGTAGAAGAAGATTGCATAGTGTTAAAGGAGTCGAACTGATTCTGACCGAAGGAAAGTAACATTGGTTAACTTTCTGAACCTCCCTATGGCAGCTTTTTCTGCAACCATCAGTAACCTCGGCCATTCTTATAGCTCCTGATTAAAGATGTTCTCATCCCATTTGATTTGGGTCGTCTTTGTGGCTTACCCAAGCTTCATAGTTCCACTGTAAATGCATGTAGTTGTATCCTTCACTCACTTGTATTAATGAAAGCTACGTAACTCTGAAACTTTTCTGGACTTCGCAAAGAAAACTTGGTTATTGCTGATAATCGCTTTTTTTAATAGCTGAAGGTGGTCAAAAACAAGCTCCGAAGCGCCGCAAGAGAAGGGCATCCACTGCTACCAACGAGAACAATAGTAAACTTGGCAATTCTGCATCAGCGGAAAGAGCGAGCAAAAGGAAGCCATCGCCTATTGCTGGTGCTAGAGGAGCAGGAACGACCACAGATGTGATGCTTGTTGGAGAACCGACTCTGATGGGCGAGGAGTTTGGCGCAGAAGATGAAAGAATCATAACCAGGTAATAATGCTTGATTAAATGAAATTTAATCACATTTAATATGTGACAGGGTACGTCTTTGGTGCTCCTATGGGCTTTTGTTTTTCAACACAGATAGCACGACTGTGGAGTTTGTAATCATTGTAGCAGTGCTCGAATAAGCATAACATTGTGTCTTTTATGCGACCAAAGCAACAAGCGTGCAAGTGTGCATTTGCCTCGGGTATATAAACTTTATGTTGGTACAGTTTTCTTTCTCCTACGTTACAAGACAACCTGAAGTTGGACTGTTTAAACGAAGCAAAGTTTGTTGCAACCCTATCCACCCAACCCATATCTAGGTATTTCCAGGCTTTTTATAAGCAATCAGCTCCGGCTGAAGGGCAACTTTCCTTAAATGAATTGAAAATGGAAAATGAACAAATGAACGTGCCTTTTCTTACCCGCTAACTTTTTTGTAGATTGGAGAATACACAATATGTGGCCTCGAATGGCGTCAAGGAGGAGGAAGCGGAATATCATGATGGAGCTGTGTCTTCTGCGGGCAACTGGCCAGAGGGCAGAAAAGGGCTCAAAGAGGAAAAGATTGCCGATTAGAATAGGAAATGGAAAACACTACGACACTGACTATTTAGCAAGAACCTATTAAATAGGGATATCACTAACTAGAAGATTTTGGTTTTAGCATTTTAACAGAAGATTTAACACTAACCAAATCAGAGAGCTTAAAAGTGTACGCTTAAAGATGTAGCAAGATTAACAGTTCCGAAGAAATCCAAGTATGATGCCAGGATTGTTTAGTTTACTTTGAACAATTGTGCATATCTACCCACATATAAGATCATATATCCATCTGTTTGACCAAATGTATTTACGGAGCCACTTTAACTCAACTGGTGACTAACTAGAGAAACTCATGCGAAATTTGCCTATGCATACTCTCTTGTGATTGGGCAACACAAATATCGGCAATTTTGCCTTGAAGACTCATTGCTAACAATGAGCCATTGCCCTACGCAAGCATCCCATAATGCATTTTCAGACAGTCTGAAACCAACTTTGGTTAATCCGTAGAAGCTTACTGCCATTGTTTGGATCGTCACCACGCTCGCAAAGGCCCGTTGTTAGCAATGAGTCTTTAAAGCAATTGCTATCGTATGTGTGAACTGTCTAACTTGCTTTCATCAGACAAATGAGGTTTAAGGTTTTTCTTGGGCTGATGTTCCCATGTACTTACTGATTTCCTTTATTCCGCTGACAAAAAGTGACCAAGAAAGTTCACCGGTGAGATACATGGCAAAATACCCCAGATATATCTGCTATTCAAAGTCCCCCACACTGCCACTATACAATATGGTATTTATTAAATGATCCTCCTGATCCTTCTACAAGACCGTTTCAAATGTGAAAGAGCGCCACTGCCGTCTAAGAATGGATTTAAAAACAGTTTACTGTCGCATTTGTGCCTCGTTTGTATTTTGTTCAATTTATCTGCCTTTGCTGCGTTGTAGCAGCTTATCGTAGATAAAGCGTTTAGATGTCATATCTTAGCATCAATAGTTAGATAATTATAGACCGTAAATTAAGAGAATAACGTAGCTACCCGAAACGAGCGTGCGTTTACTGTAAGGAATCAGTTTATTATTGTACATGTACAACATACTTTGTAAGTAGGACTGGGTTTTGTGTGAGATTCAAAGGCGCAGCTGATAAATATGCATCGTATATGCAGCCGAGACTCCAAGTAGTTAAGATGCGTTCGCCAGTTTGATCCTTTTGCATATTCCGTTTAAGCATTTTCATGCCAGTACCGAACGGTTTGGATGTCGCATCTTCCGTTATCTTTGTCTCGAGTCTTTTTATGACCTGTCTCTATCATCCCTAGTAGTGGGTATTTAAAAGATTTTGCAACTTTTATTCTTACTTCTCTTATCCTTTTTGAATTTGCCGTCGTTCTCTCTTGGCCTGCTCCTCTTCGTTGCCGTCAGTCTTTATGCCTTAAAAAAGATTTTGAAACGTAAAATGTAATGCTGTGATTAGAACTGCCATGTACTATATTCATTAACTAATGAGATACTTTGGACTAACTTAATATCGAGTATCTTTGCTTTTCTATTCTTGAACTCTACCATTCAATCATTTCATCATTTCTTATATTTTCAAACCATTACGGTCAGTCTGTTGTCTCACGCGTCGTGAGGTGTATTTGTTTTGTACCAATGAACGCTATGGAACACTTTTTTGTTGCATCTTGCCACCTATACAGGCGTGTTGGCCTCAGGTATAGAAGGCAATGACAACACTTTTTAGGCTTCCATTGATTCTTTCTTTCGAGCTATCTTTCTATTCTTTCTTTATGACGACGAATATAACTGCGAAGGCGCGAAATTATGCAGAAGGTCTGATTGATTGTCTGATTTACGCTTTCAGTCGATATTGCAACCTTTCTTTCTACATTATTCTTTCTCTAATTTTATGTACTTTCTGCGATACAGATCAGCACTGCGATACAAATACACGATGCATATTTCAACAAATTACACGACTGACTATGACAATATACCAAGGGGTAATTATCGGTATACGAGTGGAATACCTTGCGATGGCGACACTCACTAGAGTTTAAAGTGCACCTAGTTTTTCTTACCGGGAACTGCTGCTACTGGCAAGTATGGATGTACAAATGCTAAAACTAGTGTAAGGAAATCAAGCCAACCGTACGAGATTTCGATTGTTCATTCATTAATAGTGAATGTTTGTGTACACGCGTAACGCACACATCATTTAACATGGTGTTCATCGTGTTCAAATTTGTGAATTCTCATTCTTTAGCCTGTTATCTAGAGAACAGCTATTTTAAAGTCCGTGCTCTAACAGGCTACGCAAGTCGCTGATCGAAAGAAGCGGCGCACGATTGATCTCGACAGATTTTCGCATGTTTCAATTTTCAAAAATGAAAATGGAAGAGTTCAAAAGTTTCTTGTACCTGAGAGGACCAACAATTGCGGGGAGAGAACAGGAGCTAGTTGCAAGGGCATTCGTTGCTTATAAAAACAACGCCCAAATTGTACAAACACCAGAGAAAACGGAGGCCAATATCGCCGCGGAGTACAACATGAAACCAGACCGTCATATCAGAAGCTTTTAAATTGAACACTGGATGGATTGAAAAACGTGTTGATGTAAAACTACGGCCAATCACACTCTATCCAGACTTTTTACTCTTTTGTCGTTTCACCCACTTGAACTACCCAGTCAGACCTGTGCGAATATAAGAGATCAAAGGACTATAACTACCATGGATGCTCCATCCACTCTTGTCCGCTTTGAAGCTTCATTGTTTGTACCGTTTTTTGCTAAGACTTTCTTGAATTTGATGTTGCGTAGCTCGATGTAGAACTCTTCTTGGCTTTTTTGCTAGCATTTGTAACGTAGATATAACGTAGGATATGGATTCTCTAGTGTAGGCGCTCCATTAACAAAGTTTTCAGAGCAGACTGTATCACTCTGGCTGACTGGATTCCATGCGGTGCCCTTTTTAGAAACCCTGGTCATACGTCTGATCCATTCATATCTCTAATCAGAATTCAACTTGTCACAAGGAAAGTGAAGAGGTGAACCGGAGGTATGCATTGGCAAGCGTTTTTTTCAATCCTATATGGATGTAACAAAACTGTTTTCTCCAAAGTTTTAGCCTGTAGTTGCTATTTCTGCACGAAATGACAGCTCTATTTCCTTTGACTATATTCGAACTGGCCTAATCCTACATAGTCTGTTAGAGCACAATACTTGACAGAAGCTTTCAAAAAAGCTGCTCTTGAGATAACAGACTACGAAAGATGATAAAGAACAAAAATCCACAAATTTTGAATCCTTTGGATGCCAATTCAAGCAGTGATTAGTCGCCAGTAAACGCAGTATCCATAAGTAAACAGAGGCCCCCGACAACTTTTTTATCCAATTTCTCGCCCCATTCTCTTTATTCAAATTTAGTGCGCGGAAGTTGATGATCTAAATCGTAGTGTTGAGCTTTCATTCTCCTCTTTGAGAGTTCAAATAACGCATGGGAGGGACATTTGAGCAATTTTCGAGTTAAATAGTACAATTGACTATGCTTAGGAACAAACTCCTTTTTGCTTTGGTCTAGTGTTTACAATTTTTGTAAAAAGAGCAGTAGTATTTCTTCAGTTCACTTCTCCGCAAAGGAGACTTTAGTCGATTGTTGTTTTTTAAGCATAAAATTTTCTGAAAAAGGTGAATCGATATTTTATTGTTTATTTTGAACTTTTTATTTTCAATTTCCTAATCCTTCAACTCAATATCCACGCAGCCAATAATTTGAGTATACTAAAGGTTTATGTTCTGACTCTGAAGAGAAGCTGTCAGACGAAAAGCTTTAGTATACTCAACTTCTTTTGGCACACTCAAGTCTCACCCTTGGTAAATCTGAGTTTGATACCTGGGACCTGGTTCTAAATTTGTCAAAGATGTTTTTGGGACAGGAACGATGAAATATTTTGTATGCCAATTAATATTTGGTAGAAAGCCACTTACAAATCTAATCTTCCTTCTGCTTATACATTATATTCTTAATAGTACTTTTGCTCTATTTTGCAAATTTTGTGATTTGTTCAATTTTGCTTCTGATAGGCTCCCAAAATTATTTTATTGTATCTAATGCGGCTTTCGATTAGTGCTCTATAAACTGTATCAAACTTCGCTTAGAATTAGATTTTCATCTATAGTCATACCTATAGGTATTTCGTTTTCTTAACCCTTTTTACATTAATCTGATTAACTTTTTATGTAGGAAATCGAAACGCTCGTGTCATCAACATACATTTTAAGGCTTAACTCCCCTGCCAGTTCCCAAAATAATTTAAATGCAAAATAAGCACCAGTGGGCCTGAACTGGGTCCCTGTGGTGTTCCAAACAGTGCTGTCGAATTGTATGAAGTTAAACCATTTTGAAAACCAGATTGCTGATGATCTTCAATGTAAGATTGAAACCAGTTCAACTCACACTTCTTAACATTGTATGGCTCAATTTTTGCAAGAAGAATACGATGATACACTGTAGGAAACGATTTTTTAAAATCCAAGAAGCGACTTAATGTGAGCTTACTGTTATTAATAATTTTGTGCCAAGGTTCCGTTACATTTAACAAGGAAGTGATGGTCGAGTGCAGTTTTCGGAAGCCAAACTGTTAAGTACTAAATAGCTCATTTTGCCAAGAATTCAAAATATTGGCTATGAAGAAACATTTCCAACAATTTAGAAATAGTGGAAAGACTGAGATTTGTCGAATATCAATAGCATTGGTAGTATCACCAGTCTTCAACAAAGGTATTCCACGAGCAATTTTACAACCTGCAGGTAAAGGCTCTTCTTCCATCCAAAGACGTATAAAATATTGTTGTATTAAATATATTAAATTTATAGACGTATTAAAGGTTTGACTAATTCCTGTGCAGCATCCTTTATAGATTAACTCAAAATTTGCCTGGCTAAAGCATTAAAGGTATCTTCTTCTGAAAGACTCCAATCTAAAAGGTCTGTACGAAAAAGTTCCTTATTGTAATCTCGCAAATTACGCGATTCGGTGATTTTCTCGATGTGATCAAGTTGCTTATCTTGCTTATGGCATAAATTTTGTAGTGGTCTACCATTCAAATCTGAATGATACCGGATCTGATATGCACTGGATTACCAGTAGTGGCAACTCGGGTGAAAACAGAAATCGGTTAACCCATTTAATACTTTTGTGTAGAGTGATTTAGTTGCCTTGTCTTTTGCTTTTTCTAAATCTATCTTTTAAATCAAATATGTTGATAGATTACAACAGACAGGCAAAGTTAAAAAGTTTTTCTTTTAATAAAACACTTATTGCCAGACCTCCAGATATGTTGACCTGAAAAACTAAAAACTGAGTGAACGAAGCAAAGATTTTCTGCAATTCTAGTAAACCTAGCCGGTGATCCAGCCCCTTATTTGAAAGAGTTAAAAACGTTTTTTAGATTTCAATTTGATATTTTGAATTTTAAATTTGATTTCATCTGTATAAGGAGGTCATGGGCTCTGATGCATGTTGGAAAGTTGGAAGACCAAGGAAAAATTTAACAATTATAGCATAAAATTTTGAAAAAAGCTCTATCGTCTAGCAAAAGAGTTCCCCGCCCCCCTTCGTTGGAGGTCCTATAGATGGGTTAAACTATTAAAAAAGAGAGTAAAGGCCTCTTTGCACTGGATAGTTGATACAAAGTTTAACATCCAAGTAGAAGTAAGCGAGTTTGAAATAGCCGCCATAGCAAAATTATTTGGCATATAATTTATCTAAAAATTGCATTTTGCAATATTTTGGAGCCTTATCATCGTTTTGCTTTGCTCAAATTCGTCTCACTGTGCACCCGCCGACGGTTGGCGCCTTCGGAGTTTCTTGTCAGTGGTTCTGTCGACACGAATGAGAGGCTTCGTTGCTTTTGGAAACGGGATCTCCTAATGGCGATTATGGCGCTTTATAGGCTGTACAAGTACAAAATAATGTAAAGGTAAAAGAAGAATTTCTATAACTTAAATTCATCGAAATATGTTTTCTAAAACCATATTTTGATTTTTTTATGTTTTATGTCGTCCTGCTTACTCTTGCTAATCAAACAAATGAGACGAAAGTTTTAAAAAAAGTCAAAAAGCTTAACAACTGATTGATGGATGACTGCAACTGCAATGATTGAGTTGAATGTCTTGAGTTGCAATGATTGTCGATGAGTGTGTTGGCTAGTGTTTTAACTGAAGTTACACTTCTTTAAATTTGTATCAATTTATCTTCGTCATAAACGTAAAAGTTCTCAAGTTGGTCAATATTCTCAAGTTGGTTTTTTATCTTTAATGATCTACGTTGTGTATATACACTACGGCAGATATGATTTTACCACGGCAGATATTTTTTCTTAAAGCTGTTTAATTTCTTACGTTAATATTGTAATTTTAAGCATTTCGAAATTCTCAATAAATTTCAAAGAATTTGTTTCCTGATTTAGCACGATTTTGTTTATTTTTTAGGGGAATGTTTCCGCGTAAAGTTAGATATAAATTTGCAAAACTTCAAATTTTTTTGAATGCCATTTTGGTTAAGGTGTTGCAATAATGTTGTCCTGGTAGTGTAGTTATTCTCTCTGGTGATTCCAGATCAAGCTGTATCCAACAGTGTCCTAAGTAGAACTAATTTATCTTGTATCCAGCATCCTTCTGCTCAGGCCTTTTCCACCGCAAATGTTTATGAATACTTTAGGTACTTAGTATTTGAACTACATTAGCACTTGAAACAATTTCTGGGCAGTTAAAGCATTTATAAAAGGTCTGAAACAACATTTTGCGATCAGCCGGCAATAACATCTCTATGATGTACATAAAGTTCATAAACGAAGCACACTTATAAAGAGGATTTAGTCTTTCTTGGAGTGCATTACAAATCATCGTAGTCATTCATTTTCATTTGATATTACCTCAAACAAAGATACCTTTATAACAGGAACAATTTTTTCACTGTCAGAGCTATCGCTCGCACAGGAGAAATCATGCTAGCGATGGGCCACTTGCGTACGGGCTATTTCTTACCAAAAGGCCTGCATACAATTGACATTTCAGATGAGTAAAGTTTTATTCAGGGCTGCAGTAGCTTGAGGTAAAATGTAAGAGAAAGGGACAAAACATTAGGGGATTAGAAGGCTACAACCTCTCTTAAGCAAAAATATTTTTTCGAAAAATTTGAAAATTTTATTATTTTGTGGTAATGCTTTCCAAATAAACTTACTTCAACAGCATCCTTGGTGTTTTGTTCAACTAGCAAGTAGAGACCCCCCCCCCCCCATTTTCCTTTAATATGGGAGAAGATAAAAGCTTTGATGTTGATGTTGAGCAACATGATGTTGAGCAAGAAATTTTAACAAACAGTGATAAAAATTTTAGGAATGAGTGCTAAAAAAATAGTAAACAGATTGAAATGGCCTTAAAATGTTTTTTTTTTACTTTTATCAACTACTCGAAAATGTTAGAAGGTTGTTTGTATCTGCTCACCATTTTTTGAAAGAAACATGGAACAGAAATACATTTGCTTTGGTGTATGATAAATCATCATCTCATCAAAATTTTCTCAAGTCCTGACCAACAGGATTAAATATAAAAAGGGAGTAAGAAGAGTTGAATGAGAGGTAAATTTAAAAAAGTGAACAAAGAACTTCGACAAATTGCTTGAAATACCAAGTTTCTCTGATTTAAGACCCTCAAGTACCAAATTAGCCATTCAGAGAACCGATGAAAGCAAAAAGATTTCATCTGCAATGAATAAAAATTAGTAGTAGTTAAATAAAATAATTTGCAATCACAATTATAAGGACAAGTCCAATCTAATGGCAACTTTTATCTATGAAAAATGGAAATGCTGCTCAAGAAAAACAAATTCTTTGTTGCAAGATGATGCTTAAATTTACATTGCATAAAGTTACAAGATGATGCAATAAAGATCATGGTTAAATTTTTTACTTATCTAGTCTTCTCCAGATGGCTAGTTGTGTATTCAAGATGCTTTACTGATTCTAATAGAGCATTTCTAAAATTTTGTTTCTTTAAACAGAACGCATCTTGACTGCATTGCCCTTGCAAAGATGCCTATTCAAGTGCAAGATTTTGAGTGGTCACAGACATCAACAATCATCCAGATCAAAGTTCCACTCAAGGGTGTCCCAGGGCACAAGGCAGATATATTTAGCACAAATGAGTACATAAAGGTAAGCATCTCTCTTACATTGTATCATGACTGGAATGCTATGTTGCTTTAAAAGTATTTCTTGCATACTTGTTGCAAAATTGCTATTCTATTTCTAATATTATAAAAACCTGAACTACACTCTAATTAACATTAAATTTTTGTTAAAATTTGACAACTAATGATACTTCAAATCGACACAACTGTCAGATGCAAACATGATTCACACTCAAAAAGAGACTTGAATACATGACAATGCAAAAAAATGAAGCTTTCTTGCATATATCTCTTTGACAAAATGACCATTACCATATTCTCTCTTTTATTCCTGCTGAGGCTTATTGATTAAACTTTCTAATTTAATGCTGAATAATTAAAAAGGCAGGATTGTCAGGGAGATGGGATTAATTTTTCAACATGTTCTCCTTTGATTTGATGTCGAAACTCTGAATGAAAATTGCAAAGAATGTTGTTGGCAAAGGTTGGTTGGAAAGTTATGCTGACTGGCTGAAACATTATCCACACTTGCTGTCATCAAATTGACATGACAGGACCTTATGCTGAATGTTATCATTAAAAACTCCAAGCACATTTGCATACCATGGGTTTATTACTTTTATCAAACCCATATTGAATTTTATCAGGATTAAACAAAATCTTTCTGTGTGGTGCCTCTGCTACTACCATTGCCTCACTTTCTATGCCACCATAGCATCTGGTCAGATACTGGTTCTTGGTTCTCATCACTGATACACTTCAGCTGGTTGGTCTTTTATTTCAGTCCATCCTTGTTTAACTATCATAGTCTATTTGCTGAACTTGTATTACAGGTAAGCTTTCCACCTTACATATTTGAAGTATTCCTTGCTGCGCCAGTGGAAGACTCAAAATCCAAAGCAACAATAAGTAGTGGTCAGATTACATTTCAACTTGAGAAGAAAGAACCAGATGTCATTTGGGAACATATTCAGCATGAAAAATTCAAGGAGAAAGGATTTTCAAAAATGAAGCGAGATGAAGCTGTGGCTTTCTCCCAAGAAAGAGCTTTGAGGCAGCAGGAAAGAAGAGCCACTGAGAGGGACCAACAGCAGAAATTTGCTGTGAAACAGCAAATGAGGGTAAAACTGCTTCATACACAATATTGCTAACTTTGTATTTTATAACAAAATGTGCCACACACCCTCCCACCACCAGCACCACCGTTTGGCTTTTGATAATTTTTACTTCACTAGTCCAGCTTTCAAATACTAGAAAACTTAGCAAACCTTTGTAAAATACAGTAATGTATTCAACATTGTAACATCGTGTCTCCTCTGGTCCTTTTTGTTTTTTGTAGGCATCCTTTTGTTATCCTTGAATTATTTTCAAACCTGCCATCCTTGAATTATTTTCAAACATGTACTCTTGAATCACTGGCCAAATGGAAAGGTTTTGCATATATCACACTCTTACTGTTGGATATTTCACACAACAAATTCTATGGTGATGTCTCAATACTTTTTATATAGTAGACATGGTGAGCAGGAAATCAAATTTATCTTCAACCTAAAGCGAACCATTTGATTGAAAAGATTAGGAGAGTTTTTCAGATCGAGGAGTTTTATTTTACATTTAAGCAAAACTGCTTTGTATAGAAAACATCCATTATATTTACCAAAAGAAACTGGAATTGACATACCCCAGTTACCTAATCCTGCAGCAGTTTTCAGTACTCATTGTTTTTCAAGAGTGTCTGGTTTCATGTCATTACTTGTGTCATTAAAATTTAGGAACCTACATATCATTCTTTATATTGTGAAAAAGTTTTGATATAATATTATACACTTTTGCTGAAGGTATAACCCTTTTGAAGCTGGATGTTAAGAATTTTTTTCTGGGATGTCTAGTACTTGTTCTTGTAGCAAATTTCTTATAGAACATAAGGTTTTATCTGGCTAAGGTGTCCCAGCCAGTACTGTTTCCCTTTAGAAAATATTCCCATTAGATTAGTCTCATGTATGATTGCAAAGTTAGAGTGACTGGAATCAGCATTAGTAATAAGCACGTTTAGACCTTTCTCAATATATGCCTGTCATAATTAAACCTTCTTAGGGATATGAAAATATTTAGGATGTTGATATGTCCGACGCAAAACTAGGCATTTCAACTCAGCTTGGCGCAAACGGCATCAGTTGTAGATAATGGTTTTGTCCCCATTGCGTATTTGCAAACAGATGGATGTAGTTTGTACTTTTGTAATATTCACTGTTTGTCCGAATTTCAGAGACATAATTTAGAACTCAATTTTACGTATCGCAGATTGGTAATGATGTCGGGCTTTCCCATTCTCTTCCCATTCTCTTCCCGTTCTTTCCCGCTCTTTCCCGTTCTTTCCCGTTCTTTCGCGTTCTTTCCCGTTCTTTCGCGTTCTTTCCCGTTCTTTCGCGTTATTTCCCGTTTTTTCCCGTTCTTTCCCGTTCTTTCCCGTTCTTTCCCGTTCTTTCCCTATCTTTCCCGTTCTTTCTCATTCTTTCTCGTTGAAAAAAACCTTTTGCTTTCGCTGGAGACAACCGTAAGTACGAAATGTCAAATCTATCGAACTCTTGAAAGGAATATCTGTTTGACGTAAAAGAATTGCCCAAAAAGATAGCAAACGCAAAACTTTTGTATAGTTTTTACTTCGCATTTTTTAGCGAATTACAAACATGTATACGAAACGCCGACCGTACCGCTTTCCGTTTTTGAAAGTTGAAATCAAGGCAACTTCTTTCCACCGAATTCATACCGTTTGACCTCTCAACCAATCATGTTCGAGACATTGCGTCATAGCTTTAGCAACAAGCTGTGCTTCGAACTGTGTCACGGTCATTCTGAAATATTATCATCGGTGGAAGCAGGCAGAGTTGTAGAGCCCCCCTTGTAAATGCCAATAGTGAATCCTTTTCGACTTTTTGCTATCCTTTTTGAGAAATTTTTCGAGAAGGCCTCTCTGTTTTTTTCATTGCAACACTTGTAATTTCATATTTCCCTGGGTGAAACTTTCCCTTTTGCTTTTTTCTTGAGACATGTTTCACACATATGCTCTTCTCATATTTCTTCCTCTTTTAACTTTTTAAACTTTTAACTTTTTAAACTTTTAACTTTTTCCCTTTTGGAAAAGAAAAAGCATCATAAAGCTGTTTAGTATAAACAGGCCTCCTTTCCTCTTCCTTGGGCATGTTTCATTGCACGAAATGGGAATGGAAAGGAAGCCACGTGGAAATTGATGAGCAGAAACTTTCCGAACCGTTTTCTGCTTTCCGCTTTCCTTCCATACTGTGAAGTGGAAATCCACCTTTATTCTACATTCCTTTGTTAATAACCAAAAGGGCATTGATGATCAAATCAACGTGGACTGAAACTAGTAAATCGAAAGTGAGGTCGTCTGACATTTTTAGGTTGAGGAGGAAGAAAGATCAAAGATCAAGGCCGTAAAAGATAAAGAAATTAAAAGAACAAACAACGAGCTTGAGGATTGGAAAACAGCTGCAGGAAATGAAAATCAAGACGATATTAGCATGGCATCAAGTGGAACACCTACTGGTGAAGAGCTTTTTTCACAGAATGGCGGAAAAAACGACTCAAGACAGAAACAAGGTTTGTTAGTTTCTATCTGTGCGTTTGCACTTTTAATAATCTGCCTTGAACAGAGACTTCAATTGATTTCAATTCTATTTGAAGATATTCATTAAAATATAAAGCTGTCGTTCAAGATATCTAACGGAGTATTGGCTTAGTTACGATTGCTTCATTTGAGTGTTATGTAAAAGGAAACTGTTGTTTATGTCCTATTCTCTATTTGATTATATGATTTTCTCCCTATTGTAATACATAGAGTTATGCAACGGTGTACAGATAAAAACCCGCACATGGTCACCTACATTTGCCAGATTAACCTAGCCTGGTTTTCATACAGTTAAATATCTGTTAGCAGTTTAGGGTATTGGTTGGTGCCTTCTTAATACTCATTTATAGACCTTGTTTACAATGGTTTTTTCCATAGTTGATGATTATAAGAATGTCAGGAAAAGATAAGCTGTTTGCCTTCATTCATAAGAACGCGAGAAGAAAATCCAAAGTCACTAACCGTTATGTTAGATACTGCTCATGCCTGTATTTCCTTAATAGTTTGTATAGCTAATTTTGCACTCGAATTTTAATTCTTCTAATTTTTCTTTAAGAAAAAAAAGCAAAAGAGAGTCGGAGCATTCCACCACCAAGAGCTGCCGGTACAATACAACTCAAGTTTACACCACGTGCTTTCGTGACTCCATCACGTGAATCTAAGGCCCCCGAAGAAGAAGCGGTGCGTTTTTTCAATACGCCATTAGAGATAAGCCATTTATTAGATATTAGCTATTGCTGATACTGTGCTCGTATATCCTTTCCAAAATCATAACAAATTCACCTGACTATTTTGCATTTTAGTGGCTAGAGAAAGTAGCTGAAATGAAGAAAATCAAAGCAGATACACAGACCAAAATGGATATGGAAGAGATGAACCCGACATGGTTGAAGGACAAAGGGAGGTACACACTTAATTGATTGGAGAATATTTGATGCCAGGATTTATAGTTTTATATGCTTGCTGGGAATGTGGTTTATTCCCTTTTTGAGGTTGATGTGATACGATAAACGTGTTTACTTCCACTGGTTCACATATTTCAATCTTCACTGGAAACACGTTCGAATTGGTTACGCTTTCATAATAGTTGATATTCCTGCTTTTCTCGCAAAAGAAAGAAGCAAAATAGTTTTAGTACAATTGGATTAACTCGATACAATTAACCCGTGACGCTATAGTCATTCAATATTTATTTTCATATTGCAGAAATTTTTACAAGCAAGAGAATTTTATTGCAGCCATAAACGCATTTACGGCTGCAATAGTCTTGAATAGTTCAGATCCTTCGTATCTTTTCGTACATTCATTTTCACATTTGCGTCTGCTTGCTATGCTTTAAGCTTTTTGTGTAGCAAGAAACAAATGATAAATGTGCTTGGTAGAATTATGTTGTTTAAATCACGATAAAGCTTGATATATAAATTTAATCTTGTGTTTTTTACTAGGATTTTTATCACTAATTTTGATATTCTCACCTGAATTGCGGAGTAACTTCAAATAATGAGCCTTAAGATTATCAATCTTTAAGGCTTTCGCAGGTTATCTATATAATCGTACGTCGACCTGTTTTCCTTTACCTGGCCAAGTTTATACAACAACCGAGCTGCCTGTCATTTGCACATGAAGCAATACAATGAATGTATTCAAGACACAACAATGGTTAGCACCGTCTCATTTTTCTTACTGTGTATAACTTGCAAAAGCAATGTGTGAAGCGTATTTAAAACTATACCTTAGATTGGAAGGCTAATTGAATAGGCATATGGGTATTAGATGGAGGCCATAATTGTTTTGTCACAAGAGGTAGACAGAATTACCAAAACTTTTGGAAGATATTGATATTTCGCTTGCATTTTCAAGTGCAGTGGCAGTTTAAAGAAAAGCAACTAAGTAGCTGATGTTTCTGCAGTTTTGTTTATTTTTTTATATTTATGGCAATATTACATATTGTTTCAAGGAAATGAATCTAGCTCTTTAAGTCTGATAAAGTCGATTCCAGGCCTAGATGTTCGTGTAAAGTCTCATACAACGATTTTTGGAGAATTCTTTTTAAACGTTTTTAGGCTTTGAATCTTCTGGATCCACCTGTTCCAGCCAATGCCAAATCCAGGTCCATTGCTCTTATCAGGAGGGGCACCGCGCATTTTAAAGCAGAAGATTTTGTTCCTGGTGAGTAAAACTTTTTATCTTCTAAAGATGAGCAGGACCCTTTTTTTAGTAAAAAGAAGAAGCAATTTCCATAAGAACGTCGATATTGACATATGTGCATTATACGAAGCACCATAAAATCAGGAATGTGCCGATTAAGGGGGGGGGCGTGGGGGACGTCAAGCCCAACAATGTCTACAGACTTCAATAAAGTTGGTCATGCAGCGGGAACCTTAGCATCAATTAGAAAGTTTGACCAAATTTCAACCTATAATTCATTCATTTTATTGGTCATGGTTGGTCATAGTCAACTTTCGTTTTTGTGATACACTCTTTTTTATAAGAACATATTTATAAGAACACGAGCCTCAAATTGGTCAAAAGTTGAAAACAAATTAAGAACCAGCTACTGTAAAATGCAATTTTGAACAACGTTTTATCTAAAAAACGAGGACTTTTAGCCATATGTGGGTTCTTTTTCGGTAAATATTCAAACCTGCGGGCATATGAAGGCTGTCTCACTTACTTTGTTGGCAAATAAGGCCTGAACAAAACGCTAGCAATCGCACTATCAATTAATTTAAGAACAAATTAAGAACAATCAACCTTCAGATTTTCAAGAAAGACAGTCAGCCTGAACTCGAAGTCACTGGTTCGTACAAAAAAAGAGTGTATCGCAAATAACTTGCTATAAGGAGCAAGCTATCGACTTTAAGAAATGACTGCAAGGAACAACTGCAAGAAATTTTCTGAGATGCATTTTAAGCTAATCTGAAGGGTGTCGTCTTTTTATTTTGCCCCTGAGCCTCTAAAACCTCTCGGCGGCCTTCCAGCCACATTTGCCCCTTTAACTCTTATAAAATTTTATAGATTAGCGGACATATTATAAGCTGAAATTATTTTTATGAGGAGCTCAAAAGAAGCTGCATTTCATTTTTGCAGATTTCCTTAAAATTGGCTTTTCGCAAAAAGATGCTCATGGATTCACCAAAAAACGCGAACTCCAGGAATATTTGTTTCCGCAAACATAATCTCCTTATATTTTCATGCAATCATTTGCTCTTACTTGTTATCATTAAGTGTGTATATGGTCATCTATTTCATTGTTAATGAATTTTCTATGGAGAAAAAATCGGTCAAACAAGTAAAGTTGGTCACTTTTTTTCTGAACTCCCCCAAACAAAATTGTCTAGGTACATCACTGCATACTATTCATAAAAATAATCAAACCTGAGCAAAGCAAACGAGCTCTTGATGCTGTCGCCGAAACTGCCACGCCAAAATGAAAAATATTTCATTCACCATATGACACTTGTTGTTGATTTTCATTCCAAGAAATAGGCCAATATCATCATTTCCGTAGGCTGCGATACGAAAACCAAACTACATTTAGCATAGTGTGTTGCAGTGGCCTGTTACCTGTATAGTATGTTGCAATTTGTATGTTTTAAAATCACTAAGGGTCTCTGTGACAGTATAATACCTTCAAAAAACAAACACAATGCATCCCCCTCTCCCCTTCGAAACAATATTGAATAACAACAGTTCTAAAGCTTAAATTCACCCAATGTAGCTCTGTCAGCTAGGGTAAGAAATTGGCTTTAAAACTAATATTTTTTTGAGAAGGAGGGGGATATTTTTGTATCTTACGGCCGGAAACCTTTATTTCATCAAAATCTTTTATTGACCGCAAGGTGTTCCAAAGACTTTTGACAAGTATTGTAGCTTTTTTCCACCACAACATTGGAAACATGATCCAGTCACCATTATTAAACGATTTACACGATTCTAAAAATAACCTTCATAAAGTTACCACAAAAAAACCAATAAAGAAGCTACGAAAACTTTTTACAGGAAATTTCGTATGCAATGTAACATTGCTTTCCAATGGAAAATGGTAAAGACGTTTCAATTTTTAGGTAATCTAACTTAAATTAAGACCTAAGTAATTATGCAACTTTTGAAAATTCTGTTTTTGAGAGAACAACAAGCAACACATACTTAAGTAGGTCTTCTAGTCAAAATAAATTAAAACTGCAACTTTGTTCGAGAAATTCCTTGCTAGTCTGAAAGGTAGTTAAATTGTCTGATTAGCTTCCTCGCGATTTATTAAATTGCACACAAGCCTACGAACTTCTTATAAATGGTTTACGGTTTATTTTAGACTTCATCTAGGAGGAAACAGCGGGTTAAAGTGAGCTTCACTGTAGCGACTGTTGGATTTCACTCTTGGGGTCCTTATTATTAGACCTTGAGCCTCATTATTAGGTCCTTTACTTTTCATTTTTTTTATTAGCGACTTTCCACCATTGTGTCATACGAAATTTGCAATGTCGCAGTCGATAACACTAAAAAAGCACGTGATGTCTTTAAGGAAGCAGGTAGACACAGTTAAAATCGAATTCTTGTGAAGAGAAAAAACTTCAATTAATAATACGCTTCATGCTATTTTCATATCTACTGTAAAACAAAATAGGTTTTTATGGCTGATTTGCAAACTCAGAGAGACGACTGATTTGCAATTCATCATCCTTAAGTTTGTAAAATATTGTTTTTATAGAAATGATGTTAGAAAGTCATCAAAGTAGATTTCTGAAAGCTATGAAGATTTTCTGTAGAAAAAATTAAATCTTTCGAGAAAAAATTGAAATCGCATACATTTAGGAGGCCCAACAATTTCAGTACAGAAATAAATTCACGAGGATGCTGGGGGGCATGCAGAAGATTCGAACCCCGCAGGAGGGACCTGCCCTGGGATGGAAAATTCTTTGATTCTTCTTTTCGCTGGATCTTGCTCCAAATTACTTTTGTTTGCGTTCCTTTTTAAACTTTTTCAATTTCCTTGTTATTGAAATAGCATAATCTTATTTAAAAAAAAATATTTCGGGATTGCGTTACATTGCTAAGTGGTACGCCTGGTGGCCACCATTTCGAGCGTATTCTTTGCTAGAAATTGTTTTCAAGTGCTTTACTTTTTCTGGATTAATGTCCAGCATACTAGAAATTATATAATCTTATATTTGTGAACTATTTTATGTACTTTGTTGCTAGAAACAATTGCAAGGGAAATCTCAAGTATATCGGTCCTATTCCTGTCAAAGATATGTCCCTTGAAAGTAACCCTAAACAACCACACTCCTGACCCTACAGATTTGTTAGAATTTTTCTTTGATACTTTGTAAAATTAGAGAGTGTTATAAATTGCCAAAGCACGCACTAAAGCTAAAAGCTTTCGAAACTGTTGTGTTTTACGCGATATTCTGCATATCTTACAGCTTTAAGTGACTACGAAGCTGCTTTGAAAATCGAGCCAAACAATGAAAGTGTGAGAAACGATGCTGATAAAATCAGGAAGATCATACAGGGATGCTAAAGTATACTAAGATTATCAATCAAGGGTATCAAGGTAAGTGATGGCTCTACCAAGTTACATTTTTGTTTCCTGTGCCTTTTTGCTGTAAGATGTTTTTGAAAACTCAGTGATTAGTGTAACCGGATAACTCACTCAGCCTGTTTATGGTGACTGTAAAATGTTTCACTCTAGTATATGGCAGTTTACAGTGAATGCTTCAAAAAGATTTTGCTTTGTGTAAATGACCTTGTGTCTAAAGCATATGCAACGTTGATGGTTTGAACAAAAAGATTCTGTCTATAACAATCAAATGAAGTAAATTGAAATGCCCAAATTTCCACTAGGCTTTTCGTTCTGCATTTGTTGATTTTTAGCAAGTACACCTCACTCACTTCAATTCATTAAGACTGGTAAGAAATTGATACTAGCGAGACTGCTGTCAGGAAAGCCCTGTTAATTTTGCATTAGGTCCAGATTTTGCCTATTTATGTACCTTGACGAGTCTCCAGGTCTCATGGCAGCGGACATCTGCTGCCTTCTCGACCTTAACTGGACGTGATTGTACATACTTAGTGTCACGCATCGGATGCAGGGACGCCGGAGATGGCGTGGGGTCAACCCCCTTGTTGCCTTTTGATGGGAGGGGCAAGAGGGCTAAAGTGCCCTTTTCATAGAAGTGCCCTTGACATCGGCCGTTTATATCAAAAGATTCATATGAAATTCTGACTGTACTAGGACACTTGTCAAAGCCTATTCATGACGACGTCTCAAACTTTTAAAGAAATTTCTTAGGTCAAAAGTTAGCCGATTTTCAAGATACCTACAGAAGATCGAAACAAAATGACAGTTACAAAAGAATTGTTAGTAGCTTGGATTTATTTTTCATGTGCTCTTTTATTCAAGCCTGCCCTCCCCCTGCCTTTTATTCAAGTCCCCTGCCTGTTCCTTAGTGGATAACAGACAAAATCAGGGGTTCATTGGCCTGTTCCAAGATAAATTATTTGGGTCTACAGTCTAAAGAACGTTTGACAACGCTGTTTTCATTGAGGTTATCTTTCAAGGCAGCATTGGGGATCATTGTAGGACCATAATGATAAAGCCATTGCTTCAACTGAAAAGTTTTGACCTTCCAGAAACGTCGCGAAGCAGTGAAGCAGTAATGTTTCTTCATTCGCCAATAACAACCATATGTAATATTTTAATCTTACATTTTATGACAGCAAGTCAGATCTAAATTGAGAACAGGCCTTTCTTTTAGTACCATTAGATATCAATAGTAATCAACCTTCTTATACTATCTTATTGTCTATGGCACGATATACGAAGCCTGAATGACTTTTAAAAGCACTGATGATACCAGTCATGTAACAAGCTTTGTCTCAAAACTGATAGAACATATTATTTCAAGGCAGATCCTAAAAATGATTCTAAAAAGGAGTTTTTTGTTGTGGTTCAAAATCGTGAACATAACCCTATTACAAACTAATATAAATTCTACAGTCACCACGTGCAAAAGAAAACGCATTTACCACTACAAGTCTCCTTTGATCGATGAGGCAATTCACTCTTGCAAATAGTGTTCAAGATTTCCACGAAGCAATATAATTTCTCGGGATTTTCAGATTAAACAATAGGATTTTTAGCGATTTCCCCTTCTTCGCTGCGGGTCATATCAAGAATGACAATATCATCAGAGAAAGAAAACAAGCTCTTGTTTTCTCAGCATGGTCAACAAAGCTGAAGAATTAAATATCAGCTTTCATGCATTTTGAATGCATACTAAAAGGGTCTCTTCCATAGAGAAATTAACACATGTACCCCCAAACGTTTAACTCGATGGTCGCCATGTTTTTTCGAGAGGTACATAAATCATTTCTGCGGACAAAAGGGCGTGTCTCGTGGTTTCGTATGCTGTTTTCATGCGTTTCTAATTCAATATTCAGTAGTTAAAAAATTCAATTTCAGGTATTTTAGCGCTAGGCTTTGAAAGTTCAGCTGCTACAGAAATGTTAATTCATTAAAAGTGTTACAGTTATGTTACAGGGTAAAACTCTGGCAAAACGACTGAACATTGTCCAGTGGACTTTTGCACTGTGGTAGAATGCGCGCGGGAAAACTGCGTCACAATCACCGTACTCGCGCCCTCTGCCTTCGTATTTCTCATTGGAACTAAAGCTAAGCTCTTCAGAAGACTCGTCGTTAAAAATTCGCGCCAAATCCAATCCATTATATCAGTTGCACGTGCACGGACTGGACAATGATCAGTGGAATGGCAAAACGACTGAACATTTCTCTACAACATCTATGAACAAAAGAAATTCAATCCTGTCCACTGAACATTTTTGACTGCCTTCAAAATCGACTGAACAAAGCTCAACATGTGGCAAAACGACGCAACATTTACGCTGGACATTTGCCCAGTGCATGTTCAGTGAAAATGTCCAGTCGTTTCGCCGGGGCAAGAAGAACAATTTGTTTCTTTTCCCCAACCAAAATCCTTTATGTGCCGATGAAAAAAGATACAGCGTCTCCCTATAACCAGCATGACCGCCCTACCCCCTTTAGGCGACGCCCCTACTCTGAAAATCCAGCTATCAATCTTCATAAAAAACCAATAGCTGAATCAAAGTTACCACCTTAACCTGGGTTAAATCTGAAGGCGGGATATCAAGAAGCCAGCTGCGTTGACTTGTCATTGTCTCCACATGACACTTAGATATCGTCCTTGTTGCTTTCACACACAAATACAATCGTGACAACGTAATCCAACCCCAGCGAAATATTACTGTAATCGTAAAGAATCTGGAAACAGACTTAACAAACAGGCAATGTAATGTTATTGATTGAGGGGTATGTGCGTTTGAAGGTAAGTTGATGTCGATTCTTTATATGTCAGTAAGAGTAATAGAGTAGATCGTCGGGCCTTGTTGTGCTCTTTATGACACTGCCGTTGACAACTTTCAGATTTGACTATGCCTAAGAACAGTCTTTTCTGATTATCTAGAGAACAAATTACTAGCAGGCTCAGCTCTTATTTCGTTCGAGAGAGAACTTCTTATTTCTGGTACTCGCGGCCGACTCTAACACATTTGCTATTGGAAGGCCATTTCTGCTCTTTCAACCCACATGTGATCAGAGAGTCAAGCTAAACAGGATATGCCTACACGATAACTTGCAATCCTGTCTTTGTAACATCCTTCAATTTCAGCGAAAATCTTCGGATAGGTAGGCCTAATAGTTTCGTAGTTTCGAAGTGATTTTTCAAATTTCAGATGAAGTTTATTTTTGGTGCGGTAATGGTTTGAACTGGTTGAAACGTCTATGTTTGTTAAATTTCAATTAGTACAGTTGTTTACTCCAAGTCATGTAAACGGAACTGCCCCAGGCACTCGATAAAGCTACTTTTCACTCGATAAAGCTCTTTCACTCTAATCGCCTATTTGTATTTGGTCCGTATGTCGAATTTGTTCCGTATATTTGCTGGTGATTTTGTGTTTCAGATTACAAGAAACGATCGCTTGCTTATCCATTTTTAGGTGCGCCAGGAAGTCCCCCAGGCGCCATTTAGACAGGTAGATTCATTCCTCTGAAACTTGATGGAAATTGTTGACGCTTTTAAATTGTCAGGTAAATATTTTCTCAAGTTTCTGGCATAACATTAGTTTTCTCTATGAAAATTTGTCAACCTTCAGTATTTCGTTGATTCCAGGGATTGCAAATTTTAATGGTAATAAGGTTTATAAGAATCACTCAGTATCAGTGGCGTAGCTTGATCTTCCAAACTAGGGGGGTCGGAGAGTCATGAGTAGTATTTTACCGACGAAGACATAAATGGGGAGAAATTAAGGTACTATTTCACCTACCGATAGATGATTTTACCGACAAATCAGTTATTTCATGCATTAACTAAAGATTTACCGACAAGCTCATGAAAAATTACACCCCCGGTAGCTACGCCCCTGCTCGGTATATTGGTAGGTGTAGATGTATCATTGAGGCTTGAAATTGGTGAAATTTTGAAATTTGCCTTTTTATCAAATTGAGCTTTTTGACCAAACAAGACAAGGGTAGCTTTCACGCCAAAGTCGGAGGAATATTCGTTTCTCGCAATGGTTTCATGACAATGGTATCGTTTCCAATTTTCTCTTAAGAATGACATAAGAATGATTTCAAGCAGGAGCATACAATTACCAATTTTTAAGATTATTAAGGCCCAGCAATAATTTTGTTTTTCTTATAAAACGGTGTGTATTTTTATAGTGGACATGCCGTAAAGAAGTGTAAATGTAAGGAAAACTTTATGACTTTATGACCAATGGGAAATGGAAGGCTGTTAAGCGTCAGTTTCAATAACATGGCCATCAAGATTTTCAATTTTGATCCTTTTATAGAGGTAGAAGAAATTATTTCAGGCCAAGACAACCTTTGAACATCACGAGTAATTACATTTGGTCCATGTGTTGAATTAATTGCTTGATTTACATCTCTCCGAACTTTTTGCCACCGTGATTTTTAGCACCCTTACCAGGGCCCGCGCCACAGGGGGGCGGAGGCCACGGCCTCTATTTTTCTTGCTAACTGTATGCATTAAATCCCCCTTTTAGGTATTAAATAGGTAACCCCCTTTTTTGCCCTCCCTCCCACTTTAGAATCGATGTGCGAGCCCTGCTCACCCTTTGGTAATTAGAAAATTTTCACGACACAAATAAATGTAATAAATATAATAAAATAAGATTAGAAGAAATAAGATTAATAAATATTATATTTAAATACTAATGCGATTTTATCAGCCCTTCCTTAAATTTCTTTAGAGTTGGTTGACTTTTTAAGAGATCTTTCAACCCATTACAGAGACTTGCCCCTCTGAATGAGAAACTTTTCTGACCGGCTGATGCCCTCAATATTGCTCTTAGGTTAATATCAAAATCCAGAGTATGCGAGAGGTTGTTTCGCTAACCCTCGTGAACACGTCACTCATATAGGACGGCGCCATCTTAAGGGTTTCAAGATAAGTAGTTCCCTGACCGTGGGCCATCCAAGAGCATGGTTTTGTAACTTTCGAAGTTAATCAAGAGATGTTTCACCAACACATTGCCAACTGTAACGATTTTCTGTGCGTGGGTATCATCCTTTTTTCTAGAACCTCATCCTTAGCTTTTTGTAATGTTCCTTATACTTTTATGAAATGTTTGTTTCGTTTTGTATCAAATCGCATAATTTACTATAATTTCCAGCATGGTTTATTTTATGCCATAGAATTCAAGAATATTTAAATTTTTCTGGCCTTGTTAGGTTGATATCATGATACTCTTGAGTAAAACCGTACAGGCGCTTAGAAACTCGCCTCGTATACACAGGCGCCCAAGACTCGTTTCGCATTGACTCGCCGAACTCGGGAAGCTTAACACATTGGTTGGGACTGGACAGGCACTTTTTGATGTTCATTCGATCCCAGAGCTGTAGCGAGGACTGACTTTGTTATTTATGAGTATGAGAATTTTCACCATAATTCGTACAGGACCAAATGGCTAGAATTGTGGGGGTTGTGACACTCCCCACACCCCTTCCTTTGCACTCCTGTGCGGCTCTGCCTGGGCGTGAGGCTATGTGTCCATCTTACTTTGTGCCTAACCAAATTCATACATTACTTTTTATCATTTAAATCGAATATGAAAATTCTAATGAGCCTCTGCATTGCCAACAGAGACAAGTTTAATTAATTTAGCACAACGGATAAGCTGCACGACGTCTAGCAATAAGTCTTTGCGGTGGAACATTAAAATGCCCTCATTAGATTTTCACTGTATTTCTGATCCCACCTGCAAGTAAAGACAATAAACCGTTGCAAATACTACTGCAGTCCTGGCATCTTCGCTTTTCTTGATCTTTTTTGTCATCAGCTATTCTCCAATAGCAGAGTCGTGTGCTTTGTTTCAAGGGGCTCTGATCCTTTTACCTAAAAGAGCACCGCTTATTTCATGCCTTCTTGTGCAAATTGCATTAGATTTATACCTCCAGCATTTTGGGAATTTCCACGTCTTTTACATTTGGACCAAAACATGGTTGACACACACCTTGCGAGAAAATTCAAACGTTCGCAAGTCCATTTTTGCAACGCTACTGTGCAAGTGAAAGTTGAAGGTATCCAGGATCTATTATGTTTTATATATTTTCGTTTTTGTCTGTAAAGTCGATCCTTTTAGCCTAAAACATACATTTATTGTCTGTGACGATGAAGCTTATCAGCCGGCCGATGGTGAAGTGTCGCTTGCAGATATTTTTTTAGCTTAAGTAGCCTTTGAGAATTATAACTGATGAGCAAATGCGCTCAGACACAACAGATAAATGTGATATCTTTACATCTGTCCTCCTTCTGCAAGGCAGACCGTCCGGCGACATTCCTGGAACCCGAAAAACCCCGCCCACTACTTTGCAGAGTAAAGGTTCAGATGAGAGGCTCCTCCTCACGTGGCCCTTTTATGTTACCTTTAATATGAATGGAAGCTGTTGTTTACACCATTAGCTATGCAAAAAGCATAATGATAAAGTCAGTCTCTTTGCGGAGCTGTAAAAACCAAAGGGAAGTACTTTGGAAAAATCTAAATCCACTTCATGTTTTTTCCAGCCAAAATAGCAACCACCCGGTCTCTTCCTGACAATCTGTTTTCAACTCTCCAAACAGCCCCTTGCGTTTCTTCATATTTTCCCAGTTTTAAGCAAAACCTGTCATGAAAGCATACATATAGTGAACTTAAACGGATAAAAACGTACGCGATGTCGTGTAAACGTGATTATCCGATCTTATTTTGTTCCGATTAGCATGAAGGATAGAATTTTGAAAAAGGAAGCTATATGAAAATAGCATTAGTACAGACAGTTTGACGCCAGAATAGATGCAAACATTTAAAGTTAATTTGAGTTTTACGGTGAATTCTTTGTTGTTCGTCAAACAACAGACTGGGATAAGGGGTATATTTTGGGATTTTGGAGTGAGTCGCATTCACTGCAGCAATTGCCATTCCTTCCGCGAAATATCACAGGTGGAGACCAGAGTTCCTGAATGTTGGCAAGAAGCATGCCGCGACATCAATTTTGGCAGTTTATTACCGAAAGAGGTTGGGGGTTCCGTTTAAGCTTATTACACTATTAACCCCCTCATCCAGCAGTAGTCTTTTGAAATGTTCACTGGGTTGAAGTAGGGAGTGCTGGGGACGGCTCCCCTAAAAGACCTATTTCGTGACTATGTCTTTCAGATCGTCATCGAATCCACGGCAAACCTGCGCGTTAAAACGATGACCATTGATAAAGATTGTCTTAGCCATTGCAAATGGTGATTAGGCACGAAATACCAAGACTCCAACCTTTAGGAATATAACCCCCCCCCCCCCCTCTCCCTCCTCTTATAATAGGATTTAATCTCTGCTTACGTGTTATAAATACTGTAACTTACGCATGCCCAGTATGCCGATTGTAAAGGGAGTTGTTGCGGAGGCTCCCAGCTGAAAGATTGACACAAAAATTGCCTTTACTTGCCAGTTTATAAAACTTTACGGCAGCTGTTAATGAATTGCAAAGCAGTTTTTGGGCGCTGCAACATGAAGATATAATAGGTTGAGAAACTAATTAGAAAAATTTTTCCTTCTTCTCAGCTAGATTTTCTCTGCTTCTTCGCTTTTTTTCTATTTACGCGCTTGCAATTGTGTGGCTCTGGTCAGTGGCGGATCCAGACTACCGCCATTACCGCTCAAGCGGTATTCAGATTTTATTCAAAAATTATAGAAACAAGGATCATTTTCAAGTTTATCCTACTACTTTAATTAAACCATAGTTAGAAATTGAAAAGATTTGATCGCGCTGCAAACCAAGCATTCTTTCCTAGAAACATGCCTGAAATTTCCACAGAAACATTTTTTATTCCTTAGGCTTGATGAATGGGGGAATGATGAAATCATGGCTTGCTACCTAGGGGGGTTGAGTCGGTGTGTAGTGGATTCGAGCTGCACTGATCAGTAGTCTGCCTAAATCAATCAAATCATTAGAAATCACAGCTAACCTGGGGGGGATGCATAGAAATTTTGTTGACAACCAATGAACAACCGAGTTGACTACCACTCAGTTGAGTAGTAGTTGGATTTTCGCAAAAATAACGACTTTGCCATAATACACGCACCAGATGCTAACTTTTTAGTCAATAAAAAACATTTTTTTAGGCTGGAGAGGCCCTTTAACAAAAGCTGCTTTCAATAATTGCAAATTTTATCTGGCTTTTTAAACTTATAATTTTCAACAGGTCTGATTTTCATAAGTAATTGTGCGACTAAATGCGAGTTTAGGCGACACTTCAAAATTCTGCCAAATGTATCTTTTTTTCTAATTCTATGGCTAAATGCCGTAATTTTTTCAGAATAGCCATCCTCAGAATATTGAATAAGATTATTATTTATTTCTTCTCAAACTTGTTGTAAGGATACATGAAATTTCAGTAAAGCACTGCTTGTCTCTAGAAAATGGTCTACATAAGAAATTATAGAAAGCAATAATCATTTTAGAAAATCGGGTGTGGCCAGGAAATGGGTGTGGTCTAAAGGGTGTGGTCGACCCTCTATCTCATTTCGGCGGTAGTCAGATTTTGGCTCGCTGGTACCCAGTGTAATAACGGACGTGAACATACAGAGCAAGGTAATATTGTAAGCAGAAGACATTTTGTGTAGTTGAAGCTTGTGTAGATTTAAATGCGTTTTGGAATCGTTAACAGTATCGTAAGAAGAATAGTTTTGATGCTAGGGGAAAAGGGAATGGCAGATAACTCAATAAAAATCTCATACACCTTGTTGGAAATCCTATCGTTTTATCTGAAAATCTCTGGAAATCCTGTTGTTTTCTTGGGAATCTCGTGCGCCATTTGCAAGAGGAAACTTTTCCTCGAAGAAAACTTATGTATCAGATATAGCTTGAGCTGTAAGTCACTTTGTCACAAAAATGCCGCCTCTCGGTCGTCAAAAGTTTTGTCATAATACTTATCACAGAAAGCCCCCCCCCCCTCCCCACTTTTTGCAAAAAAATGACAAATACTAAGTAATAAACTAACAGTAAAGCCTCTTTTTATACGGTTTTAGCCCCCCCCCCCACTTTTACCAACGCTCCGCGGTGCTTATCACCGCCCTAAACACCTTTGATTTGGTGGTAAATTGGAGAAACGGGGTTTCTAGGGTGCCTTTATAGTTTTTACAGGCTGCAAGCTCAGTGGCATAGCTAGGGATTTCTCGTGGCGGGGCGAATATCTGCTGAATCCCGACAAATTTCTTCATTAAGAAAATGTCATTGCTTTTTGACTGATACTTTGCAACCGTTTACATCTAGAGCATGAGAAACATCAAAGTCAAATACCAATGGAAATATATAAGCTACTTATATATCATTACAACACTGCAAATAATACAAGGCCCTCACCAACAAAATATGTAAAGACATATCTCTTTCAATTTAAATAATAAAAAGGCATAAAGCAAACAACACTGTACTTGGCTCAGTATCAAAATAATTTCCTAGTTTTCGTATCCAAGAACGGCTTTTGAAGCTCTCTTACGGTGAGATCAACTACAACCTCTCTATTTATTGTGACTGTTGCCATTGTGCTTCACAGATATGTCTAGATATGTTTTAAGCAGCTGAAGGCTCTCTCGTCTTTAACAGAAGAAACAGGCAGTGTTGAAGATATCTGCAGCAGCGTGACAATGCTCTCAAATGAATCTGTTAAACTATGCTTTAATGAATCTGTTGAAAGTAGATCTTCATGATCACATGGGTTTAATTTAAGGTTTAATTTAAGGTTTAATTTAATTTAAGGTAAACCAGGGTTTAATTTAAGGGTTTTATGGACGAGCATGGCTACGCTGCCAATCCAAGAGCATAATTTTGTTGATAACCCTACATAATAGACAGGGAATTTTGCATAGCCATCTAGCAAACTGCCTAACCAAAATTTTTAAATCATGAAAATAGAGGCCACTGATCATTTTAAGTCTTGGTTACAATCCGGAAAATGACCGGAATAAATATTTCAGAAAGTGTGAAAAATGCACGGTCAGCAAACTTCTTACCTTTGACTTTGATGATTTTATCAGAAATAGCTTGCTAACTGAATAAAAAAATACTAAAACATCATTGTTTCCTGGCGTGATTTGACGTGTTGAATTGAATAAGATGCAACTCCAACTTTAAAATATCACTAAAGGCAATTTTAGGACTTTGGTACTTGTACCCAGGTTACTGTTGGGTATTTCAGTATAACCTTACAACTATGCAAGTTATACAACTTAAACTTTGTTTCCTGGCGTAATTTGACATGTTGAATTGAATTAGATGCAACTCCAACTTTAAAATATCACTAAAGGCAATTTTAGGACTTTGGTACTTGTACCCAGGTTATTGGGTATTTCAGTATAACCTTACATCTATGCAAGTTGTACAACTTGAACTTTGTTTCCTGGCGTAATTTGACCGTGACCTTTGACAACATATCATGACACGACCCTCTATTTTTTCACAGAAGATTCCGACAAGGAGTTGTTGGACTTCATGAAATTTCCGACAGCAACGTTTTGAAGCTTGGTTGGGGGGGCGGTCGCCCCCTTAAGCCCAGTTCATAGTCGATGCATTACATCAAAACTTTTACCCGTACGCCTTATTTCTCTGCGGGAGGCGCCAGCTTGTCTGGTGTCGGCTTGCCAAAGAGCTAGCGTACGCTAAATTTCGCCCCATATCAGAGGCATAGGTCTTGCGTACGGAAGTTTATTCTGTTTTCCGCAAACCCGTATGCCTTGAACTTATCGAGTTGAGAAATCTTCAACTTTTTTTGCCTTCCGTACGGAAAATTTCTTAGCAATGGCCGATTTTGAAGGAAAACTTTGTGAAGAGATACACAAATACCCCCACATGTATGATTCCTTGCTAGAGGACCGTCGGTCTGGAACCCAGAGTAAGAAATCGGGACAAATATTAAATTATTGGACAGGAGCAAGAAAAATGGCTATTTATACCGGAATCATTGACATCAAACGCGAATCGTTGACAATAACGGCACAATCCCCGCAAACGGTTCGTAAAGTATTTGTAGGTAGAATATACCAGCATGTTTGCTGTTCTTTTTATTTTTTCTCCATACAAGTAGAAGGGCAAGAGGAAAATTCCTCGACCGCATGTCTGGAAACTATGAACCGAAAAAGCTTATGGCGTAACGTTTCAAGTTTCCCGCATGGACATGCGGAAAACGTACGTGTTTACGCTTTTTGGATATGCAAGATGAAAAGGCATATGCTTCAAAGCTTACCCATGTGCAGAATTTAGCGTAAGCTAATAAGTTCAGAACTATGAACCAGGCTTTACTCTACACCACTGCGCAAGCTGCATAGGGCAGTTCCCATTGTAAGGACGTAAAAAATTACAGTCCCATCCATTCGACTTTACCCCCATACTGATGATTTGATTGCCATACACAATCGTTTCGTACGTAATATCGTGCTGTGGGGTGAAGTTAACTTTGAACAAATATTTGCTTTTAAAGTAAAAAAATTTTCGGGACTCTTTGAATAGATATTTGCACATCTCGCTTTGTGCATTTAATGTTTGTTTGCTTCATGTTTTCTCGAAGTTAAACAACAAACAAGAAATTTTCCTAGATGCATCCCTCATTTATTTGGTTGTTTCGATTTCCAGAAGGTAAAACATAATTTAGTTTTTAGTTCAAATAGAATTCATATTTTTATCTTTTTGCAGTTAATAATCACCGTCACGATATTTAATTGGCCTGAGTTGTTAAGTTTGCTTAATTTCCGTTTACAGGTTTGCCTATATTGCTTGTCTCAGCTTACAACTTTAGATTTTAAGAGAAATATATGTTCTTTGGCATTATGCCCAAATCGAATCAATCTTTCAAGAAACTTTGATGTGGATGTTATCTTATGTTTAGTTACGATTTTGCTGTCGAACGTTTCTTGTTAGTTTTGTCATATCGATAATATAATGTGAAATATATTAATTTTTTCCAGAATTCTTGTAAAGCCCTTACTAAAATTTATTTGTGCCTGTAAGCACAAGTTATTCGCAGAATTTGCCTGCAGAATTGCAATGTTGTGTTTTCTTTAGACTCTAAAACTGTTCCTGTATGAAACGAGACATTTCTTAAAAAGGCGAGGGATATGAAGAACATAAAAACATGGTTCAAAAGGACTTATGCAATATGCCTTTAAAAAAATACATCTTATGCCTGAGCTGTAATACTTTGGTTATAATACTTTTGGATTAAGTCTATTTAACAACGGTTAACCAAAGTTGTATATAGTTTGTTTCCTTCCAAATAACAGTAGTTATATGGCAATGGGTTTGGGTTCATTTTTTTGTATCACTCCCATCGCTTAGAGATGTAGAATAGAACAAAATTTGATATTGCATAAGGATTACTGTCATCTCATTTTTACATCCATTTCGGTACCCTCGAAACACGTTATAAAACAATATAGGCCAAGTTTTGGGAATTGCTATGTTGTGAATAGCTTCGAAAGCGTTATTTTTGAAGGTTTATGTTAATTCTATCCGATTGTAGGGTATGCCTGCGAGTGCCACTCACGTATTTTTGCGTTGATAGGAACAAAGTCGAACATGAGCACTGATTAATAACAAGGTTTGATAACACGACGATTAAAGCAATTAGACAAACCAGCTTTTAACAAACAGATATTGCAAGAAATTCTAACATTTCTCGACTTTCGTAGCACACTTTTTCATGTTTAAAAAAGTGGGTTGAAGTTAGTTTTTTCGCTGCTGTATTACTCCTCGAGTAATACACTCGTAATTTTCGCTGCTGTAACCACTCGAGAAAATAACTTGGCTTTATTACCAACTGGTGGTATTCTTTGCAACGTAGAAAACCCAGATCAGATAATAGAAATCAGTCAAAAACTTTTTTACTTGTCTTTATATAACAACGTATAACGTGCTACTTCTTTTAATACACCTTAATTTATATCAAGTGGAATGAAGCCACCTCACACTAGTTATAATACAGCACTTTCTCTTAATGATCATTATTAGCTTACTTAAAATTAACTAACTAGCATATTTTTACCTTAAATTTGTAGAAATACAATAAAATGGCACAAAATATGCCAGGCACAAAATGAAAAATTATGCTTCCAGTTTGGCCATCATCTTCATACTCAGGACCTCCGAAGAAGGGGGGGGGGCCGGAAAAAAAACAATAGAGTTTTTTTTCAAAATCTTTTGTTACGGGTGTTAAATTTTCCCTTGGCCCCTCCCACTTTTCAACCTTTGTCGGAGCCCATGATACTTGTAGTAAAGTGTACATTTGCAGAATGTACGTTAATGGATAACTGATACTTAAATATTTTCGATCTTCTTCCTTCTATCCAGTTAAAAGACCTAGGCCCTTAATTCTCAGAATAGAAATAAAGTGTAGTTAAAGGTAATCTTAAGGTTTTTTCTTTAAACCAGTGCATTCTAAAAATTGTTTTTTCGTGTTCTTAGAACAACACGATTAAAAAAAACTCTGCAAAGGGAATTTTATACTTTTACTACCTTTTACCGCTTTTTCTTTAGATCTGTGGCTGTTGAGCATGATGATGCCAGTGATAGGGGTATGGGATGCATGCTGCCCCTCTTGCTCTCCAAGAGAAGCTCTTGGATAAAACTAAATACCCGGTTCATGAATGTGCCCTAAATATCGGCATTCATACTTACCAAGATATTTTTGCCACTTTCTGACTGTAGTGCATAACAGTTTTCCAATAAGCACGGAAAAGTGGAAATGTAACATACTTAATTTCTTTTGGTATCAAACTATCCAATAATGACGTGAATAGCGTGAGAAAAGCAGTAGCGTGAGTGGAAAAATGAAAAATTTGATTGGTGACTTGTTTTTGACCAATCAGCGAACCTTAGCTTTAACCAATTTGAAGAGTCTAAGAGAGAAAACGGACCCTTTCTGTCTACTCAAGTCGAACTGCTTTGTTTTGACGTAGGCAGATTCTAAAACACCTTTTCGAAAAGGCGACCTTGCTTGCCCGATTAATCGTGCCCTGGATTACATTTTATTTGAGCATTCTCTCGATGCTCGCAGGGACATGCTGTTTATTTTATCGACTAATTGTTCAATAGTGCATCTTACAACCCGTTCTCGAGATGGCCACATCAATTCGAAATATGTCTGTTAATTATGAAAGAATTATTAAAAGTTTCGAGTCATTTTTCAAATGCCCTTGTCATGAAGCCGGTATCCCTGTTTAAGCGGAGTACCGTCTATAGTTTATAGTAAGCAGCTTTGTACTCTCAATATACTAATCTCTCTTTTCTCTTTATAACAGGTAAAGAACATTTTAGCAACATTTTCAAGCAGGGATGGATTCGTTCTGGAACCTTTCGTATATGGAAAATGTTTCAGTTCCAAAACACTTTTATACAGACGACACAGAATTGGATAAAATTGATTATCAGGCACACAGCTCTGAGCATCGGATCATTTCATCGTTTGGCATTACGTTCCTAATTCTTGTTTCCTTATTGGGGAATGGCTTGGTCTGTCTAGCTGTGTACCAAATCAAAAATCTTCAATCAAATGTCAATTATTTCGTTGTGTCTTTAGCGATATCTGACATGCTTGTTGGCCTTATATCAATGCCTATTTGGATGACATTTGAACTTACAAAGTTCGAAGACCTTCCTCTCAGCATTGCACCTGAATCGCTGATCAAAGGCTGGACTTTTATCGACATTCTGAGCGGTGTTGGGTCTATTTCAAATCTCGTTGCAATCAGTTTTGAGAGGTACTGGTCGATCAAGTCACCGCTCTCTCATCGAATCTGCATGACAAATACATACATTGTTGTCAATGTGTTTGCTGTTTGGACGTTCTCTTTCTCTGTTGCTTCTTTGTATATCGGTCTTTGGCAGTTGAAGTGGAAGGTTCTCCTCGTAACAATCATTGGCTTTCTTTTGCCTTTGTCGTTGATCCTTTTTTCTTACTTAAACGTGATCCTAATATTGCGCAAAATTCCCACCAACGTTATATCAAGACAAGAGAACCACACGGTGACGCGAACTCTTTGTATTCTGGTTACTGCCTTCGTTATTTGCTGGTTGCCATTTTTTATCGTTTCCATAACTTCCATACATTGCAAATCGTGCAATGTCTACGTGTTGAAAAGGCAATGGATACGCTCTTTTGTAATATGGCTTCATTATCTCAACTCGTGTTGCAACCCGTTCCTGTACTGCATTTTCAATGCTTATTACAAAGACGCATTTAAGATGGTGCTAAAGAAGATATTCTTTAGAAAGCACCGAACAATTGTGGGAAGAGTGAGGACGCAAAGTAGACCTATTAGCCACTGTACTCGAAGCACAGCAGATCGCTGTTCCACAATACACATGTCGTTTCTGGAGCGAGATCGGTACCAAGATGAGCAAGGGAATGGTTGTTGCGCTGTTGATATGCCGTTGAAAAATTCCATCGACTGTGAAAGTACCGCTTTTGAACCGCGGTATGCGCCTTTCGATCCCAAGGAATACAAGGCTATAAGGCTCACTCCTGGAGGGCTCTCTAGATCCGAATCCACAGAGATATAAAGAAGTCCAATGCGGGGGAAAAATCTTCTTTGCCATTCGGGAACAAGGTAAGTGGTCGGTAACTGCAAGAAATAAGAAGAAATAAGGTTACAGTGACTTCTTAAATTTTTCGTCGGTAATACATTTGATTGTAAGTTAACTAATGTTAATAAACTTTGTTTTAGAGCACGGAACATTGTTTAAATAGATTGTACAATTAATGCAATTTTTCAATTGCTGTATTTGCCAGTGATTTGCATCCAAACTTATGCCAAATATGGATCGTCAAATTCAGTGATTTTGATAAGTTATATCCTAGCAAATGAAAATATTTCTATTTGTATCGCAAAACCAACGCTAGTCTGGCCAAAAAAGATGTTGAAATGATATCACCGATTCGTATAATCACTTCGTTTATTATCGATTCCTTGTCAATCCTTATGATTCTTGAAGAATTTCTATGTCTGTGAATATTGCTGAATCTTTCTTTAAAAATAGATTGAAAATGGCAAATAAAATCTTCATTTCTGCTATGATATGTTTTCTGCCATGATATCTGCTATGATATCGGTGTATTCTCATTCCGCCCTAGCAATCTTGTCTTCTTTTTTCAAACATGATGCTTCAAATTGAAGATTTTGTAGTAGTTCATAAACATAAACAATTTAATACCTTGATTCTAGAAAGCTCGTGCAAATTTAAATGAATTGAAATAAAGTTTGTCCGATGCATTAATCGTCCGACATCTGGTTTTATCCGAAAGTTGTTTCGAAGGTCTAATCTTTTGACAGAAATGAAGATTCGAACCAATGTATGAATTTTCTTTGAAGTGCATATGTCTCTGGCACTTAAAGTTTCTTAAAAGTTTTTAAAGTTTTTCATGACATTTTTCCCCCAACCCTGGTGGCCGTCTTTCCAAGACTAAGTTATGAAAGGTTTTGTAGCCACTACGATTTCCTCCTAAGGTGTACTTCTTATTTCCACACGGTGCATGGACCATGAATGCTGAATATGCTACGACGTATGAATGCTGAATATGCTACACGTCGGTCTCTTTACAATGTTATTGTCTGAAATAAATTTGTCTAAAATTCTTGAAAATATTTCCGAAATGTTTCCATTACAAAGTTTTTTAATATAATCCTAGAAATTCATGATAATGGTTGGCGAAACCACACTGCTAGTGCTTAGTAAAAAGTTGCCTTTCCTAGGTTCGGATCAGTATGAAGCTAGAATGGTCTTGAGGGATTCATCCGTTGATTTTCTCATTCGAAGGTCTTTTGTTGTTCTGTACATTTTTGAGTCGAACTCCAGGAACATAATCTTGCAGGGGCATGGATGAATCAATTTACCTGACTTGTTTGGAATTCCTGGCTTTGCTATAGTTATTACTGGTAAGCAAACCGAAAGGGACACAGACTGTGCTGGTGCCGGTGACAGCAGTTATTTGTCATATTGAACAAAGGAACAGCATCCCCAAACCGCCGGCACGAATATAAATCGAAGATTCCTAGGTCCTGTCCAAGAAGGCAATGAGAATACACACAACTAACATTTTTTGAAACTGCCCGCATTGTATAACAATACTGAACATGAATACGCTGACGATAATCAACAGGCCAAACAGATTACCTGAAAATGACAAGCACACTCCAGGGGAGATGGGACTTTAGCAAAAAAAAGTTAAACTTCTTCAAACTACATTTAGATTATATGCTGGAAACATAAAAATAGGTGACATGAATATGCATTCGTTAAATCTGAAGTATTGGTTTGGTCACAGAATAGAAAGTAGGCAGAAGGGTAACTCTCGTCGGTTACTTGGTTGTTTTTGAAACCTGAGTCAACAATAGAATTCCTTAATTCCCCTTTAACCTCAATTTCTTTAGACGAACTTAGTCATGACAAATTATCATTCATTAATCAGATATAAACGAATTATGATACATAATTGAATTTATTCACTATCATGGGGCATTTCATCTCAAATAAAGTTGTCTACTTTCATTCTTTTTTTAACGTTCCCCGACAGATACTTGCTAAGCCTCGTATAATTTAACGCATGCGCTAGTTTTTTCAGGCTTCACCTGATAGGCAGTAGTTACCCTTCTGCCTAATTCCTATTTTGTGGTTTGGTATTTGAGAGAATCACAACGAGAACAAACACATGCCCAATCGGAACAGCCTCGTATAGAACACGACACAAGCGAAATGGAAGAATTATTTTTTCAAAACCCTCTGTAAACCCCAACCTTAAAGTTCCCTTCTGAATACTGTCTTAAAAATAGCAGTCTAAAGCAACCTAAAATAAAAAAAATTAAGCATTGGCTTATATACTTTCGTTTGACAACATAATGATCTCAGCGATTAGATAGTAAATAGACAAAAGCGTGCAGGACCAGTCGTTAAACGGGTATTTGGATAGGCTTTAAAATACTTGATATCACGAACCTTTCTTCATTCAATAATTATAAAAAAACACACAATTACTAAATGTAATAGTTACTCCCATTTTTGGTGGTACTTGAACATGAATTTGAAAATGCAAACATTTGAGTAAACTAACGCTTTTCGTCTGACACTCTTCAGAGTTTAAACGTCAGCTATGTTCTGACATTTTAAACTCTGAAGAGTGTCAGACGAAAAGCATTAGTTTGCTCAAATGTTTGCATTTTCAAAGCCATTTTAATAGTTACTACCTGAGACGCCACCATTGTTGTCACAGAAGGTGGAAGAATTTTCAAATTTTGATGCTTCCAGTTCACTGGATAATGCACCCATGGAAGCTTTTTTTACTGCCTTGCAATACGAACTTACTATTAAAATTAGTATCCACTTTTTAATCGATTTTCTGATAATCATTATCGTCATTCGCGAACCCAACCCTGAAACATTGTATTATGGAGTTATGGTTATCGCTTATTTCAGTTTGTCATTTAACAGTTGAAATGTTAACGTGCCGACGAGCGAAGTGGCTCAAACCAAATTGAAAATGAAAACAATCAAATACACTATCCACTATCATTGATTTCTTAATTGATGTCACCACCAGGTTTGCCTAGTAAGCACCAAAAATGCCGAATCTGACGAGTAAAGAACCGATTCATAACTCTTGGGGGGTATCTCACCCTATAACCCCATACCCTGTCTCTCCTTAGCACCGTCCCTGATGGGCTATTTGGAAAGTTTGCTGATTCCCCTTACGGTACGTTCTTGTCCTTAGGTTGGTCCACTGTCTAGAGCCACCCTTAGGTTGGTCCATATAGTTTGTATCACAGGAATCATTTCTGGGACATGCATTATTCTACCTCCACATAAACAAGATTCCAGTCATACTTAAGGAAATTCCATCTAGGAGTTCGGACCTACGTAAGTATGCTCATGCCTGACAGATGTTCTTCAGTTGCAGAGCTGACGAGATCGAAGAAAAGCTCTCAATGAAAAAGGAAGACGATTTTTTTCTGACATTTGAGTAACATTTGACGATTTTTTTCTGCAAATATATCGAAGGCAAACCCAGGAACGTTCCTGTCCATCATATTTGGGAAAAACAATATCTTTAAACATACGCTATGTTGACATTGTCTATGCTTCAAAATCAGTGCAACAAAAAGCTCAGTATGCATACAGATCGCAGCAAAAAACCCGCGTATAATAACCTTTTTTGCAATTAGCCTAAACAGGTTCTAATATGAATGGACTTAAAGTGAATTTAGGCTACCAAGGTTCTTAAAATAGGTTCTTGTATTTAGGTGACAAAATCATAAATTTCATGGAGTACTGTGCAGTTTAAACAAGCAAATATATACTCAAACAAACTCATGGCAAAATCTTCGACTCTAGGGCCCCGTTCACACGGGAACGCAATCGTTCCGTTCCGTTCTTCTCCGTTCCGAAAAGCGTAACGCTCAGGGGTTGTGTTCACACGGGAACGCTTCAAATGACATCGTTCCGTTCCAAAAAGTGAAACGACAAAATAAGTGATACGAAAAGTGGAACGGTACGCAATCGTTCCGTTCCGTTCCCGTGTGAACGCGCAGAACTGGCCCAGAAAATGGAACGATAAGAGTTTTGCCCTTGGCGCATGCGTCTGTGTTGTTGTTGTGGGAAGCAAGAAGTGACAATAATAAACTCGAAGAAAATGGAGGATTTCAAACACATTTAGGGTTGGCTTCCATTTTCCCACGAGCTTGCTTATTTTGGGGCGCTTTTGTATTCTCCATTTATTCAAATTGTTTAAAAAATTCAGAGATAGCTCAGAGATAAATCGAAATGATGAAATCCATCTCCATTATAGACATGCGCATTAAAAATCATTTGCTTGTTTTGGCGCGCAAATTGCAGAACGGAACGATTGCGTTCCCGTCTGAACATAAACAAAAATCGATACGCAATCGTTCCGTTACCGTGTGAACAGTATACCTTTCCGTTCCAGAAACTGGAACAAAAATGGAACGGAACGATAGCGTTCCCGTGTGAATGGGGCCTAGGTAATCGAAGTTCCCACCATGAAAGGCACTTACAATTCAGAATTTGACGATATATTGAATAAAATGAAACTACAAAGGAATGCCAAATTGCCAACTTTTTGTCTCACATTAGATGTCAGGCAACGATATCAGCGGGTATAAATCCAGGAAAGAAACAAGTGCAGGACAAGGAACAGAGGATCAATTACTATACCTCCGAAATGTCAATTAAAAGACAAAGTTTATATGTAGAAATCTTGGAATGAATGAAAATTGAAATTTTGTACTTTGCAAATGCTGAATATTAAGAGAATTTACTGAAAATATGGAAACATTAGACACAGTATTTTACTTTGGCTTCAAAGAAAAATGGTTTGCCAAGTTAATTGGTATAGATATAAGCAGATAATCATACTTCATTCAACAGTCTCCATCTAGAAACCTTTACAGCAGCTCCACTGGTAAGAACCTAATTCGAAATTTTAGCCTTAAAAGGTTCTAATGTGGAGGAGGCCTAAATTTGAAATTTTAGCCTAACAGGCTCTCAAAATCCAGGTTCTTATACGCGGGTTTTAACTGTATCTCAGCAAAAAACGTTCCATCAATGATATATAGAAGCGCCGAAGGCGCTAGATGTCGAACTCAATTTGTACGCTGTGAGGCAAATTTGTTTACTTCGCCATTTTTAATAGTGGCAAAAAGGAACTTGCTCCATACTGAGCCCTTATAAATTTGGTAAAAGTAAGGTTTGATTTCGTTCACTTCTCTTTCGAATATCGATGTGAAATTTGGTGGGTGGCCTTATATTGCACTTAAATTTATGAATTAATGTTAATATTGGAAAAATAAGCCGTCATTCGCAAATTCCAAGCATTTACAGTAGCGGTACTTACTGCGGTGTTTTAGGTCTCGTCGAAATTTCAGAAAATAATGAGTGATCTGTTTTAAAACGGATCCAGTGACTTTGTTTAGCCACTCAATGCATAATCTTCTCAACACATTTGTACAAAGATGTGATTTAGTTACTTTTTCTTTATCTAGGCCTAACTCTAGAAAAACCGAGAATAGGTCATAATTCAATGCTTGGATAATAATAACAGAATATAAATATAGTAACCAATTTTTGATTTTATATAATCATTGATATTTTTAGACTATTTCAAAACCACGCTCGTTGCTTGTAATTATTCTTCAGCACAATGCGTCCCTCCCCGCATAAACAGGAGTGGCGGCATGGGGGGGGGCAAGGGGAGGCTTTAGCCCCCCCTAAATTTTTGTTAGCCCCCCCGTCGGCAGGCAATCAATTTTTGCTTTCTCTATACCGTCGGCACTTGATGGATGTCACCCGGTTTACATGTTGTTTGAATGACATAAATAATCGAGGAGAAAACTGCACTGGCTGGTTTATGGTTTTCTTAATGGCTTTTCTTCGGCAGTTTTACTATCATAGTGTCATTATATCCTGTCGCTTCCGTGAAAGCTGTGACTTAATTTCATGGTGCTCCTTCGCATGACCCACAATACCATCGTGCTCCTCTCGGTTATAAATAAAGTCTTTAATGAATTTTCTTCTTAAGGGATTCTCTTTTCGTTTCAAGACATTATTATTGCCAATGAAAACATTTCGGTCATGAGCACATTTTGCGTAATAAATTTTTCAAAAAGCACTTCTTGTCCTATTTCATCAACTATTTTTCAATAGCATTGTTCACCGCATAGCTTGCGACAAACAAATGGTTTAGAGAAAACCATCGATTAATTTCTTCCAACATAGATAGGAAGAAATATTCAACAATAGGCAATATTTGCGCATTAAGTTTCTTACAAGGCACAAATTGCCGAGAAAATCTCGTGGACTCCGACACAGGTTGGAAAGTGGGGACGGGGAGGGGGCAAGGGAGAATTTTGCACCCACAACAAACGATTTTGGAAAAATGCTCTATTTTTAAAATTGTTAAAATTTTTAAAATTAAAATTGTGCCTCGTGTCCATTTCTCCTAAAGTTTCTCAGTAGAAGCATCAACTGCAATTCACTATGAGCTCCAGATTTTTCTTAACATTCATAAGGCATGCTAAGATGGAGAGAGGGATCTAAATTTAAAAGTAACTGACAACCTGGTATTTTTCGAGACCACGGCGAAATTGTTGATTTTATCTGCTGTAAAAAGTTTTGCAAAAAGACAGTAATTTTCAATAGGATTTGGAGGATTGCTTTAGTGAAATCTGCCTAAAAGAGTGCATTTTCCAGGGAACTAGAAGCATCACAATTCGAAAATTTCCTGCCCCTTCGGCGGCAACCATGCTGCCGCCTCAGGTAGTAACTATATATTTTGCCCGTCCCGATATAGAGATTTGACAAGACTATTAGAAAAGTCGGTCATTATCATACAGAGTTAGATTGACAAAATGTATTGCAGAGGTTTGTGACACCAGCTAAAAAGTTTCAGGCAATAATTTTTTAATCAGGTAAATTTGCATTACACAGTCCCCCCCCCCCCCCAACGAGGCTTGCCTCGCGACGGCCCTGCCTACTAAATGGGGCAAATCGAATTTTTTTTCTGTCGGCAATTTGACACATCCAGCGTCGGCAGTTACGGAGAATATAAACTTCGGCACCTCGAAGGGTTGTCTCTAGCGCCACCCCTGCGCATAAAATACCTCCGGGGTACATTTTCACGACAAAGATTACTAATTTAGTCTTACCAAGAGGAAAAAGAAATTTGATTCATATCAAATTTCTTTTCTACAAATTCAATTTGACAAACTAAACATAAAACATTCACCTTTCCTACTCATGCCATATTAGGTTCTAAACGACAGACAGAAAAATTCAAGAATTTTATATTTAAAATTTTCTATGCAGATAATAGACTCAAAAAGTTCTTTTTAATTTATATGAAGATAAAAATTGCAAGCACATACTTTTTCAACTCATAAAACACGACAGGTCACTGCTATATTCCCCCCGAAACTGCTTAAACTAAGAGCCATATTTTTTAAAATTCTGTTGAAAAACCCCAAAAAATTGTTACGTGTTGTTGATTTATAACTCCTCTATCTACCTGCATCAGAAAAGGCACTGAAATAGTTGCGGGCCACGAGAAAATCATACATTAAAACAAGCAATTAACCATAATGAGCCCTATTGCAGCTCGCTTTTTGCCACTATTTGAAATGGCGGAAGTAAACAAATTTGCCTCACTCGGCAGTACGCAGCATGACCCGAGTTAGAAATCTAGCGCCTTCGGCGCTTCTATATCATTGAGTTCCATGGATTCAAGCCAGAGCGAGGCGACAGCCTCCTTTTGCATTCACCAAGGCAAACAAATAATTGGCGCCATTTTTTGCTCTTAGTTTCACGTTACCTGGTATACCATAAAACTTTTAATGCATCGAGAAGGGAGGAATGAATTATCTGTTAAAGATATTTCCAGCTAATGCATAAGTCCAAAAAGCCTTGGGCAATGTAGCTCTGGACTACAGAACGAGGGTAAGTCCTTGTTGAAATCAATTTATGCTGCTAATCAGGAATTCGGCACTGATGGCATACAAAAAATGTTAGCCTTTTCCCCCATATATAGAAATACCTGTCAGTGGCGTAGCTAGCGGTCATGCTTGTCATGCCGGGCATGACCATCTATTTCCAGAGATAACGTTTTTCAAAAAATTATATTTTCATAAGAATAAAGTCCTATTCTCATGATGAAATAGCTCAGGCCATTCGCCTTTGGAGCCCTATGGTTCCACGCAAGAATATGGAGCCCTCCGAAGGCGCTCTTCTATTGTCGGGCATGACTAAAACAGAGGGTTTCCAATTTAGTCATGCCCATAACTATGAGCATGACCAAACCCTGTGTTTTAGTCATGCCCATAACGCTGGTTCCCTATGTTTGGTCATGCCTAACAATCACTGATCTAAAAAAAAGACTGGATCGAGCAACCAGCGCTTTGTTGTGAAGCACCATTGAAAACAGCCGGCGCCATGACAGTGTGACCCAAACGAGCTGTGGAATGACTTGGGGCTTAGTAAAATATTACTATAAATTTCGCAACGAAATCTTCCGCTTTACACGAACGAAGGTAAGTTTCTATCAAGAAAGCAGTTTTGTTTTGTTTATTTTCTAACCAAACTGATAAACTAGAGATATTTCTAGTGAATAACCCTTTGGCGACTCAATCAGCGAAACAGAGAAATTTGATTTTATTCGTTTACTTTTAGATATGTTAACTAGATTGAGGCGGCCTAAAGCGATTTTAACTTGGGTGCTAAAAACCAAAACATGCTTATTCACCTTTGGAAAATATGGGGATTTAATTGTTGCAAATCTTACCGTGTGTGTGCATAGGCAGATAACCAACCTAGTAGATTTGGTGGTTTTTAAAAAAACCGTTTAATTTGGGCACCAGTTAAAGACAAATGTCTACTGGTGCTTGAACAAGACAAGCTTGCTCAGTTTCTTTCGAATTTTTGGCCCAGATGCTTCTTGATTTTTTGACTTTCCCAGATGGTGGAACCGTATCTTGCAATAACACTTGATGATTCCTGAAATTAAAGCAAAGACATGGCTATCTCCAACTGAGCATTCAAGCATGTGATCGTCTAGTTCTCTGAAAACTTTTGAAATATCAAGGTCTTGCAGAACAGACAAAGCAATGGCATCTGGAATTCCTTTCTGAACTGGTAGGTTCCCTTTTGTTGTTGCAAGCATTCTTTGGAATCGGCGCTCTGTTTCATTGCATATTAAAATTGTGCTGGCTGAAGCTTTAAAGAGACCACCCCTGTCTTTCATTTTCATGAAATTAGTTGGTGGGTTGCCAGAGATGGAACCAAGTGCATCACAACATGTCATGCAAGCATTCAATTTCTTAACCATCTTGACAACATAACCAGCTATGTATGAAATTGCAGCCTCTTTGTATTCTGACAACAATGCCATATTTGGTGTGTCACTGTAGTCATGGTCTTCTTGCAATGTAGGTCTTTCAGTAAGATCATATTTCTTTATAAGTGCCACATTTGTTAGTGAAAGCTGTTGTCCTGATACTGTGCATGTGTCACCAACTACATACAGTATGCTTGTTTTGTCCTGCTCATCACAGTTCCCACGACCTCCTTGTATGGCACTTCTCATTAGCAGCCTTTTATATGCTGCAGTGAATTGCTCTGTAGTTGGATTGTTGTTACAACCTCCAGCAGAACGAATAGCTCCAAAAAATAACTCTAAATGATCTTGGCTGAACTTGTACATCAGAAGGTATTTTAATGGTGCAGCTGCATCTTCAACCAGTGTCTTGAATAACATTTGTGTGCTCCTGATTGCAACTAGAAATCCTATAAAGCCAGTTTTCCTTTGTGTCTCATACATATGCTTACCTGTTGTATTTTTTAGACCACAAATGTAATCAAAGGCTTCTTCAAGAAATTGGTTCCAATAATCCTTGTTGTTGAATCTAAGAGCTGATTTGAAACCCTTGGCAAGAGGACTCCTGGAGTTGAGCACATCAAAAAGCCTATCAAAAACTCGAATAAACTTGACAGTGGCTGAGGAACCCTGAAATTGTTGCAGCTTGAGAACATTGGCACAATATTCAATAGCATCAGCAACACTAGAGCTAAACGTCTGTGCCGCAAGATTTACTTTCATTTTTTGTTGTCTCCAATGGATATGTGATGCCTTGAGTTTGTTACCAAGTCTTAAACCCTCTGACTCCTGTAGCTTGTGAAGAGCCTCTACATATTGCCATGAGATTTTGTTGTTGTTGTGATCAACAAGAATGCCACCCTCAGCAAGGGTGTTACGAACAAGCTTAAGCATATGGCAAACATCTAAGAATATGGTGACCTCATGTTGAGAATCTATGGGGTGGGGGAAACTTGGTCGCAAAGATGCAGGAACAAAACTGGCACCAAGCTCTGCTGCCATTTTGAAATGACAGGATGGACCATCAAATGTTACAGAGACAACACGAGCACCAGTATCCCACAACCTCTGGAGACATACATTAACAAGATTAGCACGTTCACTGCCACTTAGCCCATCAACAAAAAAATAGCCACAAGGAACTTTCCAGTGCCCATTGACACAAACAGCCATCAAAACCAATGCATCTTTCGCCAAAGGAGCAGTGTCATCTAGCTCAGCACCATTACCCAAGTCAACATATCCTGAGTAATTGGTACCATTCCATGTAACCTGTTTCCTAATTGACATCTCATCCAGCATTAAAGCAATTACTACCCTATTGCCCTTAACTGCTGCTGTTTCAACCTTTGCTTTTATAGCATCAAACGCAGGCTTAGTAAATCCTGGCTGTGCTGGAATTTTGCCATACCATCTTCGAATTTGAGCTTGGTGTGGGAGGGCAAGGTTAAATGCTTTCCTTACAAACTCGTAAGCCTTGGCAGAATAAAATTGCAAAGTCAAAGCAAATGATTGCAATTGGGCTGGATACTTGCACCCTCTCCTGTTTTTGCCAGAAAGAATCCTCTTCATCAATGCAAGCTGGACACCAGAAAGAGACTGTTTCAGTTGCTCTTCACAGTTTTCAGAGATGAAATTCCTCTTCCTGAGCTCCTTGACAACAGCCTTCAAAGACTTTGTTTTTGCTGCCAGACGTCTAGACTTTTGTTTGGCTACTTTCAACCTTTTGCGAAGCTTTTCAATTTCTTTTTGCTTTTTATGAAGTTCATGGTTCAGCTTCCTTGGTGACTTGACACAATAATTGCCATGATCATTTTTAAAAAATTGCTGTATTGTTGGCAAACAAATGTCATTCCCATTTTGTGGCTCTTGCAGTTGACTGCATTCTGGCTCAGGTGTTTGAAGAGAACGATTTGGTGGTTTTCTTGCCTTTGTAACCTATAGGATAGAGAGTATTGCTAAATGTTAATTATTTGTATCTAGCAAATATCATTATGGTATATTTAGTTTCATGGTAAAACCTGGTATTGATAATCTTCATTGATCTTAAAAATAAACTTGGATTCGCAAAATTTATTCATTACTGCCACTGTTTGATAATATATTAGCACACAAATATTTGCATTTAGCTGAAATTTTCACTGTTTGATGATATATTAGATCAAAATTTTTGAAGAACCAAGATGAGTCTTACATCTTATTGTAGAAAACTAAATTAAATGAAATACAATTGCCTTCTTAAGATGTTTTGGAAACTTTTTGAATCGTGTTGGCACAGCATTTGGTTTCAACTTTGTGTTCTGCTCATTCCTGTCCATGTATTCTTCACTGAAATGATCAGAGCAGATTCTTGAATATTTGGAGGGCTTCCAGTCGTCTCGATGCATGCTAACAAGCCACTGCCTTTTCCTTTCATCATCAATTGGAAATCTGTTTTAAAAATATAAAATAGAATATTTTCAAGAAAAGTGGGGAAAAGTGTTTTTAAAAGTGCAGAAGGCCCTGCCCCTCCACTTGATGTGAGATATTTTGTCCAAACCTGATAACCAACTGTTCTTCATTCATGTTTTTAAGACTTAGTTAAAAAAAGTTTTTTAAACAACCAACGCAAAGGCCATGATACAACTTTTTGTTTGGGGAAGAGCCAGCCCTGATAAATAAGTGTCATAACAGCCATGTTACAAAATAAAAGTAATTTACTTATGCTACTTAAGTTTTTTTTAGGGGGGGGGGGGGGCAAGGCCTTTACCAGATAGTGCCAAGTCACTATGCAGAACCGCCAATATAAGGATTAATTTATAGAGAAGCAGTAAAATACAAACTTACGAATGAAATGTTCGCGGAAATTGCCTCTTAAGTGTACTTTCTTCGTCATTACTCCCTTCGCTGTCACTTCGATTGACTAAATCTCCGTCGGCTTTTCTTTTTCTCCGTTTGTTACAGCCAAAAGCGCAGCACTGTGTACCTCTACTCGCCATTGCAACGTACTTACTACAATTGATTTTCCCGCGTTTTGGGTCACACTGTCATGGCGCCGATCTGAATTAATTGGCTTCAACAAAGACTTGGCGAGAACAATAGGTTGCTCTATCCAGTCTTTTTTTTAGATCAGTGCTAACAATAGGAGTGACGCAGGAGAGAACAAAGGCTAGTCATGCCATTTCGAGAGGGCATGACCATCATTTTAATCATCAGAACCGTCCGGTGTTATTTCGTGAACGCGAATGCGAGGCATCGATGGCGGCGCTGCTATGCCTAGATCCACGAGCTGGGAGGTGATTCTCTGTGAGTAAAATGCAAGGAATAGCTTATTGCCAAGCAGCCACAACTCGTGTTAATCTCCAAAACATTTTATGGCAATGACAGGGTTTTTCAGCCTTAATGGTGTTGCACTATGTGGAGAAGTGACAGGCACGAAAGGCCATTTTTGGACATAAAATCAGCGAGCAGGATCATTATATGCAACCAAACCAAACTCTCAGCCTTTTCAGTAATCAATTGTTACTAGTTGAACATTTGCAGTGAATCTTCTTGATTTAATGAATGCCAAATCTTGGTGCTGTTCACTGGAGATGGATGGAGGAGAAAGCAGTGTTATTTTCCAAACCAACAGATTTGAGAGCTTAAACTTTCCAGACATTTAGCAGCATATTCAGAAACTGTTAAGCCCTTTAAAAGCATCGTTACCATATTATGATTAGGCCAATAAGATTGTAGTTAATGGATAGGAAATGCCAAAACTTGCTTAAAGTTATTCTTCAATTTTTTGTTTATTATCATATGCAATAACACTGTTTTTACACACAATTAAAGTCAAACTCAAAGCCCTACTGACTTCACTTGTAGTTGAAAGTACCTTTTTACTACTTATAGCTGTTGAAATAAAATGACCAGAGACAAGTCAAGCATGTTGATGATCTTTTTAGTTAAACAGTTTTATTTCTTTATTATAACTTTTCATTTATTTGATAATTTACAAGATCAAATTATTCCATTTGAAACTCTTGTTTGCTAGATTTGGTAAGGACAATCCAATCATGTGGATATTTACCACTATTATATGTGGAAACATCAATGTTTTTGTTAAGCTAAACTTATTTTGCAAGGTATTTTTCTATTAAGTCTAACTTTGCAGAAAACATTTTGCAACTAGGCCTATCCATTATTTTAGCTTTCTATATTTCATATCAATATTTACATTGCATATTCATTTGCCAATTTGTTTTATTCATCTATCAGTTCTATTGGGGTTGTTAGTTAATTGCGATGGCTTTAAAATACCTTCAATAGATTGATAATAAAACTATTTGTGGAAAAGATGACCAAAAAGCTCTCATTCAGTTTCATGTGATTTATTGTTTCATTTACAAATATTAGCTTATCTCTAAAATTTACAAATGTATTTCAGCCTGCAAATTGAAAGAAAATTAGGAGAACAACACAATTTTTGATTTAAACTAAGTTTATATACTATACTAAACTAACGTTTTTAATGTCTTTTGTACAGTTCTGTTTGGAAATTGTCAGAACTCTGTCTGTATAAATTACCAACAAACCAAAACAGTGTCACAGCTATAACATAAAGGTCATTTCATGGTGTAACAAGATGATTGCCATGAAATAAGAAAAGCTCATTCCAAAAGTTAATCAAAATTTTTTTTATAAGTCACAAGCCTTAAAATTAAAATTTCCAAAAGGAACTCGTCAACTAAAAAATTGGGCGTGGTAAAATTTGGCCACACCCATATTTTTTCAAATTTGAGGGGAGGGCATGACCACTGCTATTTGGCTAGCTACGCCACTGATACCTGTATGAAAAATATAGTTTGCCTGGCGTAAATTGATCCACGTGAATAAACGTTTTTAAAGAAATGACTTGATGCACCTCCCAGTTAAAATCTTTGGCACCCCCAAAAACTTGATGGCTAAAAGTAAAACAGTAAGGTACAATTTCAGTTCATAATTTGTAAGTTTTAATCCTTTGCTATACTAGTATGCATTTGTTGATAATATTGCAGGCTTTTGAAGTCCTTTATATTGAAACTTCGAAATAGGAAAATGAAAATTTGAAAATTGAAAGTGATTGCGGTATTTGGTATGATTTCTCAAAACACTGCAATTGCTATGCCAGTTCACTGGTACTCAGAAGCAGACTGGCCCACCGAGACACTGGGGAAATTTCCCAGTGCGCCCTTTGCCTCAAGTTTTTTTTCAAAAAACTTGAAAACTTTAGAAAGACAGATAATCTTGGCACTCAACTAAAACTTACATTTTATCAAAAATATGTTTGCATAAAAAAGTTTAGCTTCACCTTCAAGTTGAGCAATATTAAAATTATTTGCAAAGTTTTCCAATTTCTAAAATTCATTGAAGACTAAAGTTTGATCAGAAAATTCTTGAAATTAAAAAACTTGAAAAGAACATATTTGTTTTAAAATGGCATTGAAAAGGCAAACATTTTACAACTTACTAAAAGCTTTTTATTTTTTTCTATGCAGAATGTTATATTGACAGCAGTAACTATGTAGCAGCCAGAAGGCCTACTTCCGCTACAAACCTATATTATTCAAGCAAGTGTGCAATACTTTAATTAATTCCATATCTGTTGAGGGTGTAATAGGGGTCTTTACTAGCTAACAAGTAGACTGTTTTGCCAACTGATTAATGACTAATAATCTTGTGTAAAACCCAAGATTTATGACAAACCATGTTTGTTTTTTGACTTACCACTAATGCAAAATATTTCTAGTGCCTGATATCCAATAACTGAGAGGGCTTGCACTTTTGAAAAGTTATACTGAGCACTACCCTGTACTCTTTTTGTTTGTAACTGGATAAAATTATCGATATGTGGCTATTGGGTATGCAAACATGCACATATTACGTAAACAAAGATGGGGGAGGGGGATTTATACAAATGTTTACTGTCATTATGGCCAATTGTAAAAATTCGTTAAATGATAATTTAGCAGGAAGGGGATCTTTGAAAATTTGCATACATTTTGATTGCATAATATATGCATATTCCCTGTGTTGTCTAGCTTGAACAATAGTCCTGTTCTTTTTGGACCAACAACTATCTTTTAATAATAAAAACTACTCTAGATATGATAGAGGACAATACTTTCGAAGCGTCCTGTGACAAGCTATTCTATTTCTCCTTGGCTGCAGAAGTTGTTTTCTTTGTAAAATATTGGAAGATAGTGTCTCGCTAACTGAAAAATGGGCTTTGTGCTTTAGTCCAGCTTTCAAAATCTACCCATCACCTGAAAGCAATACATCATTTGATCCCTAAAAATATACCGATATACCGATTCACATAAAAGAACTACCCAACAAAATCCTGTTTTGGAAACATTTCAAAAATTGGCTATTACTTAATATATAATCAATAAAATTCTAGCACTAAAACTGATAATAAAATTTACAATCTATATATATGACCCTATTGTTCCTTTTTATTTTCTTCTTTCTCTGTTCTTTACTTTTCAATTTTACAAATTTATGCTTGCTGTTGCCATTCTGTTTGGTTCTGTAGATGTTGCAAATTCAAATTACTTCCTTATTAACATGCGCATGAGGCTTTCATCTGGATTGTCCCTAAAGTATATATTAAGTCTCATTTGGAAAGAAATGCTTAAATATTTTCCGAATCTATAGATCAATTTCACCTCAAAGCAAACAAAATTCCTGTTGAATGGCACAAGAAGTACTCTGCACCAAAAACCTAAGTTGATCTAAGTATCAAGGCACTGGGCTCGAAAACCTTTCTGGTTCTCCCAGTGTCATGGGCAACTTATTTATCATTTTGATTAGTTTGAGTATATTGTAACTAAAATGTTACTTAAAAGAGCAGAAAGTCTTAAGAAATCCAAAAACTTTGACTTTTGATTTTTAAGTCATATGCCCCTCAACTCTTTCCATGCACACATACCATAAATTGCTTGTGGTGCCATGACCCACTGCACACATTATATTCATTTGCTGTGCTGACCCCCCAATTCACATGACAGATTTATGACCCTGGAAAAAAGAACGGAAAAGTAGTTAGTAGGAGCAGTATCATTTTAAAATGCAATTTTAAAATTTTGCAGTATCAAAGGCTTATCTAGAAATTTTCATATTGGAAAAATGTTTTTAAGTTCTAAGGAAGAAACTATCAAAATCAGTTGTTGATTATTTTCTTCTACTTTCTTTGTCAAAATAATTTTTAATTTTCCAGCTCATCATCATCATCATTAGCCTGTCACACCACTGCTGGCGGATGGCCTCCACATCTTTCTCCACTCATCACGGTTTTGGGCACTCTGGGTACACGTGCTGCCTGCCTTCTGCTCGATCTCATCTCTCCATCTTTTCTTTGGTCTTCCCTTTCCTCTCTTCCTGTCCCACGGAGTCCATTCTGTCGTTTTCTTAGCCCATTCGTGGTTCTTCATTCGTGATACATGTCCTGCCCACTTGCCTTTGGCTTCAATCACTTTCTCGATGACATCCTTCACCCCTGTTCTTGATCTTAAGTCTTCGTTCTTGATCTTATCTCTCCTCGTAATACCCAGCATTGATCGTTCCATGCTCCTCTGGGTGACTGCCAGTTTCTCTCTTTGGCGGTTGGTAAGTGACCATGTCTCAGCTCCATACGTCATTGATGGCAGTATGACAGTGTTCATGATCTTCCTTTTGAGACACATGGGCATTCTTTGATCTCTCAGAAACGTGCTGTACTGTCCGAATCTCTTCCAAGCAGCTGTTACTCTCTCGTCTATTTCTTTCGCCATCTCATTTCCTGGTGTTAGCAGTCTTCCCAAGTACTTGTACTCATCCACCTCCTCCAGTTGTTCTCCATCCAAAATTATTCCTTTCCTTCTCCTTTTCCTTGCTATTTCATTGCACATGATTTTGGTTTTCTTTCTGTTCATTTTCATGTCATCTTTTCTCCCTTCCTTGTTCAGATCGTTGAGCAGCTTGCTGAGATCCTCTTCCTTTTCTGCAAATAAGATGATATCATCTGCAAATCTCAGGTTGTTCATTCTCTCTCCGTTGATGTTAATTCCCACTTCAACTTCCATTCTCCTGAATATTTCTTCCAACGCTGCTGTGAACATCACTGGTGACAAGGTGTCTCCTTGCCGCACTCCCTTCATGATCTTAATCTTTCGGCTAAGTGATTCGTTCCGAACCTGAGCAGTGCTTCCATCATATGTCTCTTTCAGGATGTTGATGTACTTGCCTCTTTCATATGTCTCTTTCAAAAACAGCCTTGTGCAGTACAGAATCAAAGGCTTTTTCGTAGTCTACAAACGCCATATGAATGGGTATTTTATACTCATTGGTTTTCTCGAGTATTTGCACGACTGACTGCAGATGGTCGATGGTTGAATGACCTCTTTTGTAGGCAGCTTGTTCTGGCGGCTAGTGGTCACTCAGATTGTTATTCAACCTGTTCTTCAAGATCTTCATGAAGAGTTTGTAGACTTGGGAGAGTAAACTGATTGGTCTATAATTAGCAAGGTCTTTCTTGTCTCCCTTCTTAAATATGAGTGTTATAATGGCATTTTTCCACTCGTTGGGTATCTTTTCTTCAGTCATCACTCTATTGAAGAGTGTTCACCTCCGGCTTTGAGCATTTCAATCACAATCTGATCTTCTCCAGGTGCTTTGTTATTCTTCATACCTTTTATGGCATGCTCGATTTCACTATCAAGGATTGGTGGTACATCCTCTGCTTCTTCTTTTCTGATGTTCTGGGCTGCATCTTTGTATAGCGTTTCATAGAATTCTGCGCACCTCTCAAGAATTCTCTCTCTGTTGGTGATGGCGGTTCCATCTTGCTCTTTCAATGCTGGTATAAGAACCCTGCAGCCTTCTTTTTCTTTTGCTCTTTTCAATCCTTTCCCACTCTCAATTGCCTCCTTCACTTGCATGGTGTTGTGCTCTCTAGATCTTCTCTCAATCTCTTCCTGATGGTTTGACATAATTTGTTGTACTCTCTTCTCTCTTGGTCATTCAGATCTTTCTTTGCCATTGCTCCGTCGCTTTGATGATGTTGTCCAACCTTTGCATTAAAGTCACCCATTACGATCTTGTATTGACTTTTATTCTTCTCCATTGATTTTCCAATCTCCTCATATAGCTCTTCAACTTCTTCATCATTGTGACTCGATGTTGGCGCATACACTTGTATTACTTGTAGTTGGTATTTGCTGTCCACTTTCAGTGTAAGCGACGTCACTCTGCTGCTCTCTCCTACGTACTCTATAACTCGGTCCTTGATGTTCTTGTTGACCAGAATACCACCTCCTCCAACAGATTCATTCCCTCCTATTGTGTACAGCACATGCCCACTTTCAACTGTTTCAGTTGCTCTCCTTTCTTTCGTGTTTCTGACAGTCCAATGATGTCCCACTTGAAATCTATCAGCTCTTGCTCTAGCTCCTTCTCTTTCTCTGGATCTTTCAATGTTCTCACGTTGTAGGTGCAAATATTTAATTGTACTCTTGAAACCCGGGGATTCTTAGCACCCTCTGCCTTTCGGCTGCCGGGGACTGAGGGCCGTTGTGTGTTGGGTGTATTCATGTTGTGGGTGTGAACCATGACTCACCACGCTGGTTCAGTGCGGATTAGTGAGTTGCCTGCACCCTAGATTTCTCAGGGGTGTAGGACTATGAGGCAGGTAGTACGAGGTTACATTTTACTCATAGCAGACTTGGAACCTGACCTGACTTCGAGCTCATCTTAGATTATTTTGTTAAATGATATAGTAACAATACTGCTCTTTACCTCTATTATTTTCTTTTGTTGGTCAGCCAACATTGGCTGCATTGTGAATTCCCACATTCCTTACAATAAAAGGAATTTGGATGGTCTTAAAATGAAAATCACTGGCTTTGTTATACTCAGTTGATAGTTTGACAGTCTTTGAGAGCCCTTTGCCTATTTTCTATTTGTATTCTATGTAATATTTCCAAATATTGTTTTAAAAATGTCCAACTGCTCTCTTTATTTGTTCCCACGTAAACTTTGCCTCCATCATTTCTCACCAACATCCACCGAAAAAATTCGCTTTAGTATTCTGTACGTTATTGTTCTTGATTCCTTTGTTTAAAGTAAATATTGTCGCTACTATGTATTCGATATTTCAACATATGTACAAAAGTTTAGATTTAAACAGGAGGTATTTAGAGTTGAATCCCCGCTTATATTCTTATTTGACGCCCGAAGAGAATCACCATAAGAACCTTTGGGATTCTTTGGAATGATTTGGGGAGCGTTTTGCCCTTTTGTCGCAAGGCCCTAAATCTGAAATTGAAACTTCTGAAATAAGTTTGAAACAATAGAATTTTGACAAAAAAGTAACAGCGATAGGATTCAATTATGATAACTTTCGCGAAATCCCTAGCCTTAAAGTCGCGATAAGGTGAAGGTAATCGCTATTTTTAAAGAATGACTCACGAAAGCAATAACCTCAAATATGCAAACCTTTTTGCTATCTTAGCTGGTAACTTACTCAAAATGCTTATGAAATGAAATTTGACAAGTTTAGATAAAGGCACACTTTTCATAAGCAAAATTTGCTGATTTCAATGATATATGTTGAGGTGATTTTTATATTGCGGAACCGTCTAAAAATTTAGGTTGAATATCCCATTTTCAGGTTTTCGACTGTGACAAAGCGCCGTTATCTGTGACGTCACAAAGTTTGCAAACACGGAAGCAGTTGACGTTTAGTACACAGAGGTCGTTAATTGAACTACAGTAAAAATAGCCGTAGGTGGCCAATTTTAAGTCAGGATACATACCCAATCTTTTTTAGTGCATCAAACTGTCTTTTTTTGCAAAGTTTCATACTTTTGTACCAAAGTACGACTGAAATACGATAATACCGTTTATTAAGATCTTGGGCGGTGTACCCCAGTCTAAAAATAGAACAAGGGAGCAGTTTTCAGATGGAGTCTTTATCCTATCATTTCCTGCGTATCAGATTGCCGTCTATTCAATGTTTCCTGCTATTGTACCTACTTTCGGCATAGATATCAAAATAACGTCGTTTGTGGAGTCATGCGAAAAAATCCCCCTGTCTAAAAATAGCCCAAGGGGGCAATTTTCTGTCGGGGTCTATATCCTATCTTTTTCAGCGTATGAAACTGTCCTCTTTCGCAAAGGCTAGCGCTGTAGTATTAAAGTACGATCGAGATGCAATCAAACCGTTTTTATAAGTCTGGAGCAAAGAACCCCAGTCTAAAAATAGAAAGAGGGCAATTTTCAGTTATGTTCTATATCCTATCTTTTGTACCGCATTAAACTGCCCCATGTAATAAAATTTCGTTCTACTATAGCTACTTTCAGGAGAGATGTTGTCATAATGCGTTAGGGACTTGGGGCAAAGAGCCCCATGTCTAAAAATAGCTAAAGGGGGAAATTTTCAGTTGGGTTACTTATCTAAACTTTTTCAGCGTATCAAACTACCCCTTTTTGCAAATTTTCATGCTGGTATCACAATTTGCACAATTGTTTGACTAACAGCCCTGACTAAGAGGTATGGTGTGTTTACTGCGAAGTCGGAATCAACTGCAAACCTTGTGACGTCACTGATTCTTATGCTTTATCACTCGCACTAATTGTTTTTGAAACCCCAAAAACAAATTTTCCCGTGCAAATTTTGGAGTTAATTTTCGTTTTATATTGCAACGACATGTAGAAGTTTCAGTTTCTTAAAAAAAACTATATGTGGAATTTCGTTTCATAGGCACTTTAAATCATTCACCTTTGCAAATACCGTTTTTGTTGTTATCGAAGAAGCTTTTTTGCCTTTAGGAATCCATCGCTAACGATATGGAACAGGAAGCAAGCAATAAAAAGCGGACCCTTCCTTCGTGGATGCGTGAGGTGACACTTATTCTGATCAGTTCATTTTTTTGCTGAAATCTAGAGCTCTCCTAGTTCTTTTACGAATATTTTGAGGAGTGGATGTGCGAAAGATCTAGGAAATTTTTTAATGCTAAGATTGACTGAAAAATAGTTGATGAATGATCCTCACCTGCTGACAAACTTACAGATTATTTTCTTGGGTGCCAAATGAGATTGCTCACTACAGTCATTTTTTCCTCTAACACTGGTATGCTGTGCAGTAGAAACAACGGTAATGTGGTAGGTTTGTATAGCTGTGTGTATCTAGAGGGCTGCACCGTAGATCAATGAACAAACTCGTGAAACTTTATAAAACTAGCTCAGTGTATTTTTCTCTAAAAGGTTTTATTTGTTATATAAACCCAATTATTTGTAGATTCATAAATGTACTCGTGCAGCAAATTGAAATTAGGTAATACTAAAGTACATCTACATTTATCTGTGAAGTGCTCCCTTGTTTTCAGAGAGTCGATCAATGTGATCAAATACTCCTTAGCAACGTTAGTTAGATTGTCTTAGCAACGTGTAACCTGTTGTTGTAGACAAATTTAAATATTTCAAAATTGCTGCTTTTCTTTGACAATCAACTTATGTTGCTTCCGCTAGGCTGATGCTTCTCCATCCAATGTGAAGTCAAAGAATGGCAATTATCCTGAAAGAAGCAATTTCAAAGGAAGGTAGCCAAATGTTGTGGATATTATTTGTCACGTTCTGGACAGTTCGAAAAAACTGCATTTCTTGGATACAGGAAATAGAGATAAGCGTCATTCGACTTCAGCAGGGCCGCCGGACGCAGGTTTGAACAGGGGGGGGGGGGGCAAAACGAATAAAAAGGGCACAAATATTTTATTCCGAAAAATTAGTAAGTGCCAAAAATGGTACAGATTTCACGGTAATTTAGACAATTATAAAAATTATGACACACGTTAGACATAATAATGATATTAATTTTCTTACTTTCATATTTAAACAATTTCGTCCACCTTGGAATTCGCACCATCCCCACTTAAACACAAATTTGTTCGCCTCCATGGTTAAGTCATCTTCACACAATCGGCTGAAGGTACGGGCACATTCTTCACTCTCATAGCAAATTTAATTTGCAACATTGATAAGGTTTATCTCGTCAGTCTTATGAATGAAACAGGTTTTAAACTCTCCTTAGACTTGATCCCGGGCGGAGGGGGGACTCAGTCTGTTGGTAAAACGTATTACACGTGAGTTGCGAGAAACTCGAAAAAAACTAGAATTCTGGGACATAGAATCTTGAAAATAGGGTTGCTTTTTTAATCAGTCAGAGGAAACACAAAAGAGATTTACAGATATGATGTTACAGATAATTTTTTAGATAAATCAATGGCAGATTGAAGTACAACAAATTTTGCAATACGTCTAGTCTTGTATGTTGTTCTAATCCTAGATAAGAAATTTAAGTCTTTGTTAGCATGTATTCATTGCAAGGACACAACTTTTTCATTTCTTCATAAAAAACATTGAACACAATGTTGTAAAGAAAGGAATATGTTGCAGTTATAGTTATGATTTTGTTAATATATATGTCAAGAACCACAAGGGATTATTGTTGAAATCAAATTTAGTGAACTCTGCTTTTTAAGTTGCCTATTCATTAGTTTAAGAAAAATAATGGTTCTAGCATGAATTGGTATCAGAAATTCCTGCTCAAGCTTGAATATTATCAGTGAAAAGAGTTACACAATTTTGGCAAAGTCACTGAATAGGGTACATTTTACGCATCCCAGAATCAGAGATAGGGCTCCAGTTTCTACTTTCAAGAACACACACGATATACATTGGACCAACTGACTGTGCCCGCCGGGGACTTGACCGGACCTTTCACTAATGCGTTTGTTGCTGAAGACATACTAACGAAATTTTCTCGCGAATCTGGTAGTCTCCTTCGCAGTTGATATTGTTCATCACAGGAGCTTGCGCTTTTTGCATCAAGACCAAGTAAAAAATTAAGGAATTTTCAATGAATGGTCCTCCAATAACGTCCAGAGTTATGTTATTTTACTTAGTTTATAAAGGCAGAATATCTGGCATTGAAAAAATACACGCAATATATTTCAAAAAGGGGCACTTATTTATACTTTTTGCAAACAGGGGGGCCTGTGCCCCCGTGCCCCCCCTGGCTACGGCGGCCCTGTTCAGTAATAATCTTTTCGAAAGTATGGAACGCAGACAAATGCTGGCTAAGAAGGTTGGCTCCAACAGTTACTACGTTATATGATGTTTATTGTAAAGTTTTTACACAGAAGAAAGGCAAAAGCAAAGATAAGCAAGATTACCTGACATTCTGTAAATGAATCTGTGTAATGAATACTGTTCACTATGCTTGCTCTCAATGAATTTTTTGTAGGGCCAGCAAAGTAGGTTCAGCTATCGAAAGAACAGTATATCTTATGACATCGGAAGAATTTTTATCAACTGCCCATGACATTATTCGAGAGGTTTGTGATTTATTACCGACCATATTATAATTTTGTTGCTGACAACATTTCCAGATTAGCAGTTTCTTTCATTTAGATTTTTTCTAAGAAATAGAGCATCTTTTGTTTCACTGGCGGACATTTTTTCTTGATTCGTAGGAAATTTGATTTTAGAATTTGGCTGCGTTGAAAAAATTCTTTTCTAGCCTCTTTCTGATTATCGCACTTTGATTTGTCTTTCGATGTTACCTGTTTTCTAGAATGAGATGATTGATAATGATGAATCAACACTGGCGATGAAACGTGTTGACGAACAGCAAGACAATCCTGTAGTTCACGCTTTGGCTGGCAATAAGCTTGAGTGACAGTGTACAATTAAGCACAGTTGTTCCATTGTTACCTGCTCTGTAAATACAATCATTGAATACAGTTTATTAGTATTCAATGAAAATTAGTTGCGCTCGATTTTGTAAAGAGTTGAACCTACTTTACACATTATTGCTGACATACAATATGACAAGTAGCAATGCATACGTAGGATCAGTTTATCTCAGCCTTGATAAGAATATGATTGTTTTTGTTTTGCATGTAAAAAGAAAGAAACTTAGTTGAAACTATATAATAAGATATCGACTGATACTTAAATGTGCAAGTAAATTTTAACGAGGTAAACGAAACTGTCAGTCCCCTTATAAAACATTTTCATAAATGAAATCGTTAACATTGATCAAATTCAACTGTGTTACGATGCCGTGTAACGATACTAATACAATTTGATAGAAGGCCATGATAAGGAAAACATGGCCGCTAAACTTTAACAGGAAATAAATGTAAAAAATATCAGTGGTTTCAAGACAACTTCAGTGTAGGCAAATGCAACCTAACGGTGATAGAAGCAAGTCCAAACATTGCTGAAATTTTTTGTGTGATTGTAAACAAACAGATAATAAAAGAAGAAGAAAAGTGAAATTGTAGTAAGTAACAATAGACAACAAATTAAAATTTGACGACAACATTAGATATATGCAAATGGTAGGTAAAGAGATTTAGCAAGTTAATATATTGCTTAAGCTTTAAAAGCACCTTATTTTAATGCAGATAAACGGACACTGTTCATGAATAATTTTGCTATGCCATTTTTCCAAATTACTATCTCTTCATGTAGATTCATTGCAGTAATAATAAACATTCATGAAAGAGCACTGTGAATAGCCAATAACGATTTGTCATTTAGCTTTTAGCAATTACTTTTTAAAGATAAATACAGAGTAGAAGAGCCTACTGATTACGGACCCTGAGATGCAAAGTTTTGGTTGTTGAGCTAGCAATGACTTCAATTCCAAACACAGCATAGATATATGTATAAATGCATGCATGGATATGAAACATTAGTATACCTATATTGGTACCCGCCCCTTTCCAATGGGTACACAACTCATACACGAAACTTGGTCACAGGTCTCCCAATGGTAAAATATTGTGCGACAACACCCAATGATCTTAGGCTGAGGTTGGCACATTTTCTTAGTTTTTTGACAAATTGTGCTTGTCTTTTATCTATGTTTTTAATCAAATATTGAAAATTAAACAGAAAAATGCAAGAGGTCGTGTGCCGGACAACCACAATTGTGGTCAGAGGTTCTTGGCTGTCTTTTTTGTCAATTGGAAAGACAAAGATAAAAGGGTTGTGGATGGTATATTTTGACAAAATGAAAAAGGTTTTATAGACTATTTTTGATGGCCCATATCTTACAATTAATTTTACGAATGTAATACCGCAACTGCTTGTGTATGTTTTCACATCTTTCAACTTTCTATCAATTGCAAAATTAAACGAGGGAATTTTTCTAGGGAGCATATAAATAGACAGAAGATATTGAACAGACGAGCTTCATACCGAACTTAGTCTTCTGGTGCTTCTCTCTAAAGTAAATTGCCCCCTTCGGCTATTTTTAGACTGGGGTACTTTGCCACAAGACTCTAGCGGCGATATTACAATATCTCTGCTGTAAGTAAGTACAGTAACATGAAACATTGCAGCAAGGGGCAATTTGATCCGCTAAAAATGATAGGATATAGATCCCAACTGAAAATTGCCCCATTGGGCTCTTTTTAGACCAGGGTACTTAACCACGTGACTACGCTAATGACGTTATTTCGATATCTCTGCTGAAAGTAGGCACAATGGCTAAGTGGCAATCTGATACGCGGAAAACGATAGGATATAGACCCCATCTGAAAATTCCCTCCTTGTTCTATTTTTAGACTGAGGTACTTTCGCCAAACCTTTATGGACGGTATTATCGTATCTCAGTCGTATTTTGGTACAACAGCATGAAACTTTCCAATCAAGGGCAGTTTTATGCGCTGAAGAAGATAGCACATTGACCCAAAATGGAAAATGCGCCCTTATTATATTTTAAGACTGGAAGACCTAACCCAGACCTCTCTCTGGTTGCCAAAAAGGCTTTTCACGACAAAAGATATCCTATAAAACTGTTTTTTTCTAGAGCCTAAAACAGTTTATTTACCTTCTTTTGGATTTTGAAAACCCTTGTTACAACCCTTCTTTCTTCAACAAAAGCCTTTGACCGATCCTACAAGCAAGCGAAAATAAATCGATCTGTTTCTACTTCTTGCCAAAAGACTTTTTGCGCATTATATGACCGGAAAATCTTTATTTGCCACGACGGGGGAAGCAGTCGCAGCTAGTTGTTTAGCCGATGAAGAGAATGAAGAAGCATGAAGAAGCAGATACAGAAATGACATGTTTCTTCACGTAACAATGCAACAGGTGCAGGACATCGCGATATCACGATTCGAACTGTAGATGCCCATATGGTAGCTCTTGCTGTATCTTTATTTCAAAGGTTAAGTGTTCAAAAGTTGTTGATAGAGCTTGGAGCAAGAAACAATTAACGGTGGATTCCTGTTCATGGGAATGCGTCAAAGCGGCCTGCTAATGTCAACGTCACAGTCAAACGACAGGACATGCCTTCCAGCTTGCATCTTATAGGGTAAGGTTAGTTTTCTTTGTGATCTGTTGAATTTTTACGCTCTGCTCTGTAAAATGAGACGGGGACAGATGCTAGTAGCATGGCAGAATATACTCGGTATAAATGAACTCGAACGGGTTCAAGATAACAGAGCTGTGTAGCCATCGTGGATAACCTTGTCTGAACCACTGAAAGCTTTTCGGAAGTTAGTTAATCGCAACTGTAGGAACAATCACAAGAGAAGGTTCAAATGCAAGCAGTTTATTCTGCAGTGTACTGAAATTTGCCAATGCTCATGCCAGTGTTTTGATGTCTAGTTTTGGTATGGTGATATATGTGTGTTATTACCAAAAAACATTCATTCTGTTTACTTTGTAGCTTTATAAAATTTGTCTCTAAATATTGTGCAACCAGATAGCTTTTAGCTGGATTCCATACAAAACTGTCTCTTGCCTCTAAGTTTCACACTGTTGTACCAAAGTACGACTGAAATACGATATTACTGTATATTAAGGTCCCAAAGTATCCCAGTCTAAAAATAGAACAAGGGGCCTTTCTAAAGTTAAGGTCTTTATCCTATATTTTTTAGCGTATCCAACTGCAAAGTTTCCTGGTATTGTATTTACTAGCAACAGAGATATCGAAACAACGTCGCTTCAGGAGTCTTTGGGCAAAGAAACCCAGTATAAAATTGCCGAAGCCGAAGGGGGCAATTTCAAGTTGAGATTCATATCCTATCCTCTCGAGCGCATCAAACTGCCCTTTGTTACAAAGTTTCATACTGTTGTACCAAAATACGACTGAGATACGATGATAACGTCTAAACAGGTCTGGAACAAAGTACCCAGTCTAAAAATAGAAAAGGAGGGCAATTTCAGCTAAGCTCTAAATCCCATCTTTTGTACCGTATCAAACTGCCCCCTGCTGCAAAGTTTCGTGCTATTGTACCGACTTACAGAAGATATATTGTAATAACGCCGTTAGGGGCTTCGGGCAAAGCGGGCATTTTTCGGTTGGGGTCCATATCCTATCTTTTTAGGGTATCGAATTGCCCCTTTTATGAAATTTCATTCTGGTATCACAATTTGCACAGTTATTTGACTAACAGCCCTGACTATTGAAATAAGCTCAAGAGGGTGCGAAAATTTTCGAAAAATTGTGCTCACTGTGAGTACAGAAATGTTCGTATTCTGCGGAGGCGTCTCTGGCTAGATCTCTTTTTCAACCAGAGAACGTTGGCAACAGACAACAGTTTTGAACAAGCGGGAAAACAAACCAGCACAGTGGTCGTAATGAGAACATTAAAAATTCAGGAGAGATGAGACTGGCCTTTGTTTTTGACTGAAATCCACATGTGTTATTCTTAGCACCAGGATTCCTCTGTATTACTGTCAAGATATTATCTACTTTAAATCCGTTGAATTGTCAACAAAGAAATGGCCTAAAATTACATTGCACTAACTTCAAAGCAAAATATATATTTTATTGTTATGAGTCACTTTGACACCACAGAAGAACTAGATAACATAGAATACCTTCAACAACAAACCCGGGATCCGTTTCAGCTTGAGCTACTTGATGCAGTAAAACGCAGGCAGAAGAAGGAGACAGGGTTTGCAGATGGAGAGGCTAACACTCAAAGACACTCGAAAGAACTTGACATTAGAATGTCGAAATATTTAGGAAATAGACAATCACCATACAGAAAACACAATCAAATCGAGGAATCACCTTTTGATGGAGAGGTCTCTAGAACAATGTCTCTTGGCACCAGTACCGTAAACAATAAACGCACAACACATTTAGATAATTCAAAATGGAGTCCGTCCATTTCTGTTGATAATGAAGAGCATGAAGAAGATGACCTCGACAACGAAAGTGACGAAGACGATGATGGAGTTGTTATAGGGAATATCAGGAATTCACCAATAAAACAATATACACAGGGCCTTAGTGCATCACAACCCCCTGAAAATACCGATGCTAGTAAAGAAAGTCTTGGCCTAAAAACCAGAAGAGCAAGTGGAAAGGAGAATGAACTTGGTAATTCTACATTTATCAATTTACATTATCTTTCTCACTATAGTTAGGTGCTCAGTTCCCAATAGACAGCAGAGCTTTGGAGAGTGTTTGTGTGTTTTAGTGTTTTGGTGTGTAGAACAGGAAAGCTGCTACAACAAGTTTCATGCTCAACATGATCATCAGGAAACTTGTTACTAACTTCTACTTTTCTTCTACCTCCTTTGGAATTCATAATATTGATGTTTTTATTTGTCTTAACAGAAGTAAGCAGTACTATAAAACTATACCATTTTTTCCCTATGCTGGTTTTCAAAGGTCATTCTTGTTCTTTCTGGAGTGTGTCTTTTGTTCTTGATTTAAGGATGATTGCAATTCTTTCTACTCCCTACTCTTGTCTTTCCATGGCATCTTACTCAACAATCTCCATTTGTTAGCTTCTAGAGATTTCCATTTGTTGGCTGATTTGTTTCCCTTTGCACATTTGTATAGCCTTAGTTTTTTCTGGATTTTAACCTTTTCTTTTAATCATCAAAATTTGTTCATGAAATCTGACTATGTTATCTTCAGTTGGAAAGTCTTCATGGGCAAAAATAATTTCTTATGTACATATAATTTCTATTCTGTCCCTTTGTCTAATGAAGATGTTAGAAATGTAGTGGTCATAAAAATATTGAAGTATGTTCTGCTGATCAAATTACCTGAGAGACCCAAAATTATTTTTATGCAGGCTTTTTTATTTCTTGTGGGTGATCCCCATTGCCGTCACTGTCCCCAAATTATTGATGTAGGCTATTAAACGTCCTTGCAAAAACATGTATTGCCTGCAAGAGAAAAGTCAAGCACTTAGGGAAAAGTTAGCAACAGCTTCTTGCGGCGGCATCAAGGATTTCCATTGAGGCCTTTTAGCTGATTGTATTCTTGAAACACCAGTGCTATCAAAGTTGGGGCCATTGATGGGGGTAGAAAACCACCGCTCTGTTCATTTTTAGCCAAAATTCTCACCTTAGAATTGTTGAAAAAAGCTTTATTCAAAGATGTTTTTGCAAGATAGCAGGTGAAGGATTCCACAAATCCTTAAACTTTGTTAAAATTCTGTATTCCTTGCGTCATTTTCAAGAAAATATGCATTCAGCAAATGTGTAGAATTCTAGACAGTGTTTTTTATTGATTTCAAGTTTTGTCCTATGTTTTTACTTAGCTGGTCAAACTTTTTGATAAAATTATCCAAGAAAAACCCAAACTCAAATTTACTTGTTAGCATGTAGTTATAAAGATTTTAGAAAACACATTCCTGCATTCCAACCTTTGAACATTCCACATTCGATTTTTTCAAGATAAGGAGTAGTTGATACCCTAATTCTCTCTCAGGTCCTTAAGGACTCTGTTCAACAGATAGGGTTGGACAGGTAATCACCTTTGTAAGCTGATCCACAAAAGCAGTTTGCGGCCCTTGGGAAAATTTCTTCACAAAAAGGCCTGTTTTTATGTCTTCTCTGGAAACTTTTGTGGCTGAGCATTAAGCTTGAAATTCTGCATCATCATTTAAGGAAGATTTGCATTCCTTGAAGCAAGTCATTTCTGTTTATAGTATTTAAAGCCCATACCTATCCAGAAAATATGCACTTTAGCAATGAAACTTCTGACATTTGCAGGACTATTCTTGTGGGCTCTTATTATGTCATCTCCTGATCTTGTTCCTGTAACTGCAAATCTTCTCCATACTGCTCTGTCCATTACCATGGATGTTTTTTGTTGCTGGGTTATTAAGCCATATTTTGCAACTAACTTTAGTTGTATTCTCAATGTCTTATTTTGAAAATTTAACAAAACTGGAAGATATTTTGCTTTAAGGCAATTTAAATGAGATATTGTTTTTTTGACGCCGTGCAGTTAATTATGAAAATATGCAAAATTTCTAGGTGGACCAGCCAATTCCCTCCTATTTTGTAGGTCATGAAGATCAATTATTAAAAACCAGCATGCAGCATAAGTGCCATTTTTTAGATATGATTACTTAAAATATTGGATCATTTCTTTGTAACACTGACATTATTTGAAGTTTACTCACATAACTACATACATTTTGCATAAAAAAGTTAGCGAATCAAGCTTCCAGTTCATCCCACCACAGTCGATGACTAACGTGTTTTTCGTGATTGACTGGATTGTGAACAAAGTATTGCATGATTGATTGGCGGCATCACTGTTCAGTGTCTCCCTTTGCCCTTTGTAAGCGACTGCAAAAATGTTTGCTCCTTTTCTTTTCAATACAGAATCGTTGTATAGGGTCTTGTTTATAAAAATATACCAAAACCAAATTTTCTCGAAATATTGCTTTCCAGATTCTTACATCTCTTCATCATTTTCTAAGATTTTGATATTCTCAAATTGTATGGTTTGTTTGAGTCAAAGCTGCTTGCATTTGTCCATGAGTCAGATAATAGTACCTTCCCTATCTTTAGTCATAATGTTATTAAACTTATTTATCTATTCATCAATATGATACATTAGAATCTTCAGAAGGTGATTTTTTGAAGACTCAAGAAAACCCCTTGTATTATGGTTAGAGATTCACTCGATGTGCATATGGTTTTAGACTCCTTGAAACAAATTCTTTCTTTCAGTAAACGATCCCGTTTGACTAAAAATTTCCATCAAACGCTTCAGGAAAATCGATAGAATAACAGTCATTTTTAAATATTTATCTTTTAGGTCAATAATAATAATAATAATAATAATAAATAATTTGTTTAAAGTTGGCGTATTAAATGAACGGCTGATAGCTATAAAGAAGCTAATTAAGGCCAACTATCTATAAAGAGTTAGTATGAAATAAAAATATATGATACAATATTAAAAAGGTTTAAGGTATAATGTTCTAAATAAAACCTAACCCAGCAATAAATTTTTTACACAATCTACAGTCGCATTCTATAGGGTGTGCTCTTAATTCTTTTTTAAATGTTGCCAATGATTGGGACTCTCTTATACTGTGAGGTAGTGTTTGCCACAGTTTTTGACCTAGATATCTCACAGTTTCTATACCATAAGAAGTTGTCCTGGCTTTTGGAATGCAAAGATTATTTTTAGTTCGCAAATCATAATGTACATTTCTTGTTTCAATGTTTTTGCTAACACAGAAAATTGGCTATTGCTACCTCAAACTCTTCGTGTTTAACATAGTCCACCAGTTCGCCAAATAACTTTTTGTCATACAATCTCATTCAAAAACTATTTTTTTGCAAAGTATGTTGATATTGCGCAAAGGACGGAATATTTTTATTATAGTGACATCTTTTTTGCAGGGTTGCTGAAAGCTCATTTAACAGAGGAAGAGTCTCTATCTCAAAGACGCAAGTCCACAAAGATGCAAGGAGGAGGTTCCATTGAAGAAAGGGAAGTAAGTACCAACCGTGATGAAAGACGAGCTTTGGAAGAAGGAACAAACTTCGAAAGTAAATCGCAGCATCTTAGAAGCACTAATAGTCACGTAGAGCCTTCCCCCAGAACTAAGAATGAAATAGATGATATATTTGGCCGGGGAGCAACTAGAAAACCAGATTCTTCACAGGAAAGTGAAGGCAACACTCGAATGAACTACCAGAAGAAAACTGTCGCTAAAATAGACGATTTTTCTGTTGAAAAAGTTTGTTCTGAGACGGAGACAAGCGGGCTTAGATCTCGTTCAGGATCTAAAAGGGGGCAAGAAACTGCACATCTAAGTTCCGAGAAACAAAGGTCTCGCAGTGGTTCAGGTAGAACCACACCATCAAGTGAATTAGAGTCTACAAAAAAGCCTGTACCGCGCAGGATGGAGCAGGGTTTTGAAAAGTCTCGATCCGGTAGAGCATCGCCACTTGATGCTCTTTTCTCAAGTCCTAGCAGAAGGACCTTGAAAGAAGACCAAGAAACTGCTACAGCCTATGACATTGAAAGTTCTAGATCTCGTACCAGTTCAGGGAAATCATCACCGACTAATGAGACCATTTCAAACTCAGAAATAATACAAAATGGTGGTAAAGAAAGACCAAAATCAGCGGGGAAACAAAATATTAATGCAACTAGGAATCCGAAATCTCGAAAGAGCGAATTCAAGGAAAAAAAGATAGAAAATCACATGTTTGATCAACAAGGTCCTTCAGAGCAAACAGAAAAGCAAAGTAAAGACCGAATAGATACAGACATAAGACGTCATAAGAGAACGAGCTCTTTCGATAATGGTTTGTCAAACGAAGGCAGGCCCCGCTCAAAGTCGGAAGCGAGAAACTCTAGCTATGGTGCTCATGGAGATGAATCCAGATTGAAAAGGATTGGATCTTTACGGTCTTTACCTGATAAAAAGCAGCTTTTAATAGACTCTGATGAAGAGGATGATTCTATTGGCATTAAAAGGTCTGGCAGCGCAAAAAGAAATCATCAAAGTGAGCAGTCAAGTGGTGGTCTGACCAGTACTCCTGGCATTAGACACTCGCTTGTTCCTGATGCTTCCAAAAAGACACCGTTGTCTGAAAAACGAGAGCGTGAGTCGAGAGTGGAAGGAAGCAGAGAGGATAGAAATGCGTTAACCAACGGCGTGAAGATGTCATCAAAACAGTTTTCAAGTAGCGACAAAGAATCCTTTAAATTGAAGATCAAAGGTATGTTCTGTTCCTCGATATCTTTTTTGTAAATAAATTTTTCTTTTACTCCTTATGGATTTGCAACTGAAGTTTATAAAGTATTTAGATGAAAAATAACCAAAAGTGCGAAAGAAAGATATGGAAAGGAAGCACTGCGTCTAACCCGTAGTTCGCCTCGCCTAGTTTTTAGTTTGTTGACCTTTTACCGTAACATTGCACATTGTGTTTTTCATTGAATGTGGAAGTGAGGAAAGGAAAAGTACCTACATGCCTTCAAATATTCACAGAGGAATGCATGAAATTTTTTTGAGCAAGGTCGTAAAAGCTCTAAGGATAATGTGGATTTCGGTAAAAAATTTTCTTATCTGTTGTCGACAGAAATGGTTTTTAGGCTTATTATTTTTTTCTGCAATGAAATTTCTCATTTTTGTTGTGTTTTTTTAGTATCTAAACAAATAAGCTCACAGTTTATCTGTCTGGGTTCCCTTGTAATTGAGATTGGCTTTTGTGATCCATGGTGTTCATTAATGTTAAAAGTAGGATTCCACAAAGCTTGTACAAGGTTTTTTGGAGGTAGAACCTAACCATATTAGTGTACCCAGCTTCTACACTATCTTGAACAAACGTTTGCCGTCTGATCGCCAACTTATGTACATCATCAAAATGATCTATGGGCACATTGAGCTAAATTTTAAGAAAATGAATTTATAAGCAATATTAATAAGGCCAAGCAAGCATTTAGGTTTTGTATGAGTCATCATTGATTTGAACCGCAATTCGTCGTAGGTCGGTCAGACGGCCATGGAGTGAAGCCCAGCCCTATGAGAGCAACTGTAACTGTAGAAGGAGCTTCTTCTGCGCCTAACAAGAGCCGGAAGGCAGGAAACGCGTTGTCTCCACGGGAAACAAAGAAGAGCCCTGGCAATAGAAACATGTCAAAAAGATCGCTATCCTTTACAAACATAAGCAATATCAACCCTAAGTCACCCTTCAGAGATACTGAAGATGGCGAAGCTACACGAAAAGTCCAGTATGTAGACTCTAGCAGTTTAAGGGAACAGATTTATTATGATTGGCTCAAGCAGAAATCATCAAAGACAAAGGCTGAGATAGCAGAACTGAAAAAGAGAGAGAAAGAAAAAGAAGAAGAGGCCGGGCGAGAGAAGAAAGACAAGGAGATTATGGTATGATTTTTCCCATGAATTACTTTAAATCAGTTTTACTTTCAAAGTTTTAAAATAGCTTCTCTATCGTCCTGGTCGTGCGACCTCACTAGAATTTTTTCAATTTCAATAACACGTACAGATTTTCCAATCGACGTCGTTCTACGAAACGGTTATCAAAGAGAATGCGTTAATTGTCGTATCATCGCTTGTTTCAGTGTAAAGAATCAGGTCAATAATGATTATTCATACCAGATCTGAAATGGTGTTTGTGTTGATGACAGGTTTAGAGAATGCAGATTTATTTGAAACGCGGCAGTGTTTTCAGGGCCTAAAACGTTTTGAGCATTTGTCATTAGATAATTTTACCTTAGCAAAAATTTCTATCAAGAAGACCTTGTTAAAGGGTTTCTATCAAACGGGACATTCCGTCTGGAAACACGCCTGAATGGAAGTTCTTTTGATATATGAAGAGGCGTTTAACAAGGAAATCACTTTGTAGACAAACAATATTTTAAGTTATTGTTGTCAACTCAAATTTTTTTCAATTGATGTATCTTTTATAAACGCAAACAAATAATAAAGGCTATTTCTTAGAGTTGTATCGCTACAATTTTTTGAATAAAGGATAGCGAGGCCGAAGAAAACAAAATATGTTACAAATGGCAGAGCAAGAATTGCTCCATAAAAATAACATGCCACAGGCCTTAGTGAGTCAGTCATGAGAGCGTGTTGGGCAGTTGGTGCATTGGCACGAATCGTTCAAGCTAACATCCATCTCCTCTAGGAAGATGCAACGCAAAAACCCATCTTTAATTGTAATTTTGTGCCGGGAATGGACAAGAAAAAAGATCCCATTGTCCACTATATGCCGATGTACTTTTCCAAATTAAATGCATCAAACCTCAAAAGATTAAAAGATGTCCAAAGTTATAAGAAGCTTTCACGATGTAGGAAACTCGCAATTTCAGGGGTAGGGTTAGGGTAGAAACAGAATGAGGGTGATGGTAGATTTCCGTAGAACAGAGACTTGTAATGAGACTTCGCAAGAAAAGTGAGACCCACGTTATGCTGAATCCGAAAATTCCCCCAAGTTCAACCAAGGAAACTCAAGTGCTATGAAACCACACACCTAACCCTATACTTCATCACCAAACCCTAATGAGACCAAAATACCTCTCAGCATTGCATATGAAACGACAACATCAAAATATGATTAAGCACGTCTAAAAGGCAATTGTATTTAGCAAACAATAACAGCTCAAGTGAATTAACTAAACACACCCTCGAAATTAGAAAAAACTCTGTTAAAATTCCATTGAATCATCATGATTTATCAGACCACTTATGAAGGTACCACGAATTGCAGGACAAGTCTAGCAAAAGTCACGTCAAAAAACGTCTATCTTTGTTATGAGCAGAAGCATTCCCTCACGTTTGCAAGACAGTTTGGAGTTATCATTATGATGCAAGATTCCCCATTCAATTGAAACTAACCAAGATAAACGGAAACTGTTTCCCTTCATTTCCAGTTTCATTTCCTGGCTTAGGCCAATTGCTGTACACATTTCGTATCGAATCTCAGTACCATAACAAAATCATAGTTATTATCCATTCGATTTTCAGTTTTGCAGTTAATACACAACTTGTTGAGTTTATCAGGTTTATCTAAGCAGCAGAACACCTCCCGCTATTAGCCCAGTGTGCAAATTAGGTTGAAAACGCACAATATCTCGTGATTTTGGTTTATTTGCAAAACTGTGATACAGCCCCTTTTACCACACTCCACCTTAATTCAAAATATTGAAGACTCAGCATGGCTATCCAGGTCTTGAAATAATAATGGTACAATATTTTATGTCCATGGTCTCACCTTATAATATTTTTGCCAGCCCCTTAAAATTCTGTTTCCGAACATGTTCAGCTTTGTGGCTGCTTTTTGTGGAAAATGCAATTTCAAAAAATTTCCTGTATCAAAAATCCTTTAGTTTTATGGAGAGATAAAAGAAGATGTCTGTGTTCTCTCCTTCTTTCAAAACATTTTTGCTAGGGTTTTTACTTATTTATTGCATTTTAATAGCTGTGAAACGCAAATTAGAACTCAAAACATTTGACAGCATTGCAATTCTTTTCTTTTCTTTCTTAGTCACAAAAAGCTTTCGAAGCTTGGAAAAGTAACAAAGAAGAAACAATAAAAACGAAACAGTCGTCTTTGAAAGAACAGAAAATCAAAGAGAAGGAAAAGACGGATGAAACTCAGCAGAAGAAATTAGACGCGAAAAAATACTTTGAATCTTGGAAAAAGCAAAAGGATGAGGAACTGATTGAAAAACATCGAAAGAAAAAAGAAGAAGTAAGAGAAAAAAGAAAGAAAGAAGTAGAAGAAAAATATGAAAAAAGGGATAGCTCGAAAAAAGTTTACGAAAACTGGTAATGATCAGTCTTCAGTTGGGTTGGAGGGGGCACATGTAAAAAAACCACCTCCCATTTGCTAAATCATGAAGAGTTTGTTCCATGTGTCCCTAATTCGATTATTTCATTTCCTGAAGTGTGCAGTTGCTACATTTCACGATTATATTACATGCATATCCGTTGCATTCGTACTGAGGAAGAAACGAGTTTTTGTCTGAATTTCTCTGGCGCGTAATGTCTTTTGGGTAAAATTACCACTTTTTTATGTTTTAACATTTGTTTTACCATTTTGTTTACGAAGGAAAGCAAAAAAAGATGAAGCACTAAAAGAAAAAGCAAAAGAGATGAAAGAAAAAGAGAAGGAAGAAAAACTAAAAGCAATTGAGAAAAGAGAAAAGAAAAGAGCTGCGGAAAAAATGTTTGAGACATGGAAGGAAAAGAAAGTCGAAAGCCCCAGGGAAGAAACAAAACTTATACAAAGGTATGACAGTTTTTAATTATCCTTTGTCGTTTAGATTTAAGAGACATACAAAGATACATCTTGAGTAATGAGAGAAATTGTACCAAGTGCATTGCATAAACGTTTCAACAAATCTTTTCTATAATAGGCAGGATGTTGCCTAATGCAATGCGAGAGAAACCAATCATATGAACGATTTTTTAATTGTATGAACTACAAGGCCTGCATCAATGGCATAAAATGCCTGCATCAATGACATAAAAGGCCCCACACAAAGATTTTATTCATTCTGGTGTCGTGGTAGTGTAGCAAGTTCGAGAGTGATTAAATTAACAACTTTGCTGAGTTTTATCAAAAGTCTTAAAACTTGTTTAGCTAGTGTATATGCTTGGTCTTGCTATCAAAAGGTGTAATATAGTTTAGCACCTGATTACACAATGGATCTTGTTCTGGAAGTTTTCACGAAACAGCTAGTATTGACCAATCATGAAAAACTGTACTTGGCATTCACACCTATTTGTTAGTCAACTCAGCGGATTATAAAGGTAAGCAAGTGATATTGCATTGTGTCAACTGAGATGATTTTGTCTTACATGAAAGTAATACAAAAAGTTGGCAGTTTGATGAAAATCTCAATGGAAAGTGCCTGCTTAATTGGTTGAAAGCTATCTTAAAAAATTGGAGCTTTGTGCTTTCTGTTGTTAAATTGATTGGTGTCCATTTCAACCCCTGAAACATCTTGTGCACAATTATTGCTTTTCTTGCTTTATAAAATCTCAGTCTTTACTTTGTTTAAAAGCATGCTACAAACTTTCTTCTTCAGAGCATGGTGCCCTTCAAGTCGAAACACAGGTCACACAATACCTACAGACGTGAAGCCTGTTGTACAAAGAAATCCTCCCAATAGGACAAGAACATTAAGTGCATCTGCAAGGCTACAAAACTTAACTAACGGCTCAACCTTCAAAAAGTTGTGAGTTTTTAGAAAGAATTATTTTATAACAGTACCAATGTTATGATGTTTAAGTATTTTCAAATACGAATCATATGTTATTTTATAAAGAGATCCTTTTAGGGCGAGCATTACATTACCTAAGAAGGTTTGTGAGGACTAAAGTTTAAAAAGCAGCGCTTTCTGATTTCTTTGTAAAGCATTGCTGTACTTAGGTTGATTTCAAATAGCTGCTTTGTCCTGTTTCTTTGTTTATTAGATATACAAACAACTGAACAAATCTAATCTAAATAAAATATAAACATTTTAGATAGCATACATTAGATTAGTGCTAAAAATTTCATTAAGGTTTTATAAGTATTCTGGATTTTAATTGTTAATGTTGTTCTAAGTTTAACTGCTTGCCAATATCACATAAAGATCAAGTAAAGCAAAAGACTGCCTTCTTTAAAAACTTCTCATGTGAAAAATGAAAATTCATTCAAAGTACTATTTCTATCTGATTTTTACTGGTGGGTTCTAGGGTATGAAATAATTCAATTTTCCAGTTACAAGCTGCATGATGTGGTTGTATTTCCATCCTTGGTAACCAAGGTAACCAGACTTCCACTTTTTGGCACTTCAACTCCTTGAGTCCAATTATAAAACAAACTACAAAGAAGAAAATATTCACAATATACAAGTGTGCAGCCAGACAGGTTGTTTTAATGAAGAAAAATGAGGCAGGTTTCCCTTGTTTCAGAATAGCCAACAAGTTGCTAAGTTTTACCCTGATGAATATTGAGACAAACCAATAGATAAAATGAAGCACTTGATTTTGTTTTTGCAACAACTCACTGTCCTGATCTAACCTTTAAAGTGATTGAAGTGAAAAAGTGAGAAACAATCTTTTTTCTTGGGAAATCATTTTGTACATCGTATCTGAGTGCATCAACATTTCAAAGCACCTACATGAATAGACAATCTAATGTTGAAATCCAAAACTTTCTGATGGCAACTTCAGTGCACATTTACAGGACCTACTTACTGAGCATAACACTGAAGCAAAAACGCCATAGCTATTGAATCCAGTTGACTATTTAGTGGTTAGACATAAATAAATTAAATAAATTCAAATATTTATAGATCAATGCAGCATGTTTTAAATGGAGAGCCTATTGAGCAAAATCTTCGAAAAGTTCTACTTTGCACTTAGTAATTAAAATATTTTTGACAATACCATCCAAATGGACTAGTTTGCCAGGTGGAGTCCTTTTTCAGCCTAATTTGCACTGATTTTCAATTTAGGAATAAAATCTAAGAATTTTTCTGCAATTATACAAGAGTAATCTTTCAAGGTGGATATGTCAAAAATATTGCCTGTTGCTTACTTTGATATGTATTCCAGTGGTGTCCAGGAGGAAAAGTCTGCATTTGGCATGCCCTTTCTATTCATGGGTGTATCAAGTGTTATTCTGTAATAACAAGCAAATCACAATAATTCAACATAGCTAAAGTTTCAGTCACCAAGAAAATGTTTCCTTCACATGGATATTCTGATAAAGTTAGGCAAAAGCTCTACCAAAATAATATTTTAAATTACTGTATCCATTATAAATCACATATTATAAATAGCGAGAAAATCAAGCATATTCCATTTGAAAGAAAACATGTCTTTCTCAATTTGCACATTCCATGAAACAAAAGCCCTTTGTTCAGCCTTTGCAAGTTGTTTACTTGATCTCTGAAAACAGGATCTTAAATGAAGGTCAAAAACTGGTTATTTTGGGCCCAGTTAAAAAGCTGACAGACACCAATGTAAAGTTGAGGTTGGTTCTTTGCAGTAAAATTAAATGGCTGCTGCTGCCGTTGTTGCTGCAATTGCTGCTGCCATTGCTGCTGCCATTGCTGCTGCCATTGCTGCTGCTGCCACTTCTACAACATGCAGAAGGGCAGCTTTGGCTATTGTTCTTGAGAGCTTTATCTTGATGTTTTTCTTCTTGATTTTTAACAAAGATTTCCATGCATTCCCACTCTACTATTTATTCAAGATATGGGAAACCCTCAACTTGATGCCATTCATCACGCATTTTGTCTCTGTGTTATTGATAACAGTCCTTTTCGTTTAGCGCGTGCGATCGCACCCGCACACGCCTGCACACGCGCAAGTTAAATTGCGCGTGCTTTTGACCACACGCGCAAACAGGTGTTTTTGCAGTTTTCTGTTAAAGGGCCTCTCCAGCCAAATTTTGCACTTGCATTTTATTTACAATTTTTATAAAGAAGTTCAGCCTGCTGATCACGAATTCGTTATTTGTTTTCGATATTTTTTTACAGTTTGTGAGATATAAGCTCTTGCATTTCGATAATTTAATTGAATTAACCGACACAAATTTTTGGTTTGGTGACACTGTGACGCAACTTTGACGTCACAGTGTATTTCGGATAGTCTCGCCTCAAACCGAATCGAACGACGGCGGTTCGCAAATTGAACACTGCAAGTGATGGTACTCTCAGTTCTGTTCCACCAGCTTTTCGTTTGAGCATTTCAGACACCAATTCTGAAGCCTTTAGTTGTTAATCGTTTCTGGAGAACAACTGAAGTGACAATTTCGATTAATTATACACGAGGGAAGAGCTGGAACAGGATCTGGAACTGGATGCAGTTATCAACGCGTGACCATGAGTCCTTCACGCTTCGGTGGAAGATATACGAAATTCATGGCGAACGAGAGCCGCACATTGTGACGTCAGAATGTCACCAAACTGATTCGGCTTTTGTCGTTTTTTTTCTCGGAAAGGTGCAACTTTAAAGCCTTACAACTTCTAAACTAATTGGAATTTTTCAAAAACAATGACTTTGTCATAATACACGCACCAGATGCTAACTTTGAAGTCATTAAAAAAAAATTTTTTTTGCTGGAGAGGCCCTTTAACATCAATTTCCCATGGTCTCATGATTGTTTATCCTTTCCCTTGTTACTTGATTCGCACTTTTGACCACAATATGATTTTTCCAATTTTCGGAAGTGATGCTTGGCTTTTGACTGAGTGCTCCATTCAACTTAGCGTCTCGTCTTTCAGCTAAGTCGCCATTAGCATGTTAAGTGTAATGACTGATTTCCTGTCAAAACGTAATTAGGCCCTGAAAGCAAGTAGCTGTTGGAAACAATTTTTAATTGCTCTTGTAACTTTGGAGAGTGACGACGACTTTTAAAAGATGGCTGCTAAGGGCAACAACATCTGTTATGTATTGATTAATCGAGTTTTGCTCTTGCACGTATTCGAGTGGCTTTTTCCTTCTTGCTCCTTTTACCAATTTTTTCAGGCTTGTACTTCAAATTTTCTTACAAGTGCGATCGCACGCGCAAATTTGTTTACATATGCGATTTGCCACACACGCGTAATTTTGCTCACGAAAAGGACTGTGATAAGTAGCACTATCAGTTTTTACAGTGTTGTTCTGCTTGCTATTTGGTGTTTGATAGAGAAGTAAATAAATATCATATAAACTGTGGCATGTGACACTTGCTTCTCACTTTGTTTTGATCTGAATTTCATCACTTAATTTCAGTTCCAGGAAAGGAAATCTTTTTTGAATGATCTTAATTGTTTTACTCTTTTTCCTGAAATTATGAAAGGCAACATTCCAGAAATTATTGATTTTAGGCTTTTTGTTGGAAAAATATATAGTATTTTTTTTATAATTTTTATTTGGATATCGATCTGAATAGAAAGGTTGTTGAGCCATGGTCACTGATGCCAGAAATACCCTCATTGGCCCTTTTTAGGAGGTACGTAGCAATAGTAATTTTATTGATAAAGGGCAAACAAATAAGATCACTGCTACAGATATAAAGAAAGCACTTTAACTTTAGTAAACAGATCGTGTGTTACTTACGGTAAGATTGTAGCCACCACTGTGCCTGCAGGAAGGCCAGAGCTCTCATCTGCAAGGCTCTTTGTTAACTGGTGAATAGCAGCTTTTGCCATTCCATATCCAATCATTCCTGTAATGAAGTTACAAAACAAATGAAAAGGACCCTTGTTATTGTATCTTGAAAAAAGAATGCTTTTTTGTCAGGGAGAGATTGAAGAAAATTTTCTTTAATTTCAAAACAATAAGCAAATATAACATTTAATATTTAACTTGTACAATATTTAACAAAACATAACAATATCTAACTGAAAATAGATTGCCTTTTTTATTATTGTTGATGTCAAGGAAAGGCTCAGCTGTCTATAGCTAAGCCCTAACAAGGTAAAGGGAGGTGCAATTAGGAAAAGAGACAGGAAAGATAAAGCTTATTTATTTTTGTTTATAATAAAGACAGGTTGTAAGAGTCTGGGAAACAGGAAGGAGTAGAGCATTCCAAAGTTTACAAGATCTAGGGAGAAAAGAGGAGTTGTTGGGTTGAGTTTGTGCCTTTGGCAAAAATATTGTCACTACAAAAGATTGATTTATTTTTTGGAAAACTTACCTGATGTTCCTCCAGTAGCAGGTTTAGCACCAGGCAACGTTAAGACTCCTCCTCTACATCATGACAAAAGAAGAAAGATGAAACTGAATCAGTAAAAACAGTTCATGTGTACAGGTCCTGAATTCTGTTAAAAAAATCTGAATTTGTTGTACAATTAAAATAAAATTTGCCAAAAACATGCAATAATTACGGAGGGGCTAACTTATTTGGGCAGTTACATCATATGCTCTTTTTAAAGTGTATACAAAATATACTATGCTCACTCTTTAAGGTGATGTGCTGCAATGCTTGCTGATATTGATGAGGTCCAAACACTTTGCTTCCACATCAAATCAGCACTTTTAAGAAAACCTACAAAAATAAAAGTTTGTTGTTATTGGTTACGTTTGAGCCCCAGAAATTTCAGTGATCTTGCATCTTTATCTTAAATTTTTAAAGCTTTGATTGGGCACTTGACCCTTGATATTTGGACAGGCGTGCAAATATTCTAGGGAATGCATCTAGGGAAGCATCCTTCTTCAATCTTGGCCGGCCAAATTTTTAGACAGTACCAGAAAGAGTGTGTTGATGCGTGTTATGGAGGCAAACATGTGTTGTGTTGTTGTCATTTGAGGCACTGGTTAGTTTTTGTGTTTGTAGCTTTTGCTATGATGTTTGCTTTGCTGATAGAAATTGATGACTTTCGTCGACAGATTAATTTTAGCATCCATGACAATTCTAAAAAAGCATAACAAACATTGCAAATTTCCAATCATTGATAGCAGTTATGTCAGTCATTCACTTTAAACAGAATATTTAAAGAGCACGAGAAAAGAGCACATGAGAACAAAGAATGAGAGAAGTTATATCAGTCTTTGTAATATTAGGCGTGTGGTCACACCCGCACGCCTCCACACATGCACAAATTGTCCAAGTCGAGGTCACAGACCTCTATCTTTCGAAGAACAGAAAGCTTAAGCTTGATAATGGCATCAGTATATCAAAGAAACCTAAGCTCTAGAAAGAGGAGGAAACTGAAGAAAGCTCTGACGAAGAAGAAAGTGATGATGACTATACTCTTTTTTAGTTATTTTAAACTATTTTCAAACTATAACAATTTTCAAGACTAAGAACTGAAAAAAATACAAATTCCTTTTCATTCAATTGTTCGCTGAATTCCATATTCAGGTGCAGAAGCTAAACCTATTTAAATTATTTCTAGGATCCTCCACCAATACAAGCTTGTAAATAAAGCTATCTGGACTTAATACCATAATTTTAGACATGGAAACATTTAATGTTGGTATTGGGAAAATGTTTATAATATTAATATTCTATTATTGAGGAGAATGTTAAATGGCTTTAATGGCTCACTTTTGCTCTTTGCATTGCCACCTGCCCATCCTCCAGCAACACAGAATAATGCATCTAATTTGTTTCCAGCCATCAGCTCATCCACCCTTTGGTGTACCATTTCACTCTGCTTGACCCAGTCAACCAGCTCTGTTACTACAACATTAGCATCAGCATCCTCATTTGGTGCCAGGTCCACTGACAAAACCCACTGAAAACAAACAGAGCATGAAAATGATTAAGATGTTACTTACATGTGCATGATACACAGAGGAGTATATATTGAAAGGTTTATCAAGCAACAATAAATACATCAAAGCAAGAAATCAATGGCATACCTGGACCTTCTAGACAACAGAGTTGTGGGTCATGAAACGTAAAATTTACTCAAGCTTACATCAATGAAGACTTAAATTTTTTTGTTTTGTGTTTTGTTTTGAGAAGACAGCCAGAGTTTTATGGAATAGTTTGGGGCAGTCTCAATCAAAGAAAAAAATATATTTAATCTTTTTCAAGCTTACCTAGAGAACACATCTGGAGATCACTGTGTGAAATTAGCTTTGATTATAATGAAAGCTGTTTAACAACACATTGCTTGTTCCAATTTTTCATTTATCCTGAGCATACCCAAAAACTTATACATTCTACAAATCGTTGTCCCGACTCAAGCATTCAATTCTAATTTGCTGGCTTCTTAACTAAGAACATGAGTATGTCATTATTTGGGTGAGAGGCATTTTTTGTGCACCTTAAACTCTTTGTAAAATAAGAGCACCACATAATTTTCTAAGCTGTGTCAAATTAAAGACTGGAAAATCAGATAAATTAAAGACTGGAGCAATAGAAATTGAAGCAGTATTATAATTTACTCCCGACAGTTCAAATTTTCATTCATTTAAGGGTAAAGGATTTCAGGTACTTTAATTCACAAAATGTATGTCTGACACTTGAAAATGTACATCCAGCACCATATGTTCTTATTGATTACCAGATTCTGCAGTACATTTCAGAATTTCATGATTTACCACGAAACATTACAAAGCTTAACCTGACAGGCTGCATCAAAGAAATTTTAAAAATGCATATTACTTCACCAACATCTTAATTTAAACACAGAGTTACACAATTTTCTGTATAGGCCCAACACCATAGGCAGGTCCAACACCATCAGACTTTTTGTTTCACGCTGGCGATCACCCTAGCCCTCACCATCCCCCTTTGTCAAATTACTGATGCTGGCTATTCCTCTGCAAAGAGAAGGGTAGAGCAAGAGAAAAGTTAGCAACAAATGTCACTACTATTGTTGTCACTATTATTAAATTCACATCTTCTCTCTGCCTTTTCAAGGATTTCCCTCAAGGCCTTTTAGCTGAACCCTTTTTAGAATGCGAGTGCTACCAAAGTGGGGGCCATAAAGGCGGTAGAAATCCACCATTCCCTCCATTTTTAGCAAAAATTCTGCACCTTGAAATTGTTGATAGGAACTTTGTTCAAAGATGTTTTTACAGGACAACCTTAAAACTTAAAAATTTGTATAATTGTGAAATATCAGGGCTAATGTCTGCCAGGATCAAATCTTTGATTGAACCGATGTTACTTTTTTACATTTTCATTCATGTGTGACCTCAATAGCCCTCTTGATAACTGAAATCTCAATAAACATTGGCAAAATTTTACTACTTCAAGTTTTTTTAAAATCTTGCTATTTTTAAGATTTTTTAAGAAGTAACAGGTTGACATTGGAAAATGATTTGACCCTAGAAAAAGTAGGAAGGTGAAGAAGTTGATATTGAGGAGCCATGCACACAAAAACAACTGAAACATTCATTTTGTATAGTGAAAGCACTATGGTCCCCTTTCTACATTCTACATTTGTTGGCTCTACACTTCTGCTTGAAATCTATATATCAGAACAAACCCAAGATATAACTAAACTGTCTAAGATGCCAGAATGGTTGGTGCCGAAGGAACAGAAAACCTCTGAATTTAGATGCTTCTAGTTTGCTGGAAAACACACTTTTTGAAGCAATTTTTAATAACGCAAGCTTTCTCTTAAATCTCAAAATCTTTCTCAATCAGGCTGAAAGCTTTTTGATGGTTTCAATCTATTTTCTTCTGTCAATGTTAAATTTTTGAGCTTATGCATGCAATTTTCTTTAGATTGGGACATAATATCTCAGCTTTTTATTCCTAGCACTTCTTATTATTTCAGTAAATCAAAATGTCTTGCATCCTCCCAATAATTTCATGAAATGGAGCCTAATCTGAACAGTTACTGCCAAGCCCAACATTATCGGTGGGTTCCTCAAAAACACCTCCTACCTCTGTATGCCCCTGGTGTCTACTTTGTGCAAAAGTCATTTAGATTTAGCATGCGATCTTGAGATGGTGTTTGATGATCATTGTTAAGTGCATCAAAAATAGTAAGAAAGAAAAGGTGGTGTGTTACAAGGTGATTCTTGTTCTTTTTGCCTTATCATTTAGTATTGCTAGTAGCAAGCGAGGAAGATTCATATAAAAGAACCCTGCTAGCTATTTGGCAAGGGCGCCTTCTTATAAAGTGAATGTTTGTTTTGGTGCTTCTGATATTTGATCAGCAGGGGGGCAATTGCCAACATACAGGTTAAGTGATGTTACATTTTTTTGCAAGCCTACACAAATAGCAGGTTAGCTTTTTCGCAACTATGACAATTGTGAATTGACTGGAAATGTAAACGAGGAGCATAATATCCCTTCAATAGCCTCTCCAGCCAAATTTTGCACTCGCATTTTATTGGCTAATCTTAAGGAGTTGAACCTGCTGATCGAGAATTCGTTATTTGTTTTTCGATACTTTTTACAGTTTGTGAGATATAAGCTCTTGCATTTTGATAATTGAATTGAATTAACAGACAATGACACTGTGACGCAATTTTGATGTCACAGTGTATTTCGTTAGTCTCGCCTCAAACTGAATCGAACGACAGCGATTTGAAATTGAATGCTGCAAGTGATGGTACTCTCAGTTCTGTTCCACCCGCTTTTAGTTTGACCATTTCAGATATCAATTTTGAAGCCTTTAGTTGTTCATCGTTTCTGGAGAACAACTTTGATTAATTATACGCGAGGGAAGAGCTGGAACAGGAAGTCGTAGCTTTGTCGGCCTACACAGGTGATCAAAATAAAGTCGTGACACAGCATGGACACATTCTGACCCGCAAACTTAGAATGATTGTAAACATTTAATATTTTTCGATCCTAAAAAGCTCCTGCTCTAGATTTAGATGCCGTTATCAAAGTGTGACTATGACTCCTTCACAATTCGGTAGAAGATATACAAAATTCATGGCAAACAAGAGCCGCACATTGTGACGTCAGAATGTCAAAAAACTTATTCAATTTTTGTCATTTTTTTCTCGGAAAGGTGCAACTTTGAAGCCTTATAACTTCTAAACTAATTGGAATTTTGCAAAAACAATCTATACTAATTGGAATTTTTTTTTGGCTGGAGAGGCCCTTTAAGTTAGAGCGTTAGAGTTTAAATTTAGCAAATTGCAATCAGGGCTGTCAGAGGAGAGTAATTTTTTTTGAGAATGATATTTGGTGTTGCAGTTACACTATGATGGTCCGTTTGCTTGTACCCCTGCATTCCTTCCTCTGCATTCCTGGTCAACAATGATGTGCACTTTTGCAATCATTTGTGCAGCGAACATGCACCAGATTAAATTATTTCATCGTTATGTACTGTTATAAATTTTTTTTTCAAAAAAACTTAATAGAATGGCGTAAAACAAAGTCCTCTCAATCCCCCACCTGCTGCTGCGCGGTGCCTGCTCAAAAAAGGCCTTTCCCAAGAACAAGAGGACGTGGTAAAAGAAAAGTTTCTGGGTCTACGCCCCTTGACCCTACTTTTGGTTATGTGGCAGTCGGAATTCGTTCTGGACCAAACATTTTCCCTTTTCTTTTAAAAAGTCTTACTTATTTTCAAAACTGAAACTTGACAGGTCTGAAATATAGGCTAATGTGTGCCAACGTGACCAAACCAGGTTTTCTGAACGAAAGCATACCCTGCCATTGATGAATATGGGAAGGGAGGCGTTTGTTCCAGTTAACTAGTTAAATCTTTTGCCTCCCCCTCCTCTTCCCAATAACCAATAGAAACCATCAATAAGGTTATTTGATATGTTGATGGGCTTTTTGGATCAAAAGGTCATTGCCCCCTTCTACAATTACCAAAGCTGGGACAAGAAAAAAAATTAACATATTCACTCCATACCCAATTCTTGCTTTTGAAAAAACTGACACAGTTGGCGCCAAGGGCACCTTTGCCGCCGTAAATCAAAATACGAGAAGTCGCCATTTTCTTCTCCGGCATGTGAATGTAGGCAGCCTCGGTCACAACAGAATAGACAGGTTCCACCTCGCTCTCATCTCCCTCTAACGCCTCTAGGTTGGCCTCGTGAAGAAGAAGGAGTCCCTCGTCATCAATGCAAGAGCACTAGCATCTCGTCCTCCATGTTGGTCTTCAGCGTGAAATTAAATTAATCCTGCGAATCAAGACGACTGACTTCGACTCAATGGCGGCGCCAGCCACTACACTCTGGAGGGGGGACAAAACATAACAATTCAGGCCACGCCCTTTTTAGCACCAGAAAGCGCTCTTTTACCAACAAAAAACGCCAATTTTACATTAAGGGAAGGCTTATAACTAACTTTTGGCTATGGAAAGGCAGTTTGAAAACCATAGGATTTCATCACAAACAGTATGTTGCCAAAATATTACCCCTCGCCCGAAATTTTCTTATCAAATGCAGACGAAATACAAAGTTGATCCTGCCGAGAACTGGGGGGACGTGTCCCCCCAGTCCCTCCGTGGCGCCGCTACTGCTTCGACTAGTACCTAGGCCTCCTTCAATGGCAAGAGATAAGGATCCTTACACACCCCGATGTAGTTATTAAATTGTTCAGTATCGTTGTTTCTGCCTACTGTCCAAAGAAATGTTTCTGTCTACTGTCATTTATGCGACACTACAAAACAATTAATGTTGCAACCTTTCGAAAAGGCAAAGGGTGATTTCTAACCAAATTAACAGGGGGCTCATATGATGATATCTTGCAATACTCAATTGCATAAGGAAATGCGTGGTTTTTTATGACCACGCCCATATTTTCTTGGATCCTAATATGATAGCCAATACTTAAACAAACCAAACTATATATTCAAGTTATCATCATATAAAAACTATAAAACAAAACAATACACCATAAAACAGACTAACCGATAACCATTGATAATGTTTGCAAGATATCATCATATCAAAGCTAGAAAATAATGCACAATAAAGCAGACCAAACTGTTAAGACAACCATTGGAGAACTCTCATAGCCATTGATAATATTTGCAAGATATCATCATATCAAAGCTAGAAAACAATGCACAATAAAGCAGACCAAACTGTTAAGACAACCATTGGAGAACTCTGATAGCCATTGATAATAATTGCAAGATATCATCATATCAAAGCTAGAAAACGATACACAATAAAGCAGACCAAACTGTTAAGACAACCATTGGAGAACTCTGATAGCCATTGATAATAATTGCAAGATATCATCATATCAAAGCTAGAAAATGAAACGATACACAAAAAAGCAGACCAAACTGTTAAGACAACCATTGGAGAACTCTCATAGCCATTGATAATAATTGCAAGATATCATCATATCAAAGCTAGAAAATGAAACGATACACAAAAAAGCAGACCAAACTGTTAAGACAACCATTGGAGAACTCTCATAGCCATTGATAATATTTGCAAGATATCATCATATCAAAGCTAGAAAACAATGCACAATAAAGCAGACCAAACTGTTAAGACAACCATTGGAGAACTCTCATAGCCATTGATAATATTTGCAAGATATCATCATATCAAAGCTAGAAAACAATGCACAATAAAGCAGACCAAACTGTTAAGACAACCATTGGAGAACTCTCATAGCCATTGATAATAATTGCAAGATATCATCATATCAAAGCTAGAAAACAATGCACGATAGAGCAGACCAAACTGCAATGAAAATACAACCATTAAACACAACCAGAAACCAAGAGATAAATGCTTGGAGAAAGTTAAAGCAGCTTTTGCTGACAATCTTTTGGTGGTACAAAACTTGAAAATGGCTTTGGAAAAAGCAAACATTTGAGTAAACTAAAGCTTTTCGTCTGACACTCTTAAGAGTTTAAAACGTCAGAACAAAGATCGAAAACTTAACGCTAGGAAATATATATACCCAGTTGTGGATCGAAAAAAGCCAATCAGAAACGCAAGCACATGACTGTTGAGGTTGCCCAATCAGTGCCGCTTGTCTATAGAGAATGTTACAAATGGAGTCCTAATATGAAAAATAACTCCATTTTCTAGACAATAACGGTTTTTCCGTGCTTCTGTAGATAGATTCCAAGATGGAACGACGATCGGGCTTTACCAATAATCCGAAACTTGTCGCCGTTATAGTTTGTTGCACAATCTAGGTTTTCCAGTAAATGCATTTCAGCCTGCGGTCTGAGCCCTTGAGGTGCTCACATTGGAGAGGGCGAAATGAAACTCAGGTCGACCTGAGTTCGTTTCGGTTGTTCAGGTCGGTCTGAAATTTCAGGTCGACTTGAAACCCGCATTTGTGTAGAAAATTCTTTGCAATCAGGGTAAAATGAAACTTGTGGAGAAAAATAAATTGCTCTTTGGGATGCATGCTTAATGAATTTAGCGCCATACGATTTCCTGGTGAAGATTGAGACATCAGTTGAAGATACAACCAAAATCGATTTCAAAGCTGTTATAAAGTGTAAATTGTCTATCTATCTATCTATCTATCTATCTATCTATCTATCTATCTATCTATCTATCTATCTATCTATCTATCTATCTATCTATCTATCTATCTATCTATCTATCTATCTATCTATCTATCTATCTATCTATCTATCTATCTATCTATCTATCTATCTATCTATCTATCTATCTATCTATCTATCTATCTATCTATCTATCTATCTATCTATCTATCTATCTATCTATCTATCTATCTATCTATCTATCTATCTATCTATCTATCTATCTATCTATCTATCTATCTATCTATCTATCTATCTATCTATCTATCTATCTATCTATCTATCTATCTATCTATCTATCTATCTATCTATCTATCTATCTATCTATCTATCTATCTATCTATCTATCTATCTATCTATCTATCTATCTATCTATCTATCTATCTATCTATCTATCTATCTATCTATCTATCTATCTATCTATCTATCTATCTATCTATCTATCTATTTATCTATCTATCTATCTTATATAAGGCGCCAAAAACTCGAAAAAAGTTTGATACGACCGACTTGTCTGGTTACTAGGTCTCTAGGAGGCCAGCAGAGACAAAAAAGACGTCTTGAAATTCAAAACTTTTTTGGTGTGCACGCCCCCATAAACTCGTACTTCATGTCGACAAGATCTTTTACAAGCATCTCGCCAGTCACACTAATTAATCGCCGAGAACCTAAACATACATGATATCAAACCTTAACCCTATCGCTCTTAACCATGAATCTAACTAACGCTGTAAAATAACACACCCAAAATATAACCTAAACAAGAACTAATTGAAATACTACATAGCTAGGTATTTACAAAATAATGGTGATTACAAATGATAATACTCCCAAGATTAATTAGATAAACTGAATAAAGACAATTAAAAATTAATGATTAATGAACCCTAAAAATGCAATCAGATAACAAAAGGAATTATAACAATCGAATGTGCAAAAGGTGTTAAATAACTAAGGTTACAAGTTGCAAAACAAACGAAATCCAAACTAGCACTATTACAGTACTGTATTTTCTAGACTAAAAATTTGTACTGTTCGCAGGGGAGCAAAAATTAATTAATTTTTTAGAGGAGTGTCTGGAAACTAACAGTTAAATTCTTTTGTGTGGAGGGCACAGCACTGATGGGGCACACAGACTGTGTTTAGGGTGTCGGGGGACAGTCTGTGTTTAGGGTGTTCAAGCTCATGCCCCCTCCCCCTTCCAGACAAAATTTTGAATTTCAATGAATCTCTTTGGCTCTGCTGGCCTTCAGAGACCTAATTAAAAGACAATTAGGTTGTTTAATAGCTACATCCTAAATTAGTCCGTCTGTTATCTCAAGTCACTTACCCGTAGGTGCACAAGATAACAAGAAATGGTGCTAAACTGCATTGCGAGTTGAAACATAATGAAACCAACCCATATTATGTTTTTTTCACAAAGTATAAATTAAACAGATGACTAAACATTGACTTAACTCAAACACTGATTTTTGTTTCTAACGAGTAGGTATTTTAGGTTTCTTTTTCAAGGGCCATACATTGATTTTGACATGAAAGTTGGCTCGGGCCTAATTTAGAAACGCATTTTCTAGCCTTATGAGACTGGAATCCTCCACTTATTGGCTAGGACCGACTCTTTCCATTATTTGCTACCCCCACACTCCTTTAGTTGTGTTATATCTATGTTTTGAGCTTGTTTAGTTGCCTAACAGTAAATATTGAGCAAAAAAGGTAAATATATTATCTGGAGCTTTGGATTCCTCTCCAAGGTTACATGAACACAAAAGTTACAAAAAGATCAAAACCCTCATTTTATGGCATTGAAGGGTATCTTGGAATTTCCCGAAACATGTTGTTGCCACATTTTTATTTAGTTTATCTGCTTGTATTTGCTTTGAATAGACAGGCAATTTCGTATGTGAGTCGGTCCAACTTGTCCTGATACCCCCATAAAAAAATAATTTAATTCGCGACCCTGTGCTCACTTGGGGGTCAGTCTGTCCTTGACATGACAGACAAGGTTGAAATAAATAAGAGCATTACCCGACTACCAATGTTGTCAGGATAAAGACAATAATATTATTTATGAAATGCGCCCTTTTGCTGCTGTTCTCTCCCCCCCCCCCCGCCCCAGACGAAAAAAGCCAGACCGCCACTGGTCTTAGCATCCAATATTTCACCCAAAATGTAGAAAGCCAATGTTGGACGAAATTTTTGACGTGTTTTTGCATTGCAACTTGCAATCTGTAGCAGTGGCTTACCCAAGGGGGGGGGGGAATAGGGGGTCCGGACCCCCCACTTTTCTAAAGTATGGTTCTCGAGATTTGTCCAAAAACGGTGTAAAACTCATGGGGGGGGGGGGTAGTATACTGTATGCTTGTGTCAATAACGATTGTAAAATACCTTGCTATTTACCGTAGCTAAAATGAATCAAACAATGGAGGAAAATATTGAAAAAGGGCGTTTCCCCGCATTTGCGGGTGTTTGAAGGGCGTGGTCCCCAAAAAATTCTGCAGACCCCCCACTACTACAGCCTTGGGTACGCCACTGATCTGTAGCTTACTGTAAGTCCTCGAATAAGCCCCTACCTTCAAGTGAGCCCCCTCTCTCGAATAAGCTCCAAACCCTAGATTAAATTCTGTGAAATAAGCCCCCATGGGCTAAGGTATTGCCACGACAGCAATAGATTTATCAGGGCCAACGCCATTAATTTAAAAACGGGAGGAGGGGCGAAGCTAGCAAAAGTTAGCTTTTCCCCCTTTCACTGCAGCTGTAAAACTACTTGCTTCGCAAACATGTAGGGGGAGGGGTATGGCCCCTCCGGCCCTCCTGTGGCGTGGGCCCTGTTTATTGCTATATATCGGCATTTTTAAGCATACTGACCAACCTCAAATCCTGAAAAACCTCTATTAAACCCCGATGGGTGGCTTACATATTTTTTAGTCCTAAAGGGAGGGCTTGAAAGAGAGGGGGCTTATAGATAATTTAATGTAAAAGCTGTTATAAAAATGCTCTTATGCATTTTTTATGAAAATGTAATGTTCTCAAATATTTAGTTAACTGCTTCAAAAGTTTCTTAAAATTAATTAATCATAATTTTCATATTTATCAGAGTCACCCTTAGGGACATCGTCTAAACAGTTTTCGAGTGACTTCTAAGGTGCACGACAAAATCTTTGCATGGGCCGGTCATATTCAATGCAGACGATCTTATTGTCATTACCCCCGGCATAAGACCCACTCAAGGAGCATGTTTTCTTTGTTTGACAACAGGGGCTAAAGGGTAGTTTAATAGTGAGCAGTGCTGATGAGAGGGGGGTTAGGGGGATCACTGACCCGGGGCCCATGACTTTAGGGGCCCATAGATAATAACTTTGTAAGCACAAACATATCTCTATATATTTCTATAACAGCATAAATTTTGTAAGATAAATCATTAACTACTAGCAATTCAGCGTTTCCATTATCAAAACTTGTCAATAATAGAAAAATTAATAGGAAAAACCTTTAAAGGAAATAAGGTAGAAGCAGAAACAGTATTAAAATCCCATTATGTTTGTCAAACAGAGCTAATAGCTTTAGGTAATTTTCTAGTTAACAAAACAATTTCCAAGTCTTTTTGCATCTGTAAAAATGTCAATTATGGAGCTATAGTAAATTTTTTCAGAAATTTCAGTTCCTTTGGGAAATTTTATCGATATGTTATGAAAATGAATCTGGGTTATTTTTATTATTTAAACCTGTGTTTCTTCACCCTGGTTCGTGGAATCCTAGCAGATAATACATAACTGAATACAACCCAATTCCAAACTTGACTCCAATAATTTTCTCAACTCAAAAAGGCTATTTACAAAAAAAAAATATATACAACGCAAACTAAATTTTATAATAACTTTCGTATATTAAACTTAGTTCATATTTTGAACTCCATAACTCTTCAACGTAACATAACTCTTTTTCGCAACATAACTCCTCAACTCTGTTCAACAACTACAAAACAAAACTGCATAAAAATTAAATAACGTCACGTGACGTACACAAATTACAACACGATATTTCAGCTGATGCAACACTAGCAGGCAAAGTCAGAAACAACCTTAATGCAATGAAAACATTGGGAAATAAGCGTTGAGAATTCAAAGACTTAATCTTGTTCAACAGCTGTATTGTTTGATGCTTTTTAGAAAAAGTGACTCCTCAGTGATGTTAGGAGATATCTCATCCTTTTTTTGCTGCGCAGAATTTTGCACTTTTTTGCTAGGCCATCTTCTTTCAACCTTGTGTATAATCAAAGTATTCTGAACTCCTCCCATATCTCGCCAATTGACGCGAATCGCCTAATTATCTTTGCTGCAATGCTATCAATAATAACAATGCCGACATTACCTTGAGTTTTACCAAAGGCCTTTACCTGGTTTTCACTTCAAGATGAGATATACTTGACTGATTTCCCTTGGTCTTCAATTTTTTGGACCCCCTCGTCTAAACGAACTTCTTCCAAGGTCGAATTTAATTAGTTTTTTATTGACGTTAAAAGGCTGCATTCTGATTGCTATCTGTAAAGTTATTCAAATTATTTGAATAGTGAAAATCTATTTGGTGCAGCATGTCCGTTTTGATCAAATTTAGTATTTAAACTTTTTTCACTTCCTAAGATTTTTAAATCTAAAGAATTGCTTATTCTATAATTAAGAAATATGCATGCATTATGACGATAGTATACCAGCCATGCTTATTTCCAATAAGCCATCCCCGTCCCAAAATATTTTTTGAGAAATATGCCTCCGGGTGTTATTGACGAAGAGAAAAGCACAAACCTGCGTACAGGAAATGAGTTTAGGAGAACACGCGAGTCGCTCGCGGGCAAAGGATTATTGATCAACAGCGATTTATGTGAAGGTAGCCTGCAGAGATTGCGATCGAGAACAGAATGGACGATAAGTAGGCAATGTACCAAATCAGCAGTATCGCTTTTTCACTGCGACGTATTGATTTTCAAATAATGAATCAAAGTAGTAAAGTTTGTATTGGTATATAATCAAAAACGACAAGTAACCACACTTGGTGTGCATGGGTTCCACGGTACATTTACCATTGCCAGCATGGCTCCAGTGTTCTCTTACAGTTCAACCTGCTTGGTTTTCGTGTTTGCCATAACAATGGTTGCAATTTCAGATGACTGTCCATCTACCTGTAGTTGTCCATCAAAAACAAACGGCCAGACAGTATTATGCTCTTCAAAAGGCATACGTGTTGTGCGTTTCAAGAGGTTACCGAAGAGGACCGTTGAAATGTGAGTATGAGATTTCCCCCTAATATGGCCTAAGTTGTCCTTGGTTCAGTCAAACAACTTAGCGGTAAATTGAGAACCATTTCCTGTTATTTTGGAAAAAGTGAATTTCAGTTTCTTATCGCTATGTTAGTTGTTTGGGGTTCTGTAATTCCATTATTTCCATGAAATCGTTTCAGGCTCAGTATTCTCTTTTCCTTCCCCGCTAGTGTTTAATATGCTTAGGTCTTAATGAAAGTTTTAAAGCTTTTGGAATACTTCTTACACCGAAGTCTTGATTTGGTGTTTTTATCAAGCGTTAGTTTTTATCAAGCGTTGTTCAGTTTGTTCTTGTTGTCTCTTATCCGATACATATCTCTTGACAGAAACCTTTCAGACAACCAGATAAAAGCCATCACGAAAGACTCATTTCCTCTAAACAAAATGGTAACGAAATTGTAAGTATATATATTGTTCAAGAATTATCTTTTTGACAAAGTAACTTTCCGTTTAGTTTGTAAGGATTTACTCAAGTCTAAAAAAGATTCGCGAAAGACACAGTCAAAGTTTTGTTTTTGGACGCAAATTTTTCTGTGTGCGCATTATCAGAAGTTGCAAGGAAGTATGATAATAACTGGCTTGGCAGTCAAGATTTAAAATTGATTAAAGATTCTTCTTATTGGGATTTGAATTTCATCTAAGGACTGACATAACACAACTAACGAAAATTTTTGTTGATAAACCCAAAAGCTTTTCTATCCAATTTTGGAATTGTCCAATAGAATCGTGCCTGAGTCATTGAAATGGATTTTAATTATGTGTTAGCCAAGGGGATTTTAAGGACCATGGGATCTGTTTTATCCAATTTCTAACAGGCTCTTTCTGTGATAATAGCTTGTTTTAGTCGGTTGCCACTGATGTAATCATTTTTACTAGATTTTATTCAACAAATTAGGGGAAGCTACTGGGTGACTTCTTTTATTGAATTTCTGAGAGTCATTGGCTACAAATGAGTAAATTGCAATGACAAGCATTTGCATTCAGCAATTGCATTCTGTTGTATACCTTCTTATGCAGCTACATAGAAAGCTTGAACCAGTGACAACATTAATAATGTTTCTTGCTTGATTCATATATGATGGATTGATTATGATGATAAAGTGGAATCAGTTTTAATTTATCTTGTGGTATCCTAATGTAGCTTTTAGAAATGTTTTGGTTGCGGAAACTGATTTAGAACAACAAGGCAAATAGACTTTGATTAGAAATTATTTCAATAGAAAGATGGGTCAACATCTATTTCCTATTTAAGATTCAGCCTTCTTATGAGGCATGCAATTACACATGCCCAAATTTTCCAAGGTGTGCAAAACATTTCTATGATTTATTCCAAATGAGAACAAGGACAACAAGGAAAGTTTCTCTGTCAATTTCCTTGGTTTCTGTTCAGTTTATAATGCAAAAGGTCTCCTTAAAAGCAGCATCCTATGTTTTTATGTATATTTATTCAGTAAGCCAAGGCTTACAGTAAGAAACTATTTCCACAAGGGTGCTGCCCAATTGCACCTGGTCACAATTGAACTCCAGTTTCCTGCATTGAAAGACACAACCATTTCACTAAGCCATAATACTTGCAGTTTTGCAGTTGCAACAAAAAGGTTTCATGTGGTTCCTTAAAGATTTATTCCATACGTGTATTTCAACATCATTCCTGTGATCAGTCCACAAAAACAAAGTCATTTGTACTGCAGCAGGAACACAAGAAGTAAATGCAGTGGGAACTGGCTGTTTGGCCACGGGGACAGCACAGAGGCACCTGTCTGTCAAAGTCCAGTCTCACAAACAGTAAAGCATTACTGAAAGCCAACGGTTTAAGCATTTTTCAGACTTGGCAGTATTGCTGCAAGCATAAAGTTTTCACAGTCTGCCATTTTTTCAGACACTGCACTTTAGTGATTCGTATTAACAAAATTTCCTTACACACAGACTGTCCCGCACAGAATGTTTGTTTACAATTACGTGACCCAGTCCCTTTGATGTTCTTTGGATAGTTTCTTGAGGTCTGCCTCTGAATCTTTGTCTGATCTTTTAAACAGGGGCGGACACTTGATCAAATATTGAGGGGGCAAGCCTATTGTTTCAGTAAGATGACGTCACATTTTCTATTGTTTTAGAACAAAAGACCATTGTCCTCCAAAGTATTGGGGCCCCCAAGTGGCCGCCACTGCTTTTAAAGTAGAATTTCATGGCCTTTGCTGCTGTCTCATCAGATAAACATAATATTTTACCAAACAGTCACCATCTACCTTTAAGGATGTCAATTGACATTGGTCATTCTTCACACCTTTTATCCAAGTTCTGATTGGATTTCTATGAGGATATTTACCCTGTTAGGTGTATCATTTACTGTCTGTTTAATGCATCTAGACCTTTGTATATTTTTGTGTCAGTCCAGGGCTGGGCATTTGGGGTTAGCAATGGCTGTTGCTCCCCTCTAGGCCCCCCTCAGAAGCTACCAGGAGCATTGAATCGCTCTCCTAAACTAAAAACTAAATAAAAATTGTTCCACTAGAAGTTCCATTCATTTCCAGGTTCTGCTGAGATTTATCTACATGAGAGACTGAAGGGGCCTTAAACAACAAATTATTAAAATAATACTACATTGAATTTTATAATTTTGTCAACTTCTAAGCCAATCTAAGATATATTACCAGGCCTTTTCATAAGAAATAGCCCATGCAAGTGGCCCAGCGCTTGCGTGATTTCTCTTTCGTGAATGATTGCTCTAAAAATGATAATAATGAACAATGCTAAAAGCATCCTTAATGTTTATAAAAACTGTATGACCGTTTTGTTTAAGGCAATATATGAAAACAAACTTTTATGATGAGCTTCAATGCACTAAAGAAAGATTAGATACCCAATTCAAATGTGCTTCATTCATAAGCTTTATGTACATCACAAAGGTCATATAGACGTTACATTTACATAGGTTAATCAGCAACCTCAATATTGAGGGCTCTGCTGATGAAATATGGTTGTTCCAAGCCTTTTTAAAATGCTTTAACTGTTTGAAGTGCTAATGTAGTCCAAAAACTAAGTATTCCTAAACATTTGTGGTGGAATTGATTTTCAAATGCATTTTTCGTTGAAATGTGGCTAAGTCAGCTTACTTATATTTCCTGTCTTTGATATATCAGCTTTGTATTGCCTTTGCCACTTGCTTGAGTCACAAAAGATGACTAAAAATGTGTTAATTGATAAGACATTTATTCCTCAAAATTTACTGTTTTGCGCGAGCGATCAAACGCTGACATGGTTGGGTTTGCACTAATGCTGATACAAAAGCAAGTGATCGAGATCTAGATGTGATTCAGATGTGATTCTTTTCTGATCCAGATGTGATTTAATCTATTTATGTATGCTGTCAACACCTGTTTTCTTCTTTGTATATCTTCTGGGTCCCCCAAAAGAGAACCAAGCCTTTTGACTATCCTCCATTGGGCTGTGTTTCTGTCTCCTTGGAAAATTTATCTTTGCTCTGTTTTGCATCATCAGCATATATAGCTTCTTGGGACAAAAAGACTGGAGACCTAAACCACTTGGGACAAAAAGACTGGAGAGCTCTTTTTGACTCCGTTTTCAAATACCACTGTCTTCGCTGTTTCCAATGAAGCGCATTCAAATGATTCCATTTTTGACTTTAAACTTTGAACCGTATTTTTGAATGACTCCGATTTGGTATCAAATGATTCCATTGGTGAGCATCTCAACTGAGCTAACAATTTAAAACTGATTGCTTCAAATCCGTTCTCTCATGAAAAATGGGGTAATGGCAACAGTGCCTAAAAAACTTGTATCTTTTTTGGTAAATTATTGTTTTTTTCAAGAAAATTCTTCTCAAATTCCGTAAAAACTATTTGGTTTTGTAAAAACTTAATACACTTTTTCAAACAGTGACACATACCTTCAATCACATATATTACATTTAAAAGGCTATCCGGTTTTCTTAAAAATCATAAGGTTTCTTTTTTATGGATTGCACTCTGCCGGATGCCTAAGCTTTTCAAGGCCTGCGATTACCAGCACGCCAACAAATTTCATATTACCAGGACTGCCCATGGCATAAGATCAAATCCATATGAGTATGGGTTTGACCTAATCTTCTTTTGTGAATGTCTAATTACCAGTAGATTGAAAGCAAAGTATGCTGAAGTCTGATATCAATACTGAAGAAGTAATGCTACAAGAAGCCATGTCTTAAATAATTACAGGTTCATGAATAACTTTAAATTGTTTGATCTGCTTGATTAAAAGTATTTTTCTGTGCATGTTTCTCCTCTATATTTTCCACTTGTGAAGTACCTTTTGAAAGGTGATCATTAATCCACTCTAATTTTCTGTTAGTGTACTGACTAAGATAAAGGTTTTCACTCATGACAGTTCTAAGTATTTATATCAGATAGGACATTTATATCAGTGTGGACATTTTCTCAATTTGGTTCTAATTGACATCATTTTTACAGGGACCTTAGAGGAAATCATATAGAATACATTGAGCCAGGATCTTTTGCTAATCTACCATCACTTGTTCGACTGTAAGTAAATGAACATCAAAGTGTTAGTTTCACTGTCTTGTCAGTTTCAGTTTCTTTGTTAAAAGGATCTATGTATTTTGAATTTTTTATTTGTGGAAATTTTTTTTTGGGGCACTTTTTATGTTATATATTTTCCAATAGAATGTAAGCAAGTGAAGTAATATAATTATTCGAAGTTCTTATTTTTTTGCCATACTGAAACAGTAAGACCTCTCTTTCATAAGAAACAATATGTGTAATTTTCAATAGAAACCACAAATTTAAAAGGAATATAATTTGTTTTTAAGCTGAGTCCACATGTGCCTATGATATTTTTATTGAGGTCCATTCAATCAGGGGACTTACACTGCACCTCATTTGGCATATAATTTCTTTTGTGGGTTTTGCTGTGTTATATTTGTGCCTGGTTAACACAAGCAAAAGTAACTGTTACCAATAAACATGTGTTTAAGGATAATTTATATGCAGAAGACCTTATTTTTTGTTGATATACTCTTGTGTGTATTACATGGACTAAAATTCATTGATTGGTGACATAAAACTTTGCATTATCAAAACAAGACATATAAAAACTTTTTCAGTAATTCAGATTGCAGAAGCATTTTGGGTGATTAAGATAGGCCTTCAAATTAAATTTATCTTTGCTTTTTACTTCTAAGTTTGCTGAACCCTTTTTCAGCGTCTTGAATTCTGAATGAATAGTTTCTGTACACAGTCTCCTAAAATGTCTTTTATATAAACTCCTAAATGAATATTGCTTTTGTTTTTTTTAACTTTGCAATGGTAGGAAGGCATTGTGATATATGGAGTGCTTTATTTTACTAATCAGTGATGTGTTATTTATGCAGGTACTTACAAGTAAATCAATTGAGAGAAGTCCAGAAAGATACCTTCTCTGGGTTGCGAAATATCAAGCACTTGTAAGTTAACTATCATTTACAATTGTTTTTTATGTGAATTTGAAAAAGGTGCAAACAGTCTTATGATGAAATCGTCAGTTTCTTGGCAGCCAGTTTTTTGTGGCCATATAGTTATTTTATGTCATTTAATTTTTTTTATTTGTGTCTGTTGTAAGTATTTGTGTCTGTTGTTGTTATTTGTGTTTGTCAAAGGAGCAAACTCAAGTTAAACTGTTTTTGGCGTTGGACTTTTTTGTGAAGAATTTATTTCCTTTTGAATTGATTTGGAAACAGGGGCGTCGACACGCCCTTTTTATCGGCAAAAATTACTTCTTTAACCCCCCCCCCCCCCAAAAAAAATTTTTTTGGCTCCGCCCTTGTTTGGAAAACATATCCTTTGGAAAGTAGTTTTAGTTTTAAGGAGCGAAAAGTAAATTTTTCCCATCTAGGTCTTAGATGATATTTTTTTTGGAATTTGGAGGAAATTAAACGATAAAGGAGGCAGTTGCATCCCAGAACAGAAATATTTCAGATATGTGCTTTTGCTTAGATAATCTCAGGACTCTATTTGTGTTTAATGAAAATTGGAAACAGTCTTTGCAGTTACTATAAATTAATTTTTTTATCTTTAAACGTAATTTTTATATTTTTAAAGGTATATTTATAATTTTCATTCGTAGGAACATTTCACAAAATAGACTTCTATACATTCACCAAAACGCATTCTCTGGTGCAAGGAATCTCCGGAAAATGTAAGATCAAAACCTTGAGATGTTTCCATCTTAGACATTGTAATGAAATAGTCCCCTAGCACGTTGTCACTGCAGCCTATAATTAAAGAGAGATTAACAAAAATTTTGGTTTTATAAAAGAAAAAAAGTCTCTTTGGAACACCAAGAGTGGCCAGATGACATTAATGGTTAAGGCTGCATTGTTAAAGAGCTTTTTTGTTCAGCGACTTTGAAAAAACTAGCTTTATTTTAGATTTTGAATATTTCCTATTTAATTTTGAATACTTTAAGTGCCCGTATTTCACCTCTAAAATGGATCCCCGTTAATACGGCCGCCAACAGGCCACCAAAATTCGGCCGTATTAACGGGGTGGCCGTATTAACGAGAAAGGGTCAAATTTTGGAGTTTAAGGGGTAAAGATTAATAATAACATCTTAAGGAACTGTTTAAATAGACATCTGGAAATGTAGATAAAGTTATAAAAAAATATGTTGAATAGCTAGTCCGCAAACAAAATGAAACGGAAGTCCTGGGTTCTTGGGCCTTAATCACCAAGTCATGTTCATGATTTTGCAAAAAATCTGTGACTTTTGACTGATTCGTTCTGCGTTCCAGCCAGTCACTTTGATTGTGGGAAAACACACCTGAAAGTACGTCTGCTGTGTCATTGTTTCCCTTTGACTCAAGGAAACATAATACACCTTCAAGGCAAGATGTTGCCTCACGATAAAAATGGCCTTATTAACGGGGTGGAATTATAAAGAATCCGGCTGTTTGGGATCGCAAAATGTGGCCGCTGGCCGTATTAACGGGATTTTTATGGTATATGTATGGCCGTTTTTCCGGGCCAAACAAAGGTGGCCGTAATAACGAGGTGGCGGTATAAACGAAGTGGCCGTAAGGCGGGGTTCCACTGTAATTTGGATCGAGAAGTAACGCACACTTCATAATTGTGTTCACGGTTTTTTGTAACACAAGAGACGATCTGCTGTTATTTAGCTCTCTTTTTCTTTGACGTTTATTAATTCAATGATAGAATGATTAAACAATAAGTTTCGTATTTTGTAGATCCCTGAAGCAAAATCAACTGACTACATTTCGAAAGTTTACATTCCCAAACAGTTCAAAAGTGTAAGTTTTTGCCTCATTAATGTCTGAAACACGTTTAAAAGCTTCTTCCAACTAAAGATTTTTGTGCCTTTTTATGAGTGCGTTTTTGCGCTCCCAATACAAGTGTGCTTTCTTGCCTATGGATGGAGAAATGACAACTTCACATAGGGATTTTTATGATTTTGATGAATTGTATGGTTGTCATGACCCTCAAGGTGCGTTTTCCCCTTACAGCACACAGCACATTGTTCCGCATACTCAAATAAAAAAAACTGCTGTGTTTCTCAGCGATTTTCGAGAAATATTCTTTTATTGTTACATATCTTCCTAATGATACGATGTTTCACTCATGAAGTTTTTCACTAATTTTCAACCTGCAACTTTCAAATTATATTAAAGCGTTTTAAACGCAACTGGTTTTTATGGATCATGTGTTCTTAAGCGTCAAGCCCACTTATATGTTATAACTAACGGGATAATGTTGATGGTTTTTTCAGCCTATAGTGGTTACCAGAAGATACTTTTTTTATATATGATAGATATGCTTTTATGAAGTAATAGTGAGTAATAAGCAACTATTCGTATCCTGCTTGAGTGTCCAATTACGTTCGAGACCCTGGAGTCGGTGTTAGCTTTGGATTTTAGCCTTCATATTCAATACAGTCTGGACTGTGTTGTGTAGTGGTACGAAAATTTGTATTTGTATTTGTTTGTATTTGTTTCTACCTAGCATCCGAAGGTAGTTTTTAGGACACTGAGAAGCTTATGCTTATCGAGCAGTGTCCTGGTTCTTCCTCTCGATGTGACCACACCTCATGATTCCTATGCCTGGAAGTACAGAGAGCTGGCGACTCTCCTAATTCTGGGTGAAAGTTTGGTCATGCTAGGGACTCGAACCACGGACCCTTGGGTCTATAGTCAGCGCCTCTAACAACTGAGCCATTCAATTTAAAGATAATTTTCTCTTATCTTTTAAAATGCATCTTTTACAATATGAACTTCATTCGCAATTTAGAACTTTGTCAGATCAGATCATAATTTTACTTTTTTTGCTGCAGTGAGCTCGATGGAAACGATATAATATGTGACTGTGATATCAGATGGCTTGTGATGAGATCAAGAAATAGAAAAAGAGGTCCTAGTTTAGGCAGTAAATGTAAATATCCCAAGCAGCTCGCTGGAACAAGGCTGAAAAGTCTTGGCGGACGGTCATGGAACTGCAGTAAGTGTTTGCAAAAACTTAAACCAGGTACCCTCTAGGCATGTTCTAGATCTTAATTGTGAAAGATTTTGCTTATGAAAACTAGGGTTTTTGCTTACAACAAGAACTTCACCTTTCAATTACTAATGGTTGTCATTTTCAGCATTGTCATGTCAATAACTGACGGTTGTCAGGTAAAGTTAAGCATTTAGCCATTCTCGGCTGCGTGTCTTTTTTAAGCTACACGTGCTTGTTGGTTCTCTTGGAATTCTTTAAAATAACATAAAACAATATGAAGCAAAACCCATTACCTTTCTTGTTGACGTAAGTCAAAGTGGAAAATGAAATCTACACAAAATAGTGATGTCCTTTGTGTAAACAGACTCCATAGCTGTTCAAGATGATACCCTGTAGGTCGTTTTATTAATTGTTATCCAAAATGACCACAGGGATTTTGCGTCCAGGAAAGATAGATTTGAGTCTAGTTAAATGTAGAAAGGGGTATTTTTGAAATTAATCCATCTGCCTCTCATTTCGTTGCTTATCATTTTTACCTTAGGATTTTGTCACAAATCGGTTATTGTCAAGTTTCTTTGCGGAATTTTTAAAAATGCGCAGCGTAAATGCCTGCCTAGTATGATGTGATTTGAAAAATAAGTTTTTCAAGCAAAACTTGATTTTATTTAGGAAAAAGTTATTTCAAATGAAATTGTGATCAAAAGATCGAATAATTTGTTAAAACACAATTTTGTTAAATGGCCAAGCGTCGTCAGCCTCTATTCTGACTTCCGGAAAGAGGTTTTAAAAACTTTTCTGCCCAATTACATATCGATCAGGCGACAAGCTGCATGCAGAGAATTTTGTGAATGGAAGTTTATTAGATATTTTCGCTGAGGAAGGAGACCAGCGATGGTCCTCAACAAAGCACAACCGTGACTTTCACTCCTGCTATATTGCTGTTGATATTTGTTATTTCTTTTTTGCAGAGGATGTTGATTTTGAGATGCCGGGATTCAATATCTTGCCAGTTCATAGTCAGGTTGTTTTCCAGAACGATTCGATTCAGCTTACCTGTTCGAGTATGTGGCAACCCAGAGGACGCTTGGAATGGGTTGTCAAACGCCATTCATTGCTTCAAACATCTGTCACAGCCTATGGTGACATGAACACGCGTGAAAATAAAAGTGTTCTTTTAATTAAAAGGTAACAGTTACATGCAGCTCTCTTACAAGCGTACTTTGTATGGTATATATGGAATTAAATGCATCTTCTTTTGGTTATTTATCGATCTTTTTACAGATGATGTGCTCGCGAGCTTTTTCAACATTGTTTAAGAATTATGCTCCTTTAAGGGACACAGAACAACTCCTAGTTGTCCAGGGGCATTATCTTAAGGAGAATCACCAGTAGACATCTTCATGTGGTGTTTCTTTATCTCAAGTTTGCCGGCTTACAAGAAGTCTTCCTGCGTTCAAAACAGGAGGAATGCAAGATTTTATATTCCCTGGGTACCACTTTAACACGTGTTTACATTTTGCAGATCGGACCTTCATCATAGCGGTGATTACCTCTGTCGTGCAGTCATATCAAATGCTGGTGAAATGGCAAAACCAATATCACTGACCGTTATTGGCTGGCAAACCAAATTTTGTGTACTTCAACGAACATCAAGTGATAAAGGTTTCAACTTTGACCTTCTCTCTTACTTTCTGTTATGGTGGATTTTGAGCGTGCAGAAATATCTTTATTGGCGTGTGGGCCAAGCTGCTTTTGCTATGCCACCCTAAAATTTTGAATTTTAAGAAATCTAAAATTTTCGCCCCTATAACAAAGTTTAGTTTTATTAAAAAAATTGCCTATAAATGGATAAATGTAGACCTCACAGGGAGAAGTCTTAGATTGCGAATTGCAGAAAAATGTAATTCTATGCACATTCTATAAAATCAAATCCAATGGGGACGTCATTTGGGAGAACTGATTTTGCTTCTGTAGCTAGCGTTTCAACAACACTAATTCTTCAAGAAGCTCATTTGCCTCGTCAGCTGCCAAGTATCCAACCCCTGGCATATCCAGATTTTGAGTTCAGAAAAGTCAATTTTTCCATCTCGCACACAAAGCCTCCCTACCCTATCATATTCCCCTGCTATCGCATTTACGTTGATTCTTGTACAATTTTTAAATCACTACTGCAGGTGTCTACTTTACTTTTGTCAACATTGCCATTGTGCTCTTCTGTTGCTGTTTTGATTCCAATGTCGCTACGCTCTTTGTTTTCTATCCATTTTAGTTACTGATTTCCTGCGGAACTTGATTTCGTTTGCGAGCATTTACATTACGCATTTTCATTTTTAATTTGGACCTTTGACCGACCTTTTAGGAACATTTTTTTGGCGAAGCACTGTTGCTGGTGCTGTTGCAACAAGCTCGTGTCCTTTTGGTGACAAGAAATTGGCACACAGACGGTGTGCAAATGATGGTGAATGGGAGTCTGCCGATACCTCAAACTGTTTGTTCAAAAATGTTTTAACAAGAGAGCTGGAAGCATTATTCAAGGTAAAAAGCGATTGATTTCTAGGCACATTGGATTGCATGCTCTCTTTGTACTGTAGCTTTTATAATACCCTCTTTTTTGTTATTCGTTATATTTCGGCTGAAATTTATTTTTGTGGAATGGTTTTGTATAAACTGACTTGAAATTGCCATGGTGAATAGTGAATAGTGAATTGCCATATTGAATAGGTTGGGTCAAATCGCATTCAGTTAATGTATCCGTGCTGAGTATTGAAAACATGCTTTTACAGTTTTACAGTTGTTGATATTTTCGTTTTCCCCGCAGACAATTTCTTTCATATTGAATGTATTGTGTTGATTTCCAATTGAATCACATTTGCAACAATAACAATAACAGGAGCTAAGATGGCAAAAGCATATGTTTTATGTTTTCTTTATTTCTTTTTCTACAGAGAGATGTAAATGAGACTTCCTTGAATCAAATATTGTTGGATCTAGGCAACATCATTGAAACGTATAAAAGGAATATTACAGAAAATGTACAGATAGAGCTGATCGCAAACTTGTTTGCAGAAATGGGAACCATGAAAGTGCTATCAAGAAGCAGACTCGAGAGGGTAAAATAGAGTTTTGTTGCATATCAATGTTGCTGCCCATCCGCTACTATGGTTAATAGCATTCAGATCCCCTTTTTGCCCATACATACGCCCGTAAAGAATCTAAGGTTAAAATGTCTATCACAGATGATATTTCATCGCAAATTTATTTCAGGTGAGGGCAAGCATTGCAAGTATGATTACCGATTTTATGTCCAGAGACAGCAAAACTTTGGGAAAGAATGAGCAAGAAGACGGGGATATGACAAATCGGTAATTGTTATCCTTATGTGAAATCATTTCAGTGCAGAAAAATCATGTATTCGCTCTTTTTTCGGAATGGTACTTAAGCTCTTCACCCAACTGGACCTGCAGTTGTAATTCCTGCCAGAATCGTTGCTACAAAACATTTAATCAACAGTGAGATAAAGTAGTCTGTCCAAATAAGCTCAGAATAGCAATAAAGTTGTTTCCATTTTTTGTATTTGTTTTTGTCTGAGTCAGCCTCACCTTGTAAATAAATCGTTTTGCACCTCTAGGGGGTTAACAAACTCTATTTGGTATCCTTTGAACTGGTATTCTTCATATTTCTTGAAATTTTCACGTAACAGGCTGCTGGCTGTCCTCGAAAAGTTTATGATGGATTCTCTCGATCGTGAGATTCGTGATAGCGCCGAGGATACACCGGTTGTGCTGCCAGTCACAAGCAGTGTTGCTGCGTTTTCACGTAGTTACAGGCCTGGTCACCCTCAAAGCCTCGTCTGCAATGCCCTGTTCAAGAACGCTACATATCCTGACACCGGTGTTCTTGGAGAGTGCTCAGAGTATACAAATAAAACAAGCCGTATTGAGGTATAAATTCTTGTTTAAATAGTGTTTCTACTTATTTTGAAGTAGTTGCATGTATATTTTACGCAGTAATGCCTAGGGGCACCATTCTGTCAACTCTGTATGCTTATGTACGACGCTGTTCATCTTCAAGTCATAAACCCTATTATTTCGCAGCACGTATAATTCAATGAACCTCATTTCGCTGCGACTCAAAACTAGTTTTTTTTGTTGCTTATCTGTTGATAAAATGATTTAATGCATCCCCTTTGTCGTTGAATTCTAATAAAAGTGTCTTTAATTTCACAGGGTATCGATGTTCAGTTAGTAATACCAAGCGTCGTTTTCTCGTTGTCGATGGGACATAAATTCAATAGCTCCAGTCAACTTACAAACGTTACCTTTATCGCCTACAAAACTGCAAGGCTTTTTGCCGACTCGAATTTGCAAGGCATCGAATCGAGAACTGTAAACACCACCATAAATAGTGCTGTCATTGGAGTACGTGTTCAAGGTAAGTATTTATTATACTGCCGTTACAAAGATTGAAAATCTCTTTTTTCTGGATAGCTAACTTAAAGCCTAATAGCAGTGTAGAATGTTTCTGTGGAGAAGGTATTTTGCATAAGCATACGTTGTGACTGCCACCTAGGTGGGTTGAAATTATTAATGAGCGTCAAATCGAACTGTTTAGAAGACAGGCTAGTTAGAAGACATGGCTCTAGTCCACTAAACGCTTGTACCTGTTTTTGTTTATTTTGATGTTTTATCGTCTCTAGGAATATTCTAAGTCAAACCCAAGCAACAGCTTTTTTTAATTTTGACAATTTTCCATTTCTGTGGCAAATCAAACAGCTTAAACAATATGAAATGTTGAATCAACCTGTGATGCCTAGAAAGAAATACAGTTTTTTAAGTTGGCCGTGTGTTCAAATCTTACCAGGAAATGTCTTTTTTTAGTTTAGAGAACAGGATTCCATTTGTGGACCAATCATTAAAGCTTAGCGTTCAGCTGTCCAATTTGCAATCCATTATGAATTTTTAGCAGTCAGAGCAAATAAAAGTAAAATTGCTACTGTAAAATGTGTTCTTGATCAACAAGGTTCTAACAACTCTTTTTTCTTTTAAAAACCAGTGCAAACGTAATTATCAATTTTGCTACATGTCTGTCAACCTCACTCTATTGTAAGTTAAGAAAAAGGCTGGATTTAGAAAGTCTGGATTTGTATGAAATTTTTCCTCGATTTTTCCATCTAATGTATTCCCATTGTATTTCTTCCCTCTGTCTTCAGACTGGTTATTCTTTGCTATTTTCATTTAGTACCAGGAATGAACAATGCTGACATCGTGACAAGTGAAAGTCTTCTATTGATGTTTAAACATTTCAAGGTATGTGCCCTCCCAAGCTGACTATGGATCACTGTTATCCTATGTTTAGTGTAGCAGATGTATTCCAGGTGATAAGAAAATTAGTCTTTGTAATATGAGGCGTGCAAATCATCGCACGCGCAAAACAAAGAATTTGCCATAAAACTTATTAAAAATTGCTTATGTTTCAAAGATTTCTAAAGCAGCGGTAAATCAAAGCCGCCAAATTCCCATACGAGCTTAAACAACGGCGTTACAAATTAGCTACGACAAGATTGCTTAACATAACAGATTACTTAACAAAGGGGGTGCCAAGAGGAAGTAATCTGCAATCAACACCTGGTGCTTTATTAATTTCAAAACTCGGCGATTTAAAGTTTCGATCCAAGAGATGCGACTTTGTATTGCAATCAATGATAATATGTGGACTGACGGAGAAATATCTTGAAAAGGGCAACGGTGCTCTATCTTTTGAAGAGCAGAAAGCAAAAGCTTTTTTAATGGTATCGGAAGAAACCTAAGCTACAATCCCAGACAAAAATAGTTGAGACTTTTCAAGAAAACTTTATGTTTTCTCTTTCCTTTGAAAAATAGCTTTCCCCCTTCCCCCAATTCAAGATTGATGCATGATTTTGAAGCAAAAATGATAGAACTACAAATCCAACACTGCTTCGGGAGGGGGAGGGGGATTCGTATTTACAGGGGCAAGGTAAAGTAGAAAATTACAAAAATTGATTTTTTTCTGAACATCTTTGTCCGGGATTGTACAGAAAGAGGAGAAAACTGAGGAAAGCTCTGAGAGATTCTATAATTACTTCCTAAAAAATTTAATAACTAGTTGAATTTAACTTTAATAACTAATTAAATTTAATCTTTGAGGCCCTTTAAACAAGAACAATTGTTTCTCCGTCTATTTCCTTGGTTTCTGCTCAGTTTGTAACACAAATGGTCTCCTTGAAAGTAGCATCCTATAGTTCTTGACAACAGGAATGAGAAACGACCGATAAGGAAGCTGTCCACATCGCACGCAATCGCACGCCATCGAACGCGCAAAGTAGTCAAGACGTGCAAAACGCCGCACGTGGCCTATTTTCATATTTCAAAGACTGGGAAAATGTGATTCATTAACAGGAATGTGGCCCCACTGACCTGTAGTTGTTGCTGTTTTGATGCATTTTACTTGCAAGCGAGCCTTCAAGATATGTAAGCCCGAACACTTGAAACATAATTTTGCATGCGAAAGGACTGTTTAGGTAGGCTACCTTTTCACATGCTGTTTCTATTGTTTCTTAATCAAGTACAATAATGCTTTGTCACACCACATGGAAATTGTATCAATTGTTCTTTGAGAATGTTTGGCGTTTCAAATTATAAACATTTTTTAATGAAAAGTTTCAGAAACAAACGCTTTTTAATCATAATTTTTTCTATCATCTTAGATGGGACACAACCCGAGACTTGTTTATTGGTCAGGTGAAAGTGCAGGTTCGTCCTCATTCCCATTATACCAATACTTTGTGTTTAATTAATTTGCTGAAACACCGGTCTTCGTCATATTTTTATAGATTTTTTAAAGCCAGTTAAAATGCCTTTAATAGTATATGCAATTTAGGGGTTTGTCTTAATTTTCACCATGACTAACATAATATGAATCTAAAACATTTAATTTCTTTTATCTACGTACAGAGTTGCCCCTCCCCTCCCTCAGTAAATTGTGGAGTTATTTCTAGTTTTGCTGCTCTTATCCATTGATGGGTCATAGCAAGGTGACACACATCGTTTTTTCAAGTTGATGCACAGAGTTTCTCCGTGAAAACCATACTAATTACAGGAGGACCACGAACGCCAAATATTCGCTTCATAATTGGGTTTGTTAGATTCTTGTCTCTATCACGAAGTGTTCTGTAGAGGCTTCGACGCCTTTTAGATGTAGCTTTGTTGTAGACTGACGATGTTTACAGTAAGCCGGTCTTAAAATGCCTTGTTAGAATCAGAAATGATAATAGTAATAAAATAAGGATAAGCTAATATATGGTTTTAACCTAGCCATGCTTGTGTATGGGAAAAAGAGGAGCTGGCGTGATTCTTATTTTGTGCTTTTTACTTGGTTTTCAGGTGTTAGGAAAAGATGGAAAATTAACAACAAGTGCAAATTGGTTACCGAAGCGAAAACGTTTTCAAAGTTCATGTGCTCGGAGTTGCTTAGTCATATGACATATTTCACAGTCATTATGGTAAGTGCAGTATCATCCTATTTAATATCATATTATTAATTATCATCCTATCAAATACCTTTCTGTTTAATAACATCTTATTTAATACCATCCTGTCAAATATCAGAAGCTAGCAGCAATTTTATCTTAGCATGCAGTCTATAGTTCTTCTACGTTTATTTCGCTGTTACTGGCCTAATGCTAACTAAACCAAATGGAAGAATTTTTACTTTGAATGCGAAATTTCAAAATCTCGATTTAAGAATTGTCTCAAAGAAAATTAGTTAAATCCTTAATACTACGTAGCTGCCAATTCTCCATTCCTCACTCATCCACTCAATATTTATCCTTATTTTTAGAACAAATGGATTAACAGTTCTTGTCCCCTTATTTCTTTGGCCACGACTTTTGTTACTTTTTAATGGTTATTTTTGCAGGAAATCAAGAAAGAGGCCCAACTGCTTGCCACATTTGAGCTTGAGTTTGTCACTCACGTTGGTGCTGGCATTTGTGCATTCTTTTTGCTTTTGACCTTTTTTACCTACGCAGCCTTCAGGTAAGGCAGTCTTCAGTCCTGCAACATTTTATTCATATGCAAAGGTCCATTAGCTTTTTAAAAGCATATTTTTAAAAGCTCGATGGTTCTGCTAGTTGAATATTTGGATCTTGTTCTGTGTCAGTGGTGAAGATTAATAATATGGGAAAGAGAAGGATTGCAATTTAGGACAGTTGAAAGGTCATCTTTCTTGAAAGATTGTTGATTTTCCAAGCCGTTCCCTCGTTCTTTATTTTTCTGCGCTCTTGCATTGCTGTGCATATTTATATCTTGTATGCTCATTTCCTTTCAGGGAACTTCGATACAACAGAAATGACGCAGCTACACTTATGAATTTGTGCCTTGCTTTGATTGTCGCTGTTTTGCTATTTGTCACCGGTATAAACAGAATAGAAAACCAGTTGCTTTGCAAGGCCTTCGCTGTTCTTCTTCATTACTTCATTTTATGTTGCCTGCTTTGGGTTGGCTGTGGAGGTGCGTGCATGACGGTCCTTGTAAAAAAGGGTCCGGATAAGGAAGAATACAACCCAGTACTGAAGTACTATTTGATATCTTGGGGTAAGTTTTTTGTCCGTGTGAGTTATGGTATAACTTTTATATATAATTGTTAAGGTATTATCAGTCAAATCAATCCAAAGCTTGCTACATTGACACCAAAATATTGCATGTCTTACGAATATTCATTGAAGAGCTCGGGGATTATGAGGAAGTTATAGTTTGGTCAAGTTAAGGGGCTACATAACTGGCTTAATATGCCAATTCCACTAATGGTAAATTTATGTCAACATGTTACATGCTAAAGCTTTGCTTTATAAAGAGGTATTTCTCTGCATCTCTCTTGGGCATTAATGTACATAATCATTATCGCCATCAGTTATAATTTACCTTTCCAAATTATCATTGAAATCATAATAATCAACATCGCCTACAACAAAGGCAGCGAAACTGCAGTCAAATATATACTTCTTTTGATTATTTTTGGCCATAAGTTTAAGCTTTCTGTAAATTGCAAAAAGGTTCTACTCGATGGCTGCCATCATAATAAACTCACAATTTGCATTTTAGGGTTACCGATGATAGTCTGTGGAATCACATTGGCTGGTAATGTCAAAAATTATAATGCCACAACCTAGTAAGTACTTGCTGCTTTAGGCGAGTGTTACACCATGATTCATACAATGTCTGTCTATTTTCAGCCAGTTCTTGTTTAGCTATGGTTTAACAATTCAATATTCATGTGAAACTATATATTGAACAGAAATCTTAGAAAATTGAATGAGTGAGTAGCTGAATATAATGTCAGAAAAGATAGTTTAGCAACATCTGAGACTGGTTTGATTTTGCTGCAAGTGATTTGTTCATTCCTGATGCTAGATATAAAAGGAATAGATATAAAAGGAATAGATATAAAATAAATTGACTATGTTAATGATTTTTCAAATCTCTGTGTTAAAGAAATTGGCTCTAGATACAAATGTCGAGCATTCTAATTAAATCTCAGTTTTTATCGATTCAACTTTTTATTAACACTGACGCTTTGAAGGATTTCTAATTCTTTTTTCCGCAGCTGTTGGCTGACCTCCCAGGCATCGATCGGCGCTTTCATTATACCTGGAGGCCTTGTGCTAATCATAAACATTATCATCTTCCTGCGTCTACATGCCCTTGTAAATCGCAAGTACCCAGAACATTTATCAAGAGATGAACCAGATAATAATTTGTTGTCGGATCGTAATTCAAGGGCAAGTAACATGCGAAAGTCGGACTTCCATTTCCCTGATCGAGGTGAATTGCTTGACTTTGTTAAAGGCAGCCTCCTTGTCATGTTAATTTTGTGCATTGACTGTGGTTTTGTTGTCATGATTTTTGTCAACAGGGATGGCTCTTCACGATATCTGTACCACCTTTTCAGCTACGGTTTTGCCATATCAAACATGATTTTAGGCCTTTCAATGTTCATCTTTCACTGTGTACGCCGGGAAGACGTTCATGTTTGTTGGAAGTCCTTATTTCACGGCAAGCGGGCACTGAAAGATGTTCCAATTGCAGCTGAAAACGAGATTTTGTTGGAGTCAGCCAATGATGCCATTAAATCTTCACAGGTTAGGAATGAATCAGGAGTTTCTGCCATGATATCCGAACGCAATAACGACCATTCTGATGTCATTTCAGCATTGTCTTTAGCACAGTCTCACTTCACTCATGATGTTCCATCTTCAAGGCCTTCTTCTATTTTTGGTCCAAGTGCAGGTGACCCAAAGTTGCACAACCGACACGGCATTGGAAAACTAACGTTGCCAAGTTATGAAAACACAAAGCCTGTGCAGCGCGCGTCAGGGTCTGAGTCCGCACAAAACCCTGCAGTCCCTTCTGCTCCACCGCTTCCTTTAACGGGTTTTGCAGCTTATCCACCTTCAACATTGCCAGAAACTGTCACCCAATTCAATGAAAGACCAGTAAACAGCACAATGCATAATGCTTATACCCCGGACTTCACCATTACTACTGTGTCTGAAAGAACGTTCTCTGATACCAGTAATCTGCACTCGGATGCAAGACCTGTTGCCAAACAGCAGGAGACACCGCGCGAAAACTTTCCATCTGAACAAAGCTCAAATGTAGATCCTGCTTCCAGGTCAAATAATCCAGCTATTCTTCCCCTTCGAGGCATTGTTGCTCCAAACTGGAAACCAGTGCGGCATGGCGGAAGCTCGGCAGTTTTCTATCCCTATGTAGATCCAGGCTTCAAAGCTTTACAGTCTCCTGGACCAAATTCTCTCAACTCTGTGCTCACGTCTGTATCCTCTGCACAGACGAATGTTTTACAGGCGACCGGTCAAGGAGACCCGCTACCAACTATTGGCGCTTTTACTATCCCTCAAAGGTCTGAAGTGATCGGAGCAGCCAGCTCTAACAAACCACTTAGCAACGGAAGCCGTACAGAAGAGGAACAAACGGTATCAAAGCTTCAAAGCGAGACTGAAACAAAAATTGAAAGTGATATTCAGGCTTCAAGTATAAAAACTGAAAAAACAAAGAGAACCAGGTCTTCTAATCGTAGGCGCAGGGTCAAGAGTAAGACTAGATTTGAAGACTTGCCAGTGGAAAAGTGTCTTGTATATGTCCCATTGATGCCACAGCAGGAAAAGCCTATCCCTTCGCGAAACGAAACAAGTGTTTGAATAAGTATCGTTTGCTGGATTTGCCACTGCCCTTTTGCAAGCAAGTTTGCTTTTTGAGTTTGTTTCACCGAGATGAAAATGAAAGTTCGGCACTTTCATTTTATGACGAATACCTTGTTCTGTTTGAATGATGGCATTTTGGTCAGGTAATACAATTGAAGCAAGCTCGCTGCAAAAGATCTAGAATCGTCTGCAGAAAAAGAGCATGATCAGTTTTATCTTTGCCGGGGTTGGTTGTCACGTTTTTTGTGACAATTCTATCTGGTTAGCAGTTGTGTAACTAACAAAACGAAACTATTTTTTTGTTTATCCATAAGATGAGGTGCATCTATTTATTTGTGAAATAAGTGATTTGTTTCACTCAGTTTTTCTACTAGTTTTTTTACTAATTTTATTCTTAAACTGAGTCAACGCCTCGCTAATAGAAACTTGCTACCCTACTTTGTTATTGAACCATGCTACGTGTTATTTTTGACCGGCCCCCACACTTATAGCCAAAAATGTTTTATTGCTCAACAATCCATAACAATATACCGTTTCTTGATAAATCATTAACAAATGTTTTCATTCAGAAATTAGGCCGTTCCAGAAAGAGCAAACCATTTGTTAGAAAAATTAAAACTACCATTAACCGATTTCATGAAGACTGCCCGTCTTTTCATAAATTACTGTGGTGAAGGAGACGGGGCCCTTAGGTTAGTTCATATTCAAATTTTCGATCAGCAAATCTCTAATAGATGCACTTAGATAGCAAAAGAGGAAAGTCTCTGACTGAAGACCATAGAAGCTCTCGTTTCTAAGTTGATATAAAGTTAATAACAGCGTAGCAATGTAGCTGCATAAAGAAACTACGTATTGTCAAAAGTAAAGGCCTTTGTTTGCAGTAAGGCATACCGCATATCATAGTGATTAACTTGGTAAGTTTCAAGATCACTTGAGTTGTTTTAAGGCACTGCTTTTCTGTTTCAGCCTCTGTCTTCAATTTTTCATGGACCTAGATTTTTTAAAGAACCTTGAGTTTGAAATTACCTTGATGTTTAAACCTTCTAAACAAAAACCTCCAAGGAAAACCGGAACTGGAACCCGTTTTTATCTAACAATTCATATTTTAAGGCTTCCTGCTCGTTTGAAGGAGCGGCATCAAATGTCGGATAAGGCTACATCCTTTACCCAAAGTACAGACAATATGAATGATTCTGGGAATTTAATGATTTTTTTGTTTCAATCTCTTTTGGTAAATGCCAATGTTATGGAATACATGACTCTTGTTTAATTTCAACTTGCTCAATCTCCCGTAAGGAGAACCTTCAAACTAAGAACCATATTGGCTGAAATTTATAATGACATTTGTTGAATGCTCGGGCTGCCTATGAAAAACCTTTTATGTTTCTTACTACTGCTTGTGACATTTTCGAACAGCCGAGAAGCCAGAGATCAGGTAACAATATAACTTTGAACTTAAATTTAAATTGAAATTTAAATTAAAATTGTGCGTCGGAGGAAAGAGCAAATAATATTAGCAATGTTTCGAGCAAGTCCTTTATCAAATGATGATGAAAAACGCTCTTTCTTTCTACCCACAATTCAATTTTGGATTCAAAGTTATATAGAAAGCGAAATGCTTTTCAAGGATTTCACAGATTTCCAAGGAGAATGGACCAATGTTGAAACTTTAGATAACGATCTTTTATTCTTTAGATAATTAATGACGGCTCTGTACATATTGAGCTTTCTTATCCTTTATGATTTAGAATATAAAACCTGAGATGAATTTTGAAGCAAGTCAATTGTGGCCAACCACAAAAAGTTTCATTTAAAGTGCAACTGACATTAAAAATAAAAAATTTCATAAGATCCATAAATTGAATTATACATTTAATTATAGAGTTGGCAGTGCTGAATCGAATGCTGTTATTATTTCCTGTATATCTTTTCGTTAACACAATTATTTCAAGCTCCAAAGTATTGGTTTTCGTCAGTTTTTGTTCGAAAGGATGGGAGACAACGGGCATAGAAAAAGACGACCAAGGCAGCTAATATTGTTCTGCTGGTGCATCAAACTGGTGCAGTCACATTCCCAGAAACTAATCGCAGTTTTTTTTCAAAAGATGTGAACGAAAGTCTTCAAGAAGTAAGTTAACGGGAAACTCACAATCGCTTTTATAAGGCTTTAGTGAGGGGCGTTCCAGATATTCTCACAAAACTAGAAAAACCAAGGAAGATGTAACGATATATAACGTACGTTAATTTTAGCACCTTTTCACAGGGCCGCCGGACGCAGGTTTGAGGAGGGTGGGGGGGGGAGGTAATATAAAGAAACCAACCTTTTTTTAACAACATCGGTTGTTGCCAAAAGTGGACAGCTTTCATTATAATTCAAACAATTTAGGAAAAAAGTAACACATCGTAAATGGCTATGTGCTCCATTCAGGGGTTACGCTCTCTTTGGCATACTTATTTGTATAATTCCTCGTGGACGCTGAAGTTCTTCGCTTGTGAAAATCTTTCGTCAATGTATGATTCATATTGTTTTCTAATTCGATTTACTTGTTTCTGTTTTTAATTTTTCGTGGAAGTGGCCCTGGTAAAGCGGCAGGCTCACATCCTTACCCTATATTTGTGGCAGGTGTATTATTTTTTATGAATATTCAGATTACTTACAACATACCAAAGAAAAAATAAATCCACATTAATGCAATCATTCATATAAAAGTAATAAAAACTAGTCAAACCTAAAATATACTGTTAAAAAATAAAAGAAGTTATCAAACTTTCAGGCTCTATCTACTTCAAAGGAAATTTTCAGTCTATCTATTTCAAAGTTTTCAGTCTCTTTCTTTCTAAAATTTACCAAGACACAAAGTAAACAGTTAAATTGTTATCTTTAGACCAAATTGAATTTCCGCGATTACATACACTGCGTAGTAGTATACTGGTCTTCCCAATGGGCGCCCTTTCTCTAATGAGCGCTCCATTTTTGAGCAAGAATTCGAATGACCGCCCCTCTCCAATGAGTGCCCTCCCAAAATATTATGAAACAGATGGACAAAAGCAAATCGTCACAGCAGTCAGTCATCAACTAAATATATTTAAGAAAACCGATGCTGTTTCAAACGGAAAAGATTTTCTTCAAATACTGACAGAACCAGATAAAAGTTCATTCGATGTTATGGAAAATTAAGATATTCAAGATGCAATGTCAGTATTTATGTAAATCGACGAGGGTTCTGACTCGGAAGAAATTGACATCTTGCAAATTGTTTGCCTTTAACAAGTGCCATGCAAATGCAAGATGGATTTTTATATAAACAATGATCGTTTGAATTTCAAAGCTCAGTTTTTTAGTGGTTGACTTTCGTCTATTTTCAATGAGTCCTCTCCCCAATGAGCGCCGCTCTCCAGTGAGCGCCCTTCTCCAATGAGCGTTCTGAAGCCAAAAAATAGAATGAGCGCCCCCACACTCATTAGAGAGAATACGGTGTGTGACAGGCTGAGAGACAACTGGCAACAAACTTAGGAAATTTTTTCTCGTAAAAGAGAAAGTCTAACCGCAGGAGCAACGTCTTGATTTAAGTTGTTTTACTTGGCGTCTAAAGGCAATATATTTGGATGTGAAAAGAGTACACGCAATTTTTTTTTCAAAAAAGGCACTTTTCACAATTTTTTCCAATCTGTGCAAATTACCAATCTGAGGAACAAGAAAGGTCTAAAAATGTACATTAATTTTAGCAAATCTACAAAGTTTGAACCGATTTGACATGCGAATTTTTTTTCCAATTAAGGGGCATAAGTTCATTTTTAAGGGGTTTGAATCAGAGGAGGTTTTTTGAAAAAAGCCTGGGGAGAGTGACGCATTCTGGTGTGTTATTCTATAGTTGACGATCGCCAAAAACCCCAACGGAGCTTAGAAAGTGTGCAGCAACCTGTCTTCTCTCTACTTGTTCGGGAGATGAATCATGCCCGTCTTCCAGACATGCACAAGTCTCCATTTCAGGGTCATTACACATGCGCATTATCACTTGAAGTCCTGGCAGGAAGTTCAAGATTTGTGTGGTTATAGCACTGATCTATAAAAAAGACTGAATCGAGCTTGAATTTGGTGTCTTGAAACACCAAATTCGTCATTTTCAGAATCTCTCACTATTCTGGTCAATTCCTTCGTTATAATGCACAAGTCCAATTTTTACCCTAATTGCCAACACCAAGTATCTACCCATAAACAAGTTCCCGAATTTCTGGCAATTCTTGTTGAGCGGAGGCAGTCGCGGAGGCAGTGATGGCCCTAGAAATTCTCCGACGGAGGGCCTTGACCTTCCGACAGGGGGACTAGGCAATCGGATATAAAACATGTACTCCCAGTTACAGAAAGGCGCACAAACATTAAGATTATGACAAGATATGAATTTAACAAACAAGCAAGAGCAGCTACTTAGAGTGGGATTAATAATTCTTGTGAGGGACTCCCTTTTTGATAAAATGTCCCTGAAAAGACAAAAGGCATATATTGAGAACCTTTTTTCTACCCTTTTCTACATTCTCAACGCTCTAGACTTTTCTGAGTAATGAAAAAGACATCATTTAATCATTAAACAGAATAGGGACCACTTTTACTTAGGTAGGTTAAATCTTTGCTAGCTTGCAGATTTACAAGTACAAATTCGAGAAATACAGAAAATGTCATTTAAAAGTCGATTGTAAAAAAATAAAAGAGGTCAGTGGAAATCGCCAGGGCCCAAACGACTTGGGAAATTCTGTGATTGTGGCTCTCATTACTGGGAAAGGCATTGGACCTACTGGGGAATTTTCCCCAGTAGTTACATGCATACATACATACATACACACATACATACACACATACATACATACATACATGCATACATACATTTCTTTCTCGTAATACAGTTTGTGTGCTATCAACGCAACTCTTCGCTTGTACGTGTTTTCAACAGATTTCCCGTTCACTGTTTCTAGCATTTCATGATCTTGCAATAATTTTGGTAGCTTATAGACTATTCTGGCTGCCCTTCTGGTTTGCTTCAAGGTTTTGTTGACGGGGTTACTTGAAAGGAGTTCCCAGCCCGGTGGGCTCAGTCAGTTGGTCAAACGTATATGATGTGAGTTTCGAATAACTCTGAGAGAGTGTGGTCTGAAAGCTAGTATTCTGGGACATAGAATCTTGGAAATAGGGCTGCTTTTTTTCTCAGTAAGATGAACCACAAAAAGACTAAGAATTTGCTGATATGATTTTACAGTTAACTGTTTTGGTAAATCAATGGCTATTGAAGTACCACGAGTTTTACCGTAGCATCTAGTTTTGTCTATTTTTCGAATCCTAGATATGAAATTTAAGTCTTTGCTAGTTTGTACTCATTGCAGGGTATTATTTTGAATTTGACACAACTTTCTATTTCTTCATGAAAATCATTGAACACAGTGTTGTTAAGTAAGCAATATGTTGCATTTATAGTTTTACAGTTGTCTTATTTTGTTTATTTATATCAAGAACCATAAGGGATCATTGTTAAAATCAAATTTAGTGAATGCTCTTTAATAAGCCTTTCGTCATAAGTTTAAGAAAAAGAATGGCTCTTACATAAATTAGTTTTAAAAAATACTCCCTTAAGCTTGAATGTTCTCAGTGAAAAGGGTTACAAATTTTTAGCTAAGTCAGAGGAAAGAAATCCAGTTCATGTCATTAGGATATACACTAAGTATCTGTTCAGTAACACCTCTAGAATCTCATCTGTGAGTAAGGTTTATCAAGGGTCTGACTTCGTGTTACCTCCAAACTTTTTGGTAGGTTTTGTTAATTTTTGGTAGGTGTTTCTGTTACATGGTGGTACATATTTAGACATTAAACTTTTGAGATTTTTAGACATTAATGTTCTCTGAGAGAGGCTGTGGCAGCAAGACGCCACATGCTCAAACAATGAAATGGGGTTAACCTTTCTGTGAACATGGGGTGAAAGGTTTAATTGTGGGCTCCAGGATTATAACTGCAGAGTTTCGAGTAAAAAAGTAAGTAAGTAAGTAAGAATTAGGGCAGTAATTGAAGTGACGAAGTATGAATGAATTACCAGTTATTTGCTTTTCTTTACTACAGACGAGCATGCAAAATTACATAAGGAGCCCTTATTTAAGTATTAGAGGTTTGTTGTTTGCCCTGACTAATTTTTTCCAGAGATATATGTATGTGTACGACAAAGCAGAAGATTTTCTCAAAAGCCCTAGAAGATTTTACACCACTATTTGAGATGGAAGGGGGTTTGCTGCATAAAGCTGGAAGGGTGTTTGCTGCAGATTCTGCAGAAAATAATCGGTGCTGGAAGTCTTTAAATTTTATAACGTATACTATTTAGCATGCGTTTTAGAAAACGTAGTCTCTAGACTGTTAGAATCAGTTTTTAGCAACCACATATGCTGGTCTCAATTACTTTAAGATCTTTTTATCGATATTTGTGGTTAGTGGCGATAGCATCAATTGATGATGGATTACAATTAAAATCAATCAGGTGCATTATTTTATTAGACTTGAAAGGCCTTAAGTTCTAAAAATTGTTTCAAATGTGGTTGTGTGGTGCGAGATTTAGGTGCGATGAATTGCTTTGGATAAGTGAGTTTCAAAAACATTCATTGTTTGAGTTTTGGTGGGTTATAAGTAGCAATAATAAGCCATCTTTGTTGCTTTATGTTCATCTCCAAGCAAATATTTTCTATTTGCCTTTCTTCTAAAGTGTTTATTCTTTTGATGTAAATTTTCCATTAACAAGCAAACCACCAAAATGGGATTTTTTATCTTCACAGTATAATGTTCAATAGCCTAGAATTTCCATCTGGGAAGTGTGGTTATCAAGAGGACCCGGAGTTATCAATCTTTAAATTATCAAATATTGCTCCGTATATTATTAATGTTGAGATGATCAAAGAAAAAACACCTTCTGTTAACCATCAATTCAAGCTTTCTTTCAAAGAGGCAACATCGTTTGCATGAAAAATGTAAACAAAACGAGAAAGTTAGAAGTGAGTTTCTGCGTGTTTGTAAATGGAATTTTGTCAAAACGATTAAAAAATCCATTTTGTTTCTTGCTTTGTTCTGGGCTCCTGGAAAACACCACATTGACTGAATCAATATTAGTTGGGTCGAAATCCGTGGTACTGTGACAACTTTTAGTAGACCTTGTTTTGAAAGTTGCTTTTGATATTTGAAAGTACGCTCTACAAAATGAGTACATTTTTAATTTCGATAGGCGTTGGCCGGAAATGACGTCGTAAAATTGACACCTGTAAAATCTTCTTTGCGACAATAATTTGAGACAGGTACCTCAAAAAAATACATTGATCATACTGCTCTGATATAATTGAGATCCATATATTTTATGTGCTCAAGTCATTGTTCTAAGTAACACTATCGAAAATGTTTTTAACTGTATCTGATGAGTCCGTGATGTGAAGAAACATGTTGTTTCACATCCTGTCACTTAGTCAATCCATATTTAGTCATCAAAAATATTAGTTGCAACATTTGGTTCTGAGTCACTGTCTGCAAGAGCCTCAGGCATTGATTTGGATTAACTATAGAGAAACGACATGCGATGTTACCAACATTTTGTCCGTCGGAACGATTAACTCGTAGAGCTATCACCTCATCGTAAATTGCTTGCAATGTCGACAGAACTTGTTCTAGCAGCCCTGCTTAACTGAACGCCCATCCATGAGGCAAAAGAGAAAGAGGAGGCTCTGCTTTGTGAAAATGTCTCCAAATGCAACAGGTAATTTGCTGATTGACAAAGTTGTGCCAGTAAACCTACTCTTCTTCTTCATTGAAAACCATTTTGAGAATCATGCTGCTGCTGTAAGAGATTTGCTTGATACATCGCGATAGATCATTTGATGGTGATTTCGTCAACTTTTGCATAATCTCTGGGCAAAGTTCGACCTGTAATCTAAGATCATAAATTAAACTTGGAAGTTCTGGAGTTTGCCTGTGATCCCTGTTCTGGAGTTCTTGGAAGTTCTGGAGTTTTCCTGTGAATTTCTACTTGACACAGGAATACAATTGAAAAAGAACAAATCTAGTATTTAATTTAGGCAGAACGCAGAAAAGATGCAAAAATTCAAATTTAACGAAAACAGTTTAAAAAAAAGAGCTTAACATAAAGAAATATAATATAAAGTTTTGAAGCTACATGCAACATGTTAAATATGTTACTGAAAGTAACAAGAAGATCATAAAAGCAATCAAAGTATAGTCATCGTTATATGTCGAATTAGTGTAAGTTGGCTAGTTAGATTTAGAGAGATACATAGAGGTACGAGCAGATACACAGAGATATGTGAAGATGCACTGGTACAAATTTAGGCTCTTGTAGCTCGTCGATATTATATTGTAATTTAGGTTTATTCAGGACAGGCAGTGCTTGTAAAAGACTGCGCTGGGCCTCGTCGTTGTACGTTTAGGACAGACAGTACTTGAAAAAGACTGTGCTGTGCCTCATCGATAAATTTGGATCCACGGAGAACTGAGGTTGTGTACTGCAGATTCAGCTGAAAAGTAAAGTTTAGCCTGGAAAGACTGCGCAGATGATAACTGAAAGAAGATGATTAGCCGCTCGCCAAATGTCGTCATTTCTTGTAATTCTCTTCGCGGACTCGACACGAAGTAAATCTGCCCACAATTTTCCATATTTCAAATTATTTCACACATGTCTGCAAAGTGTGACCCATAATTCCGCAAGCATGATGAAAACTATACCCATAATTTTCGCAAAGCAAATAAGGCTTTCAAATAATCTTAAAACACAATAAAAATCATCAAACAAATTTTGCATGCTCTTTGCCAAAACACCTCAATATTACACATTTTTCATACTTTCATTTCGGGACATTCAATTTGTTAATTCTAAATCACCCTCCTAATAATTTTGCAATATTTTTCCCAAAATTGTTCCTATAGTTCCGCACATAGTGCAAAAACTAATACCGACAATTCCACACTTTTAGAAAAAAGGTACCCCTAAATAGTGGCACCTAACCATACCTTCAAACAAGTTAAAGTTTAAACATAATCTCATGAAAAAACATTTTAGATTTGGGGAATTTGAAACCTTTTAGTTAAAACGTTTTATCGGTTCCAAAATATTATGTTAAATCATTTGTTTCTTATACTTCTAATATTAGTCATTGAAAATGAGCCCTTTTTGAGTCTTGCCCCCGCCGCCTCAAAATGCTTCCGGCGCCCCTGTTTTGAAGAGTCATACCAGACCACCGGCTTCCAGAGCTAATATAATAAGCACTTAGGATGATTCTTATCTTGTATATCTATATAACACCTTTCTTTATTATGAGAAACCAATATTTGAGAAACTAAGGTTGGCAAAAAATTTAAGAAACTTAATATGGGGTTCTAAGAAAATTTGAACTGTAAAATGTCCAATTAAAAAAGAAGAGTCAATAATGAATACCGAGTTCAATTAGAAATGGCTCTCCATTTCGACGGTACTGCCACAATGTATTTGTCCAAAAGAATAGAAGGCTTTATCATATTTTTAATAATGATAAGAAATTTTTTCTTGAACCAAGAGGACCTTTTCCACTTTTTGGTATTGTTCTCTTCCAGAAGTTTGACAATTTTATCACTGTGGTCGTTTGGTATCCCTTTGATCGCGAATGTGGGGATGAAATGTATTGCCTGGGCCAAAAGTGATATTTATCTAGTAGAAATCGACGGAGAACCGCATATTACTACACATTATCTCGAATTATTTTCATTTTGACACATCTAAGGCTGTTTTTAGACCCATATTATGCAAAACGCGAATCTGGGGATGAATGTGGAGATGAAAAATACGCATGCCTAGGCCCGCTAGAAAGATCAAGAAAAAATAGGCAAGAAAAGCTTTTATCGAATGGAAATTGAAAGGAAACTCCGGAAATAGCATATTTTCGTACTAATCATTTCGAACAGTACAAGCACGTTTTCGAATGTGGGGATGAATGTAGGGATGGATGGGGATGAATATGGGGATAAATGTGGGGATGAATGTGGAGATGAATGTGGGGATGAATGTGGGGATGAATGTGGGGATGAATGTGGGGATGAATGTAGGGATGAATGTGGGGATGAATGTGGGGATGAATGTAGGGATGAATGTAGGGATGAATGTGGGGATTAATGTGGGGATAAATGTAGGGATGAATATGGGAATGAATGTGGGGATTAATGTGGGGATTAATGTGGGGATGAATGTGGGGATGAATGTGGGGATGAATGTAGGGATGAATGTGGGGATAAATGTAGGGATGAATGTAGAGATGAATGTAGGGATGAATGTGGGGATGAATGTGGGGATGAATGTAGGGATGAATGTAGAGATGAATGTGGGGATGAATGTGGGGATGAATGTGGGGATAAATATAGGGATAAATGTAGGGATGAATGTGGGGATGAATGTAGGGATGAATGTAGGGATGAATGTAGGGATGAATGTAGGGATGAATGTGGGGATGAATGTGGGGATGAATGTAGGGATGAATGTAGAGATGAATGTGGGGATGAATGTGGGGATGAATGTGGGGATAAATATGGGGATAAATGTAGGGATGAATGTAGGGATAAATGTAGGGATGAATGTAGAGATGAATGTGGGGATGAATGTGGGGATGAATATGGGGATAAATGTAGGGATAAATGTGGGGATGAATGTAGGGATGAATGTGGGGATGAATGTAGGGATGAATGTGGGGATGAATGTAGGGATGAATGTGGGGATGAATGTAGAGATGAATGTGGGGATGAATGTGGGGATGAATGTGGGGATAAATGTAGGGATGAATGTAGGGATGAATGTGGGGATGAATGTGGGGATGAATGTGGGGATGAATGTGGGGATGAATGTAGGGATGAATGTGGGGATGAATGTAGGGATAAATGTAGGGATGAATGTAGAGATGAATGTGGGGATGAATGTGGGGATGAATGTGGGGATAAATATGGGGATAAATGTAGGGATGAATGTGGGGATGAATGTGGGGATGAATATGGGGATAAATGTAGGGATGAATGTAGGGATGAATGTGGGGATGAATGTGGGGATGAATGTGGGGATGAATGTGGGGATGAATATGGGGATGAATGTGGGGATGAATGTAGGGATGAATGTAGAGATGAATGTGGGGATGAATGTGGGGATGAATGTGGGGATAAATATGGGGATAAATGTAGGGATGAATGTAGGGATAAATGTAGGGATGAATGTAGAGATGAATGTGGGGATGAATGTGGGGATGAATGTGGGGATAAATATGGGGATAAATGTAGGGATGAATGTGGGGATGAATGTGGGGATGAATATGGGGATAAATGTAGGGATGAATGTGGGGATGAATGTAGGGATGAATGTGGGGATGAATGTAGGGATGAATGTGGGGATGAATGTAGGGATGAATGTGGGGATGAATGTAGAGATGAATGTGGGGATGAATGTGGGGATGAATGTGGGGATAAATGTAGGGATGAATGTAGGGATGAATGTGGGGATGAATGTGGGGATGAATGTGGGGATGAATGTGGGGATGAATGTGGGGATAAATGTAGGGATGAATGTGGTACTGGTACCCGGTGCAAACGCAAGGTCTACGTCGCGTGTGCCGAGGCGAAATATTAGCCATCGCTGATTTGTGTGTTTGTTTTTGTATATTCTCGTCGCGTTGCGGTGTTCCTTATATACTACTATTTTATCGATTGCAATGTTGCATTGGCTGAAAATAGCCAAAGTTGAAAGTCAATACTTGCGGAAAAATTTAGTGGTTCTTTGTCGGGAAACAATTTAGGATTCCTTTTGCGATAAACTCCGACATTTCCCCGGTCCATCATAGAATCTTTTACAGTGGGAAGCATGAAGCAAGTGACGAAAACGATAAATAAAATGTTTATCCAGAATTTTGCTATATGCTGAAGATGTCTCTGCCACCGAAGCACCCGTGACACGAGAAAGCAGGGCCGTCGCGAGGCAAGAAATCTTTTGAGGGTACTCCACCAGTTGTAACAGGGGTTAGACTTTCTCTAAAACCCTTGTCACTTCGAGTTGTCAACGAATTGAGAGTGAAGACAAAAAGCGAGCGACTCGTGTTGAGGTTAATCACTGACTGAATTACTAAACAAAAGACTAAGTTTATATAAAAACGAAAGCGAGGTTAGCGTAATATTTACGTATGTTAATTAATAGCATATGATCCTACTACACTTGTTGGGGGGGAGGGAGTGTGGACTACAAATTTACCTGATTAAATTTTTTTGCCTCAAATTCTTTATTTATTGCACAAACCTCTGCAATACATTTTGTCAATCTAACTCTGTATATAATTAGCAACTATTCATTTTTATACTGTAATAGCCGACTTTCCTAATAGTTTCGTTGAATCTCTATATCGGAACGGGTAAAGAATAAAGCTACTACCTTTTCGAATTTTGATGCTTTTAGTTAAGCAGGAATTTTCCAATTTTGATGCTTTTAGTTCCCTAGAAAATGCACTCTTTTAAGTACATTTCAATAAAGCAATCCTCCTAATTCTATTGAAAATTATATTTTTTGCAAACAAATTAAACAGCAGATACAAATAACTGGCACAATTTAGCCGCAGTCTTGAAAAAAAACCATGTTGTCAGTTACTTCTAACTAAAGCTAGGTAACGAGAAGCACTGGTTGTCAATTTGGATCCCTTTTTTCCATCTTAGCATGTCAAATTCGCCGCGGTCTTAAAAAATACCATGTTGTCAGTTACTTCTAACTAAAGCTAGGTAACAAGAAGCACTGGTTGTCAATTTAGATCCCTCTTTCCATCTTAGCATGCTAAATCTGGAGCTCACAGTGAATTGCAGTTGACGCTTCTACCGAGAAACTTTAGGGGAAAGGAACACAAGACACAATTTTACCTAAAGAGGGCCTGGATTTTTAGATTTAGTGCCAACAAGAAATCTTCAAATCTTCAAATCATTAGTTTGTTTACCTTAATTTATATCAAGGATTATCATATTTAAGCAACGGAGCAACTACCTTTGCTTGGTCCTTTCTTGACTTTATGACATGAAGGTCTCCTCTGAATTACCTAAAGCATTCCTTCCACCGAGCGGATTTTACCTGAAATTTCCTATTGAGATACCATTGGGTGGGCGTGACACGCCCCCCACCCCCCTTGTCACGACGCCCCTGCAAGAAAGTGCTGCAGAGATTTTAAATATAGGCCCATGTCAACCTGTAAAACTGAAAACTGATCTGAACATAAATGACAAGCAAAGGGCTGCCTTCTTCGATTCTGGATGGAATCTGCACAGAAATGGACCGAAGGCTTCAACATTTCGACGGAAGTTTGGTAAAATTTGAACATCTACCCCCTAAAAGGATCCACGATGGAGATGCAAGGTCTCATATAGTAGGGAATTCTAAATTTTACTAGAGGGATGTCAGTATCGCAGACACTATCCACGAATTTCAAGACTTCCAGCCTTACTATAAAACATTCATTGTTACAAACGTAGAAGACGGTGCTCTGAGGGACATTCAGAGCGCTCGTTTAGCAGAATGAAGTTGTACCTTCGATCATCCATGGAAAATGATCGTTTGTCAAATCTGATGACCCTGTTTCTTAGCAGAAACACTGAAACCGATCATGACGAAGTACTAGACAGGCTTGCAGCCATGAAAAAGAGAATAAGACTTTACTGAAAAATGGTTTCACTTCAGCAAGAAGGGAACTACACCACGAGGAAACTATTTGCATCTAGAGGCCAGTTTATACGATGCGTTTTTTCCTTGCGTCTGACTCATGAGTCAAACTCATAAGTCAGAATTGCATCGTGTAAACGGGACTTGCGTCTAAATTTAATTGCCCTTGCGTTGACTAATGGAAATAGAACATGCTCTATTTTCTTGGGACAACGCATGAAGGATGAATGCTATTAACCAACCAACTGAGAAGAATGAGTCACATGCAAAACAAATGCAAAACCTTGTTCCTCTATAAATTTATATTCTATTCTCTAACCTCTAACTTGGAGGCAAACTACAGCCTTTTTCCTTGTGGGGCATGCTCTAGTACTATAATTTGGGTGGGGTTTGTTTTGGTATGAAAATGACTCGTGAGTCAAAAATGCATCGTCTAAACGTTTTGACTCGTGAGTCAAAACTCATGCAACTTTGACTCATGAGTCAGACGTAAGGAAAAACGCATCAAGTAAACTGGCATTAAAATATAGCAAATTTGGTTGCACAGTGGGCCACCCACCAGACCTTTACCTAGCAAATGGGTACTGACAAATAGATACGCATACGTACTATTCTACCATCGAAGTAGGTATGTTGTCGGAAATATTATGATGTCCGCCCCCTAAAATTCACTGCTGGTGTCGGCCCTGTGTGCCCTTAAGTTGTATATTGAGAAATAAAAAACTTTTCCGATGCCGGGACTTTTTTATCCTGAGGGTTTGCCCGAATTTTGCCACTGATTGAAAATATTGGGGGCTGAATACGATCAAAATCACGGATCAAAATAGAGTAGCTGAGAAGGAGCAATCGGCAACTTCAATGTTTGGAATGGCGGCGAAAAGGAAATTCGCTGTTATACTAGGATAGCACTCCACCAGAATGCTGCCACGTGAATGTAGTGTACTTTATTCAATAATCGCCTACTCGTTAATGTTTCTTGATAAGACTGAAGGGACATGTGAGCAAGGATCAAACTGCCAGAGTTGCTTTAATGAAACCTGTGGCAGGGCCTATGAACCACACAGTCCACTTGTGTTATGTTCTCACTTGTAAGTAATTTGCTTCTTTTTTCACCCTACAATATCGGATTATAGAATTTAGCATCAGTTGAATTATAGTCAGTTTCGCTGTTCTCTTACACTTCCTTTAAGTAACATTTAAATAGGTTACACAAAGTACCAAAATGGCTGACAATTGACAGACAACCTCAAAATATTTTTTCAACATAAAATTGATTAATTACAATATACCGGTTAACATACTTATACTAAATATACAATATCCAAGTTAATTTGTCTAAATAACAATGAATGGTCAACCGCAATATTTTATAATTCAGCAATGAAAATTAAACAATTTTAGGCTGATGGACACATGGAAAGAACTTTGGGCAAGCTATCGAGCCATGTATCCAAATAGACATCCTAGATACAATGTACAGTCAAAGACAACTCGGGTGATTTGTGTAAAATATCCCAAAAACGCCCTCATCTTATCAATTGTATCACTGGACCCTCTATATATCTCAGTTTGATCGAGTATCCATCAAGTTTAATATCCATTGAAACAGGCATCGAGAAACTTAACTGAGGTACACTGCATCCAAAATGTGCTTTATGAAATTTTTTCATTTGCATACATTCTTTTCTAGCAATTTAAGAGAAAAAATGACAGTGTCTACCTTGGCTCTGTTGTGGTTATTCATCTTTTTTTATTATTGAATATTGGTACTTGCAAAAACACAAAATAGTTTTGGATACCTTTTGTATGTCATCTGCTGGTAATATAAAAAACCCATAAACACCTTATAAGTTCAGGAATCATTAGCAGTAAATCATAAATTGATCACTGCCTAGCAGGAATTAATTTATTGTGCTTACAGGCATGCTTCTGACATGCTTCTGACATGCTTCAGACATGCAATGTGCTATCTGCTACCCCCTCTGTATGTGTCTATTTTATTCTGTTCTGTTTCTTTCTCCAAAATATGAAGAGAGCGAAGGTCATCAAAAGTTTAGAATTCAAGCTGCATGAATTGTTGAGGCTGCCATATTGTTATTCTGAACCTTCATACATTATAAGTATTATTCATTAGAGCTCGCCTAACAAAACAAGGCAAGAGGTTTACAGCTCATGTGGCAAAAACAATCAAAAAGGTCTTGTAAAGTATCTAGTACATCAAGTCCTATCAAAAAATCTATTTAAAAATTTTTTTTTGCAGGCTGGACAAGCTCTTTATCTAGCTAATCACTTCGGACTATGCCAGAAATAAAGTTTCAGTTTTACAACTTGCATAGCTATAAGGTTATACTGCGATACTCAACAGTAGCTTGGGTACAAGTAACAATGTCGAAAAATAGCTTTTTGTGATGTTTTAAAGCTGGAGCTGAATCTCATTCTATCCAGCATGCCAAGTTACGCCATGAAACAATGTTTCAGTTGTACAACTTGCAAAGTTAAAATGTTATAGTGTGACACCCAATTGAGGGCAAGTACCCCAGTCGAAAATAGCTTTTAGGGGTGTTATCAAAGCCTGATATGCATTTTGTCTTTTCAGCATATCAAATTGTGTACTTGTATCAAACTCCATGTTTGTATTGTAAAATACACAATTCCACAGCTATGCGGTTGTACTTTTACTTAACTTCAAAGAAGTACGTTCTTGAACAGCAAAACATTTTAACTACCATAACGTTTTGCTTATAGGTCAGATAACATTGATGTTTCAGTATTTTTTACTCAGTTTCCAAGATCTTTCTGATGAAATCATCAGATTTGAAAAATTGGAAACTCACAATTTTTCTAAATGTGCCGAATTTTTTATGCTTCCAGGAACATGACTTCCAGTCATTTGCTGTAATGTTCCCAAGTGATCAGTGGCCTTTACTTTTATGATCTAAGCTTTAAAAATTGGTTAATGCAGTTCCCTGTTTATTATGTGTTACCAGTTGCTGTAGATGGAATTTGGGACTTCATTATCACATCTGCCACATCTGAACATCAATTTAGATCAATTCCTTTCTTGCTTTTATATAAAATAGAGATTGTTTTTTAAGGCCCAGAGAATTTATGTCATGTGATCCACCTCTTGATCTTGGCAAGAATGAAACCAGAAGAAATATTCTTGGATATGGTTGCACAAAGGTAACTTTTGGTGAATTTATCATTTTGGTGTGGGCTTCATAATTTCGTCTAAGAATGTTTAAAAAGATTTAAGAAAATCAATTTTTAATTATTGATAAATTCCTTGTGAGCAGAACTGGTACACTTCATAAATATTTAAATAAGAAATATTTTTATCCATGACTTGTCCTTATCTCCCTTTGCTGACTCTTTTTTATCTCTTCCCTTCAGCGTTTTTCAGGCATCAGAGGGCTCTCCCTGTTGAATTAAGCAAAAAATGGTAAAAGTATAAGAAATTTATTTAGAAAATCTGCACAGTAAGCGCATTTCCACTTTGTTGGGCCAAAAATCCTTCCCATCAAAATGCATTCTAGTCGAGCAGATTTTACCAATGACAAACATGACAAGAATGACAAGCAAAGAGGATCTGAAATGACTAGAGGGACTTGCAAAGTCTACAACCATACCAAAATGAAACTCTTTATTGGATGAACGTGTAAAAAACAAGAGAGAACATTGATTAACAATATACACAATCCTAGAGGAATTGACACACAGGAGGTTAGAAAAGCTTTTTTGGGCAACCTTTTAAGATCAATAAAAATAAAAAAATTTACGCAGGGGTATCCTAACTAGATCAGGGGGTTTGAGAAAAATTTTAAAAATCAATAGGCAGGGGTAAGGGTGTTTACTAGTTACCTAACAGTAAAGAATACTTTGCTGATGTTGCCCCATTATCATTATCTTTAACAAATAAAGCTTCTAGCATTGGAAGCAATGGTTTCCATGGTATTAGGGGTCATTATATAAAGTTAATTTTCTGAGTACCCAATATGAGTGTTTTCCTGTGCATAAAGGGGGTTTTTGATTGTGCACGGATTCCTTTTGCACTGCTTATTATTGACAAATTTGGTTGCATTGTGCTGAAATCTTCGTTCTCCAGTTTGGAGAAATCATTGTAAAATATAACTCCTTGGAAGTTTAACGCTTTTAATAAAGTATAGAGGAATGCGCTGACGAAGGAACAGAGGGCAATTCTAGATATACCTTTCTGTAAATGCCAATTAAAGTCAAAGTTGGGGAGCAGGTAGGAGGGAAGGTAGAAACAACATCGGAGTCCCAATGAATGTTCGTGTTATGTCATATCCACATTTTATTTGACAATTTCATTAGCGGAGCACCCGCAGAAAGTTATTGGAACAAAATTGACACAGACTTCATAATTAGGCTAGAACTTCAAAATGTGAAAGTGTATGCTTCCTGGTTGATCGAAAATGAAACCTCACTTTCAAGATGTAGTAAAAATCAAAAGAGTTCAAACGTTGTAACTGTAACGGTAGGCTCTAAACATTTGTGTTGTGGCATTATTTTGTAATATTTCATTCATTGCAAAGTATTTTTTAATTGACAATTAGTGATTCCTTCTGTTGGTTTATAGCCACTTTTGTTAAAACATGTTCCACTTTATTCTTTCAATAATTAGAGAGATTTATTGGGGATACAGATGCTAACGTTTTGCATTTGTTTCTGTGGAAGTAGGAATACTGAAAGGGTGTAGCGTGTGACAATCATGACAGGTTCTCTTATGCAATTTTTTATTTTATATGTATAAGATGTTCGCATCTATTTTAATCAAGACAATTTAGTTTTAATGGTTCGTCTTAATCGCTATCATATAGCGTCTTCATATTGAAAGCATTTATTATCATGATGTTTTCTAACTCTGTTAGAGCTGTACTTTTGTTTTGCTGCGTCGTGTATTGCAGTTCAGATTCAACATGGTTGTGCTCTTCTGCACCTGACACATTTGCCCTAACTCGGTAAGTTTCTCGTTTATAGTTTGGTGGATCGAGGTACGAGCAAGTCCAACAAACACCAGTATTGTGTACAGCCTTTAGGGAAATAGAGTGCTTCGGAAACAGAACATTTCTTTCTGGAATGCACCCGTGTTTAAAGTATGTATTACTTTTAATATTCTTGATTTTCAGTACCTTTATTGTTTTTGAAAATTTTGAAATTACTGCATGTTTTGGTCAAGTTTTTTTTATAGAGGAAGGCAAGTGTATGCCTAGAATAAGATCTTTTAACAAGCAAGTCATTTTTTATGCAATTGCAAATTTTTGTTGTATGTACTTCAATGATTGAGCAGATGGCATATTATTAGGTTCAGCAATCCTTAAGACCTCACAAAGCTTCAATTACTGTATAAATACGAACTCGTGTGTCCTTTTGATTTAGCATATTTCCTACTGCGGTGAAATATAATTAGATGGTCTTTCAAATGTTCGGCACTCTGCCTATAATGGCTTGCTGACTGTTTTGAATTCTTATTCTGATCGAATCAAGCTCATAATGACCACCTTACTTCATTTCACAACGCATACGACATAATATCTATTGTTTTCCGACATAATAGCTATTCTTTTAGATTATGGAAAAAAATTTCCTAAATTCTCAAAATAGAGTTTTTGACGTCATCACTTGATAACTCTATATCTGAGAAGACCGGCAGTAAGATTAGTCGGTGTAAAATTGTTTTCGCTGAATTGCGCTTCATCTATTTTGCCATATATATCTTTTTGTTCGTTAATTTTTTCCTAACCTGACAAATTTAGCAGCTTTTTGAATAGATAGGCTACTTATAGCAATAAAGTTGAGAGTACAGAGCGATGTCACAAGAGAACACGCCAAAAAGGTGTACTTTTGCATACCATTGATGTTACTAACACTTAAGTTCACTATAAAAGGCAGTCCTTATAGAAAAATATAGTACGTCAAGCTATTTTAACTACTCAACCATAAGTGTGCAAAATACCTATTTGTGTACTAATAAGTAGTAACGTTATCATTGCAAAAAAACCATAAGCGACTGCATAAAGCTTGAAAGAGCATTGAATGTTTTAGAAATCTCTACGTATACCACTCATCATTTGCATGATAATAGCAAAGCAATGTTTAAGAAAACAGTTAAAATTGATTTGAAAAACTGTATAAATGACGTTGACTTGACTAAGACAATTCAGGGTCTCATGTTTCACAGTAAGGGGGATAACTCTCTTTTGTCTATCTTCCTTGAGCTCTGTTTCTTAAATCTTCTACTCTATTTATTAAAAGATATTTTCTAATAAGGTTGTAGGCGATGGTAGAGTTCACGTAGAGTAGAGTTCTAATTTCTTGTTCATATTTCATATTCATTTTTCATTTGATAGTTTTCAAACTGGAGTATGAATTTGTTGTTAGCCTAAGTAGTTCGAGATTGAGAATTTAATGGGCTGCGATTGTAGGGTTGCTTGAAATCGGAGAAATGTAAAATCGAAGCATGAATGACTATTTATTTTTGTTTTAGGTACTCAGGACATTATTTTGTAACGACTCTACTCTATTCGATTCTTCTTGGATTCCTCGGCGTGGATAGGTTCTGCCTAGGGCATACTGGATCGGCAGTTGGTAAACTTTTGACGCTGGGAGGCCTTGGAGTTTGGTGGTTTGTTGATATAATATTGTTGGTTTTGGGACAGCTAAATCCGGACGACGGGAGCAGCTGGAATCAATACTATTAGCATGTAAAAAGCAGTATATGATTAGTAATCTCGGTGCAGCATCCAGTTGTGAAAATTAATCTTTTTGAGTGGTGGGAGAAGTTAAGTAAAGTTTTACGGTCGAGCAGCCTTTTCGCTTCTATTTCCTAGCAAGAATATGCAATTTTCGTGATACATAATTTGAACCACTTGAATCATCTTTAAAAATTTCTGTCCTGTCCAACAAAATGGTGGCATAAAATTGGGCTTAAAATGCATAAATGCTCAAAGAAAATCAGTGATTCCACAAATTTGTTTTAGCAATTGTTATTAATCTGTAAATAGGCCTAAAAATGAAGGATGCTTGCAATAACGGTGTCAAGTTCCTTTATACTCATACTTACATTTTAATGCAGCTTTGCTCATGAAGAGAATCTTTTTCACAGTTACGTCTGCTTAAAAGAGTTATTAGATATTTTGCGGCCGTACCTGAAAAAATATTATAGTGATCTCCAAGTTTGAAGTATAGTTTACATTGTCAAGATACAGGTCATGAAGATTGCATTATACAATGTGGGTGTATTCATTTGTCACTTTAGGTCGACACACATTTTAATATTGTAATCAGTAGCAGTTGCATCCTGGTTATGATTCCTTGTTTTGTTGTGATTGGTTCATATAATCATCGAAAATTGACTCTAATGTATCAAAAGCTTCAGGTTAGATAAATTAAATAAATTTCTTTGGGAAATTTGTAAAGTTGTCATGGACTAATGTTTTTATGGTTCTTTTGATCTGCGTTTGTCATATTATCGACAACTGCAAGGGATGAGGAGTATTTTTCTAGAAAAATCAATGCGTCAAAGTTGTTTTTGATTAGAACGCATGTTATCACACAGAAAGTGTAATAACATCGGTGATTGCGATGATAGCGGCCCACCGCAAGAAGGGGTGCGGGGGTAATACTTTGTACCCAGCGGCGTAGCGGAGTAGTTTGGGCCCTAAGCCGGGACGGATCTAGCGGGGGGGGGGGGGTTGTAGGGGGTGCGACACCCCCCAATATTTCTGTGTCTTTCGGTAAACATTGTCTCATTCGGTAAAAATCATTTCTTGGTAGTCAGTACTAACAAAGTAACACCAAGATTTTACTTTATTTTTTTCTTATCAGCATTTACCTTCTTGTCAGTAGCGTAGCGGGGGGGAGGAATATTCTGAAATGTATTTTAAGCTAATTTCAAGGGCGTCGCCGCAAAAATTTTATATAGGGGAGACCCTCTTTTATATATCTACAGAATATTCAACACTTTCTGCTCGTTTTTGGATTTGTAAAGAAAAGTCTTTCACGTTCTTGAGACATTCCCAATAAAATAGAAACTAAAATGCTAAAGCAATCCAATCCTTGAAAAGACTGGATTCTGAAATGCTTCTCGTTGACATTGCTCCAAGGAGAACGGACTTGTTTTAAAACTTTTGAATACTGTTAACTATTTTTAGATATTTGATAACAACTTTGGAAAATCACTTTTTAAACGTAGTGCTTCCTTGCATTACACAATTCAGGATATAAATGTTAGTGGAATGGTGAAGGAAATAGACAGGTGTAGAATATGGTCAGCCACAAAACGCTACATATGACATTGTATAAAGGGAAATTGCCACGTAAAAATGCCATAGTTTTCCCAAACGCATTTCCAAGGGTCTTGTCAGCAAAAATGTTCTCCTCTTTGCCCCATCTATCTTCCAAGCCTGGCTATGCCACTGCTTTTTATTGTCTTTAAATTAAAGTTGAAACCAAATTTTAAAAATGGGCGTTTAACAGTGATTTAAAGGGTGTAGCATCAAAATTAGTGTCTAACACCCCCAATCATTGTTGCTTAAATCTGCCCCTGGCCCTTAGGGATACTTTGCGTCGCATTCTTCTCTATATTTCAAATCTCGCCTTCTCTTTGCTCGGCTCGTTCCTTTTCTAGCCACTTGATAACGAGTACATGCTCAAAACGTCGTGTTTTTAACAATCAAACTATTATATTTTCATTCTGGTACTAAATTTATTTGCTAACTATATTATTGTACGTGACTTTTCCCTTTCAAACTATTTCAAGACGGAATGTAATACAGAGTAGAAATTTGTTTAATTGTGATAAATGTTGTGTTTTGTTTGATTTTACAAAAAAATATTTATTAAGAATATTCTAGCTCAAAATCATCAAACTTTTATAAATGTTGTAAGAATATTTCTCAGGTATAGCTTGCCCATTTTTCAGCAGTTGCTTGTTTCGACATTTACATAAGAGAGAATCGCTACACTGACTTTTCCCCTTTTTTCCAAAAGCGCGTTTTCTATTCAAGAACGAGAGATGTTCTCCTGAAACCTTAGATTCGAAAAACTAAGAATAATTCAAGAATATATTTGGGTTAAAGGGAAATTTCGTAAGAAAATCGAGGCTGGACAAAATTTATAATATTGTTATAAAAAGAATGTAGTTATTGGTCCTCTTTCTGTTAAATTGTTGTCCTGGATTATAGGTCTTGAGCTGGGGTCTTACATAAACAACGGCCATCGACATTAGTTGACCTTAGCTTGACAACATGACATAATGGTTTAAGTTTGTTGCAATAACACAGATAAACTTACCGTAAATTCCCTTTTAAGCCCCCCTGGGGGCTTATTGTTTTTCAGCACGTTAAAGGAGGGTTATAAAAGAAGGGGGCTAAATTGGGAGAGGGGCCTTAACAAAACTTTTGTAATTTAAAATCATTTATAGTGGTTAACTAATTTTTTGCTATTTGCCATGTAAAAAAAACATCAAATCAGCCTTCTAAACGGGCTGTAATTTTGGTATAAGGCTGTCACATGGCCCCTGCTCAAATCACATTAAATCTTTGTCTTCGGATCCTTCGAGACTGGAAGAAACATGGTGCGAAGTTGGATTTTATTAGAAGTATTGAATGACCAATGAATAAAATGAAAACCTGCATTTTTTGCTAGGTTTACTTATTTTGGCATCAGTGAAAATTGGGGGGGGGGGGCTGCAAATTGAGAGGGGGCTTATTTAATTTTTCCTTCTGATTCAGTCACATCAGCTTGCTTAGATGCCAGTAATTTTAACCTCCTTATAGAAGCATATGTATGTATGTAGAAATTTGTCTGTTGATATTTCCGTAGCACAGTGCTTGGCAACCGTTTTCCTGGGATTGTCGGCACATCGTGATTTGGTTTCTAGCGCCACCCCCGACCCTCACTCAGTAGTATATTCATAATTCTAGTGTTATTAGATGCTTCTGGGGGTGCTTGGGGGTGTGTCGTTAGAAACTTGAGGGGGGCAGAAACTACCATTTTGCCAAAAGAGCTTATTTTATATGGGGGTGCCACGAATGCTCTCTCGTCTTCGGTTCCAAGATATGAATAACCAAAATTGTTCTAAGGTCTTTATAAGTGTTTTTTAGGTTTTTTAAAAGGTTATGCTCGGTTATTCAGAAAGTTAAGAAAGTTCAGGGCTGTATCTTTGAAGCCAAAGAATGTTGAAAATTTAGATAATAAAAATTTCAACAGAAGTTACCTTTCAAGAGTGAAATGTTTACTGCATTCCATCTTCTTCATCACTGTACATGCTCAATAACGTAAAACTCTTCGATTTACGTTTAGACAGTGTTAAGAACGTTTCAGGCTTAACATTAATTTTTTGCGTAAAAAACGTGTATCGCTAAAATAATTTAATTTCTTAACCACACAAAGATTAGAGAATGGCGATGCCAAGGGAAGAACAATTCCTGTCCCGCTGACCTTGGGTCTGAAAAGCAAAGCGTTTTGAAAGAGAAATCGTGTTTTTATCAGGATTAGTCTAATATTTAGCCACGATTAGGCCTGCAAACAAAAGGCTGCTTCCTTTTTATTCAAGAGATTTCAACTTGAAGTAAACCATGATTTCATGACAAAGATTGATTGATGGGAAATTATGAGAATAAGGGATGTTAGGAATCCTTGTTTGTTACCCAAACCTTAAGCAAGGTACATAAACCGAAATATGGGTCGGAAAGTTATCTCCTCTACGTTTTTTGTAGTCGTTTACGAATTGTTTTTGGTGTTTTGTTTGGTGTCAAAATTATGTTAAGGTCTGCATTGTTCTTATACAATCGCCATACACCTGCAAATGGGTTAACAATGAGGCAAAGCGTGGTTACGAACATGACATCATGTCCGCCTTACGTTTCAGATTAATTATAGCGCATATTTGAAATCCGCGGTATGTTTTCATTTAGAACATTGTGAATTTCTCAGAGATGAACTAGGCTACAATCTATTGATCGACGAAATATCTCGTGGATGTGGTACTCAACCAAACTTGAATTGTAACGAGTAGTTCTGCACTGTTTGGATCAAGACTAGTTGGAAACAAACAATAAGAGCAGGTAATGTTTTATATTTGAATTGATTTGGCCAGGAGAAAACATTTTCGTGTTGTTTTCCCAGAAGAGCGCTGTTTACAACGTTTTCAAGGGCAAGTTTGAAAGGGACATCGCCATTTTCGATCAATTAGAACCAAAGAATATGTAAACAGCGACAAATACTTGACAAACTTATCTACCAAAACTTATTCTGACAAACTAAAAGTGCTCGCTTGGGGCTCGCTTTGATAACTGACAGGCTCTTACGATAGACAGACATTTTTTGCATTTGGAAACAAATATTGCAATGAATGCTTTATTCATTCAAATTTGGTATCAGATGCCAAAAATTTTGTAAACTTTGACTCTCACAAAAGTAATGGCGTGTTTTGCCTTCATGCCCAGGCAAGCCTATCCATGCTGCTATTTGACTTTTCATCGAATTTCGGCACGAAACTTTACCAGTGCTCGTAGTATTCAGTTTCTTTATTAGATTCCACGGATGAGACGGTCCGTTGTCTTATTTTGCAACAAAATTAATCATGTCTATATGTAAAGTTTTGTAACACAGTAAAAATGGTAACCGTTCATAATGCAATGAAAGCGTAACGGGGCAGAATTAACAAAATATGCAGGCCTAAATCACTAAGTGTAATTTTCAATATTTTTGCAGTTTTAAACAACTGAAACTTGTTTTCTCCGTATAAGATCTATAGTGCTAAATTTCCGTATAGGATCTATATACTTCGATTTCCCTTAGGGAATATTGTAATTTATTGCGAGGGGTGTTACAAAAAGCGTACAAATTTCGTGTTGAGAAATAGGATTTTTATGGAATTTTAGGAAGTTTTTCTCGAAAACATAATCATTTTTGCCAAGAGCACATAAGATTTTCGTGGGATTTATGCGATGCCTCTCGCTTTATTGCTCTTTCCCAAAATCTGTTCTGCTCTGGAAAACTGCCAGGCGGGATTTCTGGCTGTAAGAAACGATGATATCTTTCAACAAAAGATATCATCAGATTTTGAAGTCTTGGTAAAGGGGTCGCACAGATCTCCCGAAGGATTCTTGTATCGTTTCTCGTATGTTTGAGCACGTTTTTATATCAAGAGACGAGTCCTTGAAATTGCCAAATTAAAATAGCGCTAGGTTTTTCCACCTCTTTATAGATTTAATTTATTGTCTGTTTGTCTCTCTAACCACCATTTTATCTTTAACAAATTTGCACAAGGCTGGACTGTTCTTAATTTGTTCTTAAATTAAGAAGGTGTAAGCTCTAAGGAGGTGTTCAGGCCTCATTTGCCAACAAAGTGAGTGAGACAGCCTTAATTTGCTGACAAATTTGAATATTCACCGAAAAAGCGCCCACACATTGCTAAAAATCCTCGATTTTGAGAAAGAACGTCGTTCAAAATTGCATTTTGCAGAAGCTCAGCTTGTTCTTGATTTGTTCTTAACTTTTGACCAGTTTTGAGGCTCATGTTCTCATAAAATTGTTCTTATAAAAAAGAATGTAGTTACGAAATTGTATTAGAATTAGGTGTTTAGGTACTAGGAGATGAAACATGAACTACGTGTCTACATTGTAGATGACACATTAGATTTGAAAATGGCGTTATTTTCAGATAACGTTAGTCTAAACAAATGGTGTCATTCTAAACAAATGGAATCTTTCACAAAATCATTATCACTCTCAGGAGTGTAGATACGAATTTCAATGAGGCTAAAATTCGATTAGAGGAGGCACCACGCACGCAAGTTCCTCGACAATGGAGGTCAAGGCAAGTAAAAAGGTTTTTGCATTAATTCCTGTGTTTTTACATGGTCTCGTCATTCTAAAATTGTTTAAAGTATATCTTAAATTTTAATGCCCCTAAGTATATCTTAAATTTTTCTAATAATTCTAATTCACATTTTCTTAATTGATTCTTTTCCCAACCAAAATGTAAGCAAATTTGTGTCTCAATATTGTTATAAACTATGATTTCATAATGAAATAAATTGTGCAAAGAATCCGCCTATGGGGGCAGGGCCAATTTTTTCAAGCTCTTACGATTTTGAGTCTATTTCTGGCAAATGTCTTTCATATCTGACAATGTTTGAACCGAATCTAGCAGGTATTTCTAGGTAAAAGGGACACCTTAAGTAAAAAAAAGTTTGCAACCACTCCTATGCATAGCCTATTCTAAAAGAAATTAGCATTGGCCACAAGCCTTTGTTTATATGAAGAAGAGAACCATAGCCCATCGTTTTATGCAATGGAAAATTACTTGGGCTGCAGTGGCAATTGCTCCCTTGTTAGTATGTTAACAAAGGCCCTGTTACAATGTCCTTTACTCTAACTCTTGCTTATTTTTATACCAAGAGCCGATTGGTTCCCGCTCCCCCGATCTCAAGTGAAAGGTTCTTTAAAAACGTCCCCCCCCCCACTTTTCAATTATGGTTGTAACAAGGAGCACGTTCCCCCTACTTGCGGCGTACAGAGATGTTCCTATTTTAACTGCATTTGCCCCCCAACTTTTGAAATGCTTCCTACGTCTATGCACCCGTTTGAACTAATATCTTCCGCGGAACAAATTTTTGGCCAAGTCCTCCTTTTTTGCTAGCAATCCTTTTCGACGAATGTTTTTATCCGAGACATTGTCACGCCAAAATTGTTTACAGTTTCTGATGATTTTGGCGTTTGATGTCGCATTTTACAAGATTTGCATGATAACTTTTTTGTTTTTAGTACTTTGACAATGAAAAGGGCCAAGCTTTCGAGCTTTTAGCAAGACACTCAGTGGCGTCGCGACCGGGGGTATGGGGGGGGGGGGGGGGCTTTGTCACTCCCCCACCCAATAGGAAATTGCAGGTAAAATCCGCTCTGTTGAAGAGGGGGGGGGGGGCTTTGTCACTCCCCCACCCAATAGGAAATTGCAGGTAAAATCCGCTCTGTTGAAGAAACGTTTTTGGGAGCTCAGAGACTTCATGTCTTAAAATTAAAAACAAATCAAGCAAAGGTGTGATATTCCTTGGTATAGACTAAGCGTTAATGATTTGAAGATTTCCAAAAATATCCAGGCCCCCTTTGGGTAAAAATGCGCATTGTGTCCAGTTTCTCGGTAGAAGTGTCAACTGAAGTTCACAATGAGCTCCAGATTTTTTTACATTAAAAAGAAATGCTAAGATGGGAAGATTGATCTAAATTGGCAGCAGGGGCGAAAATGCTGGGGGTATGGTTGGGGGGAGCTGCACCCCCCAATCTTTAAAATAGCAGATTTTGTCGGGCAAATTTATGGCTACCAGCATATCGGTCGGGCAAATAAGGAAATTTTGTTTAGGTCGCACTTTTTTTGCTACTTTTTGCCTCAGCGTGGTCTTTTAATTGATGGTCTTTTCCCCTATTTTTTTACAATCTCCGCCCAGTTGGGAAAACAAAATAGAAACGAGACAAGCAACAGCAACATATATACATTTCTGTTTTTCGTCTCGAGCTCGACGTGCACATGTTTATCTTCGCCTCGAGATGCATAAGTAGAGTCTGAAGTATTGATCAATAGCGAAAGTATAGACGGAAAGTAAAGTGTGTTTGATGCAAGAAGAAAATTAACATAGGGCAACGCCACTTTTTGCAAAAAAGCGAGCTCTATTCAGAATATTTTGTTTATGATTGCTAAATTTTCCCTTGACCCGCCCCCCCTTTCCATCCTGCTTCGGAGTCCATGGAACAATGACAATTTTAGAAGCATCATAAATCAAAGCATGGAGGATATGCCATCTCAGAATACGTTGTTGAAAAAAATAAACAGTGCTTTCTTTTCCAAATGTATGAAAATTTCATCATACATTCATAGGGTGTTATGTCCCGAAATTCTCTTAACGTTTTACACTTGCGGTCTGAAAGTATTGCACCCTTCGCCAAAAAGTGGTCGTACAGCTGCCAAAGTTGATAAAATAAAAAAATTCAAATGGCTGTAAGAAATAACAGAAAGTTTTAAGCCTACAGTTCAAGCGGGAAATAATAGAAAAGTTATCAAGGAATTGTAATTAAGGTAGGAATTGCAAAAAACTCTCGAGTTTCTTCTATTTCTGAACATTATCCATGATTATGAAAACACGAAAATTGAGCTTTGATGATAGGTGTACCTGTAAAATATTTAAAAAAAACTCTTCTTTGCTTAAGGCAGGGGCGTAGCGTACGGGGGGGGGGGGGGGTGTTGGTGTACACCCTCAACTTTCAGAGAACTCGTCGGTAGAATTAAATTTATAATAAAATATTAATGTAACAAAATAATTTCTGTCGGTAAAATATGGTTTTGCATCTCTTACATCCCCCCAGCGAGAATGGCCACGCGACGCCACTGGGTTGAGGGTTCTTGTTATGGTGAATTCAGAGATACTGACTTTGTGCTTTGGTGTCTAAAATTTTTAACTTCCTTACGGAGCAACCGAAAGTTGAAAAACAATCTCAGAAAACATTGTAGTCTGCGTAGCTGTCTCTATATTCTGAAATTTCCAAGCTGTGTTTTGTTGTTCCACCGAGATAAAATTGAGACCCTACTTCAATCTCTTTTTGAAATTGCTCTCTTAATAGATAGATGATTCAGAAAGTAAAAAATATTTTTCTTTTATAGAAAAGACAGGCCTTACAAATGCTTGCTTTTCGCAAACAAATGTCTATAGCCAATACCAGAAAAACTAGAAGCATATTTTTTAACTGTAAACAAACAGCCTGAATCTAAAGGCCTAACATATTTGGTTAACCTCTCTCGTGGTCCCCGCTGACTTCAGCCCTTGAGGCGATGTGCCCTATAAATGAAGTTCATTCATGACACGCCCTTTCATCAAGCATGACACGCCCTTTCATCAAGCACGACAGACCCTTTCATCAAGCATGACACGCCCTTTCATCAAGCATGACACGCCCTTTCATCAAGCATGACACGCCCTTTCATCAAGCATGACACGCCCTTTCATCAAAATGACACGCCCTTTCGTCGGGCATCTAAGCTTCAAACCCCCTTAAAGTGCCTGTGACATAATTTTTTTTATTCTCTTAATTGAAACGTTGCACTGCTCTTATAGTAGATCTGAACTTTTTTTGAAATAAAAGCGTTTTGATATTGAAATTAAGCGAAATAGTGCGGCCTAGCCAAGTCGCTTTATCATCATTCGGAGTTCTCTTGTGACGTCATGGGAGGAACTCGTTATTGTAACAATGTAAGCGCTACCTTCGAAAATATCATCCTCGCTGCCACTACTTTCTCTGGAGATATCGCTCATCTTGGACCTGTTAGATTTCCCACATTGACTACGATACAAAAACTCGAAGGAGAAGGCGATCGGGTCCCTCCCGTGACGTCACTGTCTACTCATTCTGAAAACCAAGATGGCGAATTTTGGCGTAGAAGATCGCCAATAACTCCTTCATTTCTCACGAAACGTAAAAACTAACCTAAGAAATGAAAATAAGAGGCTTTTTTACATAAATATATATATATAAACCCAAAAGTACGAAAATCATGTCACAGGCACTTTAATAAAAATAGTGAAGTTTCGCCCTTGATTAACAGACAGTGCTGCTTGTTACGTAGCTTTAGAAGTAACGTGACAACATAATACTTTCCACGATGAAATTGTTCCAGTCGTTTTTATCTGCTGTTCAATTTGTTTGCAAAAACAAAAGAATTTAAATAGGTTTGTGTCACAACTATAGAATGTTAAGTAATTATTTTAATCAAGTAAATAGTCAACACCCCCCCCCCAAAAGGTTTGCCTTGCGACAACCCTGAAGACACTTGGCCACCAAAGTGTTGTAAAAGACCCCTTTAAAAACGCGCCAAGTCATGATTTTGCAGGCTGGCGTTAGTGTCGTCTAAGAATCTATATGCATTTATGCAGTTTTGATTTGCACACAACTCCTTTGAAATAGGCCTAGGTATTGGCCTTGGTATTGGCCTTGGTATTGGCCTGGTCACACTGTGCCTTGGTATTGCCCTTCTCCAGTGGTTGTCTCTCCACTGCTGTTTTGAAATTCATCTAGAGCTTCGGCAAGAACATGTGATATTTCACACAAACTTTTTGAGTATTTTTCATTCAAATGGCAGGGGGTATTTTCATTCAAAATGGAGAGATTAAACATGTTTAGCAATTAAAGCGTGGAATATTTATTTGAGTGATTGAATAAAGAGAGGTACCGAATAAGCCGTGTTTTCCATAACAAACAAAGTTTTAGAGCTTTTTTCGCAAATATCCGCGAATTTGTATGCCTAATGAAATTGAGAGTGGACATGATCCTAGTAATCGGAATAAAAGGATACAAATAATATTTGCGTTGTTTTTGCAAATAGTGCATTCTTTAAGCATTTATTATTTTGGTCAAGAAACAAGGCATGGGAATGATTCTCAGTAGTATGCAAGTAAAGTAGCGAAATGACTTGCATTGTGAGTGTTATTGTGTAATTGATTGAAACAGAAGCTAAAGTCAATCCTTTCATACAATCAATCGCTTGTCAAGAGCGCGATTTCAGATATCATACTAAAGGTACGTTGCGTAAAAGAATTGATTTTATGGTTTTTAGAATAGTAACATGGTTTCTGCCAGGGCTATTTAAACCCTGTTTAGGACCCTTCTATACAAAATATTGGAAAAGATTGACAATCGAAAGTGTTCTCGTCCTTTTGAGTGCCACTTAAAAGATTGACAATCGAAGGTGCCATACGAAATGAGCAAAGAAGTGATCTTTTTGGGCCAAGATCTAAAATGTTTCTATTCGATCTGCTTTTAGAAACACCAAGAGAACAAGATCACAACCAGGGTTAACAAAAGGTGGTGGCGATGGCGATGGCAACTTGGCCATAGGCATTGAGGTTCAGGGGGCCCTCGAGGTTTCCAGCTTGTGAAAGCAATTAGTAAGACATAAAGAAATTGTACATCTTTATACTGAATTTGTACTGTTTAAACGATTGCTAGAAAATGACTGCAAATAATATTCGAACTGGATTTTTAGCTAGTCTAAAGGGCATGGTCGCCAAAATTTTCCTGCGAGCGAAGCGAGCAAAGGGCTTCCTCTTTCGATTGTGTCACGAGGCCTGCGAACCTCTCGGCGGAACTGCTCTTAAAATTGACAATCGATAATGTTCTCGTATTGTAGTCAAGCTTTATGTAGCAGCCTCTTTTAACCTTTCTGAAATCCTTATTAAGGTGCCTCTTAAACAGGCTTTTAAACATTATAAAATGTTTTGTAAGGGTGCTCCTTTAAACAGGTGTCCTCCACTTTTGTAATGCTTCCTACGTCCCTGAATTCAAGACGTTTTATTCAAGACGTTTTTTGAATCAAGAAGTTTTCATGCAGCACGGTATTCCTATTCGACATTTTTAATGTACCGACTGGCTGGAAATTTGTTCCAGTGGGTCCATTTGCTTGTCCTTGTGGGCCCTTTTGAATTCCCACTAGTTGAAGTCCTTAAAAAATATCCTGAAGACTTGACTTGAATTTGGTAAGCAGTGCTAGAATGCACATGAACTTTTATGAGCCAATAATAAATGCTTTTTAAAGATTCTGAGCGATTTGAGCTTCTTATGATATTCTTATGGGAACCCTGGTGCAATCTTAAAATTCAAAAGCTAGTTTTTGAGCCTTTTTGAAGTCGAATTGTCTCTCTTCAGAAGTAACAATAATGGAATGAGATGATTTCTTTTGCTCTCAAGACATTTTGCCAAGATCTCAAGATTTAGCCAAATATTGATCTCAGTTCCAAACGAAAAAAGCACTCGCCAACTTTAAAAATATTCAAGCAAAAATCTCAGAATTTTCATTGTTCAATTGTACTTGTGACTTGTGACTTTGTTCTTGTGTACAAGGAATATGTACGTTAAAATGAGTTAGCGTGGTAATTTAAATTAGTTGGCTTTATTTAGCTTCAATATAGATACAGATTGTACCAACTTTCAATAAAGAAAGAAAGAAAAACAGAATGTTCAGAGGAGTTATATCCAACAGATATATCAAGCCATGTAGATTGTCATCAGAACAAATTTTTGTTTTAATGTAAGGTAGGGTTGGGTTCAGCCTCCCTTGGTGGTTAATGTTGGAGTGAAAGGAATTTCGAGAATGAAGTTTGACTGCAGTCCTGGTTGAAATGAATTTTTATGGGTGTTGCCCCCATTTCTGAGATTCTTTAGGGCGTAAAAACGCAAAATTTTCAAGGGCTTCGCCCCCAGACCACTGACTCTATCTCCCTTAACAGCTTCTTTACCTGCAACCAGGCTTCGTCGGTGGCTAAACGACGATTCCCGATCTGTTTCAGCAAACTTTGATACCCCCAAGGTGCCCTTTCTGCAGTTCCTGCCCCCGTCTTATCACGAAGCTTCCGGCGCCTCTGCTCCCACCTGCATTTGCAAAACAAAGGTTATCTCAAAGTCGATTGAATAGTTTTATTACACATTATCAATTACCTGTCATCCGCCAAAGTGCATTAATTCAGAATTTCCTGAGACGCGTTTATCTACTCTAATACTAGAAGCGTAAATATTATTATATTTGTCATTGTGTGCAACGGTCAATCATTTTGTAAGACCAGCTCTGCATTTTCTGAATATGAATTTTTAATGAAAGTTTTCTACCAAAGACGGAGTAAAGTGTTTTAAATGTGGAACATGTGATTAAAATGCCTTTAGTCTTACTGGTAAAAGTAAAAGAAAATAAAATAAATTTGGAAGGTTTGAAAGGAAGCACCAGTTGTTGCTGTGAGATGCTAGATTATATCTCGTTGCATGTCACCCCTTATTCATCAATTATTCATTTGATGGTTAGGCAAATTTTAATTAATGCGATTTCCTAATGTTCCTAAAATTATATTTTACCATTCCAGCATGCCGTGCCAGATGTGAATGAAGGCGATAGACTTTGCATGGTTAGCGAATCTTCAACAATGTGAGTTCTCGGCAGGACCAAACGCGATCTGGACATGCCCGTTCGAAGGCTCAAATGTATCTAAAGGTCACTTTCGGACACTGTATAAGCGCATAGATTGTTGACTTAGCGAATAAAGAAGTTCAGCTGTGGTTGTTTGCGGATTTAGAGTTTCAGCAAGATCTAGTCATATTAAAATACCTATCAATTAGGAAGTACTTTTGCCTGTGAAAAGCTGAAGAAATGTCATAAACTATGGGTCTAAAGTTTCGACAAGTTCGCAAATTTTATTTTACTCTAATTTTTCTGTTTATAGCTGCCTTTTTATTGATGGCTAAATTTTCTAAACGCTATTCTTGCAAAAATCGGCTCAGTGAAAACTGCGCTGAAGAAGTAACAGAGCAGCGGCTTGACGAAGCTAATCACAACGACGCCCGACGTGAAGTGCAACAGTTGATCCAAGGAGGTCAGACATTAGAAGGAATCAAGACTGGCCCTAACGTTCCAAAGGCTTCAAATCGCTTTAGGAGAATGGAAAGCGACTCAGTCCCTTACCGGGAGATTCCAGATCATCATATCCTACCAGGGGAAAAAATAAAGCCTTTTACTACGGCGAAAAGAGTTATAACTCTTTCCAAAGAAGTACGAAACTTTGAAGTAAAAAGCATGTTCATACAAATCAAAGAAGCAGACAGTCCGAAATTTGGAGATTTTAGATGCAGTGCTACTATAGTTCCTGACTGTTGTGCATTTACTGTAAGTGATACGAACGAAGCCAAGCGAATTTGTGAGGCTTTCGGAGTTTTCTGCAAAGGATTTGTTATGAGTACTATTAGTTCAAAGGCCGACTCTTTTGAATATGTTATGTATTTGAAAAAAGACCTGAACGGAACAATGGCAAATTTTCTGACTGACTTTTTTATTAAAGTTGACTTTTTAGATGAGCTAAAATGGAATAATAAAAGGTAGCAATGTGAATTTATGGTTGAAAAATTTATGATTAAGGTAAGCCTCTCGAAAATAATTTAAAGAAAATAATATCGTCGTTACCTTGCATTGGTAATTTCGGTAACTTCTTTAAAAGTATACATTAGAGATATCAGGATAATTCATAATGTTGCCAATTACTTGATGAAAACATCGACAAAAGTTTCCCTTGGTTTAGCGCCTGAAGGTCGCCGCCTTAAATTTAATTAATTAAAAATTATGTTCTAGTTTGCGTCGTATGGCTGGAAATCACCTGCAACAATTATTGTTGTTTCATCTTTTGAGGAGTTGCTCATTTTAGATTATGCGATCTTTAATGCCATTTTATTATACAACTGTAGATAAAAGGACAATTCTTGCAATTTTGAAATTAAAGTACTTTCCTCCGAACCCCTAAAAACCAAGTTATTTCTTGTAGACTAAAATTCAGTTTCTAGCTGTAGTCTTGCAATTTTTGAAAGGAAATGTTTTATTATTTGAAAGTGCCGAGAAGGTTTTAATACCTTTTGCGATCGTTTTTTGAAATAATGCATTTAAATTATTATTATTATTACCACAATATCTGGGCTTCAATTACTGTTGTATCTTTACTTGCTAAAGGTCTCATACTAAACTTTGTTATCATACTAAAAATTGATAATAACTTTAGAAAGACAAGGCCTATAGTTATTCTGCATAGCTTGTTGCACATGCAGTTTTTCAATTTGAAGGCAGCATTACATGTAATTATCAGCAGGTAACAGAAGGTTCATGTTGAACCGCTGTGGCACTCTACAAATCACGATCTTGTGCCGTCCAGCAAATTTCAGCAAAACCCTTTTGTAAAGGGTTTTCTCAAAATGTGCCGAACAAAAGCCGTCTTCCTATTGTTTATTGATGCCAGCAGTCTGGTTTGTCTGGTTCTACAATTCATTTTGTTTAAAACCCATTCATTCTTCTTTTCAGTCCAGCTAATTCTTAAAAGTCTACGGTAACATCAAAACTATTCATCTACGGTAACATGAAAACTCAAAATTACTCATCATCTTTTTACCAGCCTCTTTTTTAACCCAGCATTCTGAGCTATACTAACTACCGAGGAGGTTAAAATTCTTTGTATATTTTTCTCTGTTTTTCCAAATGTTGGTAAATGATATCATAGCACTTTTTGAGAAATGCAATCTGCGTTTAATTTCTCTTGAATCATCATGGCCCTTTGTCAACAAGTATCCTAAGTAGATAAAATCACTCACAATTTCCATTTTCATTGTTTAAAAATAGTTGTTCACTTTGCTTGTGTTCACTGTAAGTCCGAAACGATTACTTTCTACATTTAATTTGTTCACCATATCTTGGGGCTCTTCTATAGTGCCAGCAATGATTACAAAATCGTCTGCGTATCCGAAGTTGGTAACGGTTTTTGCACCAACTTTCATGCTGCCATTAAAATCTCCCAAGGCGTCTATCGTTATCTGTCTAGAGTAAATGGTGAATAAGTAAGTAAGGTGATGGGATGCAGCCTTGTCTCTCTCCTTGCTCAACATCGAACCAGTCAGTAAGGCCGTGTAAGGTTCTGACTGCTGCTTTCTGGTCGCTTAATTTTTTTATCAGTGCAACAATACGAGTTGAGAGACCCATCTTAATCATGGTACTCCAAAGGGTATCATGTGAGACCATATCAAACGCTTTATTGTAGTCAATAAGACAGAGTTATACCATTGTTGAATTCTCTGTTTTTCTCAATGACCATTTTTAGGATTAGTGTTTGATTTCTTGTGCCTCTTTCTTCTCTAAAACCTTGTGTCTCTTCCTTCTTCGACATGGGCTTAAAATGGGTAGTAATATCTTCTCCATTAAAAGTGTGTCGACAAGGTCAAGTAAGTGAAAATGAGCAAAAAATATATTCAAAACAGTACTAAAAGTTTCGAATTTCCGGCACTCGACCAGCCGACCCCCCTCCCTTCCATGCCACTCTGCCTTTCGGTAAGCCATTGAATGTGCCTCTTGCTGGACTTTTTTTCATTGATTCAGTGAAGCAAATAAAATGTCATCTGCAGTAGACATTTCTCATATGGCAAGCTCAGAGACAATGATGTCCGCCCTCTGATGGTGTAAAACCACTTAAAAAGGGGGTTTTACAAATGTGAGTTCGTTGGTCGTTCGCAGAAACGTACACGATAAATACGGCAAAAACTGTTAACCAATTCTCTATACACTTCTTCTAATTCATTAGTTCACGGCAAACGACTAAAAATATCTTACTCGGCTAACGGCGACAATGTAACGGCAAAGACAATTCTGCAAGCTAGCGACAAGGTACACGGAGTTCGACAATCTTACGGCAAGACTGAACCTAACTATAAAGCCACCCCTTATATACCCTAAGAATAATACAATTTACAGAAGCTGCAATTGCAGCGCAATGATGCAATTGTCATGTGATGTCCTGCAATGAATGGGAACCCTGTGTTCTAACAATGGTCCACTTTGTTGCAAAATACTACGTACTTGGTCTATTGTTGCATAGCAATTTCGGTATAGGGCGTCTTGATATTTACCGTAAATTCCCTTTTTAGCCCCCGGGAGGCTTATTGTTTTTCAGCACTTTAAAGGGGGGCTAAATTGAGAAAAGGGGCCTAATAAATATTTTGTAATAAAGGACCATTTTTAGTGGTAAACTAATTTTTTTGCGAAATAAAAAACATAAAATCAGCCTTGAATAATATTGTCATCTTCATCGTCATCAATTATTTATTCTATTTATTCTAAATGTTTCTTTTTAGTATATTTAGTATATCTAAAAGTATATTTATTCTATTTATTCTATTTAAACTTATTTATTCTAAAATATCTTCTTGGGCAATGTCGCCTTCTGAAATCGAGCATTCAAAAAGGTCAACTTCATTCCTCGGAGTAATGTATATTAAATCTTTGTCTTCGAATCTGCCGTGACTGGAAGAGACATGGTGTGATTTGATGCGAAGTATTGAACGATCAATGAACAAAATATCTGTTTTTTTGTCAAGTTTACTTATTTCGGCATCAGTTAAATTTTTTTTGGGGGGGGGGGCTAAATTGAGAGGGGAGGCTAGTTAAACTTTTCCTAATGAAAAGGGAGGCTAATAAGAGAGGGGGGCTTAATTGAGAGGGGGGCTTAAAAGAGAATTTACGGTGATCACTTCGAATTAACCTTTGCTCGCGCAGATACCCTGAAAATGAGATTAACAGCCTGGAACATTCCAAATTCTGGGAAACTCCACCCTGACTTTTCTGTCGAGTTACTGAGCGGGGGCCGGTCATCAAGGGTCTGAATCACAGAATATAAAACTTTTAAAGGAAAATACATATGGTAGAAATAGCGCTATCATCAATATCAACAAAATCAATCAATTAATCAATATACAATATCTTAACTATGCTCAAGCTTGGTCGAAATAGAATGGATCCATCAAGATAATTCGAAAAGCAAATAATCAAAACATGTTCAAAGCCTGGTTTGCAATTTCTACAATGATCTGCAATCTTATGTGCCCCGAGAAGCAATGGGCCTCATTTCGATAATTTGCGCACCAATTGTAATAACATATTTTGTGCGCCAAATTTGAAAAGCAGGCTGTAGAGATTGCAACAGCATTGAATAACCGTCCCGTTCTAGATACTACTCTTGCAAAAGCGATGCCAAATTATTGTGAACATCAAGAGAAAGTCAAATACCCTGTCCCGAAATTCTCAGCAAAAGAGGATACCCTTTTTACAGCGTATCTCGTCAGGCAAGTATGGGAGTACCCTCTTGTCCACTGTACCACTTAAAATAATTTGGGTTAGTGGGAACGCGACGCAAAAACGGATAACTTTTAACCCGTTTTTTGTTTTCATACGGGCTAGTGGAAAGGCTGCTTCAGTTTGGTAGCCTGTCTCTTTTCAGGAGTGAACATGGTGTAATGGACGTGTTTTCAATGGATGACTTTATTTCTGACTTTGCAGCTTTAAAAGCTGGAGAAAAATTGGTATTCTGCATGTTATTGCGCAAACTTATGTTTGGCCTTGTTGTAATTTAATTTCATCGCAATTTTTAATTGTCGTACATCTAAGGGCCTGATTACATGAGAGTTTTCATCTCCGGGGTTGAGTTTAAACCCACCTGGCCGAGTTGAAATTCCATCCCACCTCTCAATTTATTCCTTTGTTTATTCCAATTTTCGATAACATGGTAAAATCTCAACCCCGGGGATGAAATAACACCCGTGGTTGGAATTTTATCCCACCTTGAGCTGGTCGAGGTGAAACTCTTGAGCCGTTAATCCCTATTGTTTTCAATATGTGAATGCCCATGTAATCGCAATCTTGTTTCAACCCGGGGTCGAACAGCTTTTAGCGCATGCGTAAAGAGCATCTCCGCCTGAGCGCCATTTGTTTCAACAAAACAACATGGCTGCAAATTACGGACACGATTGTGAAGATACTTTTGAAACAAGTGAAATGGGTGTAGTTATTAATGACAAGAAAAACAGATTTCGCTGGAGCCAGGGAGACAAGGTTTTTAATCTTATAAAATGCCTAGGAAACTACAAGAGCGCTATGGAGTACAGAAATGTTGACTTTAATGCCGATAAAGTCAAGCAGTACGAGGCTGTTGCAGGCCATGTCAGAAATTTATTCTGACCAGCAAGATTTCTTTGGGCCAGTTTCATTGTCAGAAATGACTAGGGAAGATGCTGAAGACCAGAAGAAGAAAGCGGAGTGTGTTAAGAGGCAAAAAATGGAAAAAATTGATAAAAACAGGATACAGTCGTGTCCATGAAAAACTGAAAGAAATCCGCAAACAATTTTCCCATGCTGTAACAACAGGCTCGAGGAGTGGCAGTGGGAAGATTGCTCTTGAATTGTTTGACCAGTTGACATTGATTTGGGGAGGTAGTCCATCTACAAACCCTTTGTCTTTTGGAATATCCTCTGATCAAAAAGATAAAGACAGTGAAGAAAATGTTAACAAAGGCCCAACAAAAATCTTGGAGGAGAAGGGAGAAACTGAATTTGATCCTCTCTCATCAACATCATCAAGTGACAAGTTAACAGATGATTATTTAGCATCAGCTGACAGCCCAGTGAGAGCCCCCATTCAACCAATAGTTGGTAAAAAAAGGAAATACATTCAAAATCCTGTACCAAGACTCATAGATAAAAGCGAAAGCACATGGAACGCCAACTAAGTGCTGCCCAGCGGGATCAGTTACTACTAAACGAGTCAAAGAAGGATGCGCATTTCAAGCGGGACATGGCAGGAGCGATACGCCAGTCTAATGAGACTTTTGCAACGGCAATGCAGCAAATGAGCATGTCCATTATGCAGGTTGCACAAGGTATGTCAAAATCAATGGAAATGATGAGCAACGTCATATGCCAGCAAAACCAACAACAGCTGTACCAAAATCAACCCAGCTTTGAAAGAGAGTCATCATTCCAACAACATGGATATTTCCCTCAGACCCAGTCTCCTTCACAATTTTCAAGACCTGTACCAAAAACTAACAATTACAAGAACTTTCCAAGTGTCTATGATGTGTAGCGATAAAGTATTTACTCTGTTTATAGTGATGTTAATTTAAACTGTTTATCTCAGCTTTACATTGCTACATTGCGCCATGCTGACTCAGCCTCTCTCGTTTCTTAATCTAGAACTTTCCATCTCCATTACATCATCATTACATCATACCCACACATCCTTCGTCAGCAGATTTATTTTTAGAGTTAAAGTATAAATAATTGTAGATCAAGTTAGTAAGCTCTCTTGAATTGAAGCAAACAGAACTCGATTTTCTCTACGCGTCTTCTCAACACACCAACGGGTGAGATCGTTTAAATTTACTTTTTGTTAATAGTTCTCAACTGAAGATAAAGGTACGAACTATTAAAGATGAATGCTGTGATGCTTGAAATTTAAATTTGTTGGTTTATGGTTGTTTTTAAAACATTTTGCTGGCAACAACCATATGTATAAACACATTAATTTAACCATTACACAGTTAGGTACCATGTGAATTAATTTTCCTGCTGGTTGAATAGCCAATTTACTTTCAAACTTATCTTTTGGGGTAACCATGGGAAAAATGTTTTGCTACATATAAAGCTGCATGAACTTTTTTGCATTGACAAAACTACAGGATGGCAAAGCCCGGACTATGGGAACAGGGGAACAGTAAGCAAATCCCAGCATTCAAAACCACTAAAAAAATATCTTGCAAGGCATTTGTTACGCAAAGATGTTATGTATCAATGTTTCTAGATTTGTTCACACAATTCATTTGTGACTAAGACAAAAAAGGGTGCACAGGTCTTTGTAACATTTGAGAAAGATGTCCCCTTGCCCCCCAAAATCAAAATCACTATAGATATAAATATAATGGCTCCCTGGTTTTCGCGGTAACAAACATCTTTCACATAAATATTGACCTACCCCTAACAGCTTGTTTACAAAGCTTTGTTAAAAAATAATAAATGTAAAATGATATCAAAAGATTGGGCTGCCATTGCTAGGCCCAATAGAAGGTCTCAGTTCATCAGCCAGGCTCATGGACGAAATTCTTGACACACGGAAATTCTTCTTCCAGCAGTATTCTGGCCTATCTGCCCCAGCATGTTTTGCCACCACTGGTCTGTACGGCCAATGGCAACCCACGTCGATCGTGACATACGAAGGATTCGACGCGCTTGAATATGTTGCATCTTTCTTCGGGGTTTGCTTTTCTTTGCACTGAATAATGCACACATCGTAAGATTTCTTTTCATCTCCAGCATTTTGTACGTTATCACAAGGCCATGCAGTTGAAGAATTAAGTATATTAGCGGGAAAAATTGGAGAAACATCTGCAGAACTAACAGTCGATGATTTTTGCCTCCCGCCATCTTTGTTATGGAAAAAATTATGCCTTGGCGCTCTTTTTCATACCCGGGGTTGAAAGTACTCATGTAATAGCAAATTTATTTCAACTCAGCCAGGTGGGTTGAAACTCAACCCCGGGGTTGAAAACTTTCATGTAGTCAGGTCCTAAACTTGTTGCTTCAAGTTTTTGCAATATTCTTTAATGACGTTATTGCAAGTCGATTCCATAGATATACTAGATTGCGTGCAGTACAATATAAAGCTATAATAACGATCAATGTAAGTGAATTTTACTAGGAAAATATTTTTTAAAATAAATAACGACGTTTCGAGCATAGCCCGTTATTGCAAGTCCTTCAATAAGCCACCGGCGGCTTACCCTGGGTACCAGACTCACTATATAAAATATAGTGAGTCTGGTACCCAGGGTACCGGCGGCTTATTTCGCAAAAAATTGGGATGGGGGCTTATTCGATGGTGGGTGCTTATTTAATAGAAACCTCTATTTGAGGCTGGCCATTATGCTGAAAAATGCAGAAATATTGGAATAGACCAATTGCTATCAAAGCAATAATTTTGCTTTGGGTTATTTTGCAAAAATTACTTTAATCAAGGTTAGGGAAAATTCTAGCTAATTCGATAACTACGGCAATGCTTTGTTATATTATAATGTGATATTCTTCCTACATCTCATCCCTTAAATATCCTAGTTCCCGGCCCTGGTATTCGTTAATCAGCCACTGAGAATACTTTCTTTCCTACATGAATCGCCGAATCGCAAAAACATCACAAAGAGCTCTGCGATCCTTGTCAAATTTTTTTATGGAAGAGAGGCCGAGAAAATTGGCGCGCTTTTTCTTGCTCGTTTCCAATCCCAAGTCCTACCTCAAATCAATTTAATCAGTGAATCAAACTCGAAAGAAAAGCATTGCAGAAAATGGTTCGGTCAGTAAAAAGAAGAAACGACGATTCTTCAAAGAGTCAAGTGACAGGTAACCAAAATACATTTGTTTAGTGATTTCATTTTTCAATGATGCATAAACATACACCCGATTCTATTTTACTCCAGCTCTACCTAATGTCGCGTCTCTCATTTCCATCTAACAATTATTAAAAAATTGGCGTAACCCAACAGATTCCCAATCAGGTCCGTAAAACAATAGTTTAAAACTCGATCAGTGTAAGTACCACTTTTTATGCACAATCGAAGTAGACAAACAGCCGTTTTTGACAGCAAAAATTTAGGCCCTTTGGCCCTTGTGGCGCACCAAACAAATACATTTGTATGTTTAGTAACATTATTTTACGAATGTTCAGAACATTCATTATTTTTCAAATGATCCTCAGTGCCTTCAACAGGTGCACTCCGAAGCCAATCAAATTGCTCCTTGAAAAAGTTACTATGGTTCAAGATCTTTCATAAAGATATTTTACTTTTATCCTTTCACTCATAAGAAAACAAATGTTTGTTTACAAATGTTTTTTGGATGCAATTAGGGCTAAGGGGCATAAATCTTTACTGTCAGAAATGCTGCTTGTTTAAATTGATATTTAAGCAATTATATCTAGTTAATTAAGCATTATTTTCAAGACTTGAAACTTGAAAGAAAAAGAAACAACTTGCAACTTTTGAAAATCTGGAATTAAGATATTTAAAATTTATTATTTTTGTATATTTTTAGAACTTGGTTTTACCAAAAGCTTAAAACTCTACGAATGGGCTTGACATTTATAAGGGAGGAGGGGTCAGAGTGCCTGATTTTGTTTAGGGCTCTATGGCTGGCCTGCTTCTGACATAACTGCTCTTGTTAGTAAAATTTTCTTTCATTTACTTGTTTAAAAGTTTGTTTGTTCAGGGCTGTAGGCAGGAGTTGAACATGATCCATACTGTACTCTAACAGACAGGCCCCCCATGTATTAATTTCAGAAGATTTTGCCCTCCCCCATTACTTATTAGCCCCCCCTTCTATTAAATTTTACAAATCTGTCATGACCAGAACACGCAGAAAATTGAATGAAAAAGCCATGTGATTGATAAAACAGAGTAGGTTCCTGTCTTTTCAATAGCATCTACTTTCAAATTATATTTCATTTTTAAGCTCAGTTGGAAAATTTTCACTTGTTGTAATTTTGTCATTATATAGTTATTTATGTAGTTATTTTCTAATTGTCACATGTTATGTTTGTCTATCTTTATCTCTAACTATCTATCCATTATCAAGTAACCAGTGTCATCATCCTACTAATTCCACTGCCTTTTATTTAAAAGATTTACCAACATCCACTCCTTCTATTAGCTCCCCTTTGCTATTGAAATTTGCTGACATTTTATTGAAAATTGGCCAACCTGAACAGACCCTTCTATTAGCAACCCGCTTCTATTGGAACCTGGTCGACATGAATACCCCCTCTATTAGCACCCTCTTTTATTTAAACTTGGCTAGAATGAACACCTCATTTTTATTACCCTCCTTCTTCTATTAGAGACACTAGAGTAGGGGCTAGCTCTAATGATCCTGGTCATCTTAATTTTTTGCAGCAAGCTGAATAATGTAGCATGACATTTAACCAAAACAAAGGAGTGTAAGTTAATCTAAGGCTTAATGATACCCTTACAGGCAATGTTTAATGTTCAAAAATCCTGATAATCAACAGCCAAGGCTTTCATCGGAAAGGCGTGCGATTGCCCTGGCCCACGCCTACAGCTTTCCAGGAGTGCAAAACATCGCACGCCTTCTTTTATTATCGGAGCAAAATTCATAATTATTGGTTTTGTGGGTTTTTGAGATGAGTTGACATATTTATCCTTCCTTGGTACAATTACTTCATGCCACTTCAAAAAGGCTTAACACCTTATCAGGATTGCAGATTAAATAAAAACTTTTGAAATAACCATAGGATTAATCTACAGTGGAATCCCAATATTATGAAACCTGACCTGGTTACAAGTATAACTAATTTTCTGGCATGACAAGAGATATCTGGCCCCTTGAATTCTGCCTCCGCACAACTTCTCTCGTATTAACTAATCCCATATATAATGAATTCTCGTATATTAACAAACATAATTGTAGTCCCTTCATCATAATTTTTCTCAATATGACGAGCTTTTCCAAAACTTTTCACCATTATTTTGGTCTTCTTGTTCCTGGTGTATTTATCGCTATTTCTTGGTGTCATTGAGCAAATTCAAACACAGAAGACTATAACAGACATTTTTGTCCCCGAATTTTAAGAGGAACATTTAGTGTTTTGAACATGATTTTCATTTTCGATCACAATTTTAGCGAAAGCAGCTGATTATGCGATAAAAATTGGCCGATTTGCCAATGATGCGATGAAAAATAGTAGATTATTTGTGGATTTTGCTACCCCCTACGGCCCCCTCTTTAGACACCGCTATGCTTTAAATCTAGATTTAGCAAAATTTGGTTTAATGAAAAATGGGCCATCATTATCTTTTATGCATCTGGTCAGTGAGGTTCATAAAATAGCTGTCATGCTTGATAACAGAGGGCCCTTGGGGCACAGATTTACACGCAAAAACGGCCATTACAACCAGATGAGCGCCACAGCATGAATGACTCTAAAGGCCCGTCGGAACGGGGAGCTGGGGGGCTGGTCCTCCAATAATTGTCAAACTGTTGTATGTTTTCTTTATAACAGTGTACTGAATGGGAAGGGAAATGATGAGCAGCCCTCCAATATGAATTTCGCTCCCACGGATGAAACCTGCTTACGACATGGCAAACATATTTCTGTACTTGTAGTGCCGTTTTTTGTTGATATATTAAATAAGCTCAGTTTATACTTGTTTAGAAAATTGCTCAGTTGCTATAATGTAAGTAGTCATGGTAAGAATTAAGCGAAGTAAATTTCACCAAATTATTGCTGTCATCATTTTCGTGTTGGCAATTTCTCCGTATCTCTATCATAATTGCCAAAAAGTTTTGTGACAAAATGTCACACGCCATCACATGCCTGGATGTTTTCAGGGGTGCAGTGGTTAGCACGCCTACTATATTTTTGTTAATGATTAGACCTGATAATCAACATGCTGGAATAAAATACTTTTATTCAAAATTTCCAGCCAAGAAAGGAAGTCATTTGAAACCAACCGGTGAAAGTCAAAAACGGAAATCAAAGCTGAATAATGTCATTCTTGATGGTGGTTGGGATGATGATGATGAAGATGATGGCAGTTTTTTCAAAAATTTCTTGAAATTAAAAGGATTTTCATTTGAAAAAGATGAAATAAGATTTAAATCAGGTATGTACAGTTTTCTTCCTAAATATATTCATGGTTTGAAGGAAGTTGTCCAGATGCTGTGACCTGAACTTTTAACAGAATTCTAAAAAGTTATGGGATGTGCACTGATATTAAAGTTTCATTTTGCTATAGTCGTTTCATAAAATACTTTTAAGTCTTTTTGCCCAGAATCATAGTTGATACAAATTGATTCAAGTCAAAAATTGTCTGTATAGTTTAATTAGCCATGCTTATTTTGTGATTATGAAGATGTTTCTTGATACTATAAATTTTCATCTTTTATTTTGTTCTTGCCATCACATAAAATACTTGCATGTCTTGTTGCCTTGGCAACACCTCCTTTTTTAGGTCACTGTCTTTACTGTGGTGTCCTGTCCCTATTTGTATTTGTTAGATTAAAGAAGAAAAGTAGATGCTTCATGAACCATGCACTTTTCCGCACTTTCTTAAAGAAAGGGCTTATTTTCCTCATGTATCAGACTAATAGATTAGAAAATTAAGGAAAGCTGTTTTTCATCCTTGTTGTGGGTAGCAATCTTGATGAAATAGTAGTAGTGATAAACTAGGATGAGCACAAAGACAATTTTTCCAAATGGGAGAATGCTGATTGAAAATTTGAACCACTTTTAGCCCCCTGTACCCTCAAATTGAATTAGTCTTGGGGTTGAGAAATTCCTCATTGGGGTTGGTAAATTTTAGATATATTGCATTATACTTTATTGAAAATTCCTCCTTTTGCCTCCTTTTCTGCAACATTTCAGTGACTTGCATAATAATTTTTAGAGGAATAAGGTGACAATTTTTTAATAGGGTTGGATACACCTTGTTTAAGGGGCGGCTGGGGTGGCAAAATATTGGTATTAGAGAAACTGAGCACTCACTCCTGGAGTCTCCAAAAACACTGATGTTCCTCTAAAATGTTTTTATCAAATTTGAGATTTAGCTGTAATTATTCAGCTAGTTTTGGCTAAATTATGTCTCCTACAAAGTACACACAGATGACGGTGATGGCTAAGTATGCAAGCAAAATTTGCCTTTTGATACAGCAGCTATGTGCCTGACTTGACTTCAAAATGACTTCAAACTGTTTCACTTCAAAATCAAACCAGTGGGTTAAAAATGATTTCATGGCTGTTGCTCTTTACATTCACTGTCAACAAAAGTAGAGCTACATTTTTTGCAAATCCACAAAAATAATTTCCAGCAATGTTTTTCTCCATGCTGAGGCTCTGTCCACTATCTCTTGAGCTGACAGCTCTCAAGGTATTAGAAATGAAAAGCTAATTCATTCCTGCTGTTCATCCATTCTTCTATCATAGCTCAGCAAGAAAACTTACCTCACCCAGGTCACAACAGAAAAAGAAATTTTGGGGCTGAGGTATTAGTTTTCGGAGGCTAATACCAGGGCTAAGGTTGTTGAATATATGGATTAAACAATCGCACATTTCGAAGATTTCAATATGGATTATGAAAACTTTTATTTAGTGAACAGAGCAGCAAATATTGTTTGGCTCTTTGAATGTTGAAACCAGATAAAAATAGTTGTTGAAAAGCTCGACTTCTTACGTATCAAATAAAAATTCTTGATGTCTTTTACTTGCATAATAATTTTGTTGGCTTTAGTAACAGATGCAGATAAATTCCTTTTTTACAATTATTGGCAATTTTTTCACAGTCTCACAATTTTAATTGGTACAAGCAAAATTTGTTATCTACATGAAAGTCTGCCCTTTGAAACCAACTGATGAAGCCATGTAGAATCCATGTATTGCAGATCCTATTTTAAATGCGAAATGATGGTGAAGTTTGTTGAAATACCATCCCATTATAACATTGTTAGATGATAATACGTAAAGGAAAGTGTTTTTATTCTTTTTCCTAGAGGAAGACCAAGTAGTTTTTCAAAAGGATTTTCAAATTTCCTTAAAAAGTCACAAAAATTATCCACAGGTTTGAATTCAATTGTTATTACTGTCGTTTCTGTACCAGGGAGTCTGTAGTTTGGTAATGTAACAGATTTTTCTGAATGAGTTGTAATTTGAAGTCTTAATTGATTTTTTTCACACAATATTGAGTTTTATTGCATTGCAAAACTGGCTAATTTACCTCCTTTTGTACATCTAATTTTTGTATCTTCTTGAGATTTTTTACGCATGTTTGCTAATTTTTAAAGTATCCCAAGGGAAGTTGTTTTCCATTGACTGAGAAATCACTTTATTTCAGGTAGTGGACTTGTTTGTTGATGGATTTGAGTCTTTCATTATAGAAAATAACAGGTAAGAAGCAAATATGATTGTTTCTTAATTTTATTTTTAGATTGAATTCTCTGTCTCAATGCTTCTTTTATGAGTAAGTATGACAATGGGCCAGAGGTGGAAAATTTTTTTCTTTCTGGGAACCTAAGAATCTGGCTCAAAACTTTCTGCAAAATTTAGGGGGTAGACAAATAAAGTTTCTGTTTGTGCCTATATCTCTATACTTAGTTGATGTATAAAAGAGGCAAACTTAATTTTAAGTATGATACTTCTCATTTGAATGTTCAATTTGTTTTTTTTAATGCTTAATTTGTTTTTTTTCTCAAAGTATTTCTATATAAGGTTAAATCGAATGCATAAAATTGTCAGGCAATCAACTTCTTAACTTAATGTGTCATTTAATATCAGAGATCTTGACTATTGTTCCGAAACAGTTATCCTCAACATATTAGATATGCCTTTACTTAATGCAAAAATGCACATAAGAACAAAATCAACTTTAGCTAGAAATTGATTCATTCAATCAATTGTGATGGAAAACCAAAATCAAAAGGAAAATCCATGCAATAATCTCAAAACATAGTTTCAGAAGAGTCAGGGGCAAAATCATTCGAATTGGATGGTGCATTTTATGGAGAAGGTTTAGCCTAATCTTTTGACAAGCGAGAAGCAATATGTTGTTGAAATGGAGTCCTAGCATGCAACAAATTAATTTAACCAAGCATATTAACTTATGATAAATACTGTTCACACCATGGTGCCAGAAATATTTTCTGTGAAAGTAGATTCCAGTCCCTATATTAATCTCAGTCTTAATCATGGTTTGTCTTAAAAGCTCAGCTGCTAAAAAAATTCTGATCGTGAGTGGCTGAGATTTCTGTGAAATAGTTAATGTAAATAAAGTGCTCAAAGAATTTCTTTCCAATGGAAAGAGACTAATTCCCACAGTCCTTTGGCAGCTCAAATTTAGCTGCTCACAGGCGTGTTGAAATAATATTTTCTGCTATTTTGACTTAACCTATATCACCAGATTTTTATATTTACTTTAACACTTCAAAAATTTTCTGTGAAACTTTCTGCTAACATTTTCATCTAGAAAAATTGTCCCACTCTACAATAGGCTGGAATGGCTATAAGACTATATTGCTTCAATTCATTGGCTTAATTAACCTATTTTCTTTTATATTTGGCAACTACCAATTACATTCTTTGAGCTTTAAAATTCATTTCTAAAACTGAGCAAGATAACATATGTTTATTTTTTTTCTTGTTTTCATTGACACTCCTTCAGCAGTCCCCTTTGACTACAACTGCTCCAATCAAGGTCAATTGAGCCAACTTTTTTCACTTTTCTTGTTATGTCACAAGAGCGGGTAGAAAAGTGATATTTTAAAACTGGAACTGTCAGTGAATGAAATATTATGATAAGTTTTATGTTTTGTTGAGTTTACACTAACGAGTAGATGTTTGCTATACAATTTCAAACAAAAGGAACAAGGCAAAAAAACTAAGGTTGAAACACTTCTATTATTTCTATTATTCTCAAGCGATATAACTTATGTTGTTAACCTGGGAACTTATTTTTTAGATTTATACTCTGTCTTGTTCCAATATCACAATCAATGTCTGATGAAACGTAAGACATCTTGATGGTTTTTTTTAATTTGTTCATTTAAATACTTTGAAACTGTATAGGATAGTAAAGTGCCCTGAGATATTGGGGGGTTTTGTAGAAGTTCTTGTATTCTTAATGGATATCTTTTAGCAATTTGTATGTATTTGTGTATAAGTCATTTTGGGTTTGGTTAGATTGCTAGTATTTATCTATAAGTCACAAATATTTTCATTTGGAAATTTCTACTAAGTTTTTATTTGTCTTGTTATATTTTCCAATTTTTGCTTTTTCAAAGCCATGTTCAAATGATTTTACAGGGAAACCTTTTAATTTCTAGCCGAAAAAGTAATGTTAGCGGCAAAAGTCTTGATAGATAGCAAATAATCAAAGTTAAAAGTTAAAAGCATCAAAATATATATATTTTAAGTATTGGAAATTTCAAGAATGGGAAATGAAGAATCAAGTTGTAAGAAAATTAAAGTATGTAATTCCCCTGTACGTATTGATGTTTTCTAAGTAAGAACCTGTAAATTAATTTTGAATGACTTACTTGCTGTACAACCTGTTAATAGTCTTGAAGTAGTTGTTTAAAAATACAGTATGTCAAGACTGAAAACTCGATAGGCAGTTCTTTTAGATGTGAAACACAAAAAACTTACTATCTTCCTATCTAGTCCACATCTTTCTTATCTCAACCAAATCAATGTAAAAAATAATATCAAACCATTTGGCCGCTTATCACATAATTATATTACAAACTCTTTTCTTATTACTGACAGAGTCTCGTCGAGCAAATTTTGTGAAAGCCTTGCCAAAGTACTTCTGGGAATTGATATGTTACAGGTAACTACCTGATTTGACATGTGTTACCACCATTTGCTAAAAAATTCTGTTTACTCACTCTTTCCTTCATCCTTCCCCCTATTTTCTTTAATATTATTTTTAGATTAAGCTGATGTTAAAAGATTTTATGGCTTAGGCCATAGGTGGGCAACCTACTGCCTGCGGACAAGAATCCGGCCCGGGAAGAGAATTTTTTGGGCCCATGAGTTGATAAAATGATATCCTTATTATCTTGGGTGGAAAGTATCATTTTCCGAGCAGGCACAAACATTAAATGAAACAAATCGACCCCACTGTAGTATAATTGAATTGAAATTGACATTTGTAATTATAATTATTATTCTCAGTTCCCATTTGCACAGCTTAATCTTCTGCTGGTACTCTCCAATGTCAGCTGTCTACAGCCAGTAAACTGAGGTTAAATTGTTTTATCTGGTAGCCTCTGCCCTTCTGTTTTTCTCCTTTATTTTTCAGTTCTTTAAAGTCCGTCTCAATATTCTTGCTGTTCCCAGTAAAGCCGTTTTCTGCAGATGTTCTGTCTTTATTTTTATTCCCAACCTTTCTATGCACTGTTCAAATTGATACTAACAGCTCCAAGTACTCCAATGACTGCCGTTACTATCTCTGCTTTTTTCATTGACCACTTTTTGTTGATTTCCCACGTTAAGTTATCATATTTCTCTATATTTTCCTCTTCCTTTGCACCAACACTATTATCTCCTGGGATGGCAATGTCAATAATTGTGCATTTTTTTTCTTTTTCTACAACAACCAGGGGTGGGACAAATATTTTACTTTCTGGGACCATAGAAAATGTTGAAAAAATTTCTGCAGTATATCAAAAACATGTGACAAAACAGAACGTGGAAACTCTTATTCCCATGGGATTTATTAATGAAGTAGCCAGTTAATTAGTTAGTCCGTGGTCAAGTTGAATGATAAAATACACTAAGGAGGATGAAAAAAAGTTTTATAATGTTCTAATTTTTAAAATGATGGGAAGGTTCTAAGCCACTTTTTCAAACTATATGTGTTCTACTCCATGCAAGGTAATTTGCTATTTTCATTGAGAAGTCTATCCGACACTTTTGAGTCTATGTGAAAATCTTTGAGATGGTCTGACAAGGATGCTCTATAGAAATGCCAGTTCTGTTCCTTCCAGTATCTATCATTGACTCCTCAATGTCCCTGTTGCAATGAGAGAGGTTGGGCCATTCACTGCAATGAAAAACTCTTTATTTCATATTTTCTTCTCCCATATTTCTGGTACCATCAAAATGATACTGATACAAATGATACTGAAACCATTGACTCCAGAATCGACTCACATGACTGCTTGACACAAGATACAGCAATAGCCTGCATTACCATCTCTATGCCTACAAATAAAGTATTTGCAGGGTTGAAAAACTTTTTAATGAGCTGGAACACTGTGTAGCTTGATGTTGACAGCTGAAGTCTTTTCAAAAATTATCTGTATTGGCCTTTGAAGGCTTTCTCTGGCACAGAGGAAAGGGATCTCACAAGTGTTGCCAAAACTGCTTCCCTGAATTTGGGGAAGTATGTTTCAGCAATCTTTGTACTTCCTCCATCTGGCTGGTGTAACTTAACAGCAAATGCAGGCTGGTAAAAAATCACTTAGTGTTTTGAATCATATCATTTGATGCTTGATCAAACACATCAGATTTTAAACCACTGTGTATTTCTCTTGGGCAAACACAGTATTTGCTTGTTTGATGTTGCTTCAGAATCAGGTTTCATCCTCACGGTCAGAGACTGAGACTGTGTTTCATTTTGCAGGCCAGCAGCTTGAATCCCACACTGGGAGACAATAAGTATTCTCCTGATTTCATTCTTTTCTTTCAAGCCTTCTTTGTCTGCTTGGTTTAATGGCCACAAGCACCTCTGCTTTCTTGATTCTGGTGCCAGTGATTGCTGTGGTCATCTAAGCACTCCTCCATTTTAGGAAGAACATCAACAGCTTCCATAAAAAGCTCCAATCTTTCATGTGGCAATAGGTGAACCATTTGAGCAACATTCAATATCAAGCCAAATTGCCCATATGCACCTGCTAGACCAGACAGTGTGAGCAGGAAACAGGTTTTTGGTATCTTCTCCTTAAGCTCTCATGCCTTGTTTGCCTTTTCCCTCACTTTTGAATTTGCAGGTTCTGTCCCTGATCTGTTCTTCACCCCATCTAAGATTTGTTCCTCCAAGCAGGTCATTACTGCTGGGAACTCATGATGTATGTTTTTATATACCTATCTTCTGCTGTTGGCAAATCTTGTCTCTGGAAACCCCACTAAACTTTGTAGGTTAAGTTTAGTGCTGTAGCTGCAACAAGGTTTTCATAACTGGCTCCCCAGTTAAATAGGGTAAATAGGTTGCTGGCAAATGTGTTTGTCTTCCACAACCCATGAAAATTCTTTCTTTTTGAATGTGTGTGTCTATAAGTACATTTTTGTGCAATGTGTCATAGCTGAACAGTATGTCCCCATCATTGGTTCATAAAGATAATTGAAGTGCTTCTGTATACTACAGTGGAAGTAGACACCATCAAATAAACCCCTCCTATTTGACAAGCTGCAATGTAAAATTCATCAAAGCCAGCTTTCATGTTCTGGGTGAGTGCTTTACCATCAATTCCATGTTTTACAATAGGCTGCCCACAGCTGATAATCTCAATGAGATTTCAGCAAGGAGATTCCAATTTTCATGCCAAATTATTTTCTGCTTTTTGTAGGCTTATTCAAAACAAAAAAACACAAGTTTCGAGACTACATTTGCCAACATTACTGCACATGAACAACAATGATATAATATTCTCACTGAGATTTTAATTTTTTCAGTTCTCATTTTTTTCTTTCTTTCAGACTTTTCCATCCTTGATTTTTTTCATTTTTCCTAATTTGCTCGCTTGAATAAAAGTTTTCAACGATCTGCCCCACTCTCCAAAAAAGTTGCCCACCCCTGGTTTAGGTCATATAGTGTTTTTAGCATTTGTGTCAAGAAATCTTCTTTTGTTTTAAGGCGAGATCTTAAGACTTCTTTGTCTAATGATGTTGGTTTTAAGTTTTAATTGCTCAATTATATCGAATTTTGCAATACGCATGAAATTGTGGGAATCGTTATCGAAATGTTCACATGCCGGTATGACATTTGTTTTTCGGGGTCCTGTCGATGGTTTTCAATTCTAATAGTGAGTGGGTTTTCTGACTTACCCACAACTTTAATTTACATTTCACGCAGTGCATTTTAACTTAGGTTCCTCCTATTCTAAACTCCAAAGCTTATAATGTTAATATGTATTTGTAGTACTTCATGAACACAAAATAAAAGCAGTCACATTAAAACATATTATTATTTTCTGTTGTACAGGCATGGTAGAATGTATGCTTCACATCTACTTTTTGCAAATTTCGAAATTAATTATTTTTCTATCTTAGGTATTTAGAAGCTATTTCTCTTAACTTATACCAGCAAATCGAAGTTCGATCTGTAAATTACAGTGAAATCAGTAGTAGTGCCCTTTGCGTCAATGACCAATGAATTAATAGGATTTTTGTACGTCAGTCAAACAGCAAGTATTTCAGTATTTCACTATTTCATGTCAAACGATGCTTGATTACCGTTATTGTAAACAATTTTTGGTATGTTTTGTCTTTTTTCTATTAATTTGTATTGTCAATCTTGTTTTACAAAGCTTAATTTGTTTTAGGCAAAAATTATCAATTGCCTAATTGAGAAGCTCGCACTATTGTCGTACAAGGATGGCTCGGTCAGTTGTAATTATCAAGGACGTAACTTGGACATTGCTCAGTTGATAATTAATCAATTTAGGTGGCTGAATCATATTGTTGAAGAAAATGTGAGTATATTTGATGATATCTGTTAACTACTAGAATGACTTCACGTAACAGATTATTGGCGCTGTAATCAACTTAGACATTAGTGAAATTGCAACTAAGACATCTAGTTGAATCCTTTTCTTTTTTCTAAATCTTTTTTCAAAAGAATCCATTTTTAAATAGGGGTGGTTAAACTTATATTAGCTCCAGTTCGAGTGTTTTTTGGAAAGTCGTGATTGTTTTGTGTAAAAAATTGAACCATTTTGTTTAAAGGTTAATTTTATGAAATTTCGAATTGCTCTTCAAAGGTATTGTATTCCAAGCTGTTTGAGGTGATTTCAGTCTCGGAATTAGAAATACAGAGAATGCTAATACTTTGCTTACCCGATCTAATCAGTGACTCGAAACACGCGGAAGTGTGCCAACAGCTAATGTAAGTATTTTGAATTGTCCCTGCTATCGTTAGTTCAATTTCATTTTCCCTTATATGTAATAATTGAAAGTTAAGATCAGTTTAATAGGTAATTTCATTAAATTTGAAAATGATTGCAATCGGTAGAGTTTATTACCTCTCGATTCTTAAAGCATTGCCTTCGACTAATTCCATTAAAAATGAATTTTTAATCTTGCATTAATATACTCAGTCGCATAGGACAGTAGCGTAAAATGTGTTTTCTGTTTTCAGTTAGGACTTCCTAGATAAAATAGCAGTTTTGAATGAAACGCCTATTTTTTTGCAGGGAAATACTGCAGCAAAATTCACAGCTCACAGCATCAGTGATCGAAGCATTCACTAGTCTAAATCTCGCTGGATCTTTGCTCACAGAGGTGTGCCTTCTATATTAGGGGTTCGCTCCATTTTTAAAGAAATGTATATCTCTCATTTCTTTACGCTCAAGTAACAGATTTTTAGAATGCCAAAAAGTACACATCAGCTGTACTTTTCTAGTTTCGGTTGATATGTTTCGAATTTAACAAGTGAGTGGGAAACAGCCAATCCAGTATTTTGATATATCGAACGGTGAAAATTGAGTGAAAATTTGGCATAAAAATGCTTTTATCAGAGTCATCTATCAAAGATTGAAATGTGTTAAATGATTGATTTTTAAGTGCTTTCTTAATTTATAGGGCCTAGTACTTTTAGCTATTTGAGTAAATTAAATTTGATAAATAAGGTATGAAATTTATATATACTAATATACTTTCTTTTGAGTGAAGTTCAGCACAGTGCTCACCGAAAGCATGTTAAGCAAGTTACCAGTCCTCCTAGCATAAAATAACACCAAAATATAACAGTCAAAATTAAAAAATACATCTATATATTAACAAAGCATTTTACTATATTTATATTGCACTCTCTGACGGCTAGAGTTTAAATGGTACCCGTGTAAGGCTAGTATGCACAAATGCCTTTTTCAAAACCATTTTGTTAATGAATATATTTAGATATGAATTATAAAAAGGGAACAACCGATGACTGATTATGGGGATTGGCTTAAAGCAAAATAATTTTCAGAGCAATTTTCTTTGATAATTTTGTTCATATGGAAATCATACGTTTATGGCATCAAAGCCATCAGGTATGTCCATATCCAGACACTAGACGCTGGATGTGAATTTAATTTTTGAATTAACCATTATTTTAGAGTTTCCTTGACAGATTAGCCATCAACCCTACTTCGAGAATATAAAAATTGCTAGAATGATCTGATAAACGCAAAAGAGAAAAGTACATATTCAGAGAATTTCAACATTTGCACCAATTTTACATCGGTAGGCATGTTGCCAATGAAGTTGTTATAAGTTTACGGTGAACTAGATCTGGTTTTACGAAGCCAAATAAATGCGGTGATTCTTTCATTGCACTTGACTGTATCAATCATTTCGTGCTGATAAACAATTTTATGAAGTTTGATAGGCACCTGCGCCCAAGTACCAAAATTAAAGTGTTCACATTTCACACATTTCACGTCACAGATTAAGTTAACTGCTGTGGATCTCCATGCTTCGTTTGTTTTTCAATGCAAGGATGATAAATTGGCAAGAAACCCTTGAAAGAAACCAGTTATAAATACACTTTTTTGTCACATATAGGCTTGTCACCTTTTTTGATTTCAGGTTCGTCAGTCCGTCTTGGATATTCTAGACTCCGCGAATATGGAAGATTGCCCTGCCTGTGTTCGATTCATACTGCAGTCCATTGGCGACGAAGACTGTGTTCAGGTTTGCCATTGTAGACTGTGAGTCATTTACATTCTCGCCAGCAAGTAACAGCACTCTGTCTAACTCGACTATTTTCTGACATAACTACGTTTGAAGCAGATATATAAGTCTTCGTTCATCTACTCATTCATTGCCATTATACGAAATATGTGATTTTTATCGTTTTTAGACAGTTATCGAGTGCCTCCATTTGCCAAGCAGTTGAAACTGACAAACATAAAATTTACCGTAACTCTCTCTTGCAAATTTTGTTTAATCCGCTGCAATATTTTGCTCTCATTTGCATACAAATTCCAATTACATATATTGATTAAAGTAATTTTGGTGAATTTCAGCAAGTTTTATTTTCGCCCCAAAAGAACCCATCTAGGAGTCTTGTTTAGAAGGTCTCTTTATCGAAGTAGGTGTTTTTAGAATGTGACTGTTCATTGCTTTTTAAGGTAATTGGTGCTCTAAGATCAAGGTTGGTTTTTGAAGAGGAAAATCTTTATAATGCTCCAGGCTTTTGCTCAACAGCCAGGTACTTGCACGTCCATTCTTGAACCTAGTCCAACTTTTTGGTTTTATTTTCACGTTATGTAATGTTTATTTAATGCAGGGCATTTTATCTGCAACTTCACAATTCTAGTTACAAGGCTTCTGGTTTTTCATTTTTATTTTGTATTTTCTAGTGATTTTGGGTTTAGAATTGGAATCGATAAAACTCTTGTTACTAGGCAATTCATACTACCAGATGTCCTCAGACAAATGACTCTATTTGAATTAAAGCTTTGTTCAAACAGCTGGCTGCAGATATGTCAATTCTTACGCCTAGAATCTTTTCATTACTCTTGTTAGGGAGAAACAACAGGAATGCAGAGATAGTGAATCCCTAATTCTTGACTTCATAAAGCTTGCAATCCGTTTTCAAAAGTCAGTTGCAAGTGGATGGTTAAAGGTTTGTATTTAATGCACAGCTCTTGCGCGATAAGTTCATTTGCAACAAACCAATAAGCTGCTTCCAGCTTATAATAAGCTTGTAATGGCGTAATAAGCTGCTTCCAGCTTGTTCCACTAGCCTGGGATACTTTTACCAACTCTCTGTTCATACAGCAGCACCCCCTTTTTTAGCTGACTGCTACCCCATATTCAATTAATTGTGAATAATTTGTTCACCTTTGGTTTTTTATGTACTCTTAAAAAAACTAAGGCTAAAAAAGGATGCGTGATTACAATTTTGAGAAGTCATAGCCAAAGTTTTTTGCAAATTATTGTGCACTGGAACTGTCATAAGCTTGGTATGCCTACTCAAAAATGATTGATCTGTTATCTCAAATATACTTTGTCCGCCAACCAAAAATGGATTCAAAATCTTCTTAAGAAATAAAATTGGAGAAATTGTAAAAACTTGTTAGTAATTCTCGAAAGAAATTTAAGAAGGATGGTAGGGAGCTTTCTTTTGGTTGTTTCTGGTGACAAACATCAGAACTAAGCAGAATGTGCAAAGCAAATATCGGTCTGAATTTTCTTTATTTGCTTCATTGCGAAACAGTTGTTTCCTTTCAAGTTTGAATTGTTACTTTTTCATCGCAATATGTAATGCTGTCATTGCCTTTTGTTTGCAAGTTTTTTTTTATTTCCGTTTTAAGTAGCTAGGTTGAATACGAGATCTAGGATACAAAACCCGTTTCTTTCGGGCCTTCTTAGCATGTCGAAGAACTAACTCAATGCGTAATTGCAAACATTTATCTTCTAATTCCATCATTTGATTTGTTCTTAGGTTATTGAAAGTGTTAATGACCCTGCGCAAAGCAAAGTAAGTTCAATCATCTACATTCCAAGACGTTGTTATTATTTGCTTTATATTTTAGTTGTAATTTTTAATTGTGTAATTGTTATACGTTCTGTACATTACTTACAAACAACTAATTGGTAAGCAATGGTAAGCAATGGTTGCAAACTACAATGCACTGTTTACATTGATTTTTGTCCTGTAGATTCCTAAAATGTTTGCCAAAAATCATCGTACACTACATTTGTTTTTCTTTGTTTCATAATGCACCTCCTTGCACCACATAGTTTTTGTAGGAGAGAGGGGGCTCGATATCAGATTTTTCAACGGAAACAGTTAAATTTTTTAAAATAACACTCAAGTAGCGGCGAGTTCCGAGGACTTTTGGAAGTGCTTGTAGTTCGAGAAGATGCTTAACCTTCAGGATATTTTTAGTTTCAGAAGTACATTATATTTTTGTTTATGAATTGGTCTTGAAAGACAATTTTATATATACATTGAATTGTGTTCGAATCGAACAATGGTTATATTTTATCGATCCATTGATGTTGCCAACGAGCTATTTGCCGTTACAATAGTCATTTTCCTACCAATTTGTTTTCTTAATTTCAGGTTGTAGACTTATATGTATTAGTTGTCATTCACGGCATCAGCATCAAGAAGAAGTCGGTTGAATCTTTACTCAGGCAAAAGCTCAAATCGAATGCATTAAGCAAAGCTCTGGTGACGAAAGCATTCACCTCTCATAGTCAGGTATCAATCCCTTATTGAAAATACCAATACGAAAATTTGAATCCCTTTTTTTTGTTTACTTAATGTTTTTGCGCACGCCACTTTGATTCTAGTACTCAAGTATTACATCTCAATATTTTCAAACTAAATCTTTATCGGTTTTGCTGGAAAATGCTTTCTGTTATAAAGTTTAAGTGGGTGCAGATTGATATATTTTTTGAATTTTTGAACAAAAATGTGGGAACGGAGTCTTTGGTGCGTATGGAACTCTACATCTTATACGGAAATGCTTGCTCCAGTTCTTGTTGATAACTAATTTGGTCAACTTAAAGGCATGTCGTGCGAAAGCTCATTTTTACACTAATTTGCTGATGATTTGATCAAAAATTCACTTTTGCATTCTAATTTCTTCATCTTAATTTTGTCCATGTTGCCGCGAGTTTGGACCAAAGTCGGAAAAGGTTCTGTGTTTGTGGGAGAGCAAACTATTCATTTAAAATTTTCTGCTCCGTGGTAGTAGGGAAGATAACTTCGATCAAGGAGTTGGACTTGTTAAGGATCCAGACTTTGAATTCCTGACTAACCTCTAAGGAAGTTTATTTCATCTCACAATTTTATAATAGTATCTCTGGTCAATCTTTTAACTTGAATTATATCACTGTTTGTAGCAAAGAAACGATGTTGTTTTGAAATGTATGTATCTCTCCAATTGCTGCTTTAAAATATGGATTTGTCTGTTCTGCCACTGCACAATGCTTTTCTGCATAGACGACAGAGTGACAGAGACACCTCATTTGTATCCTTAAAATTAAACGACGTCCAGAAAGTTCAGATTGATCCAGGAAATTTTGCTATCAATAAATCCAAAAGATGCCTAGGATCTTGACCCTTACTCACAACGTTCTGCCCTACAATCCATCTTTCTGTAGCACAGTTTGTAACTCCTCATGGGAACCTCTCACAAGCAGTCACAGTTTTGCGATTTGGAAATGAATCGAATAGAAGGAGTGACAAAAAATAAGTCACGAGTGTGAGAAGTCCCTTTTATTCGCGGGTGAAACATTGGAAAAGAGGCAATGCAGAGGAGAGGTGGATATCAGTGCACTAGAAGTGTTTAACAGGCAAAAGCAAAAATATGTTCGGAGCACAAAGAAATAAAGAGAACAACTTTCGAAAGGGAATAAAATCATACAAATGATAGAGGATAAAGATAATTTGCATAGATGATGAAATGCAGGGTTATTTTGAATTTAGCTGCTATTGTTATTTTTATTATTATTATTAGAAAATTTTATAAATCTAAAACTGAAAATAAGAACTTAAGTACAATTACGATTTCAGCTAAAAACCTATTTACAATGAAATGGAGAAAATAAAGAAAAATAAAAAAAGAAGTAAAACTCATTTTTTTATTAAGAAATGCTGCTTTTAAAGGTGGCCAGGTCGGGTGCACTCTTTGATTCAAATGGTAGGCTGTTCCACATTGACGATTCCCTATAAGAGAAACTTTTTTGCCCATTTGAGGACATTTTCGTCGGCAACTTAAGGTCAGTAGAAGTATTCCTTAGATTATACGAAGAGTTAGTCGAGTTTGAAACAAATAAGTAGAAAAGATATTGTGGTGCAAGCCCATTTACAGATTTGAAAACCAAAGTTTGTGTTTCAATCTGAATTAGCTCTTCGATTGTTTTCCAGCCCAGCGTTTCAATTAGAGGTTTACAAGGGGCGTTATAATTGCTGCAAGTGATTTTTTAGCTGCTCTGTTTCGAAGTTTCTGTGATTGATGGATTTCAGAGCATAGGTTCCAAATCTTTGATTGGCTGAGCGACCAACATTCTCCATACTCTATTAGCCAATCAGAATTCAAGAATATGACAACAAACGTGTCTCGCAGCTAGATTTAGGCCTGTTTTGGACGGTTTCACCACTACCCACAAAAAATAAACGTGTAAAATGTGCTGAAAGATAACCTAATTTTTTTTTTAAAAATTGAATCTTTAATAAACTTATGAAAAAACTGCCGTTGTACTCAGTCAAAATCCTTCCGCGATCGTCAGTTACGAAGGCTTGAAACTGTCCCTTTCAAACCCTTATAATGATTAGGGGGAGGGATAACATAGAAATTTTTAAAAGTTGTTTTATCCATTTATTTAACAAATATGAGCTTACCTTTACAAGCCACTTTTAAAATCTTTTCTTGTCGGCATTGATGCTTGTGTTACTGACGGAAAAAATCGCTAAATTCGACTGAGAGAAAATGCAGTTCATCTTTCTCTCAAAATAACTACAATTGTACAATTTCTTTTGCACTCAGGTACTTTATATCTGCATTTTAAAGGCTTTAAGATCGACGAGAAGCTCACTTCCACAGATGTTCACTGCCACGGCCTTGTAAAAGCTGACTACACTACTTGATGAACGTCCAAGCACAATCTTGAGAGCGCCCAGGCAATACTGTAAAAGTCTAAATAGCACTAAAATAAAGCCAAATTGTCCAACTTTTATGATTTTGATTTCAAAGAGTTTCACAACCAACGTATCTAATCTGGAAGTCAGACTAATAGCTTCACCAACTGACAATTAACCAGCAAAAAATTGATTAATCAAAAGAACGCTGACTAAAGCACATGAAACGTCAAGGGATGTATGCTTTGCAAGGCTTCAACTTCCCTGGCTGGGAGGTTTTGCCCGAGTGCCCTGAGACATAGTCAATGCCTGAGACAAATACAAAGCAAGCAGAGAAAGATCATCTATAACTGGCAACAGCTGTTTAGCTTGATGCGAGGCCTTCTTTCTATTGACTCTAGACCAGGAGTGTAGAGCTAGAGGAATCGGGGACTGAGCCCCCCATACTAATGCCGAAAATTAGCCAATTTTTTAATTTTCCTGCTGTTATTAGCAACACTATACGCATCTGTGATTTTTTGTAGCAACAAATAAACGAATTTTTGTGTACGAAGAAATCTTCTTATTTCGACGTATCATAACTGTCTACAACAGCATCTAAACAGTACCTGTATTCTTCGTACACAGTGACAAGATACCTACCTTTACCTTAGGACTCCATTGGTAACATTCTCAATAGGCAAGCGGCACTGATTGGTCAACCTCAACAGTCATGTGCTCGCGTTTCTGACTGGCCTATTTCGATCCACAACTGGGTATATTTATTTCGGAATCATCGATTTTAACCCCTAAGTACTTCGTACTTTGAACAGCCTCCAATGCGTTTGAGCGTATGTACAGATTTAGTTTGTCTGTTTGGTGTTTAAGAGCAGCATGCTTTTGATACATGCGGGAATTTTAAAACACTAAACTAGTATCATTTATGTTCTGGCCAGTGGCGGGGTGGCTATGTTTTCCCTGGGGTGGCCAACTAGATTTTTGCGCCCTATCTATGATTATACCCAGAATACCAGCTTCAGAGTAAAATGAAGTAGAGCAAATTTTTGCTTCGGGCTCCTTAGTTTTTAACCTTAGTCCATTACGCAACTGCTTATGGGCGATTTTATCAACCTAGTGTCATTACACTCCTAGTGTCCTATTTTTTTTATAAGAAACAAAGGTCGATGTTGAGTACTCCAGTTTCTTAATGTTCTGGAAATTTCAATACTCATTGTTTCTCACGAGTTTCTTAATTATGATGTCATGAATGATGTTATGAAATGTTCGTGACCTTTTTTATCACGTTAAGAGATTCGCTTCCGTTTCTTTACTGTATTTAGATGTGAGAAGTATATTTTTAGCTCTTAGTCTGGTCGAGTTGTGGCTTGACCTAGAATTAAATGCTACATTAGCAAACTTTACACCATTCGAATCGAAATTTAATGAAGAATAACATACTGAGAGCCTCATGCTGAGGTCTTTGGGCAAAAAAAGTTATAACCGCTAGTTTGGATGGGGGTTTTGTCAACAATTTGTGCGACTTTCGATATTTAGCTGCGAACCCTTCTGTTGAAAAGACATTATATACCTTAAACTGCATATTGTAGACGGCTCAAACTTTGCACCAATACTTTGGAATATGTCACGCTTAATCCGATAAGTTTAAAAATAACCCGATGACGTCATCAGTGACGTCACCACTATCGAACATATCGGGGCTAGTACTAATGAAAAGTAGAAATCGTAAAGCCAAGGTTTTCAACGCTGGAAATGTAGCCTTATAAGTAGCTACTGATAAAAAATATCATAAAATTTCAAAGATGTCTGTGGCATCATCATTGTCATGATCTTCCAAAACGGATATGGGTTTTGCTGAATTTTAACAATCTTCACCGTGGCAGCTTCTGCATGCTGTTACACAAGTCAGGCCGTTCTTCCGGCAAGAGCAGGAAAGGGTTCCACATGGATGCCTCGTATTCATTTTGCATTTGCAACGAACAACCTGAAGCAGCCATTCTGGAGCAGGATCAAGGTCGGTTTTGATTGGTGTCATAATACCGTCTTCCATTTTCCATCCCCAGTCTTGCGGGTTAAGACAGCGGTTTTTGAAATCATCTTTTGGAATCGCTAGAGATGCATCTCCCAGACTAAAATTTAACAAATTACTATACCGCTCAGAATAGATAGTTTAACGATGCTCAAAAACATTGATTTTTTTTATTTTTAGAAAAAATTTGGGAGGGGAGGATTCATGCGTTGGGGAAAGTAAGAAAGGGTGACCCTTGGTTCAGACTGCAGGTACACATCGATGTTGATAACAAGAAGCTGTTGTATTGGTTTGCCCGGGTGCATTCCATGTACTTAGGCCCGAAGCTCTTCGGCGTACACTCAGATTTTTTGGCGTTCCGAGTGCAAACTAATAGGAAACATTTTTGTCACACGTAAAATCTTCGTTAGTTGGCGTGCGAAACATGAAGCCAAGTACATAATTCTACGTCATCTCCAATTACGTCACCAGTAATTACATGAGATATGCGGTGCATGCGCGTAGAGGTCAGTTGCGAAACGTGCGTCTTGGTGTCAGTCGACCAGCTTCGAGCTCTTGGTTTTTATTTTATTTTGCTGGTCAAGAATTTGTGTGAATGAAGATAATGGACGAAGAGGAAACTCAGAAGCAAGAAGGGTTTGCCTCCTCGACTTCGTGCGAAGAAGAATCCAAAAGGTCAACTTCAAATCTACCGAAGACAATATCAATGAATGAGTGGAACGGACCACAGTGTAGTCAGCTACCGCAGAACGAGCTGCAAAATATGAATGAATTAAAGGATTCCATGGCCACAATGGCAAATATGTTTAAAGAATTCATAAAATTAAACAGGAGGGGCAACGAAGCCCACGTCCCTAGGCCGAAGTCAGGTAGTACCAGAAAGAAACGCTCATGGAATGACACAAATTCCAGCAGCAGCGTGTCTTCCTCTTCTGAAGAAGGAAGTAAATGTTCTCACAGCAAGAGACGTCGTAAAAATTCGTCTTCTTCGCATTTGTCACAAAAAAGTGACCATGACAATCTGCAAGCGCCAAACGGCGAGGATGCAGGGAAAGTTGCAAACAAACATGGAGGTGAGTTTCTCGATAATTTAAATGAGGAACTTAATGAAAAAGATGAAGAAGTTGATGACCCAGTGTCTGAGAAGTTGGCAAATATTATAGAAAAACGCTGGAAAAAATTAATTCCTGGTGAAAAATTGAAGACATTGCATTCTTCATACAAGAGGCCATCAAACTGTTCTCAACTCATTGTGCCTAGAGTGAATAGGCCAGTTTGGATGAGAATGAGAAAAGAACAGAAAGATAGTGACAGGAGAATAGCACACATACAAGAAAATGTAATTGCAGCCACAAGTGCATTAGTTCAGGGAACTGAGCTTGTCTTGAATTCAAATATCAAAGAAGATGATATGAAACAAATAGCCAAGAAATTGGTAGACAGCTCAGCACTGCTTGGGCATGTAAACAGAGAGTTAAGTGAAAGAAGAAGGGCCATGATAAAGCCGTATCTTAAGCAGGAATACAAAGATCTTTGCTCTGAGGAAACTCAGATAACAAAGCTTATATTTGGTGATGAATTCAATCAGCAAATAGCAGATTTGAAAAAGTCTAGCAGTATCACTAACAATCCTATGAGAAGCAATGACAGTAGATATCTATACAGAGGTAGAAATTATGAATACAAACGAAGCTACTCAAATTACAGTAGAAATCATAACAACAACTATCACAACCAAAACCAGTCTTTTTTGTCCAGAGGCCAGAACACAAACTTCAAGAAGAAAACAAATTACAGAGACTACAACAGACGGGGAAAGCAGTGAACATGTTGACTGCTAATCCATTGAACGAGGTGAGAAACGTATCTCAAATTATTCATGATATTAAATTGTATCTTAAAAATAGAGTTGAAAATTTTGAGGCTGGTTCTTTGAGGAATTATATTAGAAAGTGGGAAACAATTACCTCAGATCCAGAAATCCTTTCATATGTATCTGGTGTTCAAATTGAATTTATAGGAATACCTCATTCAGGCTCAGTTTTCACTGAAGCAATTTTTGACGAAACTCAAAGTAAGCAGATTGATAAACAAATTGAATCGATGCTTACAAAGGGTATAATCAAAAAATGTGAAAATAGTGAACCAGAATATATTTCTAGAATTTTCACTAGGCCTAAAAGTGATGGCTCTCTCAGACTAATTCTTAATCTGAAAAATCTAAACCAGTATGTTTGTTACCATCATTTTAAAATGGATACACTAGCTACAGTTATCAGTCTCATGGAACCAGATTGTTATATGGCATCTATTGATTTGAAAGATGCATATTATACTGTCAGTATTGATGAGTTCTGTCAACAATTTTTGAAATTTAAAAAGAATAACCAATTATTTGCCTTTTGCTGTGTTCCTAATGGCTTAGCAAGTGCACCAAGAATTTTCACAAAATTATTGAAGCCACCATTAGCAAAGTTGAGAAGCAATGGTTTTTTAAACTCTCCATACATTGATGACATATATTTGCAAGGCTCCAAATTTGATAAATGTTTTCAAAATGTCCTTGAGACAGTGAAGTTAATGGACAACTTGGGATTTGTTGCACATCCTGATAAGTCACAGTTGCTGCCAAAACAAGAAATTGTTTTTCTGGGTTTTCATCTGAACTCTAAAAATATGACAGTAAAGTTGACAAATGAAAAAGCTCTAAAACTCTTGCAGGCATGTAGAGATCTGTTGACAAGGAAAACTCCTAAGATAAGGGAGGTTGCCAGAGTCCTTGGCATGATGGTTTCTAGTTTTCCAGGAACTCAATATGGACCACTATTTTATAGATCTTTAGAATATGATAAGATTTTGGCTCTCAAAAATTCCAAAGGAAACTATGAAGCTTCAATGGTTTTATCAGACTTAGCCATTGCTGATGTAAAATGGTGGGTCAAAAATGTCACCTCATCATTTAGTAATATTTCTTGCAATAAGATTGGTGCTACATTGTATACAGATGCTTCCAAAACAGGTTGGGGGGCTGTGCTGGAAGATAGGAAAACATTTGGAGGTTGGAATGAAAGTGAAACAAAACAACATATCAACTATCTAGAATTGAAAGCAGTTTATTTTGGATTAAAGTCACTTTGTGAAAAATGCAAACGCAAACATGTCAGGCTCATGATTGACAACACAGCTGCAGTTCATAATATTAACAACATGGGCACCATTAAGTCGCAAATTTGTAATGACTTAGTGAAAGATATTTGGAACTGGGCAATTAAACAAGAAATTTGGTTATCAGCTGCCCATATACCTGGTAGCCAAAATATAATAGCGGATACTGAATCTAGAAGAAAGGTTTCATCAGCTGAGTGGATGTTAAATAGGGAAAAATATATGCAAGTTACAAAATGTCTGAAATTTGACCCAAATATTGACTTATTTGCATCAAGGCTGAATTTCCAAATTTCAAAATATGTATCATATAAACCAGATCCAGAAGCCTTTGCAATAGATGCTTTCTCATTAGATTGGAGTTTATTTAATTTCTATGCTTTCCCTCCTTTTAGTTTGATAAACAAAGTGATGCAGAAGATCATAAAGGAGGAAGCAACAGGCATTGTCATAGCACCGGATTGGCCAACCCAAGTTTGGTATCCAAAATTCATGTCCCTTCTGCTTATGAGGCCAGTTATGCTGGATCATTTCAAAGGATTGTTGGAGATGCCAGGGAGGCAGGAGGAGATTCATCCATTTCAAAAGAAATTGAACCTGATGGCGGGACTTTTATCAGGGAACAAAAGATTACAATCAACCTATCAGAAGAAGCAACAGAAATCATAATGGCTTCTTGGAGGCCAGGTACACTAAAACAATACAATGTTTATGTAAAGAAATTTAGAGAGTTCTGCAAGAAGCATAGACTTGATTCAAGCAAAGTGTCTTTATATGATGGTATTGAATTTTTAACCCATTTATTTAAGCAAGGGTTAGGATACAGTGCCATCAACACTGCTAGATCTGCATTATCTGCAGTAATAGTTGTATCAGATAAACAAACATTTGGAGAGACTCATTTAGTAAAGCGATTCATGAAAGGGGTTTTTGAATCTAGACCTGCATTACCAAAATACACTGATGTATGGGATATTTCAAGTGTCTTGACATACCTAGATTCCCTAGGTAAAGCAATAAAACTCAATTTGAAGAAACTTACTTTACGTCTAGTTATGCTCTTGTGTATTTTGTCAGGGCAACGATGTCAGACAATTCATGCAATTGAACTTAGTGGAATAACATTTGGAGACACGTGTAGAATTGAGGTACTTTCATTACTCAAGCAATCTAGACCTGGACACCATTTGAAACCAATGGAATTCAAATCTTACAGTCTCAACTGCAAACTGTGTGTAGTTGAAAATATGAGACAGTATATTGAAATGACAAAGGATATCAGGAAAGAAGAACAAAAGCTATTTATTAGTTTTCAAAAACCACATAAAGCAATTTCAAAATCAACAATAGCAAGATGGTGCAAACAGGTCATGTCTGATGCAGGCATTGATGTAAAAAGATTTGGACCTCATAGTATAAGAGCTGCATCTGCATCCTCAGCAAGAAACAAAGGTGTGCCATTAGCCACTATTATGACAGCTGCAGGATGGAGTAATTCTGGGACATTTAAGAAATTTTACTCAAAAAATGTTGTAGAAACATTAACTTATTCTGAGATGATATTGACTTAAGCTATCACAAAAAAAAAAAAAAAAAAAAAAAAAAAAACCTTGTGTATATTGTGTTGGTATGTAACCATTGTGTTTAGGTCTCTGAACATATATTTTATTATATGTTATGCAACATGACAGAGTAGCTTTTCCTGTCTTTAAAGTCTCATGTAATTACTGGTGACGTAATTGGAGATGACGTAGAATTGGAAAATTAAACGAGCACTTACCGAAGGAAGTGTGAAGTTTGATTGGAATTCTACGTCATCTTCAATGGAGGAGCATGGAATTACATGCCCTCCCAGATTACAACCTCACCCGAGCTATTTTTAATTTGTAATTCCATAATTATTTTGTTATTTGCATATCAAATATGCCTTGTTGCACTATCGGTAAAGCTACTCTGCTTCAAAGACTGACCTCTACGCGCATGCACCGCATATCTCATGTAATTCCATGCTCCTCCATTGAAGATGACGTAGAATTCCAATCAAACTTCACACTTCCTTCGGTAAGTGCTCGTTTAATTTTCCAATTAACATGAAAACATCTGACACAAATGTTGATTGGTTCATGGCAACGCAACGTGCTTCGAGTGTAGAATCGCATGTTTTATTAGATTGATTTACCGTGTACGATCAGTTTTGATGTTCCTAGCCAAATATTACAGGCAAACAATTTTGGCGCCTCCTTATCTCCATATGCGCCCATATTCAGGAGGGGGCATTGCCCCCTGGCCCCTCTGCCACCACGCAACTGGTTCTGGCATATCAGGTGATCAGACAAATATCTATTCAGCCAATATGCTTTTAACGCGAAATGCAGCGATTTTAGGTAATGCTGCCCCATGCTTACATATATAACACCAAAGTTCTCTATCTTTGATCTTATTGTTAGCAAATCCTTTCCAACCCAATCCGTCTTTTATGCTACAAATGATTGCTTTTTAACCATGGTAGCTATACAGACTATATAAACGGTAAACTTTCAAGAGTTTCAGTATCAATAGAGGAATTCCTTTTTTAATTTTTTCTTTCTAACGATGAAAACATTTTCTAAGACCAATTGCCCCATGGCTCCATGACTCCTTGGCCCGATACTTTTCCACCCCTGTTTAAGGACTTGGTCAAAAAACTTATTTAAGGTGTATTGGCGTCATTTCCTAAGTTAATCCCAGCTTTCTTTAAACGTCTGTTTAGTTGAAATGTATCCATTTCATAACAATTTTCCATTAATTATTTGCGTTTTGCTTTTTAGGCATTTATAGACCTATTCAAGGATGTATTATTAATTGCTGAGACGTTATTTAGGTCTCCAGAAATCGTCATCTCAAACTTCGGGTCCAAAATCTACGAACAAGCCTTTGTAAATTTCGATTCTTACTGTCAACAGGTGTGTGTTTCTCTTAAGCTCTTCAATGGATTCGTGTTTGTTATTTTGATACCTGCAGAATTTATCCCTATTCTTTTTAACAAAAATGGTCAAGAAGACAATAGAAGGCAAATTTTGTTTTCAGTAACAATGCGACACATTTTTTTCTTAAATTGTCAATACTTTGTCTTCCAGGAGAACGGTACTGCAATAAATCATATACTACGTAAAGATTTATCGTAATAATGAGGTCAAGAGAAACTTCAATTTAACAATTCTTTCCATTTCGAAGTCACTTCACCTTTAGGATGTATGCATGAAAGGAATTTTAGATGAATGAGGTTGGTATAAGAAACGTTTCATTGAAGACAGACACTGAGGCAGGATTAGTTACAAATCTGCTCGAAGAATGCATTAATACTGGAAAAACCTGTATTAACCATCACCGTCCCTCCTTTTTAAAACTGAGCATCAAAACCGGTGAAAACAAGAAATTTGCAAGATACATAAGCCGCCCCAATTCGTACCAGTACAAGTAGATCCTAATTAGAATGTTTTGTTTCATGGGGATTAAGTGAAATCTTTCACAATCTTACAGGAGGTTATCGCAGCGTTAGTAACACACATAGGAAGTGGACTTGAAAATGACATTGAGTCAGCGTTTGATGTTCTTAGCCAATTGGTTGAAGCACATCCAAATAAAATGGCACCGTTTGCAATTTTTTTAAAGGTTAGCACTGGCTTTTATTTTTGATATTCAATTGAACAGATTTTTCTAAAGCTTATTGATTATTGAGTTAACCGTATATTGAATTTTATTAATGTTTTTTGTCAACATTTTCAGTATTAATATATAGATGTACGCATAGTAAGATATACTTTTGTTTTGATTTGCTTTTTCACATGCCTCTATATGTAAATGTTTTTCATTTCAGAGAAGTGCTAAAGGATCTTGGTAATCAGTTTTTTACAGTAATTGTTTCCAAGTACTAAGTTTTCATGCGTAACTGATTGCTTCTAGGGTATACTGGATCATTTGAACAACCTCACAATCTCTCAAATGCGCCGCCTATTTTCAATGATAAGTTCCATTGTTATTCAGCATACGAAATCAGGAACCGTGTTTGAGGTAAGTGCTGTGAAGAACGGTTTAAACAGTCTTACTTGTAATATTAGAGCAATTCCTACACGTCAAACGGTTAGTGCTTTGCATTGAGGTCTAGCAGTCTATACGACCGTTTCCAGTAGGGAGCTACTTCAGGTCCAAGTGGGAGCTACCCCAAACAGTATGTTGAAGATGCATGAAATATTGGGGGTTCCCTTACATGCATGCTCGTGATTTCGAATACTGAGTCAGGTGGGATGTAACTGAAGTATACAAGTAACAATGCCTGCCAAAAGTCCTTGGAACACCCTGAGATTTCTGTGAATTCGCGTGTTCCTTTCTATTTCCATGTCAACAAGGAGGGTGTTGCCCCCCTTCCCCCGCATACAATGTTGATTCGCTAGCTGAAAACCATAGCTATGTAAAAATGTATCACTTGTACATGTAGGATTATTCATATTTCCGTGGCACAACATTGTACAAGGGGGGAGGGGATGTTGCAGCTCGTGCACAACGTAAATTGTAGCAAGTGTTCCAAGACTTTTGGCAGGCATTGAAGGTGCTTTCTATATCAAGAATACGTAGGTGATTTTTAAACCGACTTCGCTTGAATGCTTTGAATTGTGTACGCTAGCGACCAGATCTTCTAAAATTGTTTTCATTAGAACTCTGAAAATTTCAGAGATTTAATTACTTTGCTTTTAATTTGTGGAGTTACCCTTGCCATTTTGTGAAGTCGAACTTGCTTGAGCAAAGGGGAGAAATGGACTGCTATCCTAAAATACTTTTCATTAGTTTTAGGGAAAAGGAAGTGCTATTTCTTCGCCAATGTTTTTCTCTATGATATTCTTTTATTTGTAAAATATAAGATACCAGTTCCAGTCGTCAGTTGTAGCTAGTTTTTGAAGTCGAAAACCTTGCTTATAACGATATGCCCATTCGGTTTGCTTCATTTCAGCTCTCAAGGTATATTTGCTTTTAGGACGATATGCATATTCTTATTCGGAAGAGAATGTCAAATCCATCGTTAAAGTAAGTTATTTTTACCAGAAATCTTAAGCTTGTGTTTGTAGCATGTTTTCAAATCTTCACGATAGTCCTTTCATTTTGCATGTTAGATAGCTTATTGTGTCTTTTACTCAAGCTTTTTTAATCATTCTCGTATTTCACTTGATTTTTCTTTCATGTTTTCTTTTCAATATCAAGGTGTTAGTTTGAGATCCACCCATTTCATACTTGTATGTCATTAGCCTCACATCCACCGTTTCCAATTCTTTCTTATTTATGATGCCATCGTTCAATGTCTCTTTAGCGTCCTAATTCTTATCATTTGGATTAAACTAAATGATATTGAGGTAACCACGGTCCTGGCTGAAACAAAATGTTATTAATGGCCTATTGACGTTGGCATTATAACTAACTACAGAAAATCCACTCGGAACCTCATTTTACCGAAATCAGTTTCAGAAATGTTCTAGTTACGTGTTGATTTTGGTTTGATCACGTCGCCCTCGTTTTTTGCAAGCATGTTCTGATCACGTTGCGCTCGTAGTGCGGGATCATGTTCTGACCAAAATATCCACTTGTGTTTCGATCATCTTATGTTGTATTTTGCAATCATTTTCAGGTCACGTTATTTGTTCATGTTGCTATGAACTGCTCATTCAAAACTAAGATACAAGTATTGCTGTAACTGCGTGCAGTAACTTTGATTCTAGTTGTTTAACGTTGCTGTTAGGGACATTATCAAAATTTTATATGGGTTGGACTTTTATAAGCATACATCTTTCGATTGCTTTTCCAGGAACAAGAGAATCGGCATTATTGGTTCCGTCATGATTGCAGCTAGTATGTCAAAGAAAAGGTAGATTCTAAAATTCTTTTAAGAAAGGCTTTTATAAAAAGTTATTCGAAATTCAGGTAATTCCCGAAATACGCCGTGAACCTCCTTTGATCTATCAACTGATCAAGTGTGATCTGAACATCCATGTTTTCTTGCTCCTCTCTATTTTCATCGTGACTCGATAAAGTCAAAGCAAACATTTCCCCAGATTGGCATATCGCATCATTGATAACAAAGCGGATTTCTCTGGCACAACTGAAGTTTGAGCAAAGTTTGACAGGTCCAGGTTTTTCGAAGGATTGAATTAATCGGTGACGTTTAATTTTCATGCCTACACATATAATTTCCTTTGAGTTAAGAGATTCAATCTGTGTTAATAGGAAGTGTAATTCAGTCCTTAGAATAATTAGAGCTGTTACTAAATTTATTTTGAAAGTTTTAGCTAATCATCTGATTTTCGAATGCAATACAGCAGAGGGTTATTACTCATTTTTGACCTTGAACTGACATTTAACGTCTGTTTGATAGTATTCCTACCATTGCCATTGCTGTTAACACAAATCAGCTCTGTATATTGCTATTCGTTACAGATCTGTTGCCAAAGGTGACGAGAATCTTAATTTCTCAAACTGTCCAGAGACATCACGTGATTTGGAGACAAGTGCTCTAAAAGAGGTTTGTTATAAAGCAGTGTTTCACTAAATTGTCAATGTTTTTAGGTTTTAGGAACACAAGTCAATTTTATGGAGAACGATAAAGCCTCTCGTAATAAGGTTGCCTCATTTCTAAGCGGTATTAATGTTTGCATTCAGTGTCAAGCAGGACAATGTTATTTTTCAAGTATTACAGAGTTTTATAATTTGCCCCCCTTTTGTTGCAATCGTGATCGACTGCTGCTTTTTTATCGCTCACAATAATCATCTTCTTTAACTTCATCAACTCCACCTAATTGATGTAAAAAACGAACGTTGTCAACCATTAGGAAATGTATGCATGGAAACCAAGGAAAAGCAGCATTTAAAAGTAAAGTTATCTTAGTTGTTTCTTACATATTATGTTGCTCCGCTACCTATCCAACTGTGTTGCTAACAAGATATCATGAATGTCTTTTTTGCTCAAATTTACTCGTGATTTCTGAACGAGTGATGTCATTGAATAAAACTTAGTATCATCTCGTCGAAGACTTCATTAAACAAGTACAGAAGGATATCTCACTTGATTATTCATTCTTCTAAATAATTAAACGTTATTCTTCCCAAGTTGATTAATCTTCTGGAAATGACGAGAAGTTGCGCAAGTAAAGATCCTGAAGCAGCAGCTCTATTCTACGAGGAATTGTCAGCCGTTGTCGCAGGAAAGCAAGTACATCCACAGATTCTGGTACGCATCTCTTGCTGTTAATACTTAACTACAATCCCGGATAGACAAACTTTAATTTTTGTAATTTTCTACTTTACCTTGCCTCTGTAAATTCGAGTCCCCCCTTTTCCCCGAAGCAATGTTGGATTTGTAGTTATATCATTTTTGCTTCAAAATCATGCCTTCAACATTGAATTGGGGAAGGGAGGGAAGCTATTTTTCAAAGGAAAGAGAAAACATAAAATCTTCTTGAAAAGTCTCAACCATTTTTTGTCCGGGATAGTAGTTTCTTAGCCTGATCAATGAAACATTTATCAGCAAGGGATTGAGATAGACAGAGTGTGTGCGAGAAAGAGGGAAAGAGAGGAAAAGTATAAAGAGCAAGATGTTGCATCTCCCAGAGAGCTTAAAATGTGACTAAATTGAAGAATTTGCGATCAAAATGACCGAATATTTGAGCAGCTCATACGATCTAACAAGGAAGAGTAAACGAAACAAACACCTTTGAATCGTTTGCAGACAAATAAAGTAAATGCTGTGATAGCAGACCATGTACCACAGGGGTTTCAAAGTTTTCTTTGTTAGGGCCAAATGCAAAAAAATTATCAAAGGACCGGGCCACACACTTCAGGCACCTTATTGAAACGGGAATACAATGTGTATTTCTAAACTAAAAACTTATTGTTTAAAAAATAAGAAATAAATTTATTTCAAAAGTTTGAAAAAATTTGTCCTTCTACAACTATTTCTTCTATAACAGTTTAATCTCTTTCTTAATGACAGCAAAATCTTCAAAACGCTAGATAAATTTGTAATAAGAAATGCGTTGACAACAGACACATATTTCTCCTTCTTAGTTGAACGGTCAACCTTTGAAAAAATAGAGTTGATTTCAAACAGGGAGGTGGAAGTGTGTAGCTATAAGATTTGTAATTGCGGAGCTTTACACAAAAGGCTTTCAAATGTAAGGAATAGGTATGGCACCAGCTACTCTTTGGTTTTTAGGCTTTTGTTAAGGGTGTTGAGATGTTTCAGTGACAATAAAATGAATCGATGGTGATTAACCTTATGTATGGGTCATATTAATAGTATTCTCGGAACTTTTTGCGGGCCAACAAAAACTGGACTGCGGCTGCAGTTGGCCCGTGGGCTGTAGTTTGGACACCCCTGATGTGCATGTGATATGTTTTCATGAAAGCAGTCACCGTATTTTTTTATATTGACCTTAGAATGCTTTCGCGTAGTCAGCGTAGATTTTGCCTGATCTTGCCAACCTATTGGAAAGGAAAAAGGCTGGCATTATATTTGTTGAAGAAAGCCTCATTTGAATCCCTTCCTGATTTATTTTTTATAGCAGTGGATAACTCAAACGGTTTCCGAAAGTTTTCAAGATGCGTTCGTGATAGCAACTGACAATTTTAAAACCACGTGAGTAAAGTAGACTGCCTTAGGGTTTCGATCTACGTTTTGACGTTTTGTACTCTGGCGAGTGTCAGACGAAAAACTTCAGCTTTTGTTTCAAAATGTTTGTACCACCACAAAATTGTTTGCAAACATGTTTTACTTCGTTTCTAGATTTAAAGTTAGAATTTTGATATCAGCGAACATCTGATGACAGAATTACAGATATTTCACTAGCTCTTTTTGATTTTCTACTGTTAAACTTTTTTCTCAACAAATAAACTTTTTTTCAACAGTGACAATCTTGAGTTATTATTCAATATCGAGGAAGAAAGTTCTATTGCCATCAACCTATTCCCATTGCTCCTTAATGACCTACAAGAAGGACAGCAGCTGTGCTCCTCGAGGTATTTTCCTTCAAGATCTTAGCTTCAAGATTTTATTTCTAAGATGAAACGAGGAATTTTCTATCAAAGTAGGTGGAATTCAACACCAGATAAAAGTTAAAAAATGTTTTCTTGGTTGAAATAGTATCATTTCATCTGCCACAATTATTGTGTTTTATGACAATAAACTTTTTCTGGTGAAAAGTTGCGCGAGAATTTAGCAATATTTTAACTTTTTTGAAAACTAGACTGTGAAACATGTGTGGTTTGTTTCTATCTCAAGATCAGTAAAGAAGTTGTATGCAGTTAACAATTTTTATTGAACTTCTTTTTTGTGGATAATTTGATTGATTGATCCTTCGATTTTCGTAAGAGCATTGCTGAAACTAATTATTTTAGTATAAAATGCAGTTAAAAAGGAAAATGTCATTGCTCTGTTGCCTTCATTTCAGCTCTTCTGTAGCAAAAGCGTCTGCTATCACCTACATGAGCCCTCTGTTTCGTCTTCTCGCAATTTGTGAAAGTGTAAGTAATGACGGAAATTTGGAAGAGATAGAAGCATTATTAGGTGAGTAATATTTAGTATTGAACTAATTAAATATGCCTTTCTAGAAGGCAGCAATTCTCTTTGCTAGGTGAGTTATAAGGTTTAACCAAAGACGTATGACATTCGTGTTGCAAATTTATTCAAATTAAAGGTTGCGATACCTTATGATGACGACTTATGAAGTTATTTTTTCTAAATAGAAATTAAATTTTTTGGATACAGTTAGGCCCATATTCATGATTAAATTAGGAACTAGCGACATGCGAGTTAATACAGCGAAATATGTCAAAATAATGTCAACAACCTGTTTGGTAAGTAAAACCAATGCAAGAGAAATAAGGGATGCAATCTTTTTCATATAAATCGATACATCCTACTTACAACGCTCAGGGTTGATCCGCTACCTGTACTAGTTTGGGTTCTCTTTGGAGAGCGTTCCAGTTTGGGATCGATCCAGTTCGGGGTCGATCCTGTCTCGTGTAAACGCCCGAAATTAGTGGGATCGATCCCAAATTGGCACGGGTAGGAAACGAGGCTAATGAATTCTCCAGTTTAAGGAGCTTGAAGCACGGTGCTTGAAGCACGGTGCTTCAACTTTTGGTCACATCTTGTGCGCACTCTTCGCCTACAAGATGGAAAATACAAAACAGGATGGGGGAAGTTTTCACGAGTTTATTGATAAATTCAGCGAACAGACTCCAACCTATAATGTTTTTACTCATGAATCAGTACGATATTCAGGAGTAGGGCTCTTTTTATTCATCGCTCCAAATAAACATTTTCTTGCTACCTTTCAAATTCGAAGCCTTTATATAATTTTGGCGGTATTTTCTTTGTGTTTTTGATAGCACAAGCAATACACACGAGCATTCCTTGCAAAAGGGCCTAGAAAGCCGCACGGTCCGATCTGGGATCGATCCTGTGTAAAAATAATATATTTTGGGATCGATCCCATGTAAACGTCTGCAAAATTTTGGAATCGATCTCATTTGAATCGGTCCCATTTTCCCGTGTAAACAGGATCTTGAACCCTTCTCAGGAAAGAGGGAAAAGAAAATGGCGAGATTTTAGAAGCTGGTTACGAATCTTCGCGCAAAATTTTTCGAATTTTTCGATGTTTTTCTGGCACAAAATAAACAGGATAGTCAGCATATCGGAAAATCGATGCAACTGTAGTATTTTTGCCTCCTCATCGATTCGTTTTCGTTTTTACCAAGGTCGTAAGCTATTTTCGTAAGGGTTATATGACCCTTTTGTGGAATGCTGTCTGCCAGGAGTAAAAACATCGTAAAATTGCAGTTTCCAAATTGTTATTATTTGAATCGATTGGGTAGCAATGGGATCTTCTATGTTTTTGCATTAACTGAGCATTTTTTGCATTTTTTCCATGGATCTTTGAGCAAAAACTTTTATTTGCTCAGTTTAAAATAAATTACATTAATTAAAACTATTTACCTTTCAGGTTGTTCCTTGATTCTGTTTGGCAGAGAAAACCTAGACAAATTAAATTCTGTTAGCACAGCGGACAAGGAGCTTATATGCAAAGGCCTGTTTTACACAATCAACTGGTTAAGAGAGGTATGTTGATTGTATGTTCGGGATGTTCATAGCTCTTATGCCAGCAAAAAGTACGTGCAACACCCATCAATTTGCGTTGTATTTATCTATTTTTTTCATTTCTTTTCCCGAATATTTCTATTTCCGTCCCCTCCCCCTCTCAGAACAATATTAGTAGTTTATAAAAATATGATTCCATTCACAGGAGAAAACATACTCCCTAGTATTCCTTTTTATTTTATCGTAAAAAACACCATTTCACGGGGAAGAGGGGAATGGATTTATGTGTCCTCAAAAACTGACGTTAATATTCCAATACTTTGGTTGGCATTGTAGATAGTGAGTCACCTAGATAACAGCAGCAGCAACATTCTCCAAAGGCTCAATAGATTTGTTTTGTAGTTTTCTTGCGATCTAGATATCTCAGCCATCATCTGCTATTCACCATCCAGCCTAAAAAAGTAGTGAACTTACTGCAATTTTATTTCACATTTTCGATTGTTTGATTCCTATGTAAATGGCAGCATGGTAGACATTTACACAAGACGGGTTTTTTTTCTGTGGTGTCGTTTAAGTACTGTATGTAGCTTAGGTACTGATTGTCTGTGGCCTTCGGTTAGTTGGTACATGTCCTTTTGCGTTCTAGGTTGTTAATGCATTTGCTGATCAAGATGATCCTTCAATAAGAGGCAAAGTTATTTGCCGGATCAAGACAATTGCATCACTTGGGGAAATATTAAATAAGATTCTTCCAGGCACGTTTTTCTTATGCTCGTTTTTTGAAACGTCTAATATCTTAATTTGATGAAAGGAGGAATGAACTTGTCAGATATTTTGTGGATGGACAAAAATGAATTGGCGGAATCGGAAGCGAGCAACACTTTTGACAAGGACTTTTCCGAAAAGGCAATGTCGTACTTGAACTTCCATTAACAATTGTCTTATGAATCAACCTTTTCTATCTGATAATTCTCAAAATCTGTTGAAGACAGGCTGTCTTCTGGGGTTTGGGATGTTTTTTCCATGGTTATGCAAATTACGAAAAATTATGCATGGATGAACTTCTGATAGAGAGAGATTGTAGTCAAAAACAAGCTAGCAATCACATTATATGAGTATTCATAAAAAAAAGCAATTCGCAAATGAGCAGGCTGCCCATAACAAATTGTTGATAAATACAACACAGCGGACTACTACATGGAATTTAAATTCATCTTTGATCACGTGATTTATTTTATGCTTGTGTTTGGTATGTACTTTTTGTATTAGAATGTACCCAGAACAAGAGGGGCACCCGCAATAAAATACCTTATATCCTGAATTTGAGCAAAGTATGAACCTTAAGAGTTGACGACAGGTTTGCTTACCACAAATTATAATATTATATGTTTTTAATAAGAAGGAGTACACACTCTCACGTGTGCATGAAGAAATAATGATTCTCTAAATTTTTTGCATTTATCGATTGAAACAATATGGTGTATTTTTAATGTGAATGCTTTTCATTTCAGATCTTCCGAATTTCATACCACCACGTGCAGTTTTTGATGCTGAAGATACCCCTTTCAAACCGCTTCAGATATCTAACACGTGCAAAGGAAAACGGAAGAGGAAAGCACAAAGGTTTGCATCTACGACTACTGTTTTTTAAAGATGTAAATAACGTTTTAAAGACTGATCATGTAATTTAACCAACTAGCCCATTAGACAGCTTTCCATAATTGTGTTAGATTAACGTCGGAAAATCTCGACTATACGCAAATATATGTCATAGGTCCTCGTAGCCTATTAAAGCCCCAAACTGCTATTTCTACCACACTGTTATAAACATTTATTCGGAAAGCTGGAATTCAAGAAGGTTTTGGATGCATAGGGACCTGAAATGGTTGAATTTCCATCTTTAGAGAAACATTCTACAATTCACAGAAATATATGAGTACGGCATCTAGGTTTTGCTGACTAAATGGGTTGTAGACCTGAAAGTGAGCAGGAAGCTTTATCTTAAAATAAAATTGTGATTTTTCCAGAAAAGAAACTACCTACAAAGACTTGTCAAATGCTTCATTGAAAGAGAAGGTTTGGCATTTATCAAAAGCTCTTTTATTTGTTGAACTTTTCTATCTGCTTTGAAAATGAATATATAAATGTATCATGATAATGATAGCTCAGTAAGTCTTTATACTGCAAAACTTTGTAATTTGCAGAAAAATGGTCCCAAGTTCAGTTGTCGCAAGTTTTGACTAAAGTGATATAATAAAAACACCACACTCAGCACCAAAACAGAAAATTAAACATTAAAGACAAGGGCTGGAGTTTGGTGTTTAAACTTTGTTCTCTAAATCCAAAACCAAAGGATCTACAACGATGAAACTAGATGTTAGAAGTTAAACAAAGGATAATAAGAATGAAGTCGAAAAAACAAACATTTTTGTTATAACAATCTCGCTCAAAATCTATTAGTCATCATAGTAATAAAGTCTCTGCACGTTTGTGGGCGCATCACTACACAGCTAAATCTGATCAAATCAAAGTGTATGACGAACAACACATTATAATTAAATAGCATGTTTTCTTACTTCGTTTTTATTTAAAAGTTTTCTTCCCTAATGTACAATTTATTTTCATTTTTATTTACTCAGTGTACAGAAAACGAAAGAGACAGTGTTTCAGAGGAAAAAACTGAGGATCCAATTGACCTAGGCCCAGTTTTCCAATGGTGGAACTATCGATGCTTTTTAAGGTCAGTGAGCCATAAGTTTCTGTTTCATCTTTTGTTTCTTTTACTACAGCTTGACAAAACAGAAAAAATTAACAATTTTCGTAAAAAGCGAGATTTTGCTACACGAGTGTAAATCTGGATGCACTGCAAACCGGAAGCGAATGTGCAGTTCAGTTTATCAGTGTTTGTTTTGGATATTCCGCAATGAATGCCAGGATATTTGCCAGACAGTAGAAGTATATTTTCTAGGCAATAGAATGATATTTTCCAGGCAATAGAAGGATTTTTGCCAAGCAATAGAAGGATTTGGCCCAAGCCATTCTTCTTGAGGGGATCGTGCTTGTCGTGCCTGTAGCATATAATTATTGATATGATGAGAGAATGGCTTATATTTCCTTAGATTAATATGTATTTGGTAATTGGAAGACTTCTCACATTATCATTTCGTGGGTTCTTAATGAATGATATTTTTTTGCTGGCCAAGAGTTTTATCGAAAAAGTGAAATCGAAACAGCTATTGTTATCTAGTACCTATGTTTATTGCCATATAAACCTTCGCACTATTTTATAAAACCTCGCTCTTTCTTCTACAGAGAATTCGACATGAAGGTTTTTAAGGTCTTGCAGTACGGCTCTGTATCAAAAAATGTCTTGGACTCAGAAATGAATACCAAGGTAAACAGGTTTTTGTTACTGTTTGGAAGTCAATTGATCTTCGTCTTACTTTATATCACGATTGCGTGAAGTTTTTGAATTCTGAACCGAGAAAACATCCCCAAGAACAGATAAAGAACTAAAGCCAGTTCTTAAGGTCTTGCTCAATATTATTCGGCTTAAAGGGCCTAAAGCCTTATTATTGTCAAGTAACTGATGTTGTAAGTCAAGATATTTATTTTTTGCGACTTGATCTGTGTTCCTGCATATTTTTGCTTGTTTGCTTGCAAGCACACCCATTTGATCTTTTTTTGATCAGCAGAATCAATTGATATAGAGATAACCATGTCATTTGACAAGAAAACAGTTCATGATTTTTTGGTTTATCAGTTATGTAATTTTGACTACACTCATATAGGATTCACAGTTTTAGTTTGTTTTTCATCAAAGACGAACGGAAAAAGTCTCAGCTTCTATTTCTACTATTGAAAAAGTCTTTAATTTCGTTAAACAAACGGCCTAGCAGATTGCTAATGCAAGGCCTTCACAACCTAAATGAATACTTTGCACGGATTCATTTTGTAAAGACAAATTCCAAACAAGACGAAAATAATGCTCTTATTTCAACGAAGGAATACCTTGAACTTGGCAGACAGATGTGGCCTAAAATCTTTGCTCAAAGGCAAAAAAAATATTTTTGTAATCTTGCTATAGAGTACCAAAGTGATGACGCCATGAAAATATATTTTTAAGAATTTCTGAATTTTGATCCCAGAACCTGAAAGAGCATCATGAAATACCTTTAAATATGAAAAATCAGTTTTACGAATAGGCTGAGATATAGTCACTTGTGCAAAGGCTCTTGTCCCATCAAACCTCTGTAATTTGGTCTTGGTTCATAACTTTATGAACCAGGCCAGAATAACTGTAATCCGTTAGCAAACTTCAAATTTTTCATAGGCTTGCCTCTGACTGACGTCCAAGGCTTTTAAGAGTCAGAGGTCAAAAGGTCTGAATGGTAATTTTGATAAAACTTGACCTACTGACAAAATAACCAGTCTTAACGGCAGGAAAATTTGTACCAATCCCAAAGGTTAATTGTACCAACTTAACCGTCTTAAATATGCAGAACGGTATTTGTTGCTTTGTTCTGAACTATTTTTTTCCGGAAAATCAAGTCTGGCCATTGACTGTTGTATTTTTTCAACAGTTTGGGAAACTTTTGGGCCAGGCCCTAACTTCGTGCACCACTCAATTTCATATTGTAAACATTTGCATATTGTATTTTTCTAACACGTTAACCATGTTTCAAAATCATAACCAGTCTATAATAAAAAAGAGAAACTTTCGATGCAATTGCAAATTGTTTGTCGCATAAATTTGTTTGGACAAGTATCATGAAAATAACTTTCTTCTTAGGAAACTGAGATCATTTCCTTAAATCCAGCAAGTCTTCAGATGCTGTTAAAGGATCTGGAATGCAAAGCTTTATATGCAATACCTTCTTCGAAAGCTGTAAGAAAATCTCTTTTGAAGGTATGTGTTATATCTTGATACTGATATTTCTTCACGGTGGCAACATGCTGTCGAAAATCTTCACGGCAATATTTTACCTGATACGTACTTGTTACTACTTCGTGTTATCATGTAAGTACAGGTCCAGGGAGGATTAAAAAATTCTGTCGACTTCTGGATATGAAAAGCGTGTTGCAAAGGCCTAATGGTGGTGAATTTTACCGATTTCAACTCATGGCGTGTCCTCCTGTTTCGTATGACATCCATCTTAAATTCTCATACTCAAAGAACAAGAGGTTTCTCAAGGCCAGAATCAGTCGATACAGTAACAGAAATTGCTGTACTACCCTTCAGTTGCGTAATGATGCATGCATGCAGATTATCTTACTTTGTGGTGATTTTCATTGCAACCCTGGGTCAGATCAATTGAGGAACTTAGGCCATAGGCCAAGTAGGCTGGGGTCAAATTCCATTACAGGTCAAATTCCGAATAGAAGTGTACTGAAAAACATCTCAGTTAGAGTCATTTCAAGACGGTTTACCTTTGCAAACGATTCAAGAACATTTAAATCAAGAAACACTCACAACTTTTCAAAAATCATATTTGACAAAGTTCGTAACCGCCTTCCCCCTTTTCATGCTATATGCTGAATGCAAGATCTGCTGAGATCAGACACTGCATAGTTGATAATGATGCTGACATTTTAATTATTATTGAGTCATGGCTTTTTTCAAAAGATAATGGATAAATAGGCTAGTCCCTGATGGCTTTATGATCAAGCATTAGGCCCGTGAAAACAGAAGAGGGGGTGGTGTGGCCATTTTATACAAAAGTACTGTTAGTGTTGACATAAAAAGTCGAGGAATTACTCAGTCAATGGAGTACATTGATGCTTGTGTGTTATTTGAAAACACTTCATGTGAGTTGATTGTAATTTATCGTCCTGCTACAAATCAAAATAATGGTCAGTTTGTCCCAGTCTCAGTTTTCTATGAGGACTTCACAAGCATTATGGCGTATGGTAGCACTTAATGTAAGATCCTTGATAAACATGCACCTGAGAAGGAAAAAATCATTACCATACGAAATAAGCGCCGGGGCTTCACTGATGACCTGCGGGAAGAAATAAAGAAAAGCAGACGACTTGAAGATGGTGGAGAAAAACAAAGTCAGCTGTTGATAGAGACAAATTTGTTGAGCAAAAGTTTAGGCTAAGAAACCTGTAAGAAGATTCGGACACGGCGTTTCATTCTAGTTTAGTGATTGGAAATTGACATAGTACAAAATTATTCTGAACATTATGCTGAATCTCCCCTTCCTAAACATGACTCTACTCTGCAGCTTGGAAATGAATTTGTAAATTTCTTTGTGGGGAAAACTGAGAAGATTCAAAATCATTTTGATCTGGTCATGAATAGAAATAGTAATGTTGTACCAAAAGAACCCAATTATAAGACCCAAATGACTACATTTTGTCACCAAACTGAAAATAATGTTTAGAAACTTATAAAAAAGTCAGCAATAACAACATGTGATCTAGACCCAGTGCAAACATTGATTTGGAGGCGTTGTGGGGAACCTTTTATAAAAATCATGACCTTGATAATTAACATGCCATTTCAGACTTCAGTTATGCCAGAACGTTTTCAGTTAGCTATTTTAAACCCATATTTGAAAAGGCCAGGTCAGGAAGTTAAAAATGCCAACTTCAGACCATTTTCTAATTTGCCTAATGCCCCAAAGCTTATTGAGAGGGCAGTTGCAAATCAGTTTGTTAAAGATATAGTAGAAAATGATCTTTTTAAGCCATAGCAATCGGCATATAAAGAGGGACATAGTACAGAAACAGCATTACTGAGAGTTCAAAATGACTTAGTGATGGCAATGAATAAACAAAAAGTCTCTATTCTTGTTTTGTTAGATATTTGAGCAGGGTTTGATACAGTAAACCACTCCGTATTACTTAAAGGCTTTCCAACAGGTGCGGAATTCAAGGGGCAGCTTTGAAATCTTTGAAAGCTTTGAATTAAATATTTGCTACTACCACCAAGATCTGCACTAGAGGCCGTTTCACCCAGGCTCGCGCCAAAGGCTGCGTCACGACCTCCACGCCCTCCTCCTTGGTTTGTTTCATATCTAGAACACCGTTTTCAAATGGTTAGAGTTAAAGATGAATAATCAAATGAGGTGCTTCTATCTTGTGGTGTTTCACAAGGATCAGTGCTAGGCCCATTACTTTTTCTCATATACACGCTACCCTTAGGAGACATTGTTCGGAAAAGAGGCATGAAGTTCCACCTCTATGCTGATGACACAGAACTCTATATGTCATTTCATCAACTCCAGAATGTGCAGCTCTCTCAATACAGCAAATCGAAGAGTGTATTCCAGGAATTCAGTCGTCGATGCTAACAAACAGGCTAAACAGAGATAAGACTGAACTATTGGTGACCAGAGCAAGAAAGCAATGTGCAAAACCTTCAAACCTGTGTTTCAATATTGGAAAAAGAACAATTAAACCAAGTGAAAAAGCACGAAATTTTGGTGTAGTCTTTGATGCTAATTTGTCACTTAAGTCACATGTAAACTCTTTGTGCAGCTCAGCTAGGTATTACTTGCTCAATATCCGCTTAGCTTGGAAGTCTCACTAAAGAAGCTGCTGAAAAGCCATCCATGCTCTTGTCACGTCTTGGCTAGATTGCAACAGTTCTCTTTTATATGGTTTGCCAATGTGCAAGTTAAAAAAGTTTCAAAAAATTCAAAGTACTGCCGCCAGGACTTTGACCGGTGCGAGAAGAGACAGTCACATAACACCTGTGTAAAAACACAGCTTCATTGGTTGCCAATATCATGCAGGATAAAATATAAGATCTTAACGTTGACTTACAAATGCATCAATAACCTTGCACCAGTGTATCTTACTGAGTTGGTCACGTTATGAACAGCAGCGCGACAGACAAGATCTGCTGATGATGACTTGACTCTTGAAACACCAAGGACAAAGCTAGTGACTGCTGGAGATCGTGCATTTACAGGTGCCTCTCCTCATCTTTGGAACAGACTGCCATACGCGTTTCGAGCAGTGGATTCTTTTGACGCTTTTAAGAGTAGACTGAAAACGCATCTTTTTCAAGAATACTTTAACTAGATTTGATCTATTTTAAGAAAATTTTACGAACATTTTTTAGCATTCTTTGTAATACTGGATGTTATATCACTCTATTAGTATTATGAACATTGTGTGATGCGCCTTTGAGCCACGTGGATAGATGGCGCAATATAAATCCTTTTATTATTATAATTATTTAGTATCATTATTACTAAGAGATGTTTTAGCAACCCTATGTAGTGAGTGATCAATCCTATAAAGAAAATCAAAGTTGGTGACTGTGCTTGAAATCTATTCTAGCGAAATGCCAATAAAGACATTGGGTTTTCCCGGTTGTGCCAACTTTCAAGTACACAAGCAGCTGAAATGTTTATCGACTTAGTTCCATCTTTGTGCAGTAATTTAGAAGAAATAAATGCCCATTTCCAGGTAAGCCAGCCCTTTCTAAATGCGAGTATAGAATTGAACATTTTTTGTAAATTTTTTTCTCTTGAAAATGGTGTCAATATCTATAATTCACGATTTGCTGCAAGACTTAAAGGAAATATTTCCTCAAATGGAGATATTAAATATTCACATTCACTCCACAAAGCTCGTATGCTGGACAAGATGAAGGTTTACTTTTTTTGAACATTCTCGTTTTGAAATTTTCTTGCAACATTGGGAAGTTTCTCCTTGTTTTGCGCTGGGCCCGCCTACAGTTTAAAATATTTATCTTTGTTAAAACCGTTTTGTGGTCGCCATGATTACCATGGCGATACTTGAAAAATTTTAGAAAATTTAATCGTTTATTCGGTTTTACATAGCTCTTGGCACCAGTTTTGACTTTTAAACAATAAACCCGTCTCACTGCCTGATTTGTTTCATTGCTTGATGAACCGTAATCAATCAATTTTTTTACTTTTTACATTTGGTTATGAGGAAATGCGGAAAAGCATCACAAACAGCATGCATATCTTATCTTATATGGGCCACTGATGCCTGTGAATTACTCAAAATTTCTCCTAACTTGCGTTTTTATATAGCAAATTTTTTGTTCCCGCCACGGTGAATCATGTTTCACGTGCGCAAGGCAAGGCATTATCCAGGCAGCTCTAGCAGTTTCTCATAGCAGGTTTGACAACTAAATGAAGAACAATTGTGATTTAGAAGCTAGACATACAGTTATCTTAGAATCTTACAGTTATTATTTTTATATACTCGATTAAAATAATACACTGACATGATACCAGAGATATTATTTTAACTACTTTGCTACAATTCAAGGAAGATACCTCGGGGAGCAAGTGATAATGACTACCCCATGTCCATTGCATACAGCATGACTGCATTAACTACATATTGATTGAAACACTTTTTCCAGAACTAGGCGTAAGTTAAGTTTACGTTGAATTTACATTTTGATAGCACTTGACATAGCTAGAATACAATTAGGAGAACAAACTGAAGTAAGATTGGGACTGAGTAACTAATAATTTGGAAATGGAAGCTATTATTTGTATAATTGTTTGAATTTTTCTTGGAATGTTTTAAACTGCATATTCACCTATAAATTACTGTCGTCTGTTTTATCTCTTAACTTTGACCTAAAGTTCTTATCAATAGATTCAGGCTCAACCGTCTAACACTTTTCTTTAGAATACCTTTTGTTATCACCTTAAGCTATTATTTGACTCAACCTCGCTTTTTCAGTGCATGCAAGATAAATCTGACGGTCATATTGTTACCTCCAATAATGATGAAAAAGATCCAAGTGATGCCATGCTATCCAGCTTCCAGTCGATATTATCTTGCTTTCAGAGAATACTGTCTTGGTAAGATTGTTACCGTGTAAGCATGAATTATCAATGTTTTGGGTCAATAGCTGGAAGGTCTTGCGGAAATCAAGGACCATATTGTTTGTGTTTAGGTGTATAAAAAGCATATATGGTAATTATGCCATCCTGCTAGTAACAATAAGTTGAGCCAAAACTTGCTTTTTCAGTTGAGCTGTTTTTTGTACAACGGTGGACTAACGAAATTGTAATATTTGCCAAGAAGAGGGTTAATTGAAAACACTCTCTGAAACTTCTGGCAATATATGACTAGCATTTCTGGTCTGTGGTAAGAGGAGTTTCAATTTGCTATCAAAAGCACTAAGCAATAAAAAGCCTGAAGATCAATGAGAAGAAACGGACATAATGCTCTCCATTATATCTTTAACAGCTGGAACTTCTCTCACGAAAGAAACGAAGGAAGGTTGTGGTTGAATACAGAGCCTCGGTTTTGTGGAATTTTTTGTTAGGCAACCATGGGGTCGTTGTATATTGATAGCGGCCTTATAACGGTGTTTTTTTCTTCTAACTTTTAGAAACTTGTATTTCTTTATTCTAGAAGTATGAACAGGAACTTTTTGCAAACTTTCACTAATTTTACAGGGATAGTCTCAAAGATACTGCTTGCACTTCCCATCTGAAGACTTTTTTAATGCATATAGCCTGTCGAATTCAAAGTTTTGATAAAGATGAAGCCACTATACCAACGATGTTGAGGTATGCATTTTATTTTTTGATGACAGCCTGTATTGCTCATTTAAAGCTTGAACTATGTAATCTTCTTTTAAAGATTGTTTGCGAACTTGATTGATTATTTATATCCATTGCAAGGCTTACACTTAAGAAACTCTTTTTGAAATAGAAGTTTGACATCGAATCCTTGTTTCCACTACTCCGTTTTCGTATATCTCCGCTTTCCGATCATTCAGTTTCAATTATTCTTGAGCCTTTCCCATTGCTGGCTTTTATAAATAGTTGGCTTTTGTTAGCTTTGCTTGGCTAATCTCTACCTTTTTCATGCCAACAATTGTAAATAAAATGTTAATAATATTAATAGTAATAAATGGCCCAGCCCACACCATTTTGGCCAAAACGATAACGAACGTTTTCCCATCACTTTGTTTTGTCCTTTTCCATATCTTTTGTTCGAGCTCATCATGAAACTGAAGATTAATGAATTCGTTTTTAAATGACTCTCATTCATTCAATGATTCTCTCATTCAAACGATTCGTTTTCAAATGACTCAATTCTCCAATGACTTAATTTTCGCTGTTCCACCTTCTTCTTCAAACAACTCTGTTTTCGGTTGATAACGTTTGAGGTTTAAACATCTCTCTGTCGCACAGTACCCTTCACGATTACTCCCGAGGAAAACATGTAGGGATTCTGGTGATGTTAGTGGATTCTGGTGGTGGTAGTGGATTCTGGTGCTGGTAGTGGATTCTGGTGATGTTAGTGGATTCTGGTGATGTTAGTGGATTCTGGTGGTGGTAGTGGATTCTGGTGCTGGTAGTGGATTCTGTTGACTGTATTGGGTTCTGGTGATGGTTAGGGATTCTGGTGATGTTAGTGGATTCTGGTGGTGGTAGTGGATTCTGGTGCTGGTAGTGGATTCTGTTGATTGTATTGGGTTCTGGTGGTGGTAGGGGATTCTGGTGATGGTAGTGGATTCTGGTGGTGGTAGTGGATTCTGGTGATGTTAGTGGGTTCTGGTGGTGGTAGTGGATTCTGGTGGTGGTAGTGGATTCTGGTGGTGATAGGGGATTCTGGTGATGTTAGTGGGTTCTGGTGGTGGTAGTGGATTCTGGTGGTGGTAGTGGATTCTGGTGGTGGTAGTGGATTCTGGTGATGTTAGTGGGTTCTGGTGGTGGTAGTGGATTCTGGTGGTGGTAGTGGATTCTGGTGGTGATAGGGGATTCTGGTGATGTTAGTGGATTCTGGTGGTGGTAGTGGATTCTGGTGATGTTAGTGGGTTCTGGTGGTGGTAGTGGATTCTGGTGGTGGTAGTGGATTCTGGTGGTGATAGGGGATTCTGGTGATGGTAGTGGATTCTGGTGGTGGTAGTGGATTCTGGTGATGTTAGTGGGTTCTGGTGGTGGTAGTGGATTCTGGTGGTGGTAGTGGATTCTGGTGGTGATAGGGGATTCTGGTGATGTTAGTGGGTTCTGGTGGTGGTAGTGGATTCTGGTGGTGGTAGTGGATTCTGGTGGTGGTAGTGGATTCTGGTGATGTTAGTGGGTTCTGGTGGTGGTAGTGGATTCTGGTGGTGGTAGTGGATTCTGGTGGTGATAGGGGATTCTGGTGATGTTAGTGGATTCCGGTGATAGTAGTGGGTTCTGGTGATGGTAGGGGATTTTGGTGATGGAAGTGGATTCCGGTGATAGTAGTGGGTTCTTGTGATGGTAGTGGATTATGGTGATTGTAGTGGATTTTGGTGATGGTAGTGGATTCTGGTGATGGTAGGGGATTCTGGTGGTGGTAGTGGATTCTGGTGCTGGTAGTGGATTCTGTTGATTGTATTGGGTTCTGGTGATGGTTAGGGATTCTGGTGATGTTAGTGGATTCTGGTGGTGGTAGTGGATTCTGGTGCTGGTAGTGGATTCTGTTGATTGTATTGGGTTCTGGTGGTGGTAGGGGATTCTGGTGATGGTAGTGGATTCTGGTGGTGGTAGTGGATTCTGGTGATGTTAGTGGGTTCTGGTGGTGGTAGTGGATTCTGGTGGTGGTAGTGGATTCTGGTGGTGATAGGGGATTCTGGTGATGTTAGTGGATTCCGGTGATAGTAGTGGGTTCTGGTGATGGTAGGGGATTTTGGTGATGGAAGTGGATTCCGGTGATAGTAGTGGGTTCTTGTGATGGTAGTGGATTATGGTGATTGTAGTGGATTTTGGTGATGGTGGTGGATTCTGGTGATGGTAGGGGATTCTGGTGGTGGTAGTAGATTCTGGTGCTGGTAGTGGATTCTGTTGATTGTATTGGGTTCTGGTGATGGTTAGGGATTCTGGTGATGTTAGTGGATTCTGGTGGTGGTAGTGGATTCTGGTGCTGGTAGTGGATTCTGTTGATTGTATTGGGTTCTGGTGGTGGTAGTGGGTTCTGGTGATGGTAGGGGATTCTGGTGATGGTAGGGGATTCTGGTGGTGGTAGTGGATTCTGGTTATGGTAGTGGATTCTGGTGGTGATAGTGGATTCTGGTTATGGTAGTGGATTCTGGTGGTGATAGTGGATTCTGGTGATGGTAGTGGATTCTGGTGGTGGTAGTGGATTCTGGTAATATTAGTGGATTCTGGTGATGTTAGTGGATTCTGGTGATGGTAGTGGTTCTGTTGATTGTAGTGGGTTCTGGTGATGGTATGGGATTTTGGTGGTGGTAGTAAATTCTGTTGATGTTAGTGGATTCTGGTGATGTTAGTGGATTCTGGTAGTGGTAGTGGATTGTGATGATGGTAGTGGATTCTGGTGATGGTAGTGGATTCTGGTGGTGGTAGTGGATTCTGGTGATGTTAGTGGATTCTGGTGATGTTAGTGGATTCTGGTGTGGTAGTGGATTCTGTTGATTGTAGTGGATTCTGGTGGTGGTAGTGGATTCTGGTGATGGTAGGGGATTCTGGTAATGGTAGTAGATTCTGGTGGTGGTAGTGGATTCTGGTGATGGTAGTAAATTCTGGTGATGGTAGTGGATTCTGTTGATTGTAGTGGGTTCTGGTGATGGTAGGGGATTCTGGTAATGGTAGTAGATTCTGGTGGTGGTAGTGGGTTCTAGTGATGGTAGGGGATTCTGGTGATGGTAGTGGATTCTGTTGATTGTAGTGGGTTCTGGTGATGGTAGTGGATTCTGTTGATTGTAGTGGGTTCTGGTGATGGTAGGGGATTCTGGTAATGGTAGTAGATTCTGGTGGTGGTAGTGGGTTCTAGTGATGGTAGGGGATTCTGGTGATGGTAGTGGATTCTGTTGATTGTAGTGGGTTCTGGTGATGGTAGGGGATTTTGTTGGTGGTAGTAAATTCTGTTGATGTTAGTGGATTCTGGTGATGTTAGTGGATTCTGGTAGTGGTAGTGGATTGTGATGATGGTAGTGGATTTTGGTGATGGTAGTGGATTCTGGTGATGGTAGGGGATTCTGGTGGTGGTAGTGGATTCTGGTGCTGGTAGTGGATTCTGTTGATTGTATTGGGTTCTGGTGATGGTTAGGGATTCTGGTGATGTTAGTGGATTCTGGTGGTGGTAGTGGATTCTGGTGCTGGTAGTGGATTCTGTTGATTGTATTGGGTTCTGGTGGTGGTAGGGGATTCTGGTGATGGTAGTGGATTCTGGTGGTGGTAGTGGATTCTGGTGATGTTAGTGGGTTCTGGTGGTGGTAGTGGATTATGGTGATTGTAGTGGATTCTGGTGGTGGTAGTGGATTCTGGTGGTGATAGGGGATTCTGGTGATGTTAGTGGATTCCGGTGATAGTAGTGGGTTCTGGTGATGGTAGGGGATTTTGGTGATGGAAGTGGATTCCGGTGATAGTAGTGGGTTCTTGTGATGGTAGTGGATTATGGTGATTGTAGTGGATTTTGGTGATGGTAGTGGATTCTGGTGATGGTAGGGGATTCTGGTGGTGGTAGTGGATTCTGGTGCTGGTAGTGGATTCTGTTGATTGTATTGGGTTCTGGTGATGGTTAGGGATTCTGGTGATGTTAGTGGATTCTGGTGGTGGTAGTGGATTCTGGTGCTGGTAGTGGATTCTGTTGATTGTATTGGGTTCTGGTGGTGGTAGTGGGTTCTGGTGATGGTAGGGGATTCTGGTGATGGTAGGGGATTCTGGTGGTGGTAGTGGATTCTGGTTATGGTAGTGGATTCTGGTGGTGATAGTGGATTCTGGTTATGGTAGTGGATTCTGGTGGTGATAGTGGATTCTGGTGATGGTAGTGGATTCTGGTGGTGGTAGTGGATTCTGGTAATATTAGTGGATTCTGGTGATGTTAGTGGATTCTGGTGATGGTAGTGGTTCTGTTGATTGTAGTGGGTTCTGGTGATGGTATGGGATTTTGGTGGTGGTAGTAAATTCTGTTGATGTTAGTGGATTCTGGTGATGTTAGTGGATTCTGGTAGTGGTAGTGGATTGTGATGATGGTAGTGGATTCTGGTGATGGTAGTGGATTCTGGTGGTGGTAGTGGATTCTGGTGATGTTAGTGGATTCTGGTGATGTTAGTGGATTCTGGTGTGGTAGTGGATTCTGTTGATTGTAGTGGATTCTGGTGGTGGTAGTGGATTCTGGTGATGGTAGGGGATTCTGGTGATGGTAGGGGATTCTGGTAATGGTAGTAGATTCTGGTGGTGGTAGTGGATTCTGGTGATGGTAGTAAATTCTGGTGATGGTAGTGGATTCTGTTGATTGTAGTGGGTTCTGGTGATGGTAGGGGATTCTGGTAATGGTAGTAGATTCTGGTGGTGGTAGTGGGTTCTAGTGATGGTAGGGGATTCTGGTGATGGTAGTGGATTCTGGTGATGGTAGGGGATTCTGGTGGTGGTAGTGGATTCTGGTGCTGGTAGTGGATTCTGTTGATTGTATTGGGTTCTGATGATGGTTAGGGATTCTGGTGATGTTAGTGGATTCTGGTGGTGGTAGTGGATTCTGGTGCTGGTAGTGGATTCTGTTGATTGTATTGGGTTCTGGTGGTGGTAGGGGATTCTGGTGATGGTAGTGGATTCTGGTGGTGGTAGTGGATTCTGGTGATGTTAGTGGGTTCTGGTGGTGGTAGTGGATTCTGGTGGTGGTAGTGGATTCTGGTGGTGATAGGGGATTCTGGTGATGTTAGTGGATTCCGGTGATAGTAGTGGGTTCTGGTGATGGTAGGGGATTTTGGTGATGGAAGTGGATTCCGGTGATAGTAGTGGGTTCTTGTGATGGTAGTGGATTATGGTGATTGTAGTGGATTTTGGTGATGGTAGTGGATTCTGGTGATGGTAGGGGATTCTGGTGGTGGTAGTGGATTCTGGTGCTGGTAGTGGATTCTGTTGATTGTATTGGGTTCTGGTGATGGTTAGGGATTCTGGTGATGGTAGGGGATTCTGGTGATGGTAGGGGATTCTGGTGGTGGTAGTGGATTCTGGTTATGGTAGTGGATTCTGGTGGTGATAGTGGATTCTGGTTATGGTAGTGGATTCTGGTGGTGATAGTGGATTCTGGTGATGGTAGTGGATTCTGGTGGTGGTAGTGGATTCTGGTAATATTAGTGGATTCTGGTGATGTTAGTGGATTCTGGTGATGGTAGTGGTTCTGTTGATTGTAGTGGGTTCTGGTGATGGTATGGGATTTTGGTGGTGGTAGTAAATTCTGTTGATGTTAGTGGATTCTGGTGATGTTAGTGGATTCTGGTAGTGGTAGTGGATTGTGATGATGGTAGTGGATTCTGGTGATGGTAGTGGATTCTGGTGGTGGTAGTGGATTCTGGTGATGTTAGTGGATTCTGGTGATGTTAGTGGATTCTGGTGTGGTAGTGGATTCTGTTGATTGTAGTGGATTCTGGTGGTGGTAGTGGATTCTGGTGATGGTAGGGAATTCTGGTGATGGTAGGGGATTCTGGTAATGGTAGTAGATTCTGGTGGTGGTAGTGGATTCTGGTGATGGTAGTAAATTCTGGTGATATTAGTGGATTCTGTTGATTGTAGTGGGTTCTGGTGATGGTAGGGGATTCTGGTAATGGTAGTAGATTCTGGTGGTGGTAGTGGGTTCTAGTGATGGTAGGGGATTCTGGTGATGGTAGTGGATTCTGGTGATGGTAGGGGATTCTGGTGGTGGTAGTGGATTCTGGTGCTGGTAGTGGATTCTGTTGATTGTATTGGGTTCTGATGATGGTTAGGGATTCTGGTGATGTTAGTGGATTCTGGTGGTGGTAGTGGATTCTGGTGCTGGTAGTGGATTCTGTTGATTGTATTGGGTTCTGGTGGTGGTAGGGGATTCTGGTGATGGTAGTGGATTCTGGTGGTGGTAGTGGATTCTGGTGATGTTAGTGGGTTCTGGTGGTGGTAGTGGATTCTGGTGGTGGTAGTGGATTCTGGTGGTGATAGGGGATTCTGGTGATGTTAGTGGATTCCGGTGATAGTAGTGGGTTCTGGTGATGGTAGGGGATTTTGGTGATGGAAGTGGATTCCGGTGATAGTAGTGGGTTCTTGTGATGGTAGTGGATTATGGTGATTGTAGTGGATTTTGGTGATGGTAGTGGATTCTGGTGATGGTAGGGGATTCTGGTGGTGGTAGTGGATTCTGGTGCTGGTAGTGGATTCTGTTGATTGTATTGGGTTCTGGTGATGGTTAGGGATTCTGGTGATGTTAGTGGATTCTGGTGGTGGTAGTGGATTCTGGTGCTGGTAGTGGATTCTGGTGCTGGTAGTGGATTCTGTTGATTGTATTGGGTTCTGGTGGTGGTAGTGGGTTCTGGTGATGGTAGGGGATTCTGGTGATGGTAGGGGATTCTGGTGGTGGTAGTGGATTCTGGTTATGGTAGTGGATTCTGGTGGTGATAGTGGATTCTGGTTATGGTAGTGGATTCTGGTGGTGATAGTGGATTCTGGTGATCGTAGTGGATTCTGGTGGTGGTAGTGGATTCTGGTAATATTAGTGGATTCTGGTGATGTTAGTGGATTCTGGTGATGGTAGTGGTTCTGTTGATTGTAGTGGGTTCTGGTGATGGTATGGGATTTTGGTGGTGGTAGTAAATTCTGTTGATGTTAGTGGATTCTGGTGATGTTAGTGGATTCTGGTAGTGGTAGTGGATTGTGATGATGGTAGTGGATTCTGGTGATGGTAGTGGATTCTGGTGGTGGTAGTGGATTCTGGTGATGTTAGTGGATTCTGGTGATGTTAGTGGATTCTGGTGTGGTAGTGGATTCTGTTGATTGTAGTGGATTCTGGTGGTGGTAGTGGATTCTGGTGATGGTAGGGGATTCTGGTAATGGTAGTAGATTCTGGTGGTGGTAGTGGATTCTGGTGATGGTAGTAAATTCTGGTGATGGTAGTGGATTCTGTTGATTGTAGTGGGTTCTGGTGATGGTAGGGGATTCTGGTAATGGTAGTAGATTCTGGTGGTGGTAGTGGGTTCTAGTGATGGTAGGGCATTCTGGTGATGGTAGTGGATTCTGTTGATTGTAGTGGGTTCTGGTGATGGTAGGGGATTTTGGTGGTGGTAGTAAATTCTGTTGATGTTAGTGGATTCTGGTGATGTTAGTGGATTCTGGTAGTGGTAGTGGATTGTGATGATGGTAGTGGATTCTGGTGATGGTAGTGGATTCTGGTGGTGGTAGTGGATTCTGGTGATGTTAGTGGATTCTGGTGATGTTAGTGGATTCTGGTGATGTTAGTGGATTCTGGTGTGGTAGTGGATTCTGTTGATTGTAGTGGATTCTGGTGGTGGTAGTGGATTCTGGTGATGGTAGGGGATTCTGGTAATGGTAGTAGATTCTGGTGGTGGTAGTGGATTCTGGTGATGGTAGTAAATTCTGGTGATGGTAGTGGATTCTGTTGATTGTAGTGGGTTCTGGTGATGGTATGGGATTCTGGTAATGGTAGTAGATTCTGGTGGTGGTAGTGGGTTCTAGTGATGGTAGGGGATTCTGGTGATGGTAGTGGATTCTGTTGATTGTTGTGGGTTCTGGTGATGGTAGGGGATTTTGGTGGTGGTAGTAAATTCTGTTGATGTTAGTGGATTCTGGTGATGTTAGTGGATTCTGGTAGTGGTAGTGGATTGTGATGATGGTAGTGGATTGTGATGATGGTAGTGGATTATGGTGGTGGTAATGGGTTGTGGTAATGGTAGGGGATTCTGGTGATGGTAGCGGATTCTGGTGGTGGTAGTGGATTCTGGTATTGGTAGTGGATTGTGATGATGGTAGTGGATTGTGGTGATGGTAGTGGATTCTGTTGATGCTAGTGGATTCTGGTGATGGTAGTGAATTCTGGTGATGTTAGTGGATTCTGGTAGTGGTAGTGGATTGTGATGATGGTAGTGGATTCTGATGATGGTAGTGGATTCTGGTGATGGTAGTGGATTCTGTTGATGCTAGTGAATTCTGGTGATGTTAGTGGATTCTGGTGATGATAATGGATTCTGGTAGTGGTAGTGGATTGTGATGATGGTAGTGGATTCTGGTGGTGGTAGTGGATTCTGGTGATGTTAGTGGATTCTGTTGATGCTAGTGGATTCTGGTGATGGTAGTGAATTCTGGTGATGTTAGTGGATTCTGGTAGGTGTTCATTATTGCGATTGTAGTGTATTTTGTTGCTGTTGGGAGGTTTTTGTGTTCATTTTGTTTTCTCTTTGTGATGGATTCGCGTTGTTGTTGATTCTGATGATGATGTATTGTTGTGATGATGGTAGTTTTCTGTAGTGTCTGGCGGCTTGTTAGTGCTCAATTGATGATTTTTGAGTTTTTGAAATGTTGTTGTAGTGTTCAGTGTTGCGATAATCGTTTTTTGTAGTGGAGATGGTTTCATTGGTGGGGATTGGTTGGTGGGGCATGAAGTTGGTGGTTTGTGATTATCTATGACAGTTTGTGATGGTTGTTGTCATTTTTCAGGTTTGTATACCTTAAAAAAAGATGTATCAGTTTTATTTGTCAGTATTCTTAACAAACTGTTCTTTCCTGTCCTGTGATGCTCTATATTTTCTATCATTTTAGGGTGGTGGTGCACTACTTTGCTGAATTGTGTTCAAATGCAAGTACCCTAGTGACAACTTGCTTAGTTTTGAAAATATTGGATGCATTACAGGGATTCGATGAAAGTGAATATACTAAAACAACAATTTGTGAGTCCAAGTTGTGTTATTGGAATTTGGTATTGAAGGAAACTCAACGAATCTTAACGAAATGTCTTTGAATAAAGGGTTATTTACTGATAGCACCATTTAACCAATTTTCCAGCTCTTTTTAGAATTTGACTTTGTACCAGTGTAACTCTAAGATTTGAACAAGGTGTGAGGTCAATACCACTTTCATGATTAGGGCTGTGACAGTGTGTAAAAACGATTTAATGCTCACTAAAATTAGTTGAAATATTGATATCTGTAAAATCAGGGAGTTTATTGAAAGCACCATTCTTCACAAGAGTAAATGTTTTACTTCAGTGCTACTCCTTTGGAATGAATTCACTATATGACATGTTTGGTTTATTAATCCCTCCATATAGTCACCATTGCTGATGAAAGCTTAAGAAAGGAATGGGTGAATGAACAAAACTGGAATAGACTGTTGTACAATGAGGCTCTTTCAAACATCATGAAGTACGTTGCTAAATCTATATATCCTTCTGCCACTGGAGTTCAGTGTTTTGAAACCTTTTCTAAGTCCCAACGGGATTTTTACATTAAATAATCCTATAAAAAACCACCTACGAAAAGAGAGAAAAAAATAACGCTTTGTAGTCTATAAATTGAAGCATAGTCTTAAGCGTGATTAGCTACCTTGATTAGCTGTTGTTATGATTTGACAATTGAAAAATTAATTGCAAGAATAAAAGTTTCTTTAGACAAATATAACGAATGAGACAATTTTCTACAGCAGGGGTCGGCAAAACAGGGGGCCAAATTTGATTTTTGAAATGCATACGAGGGCCGCAACTCAAAATACAGTATAATTTTAATATATACCAATTCTACCTGACTACAAATCTAATCAATAAAATTGTAACTATCGGTAAATGTACTGTAACTTGGAAGCAGTTCGTAAATAAAAACATAGAGGTAAAGTAGGTGTTCACTGATCAGTATATTACAAGAAGCTAATGGGCAACTTGGTGCTGCACGTCCTTGGCCAACTTCTCATAATTTGGCAGAATTGTTGATGTTGGCAGCCGCAAGTTGCCTTCAAGGTACTGATCAGTCATTCGAGATCGCAGTCAACTCTTCGCATGCTTCATCTTTGAGAAGAGACTTTCGCAAAGGAGAGAAATACTTCCAAACATGCAACACATCTTCTTGGCATGCTGCACCAGACCTTGATATGAACCATCATCCACCATGGAGATACTCCATTTAAAACGGGATTATCTGAGTTTCCTTGTATTTCTGTTTCAATTCACTGGTACCCTGCAGCTCTATCAACTCCATTTGAAGATGGAAAGTGAACCGAGTTCCATTGATTCAGCTGAGTTTTCCAAAGATGTAGCATTAGCAGGAACATGACATGTTCATACATGACATTCACAAATTGACAATGGCCTTGAAGCTTCTTGTTCAGCTTGTTCGAGTGACTAGTAATGTTAACGAGGAATGCTAATCTAGACAAGAATCTAAGATCACTGAATCAATATCGAGCTGACACTCGTGCATTGGGCCACATTATTTACAGGTTAACAGGGGCCTTCCGGGCCACACAAAAGTACCTTGCGGGCCGCGGGTTGCCGACCCCTGTTCTACAGTGTAGCTGACAATCATTAATGGCACTAATGTGCCACGGGACGGTGGTTGAAAGTCATTTTTATCAAGTATATGTTGCAAGGGAAGGCTCGTTGAAGCTTCTTTGCTGTTGAAACTTCAGAGCTCAAGTGGAAAAAGTTTTACGACAACCTTGTAACACTAGAAGTAACATCATATTATTCCACTCCTGCCATCTCAATTCTACATTTACATCATCCTTTGTTGGTTTGATTAGACAGTAGTAAAAGTGTTGTAAAATGTTTCCTCAATTTTCTATTTCACATTTCTTTTTTTTCACAGATTTATCATTGTGTACCTAATTAGAACAGGACTATTGTTTGCTTTCATGTTTGTCTTCATTTAGAACAGCATTTTACTAATTTGGTTGCAAATATTTGTTTAGGTTGCATTTAGATACCTCTACTAAGACACTAGACGTTTTGGAGCAATATACAAGTTTTTTGGGAGACTTTTTGGATCAGGGAGCTTGCCAGTCGATGCTGCCGTGTTTAAATAAGTGAGAAATTTTAGAAATTTATATTCTTTACATATAGGGATATGGTAATATGCTTTTTCCTGTAAAATATTTTTCAGCGATTCTGTTTGTCTTCTGTTACTCGTTCCACATACCAAAGAAAAGTTAGTGCTTTATTCAGAATTATTCTATGTAATAACAACTGTGATTCGAATAGTGATAATGGAGATAGTAAGAATTATCTGTCTTCTACAAAAAATTTTGAAACAATTTCATGATTCAATAGAAGACCCAGATTGTTTCAAAAACTGAAATGGCAATGTGTGGAATGGTTGGCAGATCTTTGTCGTCGTTCCATCTAGCAACTGTGGAATCCATCTACATAAAGATAAAAAGCACTATTGTTTAGACAGAGTTAGTTCCTTTAACTCTAGTAGTTATTTTTTTTATATACATGTGTAGCTGATTGGATAACCTTAACATTACTTTTCACGTGCTCGTGATTATGATTTGCATATTTTGTTACAATAGCTAGATATATTTTCTGACCTTAACGTTTTCAATTTTTATTCTGACATCTTATACTTAATCGAACAACTTTAGTCATTTTTAAACATGTTTGCTTTTTCAAAGCCATTTTTCAGAGCAATTGTTTCCTTTAAGCAAATTTTCGTCATTTTTTCTGCCAGTGAAACGTAGCTTGATTCACATTTTCGGATTAGCAATTGGAGGAATTTCGGAGATTATCTTTTATCCCCCTACAGTTATAACTATTTAAAGGAATCTTTTCTGTTTTTCAATAAAAGGTTTTTAAGTAATAAAATCTACTCCTGAATTAAGTATAAGTATTTGTAAGTGAAAAGTATATGTTTTCCTGTTTGACTGGCAATTATGGTAACAATTGTGAACAGTTTTTATTATAGTGTCAAGCCACTTGTTAGCTTAAAAGTTATTTTTATTCCTAATGATAATTGGTATACATACATACTAGTCGAAAAGTATGGCTTTATCCAATCGTTCATATATTTGCAATATTGGGCTGTAAATAGTTATTCTTATTGAAGCTTGTGTTTAAATCTACATGGTCATTTTCATATCCAATCGTTCATATATTTGCAATATTGGGCTGTAAATAGTTATTCTTATTGAAGCTTGTGTTTAAATCTACATGGTCATTTTCATATCATTTCCATATCATTTTTTTCTTTCAGAAACACATTTAATATATTTTACAAAGTTTTGAGTGAACACCTGCCACTTGTTATGAAAAGAGATTTGTCATGCAAGAGCAATACTGTTTTAGAATCAGTAAGTATAGCCAAGCTGTTTTTCTTATAGATGATATCTATTCTATATTGAACGCTGTAACATAAGTCAAAGAATTGGGAATGTGGTCCTTTCTCTAATAAAAAAAAATCAAGCTTACCGCACATTTTGCTTTTTTTGCCCTGAATATTGAACAATTCGAAGAAAGTTCTGGGTTTGTCTATTTCTGAACCATTTCGTTGTTTTTTTTACAGGAGAGTTTGCAAATATTAGATTCTACAAAATGTTGTGTCAAGATATTCAATTCGTTAACTTGTTTTGTTAAGGTAAGTATTGCTCAAATTATCAATCAATGGAGTTGAGCATGTTACGTCGAGTAATGAGCAAAAATTGATACAATAAAATAACGACTTTCTACAAAACTGAAATGTAAGTATGACGTTTCGAGCAGATGAAGAGTTATGCTCAAAACCTCGTATTTATATTTCATTCTTGTACAAAGGCTTTATTTTCTTGTATTAATTTTTGCTTAGATTATGTTACCCTGATTTTTGTATTAAAGCAATTTTTATTTTTCCATTTGCAATGTGAACAATCAAATGCGCACAGTATGGACAGGGGCGAAAATACTGGGGGGGTATGGGGGGGTGTCACACCCCCCGCCCCCAATCTAAAAAATAATCGATTTCGCAGGGCGCCAAGAAGAGCTTTGTTGCCACGCAGAAATGTCACCTCTGAAGTTCATAAAGAGCTGTTTAGGAATTTTGAAATGGAAATATCATATTTGTTATGAATCTGCTTCCTGACATTGCATGTTAGAGAATGGAACAGGTATGTAAGGAAAAGCTCCGTTATTTGCAAAGCGAAAGCATGTCTTACCGAAAGTCATAACCAATGGATGCAATAATTGATGCATATGTTTATGAGGGCAAGATTGAGTCAATGCAAATTAATTTAAGTTGTAAATTATTTTCATAACAGGCACGGCGTCACTGGGGGGAATAGGGGATGAGGGCCCCCACTTTGGTCAAGATAATAATTTTCTATCATTTTTTCTATTACTTTTTAATAGTGCATGAAATAAAAAGAGAATAAACTGTTAAGATGCTGATTTTGTTTGATCTAATTACTAACTTTTTCACGTATATTTTTATTATTTTTCTTTTATTTGCATTAATTCAGTGAATCACTTTCTGTATCATTGCAATGTTTAAATTTTGGATGTGTAAACATGGCCTTCTCGAGACAAGAAACTACACATTTCTGTTCAGGAAATGAAATTATCCCAATCAAAACAACATCTTCCTCTGTCATTCACAACTATGTGCAATCTGAAACGAAAGGTTACCGTTTCTTTCGTCCCCCAACGTCTATCACTAGAGTTTTAGCATGACATGCCCCTCCCTATTTTTCCCAATAAACAATATTCAGTTTTTTTAGCAAAATAGTATTTTGCTAAATTTTATTCTGAAAGATGCTTTTTAGCCCTACTACAAGGTATAATTTCAAAAAATTTCTTCACGTCAGACCCAACCATGGTGGGTCCTCCTATACCACTAAACTTGATTCTTAGTCCCCCCGGGCTAAATTTCGTCGCAACGTCTACCATCTTTCACTATTACAATGAAGAAACTGAGATCCTTTCTAATGCCTAATATCAGGTAGTCGTTTGATGGTAAAGGCTGCAACTATGGTCAAGTAGACTACTCCTTTACTCTAATGGATCTGATGCGGTGAAAATGTATATCTATCCGATCTGGAAACTTTCTAAGTCCAACTTAATCTTCATCTTTGTTTATAGGATCTTTTTTTGTGATTGAATTGGTATGGCCTCTTGGATCATAGATCTTTTACCTTTACGTATATCATCAATCATCCACAACCTCTCTGTAAAAAGAATTTCCTGTGTCAAATTATCAACAGTTAAATTGAAGAAAAATTCCAAAAAATTATCTTGAAGTCATTCTGTCTAACTGAGGGGATAATTGTGGTGTTATTTGAAGCATCATTATCAGCTCACACGGCTCACTTACTCTCTTTGTGTGATATATTTCTATATGTTATCTGATCTGTTACTGTTGACTATTACATTCTTTACATGTATCTCTTGACAAAAAGTATCTCTTGACATGTATCTCTTGACACGTAAGCTCAATTTTATTCAGCTTTTATTTGATAATTGAGGCAGCAACCCCTGAACTGCTAAAAACCTATATGCTACCGCTGTAATTTTCCAGCGATTTTTCTTCTGCCCTATTGCTACCCACGCTGTATCTTCAAGACAACAAGAAATTTAAATTTCTATAGAATTTTACGTGTTTATAAACATAATAGTTTAAATGTTATCATCATTGTGTCAAATTTTACAGCATTACTGTCGCCAGCTCTCAAAACTGTGAACTAAGTCTCAAAACAAAGTGCTAGTCAGTTCTCCCATTTTGTCTGATGATTGTCATATATTTTTGCAAGATAACTTTTTTGGGTTGGGAACGAGGGTAGGCCCCACACCAAGTTCCAAAGAATAGCTCGAAAAGTAATTCATCCGATTGTATGGGTTCAAAGCTTCGATTATTCAACACAACTATAACTTTATACACAATAAAGGCAAATTTCCTTCATAAGATAATCAATCCTTGACCGTGTAGACTTTACTCAGGCTCTCTAGGCTCGCAACTCAACTTCGATTTAACATAAACAAGCATATATTGTTCTAGTATAGAAATGTCAATGAAGCTTAAAGATGCTGGTTATCAAAAAGTCATGGGGTGTCTCAATGATTACACAGTTTCTTGACAATGATACGTAGCCCTGTTATAGTTGTAGCCAAAGTTGTGAAGTTTCTGCCACACCTGGCAATTTTTTGCATAACAAGCAATTGCCGAGAACCAATAAAAGCTTTACTAAGTATCCTGGAGCCTTTGAATGACGCAAACCCGGATATAACTTTGGATGCTTTCTCATTATAAAAGTAAAGCACATAATTTTCATGAATTTGCAAGAGCTGTGCTACTTACGCCACCTTACTTTTTTGCTACATATGGCAGCAACTTGCGTGCTGGTTTAAACCCTCTCTCTGTCTATGTTATGGCCAGAAATCTGTAAATATTTCACATTTTTCAGGTGGTAGAAACACGATCCGTTCTTGGCAGTGCCCTAAAGGTAACTTTGCTTGACGAATAGTCTATATTTGTTTTTATGCATACATGCTATCATTGTTATCATTTCTATTGCACGATCTGATGGTTCAGTCAATATAACTTAGAAATTATCGAAACCTAGAACAAATTGTAATAATGATTTTTTCTTCGGAAATTATACCTTAACCAATTCTCTATTGCATATGAAAGTTTAGGGACATCTATGTTGGTGGAATAAGAAAATTTGATCGTTAAAAAGCGAGTTTGTGCAATTATTTCAAAATAGACCGGTTTCACATTCATTTTGGATTTGAAGTTGGTTCGAGAAAAAAGGTTAATGACGATCAAACTTGACAGAACAGTTACGGGATGCGGCGATAAGAGGTAAACAATGACTCTGTTTTTAAGCTTTAACCATTCTGAGCGCCTGAACACAGCTTAAATACACCAGTTTGATGGCAGAAAGGTTTTTGAATGTGAAGGAAAAGTTAATATGTCTAGGAAGGTAATGTGCTCTGCTGAGATGCAGCAAAACTTTTTGCAACTCACATGGAATACACCTTTTCAATATCCGCATGTTCAATTTGCATAAAGAGACTGGGGTGAGCAACCGGATGAAAAAGTTGCCAGGGGCCGATGTTTACATATGGATACTATGTTTACTGGCAACTAATCACTGATCGGATTAACATGTAAAGTATTAAAATTTGTGAATTTTCACTTTTTAGCCTGTTATCTCGAGAACTATTGAAGGTTGTCATACCTTCCAGAGCCACCCCCATAGCACCAACCTGCATACAGAAGCAAAATATCACACCATTGAGTCTTAAATGGGGCTTGCCGAACATAATAATATTTGTTATATGTGAAGAATACCAAATGGGGAGAGTGGAATTGTGCTAAGTGGTATTGTTAAACTAAAGGCCATCAGCATTTAAACTTGGACAAAGGCATGTGCTGACCATGTGGTTGTTGTTGAAACCCCCCATATCCAGACATCAAAATATGTGGAATGCTAACCTTTTGCGACGTAAAATGTTTAATGAATCTTTCCTAGAAGAACTAAAATCTTTCGAGTTTCTTTTAAGCAGTGTTTTTCTAGACAATATGTTTGTATTTTTAAGGTCTTGATTTCAAGGAATTCACACAATTGAAAAAAGTTAAATGCTGCCTCGGCCTATTTTTCAAGATAGAAACCAGAGGGAGTTGGCTGAAAAATTGTCGAAGAATGCCTTTAACTGGCTTGAAGAGCATGACAAAAAAGAATATGTTAGAGTTAGAATGGCCTTCACTTCAGACACCATTTCTCTATTAGATAACAGCTGTTCGCAGACTTTGAATTGGGAATAAATTTAGAAAATTGTTGCATCGTATACGCGGGTAAGAAACAAAACTTCTGAGATCTTCAAAGCACTTTCCTTTTACTTCAAAGGGATGCGTGGCAAGAGTATCATCAGATTATAACCTTACTTTTGAAGTGAGGCCTCGGTCTTGCGTGAGCTTTTGTTAGATCAAACATCCTGATATTGGTTTATACCCAAGGTTTATAGCTTAAATCTTTTGAACTATACACTGTGAAAGGGGTGGAAAAAACAATTTTTAATTGTGACATTTTCATAGTAATTGAAAAAATGAATAAAGGCCAACTAAATCCCAAACAGCTCTCGAATACAAGGTTATAGAATTTGTTGTAATGTTATTCGACTTTATAGATAAATCTAGAGCACTTGAAAAAGTGAAATTTTTTATATTTCTAAAACTGTTTCTATTTCCGTTTTCATTTTTATTTGTTCGTGTGAGGTAATGAAATTTCAATTTCAAATTTTTGCTCACAATCTACTGCTGTCATTGTGTCTTCATTTTTGTGATATGGAAGATAAAGCAAATTGTGCCTTATTCAATAAAGATCTGCTAGATGGTGAACCATTTGTTGGTTTACGCGAAAAGGGAACAAATATCACAAAAAGAAAATGAAGAGCGTAAAAGTACCATACAGTCTACAGCTGGACAAATAGTACACTGGAAATTCCGAAAAGAATATAACAGCCCATTTGTATTTGATTGCGAAAAAAGAAAAATTAATGAGAATTCACTGATTCAAAACCTTGCAAGCGGTCACAGGGTTGTTCAAAGGATTTCCTACGCAAGGCCATTTTTTGGTTAACCTAGGAAATCTAGAGGCAAGCAGGGGCCCTTTGAATGTATTCCTGTGCGACTCGTGATTTCCAAAGAACTATTTCTACAGCTTTGCCAAGAGAGATTAAAAGAATGGCCATTTGCAGTTTCAGGTGGAATGGAGTATGCTCAGGACCTATATTTGGCTGAAGGATTTTTCTGCCATAGTGAGGACTTTCGCACAGGCAAGAAGTTTCCATCACAATTTGCTACTGAGCACGAGACTGGCAAAAAGAGGAGGCCTGAAAAATGCTATTCAGAATGAAGATTTGCATTAAGAGACATGGTACTTTCTAGAGAATGACAATAAGCAACTTACAATTGATAACTTATGCAAAAAACTGAGAGAATTTCTTGATAAAGACAAGGTGCCCTACAGTAGAAGGTATACGAGGACGAGATGAATTTGACCATTCTAAAGACCAGGTTATCATAGCCGGACGGATTTGTAGGTTAGATGTTGCATCTCTTTGCACTACATACATACAGACACATTTCATTCAATCTGCGAGAGATGTTATCGTGCAAGAGATAGGAAGTCAAAAGCATAAAGTCTGATTGACACAGTTCAGATTGGGGCCTTAGCACACATTCGTGACACATCGTCTATCTAGATAGTCAAAGTCAATCTTCTTGCTGCCGTCCCTGACTACAGTTTTCCACACCATGCGGTCAAATGCCATTGCTTCCCAGTCTTCCAGGGGTGTGTTCATTTTCGTGAGATCCCTCTTGGCACAGTCTTTGAACCTCAGTTTGGGCTGTTCTCTCTGTCTTGACCTGCTGCTTAGCTCACCATCGAGTATGTCTTATGGCAGCCGCCTGTCCTCCACCCAATGTGGAACATTGAATGGCTTCTTGCGCGGGGACATGGTCCTTCCAGGACGCACCGATGATTCTGCAGAGATTGCACATATGAAAAGAGTTCAACTTCCTTTCGTGTTTAGTGTATGTTGTCCAGGTTTCGGATCCAGAAAGAAGTACACTCAGCATGCAGGTCTGAAAGGAACGTGTCTTTGTTTTCTCAGTAAGGTGTTTGTTGTTACAGGCACGAGCACGTAGCTGGCTGAAGGTGGTTGCCGCTTTGCTGATTCGGACATCTGTCTCTCTATCGAGGGACAGATCAGTACTGATGGTGGAGCACAGATAACAGAATTGGTGGACAACGTTCAACTTTTGGTTTTCCACTTGGATTGCTGGGCTGTCGGCTGTTGAGCAATTCATAGCAACCATTTTCTTGGTGCTCTGTCTCCATAGGCCACGCTCAGTCAGTCTATAAGAATTTTGCAGACCTTCCGGACCGTGGGAAACAAAAACGCCATCATCAGCGAAAAGTAGCTTTCTTACAAGAACTCGGCGTACTTTTGTTTTGGATTTAACTCGGCGTACTTAGCTATTGAATTGTTTTTACAAATTTTACTTTTGGTAAAGATATTGATGCTAAATTTTGTAAGATTGGTCAAGCTTTGATACAAGAATGAAGACCAAAGATGCCTCTGGTGCATCTACTGCTTGGTTTAGGTAAGCAACTCCATCATAACGGAACCTTTCATAAAGACTCTTGATAGACATTGTTTTTAAGCTTGGTTTTCTTTATCATACACTGAAGTAGAAACGTTCATGCAATATGCTGCTGTTTCACAGAAAATTGGCGTCGAGTATGTTGCCAATTGCACTTTTGTTCAATTTGCACTGACATTGTTGATCATGATAATTGAACGTTTTAGAGGGCCGGAGGGCCGTGCTATCTTTCGGGTAATGGCGATAAGGGCATGGTGATGACGGCCACCTTTACACAAGCCGCTCCACTGGATCGTTCAATTGCCTTCAAGAAACTTGTTGTTGTTGTAAATTTTTTTTACATCGATCACAAATAGTTGCAAATAGTCTACAAAACACAAATTTACAGCTAAACTAACCTACATCGATGGCTAAGGTAGATTTAAAATAGGTTTACTGAAACAATAGGTTGGTTAAAGTCAAGTTTTAAAAATCGTATAATTTTCTATGTGGTTTATACATTATTTACAATAAAACAACAGGCATTGCTGTTATCCGCAGGGTCATCCCATTGTTTTATCAAACGTTTGAACGTTTTGAGGTTGTCTGACGATTTTTTTTCATTTGGCAAATAGTTCCAGATCTGTAGTCCTAAGAACTTGAAGTGATATTATTGTAAATGGAAGAATCAAGAGTCAAGGGCTTGCGAGTAATAGCTGAGAAAATTTATGCATGCTACTCTGTTCTCATATGCCATTCTTATTAGAAACATCAGCTAATGTCGTCTACCAGTTTTCAGTTACAAGAAGTTTCAGATAACGCAATAGCTGTCGAAGTATTTGCAAAGGATTCCCGGAATTGATATCTGCTGATGAGAACCTGCTGCAATTTTTAACAATAATCACAGCCATATCGAAGGTATACAAAAAACAGAAGGTGGGAATATATTTGCAGATGATATACAAAACACACGTGTACACCCTCGCTGCAGTATGCAGAAATGATCAAGATATTGCAAAACTTCTTATTTGTTAAGCCTAACGGTCTGCATTTAAAATCATTCCAGCTGATGCTACCCTTCTTTGCAGGAGCAGGCTTTAATCTTTAAGCCAAAAGTTCTTATCTAAACCTGCAACTAATGAATGAGTTACCAGAGAAAATCCTTATTTTTGTGGAACATTTTAACATAGCTTTCATGTTGATAGACAAAGTTCTCACAGTTACACCGGCCAAATGACACGGTAGCCAAGGACACGACGGCTAAAAGACACGACAGCCAAACGACACGGCGGCCAAATGACACATCAACCAAATGACACAGCGGCCAAACGCGTGGAAATTGAATCACAGAACTCGTGACTTAACTGGATTCTGAACAAGCCTGTTTTTGCAGATGGCAATATAGCAATGCAGCAATTTCTTAGGGTAGACATAGTCATAAGAAAAGGATAGTCTGGAAACGAACAATCGATCATTGTTCTATCTTTTTGTTAACAAATCAAGACTAGTACCCAGTTCTCTACATGCACACGATTTTAGGCCGCTTTTCTCACAGTTTGTGTCACGCTATGGCCGATAATGCTTAGTTTTTCGTAAAAATGCCAGGTGATAACTGTTCGATTTATGGCTGTCCAGTTTCAAGAAGATGTAAATATAAAGGTATATCGTTATTTAAAATTCTATCAGGCGAAGGAAAGTTTGAAACCGATTGGAGACAGAAGCTCGTTGCTGTTATTACTCGAGATAGAGTCATTGACGGACCGCTGAGAGCCCGAATTAATAACAAAAAATTGTTCATTTGCCAACGTCATTTTGCTGAGGATCAGTACCATCGTCACGACAATAAATGCACATTGGCTCCTGGTGCTATTCCCGCTCTGAATCTTCCCGTTAAAAGTATTTCTTCCTCGTCTTCTGCAAGTAAACCTCGCAAATCAGCAGATGCTATCCTAGACAAGAAATCATCGCATGCAAGTTTTTTGGAGCCATCAGGCCTAGTTGAACAACAGTTTGAATACTATAAATCTTTCGGTGAATTTGCAACTCGTGCCCGTGCTCTCAAGCTTGCTGGTTGGAATATTTCTACTGATTTGAGCAGCAGTCTTTCATTCACTTTCGCTGATCATGTTCATATGGTACCAAAGTACGAAATTCATGTCGAAGAAGATCTTTCCTTCACAGTTCGTATGCTCCTGTCGAGTCTTCCTGCTTCTCATGCTTTGTACACTGAAAATCAACGTTCTGTGAGATATATTACAATATCTAATTTGATCAAATCTACAATATCTTTGGAAATTTGCCCAGGCTTACCACATCAGTTTGTTGGTGGTTGCATTGAGCATTCCGTACCCAAGGTGTATAACAGCACAATAGATAACCTTTTACATCAAAGTAAATGGTATCGCCCACCTTCTTGTCTTGTTTTAATTTCTCAATCTTCTGTAAAGTGTGCAGAGTGCATGATTGTAGAGTCAAAAGAGAAACTGAGTTTGAAAAGGAAGAGAGATAATTTAGCACTTCCTGCTAAATTAAAAGCTCCAATTTCTTCAACATCCTCAGAGCGTGTGAAACTTACCATGCAAAATTACCGTTTTGAAAACAAGAAATTGAGAGAGGAAATTATTATCATGAAAGAAGAAATCATACAAAATTCCCTGAAAGTTGATGATAACATTAGTAATGACTTAATATCCATTATGTCTGGTGCTGATAAAAGCAGAATTCCTCCTTTTATGAAACTATTCTGGAAAGAACAGCAAAAATATCTATCGACATCCAAAACTAGTGTTCGCTATTACCCCATGATAATTCGGTACTGCTTAGGTCTGGCTGCCAAATCTCCAGCTGTTTACGATGAGATTCGCCTTGATGAAAAAACAAACAGTGGGTTTGTGGTTTTGCCAAGTCGCAGACAACTCCGAAACTATAAAAACTATATTCGTCCGAAGCAAGGTTTCAATAAAGACATTATCCAAGAGTTATCAACCATCGTATCTCAGTTCCAGGAAATTGAGAAATATGGCATCATACTGTTAGATAAGATGAAAATTAAAGAAGATTTAGTTTGGGATAAACATACTGGAGAATTATCGGTTTTGTTGATTTGGGTGATCCTGAGCTCAATTTTGCAACTTTAAAAAAATCTAATGAATTAGCATCACACGTATTGGTTTTTCTGTTGAGAAGGATTGTCAACCCTTTGAAATTTTCATTTGCCAATTTTGCCATTACAAATGCAAAATCAACCCAACTCTTTGCATTATTTTGGAAAGCAGTTGGGATTCTTGAAGATAAGTGTGGTGTGAAAGTTGTTGGTGTCACAAGTGATGGTGCATCTGCAAACAGAAGTATGTATCGGATGCATTTACATATGACCCGTGTTGAAGATGTAAACACAGGTGTAGATGTTATCTACCGCACACGCAATGTTATGGCTCAGGAAGAAAGATACATCTACTTTTTTGCAGATCCTCCTCATTTGCTCAAAACTGCAAGAAATTGTCTTCGCAACTCTTTTGCTGGGTCATGCAGCAGAGGCATGTGGAATAATGGGGATTTCTTGACATGGAATCATATATCAAAGCTTTTCTATGATGGTGTAGATTGTGGCTTGCATCTGGTGCCAAAACTAACAAATGACCACATCAATTTGTCAAGCTTCTCTGTCATGAATGTCAGGCTTGCAGCTCAGGTTTTGAGTGAGTCAGTATCACAAGCCCTTCAAACATTTGGTCCAACTGAAGCACATGCTACTGCCACATATTGCCAAATGTTTGATAAATTCTTTGATTGTATGAATGTAAGGAACACTACAGAGTTTGGTAAAAAAGCAAAGCCCTTTTTGAAGCCCTACAAGTCCAAACAAGATGAACGCTTTATATGGTTGACAAATGTCTTCCTGAAATACCTTGCAGACTGGAAAGATTCAGTTGATGCTCGCCCTGGTGTTTTTTCTCAACATGATAGAGAAAAAATGTTCATCTCTTGGCAAACACATGAAGGTGTAAAGATTACTGTACACTCCTGTATTGAGCTTCTCCAGTACCTACTTCGGAAAGGTGTGCCATACATTTTGACCGAACGATTCTGCCAAGACCCTTTGGAAAATTACTTTGGGCGTCCGAGATCACTTGGTCATCGGAAAGACAACCCATCACTGTGTGACATAGGCTACAATGATAACACAATCCGCACAACCAAACTTTTTCAGCCGATCACAGGAAACTGTTACAATGATGATTCCATGAAGTAAAAAGAATGATGTTACCCAACCCTCCAGCCCAAGAAGTAACAAGAAAGCTAATAGAAAAAAATTATGTACATGTACAAGAAAAGATTCTCATTATCATTAAATAGCTAACAATATCAGGTGATTAAAGGAGATTAGAAATAAAGTCTACTAAGGTAAATCAAAAACCTTACAGAATCAACAGTTCCCATATGTAACACTTTAAAACATAAACAATACTTATAGGATTTAGATATCTGATATTCAAATACTTATAGGACTTAGATGGGTTGATACACTTTTTAGTTGTGTATAGTAACAATGTTACTTTTCCAGGATCAATGTTTTCAATTTTATTTGCTTCAATATTCACATATTTCCAGATTGACAAATTACAAAGTTTCTTTTGTATATTTATAAGGCCCTATAGTGATAGTGATACATGCCCCAGTATGTTGAAGGGGCTTATGTTCTTAGGCTGTCTTTATACCTGAAAATTCAAATTTAGTATATATTTTTATATAAAAGTGTATGAGTGTATGTATGAACTATGGTGCTCTGCTAATAAAAGTCTGAGACAGCTCTTACCAAGGCCTGGGGCATGAAATGGCTTTATAGCAACAATATTTTGTCTAATATTTAACTTTTTGATCACTTCTGTTTCCCATAAATCTTCTCAACACTTTCATTGTATTTAATTTAAATTTTTTCAATAATTTTTCAAAAGTGGATTTTAAATTACAGTGGGGTATAACAAGATAATTCGCACAAACAAGCTTTTGGTTACAAGCCTTATTTTTATGAACTTTGATCTGCCATGTCTTCATTTTTTTATCAACATGTCTGGAGTTCAGTTTTCTTTGCAATAAAATCTTTGTATGAATTATATAAACATATATATGTATATACACTTGGTAAGCAAAAGTATTGCACAGGCTGAGACAGAAATGGCCGCTCCGCAGCAAAAACTTTTTATCAAACCAAAATTAAAGTGGCCATAGTAAGTTTCATAAAAGTTATAAGATGACTTTTTAACTGGAATATGTTGGATAATTTATCAAGGTTTGCTGGTGAAATAGTTTATGCATGAATATTCTTGATTTTTGCTTATTTCTAAACAATCAACATATCGCAAAAACAAAAAAAATTGAGCCATGATGATTGAAGTACCAGTGAAACATTTGCAATAAAAAGTTCATCTTTGCACCAATTTGCGATATCTTCTTATAATGAACTCGGGGGTACTTACTTTATGCTTGGGTGTCTAGAACTGCTCATTTTCCTCACTTTTGTTGGAGTATCTGCTAAATGTTTTGGTCGGAAATTTTTGGAGCCACAATGGGCCTAATCGCAGCGGCCGCTTCGTTATATATTGCAGCAAAATTCAATCAATAAAATGTGTCACAAATCGTAAAGTCCATCTTTTCCAACCGATTTCCATTTTGCAATGGGAACAAATAATGTTGCAAATTGCGTAAAACAACATTTCGTCCTCTCATCAAATGAAAATACCAAAATTCCCGCGATAAACAGGCTCACTCAAGTGCCTCAATAGCTGTAAAAGAGTAGGCGTAATAAAATGGCTTAAAACATGCCACATTCCACCAAATACAAGTCCATTTATGATCAACTTGGTACTTCAATACCTTAATGTGATCTTGCAAATGTTTTTCTGAACTTATCATGTCGCGATTAATAGAACCTGTTACTAAACTTTTTGATAAAGTTTTGGCAAGTCTCTCAAAGGTTTCGAAGCTGGGAGACTGTTCAATAAAAAGTTAAAAAATTTTATTTTTTAAAAAGTAACTTTTTCAATTTCTAAATTAAAAGTGTTGTCAACGGTTTGAAGTTTGGTTTGATTAGATTTTAACCATAAAAAGACTCTTAATGGCTTCACAGAAGTGGTTTGAATTTCGATCGCTTTGTTGTTGCCAACGCGGTCGCCATTACTGAATTGTCAAACCCGTGCAATACTTTTACTCACTAAGTGTATGTATATCAAACACAATTAAGATTCCTTCAAAAGTTGATGTTTTCCTATAGAAACCTATTTTTTTGAAAAAATTACACATAATCTAGCAGTATTAAGTTATATATACTTCAGGAGTTGATTTGAATTAATGAAACTGTTGTTTTTTAGATTGTGTAGATAGTTTGTTTGAAATTAACAAGATACCTAGATGTCCTATGTCATATAGAGTGGTCCTACAATTAACACATGAAACACTGAATACGAATTGTGAATAATCATGCATAAAAGGGCATTACATATAAGGTCCTTAATGTCCTTGGTCAAGACTCCCTGTTGTTTTTTTCAATTCTGTGCGAAGTGATCTTGATTTCTTATTCCTTGATTGGATTTTATGCACTTCAACCTGGTCATTAACATGTGAAAATGTTCTGACACGAACATACAGCATTATCATATGTTCCCGCAAATTCAATGCTACTTCCTTCTTGACTTTCTCTGAAGCTTGATTGCATAAAATCTTGTAATTTGCGAAAACAATCGGATTTTTCATTAAATCAGATACCAACTGTTTGCTATCAATTCTTTTGCTCAACGTATTCACAAACTGCCTGAACTTTGTTTCAACAAGTGTAAAGATATTAAATGCCTCAGATGTAACATTCCAAAGCCCCCCTCTATCTTTGGCATTTGTGAACAAGCTTTTTCCAGACGAGCTGCTTTCTAAAGCTGACTTTCCAGCAAGTAAAATGCTGAGACTTTGATTTCCAAGCATATTCTTTGTGTTATTTGATCGCCTGATACGTCGATAAACTGTACCAAAAACAAAGCCACTCAGGTACTGGATAAGATTGACTTCTTTTACTGAAAAGGGTACATGTTGACTGGAACCAACATTACCTTCTTTGACAATAGCACCAGCTAGATGTGACAAAACATGATTTGCAACTTCAAACCCCAAGATAACTGAGCCCCAATGGGAAAGATTCTTAAAAACTGCTTCATCCGAAGACACACATCTGTAAAAATCTGGGTAGAACTTTTCAGCGCTTCCCTTGAAATCGCCAATAACGCCCCTAACGTGCTGGTAGGAAAATTTTGCATCAGCAAAACTGACTTGGTACTGAGAGAACTCGGCGCGCAACTTATCTGAGTAACATTCGTCAGAAGCCAACTTAGCAACGCTGGTTTCAATAAACTTCTTAAAAGATAAATGGATGAAGTTTTTGCTCTGGTGTTTTAGCATTTGACATGGCAAAACCTTCAGCGTTTGGCTGAACATCAACATGTGCTACATTTCTGTGACGGGTTAGTCCTCGTTTTGTTTTGCAAATTTTGTCGCACGTCTCGCATGGAAATCCTTCAACAGGAGGAGTTGATTCTATTTCATCCATTAAAACATTCAAATCAGCATCAAAAGCTTCACTTTCTATCTGTAAATCTGTATCAAGATTTGCCAAAAGAGCATCTAAATCGTCCCCAAAGATAATGTGCACGTAGAAGACTGGGTACGAGTTAGCATCAACATTGGAAAGCAAACAATAGCTGAATTCAAAAGACAGTTGTTCGTTTCCAGACTATCCCTTTCTTATGACTATGGGGTAGAATACCAAATCAGTGAGCAACATAAGGATTTGCACTAGCCAAGGACACGAATTCACAAAGAAGATATCATGAAGACATAAAATGGTTTGCCTGTTCTTTGGCGCTAAAATCCCTTTGCAAACGATACATCCCTGAGAAGCATTGCAACAGGTTTAGTTGAATACTATGAATGCAAAATGATACTGTCAATGCACTTGTGAAAGATGACTGAATTTCCATTGAAGGTAATTGGCTCACATAATATTCATGCTAAGAGTGATGCAGAAGTTTTGCTTGTCAAGAGAACAATTAGGAAAGCAAAGAAAATCAAACCATATTTGTTGGGGATAATACAGATTTTCTAATCCTACTCTTAAATCGTGCAGCAGACAAAGACCCAGAATTCAAAGTGGTGAATGTCTTGGGATATCTTAAGGACGAAGCAGCTTTGAAAGAAACAGTCTCTCAACATATTCTGTATATCTCTCATCTATGGATCTTGGAAAAAGCAATTACTTTGAAAATTGTGAGACATATTAAAGAATTTCATCAGCAGGCTAAGATTTTTAAAACTCGCAGTCAAGGAGAAGACATTAAAAAGGCGAGGGAGAAGACTTTAGTTTGCTTGTACAACTGAACCGATCACATGTCCCTTGATAGCCTTCGGTTCAAAGATTTTGCAAGAAAGTTGCCAATAAAGTTCATTTGTTGAAGCCCAGAGCCTACCACCAACATTAAAGTCCACAAAGTACAACTGTGGAGAGAAAAAGCACGAGAAACTCCATCCAAAGGACTGGGCTAGATGCTTACAGACGAAAAGTTAATGCAAACTAAGATAGATCTTCTGCAACACCTAAAGAAGTCTGAATTTGCAGCCAACGCCCAAATTAGACCACATCCAAAGCTGTCGATTTATAAAGACGACAAAACTCAATTCAGGTTTTAAAATTATAAATAACTTACCATTATATTCTCCTGACCAAAGTTACTTCCTTTCGTAAGTCGACCATGTAATAACCAACTCAATAAGAACCAAGAATGGTGGATTTTAACCTCTAGAAATAACCTGTGATTTCAAAGCTTTTCCCACGTTAGATTTTATTATACGTTCTTTTACTATGTTATAAAACAGCTATTCAGTAACATAAGGCTCCAAAAAAATTATGTTGCAATCTGTTCTAGGTTCATTTCTTATTTACTCGACCATGAAAGACAGCATCCTTTCTGACAATTTCCTTATTCTGGTCCTCAACAGGCCTACTTCTTTTCAACGCTTTCACTTATGAATTTTTTTGTTAAAGTAAATTAAATATTAGGTTTTCTTTTATTATGTTGCTGTGCTATGTACCTCTTTTGATGCAGAATGGTTGCCGGTTCCTGGAGGCATTTCTTAAATATTGCATGCCTATTCTCGACTTGACTCTCAAGAAAAATAAGGTATTTATTAAATCTCATGCTATTATGTTGCCACTAGATTTCAAACTTGTTATAGTCCAGAATTTGTCTTGACCTTTTGGTTCCATCTTGTTAATCACAAACTTGTTTGTTTGATGTAGATTTCTATCTATATGTGCAAAGCATTGTTTTCTCGAGGCGCGATTTAATCATATGGTTAATTGACTTATTCTACTTGACTATATTACTTATCATGCTTCAAAGAGGCACTGGGCGCCCCCTACGTATTGCTGAAGACTTAGATCTTCCTAAGCAGCCTCATCATTGTCAGGGGCTGTTCATGTTTTTGGTGAAATTAAATACAGGTGTTATATTTTGTTATCTGAAAATGGCAAACATTTTATAACATATTGGCTAAAAGCTTTTTCGTCTGACACTCCTCAGAGCATAGAATGTCAGAATAAGGGTCCGAAGAAACACAATGAAAATTATATACCCAGTTGTGGACCGTAATAAGCCAATCAGAAAAATGCAAGCACAAGACCGGCATTATTGTCCAATCCGTGCTGCATGCCTAAAGAAAAATTACCACTAGAGTCCAAGAGAGAAAACGAACTCCTTCTGTCTACACAATATCGGCTTTGTCGTTTGTATGAAGATCGATGCCAAAACTCCTAGATAAGAAGACGACCGGGCTCTGCCAATTTTGGAAGCTAGCCAGGAATAGTTCTGGGAGTCAACGTAAGAAACGAACTATTTTCGATGATTATTTGAACTATTATTAAACTATTTTTTGGCAAATGTTGTCCTATGGTATTCTGAACATTGTAGTTTCCGTTACACCAATACACATAAAAGTCTTACATTTCAGGAAGAAGTTCACGGGGTTTTAAAGAACCTGCAGCAAAGCACTCGGTCTTTGCATCACTTCTGTGGGCACTCAAAGGTATTGTGCTTCAGTTGCATTTCCCTATTTCCTTTGAATGTTTTTTGTCAGACCATCAGTTGCCTTAGGTCACTTTCTCATAGAATGACAAGCCAGACCCTAAAATATTCGACATTTTGCGAAAGTAAGCTTTAAGTTTTTCAAATCAATGTTGCTTTGTTTTATTGAATAACGAATGTCCTTATAATTCTGTTACCCTCCAACCTCTCGAAAAGCCCCCTCCTCGTGATTAAGCCCCTCTCTTTAGCATCGAGTACTTAATAAGCCCAAACTTTCGGAAAAAGATCCCCTAACCATGCTGACAGATTATGAGAAACTATTTTTCTCACTTGACCACCTAAATGTAGGTTTATATAATTATCAATGAATTTACTGATTCTTTGTACATAAAGATTGGAAGTAATTTTACAGAAAATTCACTTGAATATGATCTTAGAAACCTTTAGTGAAATTTAGTTTCAGCCAATAGTACTCAATATACCTGGCACAGAAATAGTACGCAATTGATGTCAATGATTTGTAAAGTGACTTCAACACATCTCTTCAGTGATTGATCTCTCATTTTTATAGGTTGTTCAAGATATGACCTTGACTGGCCATGTACCTCTCACCAAGAAGTTTCTGGAAACATTTGTTTTCCGTGTAAAGGTAATAATGCCAACCAAACATACTAATGTTTATGATACCTTAGTTAGAATCATATCAGAATTGCAGCCCTTTAATAATTTTTTCCCTCATCTGTCCTTCCAGCTTTTGAAAGCATTGATTCTGTTTATAATGCTGCTACGTATCTTATCTTTCACAACAATTGAATTCATTGTCCTATTTGCACGCCATTGGCCGATTAAAGAATAGCTTAATCAGACAACATTGAAATGTATTGCATGATTGCCTTGGCAGGGGTTGCAATACTTTTGTCCTGGCAGTGTAGATCTCTTACTTATCTTGTAATGTGACAGTGCCTTTTCATAAATACTACATCTTCTATGTAGTCTTTCTTTCATATGTTACTACCTCTCGCTTCCTTTCTAGAGCTTTTTGAAATCTTTTGTTATGGGTGTTCTTAATTTCCCTTGCCCCCCTACTTTCAAACCTGTGCCGGAGCTCGTACCATTGCTTTTCTGATCATACGTGCTTCACATCTGTAAGTTAGAATGGGCTCTATTTAGCTCTATTTAGGTATTTGAAAGTGTTTACTTGTTATAACGTTGTCTTACTCTTAGATACCACCATTGTCTTCGTTTTATCTGCATTGAGACTCAGTCCTTTTTCTTCACTTTTTTCTTTTACTTGTTTTCTAGTATTTTTAGATCTTCTTCTGATGTCGCAATTAATACTGTGTCATTTGCAAGTCGAAGATTATTTATGTTGTTACCGTCAATCTTAATTCCTTGAAGTTCATCTATTTCTCTCATGATGCATTCGCTATAGATTGAGAACAGGTCTGGAGAAAACACACCTCCCTGACGCACTTCCCACTTCTTCTTTTTAAATTGCTCTATTTCACCATCATGTTTGATGGACGCCATCTGTTCCCAATAATGATTTGTAGGTCCATACCTTCCACATCTAGTTTTTGAGGATTTTCATTATGTCTGAAGGGTATCAAACGCCTTTGTATGATCGATGAAGGAAAGCTATAAGTCATGTTTTGTTTCTATTGCTCTTTTGGTGGCATTTGCGTTGCCCTTTCCCTCTTTGTAGGCGAATTGTTCATCCCCGATTTTTGGCAATATTATGTTTCTTACTCTCTGCATGAAAACTCTGAAAAGAATTTTGATGACTTGGCTGATTTTTCTTCATTGCCCCCAGTCTGCTATTGCTAAAATAGTTTTTTATGCAACAACACTAACCGCCATTACACACGTTTTCTCCTCGAATATGTTTAAGTAGGCCCATTAGCTTCGTCATTACAGTCATATCAGGTTAAAGTCGCTCTGCTTAAAGGCACACACACCACTTGGTTTAAGTCAGACAGTGGTGTGGAAAGATTGGGGTTCGAGTGGGTGAAACCCTGTGTAAAAGGTAGTCTGCTATTTTGTCAGAAATTTTCTGATCTTGTTGGAATTGCACTTTGTTGTTTTTTTATACTATCCAAGTGTAACTTTTTTGAAAGGAGTTGTTTCAAAGCTGAATATAACTATTTTATTCTGTTTTTCTGAATCAGATTGGCAATCTTTTTCAATAAAGTACTCTTCTTAAAAATCTGTTTTAAAGAAAAAGACCACTTTGACACTTGACTTGGAATAAACGATTAGACTTTATCTACTGAGTCATTTCATTTCTAATCTAGTTGTTGTGTGTTCAGATTCATGAAAAGATTAAAATGCTTTTTAGACTTCTGCCGGAAAATCTATTTTTTTCGCTCCTCCTACGAATTTTCCTATCTAAGCCACTGAAGTCAGATAAAATGTACACCCAACTATTCAATTTAGCTCCGTTTTACCAGCTTCGCAGTATCTACTTTTTTAGATGGCTGCTGTTGGTTTAGAACTACTGATGGCCTATCAAGAGTTTTGAAAAAAACTAGGAGGACAAAGAAAAATTTGCCAAATTGGGTAATGTCAAAACACAGGACCAAACGGCCAAACTAGAGCGGAAACTCCAAAAACGTTTGTTGAAACTGGTCAACTCAAAAGTGTTGACGACAGAAATTTATGATAGGATATGACCCACGGGCTCTCAACGACCAAAAATGTATGGCCTCCCTAAAGTACACAAGCAGAACGTTCCAATTAGATCCATCTTGTTGATGTTTGGTTGAGCACAACTGGCTTTCTGAAGTTTTGTACCCTGTTCTTCAAAACCACTTTTACTGTTCCGATCAGTCAAAACTTTAGTACATAGGGCACTCATGATCTGCTTGAAATCTAAACTTCACGCTGAACTGGAAAAGCTTAAAACGATCTTTCCAGACTCTCCAGAAACGGCTCTCCAGAAGATATCATTTTGTCTTATACTGAGGAGAAGATCACAAGTTTTTCAGCTGTACAAAAGTTTGGTCCGCAAAAGTGTCCAGCTTATCTGAAGCTACCGTTGATTGGTAACACTTCTATGGGATTTGAGAGTCAGATTAAGCAAGTCATCACAAAATGTTTCTTTGCTGTCAATCCCCGTATGGTTTACAGCACTAGGAGGGCCCTTTCATTCATTCAAAAGGATAGCGTTCCTACCAACCATAAAAGTTTCGTTGTTAATGAATTTACGTGCCAATGTGACTCTGGCTACGTAGGACAAACGATCCAAAGATTGGGGGATAGGATAAAATAACATGGTCCTTAGAACCCAGATTGTGCAAAACTCTGTAATGACAACATCTTCAGATAATTGTCAGAGCCTGGTTGTCTTTCCATCTAGCAGTTTTGAAATCGGCCTATATAAAAACTAAAAAGCCGCCATTGAGAGGACAGAAGGAGCTCGTTTTCTCGCTTCGACTTTATTGGTACTTTTTTTTAACAGGCGGCACTGATTGGAAAACCATACGGGTTTTGTGCTTGGGTTTTTCTGATTGGCTCATTTTGATCCACAACTGAGTATATATTTTTCATCGTGTTTTTGGAACCCTTTTTCTGCCCTTTCATGCCCTGAGGAGTGTCAGATGAAAAAGCTTTTAGCCTTTATGATATAGAATTTTTGCTTTTTACAAAACCGTTTCCAAGTTCTGTACCGCAAAAAACTGTCTCCCTTTTTAACATCTCCCTAGGTATTTTCACCACCGGACTTTTATCGTGCAGATCAACAGTTTTCTCTCTAAAAGGTCAATTGCCTCCAAAATGTTCATTGCCACTGCCACAGAGTAGCCCAGACTTTTTCCTAGCTAACATGAATGGCACTGAAAAAGGATGTTTATACTCCCTATTCAAAGCTGGACTTCTCTGTATCATCGAAACGTAATCTAAAATATCACACTTCTTTTATTGCTAAATGTGGTTTCTTCTCACCTCACATCTTTAAGCTATTTACAAATCCCAAATTCGTCCTTCTTATGCGTTCTGCTCGCATATTTTGGATGGTGCTACTTAATGTTTTCTTGACAAAATTAGGCAAAAAGCCATTATCCTCGTCTACAACTGTTAACTTGTATAGCTAACCTATCAATATTTTGTTCTTGTTTTCATTGCTGCAAGGAGATCAGAGATATTATCCCTGGTCCACCAAGACCTGTAAAATACACCAGAAACTCCCCCCTCGCCATCCCTTTCCAAGTCTCCATGTTATATTCAGGAACTCTGCCCTACCATTCATCTTTCCACCACAAAGCTGGTAAACTTTAGAATGCTTGACACTCTCTTCCTCCCAGATTTCTACTTTTAAGCCTAAAATCAAGCTTTATCCCACCATCCTTTCATAGCCTCGACCAACTTCCTATTTCTATGGTTTGTTGTGGCACTCCCAGCCTCCTCCCTATCACTAAGAGCCATATAACTATCTATTAATCTTTGTAGTTGTAGGCTGACAGGAGGATATTATTTCCACAAGGGATCTGTCCAATTTTTAATTGGTGCACTTTGTCAAAATCAAAATCCGGTTCATAGTGCCCCCACAAGAATGACTCTGCCGAGCCAAACTACTTGAAGAACTGAGCGACGGGTGTTTTTTAAGCCACCTGTGCAAAAACAGTTGCCTCTTTTTTTTCTTTTGAGTATAAGCCTTTCTCAGAAACTTTTATCATACATATACATGTAACTGCACTAAAACGTCTATGCTGACCTATTTAAAATTTGAATTCATCTCTAGACAATGCTTGCTGTTAATCAATGCCACTCTGCATTTTGGCTTGGGAATTTAAAAAGCAGAGATGTTCATGGAAATGAAATTAATTCTCAAGCGTCATTCAATGAAACTGAAGAAGAGGTTTGTTGTATTTTTTCAGTAGCATTTTTTCAACAGTGACCAACATTACCACCAAAATGGGAAAAAGAGCTGTATACTCAGCTTTTAGAAGGGAGACACTTAAATTCAAGGTTTTGCTACAACTACTAGAAAATGCCAGAAAAGGTGATAGAATTTTTTGAATAACTAGAATTCAAATAGTTGTGACAAGCTATGTAGAAGTTTGAAGATTGCTTTTTCAGCTAAAAATTATTGAAAATTTACAATGTATAGTAAAATTGCGAAAAGAATTATACATTTTTTTCTCCAGATAACTTTCTTCTAGGCTTATCTTCTGATCTTATCGAACAACCTACAGAAAGTAGGAGATTCTTTCTGTTATTCTGTGCTTTTAACTGTTTCGGATCTTAGGGAGCATTAGACCAGGTTAATTTTGAGATAGGTGCCACTTGGATGCGAAATATATTGCGGTGGTTGTTTCAAGTACCCACACATGTAAAAGTTAAGAAAACAGATGATGAACGGTGATCTGCTGGGACCTTAAAGGTGAAAATGGGGCTGAAATAGTGAGCAGACGTAATTTCCTGTGCAAGTGAAGATTGAATATTTCCTTCTGGAAACAACACAAGTTACATTCTTTGCTTGATAAGAGTAGTTAAGACCTGTTTTGAGTACATTCAGTTGAAAACGATACTTTTTCTTAATTAAAATGGTCACGCGATTACAATCTACCCACGATCTACCCTTGACTTTATATGGAATTCTTTGCTCTTTGTTACAATATATCAAAACAATGCTGCTAGTATTTTACAACTCAAGAAAATGCCGTTAAGCTCTGTATTCCATCATCTCCATGCTAGTTGTCTATGCCTTGGTACTGTCAATATAGTCTTGGTTATAGATGTCGCATAATATAACATTTCAAATGATGGAATTAAGGATTTTGTCTTTTACTATGTTTTGTGGTAGAGTAGTTTTAATTTCTTAGTGTATAGATGGATACAATGAATTGTATAGTCCACTACAACAAGAACGAAAGTCTGCGCAGTAAGATTAAATTAGTTTCTGAAGTAAATAGAAAGAAAATCTATGCTACAAAGCTGTTGCAAGAAGAACTAGGTAGGCAAAGTCATCATGCGTTACAGTGCGGGACAGTTCCTGAACATATTGACACAACAAAACATTGCATTGATCTCGAGCCTTGTTGTAAGCATAACCACAAGACTGACATTTAAAGTATAGATAAGCCATCGGCAAGCTGTTCTCGTCCAATAAGAGCAAAGGTGTCAGTTGGAGCTGATAACAGGGGTGTTTATCCGAAAGAGTAAAAAATTTTTGGCCCTTTACAATATCAATTGAACAAGCGGTTACAACTCTCAAGCAAGCAGCAGAGGCAAACAAAGATCATAGCTTGTATTACGAAAGAATAAATGGCTTTGACCTAATTGCATAATAATTCAATTGTCAAAAACCTTTCTATAAAGAATTCACAGGAAAAAAGTCTAGTCAATTTCCCAAATCCTCGAAGGAGATTACAATTCTGTCATTGAATGTCTAAATTTCAAAGTGCTCTGCGAAAATCAAGCTGTATCAATGAAAGTTCTTTATAATATGTATGGGCTACATCCTGATGGTACAGATAGAGAAACAAGCTAAACAAGAGAAACACATTTTTGCAGCACAAAAAGTCTGTAAGCACTGGGAAGAGAGTGGATTAGGTTGAAAGTTGTGAAGGAGAAACTCCAAATTTTCTTTACAAATACAGAAGAGGTGTAAACTTTAGGATCTCAAGATATTTTGTTTCAACTATGTGTTGGATATGCTGGAGAATTTCGACCAATTGGAAGACCAATTGAAACTGGAAGACCACTAGCATTATCATCACGGGCGTCGCCAATAAAATTATCTCATCAGACGAGGAGGTGTTGGTAGGAGAAATCGGGGACGATGGAATTGGAGAAGGTGGAGCTACGACTGAGGGGCAATCGCAAGCAACTCCACCACACGCAATAGCTCCAGTAACCCCAATATCATCGTCAACTCCAATAGTTGGGCAAGTTGCCGAAGTAGAAGCTGTAAGAGCACAATCAACATTAGAACAGGAAAAAGTAGCTGATTAATATGCTGGTATGAAATACTTAAAAAGCAACTTACCAGAAAAAAATCTCTCGAACGATCAAGTATTCATAAAAGAAGCAAAATGCCCAATATGCATGGAGGGGCATGGTGCTGACAACCAGGACATCATATACAGGTGGAGTGCCTGTAAGATTGATTACCATGGCATACGTCTGCTGTTGTGGACAAATAATGCAGACACGTGTCCAACGTGCCGGGCAGTTGGAGACCAGAGCTGTGTGTTCATTGAAATAATAGTTTTTATGCCGCTAATATCAATCCAGGACATGATCGACCATATTTTAATCAACAGGACAATAGATGACCTATCAAGGTTTAACAATATTGCAGTAGTCAAGCTGCTCAACCATGACGGAGGAGAAGTTGATTTCCATGTTGGCTAGTTATAATTCGTAATTCAGTTTTTAGTTTAATAGTTGTTGGTAGTTCTAGTGTTAATTGAGAGTTTTCGGCATTGATTAGTTTTGGTCCAAATAGTTTTAATGGTGATCCTTTGTTTAGTGTTAATTAATGATTTTATTGATAATTCATAGTTCTAATGTTAATTCATAGTTTAGTGTTGCATATTTGTTTTAGTGTTCATACATAGTTTAATTGCTAGTTGGTCAATACATAGTTTTAGTATTCATCCAAAGTTTCACTCATAGTATTCATCCATAGTTTCATTTCTTATTGAGTCTGGGATGTAACTGCGAATCTGGAGTGTCGTGGTTGGGGTGTAGACGTGTTTTGGTTTCAAGATGTGGGAATGTTTTAGTAAGATTTCATGTCATCAAACTGAATGATACTATGGCATTAAATGTTTGGGCAAACTAAAACTTGAAAAATGGCGGAAAAGGCAATTGCATCAAAAGGACCTAGCAAGCAGTATCAGACTGGAAGGCGTGGCCAAGGCAGCCAACCACAATTTGAGGAAGCTCTTGCTCTTATTCACAAAGACTTTGCCAAATTGCCGTCCGCAGAAACAATAGACAGACTAATGAACGACCTGGTAAATAAACTTGGGAAAAAAATCAAAGAAAAGGTAGGGGAAAGAGCTTCCAAAATTGAATCAAGAATCGACAAGCTAGAACAAAGGACCGAGTTCGGAAAACACGTTGGTTGTCGTAGATCATCTTCATAGAAAGATCGAGGATAATGAACAGTACAGTAGATGCGTCTGCTTGCGTTTTGATAAAGTCCCCCTTACCTACCAATGACAATAAGGAGGACTGTGTAAAAAAGATAGGGAAACATAGTAAATGAAATGAATTGTGGATTAGATGCAAGCGATTGTGGATCAGATTCGCTGTGTAATAGAAAAAATGGTTTCTCTTCTCCTAAAGTAAGGTAGAAACTTGACGTGATATTAGGGATTGTTTGTTTTTTGTGATTATCGCAGAGGGTCCTTCCTTGCCCACCCTCCCTTCTCATTCATATTTGTGTTTGGGTGATTGGGTTGTTAATTCCTGGGAATCACTGCGAATGCAGGTCTAGTTGGTTTACAAAAGCTAATATCATTATTCTTGTTCATCTTCTTTTCCATTTAAGTAGACACAAAATACCTTGGTCTACATGATTATATGAGAAATTTTTTTAAGGGAAATTCATAGGGAAAAAAATTGTTAGAAATTTATGAATGAATAGCTTTTTGTGACGTAACTGCTTAGCAAATTCCAGTGACCTCATTCCAAAGGAGAGCACTTTTTCCGAATAGCCCCGTATCATTTTTACTGCCTGTTGTTTATGTTGTCAATGAATTTCCCAAAAGTACACAGAGTGTGAAATTTGACAGTTATTACTTAACTACATCACCTTTCCCATTCTCTCGTCCCAATAGGCAAAAACTACGATGTCAATGGTATTATTTCGCTATCAGTTAATTTGTTTCTTCTTCACTTACTTAGAATCCCATTATGATTATGATTTTTGTTTTAAATTGCTGCTGCTGTTACTTCTATTGCAAAGATGGTTCTGATATGGGACGTGTTCGCAGAATGACCAAACATGCAAAGTGTATCTGTTATAATAAAATGCCTGTAGGAGTGAACGAGTGGCGTGTAGGGATTTCTTATTGCAGATTCCTGCATATCACAAGAGTTTATCGTGTCCTCCCAATTATCGAATTGTTGTTGAGTGTATCAGGATGTCCGGTCTACTTGTACTTCTTCATGTGGCTATCAGTTTTCACCGCTTCGATCTCAATTGTAGTTGTTTGGCTATGGTCACATCTCATTCCAATGAGCTCACAACCCGTGATCATTACCTATGTCCTGTCACGCTTGAATTCATCCGCTATAATCTACTTTCATCTTATTTTGAATATCTTAAGTAAGAATATCTACAAAATGGAAGTTAATAAATGATTTTCTTATTGAAAAACACTATCTATATCATGCTTGTCAGTAACTGCCTCGAAAATTTCCTACCTGGGCAACGCTACCTCCTAGATATATTACTATTTTCGTCTGGAGACATTCATACAAATCCGGGTCCCAACGTAAAAAAGTTGTGAAAAATTGTATTGTAGCTTATTGAATGAGATCATTGGCAAAAAAAAATAGTTAATATACCGCCAATTGTAGAAAATGGCCTTTTTGTCACTTATCTTGAAGCTATGGCAAATTTATTCAATGATTATTTCGTAGAACAATACGGTGTCATACATACAGGTAGCAGCTTTTGGGCCAAGGTGTCCTACTTTACTACAGAATGTTGATGTAGATAGAGAAAAGATACTTAATATAATTCGCTCTCTAGATGCAAATAAGGCACACAGTTGTGATAATATCTCCATCTCCATTGTAAAGGTCTGTGATAGTGCGATAGTAGAGCCTCTCTGCTTGACCCTGGAAAAGCGTATAGAAACTGGTGTTTACCCAACTTCCTTGAAGAGAGCAAGCATAATTCCTGTTCATAAAAAGAACAGCAAACAGCAAAAGCAACTATCGGCCAATTTTCCTTTTTCCAATCTTTGGAAAGGTATTTGAAAAACTTCTGTTTGGTGCTATATATAAGCATTTATGTGACCATAGCCTAATGACTCTAAACCAATCTGGATTTTACCCTGGTGATTCAACCATAAACCAACTGGTCTTCAGTTTCAGCTGCGTTTCCCAGGGCTCAGTGATCTCCCTGAAAATGTTTTGTGTAGAGCAAAGCACTTTGCTGATGATACGTCTCTTTTTCCATTGTAAAAAATGAATATATCACAGTCTCAGACTTAAATCGTGAACTTGAAAAGATCAGAATAAGGGCATGGGAGTGGAAGATGTCTTTCAATGCCGATAAAACAGGGGAAGTTTTCTTGAAAAAACTAAGCTATTCCATCCTATTCTCAAATTGGGGAATGATGATATAAAATCATGCTCAGCACACAAGCACCTTGGGACGATTTTAGACTACAAACTTGGTTTTCAAAGTCATTTAAGAGAAGCAATTCTGAAGGCACGAAGAGGTATTGGGTTGATAAAATATCGTTCCAAATATGTCTTCAGGGACGTTCTCGACCAAGTCTATAAACTTTATTTAAGGCCACACCTAGGCTATGGAGATGTTATCTACCATAGATTTGATTCAGAAATGCATCTCGAAACAAAAAAGTTGGAGCAGGTGCAGTTTAGTTTTGTATTTTAGTTATTTAATTATAATTTATCGTTTCTGACGTCTATCTCAAGACACACCTTTGGTACGTTTTAGTCTTTCTAAAATTATTGTGTTCATTTCTCTTGTTAGTAAGTATAATTAAATGTTGTATATTGTTAGTGCAATGCATAGCCAGAACTCACTGACCCTGTGTCTTTTTTGGTATGAATGGTACATTTTATTAAATATATTGTGTTAGTTTTTAATTGGAATACAAAAAAATAGTTTCATTGTATCTACACAACTGCAAATATATAATCATATATTTTGACAAATAATGACACAATTCGAACTGCTGATGTGATATAGTAGCACGACATCTTGAACAGTTGATGTGGTATTCGAACATCTTAAATTAAAACTGAGGCTGATTGGTTGATAGCAATATCCTAAAAATAAACACATGCTGATTGGCTGAAGCCAACGTCATTGCTGATGTGACATTGGAACTGTATTCTGATTGGTTGAAACTGACGCAAACATCTAAAAATAACACTGATTCTGATTGGTTGATAGCAACATCCTAAAAATAAAAATTAATTCCGATTGATCTGAATTCAACATCATTGCTGACGTGGTATTTGAATTATTAAGATATATAAGTGGGCAAGCAAAGCAAAAAAATCAGTTGGTTTGTGAATCACAAAGAGTAACGATAAAGCGAAGTTTTGAGGAACAAATTGATGGAGAAGATGAACGCAGTGATGGTGATAGTAAGAGGGGTAAACATCAATGTAGAACTTGTTTAAAGTTCTTTTGGGAGAGTGCAGAATATGTACAATCATATGAGAACTATGCACAATCACCATACAATAGTTGGAGGTGCTAGGTCTTTTGCAAGGATTGTTGGTGCAAGATATTGCAAGAAACATCATGGACAATGTTACATATATCTTCAAAATTATAATGAAGGCGTAAATTACTATGTGGCCTTGGATGTTGAATTCAAAAAGATGTTAGAAGACACATTCACAGATCCACAAATTACATTTAGAACTGAAGTTTACAGACTCCTTAAACGAGCACTGACAGATATTAATGGTCAAGCAACCGAGATTATAGAAACTTTGAATAATAGCTTTGACACATTTATTGGAAATGGTAGCGGTTGGATCTTTAAAAAATTTGGACGAATGCAGCTGAAAATGTTTGATTATAGACCAATGGCCTGTGTTGGAGGCACTCAGCAGGGTTTTTCAAAGCACCAGAGTGGATTGCAGCTAAAAAGGCAATTGTTAATGTGCAAAACTCAAATAAGAAGTGTTTCCTGTGGTCAATCTTAGCAGAACTAAATCCCCAGGAAAAGAATGCTGCAAGAGTCACCAAATATCGACCATATGGACACGAGCTGGATACGAGTTGCCTAAAGTTTCTCTTAAAACCAGGGAATGAAAATATGCTTGCAAAGTTTGAAGCAAGTAACAACTTATCAATAAACATATATGGGTTGTATAATGATGTTGGCAAGGCGAATTCGATGATAACTGTGATGATGATGATGATGATGATGGTGATGATGATGGCAAGGGTGTGAAGAGTAAGAAGAGTAAAAAATATGTGACATGTGACATATGCTTAAATTCATTCAGATGAGAATCAACAATGAAGAAGCATTCGGAATTTTGCACACCAGATGGGTAGATTCAAGCCGTAAAAAAACCCAATAGATAATGAACTAAAATTAAAAAACTTCAAGAACAAGATGATTCTACCATTCATCATTTACGCAGACTTTGAAGGCATATTAATAGAGGTGACAAATCCAAAAAACTCAACAGTATACCAAGAGCACATACTAATAGGTTATGCGTTTCGCATCAAATCAATAGAAACTTAATGGCAATATACCCTGGAGATATACACGGTTGAAGATTGTGTAAACCATTTCCTTCTACAAATGGACTACTACAACTTACTTAATAAGGGGGATATTCAAAAAGACAGTACCAATGATGGAGCTTAATTATAGACAGTTAAAGAGTAGACAAGTGCAGCCAACTGCTAATGTTGCAACACTGCTTTTAACAAAAATGATGGAAATATGTGTAAGGTAAAAGATCACTGTCACACCACAAGACTGTATAGAGGTGCTGCATTCAGTCACTGAAACCTAAACAACCTCAACATCATTGCTAAAAACACACTATCCCAGTAGTTTGCTAAAATCTCAAAGGTTATGACATGTATCACTTACTAGGCAATCTAGACAAACGGTCCTTAATAGAAGGGGGGACGCTTATTAGTTTTTCGATTTTTTTCTGACCCCACCGGAGCTTATTCGCTTATTAATCTTTATATGCAATCATTCATATCCCTTATTTCATTTGTCCTTTGTTCTTTCAGGTGTGAAATTTCTGTAAAGTTTCTCTTAAATGAAAAGGTTGCATTGTACAAAAGTTTTAACATAGAAAAGTAGTATAACATCCGAAAAAAATTACATAGGCCTGACTGATGTACACAATGATAATTAGCCTGCTCATTTTAGTAATGCAACAATACATTATTACATGGTGATGATTGTCATTTTGCTATCGATTGTATTCAGAAGAAAATCTCATTTGACCCCAAAAAAGAATCATCACGTTATTTTTCGGATTTTTCACATTTCAGACTCCCCCCACTTACTCTGCTTATTCATTTTTTGAAAAACTTCTGACCACCCCTTCTCCAATTATTAAGACCCCCTTTCTATTAAGGACCTTACACTACCAGTATAATCGCCACAAGCTCTGAAAAGGTCATCTCAGCATCAATTGCAGGTCTCAAGTTTATTGATTACCTCAGTTTTTTTCAGGGAACACAGGGTATTTTCAGTTCCTTTGCGATTAAACTACTTGATTTTCTTGTTGTCTTTCGTTTCACAGGTCCTCTTCTTCCTCTTTTCTGTCTTGGTTTTATTCCTTTTATTCTTTCCCAGACCCTCTTATTTTATGAATTCCCGCGTCTATTGCTACTCTAGCTTCTGCTGCAGCTCCCCCCTTTGCCAGTGATTTAGCTCCTTTAATGGCCGCCTGTTTTAAAGCTTTTTTGTTACATTTCGTGCTATTGCTTTCCCCCTTGCTTCAAACCTGCTTTAACAGCTTGTTTAGCTGCTGCTCTTGCTAATGTTGAACTCATCTTATCAAAATTTAAATTTCTTCTCCTTGGAAATTTACCCTTCTTTCTTTTATACTTTCCTTCTCTGCCGATGACTTTAACGGCATCATCAAATTCCTTATCATCTTGGAATGCTGCGTCTAGTCCTTCATCTATCGCTATTGTTGCCGCTGTCATTAGCAGTCGTGAGATATTTGCTCCTTTAATAAATGTTTTTTCCAAATATATTAATTGCTTTATTCCCAGCCCCTTGCCTGAAAGCTTCTTTCTTCTTACGGTAATAGTTCTTTTACTATTCCTATGCTCATTATTATTCTTCTTCTTCTTATTAGCCAAAATTCTCCTCCGCTTATCCTTTCTAGTTATAACTAATTGTGTAATTTTGACCTGCACTACGAGCAACTATTCTGCATAAAGATTTGTAAAAAACAACAACACATGGCATCCTTTCATAACATAATATGATTGAATAAGCAAATAACGATCAATGAGTTCATTTTTTTAAGTTATAATTTCAACAGGCTCATTTTTCAAGTTATAATTTCAATAGGTTCATTGAATTCATCATCTCATGCTCTACTATTCAGGTCATTTCAATCATTCACAATCATTTCTTCAACCTTCTCTTCAACATTCTCTTCAGTCTTCTCTTCAATCTTCTCTTCAGTCTTCTCTTTAAGTTCCTGTTCCACTCACATATAAAGATTGCGCGTGAAACAGTCACACTGATCATTGGTAGCATATAGAAGCTCACAAGCTCACAGTTTATCAGTCTATCAAGATCAAGCATGAAACAATCACATTGAGCATTACCATTATATAGATACCCGCAACTGTAACAGTTTACCAGGTTATCAGTCCTTTCCAGGTATTGTGAATATTTTCTCAGTTCTTTCCATGCGATATTCGGTTTCAACATTCCATTTATTGTTGTGTGGACTTTAAAGGATGCTATATCATCACTAAGGTCTTCTGTTGATCGTACACATAATACTGATCCTAATTTTGATATTGCTGTAAATGGTGGGATATGTTCATGCATCTTTCCTAATATGTTTATTCATTAAGCAGCTGTCTTTATTCTTGAATATTATCAACCCATATTTCTTCATATGAAAAGTTTTCATTCATTGTGAAATATTCACCATTATACCATATTAGACTCATATTCAATACCTTCATTTATGTGATTCTCTTCTATGAGGTCTTGCCCGATTGCGAGTACTCTTTTGAATCTGTACATCTTGACCTTCTTGTTTGGAACTACTTTTTCATCTGAACACCTGCAGCTAATTCCCACTTATATACTCTTTACATTGATTCGAATGTTCCAATATCACATCAGCTTCAACCAATCAGAATACAGTTCGAATATCACGTCAGCAGTTCGATTACTACATTATAAATAAAGTTGCAGTTAACTTTCCATTTAGTTCTGAATCTCGTCGTTGTTGGTTTTTGAAAATGTTTGGTGTGTCAATTGAAAGGGTTGCGGGGATTGTTTTGATTAATGATGATGTTGATAAAAGCACAGTGGAATTGAGTTGCCTTGGCAATTAAAAGAGCTATTACAGACTTACAAAAGATTTGTGATGAAAGCGGTTTGATAATGTCACTTGATGGTATTCATGAACAATTACATAATGCTGTTGCTGATTTAAATGATATTATTCTCGATGATGGGATCAGTTGGGGGCCAATAGTCGTGATGTTCGCATTCGCCTTGGAGGTTCAGAAAACCTGCAATGATGAATCGATTAAAGAAGGAATCAAAGTTGGACTAGTAATCGTTTTAATGAGTGATAAAGTGACTATTTGGATTAACAATAATGGTGGTCTTGAAGGACTATGCAACTTTGTTGATAATGGTAAGGCACTTCACCATTGTGATAAAATTATGGATATTTGTAAACATACTTCATTAATTTCTGTTAGTAGCTCCATTGTACACTTACGTTCAAAAAGTATTGGGACACCCTTCGAAACTTCGAAGACATTTTATGCAACAAATTCGGAAAGACTTTTTTAAAATCTTTCTCATTAAAAAAGTACGGCAGTTATTTCCATGAAATTTTCACAAGACATTGTTGATATTTTGAAGCCTTTTATGTACGCCAAAAAATTAAAAATACATCTACCATAAAATTTCTATAGGTCTCGAGACGAAAACATGGAAGCTCTGAAAACTCAAGAACTGAGTTAAGAGAAGCGTATACAAAGTGCTTTCTACTATAATAAAGTAAATGGATTTTGCGATATTGCATCAATTCTGGGCTGCTCAATGAGTGCAGCTTTTCTGGTATGTAAAAAGTTTTTCCGCACAAGAACAGAACAAAATTTACCAAGGGTATGCAGACCAAAGAAGTTTACGACGCCGAGGGACGACAGGTCTTTACTGAGGGAACTGCGAAGTAATAGGTTTGAATCCTTACTAGATATTATGTTGTCATGTAAAAGAAGCTAAATAATGGAACATAAGCAAAAACATGGCTATAGAAGTCATGAAAAATACAAATTTTCCAGCGTTATAAGAAGAAAATGCTCTCTCAAAGCAAAAATTACTCATCGACGATGAGTACAATGGCTTCTCCTTTAATGTTACGCAATTTTAAAAGTAGCTTGAATAAATGCAATAATTTAATAAATTTTTTGAAGCTTAAAAGTTTGATTTTATAATTTCTTTAATAATTTTATTTGTTATGCAAACGTGAAATTAAAAAGTTGTATTTGTTTGGACAGCTCTAAAATTTTTGGAAGGTCATGTGACTTTGCCATTGTTAGGCCATTCAGCCCTTCTGCATATTTTGCTGTTATAATCAGGAAAATCGAAAGAATCCTGTGTTTTCTTGGTTATTCTTCATAAGTTGAAGCATTTTGTCAACTTTTTATTCCATTTTGGGGAAACTTGGGCCTAGATTATTTGTAGAAAGACTGCCTAAATCTGAAAAAGTTTCCGTTGCAAAACCGAATCCAACGGAACGCCCTAATTCGTTTATCGAATTCGTCCCAATACTTTTTGAACGTAAGTGTAGTTTCAATACTTAGCCATGTTTGTTTATTTTACTTTAAAGATTAATGAAGTGAATTAGAATGTTTCTGTTATACGCCTCTAAACGGTTGTGAACTTCAAATGGGCTCTTTTGCAGTGGTCATACTTCAAGTCAGGGAGGGTAATCAAATACCCTTATTTCAAATCCAACACTAACATCACCATAGAATCTACCGCGCATGCGCAAAACTCATAACTTATTTCTCAAAACTACAAACAGCTCCATACACCAAATCGGGACCTTCTCTGCAGCTTTTCCTACAGAGTATCCGCCACCTGTGCTTTATCCTGCTATGCAGTGTCAACTGTGCTTGTTGCATCCCCTTCTAACCTACTAAAGTGGATAAGTCTTGCTTAGCAAACAAATAGCATTTTGAATAATATTTCAGAACAAAAATCAAGATGATTTTCTTGAGCAAAGTGATGAATAACATAATTTTTTTGTTTTTGGTGGTTGAAAAAAATCGACATGATAAATTTCAAGGCATTTTACCTTTAAAATTAGAACTAGCTGTTCCTCTGGTCCTCTGGGGCTGTGGCCCCATCATTGCTCCTTGACCATGAGGGAGGTTCCCTAAACTGCCTGCTGAGAAATGTTAATGTGCAACCGTCAACTTTTTTTCTGTATCCGCCCCTGGTTAATGCAAGTGCTATCGGCCATCATACATAATTCAATGATTGTAGTCACGTAATTGAGCAAGCAGCGCATTATCTTCATGAAGATGTTATTAAGTTTGCAAATGCGACTCCAGAACTTGCTAGGCCTTTCAGCATTGATTAACTTACTTAAAGGAGACAGGCAGTGGATTCGGTTTTTTTCTGCAGTGCCTGATACAAAAGAAGAGCCACCAAAATAGTGAAACTGCCAATTGATTGTTCAATCCATACCCGGCATATCTTTTACAAGGTTTAACAAAAAGAAAGTTTATCACAGTAAACACTTTTTGCTAGGGCATGGTCTTCATAGTATTACAAGAGAAAAGAAACCTGTTCAGATCGTTAGTCATCTTTGTCATTCTATTGGCTACCACCTTATCTATGGAATCGAAACTTCCCATACTAAGGAAGCCCAACTGCTAGAATTACCTGCAAAACTAGAAACCTCCTTGGGCATCGTTTTAAGGTTTTTCTGGTTTGATTATTTTGACATCAATATCGAAACTCAGACTGGGCATGGAGCAATTTACTCAAGACACATGGTTGCATTCCAAGAGGAATCAAACATCTCTGAGCTACCCCAATTGTCAGTGCAGTTTGAACAAACGCTAAAAAGAAGGCTAGAATGGCCTGAAAATGAGCCTGACAAAATTATCGTAGATGCCAAGATGGAGCCCCCCACTTTGCCAGGAGTCTTGGTAAAAGACAAGTTTAGCAAAGAAGGTTTCCTGAAGAGTTACTTGTTGTGGATCATCTTGAGAAAGCCTAATTCCTCGAAACAAATAGTATCTAATTACACTTACATTTTAAAAGTATTGCACCACCCGCCACGCTGTGAAAATAAAAAACAAGAAAATACGCTTGTCATTTTTTTATTTCCGAACCATGCCGACCTCTGAAAATCACAAAAAGCAAGCTATGGTGAAAGGAGTACCTGTAAGAAAATTGCAATAAAAAATGTTTCCTAAGCACAATCTTATAAGATTTCATTAAGGCAAACTCAAAGATACTCATTTTCACAGGCTTTTTGTACTGCAAAGGACCTAATTTCGAAGAATCTTACAAAAGAAGTAAATTGATAAAATATGTAACTAGTCTTTCCTTTCATTTTTTTTCCAGTCAATTGCAATATTGTTCAAGAAACAATAAATGCTGCTAATTGCTCAAAACAACATTTTATCTCTTTGTTGAATGGAAATACCAAACTTTCTGCAATTAACAGTCGCAAACAGAGACACCCAAGTCCTCATAAAACAAATGCCGTTAAGGTGTCACTTTCTGCAAAATTAAAAGCCAGTCATGTTTTTTTTAAAATCAACATGCGACATATAAAACAGACTGCCTCAAAAGTTTTTGATAAAATTTAGCAAGTCGTACAAGGGTTTCAAAGCTTCAAGACTGACCAATACAAAATTTGTATTTTTAATATTCTGAAAATAAATCTTTCTCAAAATTGAAACTTGAAATGTTGCCAATGTTTTAAAGTTATGTTTGATTGGTTTGGAACTTTGAACCGACTACTGATGACTTCACAAAAGTCGTTTGAATTTTGAAGGTCATATTGTTAAAAACTCTGTCGCCTTTTTTCGTTCGTATAAGTAGTGCAGTACTTTTCGAACGTAAGTGTACATTGGCTGGTGCACTTTAGCGAGAAAGATGTCGTCACTTGCAACATCGAGAAAACGGAAATGACATATCTGCCACCAATCGAGTCAAAGTTCACTGAATTTCTAACGATCTACAGATACCTTACCTATCTTTGAAAACTGTCAGCTCAGGTAACATTAGATGTAGATGCAGCTATGAATGCATACAAGGTAACATGGTACTTTTTAAATTAATTCAAGAATGTTTTGATACACCTTGGAGACTTACATTACACGAAGGGCAACTTTTGAATGATTGGCTAGATAGTTGGTGGATCAGGCGCTGAAGGTGCGCTTTTTGAAGCAAATGTTTGTTGTTCCGGAAGTCTGAATGGCGCTTTGTCAAGGAGCCATTACCACTGGCCCTGGACAGTTAAGCGTTATCAAAAGCTTTAAAGCGGCTGTTGTTAGGGCGGTTTATCACAGAGAATGATGCACAAATACCAAATTCATTTATCGTGGCTTCACAGGATATACCCTTCTTTTAGTTTTTTTACTTATAAAAAAGTAATTAAGCTGTAGCTGCAGGTCCACATCAACGTATGTATATATGTATGTATGTATGTAGGATCACGAGCATATTAAAAGAGACCAGAGTTTTCAATGCAAATACCGTGATTGCTATGTTGCAGTTTTAGAGCAACTGGAACAGTTGTATTCAGGTCTGAAAGTTTTTCTGGGTAAAAAGGAATGTCCTTTCTAGCTCACACAAAGTGCCCTAAAGGGTAGCTATTGATCAGACGGGCGAGCAGACCCTCAATCTCGACGCAAAAACAATTGGTGGCATAAAATGTTTTGCGTCAGATTTGTCTGCAATACTAAAGTGGACATTGAATCGAGCAGATCAGACCAAAAGCACAAACTGTTTGCTAAAGTTGACCAATTTGACCCGAGCATCAGCTTTGTACAAACCACTTGGTCCCTCAGTTATTGGAAACAAAAAGCTGGTTTACAACATTGTCACGGTTTTATATGAAGGGTATTTGATCCCTTTCGATGAGAGTCTCTTGTTAGGTCGCTTATATCAAAATCTTGCAACAATCTTGCAAAATATGATATCAGCATGAAAACTTGATTACTTTTGTAGTTTGAGGTGTAGAATATGATTCGAAACAAATCCAAGCTGAAAAATACCTCCAACAGCTATTTTTAGAACATTGAACTCGGTTCCAGTCTCCAAATGAAAAACAGTCACTTTCGAGTGACTGACCGAGATTATGTCTGCAAAATTTGATATTCATATACAATCTGAAGTGTGAATTGTCATGCCAAACAAAAAGGTCTATAAAACACCCAAAATTATTCTTTAAGAATATTGAACTTAGTCCCAGTCCTCAAAATGAAAAAGTCACTTACGAGCAACTCAACGAGATTTTGTCTGCAAAATTTGATATTCATATACAATCTGAAGTGTGAAATGTCATGCCAAACGAAAAGGTCTATAAAACACCCAAAATTATTCTTTAAGAATATTGAACTTAGTCCCAGTCCTCAAAATGAAAAAGTCACTTACGAGCAACTCAACGAGATTTTGTCTGCAAAATTTGATATTCATATACAATCTGAAGTGTGAAATGTCATGCCAAACGAAAAGGTCTATAAAACACCCAAAATTATTCTTTAAGAATATTGAACTTAGTCCCAGTCCTCAAAATGAAAAAGTCACTTACGAGCAACTCAACGAGATTTTGTCTGCAAAATTTGATACTCGTATATAATGTGAAGTTTGATATGTCATGACAAGCAAATGAGGTCTATAAATAACCCAATTGTTATTTTTAGAACAATCAACTTTGTCCCAGTCATGAAAATGAGGAAGTTACTTGTGAGCGATGTAACAAGTATATTTCAGCGAAATTTGATATTCATATGCGATCTGAATTTCCCCCGTTTCCTTTTTTGAAATGTTTATTCTGTCTCATACTCATACTGTAATAGATGATAAAATGCAATCAATGAAAGTTCCATTACCAAGTACGTAAAATATAAACATTCGTATGTATCTTGCTGCTTAAGAACGGAGTTAGCACTAAAATTCCCTAGATTCACTTTTTAGAAGTGGGCACAAATGTCAAATTGATAATACGACGTGTGAACTAACTATTCATTTTTCCGGATCAACATAGTTTCCAATATATTGAGGCAGTTCTGTTCACATTGTTCATAACTTCCCGTGCAACTGCACTTAACCAACTCGTGGCAGGTCTTTAATGCTTAAGGTATAGAAAGCTGTTCATTTTCGAGTCACTGTTTGTACTTCGCCATCTATCACTCGCCATCCAAATTCCACAAAGTCAGAAACAGTTTGCTATCGGTTAAAAGATTGGCCCTGAAAGCAAAACGTTGGTTTTTATCAGCTGCACCTGTGTAAGCTTTCCCTAAGCAAGATTTTTAGCTCTTTGGGAATCCTGTTCCAGGACACAACGCATTTTTCTAAAAATTCTCTTACTTCAAAGACACGTTTGTTGTCATATTCTTGAATTCCGATTAGAAATTTGCTCTAGACCGAATATATTGCATCATTTTCATTATTTTAGTTTCAAAGTTCGAATCCTGTGCAAGATTTCCGGTTTCAGTCTGGTACACCTCGTTCAATGTGGTCTCTTCAGTCAGGCTTTATATCGAAAACAGAATTAAAATCCATAGGCTCTTGAATTATCTCATTTCTTTGTGTCTTTTACTTTTGAAAGTTAATTACATCTTCAATCTTTCCCTAGATAACTGCAGAAGAAGAGGTTACAGAACGTGGTCAGGAAAAAGAAACTGATGACGAATCATGCAGTGAAAGTTTCTAGAATGTCAATTGAGTCTTTTATTTGAAAACCATTTCTATCAATTGAATTATAACTGCCCACATTTTACAACAATGGTGATTGAATTTTTGTAAATGGTGATGGAATTTTCTGATGAAAATGTAACAATCAGATGATAACTCGTGATAAAATGATAACTTCTTGAAGGAATCAACTCAAAAAACTCAAAAAAGCATTAATAGCTTCAATATTTAAAAACCTTTCAAAATATATGTTTGCAAAATGAGACTATATGCCGAAAAGTTGAATTATAAGCTGCCCTGAGCTCCAAATAATAAACAACTTCAGTTGGCTAAATATGAATATGTATCCAATTGTGTTCAAAATGCTATCTGAAATGAAAATGTCTGTCCAATTCACAATAAAAGCTATCCTCCCTGAGTAGAATACAGTTAATTCCTTCACAGAGACCCCTAAATTATGATGAACGAAGCCCAATCTCGTGGAAAACATGTTGGGCTTTTAGTGCATCAGCCCTTATCTTGCCTGACCATTGATGCAATTCGTTTCTTTGTGTTTGATTTCAGGGAGAAAACTTACTTAGTTTTTTACCCCGCCAAACACACCTTTGACACAATCGAATGACTGTGTGAGAAGAACTGAGGCAAGAGGAGGCAGAAAGAAGGATATAAAGTAATATAGTTAGAAGGAGTAACGAGTCCAACATAGCATGAAAACGTCAATGATATAGAAGCGCCGAAGGCGCTAGATGTCTAACTGGCTGTTTTCAGTTGAGGCAAAATCACTCAAGCAGAAATACTGCCAAAAAGACGATTCCGCATGAGGGCCCAGTATAGGAATTTGCAAGGCAGATGGAAATAAACCATATTTTTGGACAAATAGACGGAAATTGGCATATTTTTGAAAGGTTAGCTATACTGTGTCAGTTTGCTGTGTACATTTCGAAGGTTTTAAGCTATAAGTTGTTTTTGTAAACGGGCTTTTAATTTTTTTCAAAATTTTTTCTGCTAGGTAAAAAGCAGTTGTCAAAAATATTGTTTCGGGAATACTTCACCAAGAACCACAGATGGAGAAATCATAATAATAAAATCATTTAACGGATATAAATTGCCCTATCTTAGAAGATTAGTTTTACAGGTAGATTCAGCACCGTTTCTTTTAATACATAGGCCAAAAGGGATAAAAGTTATTGGTGTAAGTGTTCTTTAGGATTCGATGTTTCTTGTTAGTGGTTACATTTGCATCTCCAAAATGTATAAACTTTTATTTTCACTGGCTTCTCTTGTTTGTGCACGTGCGGAGCCCAGCCTTCTCTCATCAAATAAATAGGGGAGTCACCTCACTGAGGGTCCCAGCCTTAGCCTGCGTGCAGACTACTATTTCATGTAGGAAATTTTTCCGCGCAGGCTACTCAGCCTATAATTATTGCCAAACATTTAGATGCACTATAGGGTAGAAACAGGAAACTTAAAGTTTGATTGTCATGTTGGTGTAAAGCTTCATGTGCCACTGGTGCCTTCTGATATACACATCTCCCTGGGTTTGTAGGGCTACATCCTGAATCAACTAAAGATCAATTTTGAATCACAATTTGTCTTGATTGCTGTGTTACCTCCAACTTCTACTTCAACATGTATTCATTTTTAGATGTTTTGTTAAAAGCTTTTTCATTTGCAAAAAAGGGAGGGGGATTGAAGCCGATGAAGTGACATCATCAGTTGTAAGATTTGATTATCAGTCAGGGAATAATGCTTTTTAACATTTAAAGGCAGAATGAAAAATCAGATTATCAGCTATTGTTAGGCAAAGTTTTAGATAGAAATCTATTTTAGAATCTTATATAAAATAGAAATAGAATAGAAAAAGAATAAAAGGAGCATTCTAAGATCGCACGAAATAGAGAAATGCCGTCTAACTTATTATAAACCGAAGTGACATCTACTGATACAAATTATTTTTAGCAAATAAGCCCAAAAACAATGTTTAACAATACTCTAGCCAGTGCCGTGAACATATAACAAGCCAATACCTTTACAAACGCAGCGGCAAGAAAACGTTTTGGCAAGCTTGACTTTTGTCCCATTTGTTTTACCGAAGAATCTTGCTTTTTGAGCAAGCCTAACTTGCTTATTCGCCGTTTGATTGTTTATTATAACGGAGGTCAAAGATAAGTGCCAGAAATTGAAGATTGAAATGAACAGAAGTCTAGGTTTCTCACCAACATGAAAACAGTCTTCCAATGAGAGTTTAAAATGAGATTTCCCTGTTTGAAAATCAACAAAATTTTAAAAATTCACCAACAATCTCATAACAGTCTTTCAGGCTTTCATTTACTTTTTGCTCTACAAAGTCAAGTGGTTTTTGCCAAAATCCTGGCTCACATTCAACATCCACTGACCATGATCTCACTGTTAATAGGTGAGGCAAATGTAGATCTTTCTGAACAAATCTATAACCACGTGAGCTATAAAAATGGAACAAAATGGCATATTATTTTATCTTATCTGAGTATGACGAACATTTTGATCTGTTTATATGACAATGTCATATGTTTGAAACTTTCCAAAAATGAACTGCGGACCCTAAGGAGAGCATTTTATATTATTTAAAACTTGCAATCAGCGCTCCTGTGGCTTTTTGCTTTCTAATACTTTTCTTCCAAACATTTTTGATAATTAAATCTTTTTCTAAAAATTATTCTTGATGCAAATTTTTTGCTTTTCTTGGGGATGATTTTGAGGCATAACTACGTTCCAGTCTTAATTGCTTTGAACTTGGTAGAGGTGGATCAGCAGATCTGGATTGAATGATTCTTCTAGGAACAGATCGCGGTGGCACTACGTTTTTCTTTGAATGGTCAGGAAAATTAAATATTGACGGAACAGCATATTTTCATGAATATTTTCAATGAGGCAGCATCTTGTAAAGATGTGTCATAGCGGTAATCAGTGGGAAGGAAGTGACATTTGCATATTCTTGCTAACTGGAATGGGTGCCAATCTTTTCTTTACAAAGCTGCCAACCATTTTCTTGGAAGCTCTTCATTTTTTTGAGGAAATCTATCAAACCATAAAATTCTGATTGAAGAAAACATGATCTAAAAACTATCTAAATGACTTTTTGTCACATAATTCATATTTTGGCACAAAGAGCTAGCAAAGAGCCCTCAAATTTCTTTTTGAAAACAACCTTCTGACATACACCAATAAACTTTCTTGTCAGGCTTTTGTTACAAAATCTCAAATAAACCTTTTAAATTGTCACTTTAGAGGTTCACTACATTTATTTAGTCTGAATTGTGAGGTTTAACACTTATAGAGTATTCCCTCTTCTAGCGCTCACACGCTACAAAACTTGTCCATTTCATTCTAGTATTTGATCATCACATAAAAATCACTTACAAAAAACGCCATGAGACTATATTATCATTTTATGTTAACAATTAATTGGACGATTTTTTTTACTTTTATTAAGGCATTCTCCGTAAGACCTCTTCTTTTTAGGCAACCAACGTCCAAGCTCATAAGTAGTTTCTCGGCCTTGTTTTATTTTTTGAGGAGCTGGCAGAAAAGATGCGGTTAAAGCTTGACTATTTCAAGTTAAACTTCTTCAAAAGTCAAAGAAAATTCAAAATAACTACAAGGTCATGCGGTATACATCAAGACAAGTTGCATCAAGAGAACTGGTTTATAGGCCTGCGCATGACCAGCATATCCACAGCTCTACTTCCACGCTATTCTGTTCTCTCACCTATGAAACGAACAATTCCGCTGCCCTTCTGCCAAGTCTTTCTTCGGTATACACCTGTTCTCACAACCATACGCTGCACACGACACAGCCATCTTAAATCGTAAAAACTATCGTCCGAAAAAAGCAACACGAAGTACTTCCTTATCACCTTGCAGTTTTTTGCCAACCTATTGCTACCATCTTGCGTCCTATGGTTGGGTCACATCGCGTTACCAAGTCGGCATTCTAGTCTTCTATTTCTATAGGCTGGAGTAACGAAATAGCTCCCTTTCTATATGTTTCAGTTAAAGCCGGAATTTTATTGCTAACTACTGAATCAGAACACTTTACTTTGATGGCTGTTCTGGTTTAATATATATCCAGGCAAATTCTCAGTGAGTTTCTGTGCGTTTTCCTTTTTTAACTTGTTTCATTTTTTGTGTTTTTCCATTTTTTTCACTTTTGACTTTTTTTGTTCTTTTACTTTATTTCATCTTGTACTTTGTTCATGTTTTTCTATTCTTTTATTTTTTTAAATTTTTAATTTTATAAGTTCTTAATTTTTCCTAATTTTTTTCATTTTTTTTAGTCTTTTTTTCACTTTTAGTAAAATTTTATCAAATTTGATTTTTTTTAATTTTTTGAGTCTTTATTTTTTGTTTAAAAATTTTTTGGATTTTTTTCACATTTTCTATTTCTTTACTTTCTTTTCATTTTTGAACTTTTTGATTCTTTTTCATTTTATTTAATTTTTTTTCTTTTTATTTTCTTTTTAATTCTCTTAGTTTTTTTTATTCTTTTTCAATTTGTTATTTTTTAATTTTTTTTTTTAATTTTTCAATTTATTTAATTTTCCCCCCTTTTTTCATAAATAAATCTTTCTGATTTTTCTTATGTGGGTAAAATGAAATTTTACTAGAGTTAATTTCGCAAGAGATGTTGTAAAATTTGTTTTCTGGGGATTTTACTTTTGTCCGAATTGTCTTTTCCCCTTTGGGTGTCATTTATCATGCTTTCATTCTGGTAGTTGGTCCTTGTGTATCCTTGTCGATGCATTTGGGATATAGGGCAGCTAGAGTTCTGTATTTTGGAATTCATACACAAAGTTCTTGGTCCCTTGGCATTAATGCCTGCATTTAAGTGTTTGGATGGGACTTATGGTGGTTGTTGGTAAACTTTTCAAGGCGCTTCTCTTTTCCCGTACCCTCCCTCCCTATTTGGTATCTAGCAAAGTGTGTTTTCTTTTTTCAAGTCTTTTAAAATCATTTGTTCACTTAGGAATTAGAGCTTACCTACATGACAGTATTCTTTAAAAGGTGCTGTTTTTTTAGCCTAGGATGGGTCCCGCTTCTTATCCTGTCATAATTTGTCGTTCCTCTCAAATCTTAGGAATCTAAGGTAGGACTGGTGCATCAGTTCCTTGGTGGAGAGAAAGATCTTTTCTTATCCATTCCCTGCCCAGAACTAAAAACTGCTAATGAAGCTATATCTAAGGTTTAAGGTTAATGAATCTAAGGTTTAAGGTTTTTATTTAGATTTGCCGATGCTCCAACGGCCCAGCATTGCTCGCTGAGATTATGGAATGTGGCCTCAATGCCTGATTTTTACTTTTTTCCCGTTTTTTCATTTTCGTCCCTCTTTTTTAATTTTCTTTCATTTTCGGTCACTTATTATTTTATTTCATTTTCGTCCTTCCTATTTTTCATCTTTTGTCCATTTCTCAATTTTTTTTTATCCCTGTTCTATTTTTTTAGTTTTTTGTCCGTTTTTTAATGTTTTGTCCGTTTTTTAATTTGTCAGTGTTTTAATTCTTCGTTCCTTTTTGCCCCGTTTCTTCATTCTTGCCCCTTTTTTCATTCTTTTA